>NC_040042.1:42161911-43608786 GCF_003713205.1 Coffea eugenioides | reverse complement strand
TTCTAGCATAATCGAGGTGCAATCCTTTTTCCCTATTTCATCACCATGAAAATAAACTGGGTGACCACTATTGTTTTTTTAGCAACTAAACATTTGTATTTATTCTTGAATTAAACAATGCATGTGAAAATTAGATGACAACATGTACATATCTCATTGAGTCTTTTAATTGTAAGTATATTGTTTTATGGACTTTTTATTTCTTATATTTTTGGACTAAAAGAGATTGTATTATCAAACATTTTTGCCACACAGGATAGTTCAGTGATAAGCGAACTCTTAGGACTTCGTTAATTTTGAATTTGAATTTTACCCTGAATTGGAACCCTCGTGACTCGTTTGGAGTGCGTTTGTGTGAGATCACGGAATATTCCTCAGATTTGGTGCGTCGACTCGATCCAAAATGGCTTGAATTGAGCATGTTTTGGGTTATCCCCCAAAAAAAAAAAAAAAAGCCCCCAACTTTTAGCTCATTCTTTTAAGGGAAAATGCACCCAAAATGACGTACTCATAGCATGCAAAAAAAAAAAAAATTAATGCACGTCCCGTTGGCTATTTCTTGTGTGGATCCGAGAAAACGATTCGGTGGAGCGCAAACCAGCCGTACATTGACAAATCCGGCAACCCACCGCGTTGGCTGTTTCTTATATTTTCTTCTGCTTCTGGATATGATAAGTTGCTTTATTAGCCCCCTCTATTTTCTTGTCTAAAAAGTACAATGCACGAAAAGCAAACCATAAACCAAAGAAGTTTCCCTAGTTTCTTTTTCTTGGTAAGCATTTCTGTTGGCCACGAAACAATTTTTTTTTTCCCCGTGCAACTTTTGAGTCAGAATGTCTCGAATTGGATAGCATACTTTCCCTCAAAAAGAAAACAGAAAAAAAAAAGATTTTGGTAACATTCTTCATGAGCTAATTAAGCATTGAAAAAAAAAACTCCAGCTGTTTCTTAGGAGACTCAAGAGTCAAGACAGCCCATTGTTACAGCAGCCGCGGTATGCTATTGCCCTCGTTTTAAGGACTAAAAATTTCCACCTCTTGGGTTTCCCATCGTCTTCTCGACGTTCTCGTGAAAAGTAAAAGATTTGAACGCAGAACCAGAAAGATTCGAACGTAGCTTCCGTTTTCTTTCCAACTCTAAAGTTTTTTTTGTTGCTTCTCAATATCAACTTTTCAAAGTCTTTTTTTTTTTTTGGATAAGTCCCTTTTTCAAATAGCTTTTTTTTTTTTTTCGATTGTCATCTCTATTCCTACTCCTACTCCTACTCTATCTAGGGGAGGCTCAACTGAGCCTATGGGGACCAATGGGGACAGAACCACCACCGGACCAGACGAGTGCACTATGCACCCGTCTGGATTTGAAGTAGAACCACAAGAGTTGCCTCCCACCCCACCAAAGCCATAAAGGCTTGGTGGTGGCCACCAGCCCAAAAGCGGGTGATTCAACTTTTCAAAGTCGAACACTACAATATCGTAAAGTATACATGGTTGAATGCAAAAAAGGCTATAAGTCGATGGATCTTAACGGGGTTATCATGTTATAATTTCATTTGAAACTCTGTTCTTGCTCTTTTCTGCTTTGTCAATTTAGATTTCATTTTGCATTCTAGTTTAATGATGGAAATGATTGTAATATTCATTAAAAAAAATAAAGTAAATGACAAATAGTCATTTTATTATTTAAAATTCTCCACTTTAATCCCTTTGAAATTTTAATTCATCTAAAATGATCGTTCTACGAACAAAACAGTAGATATACGTCACATCACTATTAAAAAACTTACACTTGTAGTCACTCAATTAGTGAACCAAAACAAGAAACTCCAGTGACAAATTGCGCAATTTAATCTAAAAATTATTTTTTTAAAAAAAAATTAATTGATCCAAAGTAACATGCTACTCTATTAATTCATATGAAGTTTAAGCCTCCAGGATAGAAATGTACAGCTTTATATTAAATTGAGGTATAATCAAACCTTAAAAATCAACGACATCAAGTGATTCATTTTTCTTTTATTATATCTAAAAAGAAATACAATCGAATAATATATGCACGTAAAAGGTGATAAAATGAAGAAGATATACAAAAAGAAATCATTAGACCTCCAATAAATCATATATATAATAAAAGGGATTTTTTGGGCACCCATTAATATGGACAAAAAACAACTTATTTAATAAATGCATTAATTATTTCATATTTTGAAAAGCTATGTTTAAGGGGAATCACATGCTAAATGACATATACAACCTTTTTTTTCTAAAAATAAACCTAGTAAACCAAGCACATACAATTCATTTAATTAAGAGAACTAGAACATCATATATAATTTGCTTGTTTTTTATTTTTATTGAATTTATTATTTACATTTTTCTATTTTATTTTTTTACAAGTCTTAAAAAGTTATTATTCTATGTCTTCTTCCAAAATAAATTGTATTTTCCCTTTCAATTTGTCATTTTATGGGGTATAAAAAGTTCCGAATTCATAATGGTGCCCTTTTTTTTTGGGGTAAGTTGCAATAATCTTGTTTTGATTTGGTTTAGAATTTGGGAACTTACCATCTCTTTGTTGTTAAAAAAATTTAAAAGTATAAGAATGAGTTATATTTATCTTCCTTGATGTTTGACCAAATTATAAATTCAACCTTGAGGTTTGGCCATATTACAATAATGTCCTTCATCAGCATTCTCACATTTTACTCACGTTGTTAATTGGTTCAAATTTTCAGATTTCTCTTGTTTTACTTAAATGACAACAGATACATGTAAGGTCGGGTCTCAGCCAAAAACAAACAAACAAACACAGGCAACCTTAGAAGTCTCCAGTTTCAATTTGAAAGAAAACTATCATAGCTATTAGTTATTATACTGCAATAATCATGTCCCTCTTTATATATATATATATATATATATTCAGCTTTGAGCATTAATTTTAAATCGGGTTCATAATCAACACTGAGAATCATGCTAAATTTGCAGCTGGTAGAGATATTTCAGATAAATTTCGCGAACTGTTTGACATTCATTAACAGAACAAAAAGAAGAAATATTACAACATACTACTATCTCATCAAAGAGAACCTAGAAACTAGGAAGGTTAGGAAACCTAGCAAGCAACTTGAAAAGCCCAAAAATTTCCCCATACAGAATCTGATCTCAAGAAACCAAATGCCAATTGACTTAGAGGTTTGAATCAATGGTCCTCGATTTCCAATTGGCTCTGCACCTCCAAAATAGTAGTAGCAGCATTCCTGAGTTGCTGTGCTTCCCAATCCGTCAACTCCACATTTGCCACACCCATGACGCCACTCCGACCAAGTTGAGCAGGCAAGCTCAGAAAAACATCTCCACCATCAATTCCATAGAGGCCTGTTGCAAGAACAGAGACAGGATGAATCTTTCTCTGATCCCTCAGGAGGGATCGAGCCAGGTTAGCCGCTGAATAGCCAATTGCCCAGGAAGTGTAACCCTTGAGATTTATTACTTCATAGGCACTCTCCACAACTTCTTTCCGAATGTTCTCAAGAGTTTCCTTCTCGTATGCAATTTTCTGCCTTTCTAGAAAGCTAAGCACTGGCACTCCTCCCACGCTAATGCTAGACCACAGCGCCACTGAACTGTCTCCATGCTCCCCAACCATGTATGCCTATTGACCGTAGTTTTCATACAAGAAAAATCAAATACATATATTAGCAATTTATGACAGCGTTATGGAAAGTCACGCAAAAGGACTGCAATCAAAATTTGAGAACAATGGTTAAAATCAACTTGGCAATTTTATAGAACCAAATGGCTTGAAACAAATTAATAGCTTAACTGCAACCTACCGGCCATGAATGCACACGCCACCCCCCAAAAAAAAAACCAAAACCAACAGTTCATACAACTTAGCTCCTGTTTGATAATCCAATTCAATACTTAAATTTAATGGATTCAAATCTTAATATATTCAGACCGTTTGATAACGAAAAATTTAACATCTGAATGAATTAAGTGGAACTGAATTTTCCAAACAAAAATTGCTCCCAAAATTAAGTGATAATCTATTCACTTATCACTGATGAATGTGATATGCACTCAAATGTATTAGATTTAATATTTAATTCAATAACTTAATGAATTCAAATTTCAGACTTCAGTTTTATTAAATACACGCTTATTGTTTTAAAATTCTTGTTACCTGTTCTAACTTTTGGATATCCCTATTACATTTCGGGATTTAGATAGCTTCTATGTATCCAACCTGCAATGTTAGGGGTTAATTAGAAAAGAATTGCACTGAAATCTACCCCACCAATTTTCTTTTCTTTCTCCTATGCATATGAAAATCACCATCTGCAAGTTGCCACTTCAATACTAATAAATCTTTCACCAATGGGAAGAAAGAACTAAAATAGTCCAAAAGTGTCGCTTTAGAAATTGCGCCTCCAGTCAGGCTAAAGCTATTGGAGAACAAAGTTGAGATGAGCAGCCTTCTCTCCAAGCCATCAGGCACTAAAGCTACCCTATAGCCGATAGGGCAGGCAGTGATCCTTTGACTTAATCACACACAATGTACCATAAAAGTCCTTTGACTTAATCACAGAAGATGGACCATAAAACACTTGTTGTGCAGAATAATTAGGCCTTAGATTTTCCCCGCTAATTGCAGCGCGATTTAGAACTAAGTAATGCTATATGATTGAAATGGAAAACAGTCCATGACACTCTTGTTAGGACCCCACCGTCAATTATCATCATATAGCTGTCATCAGGTAAAGTTCAAATTCTTCTCGAGCCTAATCATTCAAAGTTTTAACAATGAAAAAGTGTAAAACCAAAAGAAGCAAAATGCTGAGAGCAAATTCCCAATAGCTTCCCCCACCCCCCGGAGCAGGGGCAAAAAAAAAAAAAAACTTACAAGACGTCAGATGTTAATGAACTAAAAAGTAATAGTAGCGCAACTAAACTTGCCTGCACATCCTGAGCATTGACATCGAGATGATCCGCCAGCAGAAATCGGAACCTAGACGAATCCAAGTTCGTACCCGATCCAATAACGCGATTAGGCGGAAACCCAGAAAGCTTCCAAGCCACGTAGGTCAAAACATCCACAGGATTTGAAACGATCAAGAGTATACAATCCGGAGAATACTTGGCTAACGGAGGAATAATAAGCTTGAAGAGAGTTAAATTCCTCTGTATAAGATTCAGCCTACTCTCACCGGGGATCTGCCGCGCACCCGCTGTGACAATGCAAAGATCCGACCCGGCAGTTATTGAGTAGTCCACGGAAGCATGGATTTTGGTTCTTGGCAAGAAAGCAGCCGCGTGTTGGAGATCAAGCATTTCTCCGCGGAGTTTTTCGGGCTTGGCGTCGACAAGGGCTAGCTCATCAACAAGGTCTTGGGTGAGGATGGTTTGTGCAATGGCCATGCCAACGTTTCCAGCCCCAATAACAGAGATTTTGGTGTGGCGTTTGGTGGGTGAAGGTGGGGCAGAGTTGAGAATGGGTTTGAAGAAGGCTTTGGAGATGTCCAGGCCACCCGGGCCTAATGTGGAAGATGACTCCATCTTTTTCATTGGTGTGTTATGGATTGAAAATACAAAGGTTGTTTGGGAGGGGAGATGTTGGTAGTGGTGGCAATGGCGGATTTTGCAGTTATTTATGGCAAGGCCTGGATTGGAGAAGGGGAAAAGACAGAGGACAAATGGGAAAGTGGGTGATGAGGGCGCGGAGAAGGAGAGGAGAGTGGAAAGTTGGGCATCTTGGCTTTTTCAACGGTCAACGGTTTCCTGGAGACTTTACATTTGGAGGGAGGAGTGATCAGGTACAGGGCCAAGCAAATTTATGCCACCTGGCAGTAGACTAGTGGCAGGCTGGAAGCTGATCATTGACGTTCATTTTCGTTTGGGGAAACTATTCTCCGACCCGTAAACTATTTCCATTACACTATATATTTTAGTCCCTCAACAATGCATTGTCTCAAACAAGTCTCTCAACAAAACAAAATTTGAGTGAGTTGCATTTGAAATTAATTTTAAAATTTAACATAATTCACCCAATTCAGTTTAAAGTGAAGTGTCTTTTTTTTTTTTAACTTTTTATATTTATTAAACTTTTAAAGTAAAAGAAATTTCATTGATAAAAAAAACCAAAAAGTATTCTCATCATCAAAGATGGCAACAGTGCTCCAACCATCAGTTCATTTTTTAAGACAAATGCAATCAAAATAACATATTCATAGCATGCGAAATTACACAACGCGTCCACACAAATTGAACAAAATAGAGAGGTAACTAATCGAAAAGGCAAAGAAATAAATGTTGGTCGGTGAATTCTAGATTTTATA
This sequence comes from Coffea eugenioides, assembly GCF_003713205.1. NCBI lineage: Eukaryota > Viridiplantae > Streptophyta > Magnoliopsida > Gentianales > Rubiaceae > Coffea > Coffea eugenioides. Next base: position 43,602,452 of record NC_040042.1, on the reverse strand, counting down.
TTTTGAACCCAAAAGGGCAAAAAAAAAAAAAAGAATACTAGATTTTACTCCTGGATTCTATTCCTAGCCCCTTTGTCTAGATTCGACAAAATCATTGCGTCGAACGCAAACATTTGACGATTCGGGGGAACCACAGTGCTTTGGTAGTTTTCTTATGCTTCTAGATGGGATAAGCTGCGGTGCAATCCACCAACACTAATGCATCGCGTCTCGTCAGAATTCAAACATTTGACGATTTGGTAACTTTCTTATGCTTCTAGATCTGATAACCTGCTTTATCAATGCCTCATTTTCTTCTCTGAAGAGTAGAAATTGGCCAAGTTTGTTTGGATAAGAGTTTATTTGAATAATTTATTTTAGATAATTACTGTAGCGTTTTTTATAACGTAATGTATGTGAAATAACAAAATGATTGAAAAGATAAAAAAGTAATTGAAATTTGTGAAATAAATTATTTTACTTTAAATCTTGTTGTCCAGACACATGGTTTCCCTGGTTTCTTGGTAATCATCTCTATTGGCCAGAAATCAATTATCAATGCATAAAAAAAAAGGGAAAAAGAAAAAGAAACTACACCTTCTTGATAGGAGCAGACTTCAAACATAGCAGTTCTTTTTTTTTTTTTTTTGCTTTATACTACTAATTGTTAGTATAACCAAGTTGTAAAAATCAAAGATACCAAATGATTCAATATTCTTTTTAAATTCCTAAAATGAAAAACAGAAAATGAGATGCAATTGAAATCTATATACTCACCAAAGACTTTTCCAATAATGCACACAAGAGGAAATTTTTTTATTCTTATTCCCAAAATTCTTTTCCAATAATGCGCACTTTTTCCCAAAATTCTTATAATGCGCACTTTTTCTATTCTTATTCCCAAAATTCGCAGCTCACCCGATTCGCTCTAATATAGTAATATATGAACCAACCAAAGGACACAGCAGCTGAGTCGGACCCATGGAGGCGTTAGCGGATCTAGAGAAAGTCCAAACCCGGATCCTCCAACGAGTAACAAACCTCGAACTCTCTCTCCTGCACGGCCACTTGTCCAACTCCCCTTCTCTCTCCCCTGCTTCCGAAGACGCCAGCTCCGCCGTCGCCACCGCCACCGAAGCCCGACTCTCCGCCATCCTTCGCTCTAACGGCGTTAATGACTTCATTTTCAAACGCGTTTCCTCCGATTACTACGATTGGACCTTCGACGCCCGCCGCGACGTCCTTGGCGCCGCTTCTATTCACCATCTCTGCAAAAGCATTGTCTTGGTATTTGAAACAACTGCTTCCCTATCCATACCAGTATTTATACACTGATAAAGAATTTAATGTTGTACTTTATGTTACTGAGTCTGAGCTTAGATGTACCAAAGCAACCAAGTTTTCCACCAGGCCTCACTTTGTATCTTGAGCATTCAATTTAAGTAGAACACTTCCTAGGTTTGCTGATTGATAATGACCATGACGATGTGCTTGACCATTGGAGCATCAAACTTTTTTTTTTCCACGTATATACCTGCATTTTTTGAGATTAGGCCCTGAAGTCTCTTTCTGACACAGTCTTTCTACATGGCACAGGTAAACACTCAAGCCCCATCAAATGTGACCGACTGTAGTGATCGCAACTATTCAAAGTATTATGTTGTTGTTGTGCAGGTAGTTTTATAACTTATTACTAGTTTCTCCATTATCATATTGTGCCACACAAATGCAGAAGACAGCTGAATATGGATAAGAGTGACTTTGCACATTTGATTGCAGTATACTGCTCGGTTTAGTGCTGAGGCTGTGAAGAATTTTCTATATGCACTCAACAATGGTCAGATAGCCAAAAAGAAATTTAATAGTAAGTTGGCAGATGACAAGTTTAAGCAGCTTCCTGTATTTGTTACTGACATTTCATAATCATTGTGTAGACCTGTTTTTGATGATATTTCTTGGAATTGCCTGCACACTTTTGCTTGTCTCAAGTTGAGATGCAATTAAACTTTCTACTGGTCAGAATTATAGTAAGCTCATTGAACTTTTTGGAGTTTTGCTGCGAGGAGAAGCTGCAGGTTTCACTCCAAGCTTGGTTACAGTAGTTGTAGGCATTGTCATAATTCAACTGATATTGATTCATACACGACCTACAATTGAATTTATGATTTGTGCTTGGAATGCATGTCATAACAATGAGTTGTGACATTCTTTTCCTTTGTATCATCCTTTTGAGTTAGTTACTTTGTTTTCTAAATCATCGCTGTTAATACATTTCATAGATAGTTATTTTATGATTTTGCATCCTTGCTTTAAGCTATTTAGTTGATTGTCATGAGCTGCGTAATTGGACTATTATGTTTGCTTCTACCTGAAAGTGTTACGACTTAAAAGATCTTTCAAATGCATAATGGTAATGCTAGTTTCCAGTCCTTTTCTTTTTTCTTTTTTCTTTTTTTTGGTCGGGGAATCAGTGGCTGAGACCGGTCCTTAAGCTGACTATTGTGTAGATTGGGAAAATTAGTCCTCCTGATGTTAATGTTTGGCATATCTTGTGCAGTGAGACTTGCTCCTGAGGAGACATCAGTCAAGTTGACTGGTTATGAACACAATGCCGTGACATGTATTGGCATGAAAACAGACATCCCGGTAATCAGAAATTTTGTGAATCAAAATTCTTGTTATTGATGAGTTCTAGGTGTGTTATCTCGTATCTGGCATGAAAATTTTCTTGGTCTACATTAATTGCAATTATATCCAGAAGCAGGTATTTTTTATTTTCATGAGAGAACATGAAAAAAATACAAATTAACATTTACATCAAAATTATGAACGATTTAGTTTGAATAAGTTGTAGTCATAAATGTGGCAAAACATTTCGGAGCTTGTGGCTATCCTCTTATTCATCCACTTGCTTATTATCAATCTATAGGAAGCACCACGGTATTCTTGCTGTTTGGTGCAGCTTGAACAAATTGGGCCCTAACCTTTGACAATTGAGGTCATGTTCCTCTGTCTATCCTGTTATAGCCTATGATTGGCTGTATAAGATACTTGCACAAAGGTCCCCCATGCTCCTGCTTATAGATGGAAAATGTCGATATTAGGTGTGAATTTTATTCTTGTCATAAATTGAGTTCTGCCATTCATTATGCCAGCTGTTGTGTTGCTTGCTGTCCTGACATATCATACCTGTCAAAATTTTATCTCCCAAAGGTCAGCTTGAAATTGTATCTGATGTGAATCATTAGTTATGCTTCTGTGCTATGGAGAAATTGCAGTGGAACTTTAAACATACAGCTACTTATGATCTGATATGCACATATAATTCAGTTGCATTCCTATTATTTTGCAGCTCTTTTGTTTTGGTTCTCAATTCATGTGTTGTCTTATGCTAGTCATCTTCAATTGATCGTTGCATTAGATGAATTAAGTGTTAATAATGTGCAACTCTTGGGCCGCTGTCTATGTTGTTTAGGATCTAAATTCAGCATGTTTGTTTCGGGAGCATTTGAACTGTGAAGATGTTGAACAGAATCCTCCAATGATGAATGTGATTCTCTAGTGGCACAACTTCTTGTAGGGATATGTAATGTATAATTAACAGTTCAATGTGACATATGGTGATTCATAGATGGACTGAGTCTGTAACAATGTTCTTTTAGCTAAACAGGGGTTTTTTTGCTAGAATTATAATTGAGATTGCATGATCCTAAGCGAACGTACTTTTGAATTTTGCTCTAGTTTTCATCCTCTTGTTGTGCCAGGTGGATTCTTATTTAGAGATGTATAGGTTTTAAAATTTGAGATCACGATTAACATTGTCCATTACCATAAAGTTCTTATCCCTATTTAGTGAAGTTTAAGTCCCCCAAAAGGAACCAGAGGTCCCAATATGCAGCACCTCCTTATTCGTCTTTCACGTTTGTGTAAGCTATATGTGGTCACAGAGCAAAAGTACAATGATGATCACGTTTGCTTGCCGTATGTGCGAGAGACATGTTATTATTTTATGTATCATGACAGTATCACACTGATGGTAAAACATAATATCTTCCCAGGTGATTTTGGATGAAGCAATTGTAAAGCTCAATCCTGATTTCTTCTGGTTGGGTGGCGGTGAGGTTGATCTAAAACTTGGAGCGAGAACCACTGAATTCATCAAGTTTGTGAAGCCATTTATCGTGAACTGTAGCAGTACTTAAATTGTTGTACTTGCTAAATTCTTCTACTTGGCTAAAGGTAGCTTTTTGCTGGGACATTTCTCAAGTTGATATTCGTACCCTGACCCATGCTGACATCATGGACTGCTGCTCTTGTTCAGTTTTCAGGTGCTTGATGTCAGAAACCTGTTTGCTTCATGTATCTCATTCATCTTATTTAAGAATAATGACCAGGAGTTAGCTTGGGTTTTCTTTACCTCATTGTGATGGGCCATTGTCGGTCAAATAACAATTAGGCTCGCAAGCAAACTTGGCAATGGCGCCTAGAATTAGCACGACCTTCTTTCATGTAACTGGTGAAATTGGGCATCAAATCAAGCTATTAACATGCAGTTTCAGTCACTGTTTCCTCGCTGATTTGTGCCTGAATCGGCAGAATGCTCTTGTAGAACCTGGGGGGTTCTTCGTGAAAAAATTCTTGAGAAAATAATGGTGACATTCTGAAGAGGGGCCTCAAGACTCCGATCTTCCTCTCTTTAAAACAAGTGCATGCGTCAGTTCAATTCTACAACTTCTTTTTCTCTTGTCTTTTAATTTCTGTGTGAGTAGAACATTGCCCGCAAGGAAAGAAGTATGGCAGAACTGTTAATACGGTTTTAACGTCAAACCTAAGCCGATTGCACGTCCTAAATGGAAAGGGTTTAATGATTTAGGCCAACATTCAGAATCCTAGAGAATTTTCAGGTTATACTGAATTAAGCTTCTCAAAGCCCAAGGTAGGGCAAAGAGTATAGAGCTAGGGAGCTATACCGTAAAAGCCACACAATTTTTTCAGAACCTGAAGAATTGTTTCCAATTGTAGCATTCGCAAACTCAAATTATTCATCAAGTTGGAAATTCCTATATTTTATTGGTAGAACTAATCCACCTCTCTTCAAGTAGGAATTCAGGTCAGAGACAGAAGATCTTTTTGGATCCACTTCTAATAGGTTATCTGTTTTGCCATGGCCTTCACGCTGGTTAAAACCTATTTCTAGGAACATTTGCTAAGGGTGTCCACATGTATTATAGGTTGTTCATCAACTTGGCTGTTTCAATATTTTCCTCCATTATTTGGGGTCTTCTCCTCACTGTTTGCGAATGGGATAAACAATTGAGTACTGCAGTGCATGACCTGTTGCTCCTATCATTGGGACAATCAACGGAATGTGCACAAACTAACACTTAGAAACTGTTTCCCCCATTCAAGAGGGAAACCAACAGATAAATGTAAAAGACTAAAAGGACGTATGCACATATTTAAGAAGCATCCTGCTATTAGGTATATTTCTGTAGTGACTCATAGATATAAACTAAAATACGGAAGATTTGAGTTGACGTTTTCCGAAACTACTTGTGGATTGCTATACCCATATTCGTAGGTTATACAGCAAATAATTCATAAAAACCATGAGAGGCTTCTAAGGCTACGTTACTCCACTTTTCCTCGGGTGCAACCGACATATTTTATCCCCGAGGAGAGGGAATAAGAAAAATAAGAAAGGTCAAAACAGAAGAAAATTATTGAGTGAAGAGAGATTGATTTTGTTTTAGGGTCTTCTGTTATGGATGGGTGGTTTGCGATGGGGCTGTGCATAATCCATGACCACTATGTCCTCCCCCTTGTCATTTTCCATAGAATCCACAGTCTCCTCTGCTTTGGCTGTTGGTGATTCCATTATCGATCGAGCTCTCCTCTCCTGATCCTACAAACAGCATCCATGGTGATGGTTATTTTCATGGGGCACCTATTGCAGTTGAACATTTCGTGTTTTTTCTTTCATAATCCTTACACGTGCTTCATGCATGCATAGAAGTGCGAGCGTAAAAATAAGTAGCTAGTGCATGCAATAAAAGACCTTAAGAGGTTTACCTCCAATTCTGATGTCTCATGGAGATCCTTTTGAGGTGATGGTAGCAGAACACTATATCCTACAAATCATGCCAGCATATGTTAGTAACACAGTATCATTGGCAAAATGGAAAGTTTCTCCTGAAAAACTGAAGAGATAGAAGATTATTTTCCTCGTCGGGAAAAGGAAAAAAGCCAACCTTTATCATCTTCATTTTCTTTCCCTACTGTCTGAGAATTCTTCTCCTGGATTGTGTTTGCACCACCCCAATCGGGTAGACTCAGTCTTTTGTCAATTCTAGCCCCCGATGGTTCTTGGACTTTTAGACCTTCAGCTCTCGAAGGCTCAATATTCTGTGGAGAAAGAAGAAACTCTCCTTAAAAACTGTAAAAGCTAAGATATGTGTCAAGTGCATAAAAAGCGTCCAAGTTAGTAGAAAACTGATACTGACCTTGTGAGGAAGCTGAAGCCCTGTAACAATTCTTTCTATATCAACAACTCCAAAAGGTCTGGCACCGCATGCATGCAGAGAAAGACAAAGAAGAAGAAGAAGAAGAAGAAGGAATAGAGACATATTATCAGAGATGCAATATTTTGAAGGTTTATCAGACAGAGGAGGAGTAGGTTTATCGGATGCAAACTTTAATTTGATATATGGGATTTCCATGTTGCAACTCCAAGTTATATATGTATAGTGAAGGAAGTGGAGCATTAAATGCAGGTTCTGGTAAAGATGAAGGGTTTGTTGTAGGATAACATGCAGGTGTTTAAGATGCTGAACATGGAAAACAAATTGAAGCTATTGGCAGCCTCCCATTGTCCCCTCTTCCACTCTTTAATCAAAATGCGGGCCCAATCACAGACTAAAAATGAGAGACGTAAATGCATGGTGCGTATAGAGTATAAAAACGGGTCACACGGAGGGAGAAAGAGCCTCTTCTTTCCTTCATGTAATTCTTTTTTACAACCCTCCATGCAGTGCAACTTATGGAACTTTCTTTCTTTCTTGTTTTCCCCTTCCTTTTAGACTATTTTCGAGGTAAAACCATGGAACAGTTTTAAATGGTTGATTTCATCTGATAGAGAAGTATAAATTGATGATCTATCGTATCAGAGCTAGGGTTCAGATGCATCTCCTGCATAATCCTCCTCATACCACCTGCTTTGTTATGCTAAAACGGTAGAAACTAGAAAAACAGCAAGAACTACTAACAGTAAACAGTTAAAAAGAGCAGAGCTAGGACTCTCCATGTGTCTTTGCAGATATCCTGACCTATCCTAGTGTCCTTGTATTAAGGCATGATTTAGATATATGGCATCTTGCTCGTTCTGCCTTCTCCAACATAGTTTTCGTATCATTCTCTCAAATGTGGGTGAATCCATTAAATGAATTAGGTGCAAATTGGAATACTTGGATAGAGAAATGACATAACAGCATGTCCTTGATCGATGTTGATGATCCTGCTCTCTCCAAGAAAGACTGCAATTTGGTAAAGAACTCATGCCAACACATTTGGAAACCGTGTGTTAGCCCACAGAAAGCGAAAATCTTGACAAGAAGGAAGAATTGTAGAATGTAGAGCAGGCAGCTTCTTAAGATAAGCATATGTGTTGGTTTGCTAGAATTTTCAGGGTTCTGTCATTTTCCAGAAGAAAATAAGGTTCTAAAATTCAGAATCTAGTTGTTCAAGTATGAAAATGTTTCGAGGGAAGTTCTTTGTCAGGAAAAGATAATCTTATGATAAGCCCTGACAAAGAACAAAGACCACAACCAATTCTTATGACAAGCCCAACACAAGAATTTTCAGTCCTTCCTTTTATCCAAAAACCGTTCCCTCTTCCTAAGCTACTTTACTTTTAAAAAAATTTTGGAAAAGATAATCTTCATTTATTATTTCTGTTTGTTACAATGATGAAGAACTCAAAATAAGCAGCATCCTAATGGCAAAACAGTTTCAAAATTTAGAGTTGCCTAATAGCAGCTGACAGTAGAGATACTGCTTGAATTCTTGAAGTTCCGTTGCGTCTGCATAAACTTTAGTAAGGGCGGAGCTTAATTCTTCTGAAATATTTCACTAGTATGATTTTGATCATAGAAAAGAGCCCGATGAGATGATAATCGAAGAGGAATACTAGATTAATGTAGCATGTGAATCATAAATGAGGTATTGTCAAATCAAATATTGTGGTACTCAAATTTATACTTCACCATAATGATACGAGCAAGTAGTACTCAATACGGCCGTGGAGGCTTCAAACAGCGGGGACCTATGGGTATGGGAAAATAGGGAATAAGGGCCCCGAAAGAGAGAAAAAGAAATGGGAGACAAGTTTACATGGCCAAACCGGCAATTGCACCATCAGGCCAAGACAGCAAAACCCCATCGTACATGCATCAAATCAAAGTATTCAGGATGCACGCCAAGTGGCAGTTGATCCATGTGCCACTCCCATGTGAAAATATATATGTTGCCACATAAAAACCAAACTGGGGTACCATTGCTGCTGACCATCGTCTTATTCTTCAAGAGAAAATCTTTGTCATGACTCATGATCCAGGTCCATTTGAGTTTTCTGTCTTCTTTTCCTCTTCTGTTTTTGGTTTGTATTTGTATGTTTAGGCAGGGTTATTATAGCTGAAGGGAACAGATTTAGGTCCCCCCATTCGCAAGGAGAAGGGATAATGATGCCAGAATTCATCAATGTTAGTACGGCTTATTCATCGAAGTTTGCTTCATACACTGAATTTGGTTTTTATCTCATCTCATCGTCATTTTTTTTCTTTAATAACTGGAGTTAGGTGGAGAATGGAACTATTTTGATCATTATAGAATGCATCATTTAATGTCACTCTATAATACCTGATGTCTTCACTAATTAACTCTCATTTTGCATTCCAATCTTTTATATTAAGGAAACTCTGTAGCCTGTGCTTTTGGATCAATCCTCAATTCATTTAAATGTCTAAGATAGTCAGGCTTTGACACTTAAAACTGACAGAAGATGAATTGGCTTGGACCCTTGGATAGACTACCTGGTGCAAGAGTGGTAGGCTTGCTACAGCTGCACGTTAGCAATCAATGGAAATTCTCAACAGAGAAGAAATGAAGCTTTTGTTTGTGATCCCTGTTCTGTATATTGTCTACTTCAGTTTATTCCACACATTTATTATTCTGTCATCTTAAGTACATCCTGTAATTGTTTGGTTATTAGTTTTAACATCAATGAAAAGAGCTCATTTATGCCCACTAACATACTTTTTGTACCCCCCAAAGAGGAAAAAAAAAAAACTACTTTTCGTATTGGGCATGAACTATGAAATACACTGCTCTGGTGCTTCTCCTATTAGAGTAATAACTAGTAAGTTGATAAAGAAAAGAGATTAGTTCATTGCAAGCTTAGTCAACCTCTGCAAAAGCCTAATATGCAGAACAATTTTAAGTCAATGCAAATAATATTCTCATAGTACCCTACTAATCTGAAACATACTCCTTTTGGCTTTTGAATTTCTTCTGCACTCGGATGATGTATATGTAAGTTCATGGACTTGATACTTGGGAGAACGTGTTTCTTATGAACCATAATGCAAATAAAGGTTAATTCGACATAGTTTTGGCAGTTGAATTTATAGACAACCTAATTTTCGAATGCCAGTGTCATTGAACTATTATTATTATTAATGCTTCGGAGGCTCCCCAATGTGGAAAGAAGAGGTCTGCAAGGGAGCGATTACTGGGGACCCAAAAGCATAACCAATAGGCAAGAACCAGCTATAAGGATAAAATCAGGACTATAAGCTTGATAATACATCCCAGTTCCTCACACAGTCAAATTGAGTAAGTGATCCAAATAATTATTGAAGATTTCAAGTTATGTTCCAGCAGGCAGGGATGCTGTTGGAAGCATTCAAGAACTGTACAGAGAAAGCTATACACTGATGCATGGTTACTGCATCTTTAACGAACGATGGGCACGATAATCAAGTGATTGCCACAGTATTATAGTGGGAGCAAGATGGCGAATGGTTTAAGAAATTATGAGAGAACGTCTGTTGGTGGCTAAAGCAGGATCTTGCTTCCAAATGTATTCTCTCCACTGTAAGTAACATAAAGGAAGCCATCTTCATCCTTCTTCTCATCATATATGGCTGACATAATTCCCCCTGCAACAAGCATCATACAAAGGGCAAATGTTTCAAGCAGCTTCAAGTCCAAATCACCATATATCATCAGTTATGATCATTTTGTGTTTTTGGTTGTTTTGTGTTTGGGGAGAAGGGGGGGGGGGGTGGTGTAGATAAAACAAACACGTGAGATTAAGAGCTACCTGTTGGTGGCAGGACATTGTCGACAAAAATAAAAATCGCTTTCTCTGCACTCAGCTTGATCCTTTTGCGGATTACATAGACAAACTGCCCTACAGTCAAGTCAGCCGGAACTAGGTACCTGCAGTGATCCAATCAGAAAACTGAAATTTAGGATCTCTTTCCCAATAAGGTAATCAAGTTCTATACCTACACATATTGGTAAGTTTACAAAATAATTACAAGGAAAATCAAGACTCAAGAGTATAATAACAGATTAATTTTGAGTAATGCCTTTTTTAAAATAATTTCAAGTCCATTGCAGAATTTCACAAAGAAAAGGACTATAATTGCATCAAGTTAGCACCCTAAACAGACATGCATAAATTTGCTGCAACTAATGTTTGCACTATTATTAAGAACTCCACAATGAAGAGTATATGGCATCAAATGAAAAAAATCACCAAAAATATTAAATAAATTTAGAAAAGACTTGAAGTTCAGTTTTCAACAATTAATTAGTAACTTCAGCTTTGCACAGAAATTGCTTAAATCAAGATAAATCTTCAACTAACCACACCAGAAAATTTTCCTTATCTTTTTTTTTTTTTTTTGAGTGGTGGGTTGGGGTGTGGAGATGACTGGCAACATAAAAAAATACTAAGGTAAAGAACAAAAAAGAAGCCAACTGGTTACATTTTTGGCTACAACAGTGATGAAGGCAAAGACAAACACCACTCCCTGTCAGAGCTAGTATTTCAGGACAATATTCATTCTTAAAACATTAAGAAGTTCCTTCACCTTCTCTTCCAAAATGAATGATTGTAGAGATAAGAGCCAAAACCAGTCAAACTTAATACAGACAACACAGTGGAATATTTCCGATTTGGAATTTTCATCACTCCTTGACCAAGCATTCATCGTTTTGGTTGCAGTATATCAAGGTTATCTATATTACTAACCATTCTGGATCAAGTATCAAACTATTTCAAAAAGTTTATCTAATTGGAAGCATCAAAGCAGGCTTACAATCAACACTAGTAGAATATGCTATATATAACACAGATGCAGTAAAGGCACGGGGAAAGCAGAGATGCAGAGAAAGAACATACTTTTTCTTATCGATGCCGGGAATATCACTTTTCTCTGCCTTTTCCACAATAACCTATAAAAACAGACAAGAGTTTGACAAAGAATTATAAATTTGTATCCTACCAATGCAGGTGACAGCAGCAGCATCCTGGAAAAAAGAAATCAAACATACACATGGCTTATGCAGGAACTCAGATGAAAGAACCTACAAGATCAATCTGTAACTTGTACAGCCACTATTTTCGGCAAAGACGTTAATCTTTCAAGTGTGATACTTAGTAAAGTAAATGTAATGATTGGTTAACTATTCTCAACTCACAGATAACTATAAGCCTCAAAAAGTAATATGTTAGACTTAAAACTCTGACCTAATTCCACTAAATCCCCTGATTGTTGATGTCTACTTATATGTTAATTGCGAAAGCAACATTTGCAACTCAAATCATCAGCTGAGAATTGCCTGGCATGAGAAGGAAGAGGCACAAGCAGCTAATAACACTTTTCTTAGAACCAAAGTGCATATGAAATGACCTTTCTCCAGTTAAATTGCCACTTGACTAGCAACGTGTGTAGAAAATAATTTTGGAAACATTAAATTGTCAGATTCTTTCATCCAAGTTTAACAGAAAGCACTTCCTTACTTAATTTGAATTGTTTCTATGCCTAGGAAACAAGCACTAACAAATAACCTCAAACCTACTTGTCCTTCCAAAGCTTCACCACTTTAGTTTCTCCTAGTTTTTCCTTGAGTAAAGAAACCCGTTTCTTTCATTTTAAGATTGAAAAAATGCAGTCGTCGAGAACAAGATGAACAATGACAGGCAGTCTGATAGAAAATTAGCATGCTAAAGACCTCTCTCAGTCTACATGAATAGCGATTAGTTCTGAAGCAAAAGCTCAATAATCAGATTAAAAATCATCTAGAGACGCTATATTCCTAACTGAATTTTCAGTTGTCAAGAGTCCAAACAGTAGTTAACCAGCCACTACAATTCATCCCCACACAATTACTTCAACCTCACCGGTATTCTATCTGGATATTTCTCCCTAATCCTGGCAGCCTCAGCACGCCTCTTCTCTGAAAACAATAGACGTAAACAGATTCAGAAATTTCAAAGAGTTCAATATGTTGGAAACTTCCCAATAAAACTCAAGGAATATAGAAAGGCCGGAACAAACCAAAATCATGTTCTTGCTTGAATGAACTCTTTGCCATTTCCACCCGAACTTACAAGTCCTTAAACCAGTATCCTGACATTAATATACATGAGCAGGTGCATGAATTTCAGTTTCTTGATAAAAACAAATGAGAAAAATTCTTAAAAAAAAAATCCATCTCCGAATAATATACTGAATCTTGATTATCATGAATTCCTATCATCTGCCATAATTTCGTGCTAAAACAAAAATATCATCTTTTTATTCTCTGTTTCAAGTAACAATTAGGGAATCATACAACGTATAAAATTCAACTCCAGCAACCACCCACATGGATAATTGGATTTGAAAAAGCCCACCAAGAATTCAGTACAATAAACAGAATCAAGCAAAGAAAACCATCAAAACTGAGAAAGCAAGAATACGATCGAGCACTAAAAAGTCAACGTGTATAGCAAAAGAAAAATTCTTGACAAACACGTGTAAGGCAACACTGCTCCAAAGAACGTACCTTTTTGTGCACAGCGATGATGAAGATATATTACCAAAAAAACGATGATGAAGACAGATAGAAAGAAAGGGAAGAGATGATAGAATTCTGGCGGAAGAAAATAAGGAAACTGATTAAGATTGAGTGAATGATGAGCTTGCTTTTGCTTTATTATTGGAACTCCACAAGAGCATATTGGAGCATTCTACTGTAGAACTATAAATTATTGAGGAGCCCAAATTTTTTATTGGTTTTCCGACTCTTTGGTCCAAGTACTTTGCGTGTGATCGCTGCCATGCACAAGAGTAGGTAGTCTTCTGCATCTTGGACTTTCAAATGGGCTGGACAGCCCAATATATCATTAGAATATTCAACTTTTCTTTAATTTTTCAATCTCAGCCAAAATTGCAATTTATAATACGATAGAAACTGATTAAAGATATATTAGAAAAAGCTTAAGTGTCTAATGACTTATATAATTCAAGAATTTGGATTCTAGCCGGAGGATTCAACCGTACATGGCGTTTAGCCTCCAGTCAATTCCAACCAAATTGATTAGACAGCCAAAATAAAAAAATCGAAACAAAAGAGGAATCTTCATCGAGGCTAAATTCTCAATGGAAAATAATAATAATAATAATAAGCTCACGCCTAGGGAATTAAAATAGTAAATGGATTGACTTTTAGGTTTCATCTAGCAAGAGACCAACATCCTCTAGTGTGTGTAGTGTGTGTGTATTAGTTGATGAAAACGAATTTTGTGTGTCTTTTGAACTTTCAAATTAAAGTCTTCCTCATTCTTAACTTTGATACGTCAATAATCTATAGCAGTTTAGATATACATCCCTTTTAAACTAAGTGCTAATTTGTTTCTTCATTCACATAATCACCTCTAATGTGAACTCTACTCTACATAATGAATGGTAAGTAGGATCTTTTGAGAGAATGTGCACGTCAACTCATCCTTGGAGAAATCTTTCAATCGAGAAATTGGTTTGCTGTCCCATCCACCCAAAATGCCCTCTTCTTTTTGTTTCTTCTGAATTTGAAGAAAACTCTCATATATATATTCAGAGTCTGGTACAACTCTTTATAACTTGTGCAACTATTGCAATTAAAATGCATGAAAACAAATACATGATGATGCATTTAAGTAACGGTTGCCATAACAGTTTCTCATATTCGGTTAGACATGCATCCACCATAATTTCTCTGAGAACTTGAGTGCTCTAATAGGGCAGCCTCCTGGACAGACCAATCCATCCCACTCATAGACGAAACAAGAAACCAGAAGATTACTTCTAACTAACTTACTCAACAATTACTGCTGATGTAACATTTCTATCGACGCCGCTTTGGGATGATTCCCATTCCCAATTCGAGATATGCAAAATACATTGCCGTCTTATGCAAGAAGCAGCTATGCTACGCCTCCTTTCTTCCTTCTGTAATCTTTGCTACTTGCTGCAGTTTCCACCCCAGAGAAACACGCTCCATATATAGACATTATTTCATCAGTAATGAGCCAAACAACCATGGCTTGTGTTCTGCTGTTCTCTTTTATTTTCATGCTTAGTTTCTCTTCACACTTTTTTCAGGAAACAAAAGCCATACCATTTCAAACTAAAGCAATAAATTCTACCATAATTGGGCAGAAAAATTTAGAAACGTATATTGTCCATGTAAGTTTGCCAGCTGATCCTCATTCTTCCAAGTTAGAAGACTTGGAAAGCTGGTACTATTCATTCTTGCCAGTAAATCCTACCACAGGGTTGAATGATGCATCGCGCATGGTTTATTCCTATCGCAAAGTTGTTAGTGGTTTCGCAGCTAGATTATCAGCTGAAGAAGTAAAAGAAATGGAGGAAAAAAAAGGATTTCTGTCTGCCAGACCTGAAGCGCTCTTGGCCCTGCAAACAACCCACAGCCCTGACTTCTTGGGACTGCATAAGCAGATTGGCGGGTGGTCTGATGCAAACCAGGGAAAAGGTGTGATTATAGGTGTCATAGACACAGGAATTACACCTGACCATCCGTCTTTCAGTGATGAGGACATGCCACCTCCGCCACCTGAATGGAAAGGGCGATGCGAATATGGAAATCCGCCATGTAATAACAAGCTAATTGGTCTGAGGAGTTTCATTAGAGACAGGCCTGGGCTGCCATTTGATGAGGTTGGGCATGGCACTCATACTGCAAGCACAGCAGCAGGAAATTTTGTGGCAAATGCCAATGTGTATGACAATGCCAATGGTACAGCTGTTGGCATGGCCCCTCATGCTCACTTGGCCATCTACAGTGCTTGTTCCAGACATGGATGTCGTTCAGCTGATGTCTTAGCTGCAATTGATGCTGCTGTGTTGGAAGGCGTTCACGTTCTCTCTCTTTCGCTTGGTTTTGATTTCCCCATTTCATTATTCGAGGACGAAATTGCTATTGGGGCTTTTGGTGCAATTCGAAATAGAGTTTTTGTGAGCTGTTCTGCAGGCAACTATGGTCCATTATACCAGTCCTTGAGAAATGGAGCACCTTGGATCCTGACAGTTGGTGCTAGCACAACGGACAGGGATGTAAGAGCTACAGCCGTACTAGGGAACAATCAGGAATTTGATGGACAGTCTTTTTTCCAACCCAAGGATTTCCAAACAACATTGCTACCCTTGGTGTATCCAGGCATGAATGGTGACCAATTTGCTGCAACATGTGAAAAAGGATCACTGGACAATATTGATGTTAAAGCGAAAATAGTACTTTGTGATGGCTTTGGAGTGGAAACAGGAGAAACAGTGAGAGATGCTGGGGGTGCTGCAATGATTCTTATGAACCAGCAAAGCTCAGGATATACGACTTCTGCTGAAGGTCATGTTCTTCCTGCAGCACAAGTGAGTTTTGCTGATGGACAAGCTATCAAAGCTTACATAAATTCGACATCCACCCCTAAAGCAACTATACAATTCAAAGGGACAATTATAGGAGTAAAAGATGCTCCTGCAGTAGCAGCATTCTCCTCAAGAGGTCCTAACCATGCAAGCCCTGGCATCTTGAAGCCTGACATTATTGGCCCAGGTGTTAACATTCTTGCGGCATGGAGTGAATCTGTCGAGGACAAGACAACAACAAAATCAAATTTCAACGTGATCTCTGGCACCTCAATGGCATGTCCCCATCTCAGTGGCATTGCAGCCTTGATAAAAAATGCACATCCACGATGGTCACCAGCTGCTATTAAATCAGCTATCATGACTACAGCCAACTTCACCAATGTCACTAGTAGCCCAATCATAGATGAGAGGAGGGTGCCTGCTGACATATTCATGATTGGCGCTGGCCAAGTCAATGCTTCAAGAGCTCTTGACCCTGGGCTAGTATATGACATCCAACCTAATGATTATATTCCTTATCTATGTGGCCTGGGCTACTCAGACCAAAACGTTAGGACAATTGTGGGTAAGCCAGTTACATGTTCCACTGTCTCCAGTATACCAGAAGCACAGCTTAATTATCCTTCATTTGCGATTCAACTTCCTCAGAATACTACTCAGAGGTATTCAAGGATAGTGACAAATGTTGGGATTGCCGTTTCTTCTTATCATGTTGAAATAGAGGAAATTCCAGGGGTTGAAGTATCTGTTCAGCCTGAGGTACTTAACTTCACAGAGTTGGATCAGCAGATGACCTATCAAATAACTTTTCGAAGAACAACCATGTCATCCAACAAGTCCTTTTTTGTCCAGGGAGCAATTACATGGATATCTGAGCACAGGGTTAGAAGCCCAATTGCTGTCTTATTAGCGGAAGATACGAGTTATGACAAAGAATTTATAGCTCTCGAACAATCTGAGCAGGTTACCAATACTGTGTAATTAGTTTTCCATGTATCACTGGAATGACATTGATTGTCTTGAAAAGTTAATAATCTTTATTGCTTGCATGCATTTCACTTGATGCATGAACCTGAAATTGCCGCTCCTTAACATAACGTAATTAACTAATAGCTTAGACTAAAATGCGTATATCATATTTTCCGCTCTCAAGTTTCAACTTTCAACAACAGACTTAGCGTGAATATCAAATCATGTATCCAAAATTAGCTTGACGACAAGTAAGAGCATACAGTGCGAGAACATACATCAATATCATGCATAGGTTATCTTGTGATTTGACTGCATTGAAGGGAAATCATATAGTAGAGAAATCGATCCAAGATGCAAGAAGAATAGCTCGGGGGCCAATTTATAAGCCCAAATGTGAGTGTTTTACTCTGTATTCATGCTCACACCTCGGCTGAGATAAAGGGAACGAAGAGAATTGTGTGTATTTGACAATTTCAGCTCCAGATATCACGAGACTGTCAAGCCAAAATGTCCTGTTTTTACTCGGCAGAAATGACAGGAACAAGGCCCATGAAAGCAAGCAAGGAAGCGGAAGTAGATATAGTCCGTGTCAAACAACTCCACCACGCTACTAAAGAAATCTCCATCAGAAACATTATCAAACTTTTTATGCATTTTCCAGGAATGTCGAAGGATCATCTACGCATTGATTGCAACAATGATGGCGTCAATTATGTTCAAGGGTCGATTTTGTTGCTGTTACCAGTTGTTGCAGTGCTGGGAACTTCTGATGGTGATCTGGCTCTGGATGGAGAAAGCAAACAAAGATGGTCGTGCATCGGGGTACTGCAATGCTGACAAACAAGTGATGGGATAGAAGAGCCGATCACTTTAAGGGAAAAAGACATGAAAATCATGCAACAAGATCCTCAACTCGTGGCATTTGCTTCCTTGGATCCTAGTCCCTTGTGTCCTTAATGGCCCTCTTCGGCGAGTTGAAGGAATCCCACACGAATTGTCGTAGCAAGCACACCTCTGAAGAATGGGCTAAAACCATGTGAAAGTGGCCGTGTTTCATGTAACGGGAATGGTTCGATTCAATGGGCTTAAAAAGAATTTAAACTTGTTTGGAGAAACATGAAATGAACCCCCGACCAATAGTGGCTCTCTCCTTGATCCCGTTTACTCAGAGATATTTGTTTGGGGGAATAAAATCCTACCTATGTGAAAGTTGTATCCAATATATATACCTTTTCTTCTCTTCTTTTTTGGTCAAAAATTGAAAACGAACGTTCGATTAAATTAATTGTTACTTGGCCAATTTTCCCTAGATCACTACTCACAGTCATATATCCTAAATCCTAATACTGTATTTAGGTGCAAAATTAACTTCAAACTTTTATCCTCAAATGCGACAACAAAAATCAAGGATTCCCATCTCTTACCCCAAAAAAACACCCAAAAAATCACGAATGGTCCATATAATGCAAGAAGACAATTGATACAATCTTACAACTGATATAATGCAAGAAGACAGTTACTTTTTTTTTTTTTTTTGGGAAAAGATCAGTTAATTTAATGTGGAAGATAAAAGAGCTACTAAGTCGAAAAAAAAAAGCAACTTTTGGTGAAGAGGCAAACATTCAAATACTCGCTAAAATCAGTTTCCAATTGCAACTGGTTATTATTCCCCCCCCCCCCCAACCAACACACAAACAAAATTCTAAAGCATGAGGGGTGTAACTTATAGTAATGTATTTAGCCTTAAAATCTCAAGCCCAAAAAAAAAAAAAGAAAAAAAAAAGACAAGCTTGGATAAAAATCATTGTGGAAATTTTCAAAGTGAATGGGACTTGAGATAGATAGCATTCATAAAGTGCACAAATGAGTATTGAATAGTTTACTATTTGAGTCAAGCACTGCAGTTATTGTCAAGATGATATTTGTCAGATTCAGACATTTGAAGGATGAATTTGCAATCTGGAGGGCCAATCAAATAAATCGTTGTATAATATTGGATACCATGCATGCCTCCATCAAGTAAAGCTTTAAGCAATCCGACCTGTAAAGAACCACAACCTGATCTACTCCAACTTTTACCCCGTAAAAAGGATTTAAGTGGGATGGTCAAGCTTTTAAAGCATGATTAAGGTGGATTTTCTTCACCAATTCTAAAGCATCCGCGATCCAGTTGCTGCTGCAAGACTTGACTGAGCTTTATTACCAGTCTTTGCAAGTGATACTCAGTTCGAAGTTCCTTTTCCTTGGAAATTGGTTAATGCCTTGAAAAAGTCAGGTTCCGAAGATCCCAACCGAAAAAGGAAAGTTTCATGTGTAAGTAGCCAAAGGACGGTCATGAATGGAAACAAGTAAAGGTTAAAGCAGATTACCGCGATATTTGGTCAAGAAAATGTTCTTCTTGATGCATTAATTATCTTTTTTGGACACTAACATATGCTAGTATAATTAGCAAACCTGATTATCCCCGAAAAGTACAAAACATCCCAACTCATAATCATAATACTTTCGGCCCGAAGAGAGAGAGAGAGAAATATCCATCTCAGGTTTTGAACGAACAGCATGGACAGTATATAATGTAACTTACACTCAAACGGGCATTGCCTAATTTTGGCAGGACCCTCCCTGTGACTACGAGAGGCACTCTTACATCAGAGAAAACACAATAACAAAAAGCAAGAAATTGTAGTATATATGAGAGTCATGTGCTTAGCAAATTGATGCTGAGACTGCTTCTTTTGCCATGTACTAGCATATTAGCCAAAGCCACTTTCTCTTTGGTGAATTCTAATCAAATCATCCTCCTAAATCTACGAGTCTATTCCAAACTATGTAACAACAGTTGTGAGTTGTGACACCACCACGAGTGGCTGCAATACAACTCTCAATATGTAAATCATGTTCATAGGCTACCAGTTATTCCACTTTTGAGTCTATCTCTACGGTCCGAGGTCTAAGAAATACTACTATTTCCAAAAAAACTAATGGTGCTGGTCGGTAATGAATACTAGAACATAATATATGACCAGACAATCGTGAAATTCGGAAGCTTAAACTACATTGGATGGGGGCTCCACGCAGATAGCATAAATTCGTGTACGTTTTTCATAGTCTGAAATTAATACCTTCTACAAAATTGTCCAGCTAGAATGAATGAATGAAAGGCAACCTTAATTTCATTAATCTCCATGTTTTTGTTGTTAGTCGGAAGAAATCAAAAGCTAGCTTTAAGTTTTTTTTTTTTTATGTTTAAGTATCTAGCTTGTGAAGAGAGAAAAGCACATGTACGTTATGATACCATACATTTCTCTCTTAAAAAATGAACCATTTGAAAAGTTCCCACAGGAACAAACTGCAACATGTATGTAAGTTGGTCCACATATGAAGAAAACAACCGAAAAGAAAGATTAAAAATTTTGTAAGCAGTTTAAAAGCTATTCCAATCTCCCTTGCCAAGGTAGGAGTTTACAAAGCACTCGACAGGAGAAGGAAGAAACAAGCTTGAATAAAGCTAATTACAGTAACCAGTCACGGGACGTTTAATTTTACATCTGAAAAACTATAAGGAAGTCAATAAGTTGGCCACCATTCCCATTTCTTATTAGGGTTGGGACTTGGGAGAGGAGTTTGTTAGGCATCACATGGGACTTGGATAAATAAAACCGGCATTGGGACATGTCCAAAAACCCAAATCATTGATTGGTTTTCCTAAACAACTGGTTCTTGACCTAAGCATGTCCCCTTCTCTTAATTCTCTCATGCACCAACACCTAAATTTCTAATAAAAATTTGTAGATGTATGGACAGGGAGACACCACACCTCTTATTTGTCATTGCAACCTGTTGGCCTCCCTATCGGCCCTCTTTGTTTGATGATCTATTATTATTGTTTCTCAATTTAAATTCTCGTCTAGAAACAATGGACACAAAATCATTGATGAGATATTTTCCTAGAATATCAGGTGTGGTTCGAGAAGTCAACCTTAAAATCAACTTAAAGTTGTAGAGTATTAATCTCAAATCATAACTTGTAAGAGCTTCTTACTAAACCATGTGATAAACGGGATATAAAACTTAGACCAAGTCTACCAAATACATTTCGAAATGGGATTAGATATTGGTTTCATGGAGTTCTTGGTGGCAACACTATTGGCAACTAAAGCTCATATAGTGATGTCAACTCTATATCATATCCAGAATTTCATATTGTTTTAATAGTAATAAATACTATTTCAAGAACAATTGTACTCACTGACCTCCGGAACTGCAAATAGATTGTTATACACAAAACAATGGCTAGTAAATTTTTTCAGTGTGATGGGTCACGATGTTATGTAATCATCATATGTTTTTCTATATTTTGGTGGAATGGTTTGTAGATTGCTTCGCAGAAACGGAGAGTTAGTTGATAGTTTTGCAATGAAAGTTTAGTTCTCTTTATAGTAATTAACTAAATGTTGGGATCGAGATGTACCTCGGTTTTTAGAAACAGAGATAGTTTTTTCTTTTTTTTGGTCGCTTTGCGTTTGTTTTTAGTAAATACGAAAGCAACTGCCAGATAGTAGTCTTTTATTTTTTTCTACTTGCAATTTGACTATTCTAACAAATACTAGTAATTTAATTACTTGATATTCTGCTAGATCGTTTGGATTGTTATTTTTTAGAGTTTTTATAAAAAAAAATTGTACTGTAACAATTCAATATACATGAGATAAAAAAAGATAATTGAGAAACATATTTATGAAAAAAAAAATTTAAAAATAGCAATCTAAATAAGACCGACGTCAATAATAAGGAAGAACAAAACCGATAGTGCAGCAATCACAACAAATAACTAGTGTAGCTGCTGTAAATGCACGATCCATTTGCCCATCCTGTAAATGCATGTGAGAGAGCATATTACACTTTCGGCCAAATTATTTTATCAAAACTATTGGTCATGAATAGTGATCCTGGCAGTTTATTTGTACTGGAATCTTAACTAGAAGAATTGCAAAACAGTTTAGTTTGTCTCGACTGCCAACAATGATGTTTGGTAGCAGAACTTATGCTTCGACTACAAGATGCTATTGTTTTATTAGTAGTTCTCTTCCTATTAAAAAGACCAAAACTAAAGGGGGTTTTCTTAATTTACTATAAAGTGTTTCCGTCAACGACATAAATGAACAGCTTTAAACTAACAATAGCCTAACCTGCCCAGTGAAAGTCGTAAATCAAACCCTGATTCCGAATTTATTTAGTCCTTATTTTCTTAATCAAGACCATGACCTCCCTTGTTCTTTTCCCCACTCTTTCTAATTCTTTTTGGTGTTCAATGAATTTTCTCTTACCGGTGTTGTTGGCATGCTTAATGGACGTCAAAACTGACCAAACATGCAAAATATATATATATTTTTTTGTCAATCAGCAACATCTACATCTACTCTGCTTATACTCCTACTTTGAACCGTTGATCTCTCGCTCCACAAAAATTTAAGGTCATGTTTGAATTACATTTTTCTGAATTTTTTGTAAAAAAATTATTATAACGATTTGATATATGTAAGATAAAAATATGATTAAAAAATATGTTCACAAAAAATATAATAAATTTTTACTTTCCCAACAAGACCTAAATCTTTTGTGGTGAGCAATAGTCCAAGAGCTGATCAAATATGCAAATGCTATACTGAATTTCACACTTCATAGCCATACCATCAAATATACAATGAAAGATATGTCTCCTAACTGCGTTCTTTATTCGCTCCATAATGTTGTTTTCAATTCTATTTTTAAGATGATGTCTAGTGAAAACAATAAATGATTCATGTACGAAGCTTCAGTTGCGATAAATAATCGGGAGGGAGTTATAAAAAATAAAAAAATAAAAAAAAAAAAAAGCGCATGCATACGAAATTTGTTTTGCCTACAAGAATTATGCAAAGGAAAGCCCCCAACGCAACGCAACAGTGATGAAAATTTTCGCAGTAAAGGGGGAGACAAGAGTCAGACAACATGATTTTCATTTTTAAGCTTTAACTCAAATGTCTGTCGTTTAGAAAAAGCTACTGTACTAACTAACCCCCAATCTCAGAGCTTGAGATTTGCGCAGCTCCAACCGGTTAGTTCAGTTGTCCGTGAATCCCTTGAAGTTTCCAGGCACGTCCTTAGTCCGTCTTCATTCTTGAAGTTGAAGGTGGCCATCATTTTATAAGACCAGAGTTCTAAATGAGACGACCGAATTTGTACTATAAGACTACATTAAATATTCCAAGTAAATTCTAACGGTTGATCAAAACTTTGAGTTTGGACAGAATATTATTTGAAATAATTATTATAATATTTTTATGATGTGACATATATGAGATAAAACGATAATTAACAATATAAAAAAGTGAGTGAATTGAAAAATATGTTTATAATACAAGCGAAATATTAGTTAAAAGAATTTAATTATGCAAAGAAATCAATTTTGTACGAGCAACATCTGCATGGTACTTGAGTAGAAGAAAATTACAGACAAATAAAAAAGTGAACCTTACTAAAATAAGTAAAGATCATACTTACCAATAAATGCTACATTAAATAGTTCAAGCAAGTGGCATGGATTAGCATAATTAATCAAGTTCTTTTAATGTGTACCAAAATTATTCTCGTTCTAATAACGTATTGAACCTATAACTCAAACAGCGTACTTAAAAAGGGTGGACTTGTGTGACTTTTGTAAGTATCAATTTGGGTTGAATCAACTCGCATGTTTGCAAAGCAATGAAAACATTATTATTATTATGTTTCCACGTCTTAAATCTTATGAGATAACACAAGATTTGATGTCCAAATTGTCATTCAAATCAAATAATGTGCTGGGAATTGGCGTGGTTTGTGGTCTTCATTTCAAGATCATAAATGTCTCGAGCTCTTTCTATCTGTCTGAATTTTGTCTCCTGCTTATTTCCTAAATGCTCAAGCTACTTGGAAATGATGATTAGTTGGGGGTTACTTAGAACTTACAATTAATCCACTTCTAAGATTAGTGGATCCAAGATTTAGTGGTGTAAGATAAGATGTCTGTTGGACCAAAAAGACCTCAAGCAACAATCCATTGGATAAAAAGCCTCTTCAGCTTTTCCAAAGTGAAGCAAATCATCGCCCCCCCGCAGTACTTTTATTTTACTGCTTTTTCAAAAAAAAAATCTTTTTTTTTTATTATCACACCTTTCCAGCAGCAGGACAGTAGCTTTTAAAAAAGTGAAAAAAGGAGGCGGTAAACCCAATCAACAGTAACACTTACAAGTGAGTCACCCCCGACCTCGCCGCCATTTATTTGCTTTCGCGGCCTCAACCAATTGACCTTCATTGACCAACGCTCCTTTATCTCTGCGCGTTCAAATCCTCCAATTACACGTTGCCACGTGTCATTGCTGCGACAATGACCGCTGCTGCGCTGAATCCTTCGAGGACGCAAAGACGATGCTGGGATTTTTTTTTATAACTCTTGTTAAAATTTGTGTGTTTTTGTTTTATTAATTAATAAACTTCAATTAGGAAATCCGATGTATTTCCGTCCTGTACTCTACCAAAAATAATTTTAAAAAATGGATAGCAGTGAATATGTCACGTTGTTTGGACACTTGAATTTTTTTTTTGGATAAAAAAATTTTGAATAAATCTTATATACATTGACAGTATAAAACACTATTATCATTAGATTCATGATATGTGTATAAAAATTAAATTTCAAATTCAAATTTTGTATAATCAGCATTCATCTAACGCTGACAGTGTATGCACTGTCATTGTAGAAAAAATTAATGCAAAAAGTTTAGGTGAGTCGACAACTATTACAGGTCAAGACATGTTTGCGGGATTATAAATCGCCTATCAATAGAATTTTCACGTCGATAGCGAAATTTAAACACGTAACTTTTTTATGAGAAAATAATTTATTCTTATTAATTGAATTAATTTGTGTTGACGGGACACTTGAATGTGCAATTATGGCTCGAACCAACTTATGGCTTGTAATATTCTGCCTACAACTTTTCTGTATCGTGGCCCAAATATTTTTGTCTTCATATCTTACCAAAATCACATGATTAGTAGCAAATAGGTTGAAATAAACTGTCACTACATGATTTAATCTTTAGAAAAGACACATAAATCTCGATAATTGCAATAAATAAAATAATATATCGAATCACATTAGTGCGATGGTCTCTTTTTCATTTTTCAGTTCTCCTAAGCAAATTGGGCTGTGTGAAACGCAGAACGTTGGTTACTTATTTTTTGAACATATATTCTTTTGAGTATAATTCCACCACAATTGATTTGTAGTATTTTACTTTTCCAGGTTTTTAAAGATATTTATAGAGTCGGTCCAAGTTTGATTTTATAACGCAGAAGTATGTGGTTCATGATCAGTACTATCTAGTAATTTTGTATGCAATGATAATTGATAAAAAGGAAAAAAAATTGATAATTAATAAATACTCTCATTTCGTTACTCTTTTCTCTTTGTCCATGATAATTGATAAATACTTCACATTTTGCCAGCCAAAATTAAAAAGAAAAGAGCAAAGAAATGAAAGATACATTTTTTCAAGAAATCAATGAATGTCACCACGGCCAAAAAATCTGCTGATAAGTCTGGGACAAAAAAATTGAAAAAAAAAAAGAGAAAATATTTTTGGTGGTCAAATATGATGATGACATAGGAGGATAGTTGGACCCAGACGACAGTGGGCCGGTTGGCCCTTGGCCCTGCAATCACAGAAAAAAGAAAGGGTCGTCATTTAATCCTTCTAAAATAAGTGAAAGACACGAGTTTGTTTGGATAAGAGTTTATTTGGATGATTTATTTGAGATATTTACTGTAGTACTTTTGTGATGTGATGTATGTGAGATAAAAAGTGATTGGAATTTGTGAGGCAAAATTTTTTTTTCCAAATTTTTTGTGTCCAAACAAACTCAGTACAGCGAGTTTACTCACTGGGACAACAAATTGGTGTCCCCTCCCAATTCCCAAACCAGGGTAATAAATCCCCATACAGTCACTATGGAAAAAAAAAAAAAAAAAGACTCGGCAAAATAACAGGGAAAGAAACAAAGAAGGAGAGAGCCCGGTGTGTGTATTTTGGGTGGGGATAGGGACTAGAGGGAGGGGAGGAAAGAGGAGAGAGGAGGAGGGCCACTTTATTGCCTTTTTCATGATGCACGCATCCATTGCAGAGCAGTGACGGGTACTCTGTGCTGCTGCGACAATAAGAGGGATTGTACAGTAGGACAAGAAAATTTAAAAGAAAAAAAGGGGAGAGGAGAGAAAAAAAAAATAAATAAAGCAGTCTGTCCCAGTCCATAGAACCTATGGCCTAGAGTCTAGAGTGAAGGGAAGAAAACTGAGAAAGGGTGGAGAGGAGAGGGAAAAAGAAAGAAAAGAGGAGGGAAAGAGAGGGGGGAAAAAAACAAGCCAAAGGGTATGGGTATGGGGCTGAAATGGTGATATGGAGCTCAAAAGAAAGAGAAAAATCTGGTGGAAGAAACAAGTTCATCTCTTTGGTCTAATGGATTTTTGTAAGGATTGATGGTTGCTTTGAATTTCTCCTTGAAAGAAAAATTCAACTGCTTCATATCCTTGCTCAAATCGTCACGGAAGTGAGAAAAATCCCATCTTGAAGCCACAGGCAAGCTGAAAATGCTCGTATTTTTTCCTTGTTCCTCCTCCTTCGAATTTGTGCAGCCTCTGGTTTTAATCTGTTTGGGTTCATTTTTTTGGTTTTGCAGATGCTAGGAATGCAGTATAATACTAACTTGCAAACAAAAGGGGTGCTGGAAGTTGGTTGTTTTGCTTCTTCAATCTCCTCAGCTGAAGCAAAGTGCAAGAAAGATGGAAACTTTACAAGCAATGAGCCCATTTCTGTGCTGGACACCCGGAGTCCTAGCCCTTCAACTTCGACATCCACTCTTTCTTCCTCTTTTGGTGGCACAAATGGTGGCGGCACCAGTGAAAATACACCCAACCTGGTGGTAGGTTCTCACAGAAACACCCTGAAAGGAGCTGCACCACTGGACCCCATTACCACCGCCTCCGCCACCAACGGAGAAGGTGGTGGCGTAAAGGAGGAATGGGTGACTGAGCTTCCGGCTGGCCTGGAGCTGAGCCAAGATGGGCCAGAAAGATACAATCTTGGATTGGAAGATTGGGAGACTTTTTTATGTGAATCGACAGGCCAAGACCAGTCTCTTATCAGGTGGATTGCTGGCGACATTGAGGACCCTTCTTTCAGCTTGAAGCAGTTATTACAAGGCGGAAACTCAAATGAGATCGAGAGCAATGTGGGTGTTGGCGGTATTGATCAGAGTTCTGGATTTGAGGCCTTGGCCACAGGTGGTTGTACAGCCAACAATGGTAATGTGTTGCCAACCTTAAGTTCTTCTCCTTTAGGCCTTTCTGGTTCTGGGAATTCTTTTGATAGTAACAACGGAAAATTCGGCTCTGTCCCAAGCTCTTTAAACTCGAACAACAAAAATGGGAATTCTCAAAATCTATTTCCATTACCACCCAACAGTTCACTTGGTATGCCTGATGGTGTAAATGTTGCTCACCAACAGCAGCTTCAGTTTGCCACCATCCCTGAGCAGAAGTCTCCTAATTTTATGCCTCATGTTATGATTAGTACTCCTCAATTTCAGAATGCTCCAAATCTGAATCTTTTGAATTCATTGTTGTCTTGTACCAATCAAGACCAGCCTCAACCGAAGAGGCAGAATTTGGGGATTTTGAACCCAGCTGCAAGCTCTCAGATCCCTAAAGTCCCACTTCTTGATCCGGATCCCAACCTTCTGCTCAGAAAGCAACAGGAGCTTCAATTTGGGTTGGGACAACAGTTGAATTCGCTTCCTTCCAGCAATCCCCAGCAGAAGCCATTTATTGTGCCCAAGCAGGAGGTGGCTGAGGGGAATGGCAATTTACTAGTTGCACGCCACCAGCAGCAGGTTGTTTATGACCAGCTTTATAAGGCCACAGAGTTAGTTCTGGCCGGAAATTTCTCACACGCGCAAGGGATATTGGCGCGGCTCAATCACCAGCTCTCTCCTGCAGTAAAACCTTTTCAAAGGGCTGCTTTTTACTTCAAGGAGGCTCTACAGTTGCTTCTGCTTTTGCCTAACAGAGCTATCTCGCCTTCTCTGAGGATTCCTACACCATTGGATGGTATTTTCAAGATGGGGGCTTATAAAATGCTCTCTGAAGTTTCACCGCTTATCCAATTCAAGAATTTTACCTCCAATCAGGCCCTTCTTGAAGCCCTTGATGATGCAGCAAATATTCACATTATAGACTTTGATATTGGTTGTGGTGCTCAGTGGTCTTCTTTTATGCAAGAGCTTCCCAGGAAAAATAGAGGGGCAACTTCTCTGAAGATTACTGCCTTTGCTTCTCCTTCAGCCTACCATTCGGTTGAGATTAGCCTTATGCATGAAAGTCTAACGCATTTTGCTAACGATCTTGGTATAAAATTCGAGCTTGAGGTGGTGAATTTTGACTCTTTTGACCCAAGTGGTTATTCAGCATCTTCATTCAGGTCGTCCGAGAGTGATACGATTGCTGTAAACTTTCCTTTGTGGTCTGTTTCTAGTCGACCGACTATACTACCTTCACTGCTCTGCTTTATCAAGCAGCTTTCACCTAAAATTGTGGTAATGTTGGATCATGGGTGTGAAAGGTTTGAACTTCCTCCGTCCCATCACCTGCTTAATGCTCTCCAGTACTATGAAGTATTCCTGGACTCAGTTGATGCTGCTAATATGGCTTCAGATGCTGTTAACAAGATTGAGAGGTTCCTTATTCAGCCTACAGTTGAAAGCATTGTGTTTGGCAGACTGCAATCACCGAACCAAATTCCGCCCTGGACAAATCTCTTTGCTTCTGCGGGGTTTTCATCAGTACCAATCAGTAATTTTGCTGAAACCCAAGCTGAGTGTGTTGTCAAGAGGAGCCAAGTTCGAGGATTTCACGTAGAGAAGCGCCAAGCATCATTGGTGTTGTCTTGGCAGCGGCGTGAGCTCTTGTCAGCCTCAGTTTGGAAGTGCTGAGAAATTTCAGTATTGTTAAGCAAGAAGATTGCTGCAGCATTGCAACTAACTCTACTCTTAGATATCGAGGCAATAAAATTCTGAACTGAAATGGTACCACCTCCTATGTAGTAGTTAATTATTGTCCTCCTATGTTGTAGTTAATTATTGTACTATGTTCTTGCTTGCGTATCTCTGTGTATTGCAATGTAGTCTATCTTCTAGACTGATTGTCTCTCCTGATGGAGAAACTCCTAACTGCAAGTTTAGTAGTCTTGTTAGAGTAATTCGAAATCTTGCTCCTGTGTATCTTGATATATTACTAGTAATTAGTTTTTGAGTGGCTATGTAGTGCTTTCTCTGGCCCTTTCCTGATGGCAGGGATCATCCATCCCATGTCTGCTAAGAACCATGATATTAGATGCGGAAAAACAAACCAAGGTGCTGTGGCTAACATGCACTTGGTTGGAGAGTTATTACCATTTCTTGTTTTTTAAACTAGTCCAGTTAGTCATATTTAGTTATGATGTGAAGACCTTTAAGATCATCTCGTTTGTATACGTTTCTGGAACCCATCTTCCTCCCCTGTCCATATGTTTTTCAAATCGTTTAGTGCCATGTTTCTTATGATCAAAATTTTGCGTTTGCCTGTGAATGATCCTGATCTTGACTGCTGTTTTTGCTAAAAACTCAGAAAGGAGGCATGTAGAACTTGGGGAGATGGTCTAGTGCGTTTTGCTTTACCTTGTATGCTTACCGTCAAAATTGAACATTAAACTGGAGTGATTCATGATGCCGCATTTGTATTCTAGTTACTAGAAATTCTCTAGATTGACATCAGAGTGTTTTTTTGCTCTGCAATTGTCGTCTGTTTTTTTGCTTCTAAACGTGGAAGTTTCATTTTGACGAGTGTCTTTTTAACTTTTCTTGTTATTTACGTTAAAGTTGTAGGAATTAGTCGTCAGGTGGTGGGGTCATTTAGGCAGGCGTTACCCGGATATTTAGTTCGGCAAAAAGTGTGACTGAATGAGATGCGGCCTGAAACTTGACGGGTTTTTTGTTCTTTGTCATCAGCAGAAAACTAGCACGTATCACTTGAGCTTGTCTTGGGTTTCTTGCAAGAATTGGAATTGAACTGGAATTGAAATCGGTATTCTGTGGGGTATCAGTAGTAAATCTCCCGTTGAATCCAATTCTAATTCTCTATTTCGATTCCAATTCCCATGAGGAATCAATCACAACAGCTCAAGTCAAATTCCGGTTTGCTCGACTGGTTTTCCATTTTGTGCTTTGAGATGGATGCCCTTTTTTTTCTGTCTTTTTTTTTTTTTGGGGTAGTGAGGTGGTTGTGGCTGCTGCAGAATGTGAGTGGAAGTGAACTGGTTGCAGCTTAGTCAGTCTAGTTTTGAAAAATTCGGTGGTGTTTGAGCCTTATTAAGGGATTCGGTACTCCTTGCTAGCATCAGAAGTTGGAACTTCCAAATGATTTAGAGTATATTTTTAGATCTTGTTTCAAGACTCAGATTAAGCTGTGTGTGTGTGTGTGTGTGTATATGTATATATATTTGTGAAAGGATTAGACTTGAGGCTTAGACATGAAAACAGAGAAGTTCAGGGAGGTTGAACTTTCTAACATTTGGCGGCATAGTCATGTTTTCAAGAATGATCATGATCACTTTCTGCTTCAAATATTGCAATAGTTTCGCAAAACAAAGGCCATTGTGTCTTTTTAAGGTTTCAACATCAGCGATAGTGTCTTGTCTATTGTTGCATTTTTAACCCAAAAACAAAAGTTAAAATAAAACTGTATCTGTATCCGAAGTCCTTGAAGTGTAACTTGTGACCTGCAATTATTAATTAGCAGGGTGGAAATTAGTAGCATAAATGCATTCTATGCTAGTGTTGTTTAAAGACGAATTGTTCCAATGCCCATATGATTGAAGTAGTAAATGTTAAAGAGAGAGGTCGGCCGTCTATTCATCTGGATTTCATTACGCCAGTAATGACTGTCGGATGGCTCTTTTTATCATTCACAAATTGCAATTAGTTTATACGTCCACTGAAGCTGACCACATGGGAGTCATATTTGATTGAAAGTTGAACCCCTCCCCTCCCCTTTTCAATAGCAAATTTCTTTGTCGCATTTGAACTTGAATAATCTCAGCCTTGTTGATACACCCTTTGTTTAGAGCAAACCAAACACAAGAATTTCTATACTAGATTTATCTAGTAGACGGCCGAGAAATTCAAACTAGGCGACCTCAATATTCTAGAATTTATGTGGGGAATCCATCTAATCATAGTTGGAACCTATATATATATATATATAACATTGGAACTTAATAGTAAGATGATGATGATTATCGACCACAATCATCATTGTACAGGAGCTCAGTTGTCTTTCGCTTGAGTAAACTAATCCACTAGTTTTAGTGTTCAAGTGACGTGGATCACAAAACTCCTCCCAAAAGTACGTAGCTCCAAACCATTGAGTTTAGCTTAGCGGCTATCAAAAAATTCAAAAGAGGTGTCAAAACATCACTTCAGGTTCTTATACTTGCTAGTCCTTTATACGTAACATTTTTAAGAAAAAGTCTGAGTAAAAATGTCGTTGCACTATATATTTGTCTTTCATTGGACCCGACTTAGATTTTCAATTATTTGGGAAAGGAATCTTTTCGAGTCAAATTCAAACTTATGGAATACTTATATCAAATTGAACTCGACCTCATATAGGTTCAAATTTGAATTCGAGTTTAAATCCAAAATTTTGAATCGAGCTCGATGGGTCAAAAGTTGAATTTAATTCGATTCATTTACAGCATAATGGCAATAAAGGGACAATAAGAACTTTTTTTTTTTTTTGGAATACAATGCCCGATGGATGTTTTGTTTTGCACTTCTTTTTTGGTCCTCTGTGTGATTACGCCAAAGTGATTCAGGTCCATTCCTTTTTAGGCATTCATACAAGAAAACATAGCCAAAAAAATTTTTTTTTTTTAAAGAATGCAGAAATTACTTATTAAAAAGTCGAGTCATGTAATGATTAAGTGATGATCCATAGTCCCATACTGTGGTTGGTTGCGCAAGTGGTCCACTGTCCGGACCATCCAGCCGATTGATTGGTCCCGCTTAATTGATGATGCTAATAACGATTAGTAGTGCTGAATTAGCGGACTGAGAATACCTGTGGTCGTTTTAAGCGGAAAAATAATGCAAGAAAACGAAATAAGGGCTGAAATTAACTACTCCCACATGTTTGGCTCTTCTCCCGTTGGAGATTATGGGGTCTAGTTGAAAGGGGAATTGCATCTTAACTAATCTCATGCTTTTCGTCTTTCGTTCGGTACGTTGTCCATTTAGTTACTAACCTAAGGGTGTGGGTAAGCCAAAGCGCTCGCGAGTAGCTTGCTAGCGGTTTGATCAAAAGTTTGGTTCGAATTCAAATTTGAAGTCTACTCATTTCGTATAACGAATTGAGTTCGAGTATAGTAGTAACTATTCGACTACTTGACGAGTTTAATCGAGTATTTATATTATTATATATTATATATTTTAATTATGGAATGATTATTATAGGTTCATATTTTAATAAATTTACATAATGTAATGTTCAGTAAAAAGAGTGATGGATGGCAAAATGGTAATCTAATAAATCTAAAATATAAAAAATTACAAACAAGAAAAGAAAAACTCGAGCTCCAGCTTGATAAGGCTTATAACTTACTCGAGGTCAAACAAGTCAAGTTCGAGTTTAATTTTCATTATATCGAATCGAGTTCAAACTCATATTTATATACTCGTTCGAGCTCTCGAGCTCGAGTTCAAGTAGTATTAATAGTGATCGAATTCAAAGTCGAGCATAGTGCTACTCGAGCTCAACTTGGCTCAATAGCACCCTTATACTAACCTACATTTTGTGATACACGTATACTAAGGACTACGAGTATAGTTGAGTCAAGTCAGGTTCAAATATTACATAAAACTCGCCAAAGTTTTTGAAAGTTGAACTTAAATTTAAGTTCAATTTTGTTTTACCTTAATCGAGTTCAATCGAGTCTAATTGAGTTCAACTAATATAAAATTATATTTTTTTAATTTTAAATTAGGGATAAAATAGACATTTCACATTAATAAATTAAAAAAACATGTGTGTATGTGTGTGGAACTCAATTGAACTCGATTGAATTCAAGAGTTTTCGACATTCACATATTAAATCCAAATTCGAACTCGTCTTTGAACTCGAGTTCGAGTTCAAGTTTTGACCAAGTAAACTCATGAGTTAATTAAATTTGATTTGTTTGTACTCCTACCAATGACTAATATGTAAAGTCATTCCAAAACCAACTTGTAAAATGGGAGTCACAAAAAAGATTATATTAATCATCAACCTGGCCAACACAAGTTGGTCAGTCGATAAGGATGGGCTAATTTTTTACAAAAGGTTGTATGTTCGAATTTCGTTATCGATGTAAGAATTGTATTAGTGCTCTAAGTCTGTAGTGGTTTAAAAGAAAAATAAAACTTATGATCCCAGAGATTTTTGCTCTAGTCCGTAGTGATTTAAAACAAAAAAAAAAATCATCGACCTCAGTTCTTTGGTTTTAACTTTCAAATTTTTATTCTTTCCCTCTTTCTTCTTGTAAGACATATAGTTTGTTTCTTGAACTAAAAAAAAAATCTAAAAGGTGTATAGTTTTTGTTCTTTATAAGCAATTTCTCTCTAGCTAGCCCCCCCCCCCCCCCTCCTTTTTTTAACTTATACTATTAACTTTTGGGGAACAAAAGTACTAATAATTTCGCCGCAACAAGTGGTCCGTGCAATCCACATGTAGCCTTAAATAACAGAAAAAACAAAAAGCAGAAATCAATTACTAGTAGTGTTTTTAAAATTCTAAAGACTTGGAATACTGTACTTTGATGTTTCGTACAAACAACCTGTGAGTGTCTCGAGATCTTCAAAACTTGTTTGGTAGAATGTGAGGTGTGTCTGCTGAGGTCTACAATACTCATCTCTTCTGATAGTGATGCAGAGAAAAACAGGGGACCCCATTGTGGGAAGACATGTCAGTCTGTTTGGCTATCATCTGCCCGAAAATATCCCAATCCTTCCTTGGCTTTGTATATATTTTTTCAAAAGGGTTATATATCTTTTCTCACCATGTCCCCATGAGTTGAATTGCACCAATCACCCCCTATGACATTGCAATATTTTCAATTATGTGCAATCGAGTCGGACAAGTTATGTCCCGTTTGGATTGCGATTTTTCTCAGAAAAATTGTTACGTTTTCCATGAACACATTTTCCTATCATCTTTTTATCTCACATATATCAAATCACTACAGTATTTTTTTTACAAAAAATCCAAAAAAATACAATCCAAACGGGTTTTTGTAGCTGATTCAGTTATGTGCACCTTGCATAATTCCATGAAATGACCAAATTATTTCACAAAAATCGGTAATTGGTATGACAAATAAATAAATAAATAGAGTTTACTAAGTCTGATATGATTTGTAACAATATATGTGAATCATTTAATCAATTCGCCAAAGACTCAAGAGACAAACCCATTATTGCAATGCTTGAAATGATTAAAAAAAAATACCACTGTATGAGGTTTTCAAGCAAGCAACTAGGTCATTTCATTTCTTAGCGGCTTATTCTCCTGCCAGAAAAAGGACAAATTGGTAACTTCATTTATTTATTTTTTTAGCCATATCAATTAATTGATTTTGAGGAAATAGTTTGGTCACTTCATAGAGTCATCTGAGGTAGAGTTGTATACGAATCGAGTCGAGCTCAACTCAAGTAGTGCTGGCATCCTACTCGATTTGAATTCAATCTCGATCGAGCTAGGAAATGGAGGATCGAACTCGATTCGAAGAAAATGCAAAAAAACTTGAACGCAACTTGATATATATTATTACTTTTTTGCCATTAAATAATTTAATTAAGTATGCAAACCAACTTGTAAATTAACTGAAACATAAACCCTTAATGGTAATTTTATATTTAAAATATATATTGTTTAAATTAAAAAAGTACTCGACGAGTAGCTCATTAAGCTGAGTACCATATATTCAAACTTAAAACTCAACTTGTATCCCCACTCGAGTTACTCGAGCTTGGTCTTGAATTCGATCAAATCGAATTCGAGTTGAACGGTTGATCGAGTTGTTCGGCTCGCAATCAGCCATAATATGAGGTGCACATAACCACATTAGTCACAAATTGGGTTGTCTAACTCGATTGCACCTAATTGGACATATTTCATATTGTAGAGGGTGGATTACTTTAATTCAACCTTTCGAAGAGATTTATTGGAATTAACTCAAAAAAATTTCATTTATATCAACAAGAACTGGCGCCGGTTGGGCACGAGTACTTGTTACTAGCTACGTATACATAATTACACGTCAGTATGCCCGCCACTGTGCGGCAGTAACATTCTTGAACTACCATTTTTACTTTTTTGTTAATTAAAAAAAAAAGTAATAGCTAGAACCAGTTTACCTTAAAGATTCAAAAAAAGACCTCAAAATGTAACTAGATACAGCTATTTAATATTTATGTTACGCTACATCTTTTCTTTTTTTTTTTTGCGCATACAAAAGACAACATAGTTGCCATTAAGTACTACCACATGAGGGTTGAGTGAATCGCGACATAATATTGTACTAGAAAAGGGTTATCCCTTGTACAATACACTGGATGGAGTGGGGTGATTACATGAAATGTTGACCATGTTTGTGACTTTAGTATGTGCGGTGACGGAGAGCACACAAAATTATGATGGATTCATCAGAGGAAACAAGCACTTGAAGACACCAGACAGACAGCAACCACCTTCCCCAGATAGCTCAATTTTTGGTTAATTTGATGCATGGGGTGGGGGATTGTAATTGGATGAAACCCAGAATTTCTCTCATAGGACACGAATGAGCTTTTGTCTTCCCTTCAATCATGTACTAGAAGATAAAGGTCAAAACATCGAGTGGGTTGCCACTAGATATACACGGCATCATTCCTTGGCTTCCTTGTTCTACGTGTGTGTGTAGTTGGTTTTAATGGCATATGATGGGCTCGCGTTTGGGGTACTTGGAAAGTTGACACTCTCAAGTATGTAATATATATATATATATATATATATATATATAACTTTTTTTTCTGTTCTAAAGGAATGGATATAGCACATCCTATTAAAAACAAAAAAAATTTACCATTTCTTTCTTTGTTTGTTTACACTTTCAAGTTTCAAAAATCAATATGTTGATGTGATTGAAATTCAGCTATGGAACTAATACAAATTGTTTTAACCACCAGCCCAACACCAAGCCTTAAGGGTTTGGTAACTTTACCTCTCATCAATTGCCACATTAAGTGGCTCTCTAACAAATCAGACGGGCGTGTATTGCACCTGTCTGGTCTGATGGTGGTTCAATTTCTATCGGTCCTTCCCATTGGTCCAGTTGAGCTCCCTAGAATAGGTTAGAGTCAGAATAGGAGTAGGTATAAAATAGATTATTGTCGACTGTCGGAAAAAAAAAAAAACTAATACAAATTGTTAGGAACCTCCAACCCTTGTACTAAAATGCCAGTCGATATAAGATGGAGCAATAGGGCCATGCTAGCTGTCAATGCCTCAAAGGTTCGAAAAATTAGCGAGGCACCTTGAGACTTGAGGGGGATTTCATGGCATACTTCAATGTCCCATAAAATTTGACTCACATGTAGATTTGGTCTTTTTAGTACTACAATATTTTTATAAATGGTTCAATACTTGGGGGTGGGGAAGGGAGATGGGAATGAACCCAACTTAGCTATTGAGAATTCAGAGAGAACTAAATTACCTTCAAAAATATTTTAGAATTAGAAATACAGATGCAGAGTTTCGATTCCCTTCCCCACACTTTTGGGAGTTGAGAGGGACAAAATGTGCCTCCCTAGTGACTGAGCTAGCTCACATGTAGATCAAACTATGCAACTAGACCAGCAAGCTCCAATAGTGGGTGGATGTGGATGTTCAAAAAAGTAGAGATTGCCATCATCAATCTGATTTTCTTTTATTTCATTTTGTTTTGCTTTTTTGGGCTCTTCTGTGGATGCTTCAACCACTGAAAAATATACAAGCAAGTGAACATCTCAATCAATCTCCACAAGTTTGGTCCAATCAATACTTTCCTCTTTCTTTTGCATCCAATTCAGCGTAAGAGAAACGCTAATTGTTAGATTTTCATGTCCAAACAAAAAGCCTAAAAGCAACAACAACAGAATGGCCCCAACCAAATATCAATCTCATGGAAACTCATTAACCATTTTCTTGAGCTTCTTCCGGAGCCGAAGCCAAAACTGCCCACTGAAAGGTGGACTTCATTTCAAACTAGCTTTCTCTATGTATAATTTCATTTTGGACCATAGTGCAAAGTGGAACTTTGACTCCACAAAGCATTAGTCTAATTTCAGTCGGACTGACAACAACTGCTTGGGACCTTTGGAAGTTTCTAACACACCGAGTTCCTGAAATCCTTAAGACTTTTACGATTTGGTCACATTCAGGATTTGACCAATCCCACCCCAAA
Source organism: Coffea eugenioides (assembly GCF_003713205.1). Classification (NCBI taxonomy): domain Eukaryota; kingdom Viridiplantae; phylum Streptophyta; class Magnoliopsida; order Gentianales; family Rubiaceae; genus Coffea; species Coffea eugenioides. The sequence continues at coordinate 43,564,895 of NC_040042.1, read as the reverse complement.
AATACCAAGGTTGTGTTTGGATTGTATTTTCCGTTATTTTTTATGGAAAAATTACTGTAGCGATTTGATATATGTGAGGGAAAAATGTGATAGGGAGATGTGATTACGGAAAACGACAATATTTTCCGACGGAAACAAGTAATCCAAGCATGGCCTAAAATAGTTACAAATCTCTTTTGTCGCTACCATGCATTAGGCAAATAAATAACAATTTTGGGCCGGCTTCAATCCTTCTCATAACTTTGAAGGTCACGTAATCAGACAAAGATTTTTCCTTTTGGAGTTCTGACTTGATATTGTATGCTCTTTGTTATAATGTTCTTAATTTGTATAGCTTTGTCCAATAAGCAATATTATGCCAATAGCTTGTTTTGGAGATACCCAGGCACTAGCCAACGAGATTATATTAATTGTCTATTTATGCATTCAACGTCCAATTAATTATAGAAAACATGTAATATGAAACTACCCACAAAGCAGGAACTTGTATCTGCACTGGGAACTAGGACCCAAGCTTGAACCTGCAGCAACAAGTTATTCGAGAATTTTTGTCCAGGAATGAAGCCATTTAAGAATGAGAGTGATGCAACACATACCACCAATTTCATTCTACTACTTATTTATGGCCGTTCACCGGACAGCTTGTTTGTGTCCTCATGCCGGTTGTTTATGTATGCATCTCTTGAAATAAATACAAAAAATTACATGCTCTAAAATTTCATTAATTAAAAAAAATATTCATTGCTAAGTTAATATGTTACTTTGTAGTTGTAATTCTTGGTGCCACTAGCTGGTGTCAATTCTGGTACTAGTCCCACTTATTATGTGAAGGTAAAAGAAACTTGAGTTAAATTAAACCAAATTGAATTATTAAAAAAATTAAAGAACATGTGAAAGCTTAAATAAACAAAACACTTGACATAATTATAGAGGTAGCACACAAGAATCTCATATGGTTACTTTGAGGTTATAGAATTTAGAGGTTCTGGATTCTAATTTTCCTTCTCGCTCCTTAACCCACATCCCTTGTTTTTTTTTTTTTAATATTTAAATCCTCCCTTCTCTTGCTTAAAATAATTGAAATAAAAAGTTAAAATCCTACTTTGTCACAAATGTTAAAAAAAAAAGAAAAAGAAAAATTTAGCCCATCAAATGGGTACAATACCCGCAGGGTCCCGCCTAACCATAACAAGCCATGCACATAAGAATGGCTCTCGGCTATGTGGTCAGGACGAAGGGTTCCAGCCCTGTTTAGCCCATTTTACCGGAGCCTGAAAACTGATTAAGGGTTGAGGATTGAGGGGCTCGACCGGATGCCTTACAACCCAAAGTAAACAATCTGAAGCCCAATCCGAAAGAGTACCATCCAAAAGAGAGGTTGGAGGGAAAAAAAAAGAAGCAAATCCATCTTTGGTTATAAGTGGGTCCTACATTTCCCCGATGGCAAGAACCTTGGGGAAGGGGTCAAACTGTCATCCCCCCAAAACAAAACCTTTAAATCCCTTAAAAAACCTTTTCTGCTCTTTTCAATTTTCACTTCACTCAGAAAACCCTAGAAAATAGAAATAAAGAAAATCAGTGGAATAGTTCTTCTCCGATCTCATTAGATTTTCTACGTATTAGAGCTTCCATCCTCAATTCTCCGGATTACCGAAAATCCCACAGACAATAAGAACTAAGAAAGAAATTCAGGTATGGGATTGATTAGGAGCTGTTTTTCATTCATGGTGGGTACGGTTTTTGGGGTATATTTAGCCCAAAACTACAACGTCCCCAATGTTCAGAAGCTCTGCAATACCGGTTTGGTAATTGCCAAGCACATTGAAGAAAATTATCGCAAGCCCAAGAACCGAGACAGTGATGAGTAGTTGGCCGGCTTTTCTGGAGTTATTTTGAGTCCACCAGGTGTTTGATTTGAGTTTGCTTTTTGGTTCAGGGGATAACTTTTGGGAGGATATTTTTGGGTATAGGGAGAAAGGTGTTTTGAAGGTCTGGGGTTTATGAAATTTAGTGGAAGGATTAGGAATTTAGTTATAGTTGTTGGGAGAGGGAGATAAGAGAATTTTGGAAATCCAGCATATTTTGTTTATGAAATGGAAGTATGAAAATTTCATTACACTTTGTCATAATCTTAGCTGTGCAAATTCTTGTTTCTCGTTATTGAGATTGATGATTTTTTCCCACTGTGAATGACTTCTCTTAAATTCTTGGTTTATTTAGTATGCAGTTTTCATCGTTTTCTTTTACAGGAATTGTGTGCATTTTTTGGTTGGACAGAAGCATGCTATTTGGTTGATTAAATGTAAAAGTGGGGCATATTGAAGTATTAAATCCGTTGAATTTTATTAGGGATAAGCAGCTGGAATTGTTAAAAAGGTTAACTTATCATTAATAATGCTGTAATTAGATCCGATTTAAGATGCTTTTGGTTATGGTTGTATATGTTATGTTCTTTTCTTTCTTTTTTTTTTTTTTTGTAATAAGTGAAATTCACAAAATTAGCTATTAGTTGTGGAGAGATTGCACGTCGTGCATGGATAGCATAACTAATGATAGAATATTTAGTCCATGTCCAAAGTTCATAGAATTTGAATGATGCAATAACAAAAATTATGTTTTGCTTGTTCTTTTTGTAATCCAACAAGTCTTAACTGCAGAAACTGAAGAATAGACTGTCAGATTGTAGTATCAATATATGGATGAAAAAGTAGGTTTGAGATGTTTTTGACATTATATGTTTATAGCTGTAAATTTAATGGCAAATTTCATAGCCTGTGCTAAAATGCGATGGTTTAACTTTCTCTTATGATCAACATCGTAACTTTGGAAACAAAATGTGCAAATGCTGCTAGACATTGGCTTATCACGTTATTGATGTAGAACTTTCCGCTGTACGGTTCATGGCAGTAGGCTCAATCTTTTCCATGGTATATATCTCTATTCAAGTCTTTCCACTACTTGTTATCATGCTATATTATTCTTGGTACGTCAAAGACTACCAGCTCCAAAAGTTAATTGCTTAAGTTGTTATATTAGGCAGTAATTCAACAATCTATGCTTGCTTATGTCAAATAGAAACAAAGGCATTAAGTAAGCAGTTGCAGCTGTGATCTCGATTAAATTCAGTCATTTCTAACACGTTCATCAAATTCCTTATGGTGGCGGGTGGCCTAGGCAAAACAAATATCTGAGTACTGGTGTCATATGATGACAAAGATTGAACATTGGATGTTCAGATTTTTGGTAGAATTTGTTTGACCAAATGTAATAAGGTAGAGGAAACTTACTCCCTTGGCACCTGCTGGATGCAAATGTACACGCTTTTGCATGTGTTTACAACTGTATTTGTTTTATATATTTATTCATGGAGGATGTAAGATGGATTTGGAACTTAGTTTCGGAAGTTCTTAACAATATGATATGGGAGAGGGAAATAGTAGGAGTCTAGGAGGAAGCAAGAGAAGTACTGAAGTTAAGATTTAATTCCACCTGAAATTCTTAGGATTAACCATGCCAGGTAAGTTATCTTCCATGCTCAAAGATGGTACTTGAAGCCTTAGAATTCTCTAAAATTGTTGGTTTGCTGTCTTTGGTTTTTGCTTGCACATGATGTAACCAAGTCCTTATCTGGTTTCAGGTTTCACTGATTTTATGTAGTTTTAGTTAATATTGTGGCAAGGAATTATGAAATAAATCACAAATTTTAAAGATTTGGCTATTTCTAATACGTAGAGAAGCAAATGACAGATCACCATGAAACACTGATCTTCTATATGAAAATTGATCAATGTGTTTCAATTGGGATGGGTTTGAGTGGGCATGCATTGGCTTTCCCTTTTCTCTGCAATTTAACTTGCATATTGTTGCGTGGCTTGACATTCCCTTTGGCTTTCTACCATATGATCTTGGTAGGAAAACTGTTTCTGATTCTGGTGGATTACATATGGTGCTATTACTGAAAGTTTCCTTTTCACATACTTTTTCATTTATTTCTTATATCTACTCCATTAAATGGATGGACCACCAACTTCGACTTTTATCCTACCAGTATCCCCTGTTTCTGGTTCTGGAAATCTCTATTTTCGAAATGGGAATTGGATCCATCATGTAGCCATTTTCCCTGGATAGAATGGTGAGATTTGCGTTACTGTCGCTGTTGGGCTGCAGGTTTTGGCGGGTCAGTATGTGATCTCGTTGGATAGCCATTAGAGTAATAGTTTCAACCTGTCATAGTCCTTTGGGTAAACAACAAAAAAGCCCCCTGTGGTTAGGCAATCATACATAAAAACCCCTTGTGGTTTCATATCATACCAGTCGATACCCCGTGGTTTGAATTAACCTGAAAAGTGGACGGAAATCGTCAAATATTCGGCGTGTGTCTTAAACGAACTGCAAAGGCGCGTGCATATGCGAAAAACAGATTTCCACCACAAACTTTCACCTGATATGCCTATTTTAGCCTTCACTCTTTAATAATAAGAGACCAGCTTCCGTTTCTTCTGAGTCTTCATTCAATCTGTTTCCAGATTATTCATTAACTACTGTAGACACCAAATTTTTAGTGTATTTTTATTTACTGTTATTTTTATTTTTCATGCTAGTTTTTATTTACTTTTAGTCTTTTATTTTTGTTTTAAGTCATTTTAGCATAGAATTTATTTTTTTTAAAAAAAAAAAAGAGGGAAACCCGCAAGCGGGTTTCAGGCTATTTAACAAATTACTTAAAAAAAAAAATTTTTTTTACATGCAAGCTGCGTTGAGTTGCACATGCCCATCGGAGGGCCCTAGGATGCCCAGCAAACCTCCCCTCTCATCCTCACCCTTCAGGTGAGGGTTTGAGAGTATGTGTTTGATATAAATAGAACAGAAACGCAGCTTTTAGTCATTTTACATAAGGGGGAAACCCGCAAGCGGGTTTCAGGCAGGCTATTTAACAAATTACTTAAAAAAAAAAAAAATTTACATGCAAGCTGCGTTCTTCAAAAGGGTATTTTCGTCTATTCACTCAGCTCCGTCTGTTTTGCCGATTTCCGTCCACTTTTCAGGTTAATTCAAACCACGGGGTATCGACTGGTATGATATGAAACCACAGGGGGCTTTTATGTATGATTGCTTAACCACAAGGGGCTTTTTTGTTGTTTACCCTAGTCCTTTTATAAGGACTTTCGCTTCTTTCTCTCACCTCATCTTGCAATTGTAAATGGTAATATGTAAACATTTGTTTTGTTAGTTCATTGCTTCCTTTCATACCTATTTGCTGAACTTTGTCTATATGTTTGTGCTATTCAGTGCTGAATGATTAGGCGGAAGAAATCAGCAACTAGGTGAAAAGCATTGCTGCTTGGATGTGTTAATTTGGTCTAACTGCTGCAGCTTGGAATGCTCCCTTGTCTCAATTTTTCTTTTATGTTTTTTCTTCACAGCTGCTTTAGGCTCTACACTTTTTACTTGGGTTTGAGGTAGCTCATTATGTACTTATGTACACCATTGATATCCATCTTGCCATCCTTTCTTCATTCAAATACTATAACTAAGCATGAAATATTGTTCAGTTTCCAAGTGAGCTTTTGGCATTGATAGCAATACAAAGGTTTACTATATATGTACAAAGATGATTAAACATTTTTTAATACAGCATCACTTTTTTTGAAATTAGCTCTGGAAGCAAATAATTATGCTTCTTTTGAAATTTACATAACCTGCTTATCTATTCCCAGCTTTCCAACTTTAGTTCTCAGTCAATAGTAAGATACAAGTCTGGGGAGTTACTGGAGGCTGTGTCAGTTTTTGTGGATGAAGAATTGCACTCCAGAAGATCTTTGCGTTTGCTCAACATCCTCCAATGGTCAATGTGCAACAAATGCTCAGGGTTTGAACTTGGGAGTGGTTGCTGCTCGAGAATCTCCAATATCTTCTCTGTTTTCCCAAGAAGAAGAATGGCATTGCGAACTCTATCTTCCCTCTGTTCAATTGCACTTTGGTGGCATTGCTCAGAGATCGCATGGTGTAAGTTTGTAAAGCAAGCCCCAGCTATTTCAGTAATCATAGCAGACAGTTTCTCAAATGCTGTCTTGCCACATTCCCACTCTCCGCTATCAGAACTTAGCACAAGAGTCTGACATATTCTATACATTGAATTGGCGACTAACAAATTGGTTGGCCATTTGGAAGCATTTTCCCTTAGATAAGCTATTGGATCTTTCTCCTTAAATTCCTTAAACCTTTGCTTTGCTTTTTCAGCAAGTTCTTCGAATATTACTTTTGGACGCTTATCTTGGAGGGATAGTTGGTGGAGATCCACATCCATCCACTTGTAATGGAGATCGACTCCTACCCACAGTACTTCTGCTGCCTTCCTGACGTTTATCAAGTCTTTTTTTGCATCTAGGTTGTCTTCAATGAAATTGATGTATTTGAGTGCTTCGTGTACGCTATTTATCAACTGTTTAACCAAGTCACGGTCAACTTTGGGAAGTGCCACTGCAATGCTTGTTAATGTCACTACAGGAAGCGCCCAGCAATTTGGAGGTTCTTCGGAATCTAATGAATGGACCAGGTCACTGTCAAACTTTATTACTCCCTCAAACTCCTTAGAAGACTTGAGTTTCTCCAAGAGTTGTATGGCATGTTTTGGCTGCTGCTTTTGCCCCATCCTGATCCAATGGCCAGTAGCGTCGCAGTTTTTTCTCGTCATCATATGAATGAACTCTTCCTCTCCCTCCAGGTGCATTACAAAACGACTAAGATCCTGCATTGGATTAGGTTGTGACTCTAACTCTGAATCATAGAGGGACATACTATTGCTGGTATTGAGGCGCCTGATCATGTTTGAGAAGGACCGGTAGCTTATCAGGAACCTGATGATAAAGAACAGGGAGATAAACCGGACTTGCTTGCTTAAGAACACCACCCCAATCTGCATCCAGATACACAAATCCAAGATTTTGCCTTTTAGGTTGTGTGCAAGCTTTCTATAAAACCGACTGTACAACCTCGAGCCCAATGGGCACTCTTTTAATTGCTTGAGCTTGAGGGTCCAGTATTTCTCCAGTTTGAATTTATTTTTGCAGGCCTTGTGTGCTCTCTTTGGGCACCTGAAATTGATGGTAGCGAACCATCTTGAAGCTGGAGCTACCGTGCCAACTGCGATTGCTACGGTTTGAATTATTAAAATGAGCGTAGTTGACCACTTGTAATCTGAGTCTCCCACACAGAACTTGAACTCCCAGGGCATGAAGAAACAACGGATCATAGCTTCTGCTAAAGTTGCGGTGCTCAAAAGGCAGAATGCTCCTGAGGCACTGCATGTTGCTATGCGCGCCATGACAAACTGGGGGTTACAGGTGTGTGCCATGATCCAGTATTTTGTCAAATCTTCCTTCAATCTGTGAGATGCTTTCTGGGATGGGCATCTGTTAGATTTATCATTGCACTCTTTCACTGCTAATTTATGTTTTTTCTTGTATTTGAGATCAAAGTAACTCTTTGTCATAGGAATCGTCAAAGCTGAAGAAATCATGAGTGCTAGCAAAATTATCATAACAGCCATGGTAACTGCGTATTCCCTCCAGAAAACATAAATCACACCCGTACCTAACTGGATGCAGATGTTCACTATGACTGTGATTGCAAAAATTCCCAAAGCCACCAAGTTTGCCAGGAGCTCTTTGCTCTCCATGTTTCCAAGCGAAGGCATGAAATTAGCCATCACTGTGCAGATGAAGACGGTGCTGCTAAGTTTTGCCAGCTGATCCTGCCGCTGGGGCATGGAGGTGTTCAGATCAACGGAAAGTTTAGTTGCCACGGCTAAAAGGGTGAGGCTTGTTGCATTGAGAGAGAAGAACTTGGAAGGAAACCAGATCTTTTTGTAGCGTAAGCCGTGAAGGGTATCAATGGCCATGGCGATTGCACAAGCTGCAGATGCTGCTGCAACATACAAGCCGATCCATGGGATAGGCTGGTTGAACTTGGAGTCATCAAGGGAACCATCTATGGTGCAGCCAGTCCTGCCCATCTTTCATTCGCTGCTTCTGGATTGCAAAATGAGGCTGTTGAAGGTAGTGATTGCTGTGGAATAGGATTGCCAAGGATTGACTCCTCTAATAGTAGCAGTTATAATATTTTGCTAGAATGGGCAAAAATTCACCAGCGCAGGCTTGTTCACTGGATTTATATCTGTGCTCTAGGTCCTTTAATTGGGTCGGCGTCACCTGGCTGCTGGTTGAAAGTCAAACTCAACGGATGATTTCTTCCTCGGATACCGGGGAGATATAATAATTGCTCATTGCAAGTGGGTACTGCTAAGTTTCGTTGGAGCCGGATAACTAAGCCGCTGGGCTTTTCCTCAACTTGCTGGCTGATGTTACTGCTGAGCAGCTAAAGATTTGCTTTTGTATTAATTCCAATATGGAAAAGCTCCAGCATAAATCATTGGCCTCAAATTTTCTGTATCATTGGAGTAATTTTTATTAACTTGTTTATTTTACGGGTTGCATTATAATTAATAGTAATTAAATCATTTACGAAGAGTTTACATGGTTCCACTGAAGGCATAAGCTGTCCTCCATGACAACTGTTTCCACCGCTCACACCTAACCTTGTAGTACTAGTACATGAATGTGAGACCTGGCAGGGTGTTAAAAAAAAAATGTCATGTTCGTTTAATATCACGGGAACTAAGGATGTGTTTGATAAAATTAAAATTTAAAACGTGAATTCGTTAAATTATTAAATTGTTAAGTATTAAATTTGATATATTTGAGTGTATAGTTTATTATTTATTTTTTAAAATAATTTTATTTAAAAAATTTAATATCATTTAATTAATAAAATATTATATTTTTTATTATCAAACACGTTTACCTGTGTAGAAAACATCAAGGCTGACGAAAGAGTGAGATTGCTGCAACCATCAATCGCCATCCCACTTTGACTTTTTAACATATAATCACTGGAGAAGAAGATAATTCCCAAGTCAACCCACGATAATTCTATTCACAATAATAGGAGTAACCTAACTGAGATAATCCTTACTGTTAATTAAGGCACGGAAGCAGGTGAAATTGGTGAATTATTACTTAAAAGCAAAAATAAATCAGCAGAAGAAGATATTAATTGACTAATACTACTCCCATATAAAATGAAATGGCGGTTAACTGAGATACTAATACTTACTGTTAATTAAGGCACGGAAGCAGGTGAACTATTACTTAAAAGCAAAAATAAAGCAGCAGAAGAAGATACTGACTAATACCATATAAAATGAAATGGCGGTTGCCCTCACTTTTGTATGTAAAATTTGACTAGACAAAACCATCCGCCGGAGAGCCAACACTACTGGAAGCTGAAACTTTCATTTGTTTATATATATATGGGATAATTTCAGAAACCTCCCTTGAGGTTTCTAACAATTTCACTGAGCTCTCCTGAGATTTGAAAAATTGCATATACCTCCCTTGTCATTTAAAATGACAATTTTATCCTTAAATATTTTAATGAAATTCCCTTATTTGTTGGTATGCTTATACTTAGAATGAGTTTTAAAATTATTTTTTCATTCTTTGTCCTTCTTATTCCTTTTTTAAAAAATTTTCGCCAATAAAACTGTAGAATTACCACTATTGCCTCTAATTTCTATATAATCAAATGTCAAATTAGTGATTTTTTTGATGAGTTAATTTATATGTAATCCAATGTTTTTGATGATCTTTGTTTTCTATTTTTGGTATCAAAATTAACAATAAATAAAAAAATAGCCCAAAAGTACTACTAAATTATGATAATTCCACTATTCCAAAATTTCATAAAATTCATAAACTCTAAATGAATTATTTCAACATTTTCTTTTCTATCTTATAAATCTAAATCTATAATAAAATACCATCAAAAGTATCATATCATAATAATAAAATTATTATTATAGTTGTTTATCAAATAGTAGATATGAATATGAAAATTTTGGCACCTTTTCCTTATAATTATACTAAATAATCTTATAATTGTATAGAAAAATAAATTAAAACTCATTACACAAGGGCATTTTTGGGTATTCATTTAAAAAATTGACCAAGTCAATATTATTTTAAGGTTTTGTTACTAAAATTATCAAATCAAGAAAGGTAAGTGCAATTTTTCAAACCTTAGGGGAGCTCAGTGAAATTGTCAAAAAACCTCAAGAGAGGTTTCTGAAATTATCCCTATATATATATAGAATTAATCTTCTATATACTGACAGTATACATTTTCACCATTTGCTGCATGACACATAATTCGAATTTGAATTTGAAACCTAAATTTTGTACATGTGTCGTGCATCCAACCGTGATAGTATGTACACTGTCAGTGCATATAAGATTTACTCATATATATATATATATATAAACAAAAATAGTAGTGTTTTTTCTTTCTTCTTCCCCTATTTACGGGTTTTCTTCGTTATTTTTCTTTCGGCCTCGTTCATCTTCATAGTCTTATTTGGAAGGCAGTTTCGTCAATTGTTTGCACATTTGTTTGAAACTGCCCCTCATGATTTTAGTTAAAAATCCATCCTTCAACTTTGAAATGGACTTCCGCTAAAAATGATGATAGAGATCAGAAAGGTAGCAGTAATTTCTAGGCATAGATGGCTTTCTTCTGAGTCTTCTATGATGTAAAATAAACCATATGGATTCCGCACTTATGATGCTAACAGTGCTCTAGTAATATCAGAAGGCTGTCCACGATAAGTTTTAGTAGCTGATCAAGACTTTCTCGGTGATTGCACGTTTGCAACGTAAATGAATAATAGTCCTAAAGAATCTTGAAACTGAATTAAACTTGAAAACATGCTTACCAACACCAAACAAAATTGCTAAAAGTGCTCTAGTCTAAATGATTTCACAGGTTAGGCAGACAAGCATTGCCCAAATGGACCGAAGCTGTTTCAGTGTCCTGAATCATTGGAAACTGATGGAAGGTTTTTCTTCATTGCAGCACGTCACTCGTCAATGTATGCTGCTGCTTGACTAGGTTCAGGAGCTGGAAAGTCACATTGCTGCAGAATTTTTAGAAAAATGGATGGTTGAAGTTGAAGAATTTGAAGGTATAATTCAGATACTACTGGGTACATCATTGCCTAAGCGAGTTGTATCTAACCATCCAGGAAGTTTTCTATGACATTACATGTGTAGGTTTCTGATTGACCTCAACTGATTCATAGCTAATAAACCAGATCCTGAAGGAAAGACATTATCAGAATATTCCAAACTCTGTTGAATTGGATAAACAGAGATTTAAAGTGAAATTCGTTCAAGACAATAAGTGCAATAAAAACACAAACTTGTATGCTTGAGAGCAAAGAAATGCAGAACATTTTATGAAGATTAGTGTGGGTATCTGTTACCCAGTGAATCATCTGGAGTTGATGATGGAAGAGCCAATTATTGACTATATATATATAATGCCCTGATGAGCGCTTAAGGATTCAAACGTTCCATCTCGGTAGATTGAAAGCAAGAATGGTGAGCGTACCACTGAGGTATCATTATTATCAAGGCATCCAATCAACAGAAAGTTTAGCTGTCACAGCTAAAAAAGCAAGGCGTGCTCAAACCAAAATTTCTTGTAGCATCCGTGAAGCCCTGATGGGCTAACATAATACATAAACTGCAGATGTTGTTGCAGCAATGCAAGCCAATCCATGGCATTGGCTGCAGGCTGAACTAGGAACCATTGTAAGTCACAATCAATGTTGCAACTTGGAATCCTAACCATCGTTTCATACACTAAACTTCGTACAAGTTCCAATCAATCTTGATAGTACGGCTGGGGTTCGGACAAACAAGGTTTTCGGTTCTTCATACTGTGTCAATCTTGTCCACTGGAACGCTACCCAGTAGGAGGCTCTTCTTAATAACACAACACGGCTGCAAGCTTTGTTATTAATACAAGGTCAATCTTGAACACTGTAACCAATGGTAACTGAGTTTGATTTCTTGCTTGCAACTCACTGTAAATATGACTAGTAGTCTTCTGTTTGATCCATTGACAATTGCAGTTCATGTATTGCAATTGTGAAATCAAAATACTAGTACAAAACAAAGTAGCCAACATATTACGTCTTCATACTGAATTGGCAATTGACTCAAAATATATCAACGTTCATATTTGAATCACTAATTTCAATAGAGTAATTTAGTAGAGGGGAAAAAAAACCTAGGCTTCTAGGAGGGCTTCTTACTCTGCTTCATTTCCCTGGGCATTTTCATTCTTGTCACCACTTTCTTGTCCAGCTTCTTGAGTAGTCCTGTGGGAAGAAACAAGCTGCCCAACCTTAACATATTTCTCCATGAACTTGTATTCCCAATCTTGCAAGGTTTCAAGCTCAGAATTGCTGAGACCTTCAATGTTTCCGGTGAGATCTTTAGGGTCAAAGGACATGAGAGCCAAGGCACGACTTGCATCCCTCCCAGCAAACAAGGCATAGGGACCACCAGGACCGTAAAACATTCTTGATCTGGAAACATCATAGATCTGTCCTTTGATGGCCATAAGCAAGGGCTTGTTAGGGTCCTTGCCATCATAGGCCAATAATTCTTCCTCGGTCACCTGATCCCCTAACTGTACGGGCTCTCGGATTACATATTCATTTGTCCTTTTGACCTCCATGTAATCCCCTCCTGCCACGAACATCCCGCATACTATTTTGTAGGTTACAATCATCATTGCTAATATTGTGAAGAATGCTGTTGGGGATAAACCCGTGTAGTGGGTTATTGATTCTGCAAAGCTTGTCCAAAGACTCATCCTTTTTCGTTTTTTTGAACTTTAAATTTCTGGGGTTTCTTCTTCCTTTTTCTTTTCTTTTCCTTTTGGGATGTGAAAATTTTCTGGAGTCTGGGATCTGAATGGGATCAGAATTTGGTAGGAAGTTTGGGTCGAAGGTTTTAACGCCAGCTAACCACAGAGCTTACTGGTGAGAAGAATAAGGCGGCGTATGTATGTTTAGTCATCAGTGGACTACTTTTGCCGGCCCTTGCTTGATGATTTATTAACAATGAAACCTCAGCCGTCGATGTAAACCAGGAGATGTCCTAGTTGGTGAACACGCTCAAAATCATCTAAGACGGCTTGACTGGTGAAAGGAAACTTTTGACTTTTGTCCATAAAAATTGTTCCTCAATAGATGGGACAGAAAAGATTATTTTTTTTAGCTTTTTTTTTTGTTCCCTTGGATATAATTTAAAATGAAGCGAGCGGAAAGAAAAATCGAGGAAGCAGGTGGGCAATGGTGCCTTTCCTAGTCAATAATTTGGTTTTAGCCTATGGAGTACAATTCCTGCGAGCAAGTGCTATTGGTTTAGAAAAACTGGCGTGTGTAATTCTGCAAGTCTTCTAATTATGCACTCTTTTGTCTGTGTCTATAATTTGCGGAGGGTGTTAGGTAATTTCGTGGTAGATGATGGTAGGTAGGACCTTTAAGGTCAGAAATGTGCCTACTCTTCCAGGAAATAAAAATAAATAAATTAATTAATGAAACTCATATTTGAAAAGAAAAAGAAATTAAAATCAGGCTACAGCCTTTTAAGATGATCATTTGGAGAGCATAAATGGAATTCAGTCTCTTAATTCTTGGAACCAATGTTAAACGGCCTGAGATTAATGTAAATTCTCCTAATCAAGGCAATGGGGTACTATACTAAGAGAAATGAAGCGTGCTTCATCTATCCGAGGTTAAGATGATACATTTTCTGGCTCGATTGCAATGGCGCCACTCATCAATATATGCGGCTTGACTAGGATCCAGAGTTGGAAAGTCACGTCCATCAAGAATTTTTATAATACCTTCAGTTTCACCTAGAAGAAGAGCTGCATCACGCACGCTCGCCTCCCTTTCCTTAATCGTGCTGGCCTAACACTTCACAGTTTATCACTCGTGGTAAATTGGTGAGGCAAGCAGCCAAAATGTCTGCAATCATGATGGATATTTGGTCAAACACCTTCACATCTGAAGGCGGACTGTCTTATCTGAAGCCCAGTGAAATGGTTTGGCTGATTCTGTCCATTGAGTTAGCAGCAATTAACTTGAAAGGCCAGTTAAGAGGATTCTTCATCAGGCTGCCATTATATTTTCTTTTGAACTCTTTGAAAGTGTGTTCTGCAACATCGGATAAGCAATAAAGTGCATCAAAGGATTCATGATTTTTTCGAGTCATTTGTAACTTGTAGGAGATCCACGTTCAGCCCCTTGAAGTGAAGTTCAACTCCTACCCATACAGCATCTGCTGCATTTCTGAAATTTGTTAGTTTCTCACGTGTGCCCGGGCTTTTCTCAGCATACAAGAGACCTTCCCTCACAGATCGTTGCAATTCGGCTGCAAGGTCAGCTTCGTTGTTGGGAAGTGCAATTGCAATGCTTGTTAATGTGATTAAAGGCAATGTCCAGGAATTAGGCGGCTCTTTTGCATTCAAGTTGAGAATTTGGTCCTTGTCAAACTCTATCAACCCCTTGAGGCCTGTAGATTTCATGAGAAGCTGAGCTAAACTTTTGGGTTGTTTCCTTTTACCAGTCAGAATGAATTGATTAACACCGGAAGATATTTTATCCAGGACTCTGTTGGGCAATTTTGGCTCATCTTCAAGCAAAAAAATATAAGGGCCAAGATCTGGGTCACTTCTAGACGCTGGAACTGATCCGTTCTGATTGTTTGACGCAGCAGAACTCGGGTTAAGTTGTCTCTTGCAGCAGTTAAGAAATGACAATACAAAACTTGCACACAAGATAGAAGAGGTTTGCAAGCTTTTGCTTACTACTATGATACCTTTCTGGACTGCAATACAGATGTTAAGAACAAGAATCTTTGCTCGTTGAGCGAATTTCTTGCGCTTCCGTCCACGAACTTGAACGGATAAAGGACTTTCCTCCCATTCTTCTAGTCTCTGTATCCAGAAATTTGGTATTCTCAAACTGTACCAGCATATGTCGTTGCCTTCCGCTAACCACTTGAATTTTGTTATGGTAAACCATTGGTTTACCGAGATAAAAGTTGCCATAATCACCCCAAGAGACTGAATAATGCATATAATATAGATGGCATCTCTATAATCAGTATAACTACCATTGCCAACTATCTCCCAAACATGTAGATATGTTCTAACAACTGCTTCAGTTAGGATGGCAGCCTAGGAAAAAGAGATTACCCCTGAAGCAAAGCAGGTCACAGAGCGAGCAATCACAAATTGGGGACCCCAGTTTCAGCCATCATCCAGTATTTTCAGCACCTCGGCTGTAAGCTTCCTGCTTTCTTCTGATTCACTTAAAATCGAGCTGTGTAGTTCAGAGTACTTGTGTTGAATATATGCTTTAGTGGTTGGAATTGCGATAGCAGTGGAACAAAGTAATATGATTAAGAATAGCGACTAAAATAACAATGATATACTCTACTTTAGTAAGTTAATTACCTCGGTTCCTAATTGGATGCAGATATCCATGAAAGTGGTGATGACCAGGATACCTAATGCAGCTAGGTTCGTCCAAGTTTCAATATTATTCAATGGCCCTAAAGAAAGCAAGAACACGCACATTGAGGTACACAGGAAAACCATTACCACTCAGCTTTGTTAGCTGATCAGAACTGCCAGGCATTGGATTATTCAAGTCTGCAGACAGCTTCAATGCCACTCCTAACACTGTTAGTGAAGCAGCATTCAGGGCAGAGTATTTGGTAGGAAACCAGAGCTTCTTGTGACGGAAACCATGGAAAATATCGGCCACCACTGCCAGAAAGCAGATCAGAGATGCAATTGCAATATAGAAACCTATCCAGATCAGCGGCTGAGCATATTGTGCTAGTTCTTGTAAAGTTCGCTGGCATGCTTCGTATCGTTTTAGCACTACTTCACAAATTATGCTATCACAAGGATCATAAGGCATTGTGCTAATTCTTTGTGGCGGCTCTGCTACAATGTGTGGCTACATTCATTGAGAATCCTATATAAAGCACTGGATTTAGTTTTAGCGCCTAGGCCATTGTATTGACGAGTTCTTTCAGCCACTGCACTAGACACATAGGACGTCAACTATTTACTGTCTGCTCTTTGTAGTGCTGCCAAGAGGAAGCTCTTTTCTTAATATGTAACCGCTTAACTTCATTGTTTACCATCACCGTGATAGGTGACAACGTATGAAATTAGGCTGGTCCAAATGCATGGGTGAAGGTTTAGAAGATTAAATTATGATTCAGATGCATTGGAAAGGAACTGTTTTAATGCAAACAGCTTCGCATCTTCCAATAGAGATAATGCAACTATAAAAGTCTTCTTTTTTTTTTTTGAGGGAATACAACTATAAAAGTCTAACAACACGTTACAAGGCCAGTTGAATTGAGATATAAATATACATCATGAAATACTTCTAAAACAATGCATTAATTATAAGGTCGGTTGAATTGAGATATAAATATGTACCATGAAATACCTTTGCTTTTGGATCCAAAGATTTGACAAAGGATTTGACATTCTTTCAGATTCCCTGGTTGTTTAGAACTGATAATTACAGATGCTGCTGTAAAAATGCATCCACCATAAGCAACCAAGCCGAGCAATGGAATATCTCCTCCGCCTCCTAGAGAATGCAATGTGGCCCCGAGTAGTAGAACTTACAATATCCAACAGAGTAATGCAGTTGTAAAATGCACTCCCAAAGCTTCAGGGCTAAAGCTACAGTTAAACAAGGGTTCATGTTAATACCAAAACACAAAATTTAATGTCACTGCAATTTTTTGTTAAATGTAATGAATTTATCTGCCAAATCAAATACCATCACAAATTGACTTGAGCCGTATAGTCTTGTCATGTTTGATGGAGCATCAAAACTTTGGTCTGACGATATCATTTTTTGAAAATAAGTGGTAGTAATATCTCTTTCTTTGAAAGGCAAAACAGTACTAGTCTAATTGGAGTGGGAAACAGACTATGACTCACTTTCCATTGATGCCCAAAAAGAAGCCAGCAAGAACCACGCAAGTGCCAAATGCCATCATGGGGATGTATAGATCAGGCGCATTAATATCACAATATGGAGGTTTGTACAAAATTTCACCTCCAACCATCTCAGTTGCTCTTATCCAGTGTCCCTATATTCACAATGCAAGGTGGCCAAACAATTAAATTCATCATGCAAGCACTTTGGAAGTATAAATGAATCAAGAAGACATCCCTGTTATTGTCAAAAGTAAGAAGGAGAAAAGAATAATCTCACTGATATATGAACATTTTTCTACATACCTTGTGCAGAAAAGGAAAGAGAATCATCTTGATTTTATTCTTCACGTAGTCATCATTCACTTCCAAATAGTATTGGGGATTTGAGAGGTGTCTGCTTACATAATTGCTTTGAAGAAATGATGAACTTGACCCAAAGATTTTCTCGCCGTATGCACCAAATTCATTTTTCACAAGATTGTTTCCTGCTTCAATGAAGACATTTCCAATTGGATTTATGCGCTCGGAGGTCAAGGGTCCAGGCAACATGGTATTGGTATTACTACTAGAACTTGATTTTCCATACATTGCTAGAACAAACCAGAATTGTATGCAAATTAATAATCGATAACCCTTAGATTCAGAACCTGTATCATCCTAAAGAATGGCAAGAATTCAACTGTTCTATCTAAGAAAGAGGAAATACATATGTTGATATCATGTATGTTGTCTTTAATGCCTCTACTCAGGCTTTTATTTCAGTTACACATCATCTTCACCGGCTTGCCTGTGAGTTGCATTATCGTTGGATAAAGAATTTGAAGCAAATAAATTTCTCTGATTGACTAAAAGACGCCACTGATAAATATCTGCTGCAGGATCGGGAGTGAAGCCTGATAATTCACACTGTTCATGAAGAATTTCAAGAATTTTTTCAGACTCACCCAGGAGAATAGCAGCTTGACGGATGCTTCTCTCCCTCTTTTCAACTGCATCAGAGTGACACTTCATAGATATAATATGTGGTAAACTGGCAAGGCAAGCCAAAAAAATATCTGCAATCATGATAGATATTTTTGCAAATAATTGTTCATCCGTAAGATCATTGCCTCCTTGATAGTACAGCAACATAGTTTTGCTAATTCTGTACAATGAATTAGCTGCTATGACCCTTAAAGGCCATTGAAGTGGATTATCAGGCAGCTTTCCATGTTTACTTGCCTTGAACTCAATAAGATTCCTTTCAGCTACTTTGGCAAGGCCTTCAAGAACTTCTGGGGATGTTTTCCCTTCAAGACTGTTAATATCTTCCTCCAACCACTTGTGATAGAGTTCAAGTCCAACCCACACCAAATCTGCTGCGTTGCAGATGTTGATGAATTCCTTTCTGTTATTCTGGTGCTTCACTATCATGTTTGCAAAGCGGAGGCCTTCACTGACGCTTCTTAGCAACTGATCAGCTTTGTCATTCTGAATGTTGGGAAGTGCAATGGCAATGCTTGCTAGGGTCACTACAGGTAGAGTCCAGCAATTAGGAGGGTCTTTAGAACACAAACTTGGAACTTGTTCATTATCGAAATCTGCTACCCCATGAAAGCCTTGAGATTTTCCCAGAAGCTCAAGTAAATACTTTGGTTGCTGTTTTTTCCCTTTGAGGATCAATTCATCCACCTCACAGAAAACTATCTTCAAGGTTTGTCTGGGCAGTTCTATCTCCCCTTCAAGTAGTAGAATGTAAGGGCTAAGATTTTGTTCCTCACCATATTTAGGATCTTGATGCCTTTGATCAGTTGAGGCAGAAGAATCAAATTCAGATTCAACCCTGAGTATCTTGATACGAGATAGCAACAGCTTGAAGAAGCTCAAGAGGCTAGCAGATAATAGCTGAATGAATTTACCGGCCCCGACAATCATAATCTGAACTTTTATGCATAGACTTAAAATGATATATCTTATATTGTAAACAAGTTTTCTGCCCTTAATACCCCGGATTGAAAAAGGTATGCGGCTTTCCTGCCAATATTCCAGCTGTTGCGTCCAATATGTCTCAATTTTCAACTCAAATTTGTTGCCTTTTCTGCTTTTTTCTAAGCATTTCAAATTTGCAGCAGTGAACCATCTAAACGTAGGGGCAATGGTACCAACAGCAATTCCAACAGACTGAACCACCAGAATACACATGGTTGACCAATGATAATCGGAAGAACTGTGTAATCCATAGAGATTGGAAATACGAATTATTGCTTCACCTAGAGTAAGGGCGCATAGTAGACAGATTGCTCCACAAGTGGTGGAGGTTGCAGAACGTGCCATCACAAATTGGGGGTTACCCGTTGCTGCCATCACCCAATACCTTCTAATTACTGATTTTACATTCTCAGCTGAGAATGTCCCATTTTGGGCATTTTCATCATTCAAAGCTGTTTGGTCCATTTCTTGGTACTGAGCTTTGATATGTTCCTTGACAATTGGAACAGATAAAGCGGAAGAAACAAATATCAGTAACATGATAAACATGACAGTTGTGGCCAAAATGTATTCAGTCCATAAAGAGGAATCTGCCACATTAATACGAATTTCTATGCAGATATTTACAATGGCTGTGACCACTAGAATAACTAAGGCCATGAGACTCATTAACATTTCTTGGTCATCCATGGCTCCCAAGGAGGTTAGAGAGTTACCCATTACAGAAGTCATGAAAATTGTGCTGCTAAGCTTTGAGAGCTGATCTCTAGTACCCTCCATCGGAGTGTTAAGGTCAACTGTGAGCTTCGTTCCTACACCTAACAATGTCAAGGTCATTGCGTTGAGAGTAAAAAACTTGCATGGGAACCAGAACTTTTTACACCGGACTGCGTGGACGGCATCAGCAGCCATTGAGAGCGTGCAGATCAAAGAGGCTGCAGCAGCATACAAACCTATCCAGGGCAATGGTTGAATAGTTTGATCAATGTAATCTCCCATAAGCTTCTTCACCTGAGGCGGACTAAATTTGTCAAGGGATCAGAGAATATAGCAATTTGCCTTGCATTTCAAGCACAAAAGCAGTGCCGTGGGCTTGGGGGAGTCCAATGTATACGTATAGGGTTGATTATGCTCTGTTTTTTTTTTTTTCTCATTTCTTGACTTCAAGTAATAAAAGTTCTATTTTACTACTTCATGCAGCTTTGGTGTAAACACACTGACAATTTCTAGAACCCTACGACAAACATTTTCTCTCGTCAAAGTATGAATGTTTACTAGTAATATTAGAAAGGTCGTCATAGCTCCAAAAGTCATTCAAGAAGGAGCAACTCTACTTTGCAATCAATGGTTGGAAATCCGAGATATGGTCCACATTTAAAATACAAAAAATCCTCGTTTGTGATTTGGGGTTTAGTCACGATACTTCCTCCTGTGTTTTATAAATCCGAAGATATTTCAAAACCTTCACATAATCCACCTGTGTTTTGAACTTTTTTGAATTTTCATGATTTGAAGTTTAGTCACAATACTTTTTCATCATTTAAAAACCTCTATATAACCCTTGTGTGTTTTAAATTTTTCTGAATTTTTACCTGAAACCTTTTTGTAACCAGTAACTAAATGAAATATCAAAAGTATAACTATTTTTAAGTAAAAATTCAAAGAAGTTCAAATCAAAGGGAGTTACGTGAGAGTTTTTAAATAATGAGAAGACGTCGTGATCAAACCCTAAATCATAAAGGAAATTTCTTATATTTTATCCTAAAATATAAGATCAATGGTCCACGGCTTGACTGCAAGAGTGGTCTTGTATCATCGCACATAGCAATCTTACGCGTCTTTTGCCTCCGACGGTGCAGCCATCATGGGTCGCAAACAGACTTTAAGAGTAATAGCATATAATTGGACATTATCTTAAGAGTTTAGCGACCATTTTGATCAATCGAACTCTCCGCGTTGTCAATTTCAAGCGAAGATGCCCTGGTGCTTGGGGCGGTAGTACGAGTCATTTTCTCTTCCACTGCTTCATTTATATGCCAACGGTGGCTGCTCAACTAATAGAACACGTTCACCATATTTAATACTACTAAGTAAACGATTCAAGTTTGTGTCTCTCTCACTTGTGGAACTACTAGTAATGCGTAAGAACCTTCTTGAGTCGCAACTTGGTGTGGTAATCATCATGAGCCGCTGAAAAATGTACTAATGTCCTGTTCTACTCTTGGAAGTTGGAATGGGGTAAACTTTTTCTATGATTTAATTTTCTTCTACCAAAGCCCAAAAAAAACACACACACAAAAATGCAGTAGTATACTGTAATCAACATGTAATTTGGCAGCGACTAAATGATTTTAATCGTTTCATTAATGATCACTGGGTTAGCCCGTAGTTAAATAAATATGTATTACTGTAAGAGTAATTCTTATGTCAACTGTCATGTATACGCTATTACGATTTGATTCATAACATACGTGTAAAAGTTGAATTTCAAATTTAAATTTTATATAATTGTCATTCACTGTTAGTGTAGGAAAGATTAATCCCTATTTAAAGGCATAATTTTGTTATAAGTAAATTTTATATATACTGTCACTATCATTGTATGCACTATCACGATTAGACTATACATGTGTCATATATCTAACAGTGACACGATAGTGTATACATTGACAATGTATATAAAGTTAATCTTTTTATTATTACACAACAACATCACGCCTTTAAATATATGAAGTAGCATGGGGAAGGGAAAAAGGGGCAAAAGTAACTCTTTCTTTCTCTTTTATTTGATTTTATTACACCCATCCCTTCTCCCTAGATTTTATGAATCTTAACATCACCTAAATTTGATTTATCCGTACGATAAACTCATTTCTTGCCTGGTGGAAAAGAGGCGTGGAATCCATGACTGCCAAGCCCACGCGTTGGGAATGTAGTATTCCCTAAAGCAACTGAAAGGCGTGAGATATCCAGCAACTAAACCACGCCTTTATGATGTGGCATCTGAATGGGAACGAAGTCAAGAATTGTGGATACATTTTCCCGCGCCTTGAGAAGTCAAGTCTTAAAGGCGCGGTTATATATATCAACCCGCCATCGGTGGTTATAAAGGCTGTTTGATTAGGAACCAGAAAGGAATATGGCGAATAGAAGCAATTTTTACAAGAACCCTTCTTACGCTTACAACAGACAATTTAATCTCAACTCCGTCCTTCAAAATCTAACCAGTAATTAACGAATCATTATTTTCCCAATCCTCATTTATCAATGGAAATATTCAGCTTTGCAATTAGGTTTTTTTTGTCTCTTTTTTTTCAAATTTTCTTATATATTTTCAGCTTACAATATCGCCACTGGAAATCTTTCTACTGCTGCTGAGCCAGTCCCCGCCGACGATAAAAGCGTACGACATCGCAAGCGCCGACGGGAGCGGGAACCGCCGGCGGTCCAGAACGATGAAATTGGAGAAAGTAAAGGCCCTATGTCGCACCAGGACTACATTAATAAGAGAAGGTAAGTAATGATAAACCACCGAGTTCTTTTTTTTTTCTCTCTCTCTCAATTAATATTGACTAATTTGCTTGAATTAAGGTGCTGGTGAATTGAGAACTGATTAATTACTTGGCTATCAGGAAGGAGGTTAATTCTGCTGCTCAGCCTTATGAAGAACTATCTGCAGATGTATTGGTACTTAAAATTGAATTATGCTGGTTGTTTATTATTGTAAATTATTGTAACTTTTCCGTTACATTTGGTAAGTTTTGAATTATTCTTTTTCATTTTCATTTTGGGTGCAGGGAAGCTCAAGTTCAGTTTTGCATTTAGTACAGTATGATAGTAAGCTCTCGTTTTTCTTTGTGGATGCATATCTTTTTAAACTGTTTGGAGTTTTAGTCTTCCTTGTGAATATGAGTGTTCGTATGGAAATAGGATATCTTAGAAATGCTTGGAAGCAAACAACTATGCAACTTTTAGGTTTGAGGTTTTAGTTTCATCTCACTCTTGGTTTTTTTTTTTATTATATTTTTTTTAATACTGGATCATGTTTATGTTGGAAGGAAGACAGCTATTGCTACTTGCTATTTCCTTTTCCCATTGTCCTACATCATTCCCTACCGTGTCCTTTTCTAACTTCTCCTTTTCCCCTTGTCTGTTTGCTGAATATATGCGTGGACACCTAAACACATTTTTGTATGCTAGTAAAATAAATGGCTCCTTTTGTGCCTGCCATTTAACTTGGGCAAAAAATGGAAGTTGAATTTCCTGATTACTGATTGTCTTTGACTATGCTTCCTGTGGTCTAGTTCCCCCCTTTCCGTGGCTTTCAATTGCTTTAACATTTTTTCTCCAATAATTATATATTCTATAGTATTGCACTTCTAAGTAATTTCAGCTTTGTTGGTGATTCCTGTTGTCTAAAATCATGTGACGTAAAAAATGTGCAGGCGATTCCAGTTCTTCTAGTGAAGTTGGAGAAAAGCAATATCCTAATGGTGATTGTATAGGGCTGCTACAATCACTTCCAGACGACCAGAATCCTTCTACATCTGGTTTGTCACTGCATGCATTGAATCTTTAGCATATCTATTTAACAAGGAAGAGTCTGTGCGCATGTGTGTCTATTCAGTGCTTGCAAATTCTTGCGTGCACTGACACTTGATGAAGCAGTTCTGCATTGTGATTCCACTTGAACTTGATGAAACATGCAAGTTCAATTACCTACTTTTGCCTATATTTTGCAAGTTACTAACAATTTAATGCATATTAGCTACTTTGAACTAGTTCTGTTTTGCTAAATGATAGTCTTTTGATGAATTCTCCAGGCAAGTGCTGGTCTTACATTTCAATTTACAACTTTGGCAGTTAGTTTAACTGTCTGTCTCGATATGATTTGCAAATATATGTATTAGTACAATTATTTTCCACAATATCAGCAAGAAGCTTTTTGCTGCCTCGAATTTGTCTATTGTTCAGTAAATTATTGATCCCTTTCATTTCTAAGTACAATCTTGCATCTTCCATCCCATTGGGTTTCAATTTGATGTTACCTTTTAATAGCTTGTAGTTTGGAACTTCAAGCTGCATCTTAAATTCTGTAGGGTGCAACAGTCTTGGTAGTGAACAAAGATGAACCTCTTGATGCCTTGAGTTTTCATGCCATCCAGTATCTTCTCGTTTATGGCTTTTTTGGCTCAATTTGTATTTTTTATCAGATAGCACAACTGGAGTTGATAGAGTTAAAAGTCGAAGTGAGCAGAGACTTCCTCTACCTGGTGAGCCTGTTTGCGTTGTTTGTGGGAAATATGGGGAGTATATATGCAATGAGGTGGGCATTTCATGCTTCAGTTTTCAGTTCTGTTCTGTTTATTGGGTAATTACCTGACCACCTTGCATATTGCTTAGTAGACCGATGACGACGTATGCAGCATGGACTGCAAAGCTGAGCTTCTACAAAAGTTTAAATCCCAAGAGGTGGTATGTGCTTTTACTTTCATTTCCAGTTGGATTTTACCGTGCATTCTTTCACACATTGCCAACTTTCTCATAATTATACCAGGGTCCTGTAAGCAGCAGGCTTGTTTTCGATTCCTTCTCTCAAGCAGGTGGCTCCTTGGAAGTGCCTGAATCTGTTCAAGACACATGGGACTATGACCATAATTGCTGGTCCAAGAAGAGATCTAGTCTCTGTACATATGAATGGTAATCTCACATATAATTGATTTGTCATAATTATATATGTTCATGGGATAGACAAGCAGCTTGGAGCATTTACATATGTTCTGTACCATCTTATGCAAGAGAATGAGTAACTCTCTTCTGCATCATGAATTTGATGATATTCATCTTGCTGTTGTAGCTGGAAATGTCAGAGGCCTGGGCATCTTGCTGAAGATTGTTTGGTGATAACATCTCAAAGTCGGTTCCTTTCATCTGGGGAGAAATCCATCAAGGTACTTGTTTTCTTTTTAGTGTTTTAGAGAGTTTATAGTTGATGGCTGTAGGTCACTGTCAGGGAAAGTCATGCTGGGAAATTTTTCTTCGACAGGAGGGATCAGTTCAGAAGATACCCAATCCTATACCCAGAGACCTTCTTCAATTGTACAAAAGGTTTCAAAATTTCTTTTATGCTTAGCTTGGATTCAGATATAGTATTTCTATTTGAAGTGTCATTTGGCTATCCAGTATTTTTCTGGTTGGAAATATCTCAATCAGAAATTTAAAGAATGAAGTAGAGAAACTGAAACGAAGGGTTGGCTTTGAGACATGAAGCTGTGTAGAAGAAACTAGGTTCCTTTTCTTGTCTTAGGTTGGATTTGGCTATGCCATACACTCAATGATGTTGAAACAAACATGCTATTTGAATATCCTTTAGACACTGGCATTTTCAGTTTGTTAGTAGCATCTAGAAAATGGTGTAAAGATTTGATGCGTTCAGCATCCAGTGAAATATCATCAGACCAGACAAAAAGCAATGGATATATGTGCCACTAGGATTTGTTGATCTGTACAATTTTATTCAAATTTTGTGGCTGTAATCATGTGCTGAACCGTGTTTCACTTCTTTGAACTATAACTTCTAATTATACATTAGAGCTACTTTATCAGTCATGGAACAACCAAATGTTGAATTGTTTACTACATGCATCTGAGTTTGTACAATTATTATTCAGAATGGTACATGTCATTGTCTCTGTCCAGCAATGTTTTATTCTTTCTGGTCTCTCCTTGTCTGCAGATGTCATAATATTGGCAAAACCTTTTTGACTGCAAAATGTAGTGTTTGCCGTGGATCAACAACTCTGGCTACATGTCTAAACTGTAGTAATGCATTTTGTGACAGGTACTGAGAATTACTTTTTTGGCTGCTTTTGTCCTTACCTGTTGATGATGTTATTTTATATTATTTGCCAGTCTCTAAACCCTTGTCAGTATTGTGAATTGTGAGTTTTGGATAGAGAACATGTTGAGTGGGATTTCTGTACTGGCGACTAATAGTAGAATTTTATTGCTTTGGGTTTTGCTTCTCTAATCAGGATGCATGTGGGAGATTGGCTTTGCAAATGATAAAATTGACAAATTTGAATAAGAGAAACTATTTTGTTTGGGTAATGTTCTGGAATGCAAGAACAAAAGGCTAGAAAGTGAAGTAGCTGTACCTTTGTTTGAGGATTAGGTGTGTCAATGTTTTGTTTCTTCTCCAAATTGTTGAAAAATGCCTTAAGTAAACTAGCAAGTTGAAGGCTTGGAGGATGTTTAAGACTGTTTTTAAGAACTTCATCAATATGGCAAATGAAAAATCATGATGAATTTAAATCCTAATATACGGAAATGCCCTGGATGAAAGTGGTTGGTGAACTGAATTTTGGATATATCCAGTGCAGGTCATTTGGCAGACCACATTATGGCACACTCCTCTCATCGACAGTTTTACTCCTATAAACTTAAGCGTTTGGTAAGAATTCATTCCTATTCTCTGCCTCCAATTTCAGTATATTTTTATTTTTATTTTTATTTTTATTTTTTGGGTGTTTTAGAAGTTGAGCCTGCTCTGTAACTGTGGCTTGTTGAGTTTCTCTCTCAGCTATGTATCTCTCCAGAGTGAAGGTTTAAAGTTGTTGCATTCTTGACTGCTATGCTCTTAAGAATTGATTCTAGCACCAGATATATAAATATTATTGCACATTTCTATGGACTTCTTGTGAGTTCTTGGATGTAAACATGACCAGTTATGTTTCTGGGTTTTTTGAGTTCCACTGTGTGAAGGATAATCCTTGGATTGTGTTTATCATCCTTCCATTTTTCATATTTTCTAAAAGCTTCACACATGCAATCCATATATACCTCCCAATAACTCCTCATTCTTTAACTTAGCAAATCTGCCATTTGCCGCAGAGATGGTTTCTCTTTGGGAAAGTGCAGAATATTGCCCATACATGCCCCAACTTAAGAGTGGTAATGGTAATAGTAGGTTTTGAATTGCAAGCTATTAAAACATGGCAAGCTGTGCCTTGAGGAGTAGGAATACATTTCATGTGTAACAGACTAGCTGACTTGTCCAAGCTGATATTTTGAAGAGACATTAAACTTTGGACAGGCACCTTTCGGATGCTCCATGTTAGCTAATCTGGTTAATCTACTCATTCACAAGAGCTGGCCACCAATTGTTACTCACTTTTCAATTTGGTTTATTTTTTTTCGTTTATATTGTTGTGATTACTAATATCTTCATTCTGGAGGGGTGTACTATAACTGTGATATCTTTAAAGTCTTAGTATTGATCTTGATCTTTCTGTCATGTTTTATTCAATTTGCATAATAGGTCAAATGCTGCAAATCGACATGCCAGGTGACTGACATCAAGGATCTCTTAGCTTGTCATTATTGCCTCAACAAAGCTTTTGACAAGTTCTATGATATGTACACTGCCACATGGTAAGTGACATTAGAGGCTGTTTATGGGTTGGATAGCAATATTGATTAATCTAAAACACCATTTTCCCAGTTTCTGTGTGGAAAATTGATATTTACTCACAAATTGATTTCATGAGTTATATCTTACACAAGTTTTGATTTGCCTTCCCCAGTTTCATACTTTTTGTACTCTTGAATTTTGATATTAGGTGGATCGAATGTGTTTCAAATTGTTTATCCCCCTTTTTCTTTGGTAATTTGGATTGGACTTTGTATCATGAATATCAAACTGTCATAAGATCCTGGTGACATTTAGATCAGACTCTTCTTTCTTGGTGGCACTGCATACATCTTTGTGCTTTTGCCATTTTGCTTTTGTCCTCCTCGTTGTAAGCAGGAAGGTCATTCTGTGTTCTAGATACCATTTTAGATAGTCCCGTGGTTGAATTGTTTTACGAAAGACCCATTTGGGGACCCCTTTTTAGTTTGGATTTATGTTGTTGCCCTCTTGATTACCTAACCTTAACTATTCTGAGATGACAAAATTTAGAATGCTCAACCACAGCTATTATTTCTTCTTCTCTATTTCCTCATGAACAACCGATTGCTTGCAGGAAAGCAGCAGGGCTTTCTATTATCTGGGGTTCTATTTGCTGCGAGGATCATTTTGAATGGTAAACATTTGCTTCTCCAAACAATTTGCTTCTGCATCAAGAACCAATTATTTCTATATTTATAACTGTCCCAACCATGAGCACATGCTGCAATTTTACAGGCACAGAATAAATTGCTTGAGTGCAAACGTAGAAAACAGTGCCTATATTGTCAAACATCATGGCCAAGACCAGATTCGGAAGCCTATCCAGCTGAGTGACTTTATCTTCTAAAGAGGTGTTAGAGTTGGAGATGCATATGGCGACCAAAGGCAAATAAATATGGGGTGGATATACGCTGGCACTTGCAAGCAGTGTAAAGAAGTGGGTAATATCTACATCAATTTCCAGAGGCCGCGGGGCAACATCAGGATGCAGTGCTGTTGAATTTCTCGATATATTCCAGCCGTTGTATGTCTATTGTGCCCATCAATTGGAAGGTGTGGATAGATCCAAGAAGTTAGAAGTTGCTGCATACTGCCCATCTCATATGTGCCGAAACTTCTCAGAAAAAAGATGTTGATAATGCATCGTAAAAAAAAAGCCTGTGAAGCCGTGACTTTTTCCTTAACAGTGTCCATATAGCATTGTCGTTTAGTAAGCCTCGGTTCTATGGGATATCCTTTTCGCTTGTCCCATTATACACTGCAGCTATCTGGGATTGCTTTTAAGTCCTTTTTTTTTTGTTTGGGCCCGGGGGGGGGGGGGGGGGATAATCACATCTTGTATTTTTGTCAGCTTTTAGGAAAAAAAAATGGAAAAAGAAGAGATAAAAGAAGCTGTGAGTAGCTCAATCCTCTGGGCAGCAATGTTGTTTTGTTTCCATTAATCAAGGAGATAAATTTGATCTTCATACATAACCTCATCCATGAAGTTTATGTTTCTATTCCCATTGAGGAACTCATACGAAATGCTGTACTAAACAAGCATTTCCAATGACTTTCATGCAGCATAAGTTCATGAATTCTGTCCGCAAGTCACCCTACTGGATTAGTCAGACGAAAAGTTTCAACAATTACCGAGTAATTCTACGATCCAAACCCAGCGTAATTTTTTTTTAAGTCACAAATGTTTTACTTTCAAATTTACGACTCTTTATTTAAAATGAAGAAGGGGAATGTTACTTGGGGTCAGATTACGGATTGACACATTTAATTTGGTAAAAAGGAAAACATATTTAAAATTTTTTCTTTTTCCTATTTTAGAAAATTGAGAAAAAGATTTTGGAAAATCTTGCTATGTTTTTGCCGTAATTGGACCTATTCTTCCTATTGGGCTTTCTTTAATAAAAGTCTGGGGGCCCAAGTCTTTTAACCCAAAAGTATAAATAAGTTCCTTCGGATCGTCTTCCCTCATTTCGTTCAACAAATTTGAACGAGATTAGGGTTCTTACTTAATTCTACTATTTCCTTTCCGGTCAAGAAATACTTGAAGAATCAAATTCGAATAGAAAGCTCCATACATAATTCAAGCTGAAAAGATGGGAGGTCACGGTGGTCTGAATATTCTTCCTCAAAAACGATGGAATGTTTACAATTACGAGAACCGCGAAAAAGTCCGGCGCGATGAGGAAGCTGCGGCTAAAGAAGAGCAGCTCCAGCGCGAACAATCTCGCAAGCGCGACGCCGAGCTCCGCCTCGAACAGCTCCGTCGAGCACGAGGCTTGTCTAACACCTCAACCTCAACCTCCACGGCCGAAGCCATAGCCGTAGCCCAAGCCGATGAAAAACCGGCTTCGGTAGAGTTGAAATCTGAATCCGACTCAAAACACATGAATTTGTTTGAAGGAATTCGAATTTTTGATCCGATTGATGAGGTGAGCGAAGTTAGCAGAGATGAGAAGAAGGAAAAGAACAAGAGAGTGAAGAAGGAGGAGGTGAGGGTGGTGACGGCGGAGGACGAGAAGTATCGGCTAGGGTATGGACTGGTGGGGAAAGGTGTGAAATTACCGTGGTATATGGCGAAGCCGGGTGGAGATTTTGCTGATCAAAAGATGGTTGCTGATGAGAATCATGATTATGGTGGTAAATTGGAGTTTGGGAGAAGGAAGGATCGTAACAATGTTGGTGCTGATAGTGAGGGTAGTAAGAAGAAGAAGAGTTTGGAGGAGTTGAGAGAGGAGAGGTTGAAGAGGGAGAAGAGGGAAAAGGAAAGAGAAAGGGCTTTGTTGGGGGAGAAGTCGCGCAGGGATGGAGGATTTTCACTGCGGAGATGACTATGAGGTTTGAGCATTCTCCAAAGTTGGGTGTTATTTTTCATTTTCTGATCTGCTATATTGCATTTCTCTATTTAGATTGATTATTGGTTTGTTGGGTGGGGTGTTGTGTTAGTAATCTGAATGAAGCAAATAAATTTGTATGGACTCTTTTTTCCCTTTGGTCTGGAAGCTGATTGGTTTTTTAACTGTATGATTTTGGTAATGCTTTTCCCATGTTTTATTCTATGATGAGATGGATAGTTTTGGCTTTTCGCTGTATCTCTATTGAAAGATGTCACTGTTAGTTGTGATTTAGTCTGTTTTCAAACAAACTACTGTAGTTTATCATGCAAGTCTGAATTTTTCCTGATGATCAAGATTGTACATTCTCCTGCGAGTCATCTATTTGTAATACATGGTTGTATCTTACTACGTGATGCTTGGTATTGAGCAATTTTATGGTGTTCAGAGGTACTTGACATCTATTTGTAAAAGGATTATTTGCTGATGGTCATTGGTTTTTTAAAAACCAGTGACCATCAGCTCAGTTGGTTGTTATTTGCTTTAAGATATTACAATCAATCTTCTGATGTTGCATCTTTCATTGCAGAGGTGAATCTTACTTTCAGTTTGGAGCCGTGCTTATATCGGAGTCATGTACCATATCATTTCTTATTTTTTGGCACTCTGTTTTCATTGGATGTACCACATTCATGAAAAATTTTTGGAGACTCTATTGTTAACTGAGCTGATGGTCTGAACGTCCTCAGAAAAGCAAGATGTGGAAGATTCAGCTGTTATTGTGGAGTTCTCGACATGAATTGTGGCCCTGTTTTTTGCAATCTTCACTGGCACGAGTCTTCTGTCTCTTCTGGTACAAGTTTAATGGCAGGCAGCTGTGTCAAACGTCCCCCGATCTTGTAAATAGCCAATTAGTTGGAGAAAGTAACGTTAACTTATGTGTTGCTCCTTGTACTTCGCTGTTACATAACTAATACGATGCTTTTGCTGCAACTGCTAAGTTGTCTATTTCAGTAAACAAGGAATATTTATTTTTTTGGCCTTTTGGATGTGTGCCTATGGACTGATTATTGTATCAGATGATCTCAAAAAGAGGGTAAATTGCGCGGTAAGAGGTCTGTTGATGGTCGGTGTGGATACATGACTGTGGATTGATTAATGTATAAGCTCAAAAGGAGAATTGCAATAGGCAGTAGGTCTGTTCCTTGGGGAATCTCTTATCAATCTGTTATAATTTGCCAAAATGCTGCCTTTGCTTTGTATTCGTCATTCATGTTACTGATTCAGTTGTCATACGATGTAATTGGGCGGGAGGTGGAGAGATGCAGATAACATCGAAGATCTTTATTTCGGGGAATTGGCCTCTATCAAGTTTAATGTTTGTGGATTTTGGCTACACTTGAGACTTGCAGATCATTTCTGCAGTTTGATGCTGTGCCACTCAGCTTTGTTTAAATGGCCTGTATCAAGTTTCAAGTTAACGGGTTTTGACTACACTTCATATTGACAGATCATTTCTGCACTCTGATGCTGTGGGCTTAGTTAAAAGTATTCTGGTATGTTTAACGATGGTTACACTAATCGATGGTTTTATTCCCACAATCTGGACTGGCCAATATCAGCGGAATTGCCAGAGCTGTGCTAATTCTTGTTGTGGATTAATAAAATCCCAAGGGAAGCAGACGTTGGCCGCCTGATGCTCTTAACCAATGACGCCTTTTGGCGCTAAAAGAGTGATGGCAACGGGTGTCGAATTAATGTAAATTGCTTAGCTGGAAGCACCTTTTTTCACTTAATTAAGTAGGGTTCGTTTCCATCTGCTCCCAATAGCAGTAAACCAAATGGGCGGACGAACAGCTAATTCAATTTTAATACCGCATTTCGGGATATTTGAAATACTATTCTCCATACCGGAGCTTCTAGTCTTTAGTTAAAACTCATCCGTAACCTTATCTACACATAAAATATGAAGGCATTAGCAAAAGGTTTGATGAGGACATGAAAGACAGCGTTTTGGGAGGCGAATCTTTCTTGGTGGTCAGTAACATGCGACCGGCCAAACCATTCACGCCCCTGGTACTACATATATTGCTTCGCAGTGTCTCAGGTTTGAAGGCCATCGTGATATATAATCGCAGTTGTTTAGGCATTATTGACTAACATCCAAGAGTGCTCCCACAAAAAATACTACATAGTTGTAGCCTGTAGGCCTTGCTTTAATTTACGATGGTGAATTGGAGAGGATAAAGGAAGTTGGTCTGTGTACCGATTAAGTTTTCGGTACATAAGCAGAATTTACTTTGTCATCATTAATTACAAAATTTCTTCTATATGCTTGGATGGAAAGGCTCGATAAGCGGGCTCTTTTACATGTTGCAAATCTAACAGTCCCCTCGGTAAGTCCAGAAACTCAACTCACTTGCTAGAGTTAGAGCTACTGGTTTCGTGCTTCCACATATTTAGAACATGACTTCTTTTCTGTTTTTTTTCTTGATAAAGTTGGAAAGTAATCCAATTCTTCTGAAATGTTTGATATCTTCTGCTTAAATTGGCATTACTTGAAGCAGTTTCAGGTGGTAGTATTGAAGGTGAATCTTGGATGTGCAATTTGCAGATGGAGAGTTTTTCAAGTAATTTCAAAGATCAATGGTGAGAACTTCTCAGAAATAGTAACAAATTGATTGAAAGATCGCATGTCAAGGTTTAAACCTGTACTAGTCGAGTTAGTATAGGTCTGTAATGTGGTAGTATTTCACGAACTTTTGCAGGGTTGGAAGAATGTACGGTTGATTATAGCAATAAAGTGGTGATTGCAAAGGGAGATGTCAGATTTGATCAAAATGTCAGGAACAGTATATAAGGAACAGAATGGAGGATGAAGGCTGTCTGTCAACGTGGGCACTCATCTTTGTGTTTGTGTAGGTTACCCTTCTCAAGTGATCCACGCTTTGATTAAGAATCAGCAATAATTGACATTCATTTTGATTCTCTTAAATTTTGCCTTGCACTAAATCTGTTGTTTTGGTAGCGTTTCTAGTAGTAATTGTAGGCGTCATATCACAATTTAGCAGAGTAGATACTTCTTCAAGTACACAAGACAATAATAGTAGTCATATTGAATCAAAGAACGGATTGATCCCCAAAAAAAAAAAAATAAAAAAATTCAAAGAACAGACACTCGCAGTTAACCACCAGCCTGTAAGAAAATAGAATACGAACCCACATCCACATCATACAGATAAGAAGAGTGCAGCCTCTTTGGCCTATTAAGTGTGTACTGTCTTCAATCTCCATAAAGTACTGAGCATTTTTGATACTCAATTTTTTAAATAGTGACAACGAAAATTGCTTTTGGGTTTTGGATTGTGATTTTTTTTTTATGAATTCTTTTTTAGTTGCAATAGATGCATCTCTTTATCATTTTTTATTTTTTATTTTAACTGTCATTTTATATGATACATGTCACCTCACAAAAAATATTACATTATCATTTCTAAAATAAGATTTTCAAATAATTTTCTATCCACGCAAGCCCGACCGACTTATCCATAATGTTTTGATGCGACAACATGTCTCAATGAAACATATCCAACAGCGGCTTTCAAACATATGGAAAAAGGAAAATTTTTCGACTCTGTCATGTATTAGCTCAAGTCTTATAATGGATTACCTCAAAAGAGAAAAAAAAAAAAAACAAAAAGAGTCTGATCATGGCTTGAACAAAAATGGCATGGCAAGAAAAGGGCACAATTTCTTCAACACTCCCCCCCCCCCCTCTCCCAAAAAAAAACCAGATTCCAAATCCAAAAATATTGGGATGCCTTGAATCAGGTCTTCGACCTATGACGATTCGACTATGTTGAGCTGTTCGAGAGTCTCGCCGTTTGATTGTATATATATACACCATATATTCATTCTGTAATGTATTCTCCCCCCCCCCAAAAAAAACCAGATTCCAAATCCAAAAATATTGGGATGTCTTGAATCAGGTTTTCGACCCATGGCGATTCGACTATGTTGAGCTGTTCGAGAGTCTCGCTGTTTGGTTGTATATATATACACCATATATTCATTCTGTAATGTATTCTGATTCGTTCCAAAACCCTAATAAAATCTGATTCCCCCAAAACTGTTCTAGTGTTCTTGTTTGTTCTCCTGTTTTGTTGCATCTGCTATAACAAAAAAACCCCACCACAAAGAAGATTAATGAAGATCAGAAGAAGTAGAACATAGCAATTTGATGCAAACATTCGAACGGCTAAATTCATTCCATACATCAAACCCATTTAAAACACTCAAGAGTAATAAGATGTGGCCATCTTCTATTTCAGCCCCTAATATATGAAGTGACCACTGTAAACAGTAAACTGACGAGTTAGCAGGAAGGGATCATTTAGACAAAATCCTCACTACCTAAAACAAAGGCCACATTGCTAAGGAACCAAACAGATTTTTAAAAGAAAAAAACACATACATACATATATACATAGACACACACAAGGTCCTCATAAACAGGCGAATAGCCACGGAATAAACTGCAAGGCCCTCGCACTAGTAGAGTGAGGAAGATGGACTCCAACTTCTTCATGCTTTATTCTTCTTCAAATATCATTAAACATGAAGGTGAAAAATAAAATTCAATCATCAAATCACAAAAGCCATTGTATGTACTTGATGCAGGGCGTCATTAATCTTTCAGATTCTAAATGTACCAAAGATATGAAAACAACCATGAAACTAGTATCACCAATTAAATAGGATTAAAAGATGCACATCAATAGAAATAAAACCAGTAGCAGTACAACTACCCATATGAAAGGATTCCAAAATAGTTGTGATGTCTTGAAAATCTATACTCATGATTAAATACAGATACTTAATCGATTCAAGACTCCAACAATAAGGAAGATGAGCCAGCAAATGGGATCCAAGTCTCCAAATAAATAACCAAAAGCAGATCTAGAGGAAAAAGTCCGAAACTAGATGAAGATCCTAAATTGTTCTATCTACTCTTAGATATGGAAACCAGGTAGGCGAATGGTGATTCAGTTTCAGGCAACGTTGATGTGAACAACTTCCTTCCTCTCCTCAAATTTCACCATGGGGATGACCACCTTCAGGACCCCATTCTTCATCTCAGCTTCAGCTTCATCTTTTTTCAGCAACCCTGGTTCAAAAATCTCATATGTAACAGCATACTTTCTGCCTTCCTTGGGCACCCCGTCAACATCAGTAGCATCTTCAGTACCCTCTATTTTCAGGTTACCGTTCTCAAACCAGATTTTCAGGCCTTCTTTCCCTACCCCGGGGAAATCAAACCTCAGCTTTGCTGCTTCATCATCAACATGCATCTCGAAAACGTTCCTGTTTCCAGCTTTTAGAAAAGGGTTTTCTGCAATAAGAAGAATAACCAAAGAAATCAGGAAAACGTGGAACCAATGAGTACAAAAGGAAACAAAGCTTTGTGTCTTAGTCTACCATATGGGAAAATGCCCCTCTTGGATTCATCAGAGAAGATTTCAACGGCTTCCTCGGAATCAGAGCAGAACTCATCTGCTGCTTCAGAGTCGGAGTCAGAAACGATGAAGGTGGAATAGTTAGGAGCGGAGAGAGGGCGGAAAGTGAAGGTTTTGGTGGTGGGGAGGAGCTGAAGGCGGTGGGGAGCAAGTGAAGTGGTAGCAGCTAGTTTTGGACGTGCATTTGTGATGATCAGATGCTTCTTCAAGGAGGAGGCAGCTGTGCCCGTGAGGAGGGTTCTTAGGGAAGCCATTGATGACCGAATTGAAAATGAAGGTTTTCCTCTGTTGAAAGTAATTTTCTTGGTATCAGTCAAGTGAAGGAGGACATGTGGGAGAATGAATCTGATGGAAAAATTTGTACTAGAGAGGAGCAAGAGCGGGGATATGGGATTGTGCCACGTGTAATCATATTGATTACAAGTGCTTTGCTGTGATTTTTTTTTTTCTGATGAATTACTGATTTGTTGTAGCAGCTAAATTCATCTGCAATGGAGTATGTACAAGAAAAACTAATGTATATACAAATGCATTTTGGCTAATGCATTGAAATAAATGTATTTAGTTGTTGGGGAATTTGGAACATTTTGGATCAGATGAGGACTTTGAGAGCATGGTGTTTCAAGTTACGGGGCAAATTGTGATGGTTAATTATTCATGGTGATGGTACCAGTATGGCCAGCAGATGAACCAACATTTTGCGAGTGTAATATACTTTTTGTGACCTCAAAATGTAGTGAGATCAATTTCATAATTCTGAAAAATGATACAGTAGTATTAATTTGATAAGAAAGTGAGATCAATGCTGATGCGTATAAACATAATACTATATAGTAGTCCCTATTAATTCTTAACTTTCTGTATGCTTCTTAAAATGATGATATATAATATGTACCCCTATAATCCTGTGTAATGCTTTTTTGCTTTTCTTATGTTAATATGCAATTTACAATGGCAAAAATCCAAGGCATCTATTAAGAAATCCAATCCACAACATTAGGGATACGCAATTTTATTTATAATTGAGAGTCAAGCAATTCAAAATAGTATCAAGCTAATTCATCAATTTGAATGAAAATGACGATAAGCATATTGCTTACTTTAACTATGTTAAGTTTTGAAATGCTAACCCCTGTCTTACTACCACATACTGGCTTTGTTTGGATTGCATTTTTCTGAATTTTTTACAGAAAAATTACTGTAGCGATTTGATATACGTGAGGTAAAAAGGTGATTGAAAAATCTATTTTTCTTTGAAAAAGAGAAAAATTGCTTTCTAAACAAAGCCA
The DNA here is from genome assembly GCF_003713205.1 of Coffea eugenioides. NCBI lineage: Eukaryota > Viridiplantae > Streptophyta > Magnoliopsida > Gentianales > Rubiaceae > Coffea > Coffea eugenioides. The sequence goes on along the minus strand of NC_040042.1, from coordinate 43,527,880 downwards.
CAACAAAACAGCTTAAACCAGACAAATGCTTAAATCGGCATAGCAACCACTAAAATTCATGTAATTGGCCAGATATGGTGTCGCACAATTTTGACAATAAAATTAATTGAGGCATCGTGGCAAATGAAGTGCATGAAATGAAATACTACTGACGATTGAAACCAACACTGCAACGCTTCAGTGTTGAATATCAGTACACTAGTGTCACTAGAGCATTTTGTTTTGCCTTCACTTTTTGGGTGGTCGGAACCTGGACGGGGTTGGGAAATGACAGACAACAGTAACTTATATTCTTATCTCTTTGGGGATCATTCACAAACAGACAACAGTAATTTTTAAGTTGCTTGTGGCAAATTTAAACGGCTAATATTGCACAATTATTTCCTCATTTTCTTAAAATCGACATTAGATTTCACAGTGAAACTTAGACCTTTATTTCACAGTGCAACAATGTATTATATAGTTAAAGGCTGCTGTAAATACAATTCTTAAAAGCAAAAATTAAAAAAGAAAGACCGCAAGGAACTAATAGAAACTCAGAAAGTTTATTCTAATTATCTCAGAAATGTTTGGAAAACCATAAAAGAAATGACCCACAAGCCACAAGTAGGAAAACTTGTTTTCACAGTGCTGCTTTTTGTTTTGTACGCGGAGATGTAGCACTTTTTGTGATGTGATGTATGTGAGATAAAAAAGTGATTGGGAATATAAAAAAGTAGGTTGGAAAATGTGTTTATGATGCAAGCGAAATATTATTTAAGATAAATTTTGTATCCAAACACTCCCATTATTATTACATCACCGAGCAGTTATGCTTTAAGCATGCGTGGGATGAGAATGGGTTAATCCCGCTCTTCTGTGTTAGTAAGCACTTTTGTAAATGGGTTCTTTCGACCGTTGTCCATTGCTCATTTCGACCCTTGTCTTTGAAAATATACGATCGTTTCGACCAAAAACATTGGTTGTGTTTGGATTGCATTTTCCGTCATTTTTTATGGAAAAATTACTGTAGCGATTTGATATATGTGAGAAAAAAATGTGATCACGGAAAACGACAATATTTTCCGACGGAAACAAGCAATCCAAACAAGGCTAAAGATCAGCTCAAAGCTCTATGAAACGGAAAAAAAAAAAAAGAAAGAAAAATGAAGCATTAGGATCAAATTTTTCATGCAAATTTTCCTACAGACACCATCAAAATTATAGTGTGTTGTGATGCATCGTGCTTATTTGTATACATAATCTATAGCACGACAGTATAATTAAAAAAAAAAAAAGAAAGAAATATCCCAGACTCGTATGAAATCATGCAAGTCATAGTAGCCCATGCATACTTAATGCTCGAGAGCATTCAACTCACAGCCGATCGAGGATTAATGGAGTTAGTGAACAAAAGGGATATCATCAACACACCAACAGGATAAGCCCATAACCGGAATGAAATAGACAAAACCAGAAAAACAAGGAAAAGTTCAGCAGAATCTACCTATAGCTAATTAATTAAGCTACATTAATTTACATAGGATGGAGGAAGTACAAGTGCGTAAAAAGGAAGTGAAAAAAATAAGTGGGTAAAACTAAAAAGGGCAGGTGGTATATGTTCATGAATGCATGCATTTACAAGATACTAGTTATAAATTGATGAGGGCATGCAAAAGAGTTAAATCTCTAAATGGTGCTTGATTAATTCTCCAAAATTAATATTAATTGTCAATTGTACGAAAATTTTGATGGTAAGAATTGTTACCATTTTTAGTCAAACAAGAGCTAAGTATGCAGTATTTAGGTAGTTGTTGCTGCATAGCATCCTACAAGAATCTTTGGGAAATTTTTGTAGTAAGTAATACTTTCAACAAAAAAAAAAAAAAAATCGGGTCTAACTTTCAAAAGAAATATATCAAGGTAAACAAACTCTTAAGATGGTGCCTTAATTAAAAAGCAAAAAGAACTCTTAAGATGAAAAAGGTTTCAGTGCATGTAGGCAAAAGTTGGTGAGTCTGTGTGTCTCGGGATTCAAAAAACCTTTGGCATGCGCCTGCAACTCAGCAGAAGCAGGCAAAAGATGGATGCAAATGGTACAGAATCAAATTTGAAAGCGACACGCGGAGCAGATAAAGTCTGTCCTCCCTCGTACCATGAACATGATCCATTCCAAAAGAGAAGCCTAAAACAAAATTGTTTTGATGGAAGGAAGTAACTCTTGGAGAGAATCGAATTTTCATCCAAGCATGTAATTTTAGTTATGATATCTTTAGACAAAAATGATCCATAATTTCATGCAGTCCCGTTTGGATTGTATTTTTCATGATTTTTCATGAAAAAATTACTGTAACGATTTGATGTATGTGAAAAAAAAAAGATAATAGGAAAATATGATCACGAAAAATGATGTAATTTTTCGACAGAAAATGAAAATCCAAACAGGGCTTAGCCAGTCACTCTTCAACACACATAATCTGGCGTTTGATGGATCGATGTAGAATGCAGGCATGAGGCTTACATGAATCATAAATTGGAGCCGTTTGTATTGCGTTCTTTTTTCTTGAATTTGCCAATGGAAATCGATTTCCACCTCGGGGCTTACAAAATAAGCTGCTTTTTTATGTGCCAAAAAGATATGAACTGAATATTAGCAAGTACTCATTTGTAAGCACTTAAGGGCTACTTCAATAAATAACCGACCCTCCATTGGCTTTGCTAGGATTGGACGAACCGCGCCAATGGTGATAATAAAAGAACAGAAGAGAGCCCAAAATAAGAAAGCTACTAAATTTGGACAAGCAAGTCTCCATATTGAGTTAATCACCCACATCAACTTGAAAAATCACTCAGTATGTGATTTAATTCGTTGTAAACAATTATTATGTAATGAACGGCAATTTAAATAATAATTAAGTGTTCATTATTTGTCATCTGAAGACCAATCATCTGTTGTTTTCGTTTTGAAATTCATTGGTTAATTCTCCATTTAAATTTCACAGCATAAGGCTGACAGAAATTGACCAAATCACAATCAATCAAATGCACAGTTTTCCCACTAATTTCAGCATTAAGATTTGATTCGTTTGTCAATGAGTATTATGCAAAATTTAGAAAAGAAAAGGAAAGAAATCCATCCGCTACACTCTGGATTAAAGATCACTAATACAAACATCATTTTATCCATAAAATCATAGAGCATAAAGAACCCACCACAATACCTCACCACAAAATTTTAGCTAGAAAGCTAAAACAGGCCCACCCTGGACCTAAAACAAAAAAGACTAGAAAGCTAGACAATGGTCGATTTTTCAAAAGGATGCACTGCAATCGGACGCCATAAGAGCTTTGTCATCAATTTTATTGACCCTGATAAAAGCCCTTAAAATCCCATCTCTCATCTCCGGCTCAATTTTTGCAACCTTGATATTCATGCCAATCACCTCGAAACTGCCCTTATAACCCCTCCCTTCTTCAGATTCGTGTTCCGCTTCTCCTTTACCCTCAAAGAATACAGTATTGTTCTCAAGATGGACCTTCAGACCATCTTGGCCAACACCCGGCATGTTTACCCTCAACAGACAACCGCCCTTCACTGGGCTATGCATTACAGGCATCAGAGGCCCTCCTGTTTGAAACGGGTGGGGAACCAACCTCTGTGTTGGTTTTTGTTTGGGCGGGGAGTCTGAGCTCCCGGTGGAGAAGAAACGGGTGGCGATGGCTGTGTTGAAGGTGGTTCTGGGTCGCAGGGATTTGGGCAGGAGGGTGATAGCTGCGGAGGAAGCCATTTTTTTTGCGTTCTCTTTGGGTGCAGACAAAAAGGCTCAGGCACTAGTAGCTTTTGTCTTGCTCAGCTGTGGGGATGTTACTGGGTGGGACGCTACGCTAGGGTTTTATTTTGGGAATTGAAATTGGGAGTTATCGAACTTTTCTTGCCATACACGTGGACTGCAAAAGAGGAGGAAAGATTTTCTGTTTTATTTTTTTTCCTTCATCTTCATGGAAGTAAAATAGACGACAAAAAAATAAGTATTGCAGAGTATCGTCCGCACATGCTCAAGCTCAACAATTGCAATGAGGGAGGCCAATTTTCCTTTTTAATCTTTTTTGGGTTTTTAACTTTTACGTTTACGTTTTGGCCAAGTATTTGTAGGCCAGCTGTATCTGATCAAATGTTTCTTCTTCAGAATTCAGATAGTACTCCGCTGCCCTGCTGTGCTGGCTGGACAATAAAGTGCAGTGCAGCGCAGTCTTTTCTTTTGGTAATCTCAATCTGGCCTATGCACAGTGGCTAACGTGGAATTCTACAGCCTTAATGCCCGTGGATTGACAGCAATGCAATGGTGGGGTGGATCATGGATGGATGGATGGATGGATTCCTGAGTAGTATTTTGGGTACTGCTATCTACGGCTTTATTAAGTGCTATCAACATTTAGCTTTAGCAAGCTACCTCTCTCAAACATGGATGATGGATGACTGAGATTTAGAAGCTGATCGCGTTTTGGATCTACCTTCCCTTTTCTAAGAAAATAGAAATGAAAAGATGGGTCAGTGAAGTTCTCAACCTTGAACTAAACTTCCAGGATCACGCAGATGCATTCAGAAGCAAAACGGAAGAACTTGCTTGCAGTCTTGCAAGAAAACCAAAATCCTTGCCAATAGTTTTCCTCTAAACTCAGCATAAAGTCCTTTCTCTAAGAAGTAGGGAAGCAGAAAATGAAACGCAAGGAATTAGTCAAACATCATATAAACATCAAATTATCCAATTGTCACGGGTTAAACAAAAATTACAAGAAAATCATTCATCAGGGAGCATGCATCCCAATGGGACCAAGACCAAGAAAGGCCATCACTATTCACTGCTCGATTCAAGTCATAAACAAAACCCACTTAACAAACTACCAAACAAGATCAAACATCCACAAACAGCTAAAGTAAAACATTAAAAAAAAAAAGTAGTAGTAGTACTAGCATCAAATTAGCAACTAAACAAAAGGTCTTCAAAGCTCAAACAGACTAAGCTACGGCTGTGTGTTGCCTTCCAAATAGATCCACAAAACCCCATGTTTGATCTCAGTCTTGAGGACCTTGTCAATCTTGTAAGCCTGCGGCCTAAACCCAATCTTACCCTCATAAGTCCTCCCAGAATCTTCATCTTCCATTTCTGCTTTTCCTTGCCCTTCAAAGAAAATGGTATTTATCTCCTCATCCAAACGCACCTTATACCTATCTTTTCCAACCCCAGGCATAATCACTCTCATGGTCTTGAACTTGGGATCCTTCTCTGTTTTCAGAGCAATTGCTGCTTTTGGGCCCGAAATCTGCAATGGGTGGAGGGTGTACTCCTCATCTGGCTTGGGCAACTCGGAATCAGAGGATTCTGAGGTTGACCCTGTGGAGCTGCTGCTGCGCGAGAACAAGGAGCGGCTGATGGCGGTGGAGGTGGTGGTTAATGGGATTCTCGGGTGAAGGAGTTTAGCGTAGTTGGTGGTGGAAACGGTGGCGATAGTGGCTCGTCTGAGAGTGAGGGCCAACAAGGAGGAAGCCATTTAAAGGCAGTTCTGGACTAACCTGCTTTGGGTCGGGGGAAGGGAGTGGGGATCTGAGGGGTTTTAGGGGGGTATACGTAGGAAAGGATTGAAATTTCGGAGAATTGTAGGAAATGTCTGATGTCTTAATTTACTTTACCAATTGTATCGCACGTTAATTAGAGGAGGTTAGTCATACATAACTCATAAGACACCTGTCATTTTCGAATGTCCAGGAATATGCAATTACAGTCAATTGAGTACTGCGTTACTAGCCAATCATTTTTATTTCCTCCCCAAAAAGTTTTTACATTTTTCACGAATTCACATTTTATCTCACATGCATCTTTTATATAAATTTCAGAAAATAACAATCCCAATTAGGTCTAAGACGTATGATGGCGATTGTTTGAGGGTTAAGCTTTCATAAATGCTTACAACGTGATAAATATTTTTACACGAACTGCATCAAGGTTGAAGTCACTTATCAGAGCAATTTTTGTAAAGCACTTGTTACTCACTCGTGTAAATAAAATCATGTAAAAGTGACATATTCTTTATGCAAATTTGCTCCACCTTTAGGTTAACACGGAGTAAAATAAAAGGCATTAAGATCCTTATGTAAAAAAAAATTGATAATTGAATATTGTTGAAGTAAGGAAGCTAGCTGTTTCTCTATACTTGATTCAAGACTTCCTCGCTCAAAAAAAAAAAAAAGATCATCCGAATGGAGGAATCAACAAAACATGAAGTAAATCAGCAAGGAACAAACCAAGCAGTAATGATCCCTAATCTTTCCTAACAAAAGATTTTCAACACAGTGATGTCATAATCTATGATCATTAACAACGTAATTGATCCCAGACTCAAAAAAGGATGAAACTAATGAGTCAGCAAAAGGGTTCAAGAACTGACCTTAACATCTCCCTATCTATACATACTGTAGATCTAGAAACAGAAAATAGAACTTTAAAAGGTGGGAAAAAAAAAAGATATGAAGCGCTATTAGAAGTTAGAAATGGGACGCCAAGAAGACAAGTGCTCATCCACTTTCAAGCTGCGTTAATGTGCAAAATGTCCTTCCTCTCCTCAAATTTGAGCTTAGGAATCACCATCTTCAGCACTCCGTTCTTCATCACAGCAGTAGCTTCATCTTTCTTCAGCATCTCTGGCTCAAAAATCTTGACCGTAATAGCATATTTCCTGGCCTCCTCGTCCATCCCACCATCAGTACCACCTCCGACAGCCACTTCAACGCCTTCTATTTTGAGGTCGCCATTCTCGAACCATATTTTCACACCATCTTTTTCCACTCCTGGCATGTCAACCCTGATTCTAGCGGCTTCTTCATCACTCTGCAGCTCAAGAATGTTCCTGTTTCCAGCTTTCAGGAAAGGGTTCGCTGACCAAATAAAAGAAACTCTTAAAAAAACATAATCAGAAACATATCAAGAAATCACACGTTAGTGGTAGAATTAGTATGTATGTCATTATTAGTCATTACCATAGGGAAGAGTGCTTGGGTTGGAGATATTATCAAAGCAAGATGCCAGTGTTTCAGCCTCAAAATCTGAGCCGGAATCAGATTCAGATTCTTGAGAAAGAATAGTACCGGTGGCCTCACTTTTGGCCGAGAGAGGGGTGAGAGCAGTGAAGCTAGTAGAAGAAATGAGGCTAGGCAGTTTGGAAGGAGGTGGCAGTTCTGTCACCAGATGCTTCTTGAAGAAGAAGGAGGTGGCAGTTGGAAGGGTTGTGAGGGAAGCCATTGATGATGAAGATGAAAAACTGGAAGAGGGTTTCTTGTTGTAGGAACGAATTTGCTTGCAGCGAGTAGCCACGAGAAGGGAGAGTATTAAAGCAGCTGGGAGAACCGGATCAGAGAACATATATGCATATGACAATTTTTTACTACTACAGTACAATCGAGAAACAGATAGGGATGGGGAAAAAAAAAGGATAGAAATTCTAAAGGAGTATGATTCCAAACTAGTGAAAGTAAGAGTAAAAGAAGTATAGAGACAGTAGACTTTAGTTCTGCCACTGTTGTGCTTCGCTTTTTAAGTTCACAATCTGGCACCGCTGGTGGTACCAAGCTGGTGGTATGCTTGGAGATGGGAGCGTCTGTTTAGTATTGGCAGCCAAAGAAAATTAGATGATTAGTGCTAGAATTCAATGAATGGTAAAAATTTGGGGAACTCGTTTGGATTGATATTTTCTAGAGTTTTTTTTTTTTTTTTTGTAAAAAAAATGTAGTATAACACGTATTTTTTTTGGAATTCTTTTTGTAGAATAATGTACTACATTCTTGAAACCAAGTTTCAAGCCTCCTCCTCCAAAAATATATGCCCATGTAAGCTTTTCTTGATTTACTAATTTACTCGAGAGAAAAACCAGAATGAAGATTTGATCTGCTACACACGCCGAGAGAGAGAGAAAAAAGCAATAATGAGAAATAAAATACAGGAAATTTCCAATACATCATCTTTCTTTGAATTAAAGAGGCAAAAAAAACAACATGGAAGCTACTAGGACACTAGGGTAGTACTACATCAGAACGTTAAACTTTGCCGGAATCATATCAAACACGAAAAGTTATAGCAGTACAAGAAGATCAAGGATCATTGGCTTTAAACACAGTTGTCATTTTGATGATCATGTTCGTAGGATCACTCTTATCCAACTCATAAGTGGCCCTCTTGACAAGCTTAACAATGCCGAATTGCCTAATGGTAATTAACATGGAATGAGCCCTCCCGGCTTTCAAAGCTGCCTCCGCTTCACCCCTGTATCCGGACGATTCAGTAGTGACTCCACTTTCGTCCACCGACTCCAGAGTCTTGTAATCCTCCTTGTCCATGTCAGTTTCGATTATAACTGCAGCACTCGAGCGAGCGGAGGAGCAGCGGCTGGTGGTGGTGCTGGTGAATCTGGTGACAGAGGAGATGGGGGTTTTGGTGGGGCGGCGAAGGAGTAGTTTGGTCAAAAGGGGCATGGTGACGGTGGAGTTGGAAGTTTTCTTGAGAGCCAATGAAGACGCCATTTTTCCCTTTCGTTGTAAAAGAGCAGTAGTGGAGTGGTGGGTTTTTTTTAGCGAGTCTGGAGAAGTGGTGATTTTAGAGAAGCTGCCGAGAAATGAGGAGTGGGCTGTATTCAGCATCCATAGCCATACACTTGGCAACAGAAAAAAGGCATGATAATAAAATGGTTCATAGGACAACTATCACTTTTTTATACATTGCCGTAACTAAACCAGTACCTTTCCTTAACACGGCTTTTATGGTTTTCCATGACAAGGGTAGAATCATCATCTCTATAGAGTCTTTTGATGACAAAAGGCAAAGAAGAAAAGAAAAGGAATTGCAGATGAGCTGATTCGCAGGTCTTGAATTTAATGTTCATCGTCCCGTCCGTCCTAGGGAAATTGCGCAAGCAAACAAACAAAGGAGAGCAACACAAAGACGGTATCCAGCTGTTGGATTCTTTTCTTCTTTTTTTTTTTGCTTTTTACTTTTTCACCCTTTCCCTTGTAATGAAAAAAAATTCAAGTTAGTAAATAAAAGTATTGTCAACGGTATTGAACTTTATATAAAACTATGGCACTTCGTATATGGCGCTTTTGAAATACAAGGTTCTAATAGAGGACCAAATTAAGTGCCCTTGTCCGAGCAATAATTGTGTGATGTTTTTTCTTTTTTCAACAATAATATTTTGAGGAATTAGCGCACTTTTTTGTTGAATGGTTGTCCTTTCATTTTTTGAATCTGTATGCTAAAATGAGGGAAAGTCCAACCAATTCATTTCCCATTTGTAAGAGTAGTATCAAAAGGACATCTAAATTTCATAGATTGATGATTAGAGAACACTGCACTACAATTCAATAACTCCCTTATAATAACCCCCCAAAATAGTTAGACCAAAACTCATGTTTTAGTGAGACTCAACAGATACTTCTAACTTTTGAGGTTTTAATCTTGGTTATTTTGCCACTAAAAGTTAATTTAGTTACTAGTGCAAAACATCACGAAATTCACTAATGCTACTTTTGGATCGAAGAATTATATGAAAGTTTTGTAATCCTCTCAAATCCTTCTAATTGTTTAGATTATTTAAGAGGTACATTTAGATTACTAATTCACCAATTATTTTTGTGCTTAAAATGCACTTTAAAAAAATTAGTAAATTACAAACTCAAACGTCTTGGGTCAATTTTAAATCTTTCATCGAATTTTTAAAATCCAGACGAAGTTTAATAAATTAGCTCACTATAGACAAATTAAGGGTAATTAGTTGAAGATCACAACTCACACTATCGATTCAAGATCTTAGTCATACACGTGGCAACAGAAACCAAGAAAAGCAGAAGAGGCTAGCATGCACTTCAATAATTGATAATAGTAGATTTTTTTTTTTTTAATTCCAAATGAGAAAGCCTTCTTGTTGCAAGCAAAGTGACGCCAAGCATCCTACTATATTTGTGACACACTCGACCGTCCTATTCTACAAACAAGAAAAGACCTTTTCTGCAGACAGGGAAAGCAATATGTGGATTGAAAAGGATAAAATGAGCCAATCGGAATTGGAACCCCAGGATTGATTTTGCATGAAATCAGAAATCTTTGAGATGAGGACGTGAGATACTAGTCACACTGAACAAAACCCAAGTTATCATAAGAATATAAAGATTACAAAATTCAGAAAACATGAATTCTAGTAGAATTGAAATCTTTTATTGCTGTAATGTGTTGATGGACATAGGAGGAGATGCAGGATAATTAAATTCAAGCAGATCCCTTAAATTTCTTGGCAGTGCCTGCAATGTATTTGCCCTGGTGGAAAGCAATTTGCAGCTCAAGCTCAGTTGGCTGTCTGGAGCCATCTCCGGCGAAGGTACCAGCGCCATATGGGCTGCCACCCTTAACCTTCTCCACCTCGAACATTCCAGCTCCAGCAGTATATCCAATAGGAACAAAAATCAGCCCATGATGAACAAGTTGCGTGACGGCTGTCAATCTAAAACATTGTTCATCAAGAATTAGTTTAATCATTCATTTTTATTTCCAATACACTGGAATATGCTTTTCACGTAATTCGTGTACTTACGGGGTGGTTTCTTGGCCGCCTCCCTGAGATGCAGTGGAGTAGAAAATGCCAGCAGGCTTTCCAGCCAGCTTTTGAGCTCCCCACAAGAAACCAGTTGAATCCATAAATGCCTTGAATTGGGCAGCCATCATCCCAAATCTAGTTGGGAAGCCAAATATGAATGCATCAGCTTCAGGGAGTTCATGGGGAGTAATCACAGGGACGTCACTCTTTGGGGGAGCACCCAACTTTCCAAGAATTTCCTCTGAAAGAGTTTCTGGCACCTGTTACGAGTTATTACTATCAGCTGCATTAGCATTTCCTGAAAGAGTTTCTTGAATTCTCTCTCTCTCTCTTTTTTCCCCCCTATGAGAAACATATGATTTCTAATTTGACTTGGACATGAACATACACATATTTCTCATATTAATTTAATCACAGATTTTTAGGCAGAACTGTACCTAATCCTCTGCATCTCCACAACAGAACGCATTTTGATAGTACTATTAATCAGAACAGGAGCATTTATTGATATCATCCTTCTATGAAACGTTATAGAAAACAACTAACTTTGAGTCCATCAATAACTTCAAGACAAAACTTTCTGAACTTATTGCCTGCCAGATAGTAAAATCTGCAGAAAACAAAATTGCGTTGATCTACACAATTGCACTTAAGATTGTACCTGCCACAGTTTTGCCTCCACCCCTTCAACAGAATCAGCTCCCTTCTTGATCTCATGGGCAAGTTTCTCAACATGTCCATAGGTAGAGTAATAACTGCAATCCGGAATTAAAAAAATTAACATGTAGAGATCCAATTGGAAATAAATGACTTGAAGCTTTCAGATTTAGAAAGGGGGACAACATGCTTTTTTTTTTTTTTTAACTAGAGAAATAGAAGGGAACATAAGCAATTTGTGCATCAAACTTCATGAGATATCCAATCTAGAGTTGAAAATCATGCAGTCCTGTATATTCAGAAAAATAGATGTGGGTTAAAAAAAAAAAGTGTTCTTCAGACCAAAATATTGTGCATGACTCGATACAGTTAGCCGATTCAGCCCAGAAAATAAGATAAAGATAACAAGAACTGCAAAAAATCCAGACACTCGAAAACGAGTAAAAAGGATGAAGAGAGTAAGCAAAAGCGACGGTACACAATGTAGACTTTGGTGGCCATTGGATTAAGAATCTTCTTCTTGATGAAGAGGAGGACCGCTCTTTATTTGATTGTGTAATGGAAGATGAATGAAAGGTTGGAAGAATGGAGAATAACAAGGGACACCTCCCGCCCGTATTATATAGTGGCGCCTGGGAGTCGATATTCATTGTTTCCTTAATTACTTTTCTTTCCATAATTAATGTTCAGTGATATGTTTGTTGCACCTACAAAGTTCTGAGTTGTCTCGATTAATTTGATCTGTCATTTGTCCTTTGTTTTATGTTATTAATGGAGCCATCATTTTTTTTCTTTCCTTTTTTTCCATTTTGATAGAACAAAATCATAATGGATTCTATTACCATAAAAATGTTAAAAATTATATTCTGTCATATTAGTTGTTCATAGGCATTTATGTTGGTTCAGAATCAATAGAAAAGAATCACGTTCCACTTGGAATGTTAAAATGAGATAAAATGAGACGCTTATATATTCACGTGAAACTTTTTCATTGGTTCGATAATAACTACTAGACATACTTAGCAATTACCTCCAAACTGACGTAAAATTTTTGGTGCAGCTACTATGGCAGTATTTTCCTTGTTCTTCAATGTGTTTCCAGCATTAATTGCTGGTGGGTAGATATTTTGTTCACACAATAATAATATTGTTAGCAACTTAATCAAGCAACCGATAAAATATTTTCCTAATTGTACGAGGATATTGATTTAACCGAAAAAAGGTTCTTGAGACACGGATAAGCTAATCAAGGGAAGAAACAATTGCATATTCCTGAGCAAGATCCAATGAATTGTAAATCGTCACAAGATGAGTGCAAAATATGTCGACAAAAAGTACAAAGAATTTGTACCAAAAGTGTGTGGAGATTACTAAGTTCATTCCGATGGGTCCTTAGTGTATTTGAAGTAAGTTAAGGCCTTCGCAATATTCCTATTGTGTACTATCAGTGAGGCAATGCATGAACTTATTGAACAGAATACATGAACTTATTGAACAGAAAACATGGCGAATTTTTAAAGGATCCGAACAAATAGTAATTAGTATACAGAGAATGTGACCAAAGTCTGTATACAATTTTCTCTTTTCTGCCCAGCAAAGGCAAAAGATCCAAATAAGTATTTGGAAAGGGATTTTCATCAAAAAAATCTCTATGTTTTTATAAACATATTTTTCAATTATCGTTTACCTTACATATATTTACAGTACATTTTCTACAAAATCTCCAAAAAGTTGCAATCCAAACACAGACCTAAATCTTCTCCCTACAACTAAACTTAGAAAGGCAAAGATACGTTTAAACTAGGGATGGCGGATACCCACCCCGCGGGGGGCTAATGGGGAGGGGGTTGGGGCGGGGATGGGGGGAATATTTTTCCCCTCATTTAGAAATGGGGCGGGGGAGTGTACCCCTGCCCCGCCATCCGCTTTAAAAAAATAAAAATATAATTATATATAATATATAATTTAATTAATTACAAACTTATGATAATGATATTATTAGTTATATGTATTATATGATGTCTATTAGTATATATAATATAATTGATATTATTAATTATATTAATAATTATATATGTGTATTAATACAAATTATTAATTAATTATACTAAATTTACTTATACATTTATACTAAATTCCTAATTACACTTAATATAATAATTTTTTTTTTTAAAAAGCACAAGTACAATAATGAATTAGTGATTGTATTTGTAACAAAAGTGAAAACTTGACTACTTTAATTATATTTATTTCATCATGTTGGATTATATTCAAATAATTTTTATTTGATTGTTTTAATAAGTTTCAATTGTAAAATTATAATGAATAATAATTTGATGATGTGTTGATATTTTAGTACTTGATTATTTACTAAAATTTAACCATAATAAAATTATATAACAAATTTTTATTAGCCGTGGGAAAAACGGGACGGGGGTTGGGGCGAAAGAAGAAGGGGGGGGGGGGGGGGAATTTGTAGGCAACGGGGATCTTACTCCAAAATGTTCCCACAAATATAAAATCATTTGGGAGAAAATGTTTATTTGAGCCCGCATAAACCTGTGCTTAAATCCATCTTAATGCCTCTTGTTGTTTTGTCTGATACACCATCATCAAGACTACATGATACTTACTCCTCATATGTCAAGTACTCTAGACAAGAATTGATAGACCAAGCCATCATCATGATCCATCATCAATTTTACACTAATATCCAAAAGATGACCCCAGTAATCATCACAAAAGTAGCTAAACATAGCTGGAATCGAAGAGCAGAAGGCACAATCCAACTGGGTTTAACCCCGGTAATATTTAGATCCAGGTTGATGCTGACCTAGCACGAGAATCCTCAATATCCCATGCCTCATCTTGGGCTGAATCTCCTCAACCTTGAAAAGACTGGGTTCAAATTCTATGTTGCCCCCGTAATTCCTGCCAGAAGTCTCAGAATCATCCTCAATCTCGCCATACCCTTTGTAGAAAAGGGTGTTGCTATCCTTATCCACCCAAGCCTTGAAGCCATCTTCTGCAACCCCCGGCATGCACAGCCTAAGGTACCAACCGATCGGGCTTACAAGGTTTATGATGGCCTCTTCTGGACCTCCAGTTTGGAGTGGATGGGCTATTTGATGGATCCTTCTTGGTTGCTCCTCATTGTAGTCTCGGATTGCAATTATCTTTGCTGGGTCTTCATCCGAGTTCTGGGGGAAGGAGGAGGGAGACGAGGAGAAGATCAAACGGGTGGTGGTCCTGGGGGTTGTGCGGCTGAGGAATCTCGTGAGTAGCGCGGTGGCCATGGTTGCTCAAGAGGCTTTGCTGATACTGCTAAGGGTTTTACTTTTTCCGAAAATGAAAGGGATTGAGATTTTGCTTATGCCGAGGCATTAATTGTACAGATGTGGAGTGGACTGGAGTGGAGTACTAGGAACTCGGTCAAACTGGTCTTTATCAATTTTGTGTTGTCATAAGACAAAAACCACATGATAAATGGACATCCCTCTATTAAATTGCGGATTGCCAATTTCTTGTTTAGGCCGGTCAGGACTAAAAATCCAGGCTTCCTGAAAATGTCAGCGAGTGCATAGACACGCATATGATGGGGATTCATTCCTATTTGAATTGTTCTTGGATATCTTCATATTCACCTTCCCTTAGTATAGAGTAGTGTAGGTTTATGTGTTAGGCAAAAAAAAAAATTTTGCTGATATGTTGGTACATATTTAAGATCTTGGCACTAGCTAAATTGGAGCCATCGGCAATTTTTTCTTAGAAAATTGAATTCCAATCAATGGATGACTAGATACAATAAGAGATAATAAACATAAATATATACTTTCATATGGTAATTTATATATATATGCACGAGTGCTCTTCGATCCCTTAGGGAATATCTTAAAATTTATGATTTATTGATGCACAAATTTGATGCTGTTGAGGGAAAATCCTTCATTAGGGTGCCTTTGGGAGCTGAGGATTCGAACGCAAAAGAAAGGAAAAGAAGAGAAAGCCTGATTTTCCTTTGTTTTAAAGTTTTAAGTAAGAGAGAAATGAAAGGATGAATAGTGGACAAAATTTTTCCTCCCAAATTAGAGAGAAAGTTGGAGGAAGCTTGTAAAAAATTTTTAAAATACCTCTTTTATCCTTAAAAATATCTTAAACAAATATTTAATGACTTTCATATCCAAAATCATTCCACTAATTCTCAAAACTCCCAAACAACATAACAATCCTTTCTCTTCTTTTCTTTTCTTTTCTCTCGTAACTTAAGTTTTCCCTTCTTCTCTTTTCTATCCTAAACTGCCAAACTTAGCCTTAGAGACAGCACAGCGGGAAAAAGTGCTTTTTTGGGGTGTTAATTATAGCTACATTTTATACTTATTTTGATTCGTCTAAACTGCCCCGCCCCAGGTACAATCTTTCACCTTAGTAGTAGCTTCTTACAATATCGGATAATTTTAGGGAACTTTCTGGCCATCTCCTTTCAATGCATTACTGCTACTTAAAAAGCCTAAAAGTAAAACACACAACCAAATGGAAAATAACACACATACCCCAAAAAAAAAAAACTCAGTTGAAAAGGGGAAGGAATTGAGATGAACCCAGAAACCAATTAACTTTTAGCAATGATCAAGTACCCTAAATATATATAGATACTGTAAAAAACATCACTAATCATTACTTTATCGGATGGAACCAGAGAAGTGCTTTCTTAGAAGAGTCCTCCAGTCCAGCATGTCAAATTCCAGTCTGAAATACCAACATCCAAAAACCTCATTACAATTCTATTCTAGCCAGCAAAATACACATACGTAGAGGGCAACATTACAATTAAAAATAAGAATTAAAAAAAAAAAAGAGGACAGCAACAGCGGTAGTAAATGACCCTTTTAGTGACACTAACAGTACCAACCATATACTAAATGGTTCAAGCTGCCAAATTCCTAGACACAGTGATCCTCAAGATCCCATGTTTCATCTCTGACTTAATGATCTTCTCAACCTTAACTTCTTCCGGCTTAAACTTGATTTTTCCGGCATAAGTTCTCCCGGAGGTTTCACCCTTCACCATTATCATTTCGTCTTCTCCGTTTCCTTCAACACACAGAGCATTTTCCTTGGAATCCAGCCATACCTTGTAACCCCCTGGGCCTACACCCGGCATGACCACTCTCACAGTCTTATGTTCCTTGTTGTCTTTTGCAGTTTTGATGGTGACAGCCGCACTCGGACCTGCTGATTGAAGAGGGTTCAGAACGCACCACGCATCTGGCTCAAATGCGCTCTGGGGTAAGTCTGGTGGGAGGCTGCTGCTGCTGCTGGTGCCGCCGGAGGAGAAGGAGAGCCGGCTGGTGACCGTCCAGAAAGATGAGACGGTGGCGCTGGATAATGGGGTTTTGGGGTGGAGGAGATTGGTGATAAGGGTGGAGGACACAGTGGGTGCTGCGGATTTTTTGACGGCGAAGGCCAACAAGGAGGATGCCATTTCTCTCTCTCTCTCTCTCTCTTTTTTTGGAGAGAGTAGAAAAAGGGTTTCTGGGGTTTCGTGAAGGGAAGGACCGGAATTGGGGGTTGGATCGCCGGACTACATTCAGACATAACGCCGTTAACTGCTGTATGCAGTGCGACGTTGTAACTTGTAAGCAAGAGTAGGATTGTACCTCTGTATTTTACAACCGTACACGTAGCATGTTGAGAGTACTTGGTGGATAGATGACAGGACTCGGAGATTTTCAAATTTTGTTTGGTTGCCATTTCATTTTTCTTTTGGATTTGAATGGGTAATTTTGAGTTTTGGGTTGTCAGTTTTTTTTTTAAGCCCAATGACCAAGTAGTACATATTTACCAGTTGTATGAGTGCAAGATTCTCGACCTCTTTGCATTATTGGCTGTGTTTTTAAACTTGGACCGGTCCGACCGGGCCGACCGGTTGAACCGAAAACCGGCCAAGTGTCCAATCCGAACTATCTTAAAAACTCGGATTGGTCAAGACTCGGTCAAACCCCGGTCCCGGTTCTGACCAGGTTTGACCGGAAACCGGAAGAACTCGTACGAACCGAATTTTTCTTATTCTCCATTTTTAAATTCTTTTTTACCCTTCCTGACCTCTTAACCCCAAATCCTTGTGAGCTCTCCCTCCTCCGCAAATCCATTTTCACTCTTTGACTTCAATTCAAGCATGAAAAATCAATATTTTACTCCTTTTTTAAAATAAGATATAATCTTAGATCTTGTATTCAAAAGAAAAAAAAAGATCCAAAAATGCAAAAAAGAGCGTGGAGAAGAGAACAGTTTGCAGAAATCAGATAAAAGCATGATATTTCATGGGTTTGAGAACAAATAACAAATAAAATAAGAATGAAAATGAAATAAAAAAAAAAGATGAAGAAGAAGAAAGGAGTTGCAGAATGGCGTGGAAGATGAAGAAAGGAGTTGCAAGAAGATGAAGTGACACCGCAGGAGTAGAGGAAGAAATGAGAGGTGTGGCGTGGGGTCAAACTTCAAAGCACTTTCATCTGATATAGGATCAAAACATTTTCAATATTATGTTTTGACCCTTAAGTTGTTAAAAACTATTAATATACCTCAAATATTTCATACTTTATAAATATTGTCCTAAAGTTTGGTGTTATTTTTTAATCAAGTCCATAATTTTAATTCTAAACTTGTTAATATTCATTAAATAATATAAATTGCTCCTTGATTATTCTAATTTCTTTGTATTTTATTGTTAAATACATTTGAAACATTAAACATATATGAATATACCTTTGTTAATATTAACATGATCTTAGATATTTTAAATATAATATTTTAATTTCTAAATGATTTTTATTTATGACGTCATCCGGTCGAACCCATTGACCCCTGACCCTGACCGAGTCGATACCCGGTCCAAGTCTGAAAACATGGATTATTAGTCTACTTTTATCCATGGTTTCCATTTTTAGGTCAATGTTCATACCTAAGATTAAAAGACTAGTAAACAGCTTGTAAGAACTTGATGGCTATTTAGTTAGGCTTGACCATTAGCTTATTGATTAGTTTAATTGACAAAGGAAAAAAAATTTAATTTGTTTGGTAGGGCAAGTAATCTCAATCTCCCTATTATAATTTTCCTTAATTTGTTTTCAAGCATATGAATTTAGAATAGAGCTCCTGATGATATTCAAACATTTCCAATGGCTGAACCGAATTAGTGCTAGCATACTTGAAATTAGAGTTGCTAGGTGCTAGCGAGTCGAGCCACACGCAAGTCAAATGCTCGACTCATCGAGTTCAAGTTCGAGCTTGAGTAGCTTCATGCATATACCAAGTTGAGTTCGAGCCTCCATTTGTGCTCGTCGATTAAATGACTAATAAGGGCTATTCTGTGCTCATTGATTATTGGTATATTATTTAAATTATATTTTTATTTTTATTATGAAATGATTAATAAGGGCTAATGTTTTAGGTAATTTACTGTAAGTGTTGTCAACTTAATAAAACTCATAAATGGTAAAAATGTAGTATTGTAAAAACTAGATAGAAATGGGGATTTTAGATAATTTACCATAAATTTTCATTTTTTTTAACCTTAGAATTTGTTAAGACCCAAGTCTCGAGTCTTGAATCTTGACGAGTTGAGATCGAGTTTGGAAATACATATTGTCGAGTTGAATCGAATTGAATTACATACTCGCTTGAGTATGCATACATGAAAATGCATACTCGCTTGAGTCAAGTTGAAACTCAAGGAGACTTGTGTAGCATCGAATTTGAACTCGATTCCAATCGTTAACACCACTACTCTCGAAATAGATATCCACATTTCCCCAATAAATTTCAACTGAGAAAACAGATTTGATGGTTTCCTGTCCTTATGCGACAAATTCAGGATTGAGTCGTCATTAAAGGAGTGGGTAAAATTAAAGTTTCCCGATATTAAAAAGGAAAAAGAGCTGTACAAGACCAAAATTAAGACCATACCATAACTTGCTTGATTCAACTGTTTTTCTTCTTTGATTCGCCACTATGTCTTGTAGAATACACCTATGTATGTATCCTCAGTAGACTACACTATAGCAAGCATGGATGCACATCTATCCATCTTTTGGAGTAATTAGTAATTACCAACAAAACACACACACACACACAGAGACGAATGAAATGAAATTAATCAGCTACTGCATCATCAACCTAGAAATTACAGCAACAACAGATTAGTGGAGTAATATTCACCTCTTCATTTCAGATGGAGTAATAACATCTATTTTTTATACATACTCTGCATTGAAACGGATTAAACATCCAAAAAAACCATAAGCAAACTCTTAACTGAAACTAAAGGCCCTCCATATTGAACAAATTATACACCAGATTACTTCTCTTGGTCCTTCCCTCCCAATACACTATCAAGTCCACCGACATTAGGAATAATTATCTTGAGTATCCCATTCTTCATCTCGGACTTAACCTCCTCAACTTTACTAAAGTCAGGGTCAAATTCAAGGCTTCCCCCATAAGTCCTCCCAGAAGTTTCACTTTCATGTTCAATTTCTCCTCTCCCAGCAAAAAATACAGTGTTGTTCTCCACCCAAACTCTGCAACCATCCTGGGCAATCCCAGGCAGGGTAACTCGCACAAGTATACCATCTTTCAATTCATCTACTGCCACCACGTCTTTTGGGCCTCCTGATTGAAATGGATTCTCCATCTTGAACTCCTGTGGCGACCCTTTAATTACAACTGCAGACCATGAACAAAACATTTCAAGTCAAAATACAACAGGAACACATCCGCTAGTAAGAAAATAAAAGGATGTTTCGTGGGTTGAAGGAAATACGAGGAGATTCCTGGCTGTTGCTGGTCTTTTCGCCTATTTCGCGGGCCGATTCTGATGTTGCTGTGGTGGACGACTTGCCGGCGGACTTGGAGCAGAGGAAGCGGTGGGTCAAAGTTGAGGTGGCCGTAATAGGAGGTCTGAGGCGGAGGAATCTGTTCAAAAGAGTAGAGCCGGTGGTAGTGGTGGTAGCTTTTTTGACGGTGTTGCCTACTGCCGCAGAAGCCATCTCTCTGTTTTTCCTCTTCTGATTTTAGTTTGGTTTGGTCTGCTTCGGGACTTAATGAGGGTTTACGTGTTTCACGAAATATTTATTTATTCCAACAAATTTTATTTTTTCAATTGACTCGGGCACTTGGGTATAATATAATAAGCCCAATGTTAGACACGTACCATACCACAGCCCAAAGTGCCGATGCCCAGTAAACAATTTGTAGTCTTATCAATTTTTTTTTTTAATCGATCACGAGTTCTTATGCTTACACTAGTCTTATTCTAACTTATCTAGTTGAGGATTCAACTGAATCAAGAGCAGTCAAAGGGAGTAATTCTCACTTCTAGATCAAATGGGTGCATTTTTGCACATGACCTGCAGCTAGATTTACGTCTTATGCTTCACTTGATGGTGTTAATTACCATACGATGAATTGGTTAGTATTAACAAATACCATAATTAAGATGCGATGCGATGCGAGCCATGCAAAGCTTGCGCGGAATTTTGCTGCCGGGAATGGGATTTGTGGCTTCTGTGCTAGCATTTCATTTTCGAGCAAAGGGACGCCATCACCTCCTCCTCCAAAGGAAGGATTTGCTTATTTTTCCGCTCAGCTCAGCGGTGAAGGCTTATATATCCAACCATGGTCTTGCACTAATTTGTGGCTTTTCATCCTTTCCTCTCCTGTCACATTGTGGGAATTGATCTCTTACCAGCTGATACTCTGATCTCTAGGTTTGATGACGAGGAGATACCAAGACGGGTTTATATCTGGATTTTCCCATGAGATGAATGAAAAAAGAAAACAGAGAGAAAATAGAGACAGCAAATTCACAAGCCACACTGTCTCGAGCAGCTGATCATGAACTGTGTTTCAACATAATCAAATAGTGCAAGCAAGTCTCGTTTTGATTCCAGAAAATAACACGGTATAACAAAAACCAGAATGAGTAGGTCTCAATCCAGAGTAAGTATCACCTATTAACACCAGTAGCATACAAATATCAGTTGCATATAAACATAGCCTGATAACATCAATCCAGACTTAAGCAGCAACCACGCATTCCATCAGAAACGCAGTCACTTAGCTGACTGACTCTATATTGATTTCTGTGACTTAATAACCATTCTCAGAACACCAGCTTTAATTTCGCCTTTCACTTCCTTGACCCAACAACACCCACACTGAAAACCAAATCTCCCAACATAGCTTCTTCGGCTGCCATCATAGTAGGAACCCTTAACCCCTTCACCAGCAAAGTAAACAAAGTTATCCTTGACTTTCATGGAGAGACCTTCCTTTGGGACATCAGGCATGTCAATTCTCATGAACAATCCACTGTCACTTTTCTTATCACAAGTACAGAGCCATTTCGACTCCATAGTTCCATTCGATCCAGCTACCTGGAAAGGATAAAATCCTTTAACCTCAACTGCACCACAAACATTAAGAAAAAAAAAAAACGAGCGTTACCACGTAGCATTAGCATTATTATCAACCAATGCGCTGTCACCCTTCATGACAAACAAACAACAGTGTAATGATGATTTGCACCTGGTGGGGCTATGAGGGGGATGCTTCTCAGCCGAAGTAACAAATTCCCAATACTGTGTTCCACATTCTGGGAATAATCAATTCCTGGAAAATGATTGCTAGAGGTAGAGAAGCCAGGCCGAAAACCAGTACCCTTCAAGACCTTTTAAAAAGAAATCAACAGGTTAGATATCACTGTTAATCTAAAGTATCAAGTTCAATGATCATCTGTTATTCAGTAATATATCAGGACACTGTAACCTGAACATTAGCATTAATTTTGAAGTTCTTTTCCCAGTTGACAGTGCGAACGAGGATAGTGATACCAGCAGGCATGAATTTGAGCCTCGTCCTTCGACAGTAGCTATGGAAGTTCAGATTATCATACAAGTCTTTTAATTATGCTTCAGAAGGTCGTCTGAGATCTAAATCATGCCACAAAAGACTCTTGCATTTTGATATGGATATGCCGGAAAGATTAACCTGATTCTGCTGACAACTAGCTACTACTATTCATCAAATAACTTCTAACCAAGATTGGGATAAGCAATACTCAATATACTCCCATAAATGTACTTGTCCAGTCCAAAGTATAGAGAGATTGCTAGTTTAGTTTAGGAATATGAAGAACAACATCAATTTAACCCAGCAAGGCCAGTAAATCTACTCAGTGCACTGTGAGCTATTCCCGCATCACTACAGATATCACAACAGCTACCGTGGCATGCATTTCAGCGGTGGCAAAGTGGCATTATCTGAATCTAGAACAGGAAACCAAACATATTTATGCAATTATCTACTGGTATAACTTACGAAACCCTCCAAAAAAGAGGAATCAAACAAGTAAATTTCAGGAACTCAATAAGAGCCTAGAGGAATTAATCACAATCAGAGGTTCAGAACTCTCCTGCAAGGTCGCAACCCTACAATCTTACCATCAAAATTTAAGGAAAAGCAGAGGCAATCAATTGTGCTGCTCAAAAAAAAAGAACAACCCATCTAAGATTTCAAGCATTTCCACATCAGCAGCCCATAAACTTTCGTGCACTTGGAATGAAACATCGAGGGAAAAAGCAAAAATCAGTAATAACTTAAACGGGTCTCACTAATCAACATTGGCTGATGGATAAAATACTAAAAAAAAAAAAGAAAGAAAAGTCTAGTCAAGAACTTAGTCATCGAACCATCATTGTTGATAATTCATTTTTGTGCATCAACTGCCCCTCCATGGCTCCATCCCCACCCCCACAAATGGGGGAAGACAAAAACACACAACAACAACAACAAAAACCAAAAGGGGAAAAAGGGCTTATCTGCAAGGATCTCCTCTCTCTCTCTCTCTCTTTTCTTCTTCTTCTTTGTTTTTCTTTTTTTTTTTTGGTCTCAGAAAGGTATCAAGTCCTTTTCTGCCTCTAAACTATCACATGCCAAGATGTATAAGTGCCGTTTTAACTTAGATCAATATGTGCACATCTTTCACTGAGATCAAGATTAAAGCTGGAATAGTACAACTAAGTAAAAACACCCGAGCAACGAATCATTTATCACCCAACAAAAACAGCTTGAAGCAAAGGATGAGGGAAAAAAAAAGCAAGAACTTGAAATGAAAAAACAAAGATCACTTTACCATCCTAAGGACTCCATTTTTTACGTCAGTTTTGACATGCAGAATCTCCACAGGATCAGAGTTGAAATCAAGTTCGCCGCGGTAATATCTAGCTCCAGCTTCATGATCCGTCTCTTTAGGGGCTTCTCCAACAAAGCTAACTTTTTTCTTATCCCAAGCCACCTTCACATTTTCCTCCTCAACCCCGGGCATGTCGACCCTCACATACAACCCCTTGTTCATCATCTTCTTTGCAGCTTCTTTCTTCTGTCTTGGATAAACATTCACCGTTCTAGCTTCGTAGCCTTCTTTTGGCCCCTCAATCTGGTATGGGTTCATCTGGAAAGGTCCCTCTGCACAAAAATAAAAAAAAAAACACGAAAATGGTAAGTAAAATACATCATAGAAAAAGAGAAAAAGCCAAGGAAAATGAAAAGAAAAAAAATGAGGAAATGAGACAATAAAGCGAGATCTTTTTTTTTTCTCTAACCTGTACTTTTCTTCAAAGCGCCGGTCAGGGGATGGCGGTCGGTGGATGAGGAAGCGCTGCAGCTGGGCGCCACACCTTTGGTGGTTGAAGAAGTGGCCTTGGTCTTAGCTAGTTGTTTGTCAGCCTGAGCAGCCATTGTTAGTTCTTCTATGTAAAGGGGTTTTAGGAGGGTTTCTGTGCTTTATGATTTTCACAAGCACTAGTACGCCTAATAAGATAAAATTAGCAGCAGTAGACACAGCATCATATTAGCAGCAATTTTACTCTATAATCTTTCAGCTAAATACTAGAATTAGTGCCAAATTATCAGAATCTTGTACTCCACTTAACACTAGACACTATCATTCGTTCAAAATTTAACCCAGAGATTGAATAAGATTGTCATTTTTTTATTGCACTAGTTAGGAGAAGAATTGCAGATATTCCAGTGCAGTGCATGTCAGAAAGCATCCCAATTGCATGAATTTTTTGGATAAGGTGTGGAATACCCCAGCTGTCCTGTCCTCTGTTGCTGCCTCGGTGGTAGTGGTAGGTACTCCACTCCCGCTGCAATTTGGATTTTTTGGGAAACTGTCTGTACCAATGGGAAAAGATATATAATTACCCTCAGCAATGAGCGTTACCAATTTCGGATTGAGTCCATCTACAAGAAAAAAAAAACATTTCTAAATCACGCGACATTTTTGAACGATAGAAAGCATTTTTAAATCACGCAACAAACATTTTCGAATAAATTGTAAAAACAAATACAGGAATATGTAAAATTAAGGAGGTTAAAATTTTTTTTCTTTCAAAATATACCAGCTTTTCTCCCACCTTCTTTGTTTTTTTTTTTTTTTTTTTTTTATAAGCAAAGAGAAACTTTATTAAACCACTGAGCTTTGATTCAGTGGCCACAAAAAAGGGATTAAATCTCTTTTTGAACTGTAGGTCAGGGATTTGAACCTCAGCTAACTATAGTGGGATTTTCCCACAACCTTAAATGGAGTACATTTCATTGCACATTAGTATTTCCAGCACATTGTTTAAGGGGATAGATCTAATTGGCTGTTTTTGATCATATTAAATCCAAAGAATGTGATTTCCGACTAACTTTACTTTATTAATCCAGAGAATGGCATACTAATTTTAATCTGATCAATTTGAAATCCATTGAGAGTGCCAAACAGCAATTCGAGTTTGTGAGTGTGAATTCAAGTATGTATTAAGTGTTGAGCCACATTTGACAGTAGTGTAAAATGGTGGTATTTTCTCCAAATAGGTTATACCGTATGAGGTGAGATTGAAGATATATCCATCGCAACAGAATGAGGAAATTTTATGGGTTTCCTTGAAATGATATGAGATTTTACAATTTCAACGGTTTCGGGTTTCCATTTTATTTTACTTACACTTTCTTTACAAGAAAAGAATTTTGTTGCGTGCACCAATTGGTCCACCATGCAATGCAGCGTACAAAAACCACAGCATCTTGGCACTTAAAATCCCATAATGCAGCCAACCACGCACGCTCTGTATATAACTTTTGACAAAAATCAAAGGCGTAAATCCAGAAGCAACAAACACTCCAAAAGTTAAAAACTATAGATTACTTACCAAAAAAGCTAGAAACATGTAATTATGTTGGTGAGGGACAAACTACTACTACATTAATTTAGTCCGTCCAGCAAAACAAGAGCTAATTAATAGAGTACTTTTGAACCAGCTTTGTTTTGATCTTTTCCTTTTGAACCAGCATCCTCAAAACTCCAGCTTTGATATCAAATTGCACATCTTTCACGTTGCAGCACCCACAATACAGTCTGAATATTCCAAAATACGTCCTTGTACTGTTATTGTCATGCTCTGAGCCCTTGACGCCTTTGCCACCATAGAACACCGAGTTGTTCTTAGTTCGAAGGGAAAATCCTTCCTTCGAAACACCAGGCAAGTCAATCCTGCAGAAAAAGCCGAAATCATCTCTATCAGGAGTACATTTTGACTCCAGACTTCCAGTTGCTCCGCCCGCTTGGAATGGATAGAACCCTTTAAGCTCAGCTGTTGCAACAGGAAAAAAGAACAGAGTAAATGTTAGAGAAAAACAATACTAGTGTATTGTTCCTTGAACGAGTTATATTAATATATGACCTTCAAGTGTAAGCAAACATGGTAGTGACTGGTGTCAAATAATCAAACATACCAAATGAATCAATAAAAACGGACCTGGTAGGGCTCTGAGGTAGAGTCTGTCCACAACCACAAAGGTATCACTACTCACTCTCCCCAAAACCTTGAAACAACCATAGGATTCGAAATGACGGCTAGTAGTAGAGAACCCAGGCTGGAAACCAGAACCCACCAAGACCTTTTAAGAACCAAAAGTGTCAGATATATTAATACTATATGAACCAAATCTGAAATTTATATTGTAGTCCTGTCAGATTACATTACGGATATCAAGATTACCAATTAACCATGGCCTAAAAGGTAGAACCTCTTTCATGAATTTTTATCCTGTAATTACTGCAAGAATTCCCAGCAGGATAAACTTGAAGGCACGTGCCTCTACAAATTCATACCAAATTAACTCGCAAAGATACAATACTGGACAGTTTAGATTCTTGTGTTTTAGGATTATATCTTCATTACTCACAAAATTTTACGAGTGGAATTCAAATCCTAGTCGTGGTATCAATTACGAGAAAATTAATCACCGTATAATTACTTAGGCCAAAAACCATTTACCATCGTCAGAACTCCATTTTGCAGATTAGTTTTCACTCCATAAATAGCAACTGGCCCAGAGCTGAAATCAAGTACTCCTTCGTAATTCCGTCCTCCAGCATCATTCTCAGTTTCTCTAGGGGCTTCACCAACAAAGCTGACTTTCTTCTTCTCCCATGTCACCTTTAAATTTTCCATTTCTACGCCAGGCATGTCGACTCTCACATACAATCCTTCCTTCACTGTCTTGGCTTCATACCCGGTTTTTGGCCCATCTTTCAGATCTGGGATAATCTGAAAGGGCCCCTCTGCAAAAGGAAACAAATAACAAAGAAAAGGGTAAAAGACAAAGAAACAGAAGCAAAAAAAGGGGAGTGCTTATCTTTCCCTCAAAAACATAAAGAAAATGAAGTGATTATCTAAGATGATAGTAACCAAAATACTCTATTATGAAGAACAAGAAACAGGAAAATGAGGAAAAAACAAAGAGAAAAAATGAAAGCAAATTTTTTTTTGTGAAATAGTTTCTAGTACATGTTAAGCTCAGATTAAACACAAAACATTAAATATCTATGAAGTGCTTTTCTTTCCTTCAAAAAATGAAAATGAAATCATTATGCAAGATGGAAAAAAAACCCCGAAATACTACTCTGAAGAAATAGAAAGAGCATGAGAAAAATACATATGAGAAACAACGACCAAAAAACCAAAAAGAAAAAGAGGAAAGAGATCTTCTTTATTTTTTATTTTGTTTTGGTTTTCTCTAACCTAAACTCTTTTTCAAGGCTCCACTCATCGGATGCACGATGATGGACTTGGAAGTAACATCTGGGGGAGTTGAGGAAGCAATCTTTGGCTGCTGTTGCTCAGAAGCCATTTTTTGAGGTTGAGAGGTTTCAAGAGGGTTTTGAGCTAGCTTTTGATGTTTCTTGAGAGAGAAAATGGCAAGTTTAGTAGTATAGCAGGTTGGGTTGATGTTTTCACTAGGCTTAGACTAACAATAAAAGGGTTCTATTGGTATAAACAGGAAAACTTAGCTAGAATGCCAATATTGGGATTAGCTCATAACGAAAAGTGAAGCTACCTAGTTAATCAGCAAAAACTAGTTTTCTTGGCCAAATAGTGGATAAGAATGCCTTTTTTTTTTCCGTAGTAGGAGCTGATATTGTACATTACTTTTGATTTGTTTCACCCTATATTCGGGCTAGCACATCCAGTCCTATATATGGTAAGGAGCTGGGGTGTGGGGTGAATGGTACTGCACTGCTTCATTATAATAGTTTCTGTTTTTATCAGTTTTACTTCCATTTCTTGTTATAGTATTTTGGTTTAAGATTATTTGCAATGAACTTCTTAATGAATAATGAGCCATTTGGATCCTATCTTTCCACAATGTGAGTTTGAAGTAATTCAACTTTGCTACAAAGAAATGGAGCAAATTGTGGACAATGTATGGTCCTATGTATAGTTCAATCGTGATGTGTGTTTAGAGTCATTTGACAACGCTCTGCAGTTAGAGCTGTTAATCGAACTGGATAGTTTGTGAGCTGAGCTCGACACTACTCGTTAAAGGCTTGACTCAGTTCGTTTTTCTCAGTAAACGAGTTGAGTTCAAGTTCTAAACATACTCGTTTATGAATCGAGCCGAACCGAGTTGGACTCGCGAACTACTCGACAGGCTCAAAATATAAGAACATTAGTATCATTTCATAGCTGCCCTAATTTTTCTTTCCTCTTCCTTTTTCCATAGCCCACTATGCTCATTAAACTCGACTCGATTTTCAAATTCGAGTTCGAGCTCGAAACCGAATTTGACGAGTCGATCTCGAACAATATTTGAAGCTCGAACTACTAATCGAGTGGGCTCGAGTTAGCTTGATAAATGTTGAGTCGAGTTCGATTAGCAGTTGCTTGAACTCGACTCGACTCGACTGGATTAGCAGCACTCTCTGCAGTATGTGAAACCAACAAAAATAGGAAAACACTTATAAGTAGGTCTAAGACAATGAACACCTATAGATTGAAATAATGAGGTCGAGTTAGATAGACTCTATTGAATTTAGTTTAATGGAATATAAGTTTTGTTTAAAATAACATGACTTAATCTTGACAACCTCATTTTCAGGCAGCAAGCAGACTTGTGTCTATATACTTGCAATAAGAAGTAATTACAACGATAATTACTCAACATATTTTACAAGAAAATTTTGCATTTCAACTAATGAATTTATTTATGACGTAAAGATCTTTCCACTCCTCCGAGCAGTATCCGAGTAGCTTGCAATCTTTCTGTGTACTTGGAAAAGCAAAGTCACAATGCATATTTAAATAGGTTCGGCACAAATGAAATGAAGCATTTTAAATAATTGGAATACATTATTATCTTAGTTATCACCAAGGTGCACAACCTGTTCCAAATAATGTTTTTTTTGGCCTTTTTCTGTGACAATTAGGACATGACAAGGTCCTGTAGAAGAAAGGTTTGTGACCTTAATTTTATGCGTGGAAGAATTCTAACCTAAAATGAATGTAACCAATCAACTCCAAAAACAGCTGAACACTCGTGTAATTATGAATTTGCACAAGCTTATCATCGTCTAGCATTCATTTATTAACCCCAGATGGGCTCTATAATTTGCCTGGTAAGATAGTGAGACTTGAAATTCGAGGAATATATCGGCCACTTAGATAATGGTCACAGAGATCTTGTATGGATACTTGTGCAATCAAGCAAAAATGCCCTGGCTCAATCCTCTCAGCTAAATTAATAAAATCCATCAAATTGGAAAAGGTTCTACAACTACAGATGTAGGAAACAATTCAAAATCAACAACAAAACTGAGCAAGAAGCAATGCACACCACGTTTAATTAATAGAGCTCAATGGTTTCATCAAGTGGAACCAAAGGAGGATTATTGAAATGATTTCAACTAAAAAAATTCTCCAACTAAATAGTTAATTGGAGCAATCACATGGACAATTCAACCGTATTTTCTTGAAATTCATTGCCCATGAAAGCAAAGAAAACAAGAGAAATAATCACAAACGCCATATTCACTCTGCAAATGCAGCCCAACACTAGGCTAATTCAATTGCTAGTAAGTACTGATTACTGAACATAATCTAACCAAAAGGTTCCCAATAAAACCCATGATTTTTTTGTTAGCAAACTCACTCAAACTTGGCCTAGATTAGTACTCTCTTTGTTTGGAATCAACATTCTAAGAACACCATTCTTCACGTCAACTTCGATCTTGCCTGCATGGAAAGTGTCTGAAGGAATCTCAATGGTAGCACTGTAAGCCCTTCTGAGTTTCTCAAATCTTGACTGCTTATTGTTTCCTATCCCCTTCACATAAACAGTCCCGTATTCATTCCAAACCTTCACATCCTCTTTATCAATCCCCGGCATCTCCATCCTCACGTACAACCCTTCATCCACATGGTTTATCTCGTAAGCCCCGCGCGAGCCCGAAGTCTGGAAGGGGTTGATGTATTCATCAGAGTACCCACCTGAAATCAACAGAAAAAACGAAATCTAAATCGACCCTTTTCACCAGAAGAAGCAAGAAAAACAGAAGAAATGTGGGGAAACTAATTACCGCGTTCAATGGGAAACTGTTCAGAGCGGGGATAAGAACCACCCAGGGCATTGAGGGTCACGCGCGGTTCGTTTCCGAGGATAATAGGGATGCTGGAAGTGAAGGAACTAGTTGTTATTGGGGCAACGCCGGCGGCGGAGGGTTTAAGAACGGTGCCGTTGAGGAATCTGGTGAAAAGGGCCGAGGATGCAGGTGAGGCCGCGGTTCTCCTCATAGCCATAAGGAAAGCCATGGAAATTGAATTGACTTCTTTTCCAAGAATTCACAGAATCTGGCAGGTTTCTCCCACCGCTGAGCAGTAGTAGTTTTTTACTGCTAATTCTTGTTGTACAAGAAAAGGACCTCATACGAGTATTAAGTATAAACTACGGAGGAAATTAGGATTAAATAAAATGATTAGAATTTGACTTGGACCGGAAATGAAAATTTTTGTTGAGTCATTTATATTGCTATTTTCTGTAGTTTTTATTAAAAAAATATATTGAATTACTATTTTTAAAGTTTTTATAAAAAAAATACATTATATCGATTTGATGTATGAAAAATTTTTAAAAAATAATTAAAAAATATGTTCATAAAAATATAAAAACTGTTTTGAAAAAAAATTGAAATTATTATTATTATTATTATTATTATTATTATTAGCTGTAGTTACCTCTATGTATATTAGTTATCATCCATTTTTTTATTAAAACATATTACCACAACAAATAACCCAAAAAGAGTATAAAAGGTAGCCTTTTATTTGGAAACAGGATATTAAAAATGTTTAGTAGTATACTGTTTCAAATAATGAATTAATGTTAAATAGCAAAAGATAGAGCTATTTCACACTAAAATAATTTTGATTTTACCCCCAACCAAGAAAAATAAAATGTTGACCAAAACAACACGTATGAATTATTTCGTTTCCTCACCACTCAAGTGAAGGTAACCAAAAAGTAGTTTAGTGTCAGGGTTTTGGGCCTCAGCATCCCAGTGCCCAGTGAGCCCTTAACTTTGGTTAGAAAGCCCAAATCTCCCTCCGAGCAACAACCCATTCACTCGCTAATCCATGTTTTGATTATCTGATGATTGATTCTGAAATTGCGTTAAATTGTTCTTATTCATTTTTCTTGTTATGTTGTAGAGTGTCACTATTCTATTCTACTAGAAAGAACAAGCGTGCAGTTGTTTGGGTTCAGTTGCCAAATCTCGCACAATTTTGCCAAAAGAATGCATATTACTAGCTTGAACGCACAAGGCAAAGATAGGCTAATCTGCACAAGAATCGCCTCCAATTAATTCGCATGAAGAATAGGGCACTACCCTAATCACTTTCTCTTACCTTACCAGTCCTTTTTTTTTTTTTTTTATAACACAATAGTTCCAGGTTTTGGCAATTATTTTCTTAAAAAGAACATCGGTCACATAAGCAATTTATTTGCAGATTGTTTCAGATTTGCAGATAATATGACTGATTTCTCCTTTCTACACACGAGAAAAAAAAAAAGTAAGGGAAAAACAAAAGTAACGAAGAAGAAGAAGAAGAAGAAGATACAAGCTCAAAACAGAGATATCATCATAACTCCGCCTCTTCAAGTGTCTAGACAGCCAGCATTTACAAACTCTTCCCTCACTCATAATTCACATTTATTCTCCTTAATCCATACTCTTAAGTCTTAACCCTGACCACAAAAAGCACTAAGCCTTAAAAAAAAAAAAAAAACTCCCAAATTAAAGCCTCAAAGACAACCCTTCATCCTAAACGTTTTTCTTGATCATTCATGTTACGCAGAGAACCTTTAATTTTAATCAACCTTAACTTGGAACGCATCTTTCCTCTCTTCCTCCTCCACTTTGGGGACGATTACCTTCAACACTCCATTCTTCATCTCAGCCTTGACCTCCTCAATCTTGTACAGATTAGGCGGCAAATCAAGCCTGCTCGAGTACCTCCTTCCATGTTCCTCCTCCTCCGACTCTTTCACGCCTTCTCCTTTAATTACCAGAGTGTTCTGCTCTACTGTGACCTTCACGTTTTCCTTGTCCAATCCCGGCATGTCCATCTTGATGTACAGCGCTTTTTCGTCCTCCCTAACATCCCAGCCCCTCCTCGACACCGCCGCTGGCCCAAGTTCCCGAGCAGCTAGAAATGGGTCTTCCATGAATCTGTCCATCAGGTTCAGCAACTGGCTCACGCTCCTCGTCGGTGAAAATGGATCAAACACATCTGCTCGTTTTTTAACAAGGAGAACAAAAATGTTAACCTCCTATTCCGCACCATTATCCAAATCAATCAATCATCAAAATCACATTTCCCATACCCAACTGTCAAGAAAATTTTGAAGAAAATAGCTAACACCATTTCATTATCGAGTATCGATCGTTGAATTAACCAGCTAACATCAGGCCAGTATCAATTAAGGCATCGAAGATCTTTTTGTTTTAAAGAAAACGAAAAAAAAAAATTCCTGAATAGCTCTAAATTAATTGACTCGTACACATAACAAAGACGAAGGAACAATTTTGATGAAAGCAGGGGAAATCTAGTACCTGAAAAGAAGCTGGGGAAAGAGTCCCGTCGGCGAAAGACACCGCTTTCGGGGCGGCGTTCGACGTCAACACTCCGGTCACCCTCACCATAAGTCGTCATCTGAGCATTCGTATTGAAAGAACGCACCATCGAAGGAGCAGCTGCAAGGGTACGGAGAGAGCCAACATCGATAAGCTTCATGAGAAGAGGTGAAGAAACATTCGCAGCCCTTCGGAAAGCAAGTGAGGAAGCCATTTTTGAAAGGGTTACCGAATCTGATTTCAGGTTGTGAAAGAGTACTAGTAGAATATCAAGCTTTGCTTGGTGACTGACCGTTGTGTACCAGCGGAGAATGGGCGGAGTGGCTTTATAAAGGAAGGCGGTGACGTGGAGAAGGGGAAAAGGAACGAGCTGGAATCAGCGGGAGGCGCATCTCTCTCTTGTGTGGAAAATTCCAGAGTGTGAAGAAGTTTCTGGAGGTTTTGTTCTAGAATCAGGACTTCAGGACTTGGATTGATCCATCTCAAGGATTAGGAATTCCCTCCATTGGCACGTCCACAAAGTTGAACTTTGGGCTTGGTTTGGTTGTGTATGTTTTTAAATTCGGACCGGACTTGTCCATCCGATCGTTCGAATCAGGAATCAGTCAAGTGTTTGGTCCAAATTATTCTAAAAGATCAGGTGGATAAAAGCTCGATCAAATCCGATCAAAAACCAAATTTGACTGGAAGAGCTGTTTGGAGTCAAAAGAAAGGTCAAATATTTTTAATATTATATTTTGACCCCTAAGTTATTAAAAATTATTAATATACCTCAAATATTTTATACTTTATAAATGTTGTTCTAAAATTTGATGTTATTTTTCAATCAAGTCTATAATTTTAATTCTAAACTTGTTAATATTCATTAAATAATATAAATTGCTACTTAATCGTTCTAATTTCTTTGTATTTTCTTGTTAAATATATTTGAAACATCAAATATATATGAATATATCTTTATTAATATTAACATGCTCTTAAGTATTTTATATACAATATTTTAATTTTAAAATAATTTTTATTTATGACATCATTCGATTCAACCCCGATTGAACCCATTGATCCCTGAGTTCGATCGAGTCGATGGTCGGTTCGAGTCTGAAAACATAAGTTGTGTACAATCATTATTAGGGGTCCAGCGAGTTTGGCGCAGCTAAGGCATGATCATAGGACCGCAAAATTAGGATACAAACTATAAGTCATTAAAATGTGAGATCTTAAATCCTATGTTAAGCGATGATATGACTTAACCAACAATTATAGACTAAAAAGATGGTCCACTTCATTGATTTTAGGAATTTTATATTGTCGTATCTATCGTTTAAAGATGCCGTGATTTTGAATCGCTTTTTATAAGTGGACTCAAATTTGAGAGCGTGGGTTTATTTGTTAAAAGAAGAACCTAAAAGAAAAAGTGAAAATAAATCGAACAAAAATAGATGGACCATAATTGTAATTATATGCATTTACGTCATAAATTAATTGTATATTAAATCTATTACCAAGTTCTTAAGAAAAAAAAAATTCAATTTCACATGGAATACATTAGATTATTGAATAAAGTTCAAATGCATTTTGCTTGCAAGTCTGCGCAAATGCACACTTGTGTCTTAATACTTTGCATAATGCGTGCGCATATGTTTGGTGTAAAATACCTTTTCACTTATCATAATTAACATTTGTGTAAGTAACCGTACACATACTGCATCCTATGGTTAACATTCTGTACAAATGGAGAGTGTTGTAATCCAATTTATCCTATAATATTGCATTCAAAAAAATGAAAGAAGGGACAGAGCATTGACCAAAGGTTCTTCCATTCCTCCCAATGAATCATCCATCAGCTTCATCACACTAACTTTTTGTACTCATCATAAGACCTTAAGAATTAAAAAAGAAAGGTTAAAAAATGACGGATGTACTGTAGGAGAATCAAAATTCTTGCATAAAGGCGACAAAAAGGTTGACACTGATAAATCGTAGCACCAAAATGAACAATTCAAACGGGATTACAATGCAAAATAAAATAACTCAATCTTGAAAGAGTAAAAATCCCATTTCTAAAATTTTAGAATAATCTCCAACTTCAAAATTTTCATGCAGGACTATTTAATAAAAGAAATGCATGTATGTAAGACAAGAAAGTTCTTCGAATAAAAACCGTGATGAAATCACAATATGTCAACCACCGAGAAGAATAAGAGGATACGACACAAGAGAAGAAAGATCCACCTAAATTGGCTGCGACTTACCTGGGCCTGGAAGTCAACCCCAAAAAGTCAGAAATCCTGCCAAAAATAGATGGAGTACCCATATTTGTCTCGCCATCATGCCATGGGATTTCCTGCATTCGGAAATCTAAGTAAACTTTTCAATCTTCACAAGCTAAAGCGAGATCCAAGCAAAAGAAAAATCTAACGGGAGTAATCTTGAATTTTGACACATGCTTTTTCATGAACAGAGCATATCATCTAATAGTGGACGATGGTTATCTTAAAAAGTGCCTAATTGTTCTTCAACTGTAACGCATACAGAAGAAAGGAAGATGTAAACGATTGTCTAGTCTTTGTATTCGAGCTCAAAAGGTATAAACTCCTGCACATATTCAGTGCATAAACTATGGGGCGAAGGAAAGTAAGCGGATCAATTAGAGTTTGAGTAACAATTTTGCTGATTGCCGACCATAAGAAAGGAAATATGTTCAGGGACTTGGCAACAACCTGAGAATTATTCGAACTGTCATCTTGCATCAGCAACACCCTTTCTGAGGAAAATTCTTCTGACCCCTCTGCAACTGGAATTGCTGCTTTGGGTGACAGAGTATGAATCGCTCTCAGTTTATGGTCCTTAACCAGTCCGTCCTCGCCGAACTGTAACAGGATCACCACATTTCCATGGTTATCATCTTCATGAATTAGCAAGTCCAGTGCCTATGCACTCTCACTTTGCTCGAGGACATTAATAGACACTTCAAGAATAATAGAGTTACCAGGTCCCAGTTGATGTCTTTTTCCGTGGTACTGGGACTAACAACTGCACTTCGAATGAGAAACTTGTCCTTGCTTGGTGCATTCGGAGGAGCTTTCTGAGCTTGCATTGTCACTGAAGCAAAGAAAATTAACAAAAGAGCAAGAGTTAGTGAAGGATCACCTGCTGTACCTTAAAGAATCTTGAAGACTGGGAAGATGTTTTATACCACATTGCCGAAATTTTTGTCTACCAGTAAGAGTTTTACACTCAATATCCCTTAAAAAATGGGGTGTCAAGTAGAATTTGAGCAACAAAGGGGTTGAGACCAGAAAGGATCTTCATTGTGCTCGGTTTCACCAAGTCGAAGACTCTAATTTCGCATAAGAGTACAATCTAGCACAGGTTGCTATTGATTATTTTCAAAATTCTGGCATTAGAAAGAAGCAAAGTTTGTGCAAGGAAAGGGAGGGGTGACTGGCGAAAGGTAATCACACCTGTGATACTAAATGTAGATTGAGGAACCATAACACCTCGGATTGGTCGAGCACTGTAGTTCTTCGGGTTTGTGGTCATGACCTGAAGACAAAGTACTTCAGACTTCAGCATGTACAAGAAGAACTGCAAACGAATTTAATTCTTGTTTCAAATGGATATGCTAGAAAATTCTGAAAACCCTACACTGACATCATACAAATTAAATTCGATGAACGTAAAAACATCTGCAATTGTAGAATAGACGAGAATGTAAATTCTCTAAGGATTAATATGCCCCTAATATTGGAAAATCACCTTGAAAGCAACATAATTTGCAGTCGTATTTGAAAATTGGAGAGAACTGGAAATCTGCTTATTCGCCTCAACTGTCCAATACGTCCAGTTAAAGACAACAAAAAGCAATCAAACAAACGTGAGTATAACTCCATAGAAAGAATGGAAAACGTTTGGGGTGCTTACAAGGAAATTTGATGACATCAGGCATCTCCATTGTGCTCATCTTTTTACCCTCAAAGACAAGAAGAGAACAGTGTTAATTTGCATCAGTTCATAATGAAAAGGTACCTGTAAAAATGAGGTACTTGGCTAGGATAGAATATACAGGTCAGCTGGTCTATTCATAACACTTATCAGATGAATAATGATGGCATGAGCCCAAACCAGCTTCATTGTAAACTCATCAATCTGAATTCTGGGTACTTGTGTGGAAAGGAATTTTTGCAAAAGCATTTACTTTTACATTTTATTTCATTGATGCCAAGCAAATTTAACCGTGCAGACCAGTTCTATCTTCCTCATGTGTTCGCAGAGTACCTCAAGAAAAACAAAATCCAGGTAAGGTAAAACTAGAAAATTGTCAAAAGTTTCCTTCTGGAAACTATAAATTAAGTGCTGAAGGTAGAACTCATTTTCACAGGAACATAGACATGTCTTGGTAGTGCTATAAGATGTGCTTTTGAAATACATGAAAATACAAAGGTATCTATGGCCTTCTGAAGGGAGGCACATAGGTGGGGAGAAATCATCACTGAGCCTCTACAGTAGAGGCAAGACAACATTTTTAGGCAAGAAGAAAGCTAAAAATGCTGATGAAAGATAAGAAATAAGGAAGACATATTCGTTTTCTGATTCATACAAATGACTATCCCTTAATGCAAATGCTTGTAGTTTCAAGATGATCTTTCAGTGGTTTTGATATACATTTTCTAGCTCTTCAGCATCGACTTCCCTGATTGTGATAAGGAATCTATTCCAGTATACACAAGTTGGATGATTTACAGATTTCTGCGCCTAAACTAGTTGCTTAATGATACATTTCCAGAGAATGTAAATCTTGCTTCTAGTTCTGATTTTCACTCCAGATGGTTTGAAAACTATGTGCCACATATTAGTAGAATACATATCAGGCTGGACAGAATCATAGTTTGCACTCCAATACGATCCTAGAATACAACATCAAATTATTGAATGCATGCTTGTATGTGCCGATGTAAAAATCCAACTAGGATGTGTATTTGTAGGCTATATCCAAAAGGTTTGACATGAATTTTAAGAACTGATGCGGGCATACAAAACAACACAGATTTAAAACGAGAATTTGAAATCAAACATTCCGAATTTACTAGTTCAAAACAAAAACTGTGCAGCTATATAAGACAGAAAACCTGAGAAGAATTCAAATGTGTGCCATCTGTTAGCAATGTGTTGGCTTGCTCAGACTCCGGCGAAAGTGGTAGAGCTGTGGACAGGTAAACAACTGGCAATTTGTATTCTTCAATAGAAAACCCTTCCTCCTTATCAAACTATACAAGAGGAAACTCCAGTTTTAATTGCATATAATAAATGCAGAATAAGTGGGTGATTACAACTTTTGACTTGTTGACAATGGCATCAAGGAAAATTGTAAAATATAATTATGCATATGCAAGTTTGCCATTCAATTAGTAACTCTTGACAAACTCATGAATTGATCGCACAATCATATGACATACCACATTCTTGGTGATGTGGTTTAAGTCTGCACATGCGCTGACAAGGACGCTTTGAATCTTAAATTTGTCCTCGCATTGCTTGGCTGTGCAGGGCTTATTCTGAGCTTGCCTTGTAACTGTGGAGATTGAAGCAAGAGGCATAATATTCAGAAACAGCACCTTCTTTTATCAGATACAAATACAATGAATGCAGGAGAACAAAGGAAAGTTGCATCAATCTCAGAGAGCCCTTTTTTTTTTTTTTTTTTTTTTTTTTGCAAGAGCATAAAAAACAAATAGATCAATTCATCAAATTTAGGCTTCATTCAGGAAAGACCAGTTTTCGACCCTCATACAGTTCAGTTTCGACGAGACTTGTATCTCATTGAACTCAACAGTGTCGGAGAAATTGTTCCAATGGAAGGGAGAAATAACACAAGATTTTCATAGTTTCAATAACCAAAGAATCAAACACCTAAGACGATGTTTTGATTTCTTTTACCTGTCTTAATAAACAGAGTTGAAGAAGAAAAGCAAACAAAGGAAAAAAAATTGTTACCACCTGTGATACCGCATGTTGTCCCTGGCAAAATAATTCCAGTGTTTGGGCGGACAACATAGACAGTCTTATTGGTCGTTAAAACCTGTAAGTGAGAAAAACAATGAGATTAGAAAAGCCTAACCTAACCAACCAGATTAGAAAATCCACACATAGGGTATTGAAGTGAAGTATACCTTGAAAACAACGGGGCCATTCATCAAATTAGACAAGTGAAGACAGCAAGATATCTGCTTCTTTGGCTCAACTGACCAGACAACCAATAAAAGACTGCACTGTTAAATAACAAATGCAGAAGGAAGAATAAACTCTGAGAAAACTTGATTGCAAAACAATAGGGACTCACTCACAGGTAAATCTCAGTTCCGAAGGTTCTATCTTGAGAAGCCTCCCTCCACTTGGCGTCTTTTACTCTCATAAAGTAACAAAAAGAGAGAATAAATATTCAGCAGGACCAATAAAAAGGCTTGGCAGAAGAAACTAACTGCCAACTGTTTAATACTTATCACAAAGCTAATCAATGATGAAAAGTAATACGCGAAAATATTTCACTGGCTAATGAAAAGAGTTAATGTTTAGCTTGATTCTGACAAACCAATTACCTCGATCATTATATAACTCAGCCCATTTGATTACAGAATAGCTCAAAAAAAAAATTGTTTTCTGCCTATCTCAAATTTCATGCCAAAGGATATTGCAGACTCAAGTAATGGGGAAACAGACAGAGATGATTAGCATTATGAATTCTTTTGCAGATGTCCAGCTAATCATTCTCACGAGTAAATGAGCATGTTTTTTGCACATTAAACCCAGAAGCAAAGGCCCTTTACCTCAGAGGAATTGTCAAGACTACGAGTAGATGCTTCAACAACCTGCAGATACCAGCATCCAAAGCTTTTTAGAACATTCAAAAAAAATAAAAAACAAAAAAAAAGGAACTCTCAAACTCATGCAAACCTCCATTGTCTACAACCAAAAGTGCTCCGAAAACAAGCTTTGTTGATGTGGGAGAATTCTTGGTTACATGTCAAAAATAGAAGAATGCTTCTTCTTAGTCTCTATAAAAGGCAACATCTAATGCTATTAGATTCTATTATGGTAGTATAACAAAGTCAAGTCAATTGGGGAAAATA
The DNA here is from genome assembly GCF_003713205.1 of Coffea eugenioides. Taxonomy (NCBI): domain Eukaryota; kingdom Viridiplantae; phylum Streptophyta; class Magnoliopsida; order Gentianales; family Rubiaceae; genus Coffea; species Coffea eugenioides. The sequence goes on along the minus strand of NC_040042.1, from coordinate 43,487,962 downwards.
GTTTAAAATGTTTAAGAAATTACGTAGAACATAATAATGGTAGTGCAAAGCCAAGAATATATGGAACCACATCAATTAATGTCAAACTTTTTTTTTTCTTTTTCCTCTTCTTATTTGGAGGGGAACCAAACCATGTCAATTACTTGTTTGAGCCTTTGAGGGTAGAAACATTTCATTTGTTCAATGAAAGAAATTTCATTTGAAACATGAAAATTACTACGACACGGCCGCACAATCTCGTACGGCAACGATAGTTGTGAAACTTCCTATATTATGCTCTTAGGATACTTTTCAAATTATGAATTCCATCTCGATCTTGAAGTCAGCTAATAATAGTATAGTTGGAGGGCTAGAATTTTGTGATTTAAAGTCCATGTTTTACATTATCAAAAAAAAAAAAGTCCATGTTTTATGAACTAAGATAGCTTCTTGATAGATAAGCTGGGATTCAAATTCTTGTATTTTACAAAGTTTAGATTTATTGCGATAAGCAAAATCAATTCCCTGCTGCCCTGAACTTCTCTCTTTTTCTTTTTTTTTTAATGCTAATTAATAGCATAGGATGGTAGAAATTATTCATTTTCGTTGAAGAATTTTATTTATTTAGCTAACGCTGAGTTTTCTACATTTTATTTTCATGATATATAAAAACTGTTTAAATAGTAAATTATTTAGAATAATTTTTTAAAAAAAATATACTGCAACATTTTTTTTTTTTTTGAATGTGATATATGTAAAATAAAAATATAGTTAAAAAATATATTAACAGTGCAAGCAAATAAAATTTGACAAATAATCTTTGTCGAAACAAACCCATAACATAAGTTTACAAATGAATAAAATATTATACTTTGACAATTTTATTGGATCAAACAATTTTTAGCAGGTTTGACAAGAAAAGTCGAAGATTATCTGAAAGAAGCAGGTTTGACAATACAAAGCATGAAAGGACTTCAATGTGTGATCATCCAGTAGTATTTCGGCAGTTCAACTGCTGAAGCAGAGCTTTTATTATATTAGCCAAATTCTCCATCACTTGAAAGCCGAATCAAAATTTATTTTATTTTCAAAAAAGACTTCATCCGTAGGAGTAGTAGGATATGATATGCTACTCTAAAGAGGACAAGGGGCCCGAATATTATCAAGGAAATCGTTTCGGACGATTTTGTGCAAAATACATGCGGCGCCGTAATTTTATTTACACACGGCATAATTCACTTGTAAAGGATATTTCTTCATCCCATTTGCAGGGTTATGTGTATTTATTGGTACCTTCTTATATTATAATCTTCTTGGCTGGGCAAATAGACAGACATCTTATATTGGCCTTGTCCTTGTTTCCTTTTTCTCTTTTAGGTTATTGGGCTTGTCACTTTATTCCCTCCCTTCATCAAAATTTATCCCTTTTTTTAGATTAAAGTTGAGTAATCTCGTCTACTTCTTGATTAGAAGGTGTTTCAACATTAAAAAAATTAACGGTGTTCTGTTGTCAACTAACAAGTCTTCCGTAGTGTACGTGCTCACTCTTGCTGCCTAATGCCAATTTTTGTTTTGATTGCTCAGTAGCCTTCCTCAATTTGCTTATTTAGATACAATTTTATGAACCCAAGGTTAAACCTCATCATAATTAAGTAACAACAGTTGCTGCCACTACGGTAAAAAATGAGAATTGACAACCACCAATTTAAAAAAAAACACCATCAGTTTCAGAAGTTGCCCACCAATGCCACAATTTCGTCAAATGAAAGCCTTTCATATTCTATGTTAGAGAAATGGTCAAGACGCCCGGTTTCCACCCTGCCAGTAGCGACTTGCCTTTACCAGACAACAGCAAGAAGTCCCGTCCATTACTGTACATGGCTTAACTTGTACTGCCATGGCTCAAATATATCTAAACTTCATAACCAGATTCCTGCATACTTGCAACCTAAACGTACAGTTTCACACCAAAATACAGCAGATTACCTTGATAGCACGAATTGACAAACCCAATACGAAATATAACAGAAAATAATTGGATTATGGTGCTTAAGAAGAAACTATCTCCCAACATTTTTTGGGATTTTCAATGTCTTGCAAAGCAGTAATTTATCCTACAAGATCAAACTGCATTTTTAAATACTAGTTGAATAACAAGAAATAAAAAAATTTCATCAACTTCATAAAAGAATACACCTATAATCCACCAGATCAAGTTTCCTGCTACACAAATGCTAACTATGCAAAATCAGTGTCCTCACTGGAAGAATTATGTCCTTTTCAATGTGTATCCCAATATGATGCCCAGCAAGCCAAAGACAATGACAATAACTACAGATACACCGCCACGACTTTTGTTGCTGTCATGCCTCAAGAGTTCCTGCACCACAGAATGTTTATAAGGATAAGCTACAACCATTTTTCAAATACTAGACAAGAAATCTGACACATAACAAAGTACAACGTACTTCTGTAATGATTCTAATTGCAACTGATTGTTGCTTACCTCTCAGTTCTGCATTTCTACAGTTTGTGATATATTTACAACAAATTTATTTGCCATTTCATATAGTGAATCCAAACCAAACAAATAAAATTGGAGAAAAAGCATGATTGTAGGCAAATAACCAAGCATGCTAGATCTCACATAATAAGGGACAGGAAACCTTACCAATTCTTGACGAATTCTTTTACTATGTTGGACTGCAGCAGCTTTTTCCTCAGTTAACTTTGAAATGAGAGATCTTGCCTGAAAAACATCACATCATGTTCCTATTAGTTGTCAAAGTTAAATGCTTGAGCTGGATGGATGCAAAATGCAAATGGACGAAGACATGCACCTAAAAATCAAACGATAAAGCAAACTTAAAAAGGGAATAGCTAAGTTCTTGTAGAATCAACAAGCGTATTGCTGTGAGAAAATCAGAGGGTAAAGGAATACCATAGCCAGTCAAAAGATGTGTGCATAATGTTGCTCTTAAATCAACAATACTAAAAGAAACCCTCCAAAATGATATGTAGAGACCAATATTTCCAATATCATTAATTCTCTATCACAAAAAACTACATAAATTATGTCATAGTGTCCAACCATTACTCCCATGTACCAAGAAAGACTACAAATCAAATAAGACTTTTGAAACTTGAATGCGTGTGTCTGGGTACATTTCTCTACAACTTTTTTTAGGGGGAACTAAAAAAGCATATTAAACTATCCACTTAAACCCCTAGTTCCTTGATAGTGTCTCAAGAACAATTTCCATTTGCTTCCAAACACAGGCTTGAAGATGAACGGGAGATCTGACCCAGATCTACCTAGACCTAAAAAAAAATACTGCTGTTTCACATTTGGAATATATGGACAAAGAGTTTGCACTGCTATGTTTCAAACATTGGTTAAAAGATTTGGCAATCTGACCAGCAAAATATTACTTTTGGCGCCAAGCTGAACACAGTTCCAGACTAAGGTACTGGCAAAAGTACGGAAATCCATCCATATCTCGATTACATAGGAATATTATATTACCTTATCCCATCATCTGTGAAACAACAATAATATATCATTGCATATAACAAAGGTAAACCCATCCCAAAATTACTTTGGAATTGTAAGTCCAGATTCACTCTTTTCCTTTTATGGTCCTTCCACCCAGAACTATCATCTTCATATAAGTAAGCTTGTATAGAGAGATGCACTAAAGATAGCGGTATTTCCCTCGAGTGTAGATCACAAAGATATGTGCAAACCTTAAATGGCTAGTTTGGACGATGGAATCCAAACATCAATAAAAGCAGTAAATGCTATGATTTATAGGATAATTAACTGGCACAATACAAAAAGATATGCAATTCTAAGCACAAGCGAAGACCCGTAAAGTATTGAAAATTGAGCTCTCATATTTTTAATGTGCTTAGAGAGGAGCAAATGTTACCTCTGAGGATCGGTCATATGTATCCACAAACTTTCTCGAGACCTGCATGTACAAAAAGTATTTTCTCAATGCCAAGGTATTATCAATGCTAGGTAAAAGGAGTGAAGAGAACATCATAAAATCAACCCCACCCCCACCCCCACCCCCCCCACCCCAAAAAAAAGAAGGAAAAAAAATGAAAAAGGAACCAAAATTGACCTACCTCAGAACCACCAAAACTCCCATTTTCAAATATCAATGGCCTAGGAGAAGAACCCTCTTCAGATCCTTCTGCAACTGGTGATGGAGGTTGTGGAGGGGATACATAAACAACTTTTAGTTTGCATTCTTCAACTAGATTTCCGCTCTCTTTGTTGAACTGTTAAAAGAGAAACCACTTGTATAAGATATGACGTGTGTCGACAATATACAGCTCTTCTAGCAAACCCACTTCTTTTAGCTTCTAGCATTTAAGACAGATAAGGAACATATGAGCACAAAATAGCTCAGACAAAGCTTAAAAACAAATGAAAGGTTCAGCCACATTAATCACCCTAAAATCATAAATAGACAAACTAAATGACCAGACAAAATTACCATATCTCCAGTTATATCTTTCGGTGTTGCTCCAGGACTAGCAACTGTGCTCTGGAGCAGAAATTTGTCCCTGCACACCAAGTCAGCAGGAGCTTCCTTTTGCGCTTGCATTGTAACTGCAGATGATAAAAAAGTAAAAATTAATGACCAACACAAGGACCGGTGTTTGTATCATCAATATAACGAGAAAAAAGTAAAAAGTAAAATTCTTATCCGAAAAAATGGAAATCAACAACCCCACAAGGACCAGTCTTTGGTTCAAAAATATGATGATGGAAAGAAACAGAGGAAACTTTTTATTCAAATGCCATTATTGGTAACCCAATTAAGATTGAACTACGAATAAATCTATCCAGAATTAGACCTCTCGGGGCTTAATTTTGACGGTTGAGCCAAATAGAAGTTGGACACTACAACGTCATTACATTATATTCAATATTATGTTTTTGTTTAAACAAAAGGGCTCAATGAAATCCTCCAATGTATTTTATCTGCTACTTCTCATTATCTGTTCCTGGCCAGCAACCAAATGGAGAAATCAGAGAAGATGACATGACAAATTTACAAGTGTCATAAGACCCTGCAATAGATTGAATTTTGAAAGCCATTCATTTACAGCTACAAACCATGATGGACCATCTTTTCTGATCACAATGCGGAGAAATGTTTTCCTCTCTAAGGTTAAAGCACACATTTCTGAAAGAACACCTCAGATGATCTTCGAGAATCGCTCCCTACCATTTCAAATCCATGATAAGAGTTCCTACACCATACTCTTCAAAGTGTTTGTTCAACATCAAAAGAGGAAGCCTATAGCAAGCATTAGAATTTAACAATACCCACATTATATCTTTTTAACTCAAGAATTAACACTAAAAATAAAAGCAAACCACTTAGATGTGTTGGAGGAAATATTAACAGAAAATGTGGGTGTAGATGTATAACTACCTATCACATCACAAGTTGATCTCGGCAAAACAATCCCCGTGTTTGGTCGAACACAATATTTTTTGGGATTCGTCGTTTTGACCTACAACACAAACAGATGTTTAAAAGAAACGTGAAATAGATCGAATGCAGATAGATAATTCAAGACATCAAGTATGAGAGGAAGAAAAAAAAACCGCTTCTACATAATTGGTGGGATATGTTCAAAGAAAAAACTTAAGAATTTACCTTAAATGCGACATGATTTTCTGTCTTATTAGATAATTGAAATGAACAAGAGATCTGCTTCTTCAGCTCAACTGAAATTCACAACAACATTTAGGAAAAAAAAACGAAAAAAAAATATTACAACAACAAGAAAAAATAAATCGAAAATGACTTACAAGGGAACTTGAGCTCCAATGGTTCAATGTTTAAAAGTTCTCCGGCACTCATTTTCTCTTATGTATTTTGTTTTTTTTTCACCCGAAATAAGACGAGACTGAAGAAATGAATTCAATCAAATTGAAACAGACAGAATTTTTTTTTTCTTGGTTTTTGGAGATTTGGGGAAGAAACAGATAGGGGTGATCCGAATAAATCTGGAGTGGGGAGGAGGAGGGAAAAGGTGGGGGGTGTTGGTTTTTTATTAGTACTACAGTTTTCGTACATTTGTTTTCTTTTTTTTAATAAGAAAGATGAAACGGAAAAATCGTGGTCACAATTTCAAGCAATGACGTCATCTTACCACGTAGTTTTTTTTTTTTTTTTCCAAAATAAACCAGATAGGTAAAATACAAAAAAAACTCCCTGTGATTTAATAAATATTCAGTTTAATTCTTTCTGATTTGAAAATCTATCCTATAGCTCCCCGTAATTTCAATTAAATTAAAAATTGGATAGAAAACATCCAATGTGATGGTTGTACTTGAAATGTTAATATTACCTCCATTTTATGTGAAATGTTTTCCATTCAATTTTTAATTTAATCGAAATTGCAATGAGCTATAGTGCAATTTTTTAAATTAGGGGGAGTTAAATTCAACATTTGGCAAACCATCGAGAGTTCATTTATACAGGAACAATTTTGACATTTCACGTATTACCGTTATATGAGATGATTTCCGTTCAATTTTTAATTTAGATGAAATCACAGAGAGCCACAGTATAGATTTTCAAATCAGAGGGAGTTAAATTAAATATTTAGCAAAGCATAAGGAGTTTTTGTTGTATTTTACCCTAAACCAAAATACTAATACTTGATTCATCGTTTTGTTTTGGTTATGAAAATGGAAAGCCATGTAGGAATTGGGGATGCAACAATCGTAAACCTCATAGCTTTCAGCATATAATCTAAAAACTTGTACATAATAGTCTGCATAATGCTTGAGAGAATTTATATTATTACACGAATCATAGGACAAACAAAAATCATAGCACATCTTGCAAATCTTTTTTTTTTTTTTTTTGGCTCAAACTATATAGCCTATGTGTAAACTTAACATGTTGCAAACTTTGTTTAAGTGCACATTTTGTAACATTAATATTCCTCACAATCTCGCAAATTCATGTTGCACAACTTTTATTTGGAATGTCGAACATGAGGAAGATTTGTTCGAAGTGTACTTGCAAAATCTTGCCTACAGCTAGTGTAGATGAATTGTGCCGACTTGATGAAGCACTCGTTCTGTTTTCTTTGCTGGCTTTTAACGATTTACAAATCTTGTTTGAGACAGAAAGCTACAAGAACCGAAATTAACTTCACAGGAAAACAGTTGGTGAAGTGAAAAGCATCAGCTGTTTATTAGTAGTAATTACAGTTGGTTCATCTTTTCAGCTCTTCCAGATGTTGTGAAAGCCCTTGTAGCACCTACAGATGATGCAAGGCAGAATATTGCTATTAGTTGCCACCAAAAGCAAGCAATGCAAGGCAGATGCCTAGATGCTTTTGGTAGGAATTGCTTACCAACTTGGTATCCTCAAGTGCAGCTTCCAGTGTCCCGATTTTCTGCTAGACAATAATAACTCGTAAAAATGTACTGTAAATTCGCGTATTGTACTACAGTTCAGGGCAATAGATATGCATGTATTCAGTAAAACAGAAACTCACTATTTTCACTTCCGTAAGCAGATCTTCAAAAGCTCGGATTTTCTGCAATGAGGGTCTATCAGGACCTTTTGTTTCAGCAAGTTCCCCAGAGGTTTCATCTGTTGCTGGGGTAACGTCATACACATCTTTTACTTGCAAATTATCCTGCATCAAGCATGTGCCTGCAACTCAGTAGATGCAAAAGATTTAACATCTTTGTAACCAAAAAATGATAAAATGGACTTGGCAACTGTCCTCGGAGAAAAATTCTAATGCGTCTCTGAGAATGTAGCTTTCATTAGGTGGAAATAACAAGACATTCCTACTTCTAATGGCAGATTTGCCTGAACACAGGAAACCAAGAAGCAGACAGACAGACTAACAAGGACAGTGGGGCAGGAGAGCGGAGGAAGAACTCAAGAAGAAGAAGAAGAAGAAGAAACATTAGCCATCATCACTGAACTTGATTGAGAAAATTTGAAGCAACAAGAGTGACTATATATAATCCAAATATTTCAGTTTTTTATCGGGTCTATATAAGAAAGTGGGGAATTGTCTCCTTATCTGAAGATTTAAGCTTTAATAGACGGAAACATGGAGATTCCAAAGCGGTTATCATGTCTTCGTCCCTTGTTTATATCGACAACCGAATATGTCCCTCTCCAAGAAACTTCCAGTACTTCTTTCATGATCTATTACTTTTGTCTACTTTGGTTCAATATTGAACTACTGTGTCAGCCAAAAATTCAAGCCATTAGAGAAAAAGGTCTTCTTGTTATCTATACTCGATGACAGAAGGAAATGTAGCTTTTGAGAAGAGAAGAAAACAGTTGTGTAACAGCAGGACCTCATCAACCAATGCAAGATTAAGAATTCAACATTCCCAAAAACGCTGTATAGCATTAATTTCCCCCACCATAGAATTATTTGGAATGAGATTGTAAAATGAGTATATGGTAGCTGCTCGAGTGTTTTCTAGTCAATGATGTAACGCAAGGACTAGGTTTTCATACAGTATCACCACCATAGGCATCTTCTGCTTCATGGTCTCTCATTCCTCCATCCTCACACTCACACTCACACTCTTCTCCTGTAGCAATCATTGTCTACAAGGAAAAGTGATAAAATATTGTTTAGTCTTAAAGGTAGGATATGTGAACTCTCTACTGTAACCAAAAACAGGAAGTTACTAATGATAAAGCAATTTACACGCACGTGTAACATTTGAGTAATTTCTGGATCATTCCAGGGTCCTTTATCACTGAACAGGCAGCCTCCAGAATCATAACATGTACAGCTACCACCCAAGAAAGTAGGAAGGTTACTGCAGGAGCAACCAATATCTGTCAACAACTTCCTTAGGGGAGCCTTTTATATCTACAAGCATACACTAAATTGGCCATAAGGTACATGTAAATGAACAACTTATATCTGTTGACCTCTGTGGAGGCCAATTGTGGATTTGTCCACCTCGGCAACCCCTCACCTCGGCAACTTGGTACCAGGACTTCAACCCCAAGACCCTTATACAAAAGGACCAGGGTTCGAATCCTGGGGAGGCCCCTCCCGGTACCATCCCAACACCCTCTTGACCACCAGGGAGTCCAGGCTCCCCTGCTCCCCAAGACGGTTGCCCCAAGACCCTTATACAAAAGGACCAGGGTTCGAATCCTGGGGAGGCCCCTCCCGGTACCATCCCAACACCCTCTTGACCACCAGGGAGTCCAGGCTCCCCTGCTCCCCAAGACGGTTGCCGAGGTGAGGGGTTGCCGAGGTGGACAAATCCACAGTTGGCCTCCACAACCTCCTTTTCCAAATATGTAGATGCTCAAATTTGCAGTTACCTTGGATCTATAACTTCTAGTAGACTGCTTAGGTAGTTACTTCCCAGCACCTGCAATTGCACCCCAAAAATTTAGACTGACAATGGAAAGGAAAAGGCAAACCAAAATCTCTACGCACTTTGATCTTTGCCAAAGTTCTGGGTTCAAGAAAAGCCTTTATAGCAGTCCAAAGGACCTTGAACCCTGATCCAGCGTTGACAATATACAGCCGATTCAGCGTCTGCAAATATATGAAGGCGGAAGGTTTATATTTTAGTGTTCCAAGTTTCATCCAACAGTATTCTAATCTTTAACGTGGAATAAGTGAAGAATTTGGCTAAGAAGAGCTGCACTAATCAGTACCTCAGGATAATAGTTGCTGTCAATCTTTTGAATTTCCAGGAAAAGGTATCTTGCAGGCTTTGAGAAGTTTGAAGTTCCCTGTGCAAAGAACGTGGATTTTCAGTTTACCAGAAACTATCGTATTCTGCAGACAGCTGTGCATCAGCTTTCCCAAAGGATGGTTTCTATGCAACATGTTTTTTAAATTCTAAACTAGCATGTTTAGGTGCAAAAAATTTCCTGCTCTCAATTGAGGTATAAATGCCAAACAAAAGGCGTCAGTCAAGGAAGAAATCATAAAGACGATGACTTGTTAGCACTTTCCGGGACACCTGTGGACCTACCTAAATGGCGAATGAAAAGCACATCAACTGAGATGCAAATTTGAAGCGTACCACGAAGACAATTGATCGCACATATGAAAGATTAACAGAAGGAAGTTTCAAACTGTTACCACATTCTTCACATCCAGGATACTAGTGGTGGACGCTATATGCTTCTTTGCAGCAAGTGAGCATGCAGGGAACCTCCAATGCAAAGTTTTTTCTTGTTCGGAAACATGATACTTCACATATCTCTCAATGGTAGTTTTCTGGAGGAGCATATCGATATCCACCATCCCAAGCCTTTCAATGTAAACTGGTCTGCCATATTTATCTACTCCATGAAATCCATGAGGGTAACATTCTTTAACTTCTCTATACTCCTCAAACTTAAATTCCTGGAGAATATGTCAAGCCCGTTAACTTTAGCAATCATCATGAGAAAGTTGTTACTCTAGAGGTGAAAGCAGTCTAGCCAAGATACTGATGGAAAGAATTTTTTCAAAAAATTGTATGTGCATAGAGATTGTCTTAATTTGTGAAAGTTAGGAGTTAATACAAGATAACATGTATTTATGGATATGCAGGATATGCTCATGTTTACCTAGTCAATGCACAGAACGATCTTTATACGAAGTTAAACTCCCACAGAAGAAAATTGTAGTCTTTAATGCAAGATATATAGAATTGGACCTTTTCTTTGTGTCATTAAGTTCCAGATAATGCCGGTTATCTTAACTTATACTGGCCAAAGAAAAAAATATCAAATACAGGGCAATATACTGTCATTTATGATTTTTATAGTTAAAAGTAGTATCAGTTTATCTCCATGTCAACCCTGAAGAATCCTTTACTTTTAAGATACATAGAATCTGCGAAATATTGAACTCGGAACAAGCAATGAAGCTGAAATGATCATTGTCATCTAAATTTTCTCTCTGGATCCAGCCTTTGGGATAACACGCCTTAGATTTTCCTTAACAGCATGGTTAGAAGGCATTTCCTTTTTCTTTTTGTGACATGCCACCATTATGTACATGAAAAAGTTTACAGGCATACATTTCATACCAGTTCCAGGCACCACAGGCAAGGGTCACATGAAGATGTAGATGCACATAAATGATAGCAGAGAAGAAAATCTACAGATGCATCCCCAATATATGCATTTTCACTGTGTGCAGATAAAGACATATTACAGCTCATTAAATAGTACTTATAAATGACAAGATATCTTGGCCTAGAAATACATAGCTAGAGATAGATGCTTCAAGTTTGAGAGAGACAAATGACAAGGTATCTTGGTCTAGAAATACATAACTACAGATAGATGTTTCAAGTTAGAATGAGATGCTATCCTCCAAACTACGTTACTAAATACACACAAAGAGAGAGACTTTACAGGTTTGGCAATTTGCATCACCTACACTAACAGAAAGGATTCTGATAAAATTTTTAGTTGAAGTGCACAACATTTTTTGCTTGAATTTGTAACAAATTGGAAAGTAAAGGTAAATCAATCCGTTCATTATAAGTGTCAACACAAGGAACTCTTCAGGAAGGTAACCTGAAATTTACCTTGGCAATTGCATCAACACCAAACTCCTCTCTCCATTTAAGGTAATTCAAAAACATTACTTTTGCTCTGTTCTGATTAAAATCCCTCGTTCTAAGAAACCTGCAGTCACCAAAAAAGATTAAAAAGGCAATTGTAGAATGGTCCAAACTACTATATCTAGCTATTGTACTTTATATATTGATAATGCTGACAATAAAATTTTGTAGAAGAAGCACTAGTGCATACCATCAGTGGCATTTCATCGATAAACAGACCAAGTAAGCGTACCTTAACAGGGTGTGGTAATCATAATGCTTTCCTGTTGCATGACCCTCAAGAGAAAGCAGTTCACGGAATGAATCCACAATTTGCTCGTCTTTAGGATTACGAACTCCTTCAAGGATTGTTTTCATTGATTGGCTCTTTTTTAGTCTAAAAGAGTCCAAAGGATTTGTCAATATCGCCTTGAAGCTGTCTTTCGATCCGAAGGACCTTTTCTTCTCCTTTGGAGGAGGTAAGTGCCAGTGAAATTCAATAGGAGGATGAATAGATTTAGCTTTTTGTTTCGCAACCTGAGCTTCTTTAGAAGATGGAGATCTCCTGGTCCCTCCTGCACCAGCTGCAATAACTATTTCCTGCAACAGCTCCTTTGACTTCTGCATGTCAACCTAATATCCATGTAAAGAAAGAACGACAAAATTACTTGGCTTCTGTCACATTACGCTTGCTTTCAAGAATTCAAAAATTGAAAGGATATTCAAGAATATTGAGGTAATGATTGCATTGATACCCCAGTGAATTATGAGCTTGAAATAAAATGAAGCAGATTACTAAGTGCAGTAAACTTGAGATACATTAGCCGATGATAAACAGACTTTGGAAATTTTTCTGTGCAACACCAAAACAGTAATCTATTCCCACTACTTGACTCCACCATTCAGCGCTGTGAGTGCAGTAGCAATATGATTGCTCTGTGAACGCAGCAGTACTACGGTTGCTCTGTGAATGCATAATTCTGTTAAAGCTAGCATTGGAATTCTCTTAAGTAATAAAGTCGTGTTTGATTGCTCTGCGAATACAGTAGATATATGACCAAATGCTTTACTCATACAGGTCAAACGAATGCCCAAGCACTCAATACATAGCTCCACGCGTTATGAGATAATGTTGATTGCCAAATCCTGATGATTTTTGGCAAACCTGGAATCATATTTAAGAAACAACATTGATGAAACAGCTAAATTAAAGAAGAATCCATTAAATATACCCCTGCATTATCATGCAAATACTAAGTCCAAGATCGGGCAGCATATCTAATCAAGTCATGAATTAGTCGACATCAAGAGTTTTTAAGAGTTGTAGAAAATCTCAAGAATGAAGAGTGTTTCGAGAATCTAGTGCCAAAAATGTGAAGGAATCAGAGAGGTTACCGACGAATGTGAAGCGACAGAGAAGAAAGCAGAGCAGTGGATGAATGAAAAGGAAGCTGGGACGGTGAAGCAATGAATTTTTCTAGCGTCAAATGCCATGCTTTTTTGATCATGTCCTCCTGGCAATGGGTATCGCATAAGAATTTCGAATGTTTGAATACCAAGGAACTAAGGAATCCCCGCGCCCCACAAGAATTACTATTCCATAATAATAATATGTTTTCAGTGACAGCTTCGCTACATTCGGCTCACGCATTAAAATAAATCCCAAGTCCGTGGTTTGCACTTTGCACTTGGTACATTTATTAGTATTACCAGTGATCCTCGCACAGCCAAATGTGTGTGTAATTCACTAAGAAAATATGCATTTGAACTAAAAAATTTAGTAGTAAACTATTTGACAACAAAATTTAGTAGTGAACTAAAAAAGTTAATATAGCAAAAAATGATTAAAAAATTAAATCAATCACTTACGTATAGTGGTTGATTAATGAATCTCTTAAAAAGGTCAATTTTTTTTCTAAATGTACTCTTACACTGGGACGGAATTTCACAATCATTTATAGGATTAAAATCTTGTGATAAGAGACAGGGGGAAAAAAGGGTTCTCTCGTACGCTTATGATGCGTACGAAGAGGATGGAGAAGACATTTTTATGTGATTGTAATTTGTAGTTGACTAGAAACTTTTTATGGGATTGTAAGGTGTAATTTAGGAATCATATGATATTTAGTGGTTTGATGCTTTTCATACGATATGCCATTACAACACAACATGGCAAACAAAGCAAGAAGGAAATTACAAGATCAAGATCAGGCGGTCCACTCATATGCCTTTGTCTACTATTAGTATCGTGTTGAGTCACTTTTTCCATAAAAAAATTTTTTTTTTTTAAAAAAAAAGCATTTTCCATGTTGGAGTAAGTTAGTGGTTAAGACATATAGTTATGAAACTTGCCCGACACCACGGTCGAATCCAACAACTCAGTGAATCAACTATAGGATCGGGTTGGGTTGCTAATTAAATCAGTTAAACAACAAACTCGTTGATAGTCAACGACCCAGCGATTCAACTGGTGAATTAAAAAAAAATCACTGGTTGAGCCACTAACTTAAAAATTTTACTATTTTATAATTAAAAATATTTTATTATATTATAAAATATAACTATTGTGCAATCTGCGATTGAACCGATGACTCGGTCGCCTTTCCGGGTTGAGATCCGGGTCAAGTTTAATAACAATGGATGAGGAGTTATTTAAAGGATAAAAAGGAAATTTGAAAAAGTGACAGAGGGATCCATTTAGCGATCAGAGAAATATTCTGATCTTTGCCTCTTTTTTTTACCCATTTATTGGGTCCAAACTATCTACTCCCGATTTATTATTGTAGAGATTATTAATTTTTGTAAGAGCAAGTGAGTACAAGATTACAACTGGTTTGAATACACACTAATGATTAATTACTCCATAAGCGAACAATCACTTATACAAATAATGAGAAATTGGCAAAAATTCAAAATTTGACCTTAACAATATTAACACCTTAAAAGAAATCCGTGACTAGCTGGCTATCAAATGATTGGTTAGCACATTATTCGTAAACACAATGAAAGTAGTCAATTACAAATTCATTTTTGCCGCTATTATTCTACACTAGTATTTTGTCTCAAAACATCACGGCCAACATCATTTGGCACCAACTAAATTGAGGTAGGTTCACGACTGGGCTTCCGGACAACAACGTCAATAAGGCCTAAACGACCAGGCTTACGTAATCCTTATAAGCTGGACTATTGGATGTCCCTCCCAATTGGGCCGCGGACTCTGCCTGTAAGGACGACCCTCGATGTTTTTTTGGTACTTCTAATCCTAAAATTTTTAAGGAACACTTCGTGGACCGCTTTATCTTTTCGTGCGGATGAAAAAGGGTTAATTTTATATACGCTGATAATATTGATACTAGTGGACATGAATGTATGTAGAAGCATAAATGAATCCAAACAAGTCGAGCATTTTAATGTTCAAACTTGTCTGATTATTTTTGTGAATTTAATATTTTGTTCAAATTTGATTTGTTTATTCTCAAGCCAAACTTGAACAAACTTTTATAGAGCTCAACTTAATTTGAGTTCGAATAGTTTGAATTTTCTACATTCACATTTCACTTATGTGCTAATCGAGGCGAACTCAAACTGAATTTAAATGTTTATCAAACACAAAATTCTGTTCAAAGTTTGGTTTGATTAACTAGCGAACCAAATTGAAACAAACTCTTACACAGGTGAACTCGATTTGAGTATCTTATAGTTTGATCCATCTTTTAACTCTAAATGCATGTCGCCTATTTTAATTTGAAATTGAACTTCAATTCTTGCATAAGTAGCATGCATCCATACTTGCTATTATCTCTACAATAATAAAGCAAGAGCAGATAATTTATGTAAACAATCAGCTATCACTTTTTAGAATTTCTTTTTCATCCGTCTAATAATTTCTCACCACTAATCCACTTCAACTCGACCACTAACATCAGACAACCAACAAATACATGTTTATCACTTAAACATAAACCGCATACAAATAACTTCTTGATTTAATTTTTTATTTGATTTTTTGTATTAACTTTTTAAAACTTACTACTGCTAGATTTTGTTGTCAGAAAATGAATCTACATTCATTAGTTTAGTAGGAATTTTTTTTTTTTTTTAATCACTTGCACACACATCGAGTGTACACGTACATTAAAAATAGCCCCATACTGTAATGGGTTGGTCTCTGAATGGGCTGCATTGCATTAAAACCGATGACATGGAGTCCAACAACCGGGCTTCATTGGTCCCAAACTGATGGTTGGTTAACCTTCTGGTTGTCTTCCTTACTTCATATGAATCATATTCATACTTATACCAAGGGATCTCTCAATTGTTGTGAAACAATTAATTCTTTTCCTTGGTAGAACATCTTTCAATTTCTTGACTAAATCTGAATGGCGATCTAGTTAGACCTCAAAAAGCAGCCGGGGGGTTGTTATATGTTCGGACTGTTCTGGTATGTGCTATTGGACTCAAGTCTAAGCAAAGTTTGTCTTTTAGTTATCATTTTTATGCATTATGAGAAGGCAAGAAGAAATTGTTCAACCACTTGGTTGTATTGTAGCCATCTGTTCCTTCTACGGTGGCCAGAGTCAAAATCGTTTGATCAGTGTGGAACAAATCTAAGTGTTTAGAATTCTTTTGATTGGACTAGAGGCAATATGGACCCCCAGTCCCACCAGAAACACAGACAGGCAAAAAATGACAAATTGAAGTGGCCATGCATGACTAACCCCCCAGGCCCCAGCTATAATGTGCAGCACAAAAACAAAAAAATTGAAGAAGCCAATATATATATATATATAATAGTCTGTCGTAAATGCATGGCAATCTTAACATATATTTTGAAATGCCATGATAATGTATGTCTGCATCTTTTTGGCCCAACACAGAATCATAATGCCGTAACATTTGAATCATCAAAAGATTTGCATGCCTGGTGAAGCCAAATCATGTTGTATGGAGTCCCATAAAATATACGATGAGCGTTTCCCCGCAAATCTATAAAGGGATTGTTAGCTGTAGTGAAATTTCTCACGTCTATTTGTTGGCTTTATTTATAGTAGTGCAGACAAATGACCTCGTCCCCTGACTGGCCAAGAACACCGAATAGCTTATGCAAAATAATAGACATCATGATAAGGGTTGGGGAGGCCAGTCCATGCCGCTCTATATAATCGACTGTCCTTTCAATTCTTGACATTTACCACATCTTCAATACTAATCTTGAATTGAATATTAAAATATGGTAAGTGCATTATTTGTTGGATCAGTCTTTTAGTGTAAAAATTGTTTTATGCATACGGATTTGAAAAAAAAAAGGACATATGCGTAAGAAGAGAATTCGGATTTTAAATGAAATTTATGTGACACACATCTAAAACTACGGTAAATTCTCTGTAAGTTAATATTCGATAAATTAATAATAACTTTTATTGGTCTCGATCTGGACTATCGAGTTAAATTAATAATTTTGATAAAATAATAAGATAATAAATTTTTTGAAAACCTTACACAATCTTTTGCTTCTATGCATATCATAAATTAATAATTTATTAAAATTACATATCATATATTCCTAAAATATGTGTCTATTACTGTATTTTTTAATATAAATCTATCGACTTGAATTCTCATATTGCAATGAGAAAATTATGAAGAGCTACTGATACTTTGGTGATTTCAATGCTTCCTTTCATGTAACAGGAAATGGATATCAATCATTTATTTAGCATTCATAAGTCTTTTTGACCTCTTGATAATAGAAAAATAGATGTGTCCAACAGTGGTCAATAGGCACTAGTTGAGGTGGAGTTCAAAGTATTAATAATGAAAAGCTAATGTTAATTAGAGAAAGCATATAAATGTAAGATATATTAATAATTATTAATGTAATTTCATATGTTAGATTAGATTTGATGTAGATATACTAATAAGTACTCGTTAGGCACACGAACATTGAAAACATTAATAAAATTAAATTATCTATTTTTTTTGTAAGTAAAAGGTATTAAATTCAATACCTCCTATTTACAATCTATTCCACCTTACTGCCCAACTCAACCCTCCCCTAAAATTAAATTATACTTGCAAATCAAATAGATATGGATTAGTTTATATTCTTTTAACTGTTAACCTCTTTTCATTAATAGAATAATTCATATTTTTATAAAATAAAATAAATTTTTAGTTGATTAAATGAGTGTTTATTTGAATTATAACTACACTCGATAAATAATAGTAATTTATTAATTTGCCAATTAATTAATACTTCTTTAAATTAATAGAAATTGTTCGATGCCAAAGTTAATTATAGAAATTTTACTCTACTAGCACTAGTAATTTATTTGGACGACGTAAGAAAATTATCCTCTTACGTATTTATTGATTGTTTGTTGATGAGAAGTTAATTAGCGTCATAGAGTGAAAAGGACAGTTGGTCCCACAAACCCACTCGTGGGGAAGAGGGGACCCACAATGTTACTGCTACCCACTGCTAAGTACTGTACTAACATAGCAGTAAAACGTGAGGAAATATCTTAGAGGTACGGGAGCACATCTGGAAAACAGCTGGCGGTGAGCAGTCACACACGTTTTCATAAAAGCATTTTCCTTGAAAACACAAAACAAAAAGAGACCATGACGTCAGCTGCGGAATCCGTCAAAAAGGTCTTCTGGTTCCGGCGGCGTCTTTTGTCAAGTACCTGTCGCGTTTCCGGCGTCCCGCTCCATTGGGCTCTGATTCAATGACTTTTTTTTTCCTTTAATAAAGAGTTGGGATCGGATTCCTACTGATTTCAGTGACTGGTCACCTAATCCCTAATAGTAACCAATAGTATGCTTAATCTTTTTTCAACAATGCTTGAAAATCAACCGACTTAAGGGGACTCATTAAACTCCACTGTCCAGGTAATTGCTTAATCAAGCTGAAGATGTTTGTTGAGGACAGGGGCAGGTTCGAAAGGTTTTGTGCAAAATGTTACAGACTTACAGCGTGTAACTCTATATGTATACAGTGTAACTTACTTTCAACAATATTTAATTATAATGTAAAAAACGATGTTTAAAATACAATCCGAATCTTACATTTTTTTTAATCAAATTTTGACCATGAACTTGCAGGAACGATTCTCTCCCGTTTGTTGATGCCTGAAGCCTAGTAAAAAAAAAAGCCTTTAATTGTACAAAGCCCTGTGCAAAAGGCACTGGGAAAATCGTCTTAACTTACATTCAAATTGCCCATTCGTCCTACTTTGATAATCTTGATTTTTTCTTTCATGCATTTTAAAAAAATTTGGTTGATTTTGTTGGAAAAGTAAATGTAACCTACTATCTTCTTAAAATGCTTTTAAGTTAAAACTAGGATTGTGATGAATAATCATTATACCTTTACACTATCAATTACAACAACAATATTGATAAAACAAAATTGTACTTCCTCTATTTCACTTTGATAGTTTTTTTTTTCTCATATGGTTTAAGAAAAATTAGTTAACTTTGTTAAAAGAATAAATCTAATCTAATGTTTTTCTAAAACCTTACATTAATATTTGGAGTATCACTAACTACTATATCTATAAATTAATTATAAAAATTATAACAATAATAATAATAGTAGTGTATTGCATCATTCAAGATATATATCAAAACAATTATTTGTGAAAAAGTTGGTTGCATTAAATAAGGTAAGTTATATTTACTAATAACGAAGTATGTTAAATAAGGGTATTTTAGAAAAATTAAAAGTTAACTATATTCTTCAATTGAAATGTAGACTATAATTGGGGGAGGTTGAAAAAGAAAAACAAGACTACCAAAGTATGACGGAGATAGTACCATTCAAGGCATGAATGAAAGTAATCATTGATTAAAAATTTAACTATATTAAATAAGGTAGGTTATACTAATGGATAACAAAGTACATTAAATAAGGGTGTAGCATAGAAATTAAAAGTTGGATTTGTCTAACGGATGTCTAATAGGTACTCGTTAAAATGTATTTTAGATGTTAGATTTTTAGAAAGATAAAATTAATTAAGAAAAAGCTTATAAATATAAGAAAATTAATTAAGAAAAGTGTATAAATATAAGAAAATATATTAATTATTAGTGTGTGTATATATATGTGTGTGTGTGTGTGTGTGATAGGTTAAGTGGAATGTATGAGTGATAACCAGTGTTTAATGGACACCCATTAGAAAAATGGTTAAAAAGTAACTATATTTTTCAATTGAAAAGTAAACTATTATTTAAGACGGATAAAAAAAATAAGACTATTAAATTGGGATAGAGATGGTATAAAGTCCAACAAACTTATTGAGGCGGATTAAATCCGTCAACTAATTGAGTTTTGAGCGGAGCATTTTTGGCCCAGCACCTTTGTTTGTAAAGATTTTTTCAAATTTGGCATACATTTTTTCAAATTAAATTAGGATTAATGTTATATATACTATGAGCATAAAGATTTTTTATATTAACAAGTATACATGCATAACACATGGATAAAACGTGAATTTAAAATTTGAAAGGTGATGATATGATATTCATCTAAGTCTGCTTGTGTAGGTAAAAAAAAAAAAAAACTTACAATGCGAGTGTATAAAAATTAATCACATTAAATTAACCCTCACTAGAAAAGGCAATGCAATCCTAGAGGATAATGCAGCACAGCTGTGAATGCATTTACTCGCAAGATTTAGCCAATAAAATTTTAGTCCTTGTAGCGTCGCCACTGGCACCATTCATTGTTCATTTAATCAAGCATATGTAACCTATTGTAGCTTCATCATTATACGCTTGCTTGTTCGCTGGCTTTTGATACACTAATTCTGTAATCAGTTCGAAAATTAATTGAAGCCAGGCTCAGCCTCAGACGACATTTATGTAATGTTGCCGTGCATCTTTACTGCATGAAATAGTACTCTAGCGATTTACGATCACAAGTCAGAATGCTAGCAGAATTATATTTTGTTGCACGCTTCCAGTTTCATACTAATTTACACTTGAAATCTGGCAGAGCAGTGTCCTTGCTTCTCTTTAGGGTGGGCAAAATTATCCGCTAACACGAAAACTCGTCATATCTGATTCGAAAATTAGGATATCAGATTTTTATTATTTGATTGGGTCAAAAAAGGGTCGAGTATCTATTAAGATGCGGGACGGGTTAGGGTTACATAATTAAAAATTAACGGGTACCCGATGCGCCCCCCATATATATATTTTTTATTTTTTTTATACACATACTATAAAATAATAAGTTAAAACTAAATAAGTAATTTTATTAAACAAATTGCATTATAAATATGGGAGACTATAGTTTATTTACAAGATTCATTTGTAGAGGTCATGATCTTATATTTTATAGAAAAAAGTTTAATTAATGTGGAACATATATATTAAAAATTGTGCTACTTATTTCAAACTTTTATTGATTTTGAATTCTTTTAATTTTTTTCCTTTTATCTTATATTCTCTTTACATGCTTGTTTCTTGGTGGAAAACCTTTTTTTAGAAAAAAAAATTATTAAATTTTAGATGAATGTGTAAAATATAAAATTAAATTGGTATAAATTATTTTTTTAAAATAATTAAATGATAAATGGGACGGAGCGAGTACCCGCTGACCCGATCCTATCTCAGCGGGTACCCTATAATCGGGGCAGGTAAGTGTCAGAAAATGGCTGACCCGTAAGGTGCGGGTCAGGTCAATCAAATAGTGAGGCAGGTACCCGACCCGCGCCCATCCCTACTTCTCTTCCTAATTGATTTGCCAAAAGTTCACGCATGACTTGAAATGAGAAAAAAACACAAATGAAGCACTTGATTTGCAATTTTGCATGAGCAAAGAATCATACAAATAGAACTGTCAACGTGACTGGGCGAGCCGAGCTCGACCCATTTAGCTAAAAATTTGGGACCAAGTTATTGTGTTATTGATGTGTACATTCAAATAATTTTATATAATGTATAGAATTTACAGTTTATATAAAATTTTATTATAATGCGTAATGTAAATGTATAGTTATGTGCTAATTTTGAGCTCAAGTCCGAGCCCAAAATAGGCTAAAAACTCCACTATTTTGTGAATGACTATGGGACTCCTAATATGAACTCGAATTCTAGAAATTCTACATATTTTTGTGAGTCGAACTTGACTTGCCAAAATCCTGCTTATAAAATCCAATCGACACCCTTTTATAGAAAAAAAAAAAAAGAATCCAATCTTATTTGTATCAACTATACATGACTCATTATACATTGAAGTCCTCTATATTCTTAGTCAAAGGAAAATATTTTTTGGCCGAGAAACTGATGCGTTTTTCAGAAAATAAAAGTACAAAGAATAACAAGAGACAACATATTAGATTAAAAATAGGACATGTTAAGTTTTAATTGTAGACTCGACGATACTTATTTAGTGTTATGTTATTTTATTCCTTTCCTACTCATAAATGGATTCGTTTGGATAGCTCATTTTTTGGATTCTTTTAAATCATACGTACGTCCTTAATTACCTTTTTGACTCATATATATTAGATTAAAAAAACATAATAATATTCTGAAATATTTCCAATTAATCTTCTATCCAAATGCATTTCATTGAGCAAGCAACTGCAGAATATTGATCAACATCGTAAAAGGTATTCAAGGATTCAAATGCTAAGTGAGTGACTAGTATCAGAATTTGGAAATTAGAATAAATTAAAGTAGTTCAGATTTTTTCTTGATAAATAAAGAATCAAGTAATCATTACAAATTGTCTTTCTCAACTAATATAAGGAATCAAATTCTTCATATTTTACTTTCTCTCTTCAACCAACTTTTTATATTCTTGTTTGAGCTATTTTTCAAATCATACAAAATAACTAAGTTTAATATTTCCACAAGGTTGGGTAATGAATTTCCTTATACTTAATTATTTAGCTCATTTTCACGAGAAAAGTTCAACAGTGAGTAAATCACACGCAGTAGCAAATTAATCTGTAATTTTAACTCACTCTCTTTTGTTAAAATGTGTATATGGAAGAAAGGATTTTCTAGAATAACAGATATAAATTATAAAATTTTAATAGTCGAATTGAAATTCTAGGAAATCCACCGAGTTTACTAGAATCAGGTTTGAATTTATAATTTCGTGTCATGAAATAGTAACACCTATAATTTGATCAACTATTTTCTTGGATCATTCACTTAACAAACGTCACGTCACTACCAATGTTTTCCTAACAATAGTTTTGACAAGCACAATCCACAAAATTATTCTCAAAGACTCAACAAGTTTTTGTTTTGATCTCATTTTGTCCTTTTGTTCTTTTTTCAACGGGAATAAAGACTTGATGGCAAGTGATGATAGTAGTATAAAGTAATTGATTCAAATACGAGAATGCGAGCAGTTGAAATTCAATTGTAGTTGTCCAAAATTCCAATCTTAGCTATCGTGTTCACTAGTTATTTCACTCTCATTTCTATATACTACTAGTATAACCACTTGAGTTGAGTGAGTTTCTCTCATCTTTCATGACGTTGCTGTAAATTGACAAGGTTGTAAAAATAACTAGTACCTTTGAAAATTAAGAGAACCCATTAATAATTGATGCATCTTAAAGGAGCACATATAAATATTTTATTGCCTCATCTGCTTTGGATAACGGTGGCGTATTGGTAGATTAAATAAGAAATTAACTTTTGGTCCTTAAAAATTTTAGCCTTGACTCATTTTGGTCCATATCATCTTTTCCGTTGTCTAGTTATTCCTCAAAGCAAATATGCAAAATTCAGATTTAAGTAGGGTTTTTTTTTTTCGGTTTAGGAGGTAGGTGATTCTATTTGCAGCTCCAAATGTGCTCTCCCAATACATATTTTTAGCTTCCTAAAAAAAATTTTGAGCAAAAAATATCTTTCCAACAATCATTTTCCCATAAGCAACTTGGAGAAAAAGACAATCGAATGTTGATCACCCAAAAAGATCCATGATTAAAGAAGGAACTCTGTACAAACTTTAATCCGAGTGAGTAACTCATACATCCAATTTCAAGAATCTGTTGCTTATATTTGCCTTCCATTTGTTGCTTCTAAAACTCCATTTATTATCACCTTATGTACCATAACAGTAAACAAACTATACAATGAAAAGCTCAGGACTATTAGAAGCAAAAAATGCAAGGCAAATCCCTTCCTATTGAGCTGATGATTGTGGTCAGCCCTCCTTTCTTGACCACCTCAACCCAAATCAGAGAGTCAACTCTGAAGCTTCAAACTTGGAGCTTGGAGACTTTTCTTTCACCCCATTCATCCAACGGCGCAAGTTAGTGCTGGTTCAATGTATCCCACAAAGATGCGCACTTCCTTCTTGCAAACCCTACTCTTTCTTGCTCCAAGTCATACACCACCTCAAACCCCTGCTGTTGATAATTCCCCAGCAGACCAGCTGGCCCACCAGATTCACTCTCATCCCCGCCGTTCATCAACATCATGCACCCCACCTTTCTTTTCACCTTCCCGTCATCGCCACCGTCCAAAAACTCGTAGAAGTAATTCCTCCTAGGCATCACCACGCTGGAATTCCCCCCAAAATGCAACAACAATTGTGGCACGACCACATTCGACGAAACCTTAACATCCCCGCCAGCTATGTAATAACACGGCCCAAGTCCCGTCCGCCCCTCCACGTCACTCGCCCGCTTATAAACCGACCCGACCCGGTTGTCGAACTCCGCCACCACCGATTCATAGAGCCCGGGTGGCAGCATTGTAAACGTGGTCCCGGAATCCACCACCATCCCACCGTTGCCTCTTCCGTCCACCCGCCTTAAATTTTCTGGCGCCGCAATTTTCTTCTTCCCGACGGACAGCCCTTCCAGCCCAACACAATAGAAATACGGATGCTTCGGATTTTTGAGCATCGGAGTGTAGACAGGATCAGTTCCCGGTGAATCCGTTCGCCTGTCTTTGCTCTCGCCAACCGAGTTATACCGGCCCAGAATGAGTGGACTCGGCATTCTAACTCT
This sequence comes from Coffea eugenioides, assembly GCF_003713205.1. NCBI lineage: Eukaryota > Viridiplantae > Streptophyta > Magnoliopsida > Gentianales > Rubiaceae > Coffea > Coffea eugenioides. Next base: position 43,463,386 of record NC_040042.1, on the reverse strand, counting down.
GTCGGTGTCAAAAGAATGAGAAACCAAGCAATAAGAGAAATGATTCCCGATTTCAGGGGAACTGCTAGCGAGCTGAGCCGGCATGGATAGAGCTCCCCTGCCGAAACCGGCTACTCCGATAGGCTCGCCGAGAGTGCTGTGAGCGCAGCCGAATTTGAAATCATTGAGGACCAAGGACGGAGAAGAGAGGGATAATGATAAGTTATCTGAATACAGATGAGCAATTAAGCTGCCGTCGCCGTAAGCATAGTAGAAAGGCGGGCAGCTGAACTTTTTGCAATCGGCGGTTTCGATTTCTTCCAATGGGCACCTGGCCACGGCGCAGAGGTCGGACGTGGGATGAGAGGAATGAGCTACCGAGCATGCACGCGACTTGCACGTGACGGGGGTGGCGGAGGTGATGTTGAGAGGGGCTGTGTACGGGATGGTGGAGGGATTAAACTTGCCTTCGCAGAGCATGCAGTCGAAGGGGTGGCAGGGGAGCCAAACGATGTCGCTTCCGGTGTCCATGTAGAGAGAGATGGTTTGGGAGCCGAGGGTGAAGGACAAGCTGTAGTCGCTGCCGGGGTTCAGCGGAAGGGAGACTTGAAGGCGGTGGTTTTGTTTCTGGTTTTGGCTGTGTAGGCGGTGGCGAAAGCGGGTGGCAGCGTGGGTGGAGGTGGATTTGAGGAGGTGGGGAGTGGTGTTGAATTGGGATTTCGAGAGGGAGTGAGTTAAGGGAAGGACTAGGATTGATGAATATGAGATAGAGACGTGGAGAATTATGGTGGCGACGAAGATGATGAATAAAATGGAGGAAGCCATACTGAAGGACACAAACAGAGTTTTTTTTTTTTAATTTTAATTTTAGCTATCTATCCACAATTGTGTTTTTAAATTTTAAAGGGTGTGTGATTGTGTGTGTATATACACAGGGAGAGGGAAGAAGTGCGTGTTTTCTTGGGTATAAGAAGAGAGTGTGTGATTGGGGAGCTTTATAGGTGGTGATGAACTGACCATGGTTGAGAGGAGAGGTTAAGTCATAAGTGGGGGCATGCGACTCTGCCTGCGAGAGGGGCAGCAGAGGACGAAGCTTCTGGTGGGAAGAGGAGCCTAAAAGTTTACTTGCAACGTACTAGTAGGTTGCTTGGTTAGCTAGCTGGCTTTTTTGGATTCGGAGTTTTCCCAAATTGAATTTTTATCCACCTTCGGGCTGTTGTACAGTAGTAATACGTACACTCTATTTAGTATAAACATGAATTTTATTAATTTATACAACTGATTCATGATTATATTTTAAAATTATACGCATTTACGTTAAAAGTTACTATAAGATATACAACAATAATCGAATTGAACTGAATAGAATCAACTGGGCGGACGGAGGCCCTTGATCCGGCTTTTTTGAGATTGATAGCTTCAATATTATATATGTTTTTACTTTTTTCCCTATTTGTTTTCCCACTTTTTTTTTCTGAGAAATAATTGCTTAAACTTGACGTGGTCAATTTTTTTTTTTAAACTGTTGCAGTGTGTTACTCAATTTGTTGGGAACATTGGACGAGGATTAACAAATTTGTCATTGAAAGGGAGTAGAGGCATCAGGCAGCATCTGTGGATGTTCACTTTTATGGTTTACCAAACACAAATGATCTAATGTGTTTGGATAGAGTATTATTTGAAATATTATTTGGAATAATTACTGTAGTATTTTTTATGATGTGATATACGTGAGATAAAAAGTAGTTGGAAATATAAAAAGGTGAATTGAGAAATGTATTTATGATGCAAGTGAAATATTATTTAAAATAAATTTGCAATCCAGACACAAAGTTCGCGTGTATCACTTTCAAGTATTTTCTGTTTCAAGTGTCCTGGCATCCGATATTAACACAAATTGCTAAAAGTTTTTTATTTACATCATTGAGTTAGGCAAAATGTTCTCTACTTAAAGGTGTATTCTTAACCCCGCGACAGATAGTCCGACTAGTTTCGTAACTTAAAGTCTGTGATCGTAACCATGTATTCTTGAGAAAAGACTTTACATAATTTAAGGAAATTAGTTTGGACGGAAGGCTATGCGGAAAAGGGGGGGGGGGGGGGGAGTATTCTTCTTCTTGTGCATGTAACTTGGGAATAAGTACCAACCCATAAAGTGGTTTTACATTGGTAAAAGCCTGAAAGTGAATCGGAATTCAACCCATTATTGATTCTCAAATTAAAACTTTCCATTTCGGCCTGGCCTGGACCGCAGTAGGGGAAAAGCATAAAGGTGTTCATTGATTAGCAAAGTTGTGAACTAAAAACCGTGTTCCCCCACAGATATGGGATTACAACCCTTGATTATAACAGGTTGTCCGAGATTGAAATGCCACGTCAGAATATTTAGAAGCCTCATTGACTTGAACAGTCAAAAATAAAATTTTGTTGTCTGAGGAAACAATCACATTTTAATATAGTAACTATCCTTTCCAATTGTAGAACATCTGACTTGATCAAATTGACCATTTTTCAATTCTTTTACTATTCCAAATCACTTAAAAATACCAGAATCAACCACGCAAGCTAAATGGCGACAGATTGGTCACAATACCTTGAGTATTATGACACCTCAAATTATATCGTCTACAATTATGTGTGTGATAATTTAATTTTTTAAGTTATGTAAAAGGCGCAATTACACAAACCTCCCTTGAGATTTGTGTTAATATCACTTAGTGCCACTGTGGTTTCAAAAATTTCTCTTACTTTCCCTGTCAGATTAAGAGGATGAGATGTCTCCATCACAGGTGATAAATTGATGATATTACCCTAATAGAAACTCTTAATTGATTAACTAAAATTCGCACAAAAAATGAATTTGAAAATTAAAAAAATTAGGACGATAATTAACAGAACTACCAAATATAATGGCAACTTTTTGTTTTTCATGTAGCAATAAAAGATAGGAAACTTCTGATACTACTATTACCTAACACATGAGAAGTACATCAAACGGATATTCGAGAGTGAATATAATTTATTTGGATTTCTTTCGCTTTCTAAAATATTGAATGTCGCTTTCCTATTATAACCATAATATCAATTCTTTATATTGAACCGTGTTGATGAATTATAAGAGTGCCTTCTAATGTTAGAACTTTGTTATGATTTGCTACAATATCTTCTTCTAATTTCCTCTTAAGTTGCTCCTTTTTTGCCACTAACTTGCATTTCTTATTTTGTTGTCTTGTTGCTTATATAATCTTAAAGTTGGAGTACTAGTAATTGCACAGTTGTAAAACTACTCATCTGCTGCAACTTCTCTTTATTATATTTACATCTTTCCCAATCCAATTTGTCTTTTGCCTATTAAGTTTATTTTGGTTTTAATTGCTACTCTAATATTTATATAAAGAACAATAACATGGTATAAATGAAAGTACATTATTGTTATCTCTCCTCTTTTATGAATTTTTTAATGCATATATGCCACAGAACATGTTAATCAATAATGAGATGTAAAATAGATTTTAAAAATTATGAGGGTACTAAGCGATATTAAGGCAAACCTTAGGACGGATTTGTGAAATTATCCATGTGTAAAAGGGGGAATGTGCATGCTTCCAATGTACCCTTTTCCCAATTGTTGGGCTCATGCAGCCTCAAATCCATCTTTGTTCATATTTGCTAAATTGCTCATACTACCAGTAAGAATAGAGATGAAAGAATGTGAACTAATGCCTTCAGAAAGAAGATGAGGATTTACAGAGTGCTACTAGCTCGTGTGGTGGTAAATTGGTAATTAAGGCAGTTCACTTCCTAAAAATCGCAAACTCTGACCCGGTCCTCAAGAATAATTAAACCCTCAAATTCAAAGTCAACTGCGTCAAGGTCAAACAAGCAGGGCTTTGCTTCTTCTCGTCCTTTAGGCTTTAGTCCTACCATATAATAACAGCGTACTACAAGACCGTGAGCTGTATCATTACTGCATGCACAAGATACCGTTCCTTTTTTTTTTTTTTGAAATGAAATGGCTAGGGATAAATACAAGAATGACACAACGCCCAAGGTTGCCGATAAAGTGCGTGTACCTAAGTTTCAAAAAATTCAAACTGGTCGTTTACCCTGATATTTTGGAGTCCAAATTCAATCCAATCATCTTGATACAATGTCCATTCTTGAAACTTATCCACACAAATGTTTGTAACAGTACCGATCCTTGAATATGGCACTAAACTAGTCATTTTATTGATTAGATGGTACCAAGCCACCATTCACTAAACTGTGGAAACACGGCAATTGTGCATGGCAATCATTTTAAACGCCAAGATCCTTTCATCATGAGTCCAGTCAATCACTGTGGAGTACATTACATACTAAATGGATCAGGGGGCGGGAATACTTAAAAAAAAAAGGGTAAAGTACATAAAACCCCCCTGTGGTTAAGGAAATTGACACGAAACCTCCTCATTGTTTAGAAACTCCCACTTAACCCCCCTGTGCTTTGGACTTGTTTGGATTTTACCTGTTAACCGGCTGGAGAGCTAGCGAGTGATATTGACGCGACCTAATGGTCACTTGTGTGACTAGAAGAAACTCGTTTTCATTCCAATTTTGCCCTAACTCCCACCTCCTTCTCCTCCGCCTCTGTCTCCCTAGCCATCAAGATGTTGTTCACCGCCGCTAACGATAATAAGGTCGGGATCATGTACGCCAACTCCAAATTCACGGTGATGTATCGAGGGATCCCTTTGGGACGGGGCACTGTTCCTGGGTTCTACCAGCCCGCCCATAGCGTCCACCAAGTTCAGACCACCTGGGTTCTACTCTTTCTCTTGATGTATTTCCACTGCTTCCCGAACCTCCGTGTCTAGTAGGTCCTGCCGAAAAAGACATCTCTGCAAATAACTTGCTCCAAACCGATGCTGCTGATTTGCTGAGGGACGCCACCGTCCATGATTGGGTTGAGCTGCGGGTGGTGGGGGATGTTGGAGCTAAGATCCGGATTCTTGGCTTTACTTCACCTGGGGTGCAGGCTACTAGATTAATTTATTGGTAGTAATTTCTACTCCCCATTGTCACTGTGAACAGTACTCCACTACCAAAATTTACCATCCTACAATTAATTATTGCAATTGTTTTCGCAGCCCATTATCAGTCGAAGCCCCCCACAACACACCAAAAAGAAAAAGAAAAAAAAACCAGTGGTATAGTTGCTTTATGGATTCTTTCTGTTAGACAAACCGACTCGAGTCTGATTCGGGAATTGAAGAACCTCCCTCATAAACCCGTGAGTCGTTCCTCTTCTGAGATCAGGACTGGAATTCAAAAAAAATGATTCTTCTAACTTGATCTCAAGGGGAATTGCAGTTGATTCCTCATATTCAACAAATCCCTAGCGATAAGGGAATAAGGGGGCATACTCAAAAACCTTTGAGCTCTGACAGCTCACAACCTTGATAGCGATCGTGTAGATGAGGATTCTTATTCTTCCTTGGATACGGGAAATCCCAGGGTTTAGTTTAAGTCTTAGACTCCCCAGAGTGGATCGCCTAGGCTCTTTGTTCTGGTCTTGTCTTGGGTTAAGAGGAAATTTCTTCGCCGGAATTCTCTATGGCAGGTGGACAAGCCTAAAGACTCTGATTCGGTCTTCGTATATTATCCGAATCAGTCTCAAAACATGAAGTACCGCTCAAGCCTGACCGATCTTCACCATAACTCACACTACTCTGCACAGAAACACCTTCTTCTTAGTTGTAGGTTTAGGGTTTCTCTCTCATTTTCAGAAGTCCACTCCAGATTTACTAACTGCATCTGTAACTTTTCATATATTATATATGAGGGTATTTTTGGTATTTCATATTATTACCGGCTTCTCAGCCGGTTAGCAGGTAAAATCCTAAGAAGTCCAAAGCACGGGGGGGTTAAGTGGGTGTTTCTAAACAATGAGGAAGTTTCGTGTCAATTTCTTTAACCAAAAGGGGGTTTTATGTACTTTACCCAAAAAAAAAAAATCGTTGGATCGATTTTATATATTTTACATAGGTATAATTTAGTTTGCACACGATATAACTTATTTTCTATAACATATAATTATAAAATAAAATTTTGTGGATTCAACACGTGATATAAAAAATGATGTATATGATGAAATTTGAACCTTACATTTTTTTTTGTCAAATCTTGGCCACCAACCTTCTGGAATGGTTGCTTCCTACAGCCGTTCCTGCCCCATTTCACATACTAAATATTTAATCAAATTCGTAGCGGAGGATGAAAATATGAATAGGTTTTAGATTGATTCCATTTCCAAGAAAAGTTTTGAAAATATTTGTAGTTCAAACATATGATTTTCAACAAGTTCTGATAATTCATACGAGTCATATTTTATTAAATCAATTGCAAAACCCACATCCATGGAATACCTCATTATTCCCAATTCAGTAGGGCAGGCACTTTCATTATCCATATGACTGTTTGGCGTTCAAGCCTTCGTTTTTTTTTTTTTTCGGTGGCGAAACGGCAACATGTTCAAATCATTTGAGTACATTAATTATAATCAGAAAGTAGGGAAAAAATGTTGCAATCACAATTATTTTTCTTATCAAACACAAATACTATGAATTTGGTGCATTGTCACTTGTCAGATTTGTTAGACAGAAACCTGCAAGGAGGGAGACGGTGATGGGATGGTCAAGGATTAACGCTCATATTTGTGAATAATAATTTGCCAACTTCATGGAGAGTTGGAGTGGACCATTCTTCGAAGATCTCAATGGGGACCTTTTTGAAACCAGTCTAAGACGTAAATACGTAATTTGAAACCAATCTTTCGTAATTTCCTACCCCCAAACCCCATCCCAAAAAAAAAAGGGGAAACTTTTGGAAAGGAGATACTTTGGTTGGAGTTCGAGGCTTCGAGCATTCATTGCTTACGAGTTACGATCCAATACTGCTGCTGGAGCCTGCCAGCTCATGTGGACAACGACCCAAACTAGGGCGCGTAGCGTCTGTCTGAATTTTTTCAGGTAAAATTTGCTTGCGAATAAAAGAGAGGGACGGTAAAGTAGCATGTAATTGCTGACAGTAAAATAACATGCATGAATATCAATTCTGAAAAACGCAAAGCATTGAGTAACTATGCAATTGTTGGACCAATTCACCAGTTCAAATCTGTCTTATGACCAACAAATCTAGCTCGGTCGGGCCCTAGCGCAGGTCAGGGGTTTTCTCTCTACAATTTTTTAGAATGTGGTTGAAGGTTATTTAGTTCCAATTCGAGTATTTTAATGGATTAAATAGGTTTATCCCCCTCTTATTCCTTCATTATAGAAGCAATTGTTGTACTCATGTACTTCAAAAAAAACGAAAAAAGTGTCTTACTATACATTAGAAGGACAAGATTGATTCTAGGACACAATTTTTGATGCATAACAAAATTTCGTATGTTCTCACATAATAATATTCATGAGTGTGTTTGGATAGTTTATTATTTGTGAAAATCTATTTGATTGCATGATAATCATTTTTTTATTTTTCTAATTATATTTACATCTCACATACATCACGTAAAAAAAATATTATAGTGCTTTTTTTTTGTTTTAAAAAAAATTATCGCAAATAATCTCCTATCCCAAAAAAGTATTATAGTATTATATTTGTGTCTATATCTGTTGTATTAATATCTATACACAGTATTTTAGTTCATACGCTCAATGATGTAATTAAAATTGTGACTGTAGAAACTCTACAAACGCTAACACCTCTGTAATTTTGGTTTGCTTGAGGGTATTATCTTATTTTTAAATGTTCTTTCAAGTTTCAATTTCTAGTTTCTTCCTTGCAGTAACAAATAAAAATATCTCATTTAAGCATTATTCCGTGCAGTTACACCTCGCAACTTGTTGGGGAATTTTCTCCCGTCATCTTCTCTGGTCCCACAAATTTCCGTGCAGTTTAATTTTGGATGATGCGTAGATCCTACCGAGCCAATGCTGCGTAACAACAACGAAGAAGGGCCCAACCTCTGATTCCGTATGCAGGAACACAAATCTCACCAATTTTCCGTGGCAGTTGGCACTTTGAATTTTAATCCCGGTTCTTGATCTTTAAGAGGCTTCGTCTTTCCCTCATCTTTTTCTTTTTTTTTTTTGGTTTTTTTCCCCTCAAAGGGGTAAATAATAGTTAGAGCAAACTACAAAAGTGTATCACTCCTTGTTTGGAAAGTCTTTTTTTTTTTCAAAATTTTTTTTATATTTTTCAATCGTTTTTCTATCACGCATACATTAAATCGTTACAGTATGTTTTTTCTACGAAAACTCCAGAAAATAACAATTCAAACATGCTCCTAGTCTCTAAAGTTCTGCTCGTCAAACATCAAAATTTTGTTCCAATCCTTCCCTATCTTGCCAACTTGTATCAATTTACCCCGAGTTGGACTGGACAAAGAGCAAATTGACCAACAATTTACTCTAACCAAATAAGAAGAAATTCAAAATTTGAGTGGCATGATTGGTTCAAGCTTATTATTTGAAAAGCAAGATGCTAAAGGACGTAAAACCTCTGTGTGGGACAAAATCATGTAATGCGTAGGACCAAGTCTTTGTTCCAAGCTTATCAATCATACAATGGAGAAAACTTATAATTGTGCTTAGTTATAGAGCAGCAAAAAATTCAAAGATACTTGATACTATATCATCACGCGTCCTATTACATGCTTTAATTCAAGAACCAAGTTCAATTTGACCATGCATACACCCAAAAAACAAAAATCAAAAAACAAAAAAAACTATACATAAAATCCATATTATATACATTCATAGTTTGGTAAGCATCTGTACCTGCAGTAAGCGGACCCTTTACTGGCTGTAATCTCAGAAATATGGAGCTTATTGGACATGACCAAAACTTGGGGATGAGAGCAATGGGTTTGAACGTGTTGATTCCAATCATTATTGCCTGCGAACCAAGTCAGAACTGTCCACATCCACAACCCATTCTTTCCCATGCTAATTATAAGTTCCAGCTGCCTCGGCTTACCAAACTTTGATGATAATCTTGTAGTATTTGGAAGGCAGACCAAGGAATCTAACTTAACTTTCCCCACTCGCTTCTGCCTTTTTCATTTTCAATATTTCTGTCCATTGATTGGCCATGTTTAATATGACAGAGACCGGGACATGGGCTAGGATTATTTTGATAGACTTAGGACTCTCTCCTCTGCTGTGCTTTTGGTATGGATGCTTAGCATATAAAACTGATCTATTTTTCTTTTTTATGAAGTGGAAGGGAGTTGGTGAAGAAAATCTTTAGTTAAATGTGTAAGCTTTTCATACAAGATGCTTAAGGTATCCATTTCTCTTATTAAAACAAAATCTCTTTCATTCACAGAAGCAGTTGTACTGTATGTTCTGTCTCATACTTTTGGCCACAACACCAAAGCCTATGAATCTTACCAACCATTAAACTGTACAAGAGGTCATGATAGAAATGACAACTAATCCCTTAAGACATTCATGAATCAGGGACCAGTCTGTTACATCAGATACTCCGCATATATCATAGTACCAAAGCTTCGTAAAGCAAAGTGGTGAGAAAAGTAAAGAGTTCCAGGAATTGCTGAACAGTGCATAAGGTCGTAAACATGGCTTCTATTTCTGTAGTCTATACTTTACAGCTTAAAACACACACACCCCAGATTAACTCCCTAATTTTTGGAGAGTTAAGGACATGGATCAGTCACACATGATGATGTTCCAGCTAGAAAGCACCAAAAACTAATGGTTTTGAGGTTGACGAGCTAAATTTAGGAGGCAGCTAAATGTAATTTTCCTTTTTCTCTTTGTTGTGTGGAGGGCCAGAACGAGTGTCTAAATTAGTGTCTAAATGCTGTTGGCTTTACATGCTTGAAATGATAGTTTTGTCACGGCTATGTCTAAGCTGTAGACTATGAAACAGAACCATGAACTTGGAACAGTCGCTTCCTGTTCATAAAATGTTAGGATTACGGGTAATGTCACCAATCAGTTGGAAGAATTCTGCACCAGAAATTAAGAGCATTCAACCAACAAAATTAGGAAGTTTCTACCTATCTTCCCTATGCCATACAAATTTCAAGCAAAATTCTTAGCACAGATGCGAAACTACATTGGCATCAAGATGTTAAAAGGATTATGATCAGTCATCGCCATTTTCTGATTCCAATGCAAGGCTCTTAAAGGATTTTCTCATGCTTCTTTGTTATGTTACACCTAGGTTTTAAGCATCGGGTGCGAAACTGCTTCACTTCTGGAGCTATTGTAATCCAGAAAATGGTATAGTCCCTATTCATCCATCCATCAGGAGGCAAGTTACGCAACCCTTTATCCACATGTTGCTAATTTAGACGATGTCTCACGTTACTAAATGGATATCATATCAACCAGATCCTCTTGACCCATAGAAATGTCTGATGTCTTTAAAGAACCGAGAAATTTTTTTGTTTTTTGGGGTAAGTAAGAACCGAGTAAGTTGTCATATAAACAAAGCATGTTTAATTTGTGGCTATTATGCTAGTTACATTCGGACACCATTCCATAGCCTAATCACCTGAAATTCAAAATTAAGTTTCCAGCAATAGATTGATCAGAGACAGAAACTAACCTAGTTGAGCAAATAAAAATTCATTTGGCATTGGCACCAGAATTTGCTCACGACAAGTAAACTTCCATGGTACAACATCTTGCATTCATAAACTTCCACGATCAGATCACATGAAACAAAATTTCAATTATGTAAGATACTGTGAAAAGATCATGCCAGTGCAATTGCATAGCTTACTTGATCAACTAATTAACAAAACAAAGATTACAAATCATCAACATAGCCTGAACGAAGCAACGCCATCCAGATCAGCACTTGTACAAGATTGCCTGATCCTCAATTCCTCATCACTATTTACGCTTTATCTTCCTTTCAGTTGGAAGCTTGACAAATACAATACTGTGCAGTAAGGGTCCTAGGTAACTTTGCTATAGTCATATTACATTTGGCAAAGCAAATGGATTACCGTGGAACAAGCCAGAAAGAGTTGAAGATGGACTACGTTTATGAGGTAAGAGGAGACAATGGCTTTAATTTCTCCAACAACTTTTCAGCTTCGATAAATCCACCAAGTGGTCCAAGAGATAAGTATTTTATGGATTTCCAACTGTTTCAAATCCGTGAAATTAGAAGATGCATTTGTGATTTCTTGCAGAAGTTGAGATCTTCTCAAATTAAAAAAAAAAAAGCTATCCAAGCTAATGGCACAAGGGGAAACAAACCTTGGAATAAAAGGAAGTGCTAAACAATGAAGGTGGAGATGATCAACACTGTTAAAAGGAGGTTGATGAAAACCAAATCTGTTCATAGTCATACATGGAAACAAACAAAAGAAATATAGTTCAGCATTTCTTTTCCCCAGTAGATATCTGGAGGTGAACCTACAATCTATTCAGACAGCCATCAAAGTCGCACTATGAAAGAATTATACTGATATTCATTAAATGAACTTGTAAAGTGCAATTCCATCTAAACCCAGTCAACAAAGTTAAATTTACAACCAAAACTATGTAACTAAAACCTATGCTATTACTTAGTCAACTAACTGTTGACTTGGCAACTTCTATTCCTTTGCAAAGTCTCCATCTTACCTCCCACAAAATTAAAGAAGAAAAGAGAGAAATTAATTGTACTTGACCATTCCACTGATCTATTGCTCATAAAAAATCATACCACTCCTCCTAACATGTGAATATGATATCCACCACTGAGATCATATTAAAGAGTGTGTAAAATGTGTTTGGTAAGAACAAAAGATATGTAAAAGGCACTGCACTTCCAAGATGGTAAGGTATACAAAAGACTGTTCTGCAGACTGTGCTTGTATGGTAATGGTAAAAGGTGAACCATAAACAGAACAATTATTCAATTTTTCATGCCAAATATTAAATGAAAGAAAACTAATTACACAATCCAGCTATTACTGAAAGTATGCAAAGCATTATCTACAGAATACTAAAATTTGACGAGTAGTCTGGCCAAATTCTATTCTTGCTACCATTTTTATATTCTCATAGGAAGTAGTTGACCGTAAACTTCTCAAATGAAGAAATAAAATTTCACATAGTTTAAACCATTATTTTTTGTTTACACCACCCTCATAACAGAACAGAGTCAGCAGATCAAAATTTGTGAGAGCTCATAACCGAGTTTTTAAGCTCCAGAGAGAACATTTAGCTAATGAAAAATGCTAGAACCTCAGGTTTCATAAGTAATTTTTTTGGAATACTACAGGGAACTTTTTCTGTTGAACCATTGCGTTTGCTGTTTTTCCTTCTTCAAATGGGGATGACGATTTCACTAACTTTCAAGCTATTCATAAATACTGGAAGGAAAGTGGTACAAGGAGAAATTGAGAAGATTAATGGTCACTCCAGCTTGATGGAAAGAATGCACATAAAAGGCATCTAAATGCACCTTGTCACTCCATGGAATAGGTAGTTTTTCATTCTCATTCTCTTCTACACTTTTAATTTGTAGGAGATGTGGGGGGTGGTTTGGGCTGTCAAAGAAGTTACAGTGGATGCCGTCGGAGCGCCTGACTTAATTTTATGCACAGAGCTGCTAAAACCTAGTATATTTATCATGAAAACCATGAAAAAAACCACTGAACACACTACTGTTTAGAACCAGAATCCTGAATTCAACTTCAGTTTGCTCCTCGAGTATAGTTCTCTGGCCTATTCAAATGTAAAAAGGCATCAAGAATTAAGTAAACCTTGTGCATGTCTAAAGATACTACTACCTGAAATGCTTGGAATTAGGTGCATCCTTGCGCAACAGAGTTTGTCCCACATCTAACATGTGACTCACTGTAAAAGAAAAAGTAGAAGATCATTCACAACAAGTACAAAAGAAAAAGCCATTTTCTATATACCTGAAGTAATCAGCTTTTCATAGCTAAATAAACTTTTCTTACCTAATGCAAAGTCTTCATCTCTCCTCTGAAGGTTCCTCACTGTTGGAATGTGCTCTATTGGAATTACCAGGTAATGCCTATTAAAATATATCGGATAGTCATCATAAATTATTACCATTGGGAGTTCCCAGATCCCAAGTATGCAAAATGTATATCAAATGAAGCTATTTAACTGGAAGTGGAATGAATGTCTTTGCCCTTTAAACACTACATATAAATGGTATATCACATGTTTGAGAACCAAAACGTGAGATCAACACATTTAAGCGAATTGCTAAAACTTGAAGGATAATGTGTGTAATGTTCAATTGGTGCCCTTTCATCCTTTAGCTCACTGACAAGATCCAAATCACAATTAATCACAAACAAGTATATAAGAACTCTTGCCGGGGTTACAGTCAGCTAATAGATTGATCAGCAGATTCACGATACTGAATTCTTATGAATGAAAGCAATCAAAGTACAAGGGAATTTGCAGCAATTTAGGCAAGCGGAACTGATATTTCCAAAGGATTGACAATTCTATAAACTCAAACACGTGAACAGGAAAATACGCAGCAGCTACAATCAACCCAGTCTGAGTAAACGGATAAACTGACCAGCAAAACACGACACTGAAGAGAATCAATCACAATCAGAGTATATCTACTCACATATGGAACAATATCTAGACAGAGAACATGTTGAAATCAGAAACGAAATGAGGTAGCAATTCAAATTATGAAGATTTGGGACCTGAATGCAGAAGGGTTGATGTCCTGAAAAACAACCACCTTTTCATCCTGTAAAGTCAACACATTCAAGAACATAAAAATTACAAAACTTTACAGCCATTCCCTCGTAGGTTCTGCCTATTCAATTGCAATAGTAATAGGGGAAGAAAGAGAGAGCGGCAGAAGGAATGTACAGAGTGGAGGAGAACAGTGGAGGTGGAAGAACGGGCAATCTGGCAGAAGATGCAGGAAGATGCTGATGATGGAGCTCGCATCATTTCCGCCAGCCTCGCCCTTGGCCTTTCAAGAACTTCTCTCACGTTTTTGAGCCAATAAAATATGGATTTTTAGTCGACGTTCCGTTTCTTTGGACGTTGTCCGCTTGTCCTATACTGTTTGTTCGTAGGAAACAGAAGAGTTTGGTTAAAAGCCCATTCATCCTAAAAATAATCCATAACACCGTATCCTAAGCGGCCCCGACCCCCCACCCAAACTTGATGCTTTCCCTCTTCCTTGAGCCCCGACTGCTCCCCAATCGCCTGCTTTCCCTCTGCAGCCTCTTTACCATTCTTAAAAATCCCTCCTCCTTTCAATTCAAGTCTAGAGCAGTCAGAAACATGAGTTCTGATTCAGCTCAGCGGATGTTCCAGCTCAAACTCGACCCACTCACTGGCAACTCAGAATGGGTTGTGATTGAAGAAAACCAAACCCCAGAAGAGAAAACCAAGGAGCCCCTTTTGGCCACCACTTCTTATCTTGACATGCTCAATGATTCTCACAGAACCAGAGCATTTCGTCAAGCCATTGATAAGACCATTACTAAGCCTTGCCATGTACTTGATATTGGGTAATTTATATCTGCAAGTTTTTTTCACTTTTAAATTTTGACTAACAGAAGTTTGCTTGGTACTAGTCAAGGATAATTGAAAGTTGTGATCAATGAAAATTCCATGTATAAAAAATGATCAAGCATGTCAGGGATGTGAAAGATTAGACTTCTACTAATTAATGTAGAAGCCAAGGACTTAGGACTATAGACTTGGAAGAAAACAAGGTACTATATTTATGAGAGTTCTACAATTGCTTTAGTGTCTCTTGCATAATTTACATTCATTTATAACGTTAATGCTATCCATACCAGCATTTTGTTAAGGTCAGAAACAATAGAAAAAACGGGAGAAAGAAAGCATTGTTTGATAGTTGGAATTTTTATGAGAAATAAAAATTTGGAAGATATAGCATTTCTTTGTTAGCATAGTATTCTAAGGTGCATCTTAGGTAGAGGGTTCAGAACTTTTGCTGGTATTGATGTTATTCTTTTGACAACATTTGTGGTTACATGTGCTTGCGAGTTTTCTATCAGACTGGCTACATCGTTACCTATTGAAGGATTGAAATGTCTTTGCTCTTTTTTTTTAATTTACTGTCTTATATATTGTGAACCCAATATTTTGCTTTCAGTGCTGGGACTGGTTTATTGTCAATGATGGCTGCTAGGGCGATGGGTCTTGATGATTCATCCACGAGTTATTGTCCAAAAGGAAAGGTAACAGCCTGTGAATCATACCTTCCCATGGTAAAATTGATGCGCAAAGTGTTACGAGCAAATGGAATGGACAAGAAAGTACGTGTCATCAACAAGAGATCTGATGAATTAGAAGTTGGCATTGATATGAGTTCACGTGCTGATGTTCTTGTAAGTGATGATATCGCACACACAAGTTTTAAATATTATGACAGAAGAAGGTTACAGCTATAGTTAATCAGGAAAGGGTAACTGTTAAGTAATGAAATTTTGTCATTAACTGCAAATGTGAATATGGAAATTGCTACCTTATTGACTAGCTCTATTTTAGATTAAGCAGTAGCTTAGGCTTGTCAAAATACATAACTTTCTTGAACTTTTTCTAAGAAGCTGGTTATTGTTCAACGTCAATCTTCTTTTTTTCCCTTTTTTTCACTCTCTGCTTCTTTTAAGTATTTGTGGGGCCAGACAAGTGAGGCCCAGAAGCTGCATTGCCAAAACTGTTACCTTTTGTTGAAGTAAACCATTTCGGTTCTTTTCCGTAGTTTTTTATGATTCTTTTAGTGATGAGTCCAGTGGATTTGAGGCTCGACTCTCTCCCTGAATAAGTAACATTATGAATTCTTCATCAGACTTCTGCCAATGTTATTTCATCAGAGCTGCTGTTCCCCTGCATTTTTTGTTGGGTAAATAGATATGCATCAAATGGGAGGCACATTTGAAAAAGCAGAACTTCTGTGGTACCTTCTTTCTTTTTCATTTGCAAATGCAATGGACTACAGAAGATCGAGAGCCATCAGTTTAATCTAATTGACCAAAATAACAGTGTAGAGTTGCCGGCTATTGTGGCTGACTATTTCTGTTCGAAGTATGTCTTGGGTGAGACAGCTGAATTAAGCTTCTTGTATAATCTATTTTGCGTGTTACATAATCATTTTTAATAGCTAACTGCTGCTGTTAACCTGGAAACAAGGCTATAAGTTGAAATAATGACCCGTTAAGCTTAATATTCCACTAAATGCACCCATTATAATATAAAATTAATGCATGCCAAAGTCAAAAGTAGTTTGCAGAGAGCTAATCTTCTTGTGCATTATCACAAAATCCTTTTAAAAGATTTTCAGTTGGTGTATTCAGTAAGTACTAATTAGTATTTAGTTTACTTGATTCTCTATCTCATGCTATTAAGATATGTTGTATAATATATATTTGTTTGTTTATTACTTATCATGCTATTACAGGTCAGTGAAATTCTAGACTCAGAGTTGTTGGGTGAAGGGCTGATTCCCACTTTACAGCATGCTCATGATAATCTCTTGGTGGAAAATCCGCAAACTGTACCATACCGTGCGACAACTTATGGCCAGGTGTCTTTCCATATTGAACCCATTTAGTCATTTGAATTTTATCTAATTGGAGTAAAATCTTTGGGTCATAATCCTATCTTCGTTTAAGCTCCTTAGGGAATCTTGTGAAAGCACGGCATTTTGTTCAAGCAGTATGATTAGCAGGAAAGAAAGATGCAGTTATTTTGGTATTTTTTATGTAAAAGTAGTGTGCTACAGTTGGTTATATGCAGTTATTTTGGTATTTTTTTTTATGTAAAAGTAATGTGCTACAGTTGGTTATCATCATGGTCCATCAAGTACATTTACTTCCCTTTGATCTCAATGAAACCATGGAGAAACACCACTTGATTGTGCCTTACTCAATATGAATTTTGGAAACATTTATATCGTGAACCAAAATGTAGAACTTTGATCAGGATTTTCATTGTTTATCTCTTGACCTTATCGTTCTGTTTTGGCATTTCTTTAGATCAGCCAGCATCTTTTCTCTGACTAGAATCATTGTTTACAAAATCTGTTGATTTAAGAGGATGATTCTTAGACCATTACCTTGATTTGTGTATCTCAAACTTCTCAAAATTGAGGAAAATTCATTTTGAGAAAATGGTTTCTGGCATTGTGCCCACTTGCAAATTGGAAAGTAAAAGCCATTAACAGAATTATGGTTAGCTGTATGATGAACAAAAGTGTGGTGTGCCTCAAAAAATATCCTCCGAAGATGCAAAAAAAAATAGTTTTAACAAGTATATTTCTGATGACTGAGTACAAGCTAATCCATGATTTGTAAGGCTGCAGGATTGGCAATAGAAGAATGGGCAAGATGACAACTACTACTGCAAGATAAAGACGGGGACTAAAAGGAGGAAGAGTATACAAGAATAAAGAAACTTAATTCTTAAG
Organism: Coffea eugenioides; assembly: GCF_003713205.1. Classification (NCBI taxonomy): domain Eukaryota; kingdom Viridiplantae; phylum Streptophyta; class Magnoliopsida; order Gentianales; family Rubiaceae; genus Coffea; species Coffea eugenioides. Next base: position 43,445,938 of record NC_040042.1, on the reverse strand, counting down.
AGACTAAGCCAATCTTCTTTGAATACTGAAATCCTCATACTAGGTTTAAGAACTTGATGGTCTCCAAACCCATGGAGAAATGACTCAGCTCGCAAGAAAAGCTGTTTTGTGTTGACTAGGATTTACTTCTGATTCACCGCATTCTCCATTAAGACTGGGATTGTAATGGGGTGTTGCACACAAGTACAACTTAGACAAATTATGGTTCCAAATGCATTCTGCAACCTTCCCCAGTGTCATGTCAGTTAAGAAAAAACTACTTGTACTATAGGCTAGCATAAGTCCTAATCTTTTGCTTCTGATAGACAATCTGGCTCTTGGGTTTGTATACTGAGAGCAAAGGTCTCCTTTCTACAACTTTTCGTATATGGATGAGCTATAACTTAATATCTGTGTCATCACTTAGTCATACTTAAGATTGACAGGAGTTTTCTGATATTTGCATCTAAAAATGATAAATGCTGTTCATCCTTTCTTTCACTGCTTCCCTTTCAGCTTGTTGAAAGCCCATACTTGCGGAAGCTTCATGACTTGATTAACAATGAGGCCAAAGCATTGGATGGTGTCTATCTCGTTCCAAATGGAGTGCATTCAATCTTACAAATTAAAGAGCAGCAGTTTGCCATGCATTGTGATGCAATGAAAGAAGAATTTAAACTGGTAATGATAACACTTGGGACTGTTCTTAAAAATGAAAATCTCTGTTATTTAAACCCTGTTTTAACATTTTATTCAGCTTTCAGAACCATTCAAAGTTTTTGATTTTGAATTTTGGAAAAGGCCAGAAAGCAATAGAAAAACCGAGGTCTGCATAAAAGCTACTAATGATGGTACAATTCATGCTATTGTCTCATGGTAATATGTCGAAACAACAATAACCCCTTTTCTCTGTATTTCTGTTAAGGATTTTAATTTTCAGTTTTTCTGTCAGGTGGTTGCTTCAACTTGACAATGAAGGAACAATTTTTTATTGTACTGGACCAAAATGGATTAGTGATCAATCCAAATCATTCTTCCCCGGTAAGATGCAACATCTGTTGATTTTCTCCTCTCATCACTAATTAATTTTCACCTGTAAGCAGTAATCAATGTGTCATTGGGAGTCATCAGAAATTAGCAATCTGTTAAAAAGTGATTGGGCCTTTTCCTGTTAATCCAACTGAGGACAAACTTTGAGGACAGTTTGTAAACTATTTCACATTACAAACGGAAGTTTTATACTTTGTTGCCTAGAATACAGTTGTCTTACTGGAGATCCATCTTTTGGCAACAGTATTTGCTTTTCCTAATGGTTTCTTAATTTTTTCAAAATTTTGCAATCTAAACTTATTTGAACTGTAGATGAATATGGCACAAACAGATGCAATGACTGCTTTTAAGTAGGATTAAAATTGGGATAATACAAAAGAAAATGGTGATGAAAGTAGGTCTGGGACAATTTATGTCTGCACTGAAATAGATTAATTTCTGTCGAGGAGCACAAATTCTTGATGCTGCCTGTAGCCCATGGCTCAAAGGAATTGCTTCTCCATAAACTTTAACGACTAAATACTGCAGCATTTTTCTGATCTGTCTCCCATGTTTTAGGTATTCTGGTCTGCTGATCTGACTTTATTTTCTATTCAAATTATAATTCTGTCTAACTTAATGCCTTCTTAGGTATTGGAAATTGGTGTGACCACTGGAAACAGTGCATTTGGTTCCTACCAGAGAAAGGTATGACTGTGTGCAAGCATCAAGAGGTTTTTATAGGTGCTAGACATACGAAAACTAGTATCTCATACAGAGTTAAGACTTCATTGGAGAAAGAAGATGGGGGACATTGCGACCCTTCTCCAGGAGATAATCAGATCTTTCTAACACCGGAGCAAATTGCGATATATGGAGATTGTAATTGGCGATTGTCAATGTTTAATGTGATTAAGAATGCTGTGAGTTACTTGTATTTCACTTGGCTGATTAATTATTTCTCTTGGTTTACCTGCTTGATGAAATTAAGTCGACTAGGTTCCCCTAAAAAAGTGCTAGAGAATTTGGATATTTTGATAAAAGGTTTCCCGTGGAAAAGGTTCATTTTACCCTTGAACTTCATAAATTGAAGCATATTTAGGAACATAAAAGTGCCCCCTATACGCCACTGGTTTATACATGGAAGCATGTATATGAAGACAACCGTGCTTCCTATGCTCCTAGTACTTTAACTCTGTGACTGCGAGTCTTTATATCTTTTTTAAAGCAATTCTCCAACCATTATGACCGCTAATCATGTTAGCTTGATCCAGTGATTTACAACTTCACTTAAGTTTTTCTTAAATTCTGAAGAATAACAAGGTCTTTACCTATCTCCTGTTCAAATATTTGATTTGTTTACTTGTCATTGACTTGTTTACTGCAGTTGAAGCAGAAAGTTTCTCCCATGTGCATTGTTGTGGATGACAGTCTTTTCCTGCCAATTGCTATTGCCAGTCTTTCTAAATCAGCACATGTTATAGCTTTGTTCCCTGGACTGCGAGAGAAGGGGACCCACTATTTGCAAGCCGTTGCTTCTTCAAATCTTTACTCAATGGATCGTTTAGAAGTTCTGAGGACAAGGAACCAGCAATTGACAATGGAAGATACGCATCAAACAAAGGTTTGGGATAAATTTTACCTGACGATGGGCTTTTTTTTTTTTATATTGGAATGTTTTGTTCGGTCTGACATAAATTGAGATTCATGTTGGCTTTTTAACCTTTATATCTTATAATTTCACTTCGTGACTCTCTTTACTGCTTGAATATTACAGTTTCATTCATATCCCCTCTCTGCAGGTTGGCCTTTTTGTTGGAGAACCTTTCTATTATGGAAATGAGAATGTGCTTCCTTGGCGAAACTTGCGATTTTGGTAATTGAGGTGTTTGCTCATGTGCATTTGTTAATCATGGACCGAAAGAAAACTTATATCTCTTCTCTTGACCTGAAATGTTGAATTCTCTGGTAATAACTTGAAATATCACCTTGACAGCATGTTTATGTCTTGAACATTATGACAATTTTCTGTTTCCAATTAATTGATGAAACAAAACAAATATTAGCAAATAATAATTTAGAACTGTATGGTTTCACAATATTAGCAAATAATAAAGGATGCTCTTGATTTCACATTTTTTCATTTGTTAAAACTGTATGGTTTGGCTAAATTACTCCTAGACAATTTCTGTACCTGCTAAAATAGTATAATACAGGCAGAGACCATCGTGCACTTTTGCATGCCACTCTTGGATCAATTTTTGGTGCTCTCTCTCGCTCTGCACCTCCCCCTCTCTCCACCTCTCTCTCTGTTTCTCTCGTATGCATACTTACGTACTTGCTGCTTTGCTTTTAGTGTCTGAACTGTGTGGACATGGTGATTTTGCAACACTAAGTCTGCAGATTTAATTTAACCATCACATTATGTTTTCTTACTGACGTCTGTACTCGTAGTTTGAGGAGTTTATCTCTAGTTTTTCATGAACTGATGTGATTTGCAGGAAGGAGCGAACAATGCTTGATTCTGTCCTATCAAAAGACGTGCTGATAGTGCCTTGTAAGGGTATATTGAGGGCTTGTGCAATGTCTCTTCCTGTAAGACAGAACTACTAGTAGCTGCCACTTTATTTACTTTTTTGGTATTTTGTATTAATGGCGTGGGGACACCAACTTATTAATCAGGATTTTTGGAGAAGTCGCCGCTGCCTGCAAGAGATTGAAGGCTTTGATCATTCAGTTGCCAATTCTACTTTAGGGGCATGTGGAGACTTACCCGCAGATGAAGAAGGTCCTTGTTTACCCTTTCCTATATGGCAGTGTGGGGAAAGCAAGGTACTCTATATGGTGCTCAGGAAAAGTGAATATTATGTTAGAGAAAAGTTTTCCTGGTTTGAAGTACACCTCTTACTGTTGAAATACTTTTTAACTCGTTTCAGAGACTCAGTGATACTGTCTCTATCATGGAATTTGATTTCTTGAAACCAATCAGTTCATGCGCTGGGACAGCTCAGGTATCATATGCTGATCTAAGCATGCAAAGCTGCACTAACACTGGGGCTCTTAATAATATTCTCTTGAAAAATGACCTACTGTGATGCGAATACTAAGAGTAGATTTACAGGTTGAATTTACAGAATCTGGGATTTGTCATGGATTTGTACTTTGGATTGATTGGATGATGGATTCATCCACTGAGTTGTCAACCGGACCAGGTGCGTATTACTGTTATCAAGGAGCTATCTTGCTTCTTTTCTCTAATTGTATTTATGTAGTATTAAGATTCGCTTATTAGCTTCATTATTGTTGACAAAACCTCTTCACTGTCATCATCACATATGAGTAGCACAATAGGAGCTCCTTGTTAAGTTGATTGTGCCTTTCAGATAAAAGATATTGGAAGCAAGCAGTGAAACTTCTGAATAAGCCTGTAGCTGCTGGAAGCCAAGGATTGACTCTTGCTGATTGTTCCTCTATAGAAATCAAAGCATCATTTGATCCGTCAAGTGGTGACCTCAATATTAAGTATGTATTTTTCTAATTCAGGAACTGGCAATCTGTTACTGTCCATGCCTTTTTATCCTCATGATTTCCTTGATGTAACTGCGAGGTGAGAAAGATTGAACTTTCATTGATTAGGACATTCCTTTACCATTTTTTTTCCCCTCTCAAATAAATATGAGTGTATAAGTTCACTGCAACGGGTAAATATCCCGTGAACTGATACATACAAAAACTCTTATCCTACTGGACATTACAAAATTGGTATCCTTATGGTATCTACAAAATGCCAATCAAGATGCCAAAAGACTAAGTCTAAGAGTTGGCATCCAGAACCCATCTGATTCCTGGCTGCAAAGCAAGAATCAAAATGCTTGATGAAAGTTTCCATAGTCCACCACATAGGCAGTAACTGCCTGTTGAGTGTAATATGGCAACTAAACTGAACTGAGGGGGGGCTAAATCTTGATTGAATGACCTTACCTCTGTCTGTAGTTAGTTCCCAACATGACCGGGAAAGCAAAAAGAGAAGATAGAATGGCTTCGGATATTTATCCAGAAGCACCACAAGACATGCCATCACTTGTTCTCCTAGCGACACCAAATTCTTATGGAGGCACAAGGGAATTCTGATACAAACTATCTTGAAAAAATCCTTCCCTTTTCCTCTTTTCCAAGGAACGCACCATAAAAGGAATCATATGACTTAAAAGGGCCGTTTAAGACTTGGAAAAGTGAAGAGGTCCCAAAGTTTTACAAGTCTTCATCATGGGGCCAAGGATCTGACTGATTTCATGGACGTTTATATTCTGTGTGCTTCCTTGGGGATCACCAGCTCCTCATAGTCATCAACAGTAACCTGTTGCAGACAAAAGTAATTCTAGTCATCAAGTAAATATAGTGAAAGCTGATGGAAGAGGGCTTGGGTTTTACCTCGTATTTATTGCCACCATAGGTGTACTCTATGTACAACTGCTTAGGTTCTCCTGGACAAGGATCACAAAAGCCCATAATTCCGGATTTTTTTACACCCCCATGTAGCTGCACCAACATTTTTCAAGTCAATAATCAAAGCTGAAAAGGTCCAATTCATGTGATCTCAGAAAAATATCCTCATCCGAAACAGGAATATAATTGGTATTCACAAATTAGATGAAGATGCTTCCAGAAGCACCGACTTCAACATAACCCTGTTGAAAAAATTTAAAGAGGAAGCACACCTTAAGTTGCCCTGACTCATTAACCAGGAAATTTAGAGGTAGAGTAACATCGATGATTTGGGAGGTAGCTTCATCTTTTGCTTCTTCAGATTCACTTCTATTTCTCAGAGCTTTACGACTTCCATAAGTTGCTTTTGTGACCACAAGTCCGCCAGTTTCGAGTTGTCTACTCCTTTTCCTATTGGCCACATTTTGCAACAACTTTTGAGCTTTTTCAGCAGTGGCCCTTGACTCACGAACCTATGCAGAACAAAAAGAAGTAAAAGGAGAAACATAGAATTAAGGAAGTTTCAATTTGAGATATAAAGGAAAATTAGGCAACAAAAGTGAATACAATTGCTAATGCATCAGTTGATAATTTCATTCATTTTGTCCAATATCCATGCCAGTCATATTCTGTTCTTTTTAGATAACCTTAACAGGTCCAGTCCATTAGAACCCTAGTTTTGTCACAATAAGCATTCAAAAGGAAACCCTTGATATAGACAGAAGATAGCATACATTATGCAGAGAATGGTGGCAATAAGCTTCTAGACAAGCAATCTATGTATGGTTCAACCAAGTGGAGATTATATAATCAGAAGGAAAGACCAGCACTAGAAAGTATGTAGAATACCTGGGATAGAGTTTTCTCAGCATTCTCCAACGACTTCTTTTTCTCACGTTTCAGATTATAAGGTTTCACAATGTAGGTCTGCAATTACAAAGCAAAAACGTTACAAACCCTCTGGAAGATGCAGATAATACAATGTAACCTGGAAGATATTCACAATTCATGCTCAACTAGTTAGTTATAACCTATAACTGAACAGGTTACTTTTTCAAACTGCAGAATTCTTTCATAACGGCATTTAGGAGCAAATTCCAAATTTCAGGTAGTTCTAAGCGCTTTAAAAAAGAAGAAGAACTATGAAGACGAATGATAGCAATTGCAAAAGTTCAATAAAGTGGACATTAATGATTCACTGGTTTCCCATACACCGGGTCTCAACCAAAAATTTTACAGCTCAAAACAAAGCATGGAGTAATGCCTTTCAGCTTAATCAACATATTGCAATAGTTTATTAAGCAAATATCAGATGGAGACACTAATATGTCGTTAATTTACTTCACAGACTGAAGCACCAACCTTGACTAGAAAGTAAAGTGACGTCGGAATAATAAATGCTCCACTAGCAAAGATAGGGTTCAACTGTCTGGACAGCAACACCTGCAAATTTAGATCATCAAAGATTTTATCAACCTCCAGTACATGGATTTAGAAAAACCAAGACAGGTTACTAATTTTACAACTCTAAAGAGAATTAAGATCCTCTAGTTGTATTGCAGTCACCTAGACAACTATATCAAAGGGTAAAACATTGTGGCAAATTACCTCCAATTAACATATTATATGGAAAAGAAACTAATTGATAGAAGAAATACATAACTCTTACCTTTCTAAGTGCATTGAACTTTTATTAAGTCTATAATTAACCTCGATTTGCAGTTTCATCAGAATAGGTTTCTGTGTACTGGAAAGAGGGAGGGCAGAATGCAAGAAGGTGGATTTACAGGTGACCCAAATTTGGAACAAACTCTTGCCTGGATAACAAAATCAGTTTCCAGGCTCTCAGAGATTTTCTTGCAGAGAAAAACACGTACAAACTTAAGCTCAGTTATATAATCAATAAGATTTCATGAGTAGATTCGGCAAGTTATATGACCTAACTAAAAGCAAATATATGTTCGCTGCAGATGCTAGACGTCCGTTACCCAAAACCAAAGTACAATAAGCATATGCTTGGTTGCCACACTGAGAATATACTTACAGGAACAATCAACTTTTGACCTCCCCGGTGCAATTCAAATTTCCAAAAGATTCCCTATAAATAACATATACAGCTGTTAGAGATGAAAACAAGCTTACAACAGGTAATATCACATATAACAACCACAGCAGAAAACTCCAAAATTGCTATTCATTTTCCCTCCCTTCCCCATCCAAACCACCATCCTTTAACCCAATGTAATTAAGGAATAAAGAATGTAATGTTTGACGTTGAGGGTAATCTTTAAAAAAAAAAAAAAAAATCTATGCTTCTGTACACGAAAGTTATGCACTCCAATAAGTATAAGTAAACCATGAATTTTGATCATACAGAAGAAGCATAGAGCATAAAACTTGGTGTACTGATTTTTTATTTTTACCAAAAAAGTGACCAGATGATGTTACATAACAATGATTGGATCTCTTTGATATCACAGGGCCCATGAACAATGAATTAACCAACCTATAAGTTAAGCAAGTCTCATTATGTTTTGTTGGCATGTGTCGTAGTCTTACTCCTTTGATGCAACATATGCCTAGAAAGTCAATATGCAGCTTTGACAACATTAATTTCTCTATCTATGGCTCCAAATCGCTCAATGCCAAATTAGGAAGTTATTAACTCCACTACCTGAATTCCAATCGTATACAGCATGCGAACAGTGCTGAAGTTGGATATTTTTCTCCCACCTCCTACTTCAAGTTCAAGTGCTCCACTGAAAAATTTGGTGTCCAATGTCAGAAGTCAAAAGACAAGCAGCAAATGATTACTGCAGGCACATAAAACCTTTCAAGTAAACCAGTCAAACTATGCAACCCTTTAGCAGCATGCTGCTCTCATGTTTTTAACCGGAAATTAAGATACTAAATCACAAAATATGTTTTTAATCAAGAAATTCAGCTAAATGAAAAATATTAGATGCACTTTTAATACAATGCAATGGACATACAAGCACAATAGGCAAAAATAACACCAGCCTTTTGTCATTTGGTACGTAGCAGAATATATAATTGCAAAAATAATACTTGGAAGCACTTCCAATTTCCAGATATATAATTGCAAGCTGCTCCACAAGCAATAAAACAAGGTATCACTTTTGAAGTTATGAGAGACGATTTTAATATTAGACAAATTGCATTCCTAGTCAAATATATTTCCACTTCTAAAGTTGCATTTCAAAATAAGGTAGTCAGGGATGCAGAAGAGGTATCACTTCGAAGTATCATTATTACGACAAAGACCCAAAGACATAAATACACACCACCAAACATAGACACACACAAAGACAGGGAGAGGGAGAACTCATTGATCTTGCATGTTTAAGGCACTATTTGACTAGCACTTACGTATTCAAGCTATCTCTCGACTATATCTATATGAGGCTCATGCTCAGATTCCAGAAAACTTTAGGCAAATTAAAGATGCAAAACTAACAATGTTTAATAATACACAGACCTTCCAAATCTTCCTCCAACGCGCCCATGGGAGTTTGAGGAGAAGCGATGTGTATAATGAGCTGTTAAGCCAACTGCACCTGGACCAATCTACAATATGTTGAAAATGATTAGTGATAGAACATCTAAGGTATATAACAGGGAAGGTATAGGAAAGAAGATTCAAAAGAGAGGGAGAATACACCAACATTGGTGTTCCATATTTGAAGCTTGAACATACTAGATGTAAATATACTAGATGCAAAAATAATTCAAACATAAAATAAGGTGAAATCATTACTCGTGAAGCTTCTTTTCTGCAAATGAAAAGAAATTTGACTTGATAAAAATTTGTTTTCCAAAATATCTATGATATTAAATGAATAATCTGAAATCCTAACTTCCGTATGCATTTTACTACTAATAGACTCATTATTATTCACTCAAAGATACAATGCTGAGTGTCCTGATATGTATTTACTCATAGGAAAGAGAAACATTAGCTGGTTAAACTATAACTGCATTACGAGCCAGGCTGCCCTTACAGAGCCATACCTTGATATCCCCAGCAGCAGACATTTTTTGATCCTTCTTTTGCCAGCCAACGCCAATAGATGTGTCTGTCCCTAATGCAAGTTGTATCTAAAATAAAGCAAAACCACAAAACTAATAGTGAATTTGGCCCAAAAAAAATTAAGAAGAAGAAGAGAAGAATCAATATGAGGAAAATTTACATTTCCATTAGTTGTCTCTGAGAGTTGCCGTGTCCAATTGTTGGAAAGATTAATTGAACCATCTTTTAAAGACATGGCAAGGCCCATTGTAGCAGAAGAGTGTTGGGATAGTTGACTAAAGACAGTAGAAAGAACAAGTTAATCCAACTAAGTTACATGTAAGGGAACAAAAAATATAGCAGGAAACCAATAGTGAACCTTCCTACCGAGAAGTTTGTACCCCTATTAATGCCCGTAACCCAGCAGAACCCATAAACTCAACGGAAGATGCGGGAGATATATGATGTCTAAAGACAATAGAGGCAACGCCACCACCAGAACTCCCATCAACTGCCAGGTTCCCAGCGAGAGCAATACCACTCCGTTCAGATAATTGAGACTGAACTTCACTTGCCATAGCCATCCTGCATTATCAATACCAATAGTAACATGAGATGATAGGAACATGGCAGTGCAAGATTGTTTTGTTCCACAACTTCAATACATGCTTTCCATCACTGTTGTCAGCTGATGAAGTCATGAGTAGGGTTAAGTTGATAATATGAGGACATTTCTTAATGAATTTGTAATGAATTAGAAGTCTGACACCAACACCCAACATGAGAAACGCATAATACTTTCCTACTTACTGGAGCAAGAATTTGGGAAGCCAGCTATTATATAAAGCTTTAGTAGAATCACATAGATTTCTTAATTCAGAGATACAAAAAATGGCATCATTAATCACAAAATTAGCAGAAAAGAGAGAAGATAAAGTGATAGTATTTTTTTTCCTTTTTTGGCAGAAAAATGAACTAGCAATTTGGATAAACTTGAGATAAGTATAAAAATGTAAAGCAGCATGAGCTGTACCCTCTCATAATGCCATCACCCTCCAAAAATTGTGGCAAAGACAGATTTGCCATAACTGAACCAGAAGGTCGAACATGTGATGAGACCTTTTCTTGTTCTTTCTGACGCCGCAGTCTCTCAAGTTCTTCTTTAATTTCTTGCGCCTTATTTAGGTTTGGACCAAGTTCCAAACCAGAAGTTAGTCCTTCCATGCCATATATATCATATATCAGCCTCTTGTGCTCGTCTGATAAAATTTCATAGGCTTCACATATACGCTGGAAGTTCTCTGTTGCAATATCTTTCATCTGCAAAGGTTTAAGCACAAATTAGTTTAGATTCTTTTTCCCGAACACTAAGAATCCAAAAAATCCATTCTTCAACTAATTTTGTACAAAAGCCGGAACTAGCTAAGGTCCCACGCTAATGCAGTTCCCTAGCCCAATCCCCATACCAGATTGAAATAAAAGAATAAATAACAAGCAAACAATCTGCCCATCAGCTGTCGATGCACATATTGCATTTCGAGCATTTTATAGGATGCAGTTTTGATACCGATACATGAGCTAGCCAGGTTCACAATTCTCTCAAATTGGTAGAACCTTTACTAATATGATCTATTTGAAGAATGTTAAGAAAAAAAACTACTAAGTATCGAATGCAATATAACATACCAATAATCAAGTCCCAGACCCAGTCACAGTCAACTGGTAGACCAGCTTAAAATCCAACAACATTTACCAAGATAATGCATAATGTTCGATAAAAGAATACCACGCCCAAATTTGGAATTCTCATTCACATACTCCACAATGCATAACAAAATCTTAAGGTTTTCCCCAACAAAATATTGTAGATGAAATTAAACTAGCGAATAAAGTAGCAATACGAAAAGGGATGTTACAACTTAAGGAGATTGATATTTAACAGGAACAATCTATTCAAGAAATGATTTATGGAAATTCTTAATTGGAACACAATATCCCAAGTAACGCAACCCAAAAAGGGAAAAAAATTGGGATGATGGAGTACTTGAGCAGCCTGATATTTATCAGGGTGATAGACTTGAGCCCATTGACGATAAGCTTTTCTAATTTCCTCATCTGAGGCTTCTGGTGATACATTCAGCAGTGCATAAAGTTCTCTGTTTGGGGCTCCTCCTCCTCCTTTTACTTCCTCCTTCATTGCTATTTTGAATTATAATAATCCACCAAAACAGATAACAATAACAGCAACACTAATAACAATTAGGGATTAGGGTTTAGGAAGATGAAAATTTTCATAAAGGGGTTTTAGACGGAGTTGGCAAAGCCTCTCTCCGAACTCTGAAACTGTTCAAAGCTTGAAGAACACTGTGAGAATCCCATTTAAGGGACTGTTTGGCTTCAGCAACTTGTAACTTTCGTGGGCGTCAGGTTACCCGGCCTAGATCACTTGTCAAGCTACTTTAGTACTTTGGGCCTTGAGTTAACCCGCTTCATGTTTTCTTCTCAGCCCAAAGTCATACTTTTGACAAACTGCCTCCGTTGGGTTGTGGATCTCTGATTGACATTTGAGCAAAGTTGGGCCCGATTTGTAAACCGACCTTTTCCATTGAACCAGCACCTTGTTGAGGTTACCATCAACACCTACCCCGTCACCACTTAGTTGGTGACTGATTTTTTTTTTCTCATTAGTATATTCATTTTGTCATAAGTTTAATCTACATAATATGAGAATATTATAAAATACTTGAAAATCTTAACATTTATCTTGGTTTAATTATTTGTACAAATTTAATGTTGTAAACATAAGAGTTTTCTCGTAACCTTTAAAGTTGACATCAACGTTAATCGTTTCATTTCATCATTTTTGTCCTAATAAGTGGCTGGAATGGTCCCTATATGAAAAAAGGCTGGACGTCGCTCACCAGGTTGAAGATGTAAAAGCCCATTTATTTGATTGTTGAAGCCCACCGATGCAAACGCTGGGCCCTTCACACGCTGTCATCGGCTCACTTGTCAATAAATAAAACAAGGAGCCTATTTTAAGTGTGATCTGGCAGATGCTCTCATCAATGTTGGGCCCTTCTCATGAGCATGTTGGAATAATAGATTATTTGGAATAATTTTTTTTGAAAAAAAAAAATACTACTCTTCCGTCCCAATTTATTTGTCATGTTTCACGAATTCAACTTTTTTAAAAATAGTGATTTGATTGTAATATATTTGAGATAAAATAAAAATTTAAAAATGTGTCGATAATGCAAACAAATAAATTTTGACAAGTAATTCACGATCCGGCCAAATTGTTTTCTTGACAGCACGAGTCTCAATTGTTTCGAGTTTTTTAACTCCTGCATTCCTAAGGTGTAATGCGCGTAAGAACCTAAACCATCTAAAGGGTAAAAAGACGAAAAGTTGACACGCATTTGCATGGAATAAAGGTAAGCTACTTAAAGTTAGCATGCATTTTCATGGAATAGAGGTAAGCTATACATTGACAGCCAAAGCGATGGAAAGTAGCAAAGAAGCTCTTTTTTGGAAGAATGCATGAAGCTATCAATTCAATGGTGTTTCTATTAAGTCAGTATGGGATAGAATACCGTACTTAGAACTTGAATAATAGGATGGTTCTTTTCTTTATTATAAGATGCGCGTGATGCTAGTCCCGAAGATGGACAAAAATCCAAAGTCCATGATAATCAAAACGGGAAAACTCGCCTGTCGGAGAGTGGAGCCAAATATCATCATCTCTCGATTTGGCGCAGCTCGTCTATCAATGCATGTTTTTTCCTGCATGATTGTCACAGAAAAGTCCGAAGTCTACGAAAAGAAGGAAGTTTCAGAGAAATTTCGTCTGCACGGCTTACAGCCATATCTAACTGCCCCCACCAATTGTCGTGATTTGCAATGACAAGGTCGAGGTTGTCCGGCACACAAATCTCTCCAAATTCCGCTCACAGTTACATGTGGCCTTCAACTCATATTTCAACAATTGCACTAAAGTTGTAGCCCTTTCATTTCATTTTGATCCATTGCCGCTAAATAATCAGGGTAATTTTAGAAATCTCCCCTAAGATTTCTAACAATTACACTAGCCTCCTCTGAGATTTAAAACTTACACTAACCGACCTTGAGGTTTATGATTTGGTAACAAAATCAGTCAATCTCTAAAAAAGCATGATTAAAAAATTACTTCCAAGAGAGAGATGAAAATTTTGTTCCACAAATGCCTCCTATGCATTCCAGTCAAGGTGTGTTAGCAAAAATAATTATAAGTTGCAAACAATAATTAGTAAAGATGTATTGTAGTTATGATTGTTTAGGAAAATTTCATGATTTTCAACTAAAATTATAACTTTTAAATATTAAATTGAGAATAATAGAAATTGTTTACCTGATTTAGGATATGCCTTTTGTAATTTTTCACAGAAAGAAAAAAACTTTCAATTTTGTCTTTCTTCTACCTTCTTTTTCAGCCTTTTCTACAAAATTACTCTGATACAAAGACCATCCTTTTAGTTTCTAAACCAAGGGAAAAGATTCTCAAGAACAAAATTTGTTTTCTATTTCCTTCCGGCATCTAAGCATATCCATCTTTTGATGAAAAACAAGCGTAGATGCTATGAGGAAACAAGTAACTGAGAGTCTGTCTCTAAAGTACTCCAGGCTGGAGGATTTAAGAATCTAAAACATCAAAACAAGAATTGCGTTTAAAAGTTAGAAGTTGCTTCAAACAAAATTTTTCCTAGGTGAGCATGTTCCACCTAAAGAAGAATGTTTCTGACACACTTTTAAGCATTAGAACTGCAAGTTTAAGTCTAGCAAGATTGCGAAGATATCCGACTCCATTGATAATCATGATTATTTCCACCAGGGTTTTCAGACCTGTAGTCTGTTTTAGCTGCCAAAATCAATTTTGTCTAACTGTTTAGACTGGAGAATTCGGGCTGCTTCGATTTTTAACCAATTTCTACGTTGATACTAATTAAAGGGAACTAATTCCGTTTAAAATCTTTCCTCAAACTATTCTGCTAATTTTTTATTTAGTTACTTCTGGTGGGAAGGAGCACCTTTACTTTAGTGACACAAATGGGATTTTATTGCAGAACTGTTTGTTCAGATTTTTTTTTTTTTTGGGGGGGCTCGCATTTTGAATATCGTATTCTCAGAAAAAGAAAAGCTTGATTGAGTCCAAGCAATCGTCCTGCTTGTTCTTTTTGCTGTCCAAGTACCTCACCAGACTAGGCCATACAAAACTAGTTCTGTCGTCAAGGTTTAGCTAGAAAATTTTCATCTCGTACAATCTCCAAAATAGAGGACCACATCCATACCAAATCAAAACGGTGTCAGGAGCCCCCAAACTCCATCCTTTACATTCTACTGATTCTGATTTTTTGGGATAAATTTCACTTTGCTTCCTTCAATTATAGTCAAATTCCTTCATCGATCCTTAAATTTTAAAATAGGACACTTTAGTTTTTAAAATATAAAATTTATCCCACTTTAGTTCTTAAGGTATAAAAATTTATCTCGCTTTAGTCCCTAATTATAAAATTTGTCCTACTCAAATATAATATCTATCTAACTTTAGTGGGATAATTTCTACATTTTAAGGATTAAAGTGTCTCATTTAAAATTTAGGCACCAAAATGAGAATTTTCGGTACAGTTGAAGGGTACAAAGCTAAGTCAACCAAATTTTGTGTGTTTTGGTTTCACTAATTTTCTCCATTTGTGGTATGCAAATGCTCTAATTACAAGAGAATCATTGAATAAAAGGATAATTTCAGTAACCTTCCTTAAGGTTTTTGATAATTGCATTCACCTCTCTTGAAATTTGAATAATTACAGAAACCTTCCCTAGAAAGTATACTTTGGTAACAATTGATGATATAAAAAAAACAATGAATGTTCAATGTTACTCCTCTCTAATATGTAAAACAAATTAAATACTAAAAAGTCAATTATTATCACCGTTATCTATTGGGTGAAAATTTCAAGTTAATTTTTTGCAGGAAAATTTAAGCCATATTTTGAAAGCATTCTTTTTTGATACTTTAGACATATTTTTTAGTTAAGTACTTTTTGAAGATACTTATTTTAACAAATGCCTCTCTAATTGGGTGGTTGACTTGTTGTAAATTGATTAATAAATCTAGTCAAAAATTAGAAATAAAGTGTAATGTACTAAATTAGATGACATTAGAGTTTTAGGATCAAGAAGCATTGCCAAAAAGGAATTATTGTTTTTTTTAAAAACCTATTTTCACTTAATATTTTTAAAGTTTGTAAAGGCTATCATTGTCTTTTCATAATATCAAGAGAGATAAGTGCCATTTTCAAATCTTAGGGGAGGTGGCCACAATTGTTCGAAACCTCATGGGAAGTTTCTGAAATTATACCTAAAATAAATTCCCTTGCTGTTCTTTCTTTCTCTCGCCTAACAAATCAGTGCCTTACGCTTCATTTCTTTTTCTTTTTGGGGTGCTTTATTCGTGCTTCATTACGTATTTCTCTATTTGACACAGACATAGCTAAGATAGCTCCCTCTTACAAACAAAACTAGGGTTTCCAAGATTCCTCCCTAAACTCCAAATCCCTAGCTGAAAAGCCTTGCAATAATGGGGTTTCACTTGGTTCTAGTAGTAGTAGCAAAGCTCAAACTCTTGAGCGCAGGTCATCACATGTGCTTAAGCACTCCAATAATGGCCAGCTTAGTAGGCCCTTTTTTGCTCAAGTTCATCTTCACTACTTTCAAACCTCTTCATCAGGTTTTCATCAATGCAGCCTATTCTTCCAGATTGTTCATCTTTCAGATGGGCCAGATAACCTTCAGTTCCCAGCCACCAGGATTCACTAACGGCGCCAACACCAGGTGGCAGCGGGCTCTCCGGTTGGTGAGCGAGAGATTGATTCTTGCTCGGCAGTCGCAGACCACAGATTCTGAAGAGGAGAGTATCCGTGCTATCTCAGTTCTAGCCCTCTAAGCTCTCAGACAGATGTCTTGAAAAATCTCTTATTAACTTGTAAGTAGATTAGTACCAAAGTTCTTCTTGCTTTTGTGCTGGTATTATGACGTTTTAAGATTAATTTATGATTTACATACAATTGTATCATTTCTGCTATGTACTTATATGGATTATTAATTTTTTTTTTGGGTTATGATCTAGAACAACAAATAATGACATATATGTGAAAAGAAGTTTTTTAATAAACTTAATACAATACAAAACAGATGAAATTACTCGTGCTTTTTGCAATCCTTCATGTAGCACAACGAGATAATTTCTTGTACAGCTTCAATTAAAAAAAAAATCTTGTACTGCATTAAATTTTCCATCGAATAGGAATCATATGTATGTGTCCCACATAAGTTATAACCCTTTAGAACATGAGGCGAAACGAAACTTCGTCATACATGGTTTAACGTAGATAATTTGGATCTTTGTTGGACAACCAGACAAAATTATCCCAAACGGAAATTTCTTAGTACATGTTTTGTCTTATTGAATTTGTGGACAAGCAAAGTTTGGAAGACTTGTAAAGTTCATGCCATATGGAAAACTAATCTTGAGAGAGCATTAGATCTGTGGGAATGAATTTCCATTTTACTTCTTTCTTTCTCCAGCTGCTTGCTGCATAGAAATGTATATGTACTACGTTTTAGAAATTGATGAATGACTGATTTATTGGCCAGTGTGCATATGATTAATTTCCTAGAAACCAAACAAAACGAAATGCTGCTCCATATTGAAGTTTAGATAACACAGGAGAGGGTTTATGATTGCAAACGTAGAACTGGGAAAATGCTACATTGGCCCCAATAGCACAAAGCTTAGATTGTCTAGGTGTCTAAAACATGAAATCAATTCATGCAGATTTCTAGTTCTTAAAATTTAGATGGTGTTCCTGCTGCATCATTGGAGCATTGTCTGATTTCTAGAAGAGGGAGGGCAGGATTATACATTGTTTTGAGGAGCTAATGAAGCATCATATTGTTGTTGACGTTCTGCCATATTTATGTGCTTCAGAGTACATGTTGGATCCTTATCGTGCTGTTGCTTCCCAATTTAATAGTAAATAACAAATTAAGAAAGAATGTCCACCAAGCACAATAAGCTTAATTAAGTCATCAAGAACCTGATTTGCCATAACTTTATGGTGCTTTAATTAATCTCCTTTTAAGGATAAAGAATAAAGGTATATGGACTTGTTTTAGTCTTTTCAAGGAAAGCTTTTTGTGCACAAGCATGTTGCGATACTGAAAGAAATCCCTTTACAAACATTGTTTATGAATTAGTTATTTCTAGAATAATGCTTTTTATATACATTTGTTTTCTCTCTCCAACTTGAACTTCTCTGGTGCGTGGATGAATTCTCCAACTTGAACTTTCAAAAACTATATTTTGCAGGTGGATTTTCCTTCTTTGAGGATCAACACAAAGAACAAATTCATGAGTGCTATATGAAACAGGTTTGTATAACTGGTATGCAATTGGTGAAGAGATGCTTATGTGTTAGTATTTATAAAAGTGCTATATGAAACAGGTTTGTATGCAATTGGTGAAGAGATGCTTCTGTGTTAGTATTTATAAAAATTGTCATTAAAACTTGAAAGTGTCCGATGTAAAATAAATGTGAGCATGTATTTTTACAATAACATGGGATTCGAGGCATCTAATTAAGTTGCTACTGCATTGCATGCATGGTGCAATTCACCACTAAGATAGAATAGGATGAAACATATTCGATTTAGGGCATTTATTTTTCAAATGAATCTATCATTATACTCGATTTGGACCGTAAATTATACCATACCCACCTAGTCAACCCTGCATCTGTTGAGTCTCATGTGCTATAGGGTTTGGCTGATTCAAGGGCATGTATGATATTAAATACTCATCATTGCATATCTGTCTTTGTGACATATTTGCGAAATTTAATATCCAGAATAAAGGTGATAATCATATGCATGTCGATCTGCACAAAGAAGGTAACGCGAAGTTGGAGCTAGGTGATGTTATGCACGGGGAAAAAGAAAATTGGTCAACGATTGATTGATATTGATTTTTTGGGTACAAAGTTTACATGCACATAGGATATAGAATTGATTGAGTTTCTGGCAAAAAGTTGATGAAACCTTTTAGAGCTCCTTGATTCTTTACCCATCCCATCCAAAAAAAAAAAACCATAATTTTTCTAAAGCTGATCAACGTCTTTAGTGCCAAAAAACGTTAGGGAAAGACGAAACAATTATATTTTGATCTCCCAAAAGTACTTTATGGTTGAATTTTTTTTGGTAAAAATTGACCAAATCATTGTGGAAATCAGATTGCATGGGGATTATTGAATCTTTTTATGAGTTAATCTTTGTGGCAACTGAATTGTGTACATGTATCGACGAGTGTATAATACCCACAAAAGGCAATCATTGGAAAGAATTGGCTACACTTTTAATTGATTAGTAATCGAAAAAATTGAATCTTGATTTTGTGCTGATTCGGGAAACATCAAAGAAAGTGCCACTTTGTTCTGGATAGTCTTACACGGTACTTTAATACGCCTCGTAGGAAAAGAAAAATGTCATGTATGTGCTAGGGGTGTCAATTTCCAACACGATATGAAAACACGACACGAACCTAACACGAAATTAATGGATTTGGGTTGAGGTTTCGCGGGTTCGGGTCAGAATCGGGTCGAATCCAATGGACCCGAAAAGAAAATGGATCGAATTCGGGTCAACACGTGGGTGACCTGATATGACCCGATAACCCGTTTACCAATTAAAAATAATTTAATAAACATAAAATTATTTTATCTAACTAAACTAAGTTATTCTTTTTTTCCAAAGGCATTAATCACTTAATCCTAAATGAATTTATTTAACTTGTGTGAAGTTGAAATTATTATATTTCGACAAATAATGTATAATATTATTTTTTACTTTTATACAGTTTTAATTTATTTTATATTTGGTTTGGGTTAAAACACTTTTACGGTGTTTTAATTTATTTTAGATTTGGTTCGGGATTATTTATTTAAATTTTATTACTTGATTATGTAGTTAGTCTTGTACGAAATTGGTTTTATTAGAAATTACAGTGGTAAATTAATAAATTAAAATTAAGTTTCGGGTCATTTCGGGTCGACCCCCCGCCAACCTGAAATTTTCGGGTTCGAGTCAGGTATCCTGACCCGTTTCGGGTTGGCGGGTCAGGTTCAGGTCAGCGGGTTTTCTGTTATACGTGGGTCTCAACCTGACCCGTCAACCCGAAACGGACCCGATTGCCACCCCTAGTATGTGCCATATCTTTTTGAAGCTTGCGCATTTTGTAGGAGATTATATGTCATATTACAGATAAGGTCCATTTTCAGTAGGCTAGAATAACAAGAAATAAAATACACAAAGAGCTAAGTCTGGAAAATTTTTCCTATTATTTGCCATTTTATTTTGGAATCTTTCCTAACTCAGTCACATTTTTGTATCACAAAACGAATCATACAAGTTATTACAATTAAATAATTTGCCAAAAAGAAAAAAGAAAATCCAAAGGCAACTTTTATATTTTTTATTATTTTTTGGATGGAAACTAAAAACACAATTCAAACCTTTTTTTTTCTAATAAAAAAAATCCAGACGGGCAACTTTACTATTTTTTTCGTTTAAATGCCATGACACCGTGAGTAGCATCATTCCCACAGGAAAAAAAAATTAGTTCACATCATAAGCCGAAGGTAAAAATGGGCTTGGCCCAAACAACTGTACGGAGCTTCTTAAAGTTGAATTGTTGTTGAACTAATATGACATGGTGAGATCAGTCTGAGTTCAGGCCTCTAGAGATAAAGTATTGGGCTCCATGTGTCATTATCCCAAAGCCTCCATGCGATGGGCCCGATAACCCAGGGACTTGAACCGTCTATCATGATTTTTAGCTTTTAAAAATTGCTGTTATAAAAAGAAAGGAAGACAGAAAGAAAAAAGCTTTCTCAAATTGAAACATAATCTTCGTGCTTACATTTCTTTCATTTTAACTGAGGAATTTAATAGCAATACTTTCAAACGATGAATTCATTTTGCAAAATTAGGATGCTTATTGATGCTAAAACTGCTCTACACTTGCTTAAATCTGCAGATACCTCAACTCATGAGTATGCTTCAATTATCTCCGATTGCAGGTTCCTGATCTCTGCCCTGGCGAAAGTCACACTTAGACATGCTTATCGAGAAACAAACCAGTGTGCTGACAGATTGGCAAAACTGGATGCTCAACAAGACGTGAATTTTGTATGCTATGAAAGTATTTCTTATGCTTTGAAAAGTCTAGTAGATGCAGATCTTAAGGGAATTTGTTTCCCTCGTTTTGTACCTATAACTTAAGTTTGTTTAATATATAGTCCCTTTTATTATCAAAAAAAAAAAATTCATGCGAAAAGGACCAGATACCACTTGTCAATAACTCACGCGCGGAAAAACCTCGGTGTTTGACCCACAAAGAACGGAAACGCTAATTCTCAAAGTCGATTATGACTTCTGCCGATGAAGCACAAGCAACAGAAGTTTGACAAGTGGTACAAAATTGAAGTGTCTCATTTAAAATTTAGGCACCAAAATGAGAATTTCCGGTACAGTTGAAGGGTACAAGGCTAAATCAACCAAAATTTGTGTGTTTTGGTTTCACTATTTTTCTCCATTTGTGGTATGCAAATGCTATAATTACAAGAGAATCATTGAATAAAAGGATAATTTCAGTAACCTTCCTTAAGGTCTTTGACAATTGCATTCACCTCTCTTGAAATTTGAAAAATTACATAAATCTTCCCTAGGAAGTATGCTCCGGTAACAATTGATGAAATAAACAAAAAAAAAATGAATGTTCAATATTACTCCTCTTTGATATGTAAAACAAATGAAATGTTAAAAAATAATTATCATCATTATCTGTTGGGTGAAAATTTCAAGTTAATTTTTTGCAAGAAAATTTAAGCCATATTTTGAAAGCATTCTTTTTTGATACTTTAGACATATTTTTTAGTTAAGTAATTTTTGACGATACTTATTTTAACAAATTCCTCCCTAATTGGTTGGTTGACTTGTTGTAAATTGATCAATAAATCTAGTCAAAAAATTAGAAATAAAGTATAATGTACTAGATTAGATGCCATTAGAGTTTTAGGATCAAGAAGCATTGCCAAAAAGGAATTATTGTTTTTTTTAAAACCTATTTTCACTTAATATTTTTAAAGTTTGTAAAGGCTATCATTGTCTTTTCATAATATCAAGAGAGATAAGTGCCATTTTCAAATCTTAGGGGAGGTGGCCACAATTGTTCGAAACCTCATGGGAGGTTTCTGAAATTATCCCTTAAATAAATTCCCTTGCTGTTCTTTCTTTCTCTCGCCTAACAAATCAGTGCCTTACGCTTCATTTCTTTTTCTTTTTGGGGTGCTTTATTCGTGCTTCATTACGTATTTCTCTATTTGACACGGACATAGCTAAGATAACTCCCTCTTACAAACAAAGCTAGGGTTTCCAAGATTCCTCCCTAAACTCCAAATCCCTTGCTGAAAAGCCTAGCAAAAATGGGGTTTCACTTGGTTCTAGTAGCAAAGCTCAAACTCTTGAGCGCAGGTCATCACATGTGCTTAAGCACTCCAATAATGGCCAGCTTAGTAGGCCCTTTTTTGATCAAGTTCATCTTCACTACTTTCAAACCTCTTCATCAGGTTTTCATCAATGCAGCCTATGCTTCCAGATTGTTCATCTTTCAGATGGGCCAGATAGCCTTCAGTTCCCAGCCACCAGGATTCACTAACGGCGCCAACACCAGGTGGCAGCGGGCTCTCCGGTTGGTGAGCGAGAGATTGATTCTTGCTCGGCAGTCGCAGACCACAGATTCTGAAGAGGAGAGTATCCGTGCTATCTCAGTTCTAGCCCTCTAAGCTCTCAGACAGATGTCTTGAAAAATCTCTTATTAACTTGTAAGTAGATTAGTACCAAAGTTCTTCTTGCTTTTGTGCTGGTATTATGACGTTTTAAGATTAATTTATGATTTACATACAATTGTATCATTTCTGCTATGTACTTATATGGATTATTAATTTTTTTTTTGGGTTATGATCTAGAACAACAAATAATGACATATATGTGAAAAGAAGTTTTTTAATAAACTTAATACAATACAAAACAGATGAAATTACTCGTGCTTTTTGCAATCCTTCATGTAGCACAACGAGATAATTTCTTGTACAGCTTCAATTAAAAAAAAAATCTTGTACTGCATTAAATTTTCCATCGAATAGGAATCATATGTATGTGTCCCACATAAGTTATAACCCTTTAGAACATGAGGCGAAACGAAACTTCGTCATACATGGTTTAACGTAGATAATTTGGATCTTTGTTGGACAACCAGACAAAATTATCCCAAACGGAAATTTCTTAGTACATGTTTTGTCTTATTGAATTTGTGGACAAGCAAAGTTTGGAAGACTTGTAAAGTTCATGCCATATGGAAAACTAATCTTGAGAGAGCATTAGATCTGTGGGAATGAATTTCCATTTTACTTCTTTCTTTCTCCAGCTGCTTGCTGCATAGAAATGTATATGTACTACGTTTTAGAAATTGATGAATGACTGATTTATTGGCCAGTGTGCATATGATTAATTTCCTAGAAACCAAACAAAACGAAATGCTGCTCCATATTGAAGTTTAGATAACACAGGAGAGGGTTTATGATTGCAAACGTAGAACTGGGAAAATGCTACATTGGCCCCAATAGCACAAAGCTTAGATTGTCTAGGTGTCTAAAACATGAAATCAATTCATGCAGATTTCTAGTTCTTAAAATTTAGATGGTGTTCCTGCTGCATCATTGGAGCATTGTCTGATTTCTAGAAGAGGGAGGGCAGGATTATACATTGTTTTGAGGAGCTAATGAAGCATCATATTGTTGTTGACGTTCTGCCATATTTATGTGCTTCAGAGTACATGTTGGATCCTTATCGTGCTGTTGCTTCCCAATTTAATAGTAAATAACAAATTAAGAAAGAATGTCCACCAAGCACAATAAGCTTAATTAAGTCATCAAGAACCTGATTTGCCATAACTTTATGGTGCTTTAATTAATCTCCTTTTAAGGATAAAGAATAAAGGTATATGGACTTGTTTTAGTCTTTTCAAGGAAAGCTTTTTGTGCACAAGCATGTTGCGATACTGAAAGAAATCCCTTTACAAACATTGTTTATGAATTAGTTATTTCTAGAATAATGCTTTTTATATACATTTGTTTTCTCTCTCCAACTTGAACTTCTCTGGTGCGTGGATGAATTCTCCAACTTGAACTTTCAAAAACTATATTTTGCAGGTGGATTTTCCTTCTTTGAGGATCAACACAAAGAACAAATTCATGAGTGCTATATGAAACAGGTTTGTATAACTGGTATGCAATTGGTGAAGAGATGCTTATGTGTTAGTATTTATAAAAGTGCTATATGAAACAGGTTTGTATGCAATTGGTGAAGAGATGCTTCTGTGTTAGTATTTATAAAAATTGTCATTAAAACTTGAAAGTGTCCGATGTAAAATAAATGTGAGCATGTATTTTTACAATAACATGGGATTCGAGGCATCTAATTAAGTTGCTACTGCATTGCATGCATGGTGCAATTCACCACTAAGATAGAATAGGATGAAACATATTCGATTTAGGGCATTTATTTTTCAAATGAATCTATCATTATACTCGATTTGGACCGTAAATTATACCATACCCACCTAGTCAACCCTGCATCTGTTGAGTCTCATATGCTATAGGGTTTGGCAGATTCAAGGGCATGCATGATATTAAATACTCATCGTTGCATATCTATCTTTGTGATATATTTGCGAAATTTAATATCCAGAATAAAGGTGATAATCATATGCATGTCGATCTGCACAAAGAAGGTAACGCGAAGTTGGAGCTAGGTGATGTTATGCACGGGGAAAAAGAAAATTGGTCAACGATTGATTGATATTGATTTTTTGGGTACAAAGTTTACATGCACATAGGATATACAATTGATTGAGTTTCTGGCAAAAAGTTGATGAAACCTTTTAGAGCTCCTTGATTCTTTACCCAACCCATCCAAAAAAAAAAACCATAATTTTTCTAAAGCTGATCAACGTCTTTAGTGCCAAAAAACGTTAGGGAAAGACGAAACAATTATATTTTGATCTCCCAAAAGTACTTTATGGTTGAATTTTTTTTGGTAAAAATTGACCAAATCATTGTGGAAATCAGATTGCATGGGGATTATTGAATCTTTTAATGAGTTAATCTTTGTGGCAACTGAATTGTGTACATGTATCGACGAGTGTACAATACCCACAAAAGGCAATCATTGGAAAGAATTGGCTACACTTTTAATTGATTAGTAATCGAAAAAATTGAATCTTGATTTTGTGCTGATTCGGGAAACATCAAAGAAAGTGCCACTTTGTTCTGGATAGTCTTACACGGTACTTTAATACGCCTCGTAGGAAAAGAAAAATGTCATGTATGTGCTAGGGATGTCAATTTCCAACACGATATGAAAGCACGACACGAACCTAACACTAAATTAATGGATTTGGGTTGAGATTTCGCGGGTTCGGGTCAGAATCGGGTCGAATCCGATGGACCCGAAAAGAAAATGGGTCGAATTCGGGTCAACACGTGGGTGACCTGATATGACCCGATAACCCGTTTACGAATTAAAAATAATTTAATAAACATAAAATTATTTTATCTACTAAACTAAGTTATTCTTTTTTGCCAAAGGCATTAATCACTTAATCCTAAATGAATTTATTTAACTTGTGTGAAGTTAAAATTATTATATTTGGACAAATAATGTATAATATTATTTTTTACTTTTATACAGTTTTAATTTATTTTATATTTGGTTTGGGTTAAAACACTTTTACGGTGTTTTAATTTATTTTAGATTTGGTTTGAGATTATTTATTTAAATTTTATTACTTGATTATGTAGTTAGTCTTGTACGAAATTGGTTTTATTAGAAATTATAGTGGTAAATTAATAAATTAAAATTAAGTTTCGGGTCATTTCGGGTCGACCCCCGCCAACCTGAAATTTTCGGATTCGAGTCAGGTATCCTGACCCGTTTCGGGTTGGCGGGTCAGGTTCAGATCAGCGGGTTTTCTGTTACACGTGGGTCTCAACCTGACTCGTCAACCCGAAACGGACCCGATTGCCACCCCTAGTATGTGCCATATCTTTTTGAAGCTTGCGCATTTTGTAGGAGATTATATGTCATATTACAGATAAGGTCCATTTTCAGTAGGCTAGAATAACAAGAAATAAAATACACAAAGAGCTAAGTCTGGAAAATTTTTCCTATTATTTGCCATTTTATTTTGGAATCTTTCCTAACTCAGTCACATTTTTGTCTCACAAAACGAATCATACAAGTTATTACAATTAAATAATTTGCCAAAAAGAAAAAAGAAAATCCAAAGGCAACTTTTATATTTTTTATTATTTTTTGGATGGTAACTAAAAACACAATTCAAACCTTTTTTTTTTCTAATAAAAAAAATCCAGACGGGCAACTTTACTATTTTTTTCGTTTAAATGCCATGACACCGTGACTAGCATCATTCCCACAGGAAAAAAAAAAATAGTTCACATCATAAGCCTAAGGTAAGAATGGGCTTGGCCCAAACAACTGTACGGAGCTTCTTAAAGTTGAATTGTTGTTGAACTAATATGACATGGTGAGATCAGTCTGAGTTCAGGCCTCTAGAGATAAAGTATTGGGCTCCATGTGTCATTATCCCAAAGCCTCCATGCGATGGGCCCGATAACCCAGGGACTTGAACCGTCTATCATGATTTTTAGCTTTTAAAAATTGCTGTTATAAAAAGAAAGGAAGACAGAAAGAAAAAAGCTTTCTCAAATTGAAACATAATCTTCGTGCTTACATTTCTTTCATTTTAACTGAGGAATTTAGTAGCAATACTTTCAAACGATGAATTCATTTTGCAAAATTAGGATGCTTATTGATGCTAAAACTGCTCTACACTTGTTTAAATCTGCAGATACCTCAACTCATGAGTATGTTTCAATTATCTCCGATTGCAGGTTCCTGATCTCTGCCCTGCCGAAAGTCACACTTAGACATGCTTATCGATAAGCAAACCAGTGTGCTGACAGATTGGCAAAACTGGGTTCTCAACAAGACGTGAATTTTGTATGCTATGAAAGTATTTCTTATGCTTTGAGAAGTCTAGTAGATGCAGATCTTAAGGGAATTTGTTTCCCTCGTTTTGTACCTATAACTTAAGTTTGTTTAATATATAGTCCCTTTTATTATCAAAAAAAAAAAATCATGCGAAAAGAACCAGATACCACTTGTCAATAACTCACGCGCGGAAAAACCTTGGTGTTTGACCCACAAAGAACGGAAACGCTAATTCTCAAAGTCGATTATGACTTCTGCCGATGAAGCACATGCAACCAATGTTTTTAAACTCGGACCGGTCAGTGAATCGGAGAGGTGGCCGGTTCGCGGTTCGACCGGTCCAACCAGCCGGTTCAAAGGTTCACTGTTTTTTTTTTTTTTTTTTAAGTGTTAAGTACTAAGCAGGTTTCATTCTACACTTGAACTTTACCAACATAACTTAATTTAAGTTATGATAATAATAAATTTTCTAAAAGTTATACACAAAACATGGAATGATAAATATAATTAAAATATCATAATTCACCACAAGTTTTCATAAATTCATTATAAACATAAATAGATACAATCCAAATGTGCACCAATTATCACAAATAAAAACACAAAAAATAAATAAATTAAATATTGAAATTCTTTTACAACCCTTAAAAAAATCCATAAAAGAGTTCAAGTTAAGACAAACTATTTGAATAGCAAACTTTTATCAGTGGCATGATAAGCAACCACACCACCTTCACAATTTCATCAACTTAAGCTGAAAAAGTTAAAATTTTATTATAAAAATATAAATCTAATTGCTCAAACTAAAAAAAACTAAAAATTTTTGAAAAACAAATATACAGTTAAACACATAAAAAATTAATTGCTACTAAACATTACTAATTAACATGTTATATTAAATTCAATGATCCTATACCATTAATTATTTTAAATTCAATTATCAATAGCTTCGATTATGTGCCAACTACCATATTTTTGACCAACCCAATGTTATTATTTGTAATTCCTACCCAATTCCTACACGGATGTGCACTACTTTTGCAAAAATTTCATCCTTAATTAATCGAATAAAAATAAAACAAAAATGAGGGAAACATATGAAAATTGAGGGGAAAAAGAAGAAAATGCAAAAAATCAACTAAAGATAATAATATAGAAAAAAACCTTGAAAAGAAAAAAATTAAACTTACTAAAATGTTGGAAAACAAGAAAAGTTAAAATTTTCAACTTGTTTACAATCTGCTAAAGATAATAACCTGATAATAATGGTGAAGACTTGAGAAAATCTTGTTGTGGATATTTGGGTTAAAAATGGTTAAGAAGAAAAAATTGAAAAAAAAAAATAAGAGAAAAACTTGATGTTTTAATATATTTTTTAGTCAAGTAGAATTCTCAACAAACTTAAGTACAGTCTAGCGATAAGATTGTCATATTTAAACTTGGAGACCCAGGTTCGAATCTTAGCTACACCATTCTTGATATTTTGTTGAAGAATTTAAAAAACCGCCGGTTCACGGTTCTTAACGGTTCGCACGGTTCGTCCGGGTTTCAACGGTTCTCCATGAACTTCCGGCTTTAACATTAGACCGGACCGGTGACATAGCCGGTTCGCGGTCCAACCGGTCGAACCGGCCGGTCCGGTCCGGTTCTGAAAACATTGCATGCAACAGAAGTTTGACAAGTGGTACAAAATTGAAGTGTCTCATTTAAAATTTAGGCACCAAAATGAGAATTTCCGGTACAGTTGAAGGGTACAAGGCTAAATCAACCAAAATTTGTGTGTTTTGGTTTCACTATTTTTCTCCATTTGTGGTATGCAAATGCTATAATTACAAGAGAATCATTGAATAAAAGGATAATTTCAGTAACCTTCCTTAAGGTCTTTGACAATTGCATTCACCTCTCTTGAAATTTGAAAAATTACAGAAATCTTCCCTAGGAAGTATGCTCCGGTAACAATTGATGAAATAAACAAAAAAAAAATGAATGTTCAATATTACTCCTCTTTGATATGTAAAACAAATGAAATGTTAAAAAATAATTATCATCATTATCTGTTGGGTGAAAATTTCAAGTTAATTTTTTGCAAGAAAATTTAAGCCATATTTTGAAAGCATTCTTTTTTGATACTTTAGACATATTTTTTAGTTAAGTAATTTTTGACGATACTTATTTTAACAAATTCCTCCCTAATTGGTTGGTTGACTTGTTGTAAATTGATCAATAAATCTAGTCAAAAAATTAGAAATAAAGTATAATGTACTAGATTAGATGCCATTAGAGTTTTAGGATCAAGAAGCATTGCCAAAAAGGAATTATTGTTTTTTTTAAAACCTATTTTCACTTAATATTTTTAAAGTTTGTAAAGGCTATCATTGTCTTTTCATAATATCAAGAGAGATAAGTGCCATTTTCAAATCTTAGGGGAGGTGGCCACAATTGTTCGAAACCTCATGGCAGGTTTCTGAAATTATCCCTTAAATAAATTCCCTTGCTGTTCTTTCTTTCTCTCGCCTAACAAATCAGTGCCTTACGCTTCATTTCTTTTTCTTTTTGGGGTGCTTTATTCGTGCTTCATTACGTATTTCTCTATTTGACACGGACATAGCTAAGATAACTCCCTCTTACAAACAAAACTAGGGTTTCCAAGATTCCTCCCTAAACTCCAAATCCCTTGCTGAAAAGCCTAGCAAAAATGGGGTTTCACTTGGTTCTAGTAGCAAAGCTCAAACTCTTGAGCGCAGGTCATCACATGTGCTTAAGCACTCCAATAATGGCCAGCTTAGTAGGCCCTTTTTTGATCAAGTTCATCTTCACTACTTTCAAACCTCTTCATCAGGTTTTCATCAATGCAGCCTATGCTTCCAGATTGTTCATCTTTCAGATGGGCCAGATAACCTTCAGTTCCCAGCCACCAGGATTCACTAACGGCGCCAACACCAGGTGGCAGCGGGCTCTCCGGTTGGTGAGCGAGAGATTGATTCTTGCTCGGCAGTCGCAGACCACAGATTCTGAAGAGGAGAGTATCCGTGCTATCTCAGTTCTAGCCCTCTAAGCTCTCAGACAGATGTCTTGAAAAATCTCTTATTAACTTGTAAGTAGATTAGTACCAAAGTTCTTCTTGCTTTTGTGCTGGTATTATGACGTTTTAAGATTAATTTATGATTTACATAATTCTACAATTGTATCATTTCTGCTATGTACTTATATGGATTATTAATTTTTTTTTTGGGTTATGATCTAGAACAACAAATAATGACATATATGTGAAAAGAAGTTTTTTAATAAACTTAATACAATACAAAACAGATGAAATTACTCGTGCTTTTTGCAATCCTTCATGTAGCACAACGAGATAATTTCTTGTACAGCTTCAATTAAAAAAAAATCTTGTACTGCATTAATTTTTCCATCGAATAGGAATCATATGTATGTGTCCCACATAAGTTATAACCCTTTAGAACATGAGGCGAAACGAAACTTCGTCATACATGGTTTAACGTAGATAATTTGGATCTTTGTTGGACAACCAGACAAAATTATCCCAAACGGAAATTTCTTAGTACATGTTTTGTCTTATTGAATTTGTGGACAAGCAAAGTTTGGAAGACTTGTAAAGTTCATGCCATATGGAAAACTAATCTTGAGAGAGCATTAGATTTGTGGGAATGAATTTCCATTTTACTTCTTTCTTTCTCCAGCTGCTTGCTGCATAGAAATGTATATATACTACGTTTTAGAAATTGATGAATGACTGATTTATTGGCCAGTGTGCATATGATTAATTTCCTAGAAACCAAACAAAACGAAATGCTGCTCCATATTGAAGTTTAGATAACACAGGAGAGGGTTTATGATTGCAAACGTAGAACTGGGAAAATGCTACATTGGCCCCAATAGCACAAAGCTTAGATTGTCTAGGTGTCTAAAACATGAAATCAATTCATGCAGATTTCTAGTTCTTAAAATTTAGATGGTGTTCCTGCTGCATCATTGGAGCATTGTCTGATTTCTAGAAGAGGGAGGGCAGGATTATACATTGTTTTGAGGAGCTAATGAAGCATCATATTGTTGTTGACGTTCTGCCATATTTATGTGCTTCAGAGTACATGTTGGATCCTTATCGTGCTGTTGCTTCCCAATTTAATAGTAAATAACAAATTAAGAAAGAATGTCCACCAAGCACAATAAGCTTAATTAAGTCATCAAGAACCTGATTTGCCATAACTTTATGGTGCTTTAATTAATCTCCTTTTAAGGATAAAGAATAAAGGTATATGGACTTGTTTTAGTCTTTTCAAGGAAAGCTTTTTGTGCACAAGCATGTTGCGATACTGAAAGAAATCCCTTTACAAACATTGTTTATGAATTAGTTATTTCTAGAATAATGCTTTTTATATACATTTGTTTTCTCTCTCCAACTTGAACTTCTCTGGTGCGTGGATGAATTCTCCAACTTGAACTTTCAAAAACTATATTTTGCAGGTGGATTTTCCTTCTTTGAGGATCAACACAAAGAACAAATTCATGAGTGCTATATGAAACAGGTTTGTATAACTGGTATGCAATTGGTGAAGAGATGCTTATGTGTTAGTATTTATAAAAGTGCTATATGAAACAGGTTTGTATGCAATTGGTGAAGAGATGCTTCTGTGTTAATATTTATAAAAATTGTCATTAAAACTTGAAAGTGTCCAATGTAATATAAATGTGAGCATGTATTTATACAATAACATGGGATTCGAGGCATCTAATTAAGTTGCTACTGCATTGCATGCATGGTGCAATTCACCACTAAGATAGAATAGGATGAAACATATTCGATTTAGGGCATTTATTTTTCAAATGAATCTATCATTATACTCGATTTGGACCGTAAATTATACCATACCCACCTAGTCAACCCTGCATCTGTTGAGTCTCATATGCTATAGGGTTTGGCAGATTCAAGGGCATGCATGATATTAAATACTCATCGTTGCATATCTATCTTTGTGATATATTTGCGAAATTTAATATCCAGAATAAAGGTGATAATCATATGCATGTCGATCTGCACAAAGAAGGTAACGCGAAGTTGGAGCTAGGTGATGTTATGCACGGGGAAAAAGAAAATTGGTCAACGATTGATTGATATTGATTTTTTGGGTACAAAGTTTACATGCACATAGGATATGCAATTGATTGAGTTTCTGGCAAAAAGTTGATGAAACCTTTTAGAGCTCCTTGATTCTTTACCCATCCCATCCAAAAAAAAAAACCCATAATTTTTCTAAAGCTGATCAACGTCTTTAGTGCCAAAAAACGTTAGGGAAAGATGTAACAATTATATTTTGATCTCTCAAAAATACTTTATGGTTGAATTTTTTTTGGTAAAAATTGACCAAATCATTGTACGTGGAAATCAGATTGCATGGGGATTATTGAATCTTTTTATGAGTTAATCTTTGTGGCAACTAAATTGTGTACATATATCGACGAGTGTATAATACCCACAAAAGGCAATCATTGGAAAGAATTGGCTACAATTTTCATTGATTAGTAATCGAAAAAATTGAATCTTGATTTTGTTCTGATTTGGGAAACATCAAAGAAAGTGCCACTTTGTTCTGGATAGTCTTACACGGTACTTTAATATGCCTCGTAGGAAAAGAAAAATGTCATGTATGTGCCATATATTTTTTAAGCTTGCGCATTTTGTAGGAGATTATATGTCATATTATAGATAAGGTCCATTTTCAGTAGGCTTGAATAACAAGAAATAAAATACACAAAGAGCTAAGTCTGGAAAATTTTTCCTATTATTTGCCATTTTATTTTGGAATCTTTTCTAACTCAGTCACATTTTTGTTTCGCATAAACGAATCATACAAGTTATTACAATTAAATAATTTGCAAAAAAAAGAAAAAAGAAAATCCAAAGACAAATTTTATATTTTTTATTATTTTTTAGATGATAACTAAGAACACAATTCAAACCTTTTTTTTAAAAAAAAAAATCCTAACGGACATGCTTAGATGAGTCTGAGTTTCAGGCCTCTAGCCGTTAGACAGGGAGCTAAAGTATTGGGCTCCATCTGCCAATATCCCAAAGCCTCCATGCGATGGGCCCGAAAATCCAGAGACTTGAACCGTATATCATGATTTTTAGCTTTATCAAATTGCTGTTATAAAAAGAAAGGAAGAAAGAAAGAAAAAAGCTTTCATGAATAGCAATATAGCAATACTTTCAAAGGATGAATTCCATCTGCCATCAAATTGCTGTTATATACAATGGCTATATATAGCAATACTTTCAAAGGATGAATTCATTTCTTTCATTTTAACTGTGGAATTTAATAGCAATACTTTCAAATGATGAATTCATTTTGCAAGATTAGGATGCATATACTTATACACTATCAACATAGGAAATAATAATCTATACTTTAATGCTTGAATAAATATGGAAACATACCGTTGATACTTATTGTTTCAAATTTAGATATTTGCAAATCTCGTAATTTAAATGACAAAAGATTCCTAATTCAGAGAAACTTTCGGAGGCTTATTTTTTTAAATGCTTGCAATTGGAAGATTCTAACCATATACAGGTGTAAATGTAGATGTCATTACCCTCTTTATTATAGTGATATGTTTAGTGGGTACTTCTAATCCCCTCCTCTCCACCCATTTCTTAAATCCCATCCTTCCTAGTAGAAGTTTTTTTTTTTTAAAAAAAGGCACTTGTTTAATATATAATTATGTATTAATTTTTTTTGAGAAATAAAGTTAATTAAAATAGTATATAAATGTAATGATATGTAATAATTGTTAGTTTGTACACACACATAGTATAAGTTGGGTGTGATATAGGTGTATTAACGAATACTCACAGAGAAACATTTTTTAACATCAATCAGTTCTCCTCAAAACAAAAAATGCTAAGGTTACATCTTTGTTAGCAATTTCTAAAAAAATTCGTAGGTATTCATTTGTTCTAAAATGCACGAACATTCTTCATTTTTTTCCTCTTTAATTTTCAACATAACGAATGGAAAATTTGAAACATGATAGCTACAAAGTCAACCCCAACCCTTTTACCAAATATTTTGTTAATGAAAAGTAAGAAGATTAGGATCCACCGACCTAATGCAGCGCTTGCAATAATTAAGTACTATTACGTAAATGACCTTTGTCTAACTTATAGATCAAAAATATAATTTATAAAGGAGAAATGATCACAAACTGTCGGTTTTCGTGTTTTTGTAGGTCAACGCCGTGTTTTAGCTGTACCTTCAGTCCATCGTACGGTGAAAATTCTGCACAAAACAAAAAGTAGAAGTATCTCTGTAGGATTTGAGATTCCACCTTCACCAGCAGCCATTTGGAGGATCGGAATTCAGAATCCATTTGAACTTGTTGTAAAGCATCATACTGACGAGTGAGATCATACCTCCCTGACTAATTAAACGTTAGCATGTCCCATTCAGGGAAGGTATAAGTGGTACACGACACAAATCATGCTGCTGCTGGTTTGCTAGAGAGAAATATTCTTTTCTGTGGCTGCATTAAAAAAAAGAATTGATTGTCACTATCTAGGAAGAAAAGAATGGTGTACAACATCATCTGAGATGACCAAGAAATTAGTTTAGGAAAAGAAACAATCTGGAGAACAAGGGGACTTTTACGTCAGCTTGTAATGCATTAACTATGTTTTAAAATCTAAATTATTCATGAGATGCTCTTCCATTTTGTACCTTCAGATTGAGACCATTAAAACCAGTTTAATACACATATACATTCGGTCATCTCTAGCACAAACAGTTGTTATAAAAGCATTTTATACTAATATCAGATTGAAGCTAGGCATGGTTCTGATGAACGCAAATGTTTTTACAGTATAATATTGATCAAGAAAATTCTCCCCGTGAGACCAAATGGGAGGGGAGTTACAACTAGATCCAATCCCCTATACCACCTCTCTAGTGCAGGCTTATCAGGCCAGACTCATTAGGATTTGGCTCTTCTCCAATAAATTCTCCTTCTATTTCCTGCAATGCACATTTGGATGGATGATACGTGTCTTCATTTACTAGGAGGGGACATGATCATTTTAAGTTTGACTAATCTTAACTCTTGTTAATAAATAAAAATACATGTCATGTATTCAGATGTGTATCATGAAAAATGGAGAAAAAATTCACCGGAGAGAATCCAAATCCGACTCATTAAGCATCGGTTGAAGCTGGTTAGTGGTATTAACCAAAAATGACTATCTGAGTGCTTAATTTGTGTTTACCTCACAAGTAGAACCAAAAATGGTTTTGACCATTAATGAGATCTTCCCATGAAAATTACTTAGGATTGATGCCCAAAGTCGAAAAGGTTCTCAGGTTAATTTGCATTAGCCTATGAGATACGACAGCAATAATCTATATTGTATTAGTAGTTTTTCATCATTCCGTAGCTATTAACGCAGGCCAATGTCATAGCGCATAACAAAAAGTTTTGATCACAGCACTTGTACTTTGTGTAGAATGATTTTGACCCTCAACATCTTGACTTTCATCGGACAGGTGGGCATA
Organism: Coffea eugenioides; assembly: GCF_003713205.1. Lineage (NCBI taxonomy): Eukaryota > Viridiplantae > Streptophyta > Magnoliopsida > Gentianales > Rubiaceae > Coffea > Coffea eugenioides. The sequence continues at coordinate 43,410,625 of NC_040042.1, read as the reverse complement.
CATGGCTCTATCTCTAAGTTTAAGGATGAAATCTTCATAGTTTATATACATCAATCATGGCTCAAACTGTGGTGGACTGTGTTACAAGTCAATCTATTCCACCACAAGCGAATGTGTTATGCATGATATCTTCCAACTGCTGTTCCATCAACCCTGGCCTTATTTAGAGATTGATGATGAGAATGCATTTATATTACAATCAATTGTTATTCGCATAAATTAGTTTGGATAAAACCAATTATTTGGAATGTACTTCAAGTTTCTTGATAAAAAAAAAAAGACAGCACCGAAGATAGGACGGCCACACTCCGGCTAAGGCCGCAAATTTATATATTCTGGTTGGGCGGTCATAAGGAAACTCATAAGATGAGGCACGAATAATACGTTGAGAACCAAGTGACAAGACTCCCTCATAAGCCCATATGGAAGATCTTGAGCATATGCTCTGTCAAGTTGGATATTGACAAATGAAGCACAGCAGCGTAGTATAATTTTGCTTACCCGAAAAAGAAAAAAGTTTATTTTTGTGTTACTCCTGAACTCATCTGTCCAGTTCTTGTTTACCAATATTTTGATAATTGTGCTATTGTACCTGAAGTCCCTCAAAAGGTAGGAGATTAGCAACTTAGTAGTTTGCTCAAGTGTACCTCTAGCCTGTTAGGTTTTTAGACTTTTTTAATTGACTTACTGGCAAAACAAAATATATATAACCCATAAAAGATCTATTAAGTCAGCAATTAAATTTTATCTAAATTAAGTTTATGCTGGATTGTGTACTATCATTTGATTCATCTAACCAAATAATACGAATGAATTTAACTCTACTTTGTTAGACTTCCATCCAACCTTTTCCAAACTACTAACCCAAAAGAAGGGGAAAAAATTCAAGGAGTACACTAAATTCGCTCGCAAACGAGTCGGACAGTAGTATATGTTTTTCAATTTCATCCTGTGTGATCAATGATAACATAAGATGCATCAGCACTGAGTAAATTCTTTGCACTGTTTAATAAATTGAAAGAGGATTGGGTTAGATGGTAAGGCGGAAGGGATTGTAAATAGAATAAAAAAAACCGTATTATTCTAATAAACCAAAACCCTAAATGTGAAAAGGATTCAAGCAGCTCTAACAAAATGTCAAAGAAGTAGTACGTAAACATTGGATTCGAGCAATCCTTTCTCTAAGAAAACTAACTTGTACTTTCACACCTTCAATAGTGTAAAGAAAGTTGTCCTTCATCATCGACGTTATAATTAAGACAAAAATGGACTACAACTACAAAGAAATCCTGAGAATTAGCATGATCAACTATACAAAGAGCATGATGCTTTGCTTTGCTTTGCTAGGAAGTAATTGGTAAATGCCAAAAGTTGTGCTACAATGGTTGTAACGATGACGTTTAGTTCTTGCACGAGGAGTAAAATATTCTTGCTAAACATGATCATTCTTTTCAAGAAATGTATATATACTATCTGAGTTATGTGAGAGAACTTAAGCATCCACTAGCCCATGATATTTATTGGAAATCCTTTCGAAAACCGATGTAAACACATCCCTTAGCATGCTGCCCAATTACTGATGTTGAATTATACAATGAAAACTATAAAGCACCATACTAATCGGAAGTTGAAACTCACACGATTTTATGACTGAGAAATTTATTTCTTGTTAAGGCATGCTTTCTTTTTTTTTCTTTTTCAAGGCCATGTGAAGCCATGTTTTTCTTCAAATAAAAGGGGGCAAAAAAACAATTTCCAGCCTTAATAGATATATCACTGCAAAACTTAATGACTCATGTACCGCAAAAAATATAATAAACGTCTTCACCGAGACTTATGTGGTTGGTTCACAAGTAGATTGATTAGCTTCAATTTAATGACTAACTTTTTTAGACAATACATATTTTTGTAAGTAAGTTATTCTCTTAGAACATCTATACGATGAATATCTTTCTTCCAAAACTTTACTACTTGGGTTGTACGTTAGTGTGCACATCTACGCAAGGGTGCAATGTGATTTTGTCCTTAGGCGTCAAGGATAATATCAGAACCAGCCGTTAATGTTTGCAAATATCGTACCTTATACCAATATCTAGTAGTACTTTACGACATTAAATTAATTGACTTGGGATGCCTTTGCAAGTTGCAACAATTGGGAAAAGGCCGTCTATTGTGAGACAAGCAGAATTAAGGTGGCATTATCATGCGAATTTAGTCAGTAGAATATACTTGCTCATTGCCTCATGATGATAAGCTCCAAGTGCCTTACCTTGCAATCTTCGCATTTCTTGAACTAAGAATTTTTCTTGTTCATGTATGTGCTTTTGTTTTCTTTGATGTATCTGCTTAGATGCCAACTCTTGTTATTCTTCTGATAACTAGATTTAGAGCGTCAATTCAGATTCAGATCCCAATCCAAGCATTAATGCCCGCATGCATTTAACTTGGAGGATAGGGAAATGTAAGTGGAAAAGCAGGATATATAGTAGTGGGAATGGAACCCTCTTATTTCCTTGTATCCAAGTCATGGAGACGTAGAAATGAAAAAACCTTGGCAGAAAATTTATCATTTCAAATTACAACTATTCGTTGTCATTTTTGGTTGGGATCGTAAATGCTGGTTAATAATTTACCAACGAATGAAAATGAAAAGCCATAATCTGCTCCACCATTGGAGGAGGAAATATATATTTAAAAAAAAAAAACACATCGTACGAGGATACTAACGACAATTTCACCCGAATGATCACCAGATACTACCTTTTACGAATGCTTTGACAAAATATCTTGCTCTAAGTTACAGATTGTTTAATAGTATTCTTTTTATATAATAAATATTAGGGATAATTTCGTAAACCTTCCCTGAGGTTTCTAACACTTCCACTGATCTCCTATGAGGTTTCGAAAATTAAACTAATCTTCTCTAGACTTAAGCTTTTGGTAATAGAATCAGTTCCAGTCAGAAAGGTACTATTAAAAATGTATTTTGACGTGTGAGATGATCACTTTGTTCCATATATGCCCTTTTCTAATTGTTCTCAAGTTGCTAATTATCCTCAAGTTGTATTAGTAATGAATGAAACAATTAATAAAAGTTAAGGGATATAATTAAAATTCAAAAAGCTGCACCAGCAACAACCTGAAGCAACAGTGATATTTGCAACAATTAGTGCAAACTACAGCGATCATATTTTTTGTCCTTTACAACTACATATAAAGGACACAACTAGCTCTAAAAAGCTATCAAATTATCGGTATAAGCATCTAAATCTAGGGTAAAAAAATTAATCTTTCCATTATAGTTGGCAAGGTGAAAATAAAGTATTGATGCATAAAACATATAGGTATTAGTCAACAAATCAGTAACAAAGGCACGAATTAGTTTTGTCTTAACACAAGATTCAACAAATTACAGACCAGTCAAAAAATCCTTCTACGTAAATTATATAAGGTTGTCTATCCTTATCGTTGTCAAATCATGTTAATCACAAAAATAGTGCCATCTTAGGGTAGCAACCCTTATTCTGGTGTAATTAGTTAATCTCATTTTATTTAGTGCCCCAACCTTTTTTTGTCAAATATCCACTTATAATAAAAGCATAATGTCTTAGGGCAAAGTAGTACTTTAACTACATCTTATATAAGTAATGCGGTTCAAATTCTGACACGGGAGGTTAGTATAATTTTCAAAACCTTAGTAAAAATTAGTGAAAATTTTAGAAACTGCAAGGGAGGTTTCTGAATTTATCCCTAAATATTAAAAATATGAGAATGAAACTATTTGGCGCGTTTTGTGACTAAGGCGTATTTGCCAATTCTCTCACACCAGTCTGTGCCTCCCCCGTGTTTTTTTGCAACTTTGGAAGTATTCAAGCTGCTGGTGAAGGTACACTCTGTACTGCATTAGCATGTAAATTTGACATAATCAATGGACGCCTCACAATTGTGACCTGGCCACTTGCCTTAGTCCCAAAATACTAGTAGTAGTTAAAACAAAGGTCAATTGCTTCGCCCAATAATTAATTTTAGTACTGCCGTAGATGTTATACGGACTGTCAAATACGGCTACGCTTGAACAGTAGTTTATAGCTTGTTTAATTCTAAGTTGACAACCCAAGAGTAGGACCTTAGAAAATTTCCTCCTTTCAAGTACCCTCATTAATGTTGTTTTTTTCATAGACAGAAGAAACACACACTTAATTTAACACGGAAGCAAAGTAACACCGAACACACCGGTCCAAACGAGCAATCTAAGGTGAGACCCTCATTGATGTTGTAGCATGGTGGAAATGTAGTACTTAAATACGAATGCAATTTGTTTTACTTCCTGATGTTTCCGTACAAGACCAGTTTAAAGAGAACTTTTAATGCGGAAAGCTGCTCGGTTCACCAAAATACTAGTAAGCAGAAACATTTAACGGTAATTGACTACCACGAAACTAACCATTGGACTTTGGTCCAATTATTATTATTATTTTATATATATATATATATATTGGCGGAGAGCTTGCGCGGTTGCACCCCCTCAATTTTTTGAAAATTTTAAAATAGCCTTTAAAAATTTTAGAAATTATTGTATTATCTCGCTGTTGCCCCCTCTAAATTTTGGTAGTGTTCACTCTAACCTCATAATTGGCCCCCCCCCCCCTCCCAAAAAAATTATTGAAATCTTTACAATTGTCCTCTCCATTTTCACAATGGTGAACCTTGAACTAAATTATATTACATGATGCTATTTTTTCCCTTTCCATTAAATGTAATTTTTTTTGGTAAGCAAATGATATTTATTTAATATTTCACTTTTCTTACATGTCCATTTCATATGAATTACAAGCCACCCAAACATTCATTTGACAATTCAACTACATACAAATTATTTGTCAATTGTATACGTTAATTAGAATAGACATCTTGTATTCTTATGCATAATTTTGTACCATTGGATAAGATGTAAAATAATGTATCTCAAGCTACATGTTTACTAACAAAAATTTAGTTATTCCAAAAACCTACATACTAAAACATTGTTAGTCTAAACTAGAGGTGGCAATATGGATAAATGGTTCATAATTGGTTTTGACTTAATGGATGGTGGATGAAATTTATCCAATCCATTTAGATCCATTTATTAAATGGATCTAAATGGATTAAATAAAAACCAATTATCCATTTATAATCCATTTAAATATTTTGGTTACTTTTTTTTTTTTTGTATTACCATTTCTTATAATATGAAGATACTTTTTTATGTACTTGTAAATTTTAGGTGTTGAAAATGACAAAATCAATAAATGACAAAAATAATTGGAACTAACCATGAAGATTGTTGTACAAATAAATCACATCATAATCTAAGGAGGAAGGTTCAACTGGGCCTATGGAGGACTAAACCATACCTGTATAAACTTTTTGAAAAAATCACATATTATGACAATTAATAGGAGGTAATATTTAAACTCTTGATCTCCCACCCATCAAGGCTTAATCCTTGAGTTGGCTCCTTAAGTTGGCTTAAAACCAGAATGGAACACAAGCATTTGGTCATACTGGAAAGGTAAATGCTGCCTTTCTTTATTTGTCACTTCTGAGCACAGACCTAAGCAGGCAAGGCACTAGTTGCTCTCTTTATTTTCTGTCCAAAATTAAACTTTTTCACTGCGGTAAGAGAGTTAAAAGGTCGGAACTAATTGAGACACCACGTTTATGATTTGATGGCGGCTGCTAGTTGCCATCATCATCAACGTGTTCATAAGGCCGGTGGAATAAACGCGGAGAAGGCCAACACTAAAGAACAGAGGAACGAGATAGAGTTGAAAAACATGCAACAAGTTTCTTTTATTTTTTATTTTTCCACAAACGTTAACATGCAACAAGTTTCTTTTATTTGGTTTTTAAGTAAATGGATATATATGATTTTTGTGGATAATTCATATAAATTCATTTAATTTAATAATTTTACTTTGGTCAACCATTTAAAATCAACATTATAAATGGATAATTCAAATTCATTTAATTATGAATTATATGAATGGATAAATGGATCTCAATCCAAATTGCCACCTCTAGTCTAAACTAGTATTATTGCACCCCTTAAATAAAAGTCCTAGCTTTTATTTTCGCATTTTTTAGTTATTTCAAAATTTTAGTTAGATTTACAGATATAACTAGATTAAACGGTGCTCTGACACTTTTTTTTTATTTTTTTTTCATCGTAAATGGGGTTTGAACTTTGGAATTACAGCAAGAAAAAAAAAAGCCCTTTTTGATAGCTTCTCTATCAAAGCTAGGTTTCTTTGCTTTTTCTTTCACTACTTTCCTAATTGTAGACGGTGCAGACATGTCTACTTAACGTGTTCCAGCATTGCTCATGCGGAAAGGACCAGATACCACTTGTCAATAACTCAAGCACGGAAAACCTTCGGTGTTTGACCCACGAAGAACGGAAACGCCAATTCTCAAAGTCGATTATGACTTCTGCCGATGAAGCACAAGCAACAGAAGTCTGACAAGGCAGTCGAGATATTTTCATATAGTATTAAAATGAACGGAGTTTGAAGGAACATGGAAGAAGAAAATTAGTAAAAGAGGAAGTGACAGTCTATGAAACAGTCAAAGTAACCTTCGTCTCAACTGGACTGCCCAAAGATATATTTGTCTGTTTTCCCTTTTTTTTTTTTTTTGATCTTTTAGGCCCTTCAAGTAGAACTTATTAACGACTGGTACAGCAAAAAGCAATTGCTTTTACATTTTCGCCGTTGGGAGCTGGGATGGCAGGCACACTCCAATAATCGGAGACCAAGCAGAGTCAAGTTAGGCCCCAGGGTTAGTGCGATCGGTCCAATAGTCTACTCTTCAGGAGCAAGGTCTCGTGCTCGACTCTCTCCCCGTACCGCGCTGAAATCCTTGAGTCGGGCTCTTCCAGCCTAGGGGGATTAGTCTGGTCAATTGACCAGGATACCCCAGTCGACAAAAAAAAAAAAAAAATAGAGTCAAGTTAGACGGGGTTCCCTTTTAGACTTTAATACTACTATGTTGGTGTGAGTTCCGTCTCAGTATCTGAGTTTCTTCCCTTCTTGACTATTTCACTTGAACACAGGATGAAAATTAGGAAGGTTAAGGGCCCGGTCCAATGATGGGAATTCGACATTCCCACCCACCTCAACCAATGAATTACGAGGGAAATGTACATTTCTACTTGGTTAGAGCTTTGATTAGTAATGTGTAAACCACTAAAATTCTTACTTAGTTACCTCAGATTTTGGCTGACCATTTCACTTCCCGACCCAATTGTGGAAACTTGCCAGTTTTGTCATTTGTCATTTGTGTTTTTCACTCGAAAAACTTTTACAAAGAACACAACTACAATATTTTGTAGCAGATGTAAAATCATAACACGCTTTTACTTGCATAATCAGCATCTAATCATCTATAACACCAAGAAATATCATTGAGACCAAGATTTTTTTTTTTTTTTTTGATACGTGAAAAGTTTTGAATTCATAATCTCCTATTTACAATCCCTTACACCTTAACGCCTAATTTTAGCCTACCCCTCTGAGCCAAGACTTGAAGATTATTTTGTCAAAATATTTTTTTTGCACCTCAATTTTTTATGCCCTCGAGTCATTTTTGTAATTCTAACTTTTTAAAGTGCTAACAGGGTACTACAGATTTTTTTTTTTTTTTTTTTTTTAAATCATAGCAGATGGGGGTCATTAACACCATACATCCGATATTCTCTTTGAATGCCTTTTGGTCGCTGTTAAACTAATCGAAATTGAGGCTTTCAAGTAACACTTTTCCTCCATTCCAAGACAGATGTGTCTAAGCTTTTTTAGAAGGATAAGCTTGTTTTTGGGTTAACTAGCATCGCAGTCATCTGGGGACCAATAATTTTGATAGGAACTTCTTCTTATTCTTCTCAAAAATCATGCAAGGAGATCATCATCTCCCATGTTTAACACTCTGGACATCTTTAGTCAACTAAATCATGACTTCCAAAAGAAACCTCTCTACAGTCATTTATAATAAATAAAATATGAATAGTTTTAGAAACCTCCCTTCAAATTTTTAACGGTATCTTTTGGCATCATTAATATTTAAAAAATATCACTTAACTCATCTGCTTTAAATTTTTGTAATATATAAAACCTTTTTCAAAACATAATATCAAAAAGTTCATTTAATTTTGGCTGACCATTTCACTTCCCAATCGTGGAAACTTGGGCTAATAATGCTAATGTAACTAAAACACTTACGATGGCCATTAATTCCTCATATGAATCTAAGACAAACTCGAAGGAGGTCAATGTAACTTTTACCCTTTCGTTATTGGTTGGGGACATGAAAGGCAGAAGAGAGGCGGATTTGTGAAAATGCGCCGTACGTTCAAGTTGCACTGCCGCACCTTGTGATAAGCCGGAACAAATCATGGGCCCCACATATTCTCGAAAGTACAGTTCCCCAAGATATTTTATTTGCTAGAACAAAAGGTATCTTCCTAGATAACTCAAATTGTGCGCTAAGTTTGGCATTTCTTGTTAAAGGTTTTTTCAACGAGTGTTCAATTGACATTTAATATTAAATTTAAATTTTATATTTTATATATTTTTTGTTAAATTTAAATATTTATTATTTATTATTTATCCAACGTGCTGACGGTAGAAAAGGTTAATCCTCAAATTTATTAACGATTGTTCATTAAACACGAATTAGGTAAAAATCTAATAAATAAAGTATGGCTAGCTGTCACAGCATTGAGCACTAAGTTTATGTTTTCTGATAACCGCCCAACTTACCCAACGTATTAAAAACCAACAGCTCAGATCATTAGTTCCATCAACACGTTAATTTTACGCGATTCCTACACCAATAAGCATAGGGGATACGAAAACAAAAGTTATTGCCCACCACAAGAAAAATCATAAAGGTAAAAAGAAAAATATAAATATAAATTGAAAAAAAAAGAACTTACAAAATCCACGTATCTTTAAGCGTGCGAAATTTTAAAAATTGTATCTCATACTCTCAAATTTTTTTTTTTAAAATATACGCCAATGACAATTTGAAGTGATTTGCAAAATTTGAAAGTGGTATATTTTTTGAGTAAATCTTTAATACACCGTCGCTGACTCATTGTGTGTCACCCTCATCAATGAAAGTGGGTAACATGTTGATTCCTTATTTTAGCTTCTTTCCTTAATGAAAAATATAGTTTAATATTAAACCAAATAAAATTAATTAAATAGAGTCCAACACAAAAAAAAAAAAAATCAACGGTTTAACACAAATTAGAGATTTATCTCAACTAAAACTTTGAAAACTCATGGAAGTGGCCAATGATTTTTGAGAAAACCCTACAAGTTTTAGGCTTTTCCTTGCTAGATGTATTTAGAATTCCACTTTCTGTAATGTCTTCCCCTAAATTTTTTTTTCCAAATTCTCTCTATCCAAACAAACTCACTACTACTTTTCCCAATTCAAATCTCAAAATTCATGCATTTGTAGATCCCAAATTTTTCTTTCTCTACATCCAATTACAAATACATACTCCCAAAATATCTTTTCACAGCTTGAAGAGAAACTTTCTTTTCCCTATTTGATCTACGATTTCGTGCCTCTATGGATCCCAAAATTTTTCCAAAATTTTCTTAGTTTTCATCAGTTCCTCCAAATTTGATGAAAAATAATTCTTTTGGTCTTATTAAATGCGAAAGAATGATGGTTTAGGTTGACTGGTGGTTTGGCGAATGCAAAAGTCAGCTAGAAGAGGTAGGTGCAGTAGATAGGGTAATTAGAAGAGAGGAACATATCTTTTGGAGATTTATTGGTGTAATAATCTAGGTCGATTTTAGGATTAGTTTATTAAAAATAAAGTGATTTAGATAAAATGGTAAACTTGCTACAAGAGACAATAAAATAAAATATTTTTGATAAAACAGTAAACTTATTACAATAGATTACTCATCTCCATTAATGAGGTGAACCGACTACACTGTCAGGATATATAATATTTACTTATTATTCTTTTGGATATTCGTCTAAATTCGTAGTACTTCATATGATTGAGATAAACTAATTATCCTATATTTTGTCTAATTGTTTTTTAATACAATTGTAGAAATCAATCATAACCTAATGTAGCCATGATAATTTGTCTGTATGGTTGCACGAAATCAACAAATATACAAAAGTGGGATAAACATATGAGGATTAATATTAAGCAACATTAAAACTGATATCTCAAATTTAATGACACAAATCTCTTAGTTGTTGTAAGATTAGGCCAAAGCCTCATTCTCTCTCTCTCACACACACACACACACATATATATGCAAATAAAGTTGTAGTACAACTCGAGTATTTTTTTTAAAAAAAAAATGAGAAAGAACTCCACCAGAAGTGAATTTTAAAAGTTTTTTTCCCCTTTTTTCGAACGAAATAAAATATTTTCACGAAAACTGGTTTATAATTCGATTTATTAAATTAATAAATATGCCTCCCAAGTCTTCTCCTTTTAAATGCCACCCTTCGATAAGCTCTGCTTGGAGAGACAGTCCATCCCCAACCTTTTGCCCCCACTCTCCTCCCATCCTTCTTCCTCCCACTTTCTTCTCCCTTCCCCTTTCCCCCAAGTGTGTATATATACACAACGCTAACACTCCAGATTGGAAATATATTCCTAATCATCTTTAAGGATTCTTACTACCAGTCCTGATTTAAATATCGCCGGAACTGGAAGAGTTTTCCCGGTGAAATACACATAATGCTGTAAGAAGAAGCAGAGACACCATATCCAAGAGTCAGTACCTTGTGTTTTTCTCTAAGGATATTAACATCGAAGTTGGTAACATGGAGTCTGGGGGACTATCAAGGGGGGAGATAACGGGGCTTTTAGTGATAATATGGATGGGTTTAATGTCGATTATGGTTCGTGTAAGCGACGCGACGAGGACAGCCGTGACAACAACGGAGGCAGCGTCGGCGGTGGAGGCGGCGACGGCGACGGCGACGGAGACGACATCGTTTAATGCAGGACATAAACATGCGTATGCGACGATGATGTATATGGGGACCCCACGTGACTACGAGTTCTACGTGGCTACGCGCGTGATGCTCAGATCCCTATTGAAGCTCGGCGTCGAAGCGGATCTTGTCGTCATTGCCTCCCTAGACGTTCCTCCCAACTGGGTGAAAACCCTGTAAGTTCAGAGCTCTTCTCCCCTTCTCAAACTCTCTGCAGCTATCAATTTCTATTTTGTCAAGGGTGTTTTAGTAATTTAATGATAAGCTTTGTTGCTGTTTTTTGTGGGGGTGAGGGGGTACAGGTAAGCTTTGTATTTACCGCTTAATGTACGACTTTTCTTTCTTTCTTTGGATGTTTGGATTTCTTTTCTGACTCTTTCGACGAGTAGTGGACTCAGTGCTGGAATCATTAGACATCGGATCATGCTTATGGTGGAAATGTTTGATTCTGGAAGAAATACTGGACTTAGACTTAGAGCTGGCCGTTTTGGTCCGGAGATATTTACGAAAATGTTTTTGACCTTTTCTAATTTTTTTTTGGTGGGGTTATTTTTGGGGTGGGGGGAGTGGGGTTTCGGTTCTTCGGACTTTAATTGGCTACCATTGAAAAATATATCTTGTAAGGGCAAAGCTTAGGTCCAATTGCCTAGTGCGCAAGTGTGTATACTGCCATAGAACCATGTGAACACTGAAGAAACGGGCTGAGATCTTAGGAGGGGTCTTCAACTGCTTTTTATACTCTCTTTCTTCATGCCCTATTAATGTAGTAATTTAGTATTTTTCTTTTATCTTTTGGGTTTTTTTTTCCGTTCCCTGGGCCAGCATATCCGCACTACTCTGGGGCAGCATTCAAATTTTGTAGTTTTCTTCTGGGTTTCTTGGACATTTTCCCTCCGTCTTGGGGTTTGTTCCTGCTTTTTGCTTCTCTTGTCATCCGAAATTACAATCTGGACCAAATAGTACGAAAGTGATTGGGATTTTCCACATGGTAAGATGAAAAACAACTGCACTTTATATATTGCATTTCAACTATGTCGGCATTTCATTCGAACACAATAAGTCCCGCATAGATTTGCATATTGTAATTTTGTTCATCATTTCAGTCAAGAAAACAGAAAGAAGGGTTCACCCGGTGCAGTTATCGATTTCAAAGATTTCGTTTTACGAGACAACTAATACTCGGTGTCAAGTTGATGGATTTATAGGTATTAATGGGCTCCTAATACCTATATTATACCATTGGTTATAATTTAAAACATGACACGTGGCATGGCTAATTTTAGTTTAGCAGGGACATGACATTAGGTGCATAATACATACTATAATCAATGTCAGATGTTTCTTCTAGGAATTGTCCTTTTCGTGTAGCTTGGTAGCACGGAAAACGAACCACCTTTGGCCAACCAGAGAGGCCGGTCGTGGTATATACGGGCATCATTTGCCTAAGAAGCGTCCCCTTAGACGCGGTCAAGACCTTGAAATTTTTATGCTGTGCTATAAAGCGTAACACGCTCTAACACGTGTACAGTATATACCGTAATCCTAATCGTAGGTGTTAACCTGCCTACGCTAAATTGTGATGACTGGAGAAAACAACTAAATTTTGTTTTCAGAATTTGTGCGGCAGAATTTGACCAATTCTTATGCATATTTTAGCCATATTCCTTCTTTGTTAAGGCATGAGCGGTTCCGAAATGTATCTACTTTTAATGAGGGCCAAGTCAGCCTTTTTTGATGTGGCAAGCATATAATGAGGAGATCAAAGTGTGGGTTCTCACACGCATTTGCATTGTCCACCCATTTTTTTCTTTTACGGAACAATTTGCTTTATCCAATTGCATCCTACATTATCTTAGGATTTATACATTTTTCTTTTTAGTGTCTCTTTGTTTCGGAAATTATAATATGTTTTCTGTCTCTGGCTTTTCTAAGAAACCCATTGGATATTAGAAGCGTTTTGTTTTATATGTGAAGGAACCTTGACTTTACAATATATTCGCACAAGAGTATGAGTGATCTAGTTTAGATAGATTGTCTTATCATCTTTAGTGAGAGACTCTTGGTTTTAATATAATTTCTGAATTGGTCCTTTTTTTTTAATGTGGTGTGTTCTAAGATACATCTAAGTTATCACCGTCAATGCCCATTTTTAATGCAGTATTCACGTATACATCCAAAAGTTTAGTTCTTGAGGAAGCAAGACGTGACAGCAAGCAAGTTGATCGAAGCCGTTTGAACATAAAATGTCTTTTAAACCCCTTCATTTTTGTTTTACCAGAATACTGGCGTCCAGACATATGGGCACTAGGCTTTGGATTGAACTCTATCCGAGTCCATTAGCATTACCTGTCTCCTTGGATGACCAAATTTTGGACCCTTCATTCTAGCAAGAGAGAATTTTGAACTGCAAGAGAGAATTTTGAACTAAAATTTGACATAGTTTGTGAAACATCATCTACCAGAGAATGTCATTTTGGTTTTCTGCAATAAATCGCTGACTGATACGTGTTTGTGAATTAATACATGTTTTTACCCGCTGGTAGGATCATATGCCTATAGGAATTTGCAACCTGTTTTGTTCCGGCCCTTGTTGAGACTACTCAATTATCACCAACAATTATCTGTAGAAATTTGTTACAGCATAAGATGGGACCTGAAGGAAAATTGGAACTTCAAATTTCTAGCGTCTTCTTTATAGCTGCACTTCGTACATTGTTCCAAGTGTTTGAGCTGTTAATGTGTTCATAGCTAGTATTACTCAAATTAGTTGTCAGAACTAAAATGATATTGTAATTCTGTGCACTTGCATTTCCTGTTACCTCAGTCTACGTACTTGTACTGGAAAAACAGCCGAAGGAAATTGAAGATGGTGATTTACAGAATTCATCCTAGGTCATGCCTTAATTGATAATGTGAAAATCAGCAAATAGTATATTTTTTTAGGTTTACCTTTTGGGGTTCTAAATTAGCACATTTTGGGAGCTAAGGATATCAGTAATCAGAAAAGGGTGATGTAAATAACACCGAAATGTACTAATCATTGTCTTTTGTTGTGCTACAGAGAAGAAGATGGGGTGAAGGTTCGCAGAGTTCAGAATCTGAACAATCCATATACTAATCAGGGCGATTTCGATTGGCGATTCAAGTTGACAATGAACAAGCTTTATGCATGGAGCCTAGTGGAATATGAGAGGGTGGTCATGCTCGACGCTGACAACCTTTTCCTCCGAAAAACAGATGAACTGTTCCAATGCGGCCAGTTTTGTGCAGTTTTCATAAACCCCTGCATATTTCATACTGGTCTTTTTGTGTTGCAGGTAATTAATGGTTTGAATCCAACCTGTGTTTTTCGAAGTATCTTCATCTCAAAGCAAGTGTCAATTTGTTGGCATAACCAAGCAAGCTTTTCTTAGAACCTTTTACTTGGTGTTCATAAATATGTAGTAGCATGCATATTTTGCCAAAGTCCTTTTGGGTTATCATATACTAACAATCTTCTCGCTGTTTAGTTTCGAAAGTTTTTTGAATCAAAGTTTTTAGCTTTTACTTTGCTACCAATTCAATTCTTGAAAATACTGGCCAGATATCTAATCAGTTCCTTTGAAAATTTTCAACTGCAGCCATCAATGACAGTATTTAAGGACATGGTTCATGAGTTGGAAGTTGGGAGAGAGAATCCAGATGGTGCAGATCAAGGTTTTATCGGAAGCTATTTCCCAGATTTACTAAATAAGCCAATGTTCCAGCCTCCTCCTAATGGCACTAAGCTTGATGGACAGTACAGACTTTCTCTGGGTTACCAAATGGACGCTTCTTATTATTGTAAGTATATAAATTACCTTATTCCAAGGTTTTTTCAAATGTTTGACTTGTTTTGTTCTTTTGGGTAGCTCTTACTGCAGTATTCTTGGTTATCATGTTTTGAGGCTTTCTGCATATTGTTCCTATGTTCTCGAATCTCATTATGTTTACTTATTATCTGGTTCAAGATCTCAAACTACGATGGAGTGTACCGTGTGGACCCAATAGCGTCATCACTTTCCCTGGGGCGCCATGGCTAAAACCATGGTATTGGTGGTCATGGCCTGTCTTGCCCCTAGGCACCCAGTGGCATGAACAACGGCATCGAACTGTCGGGTAGGAATTTCTCCGCACATCTCAATGTATCATTAAGTTGCACTCTTTAGGCTTTGTTTGCATTTGCTCATGAAAGCATCATAATTTTGAGTGCTACGATCTATTGTTTTATGGTTTCATAGCGCAACACATACACTCAGAAAAATACCATATGGAATTAATGTTTGAAAGCCTTGTCTCTGGTGCTGATGATTCAGCTAATAAATGTGCAAAATTTGTTTCAAACTTGGTCTGCATAAAAAATTGCATTTCTAGTTAGAACAAATTTGGGTAGGAATGTCGGTTTTTGTGCCTCTGTTTATTAAGCTTTTAATTTATTGCCTTCATGCTCACTGATTCATAAAATTGTATTTCATAACTACCAATTTGTTGTTAGCTTAGACGAACCATCCTATTCTATCTCACCTATTCAGGGCTCACTTTTTGCAGGTACAATGCAGAAATGCCCTTTGTATTTATCCAAGTAATATTTTACTTGGGAATAATGGCAGTGACGCGAATTGCACGGCCTGGTTTGTCTAAGCTATGCTATCGTCGTGAAGAGAAAAGCGTTTTCCTCATTCAAACTGGCCTTAAATTGGTTGCTTTTTGGTCTATTCTAGCAGCCTACATAGCCCCTTTCTTCCTCATTCCCTACACTGTTCATCCGCTTGTAGGGTGGAGTCTTTACTTGCTTGGGGTTTTTGCTCTGTCCTGTATAGCGGTTAATGCTTTTCTTCTACCAATGCTCCCCGTTCTAGTGCCATGGTTTGGAATCCTTGGTTCTCTTCTGGTGATGGCTTTCCCCTGGTACCAGGATGGGGTTGTTAGAGCGCTAGCTGTATTTGGCTATGCCTTTTGTTGTTCCCCTATTGTCTGGGCTTCGGTAGTTAGAATCATGTCAAGTCTTCAGGTTTCACTTGAAAGGGAAGGCTTCTTGCCTAGGTTAGCTGAATCTACAGCTCCTTCTGGGTGTAACAAGTTGTACTAAGATTCTTAAGCACAATGATCTGATGCTTAACAAAAGAAAAAGTCCCGCAAAAAAAATCTCGGGGCGAGAGGCGGCAGATTTTCAAGCCTCTGGAAGTGGGTATTCTGTCGAGCTTCTGGAAGTGGATATTCTGCAATCTGCGTGCGGCCATTGCTTTCTTCAGTTATGGATATCCATAAAGCTGAAGTGATTCTTTCTGGGATCTTGTATCATTTACTCTCTTGTAAAATTGGTGATCCCAATGTATGAATTTTGTTCATCTGTAATCCGTAACATGGGGAAACCGCCTCTAATCTGGAGTAGTTAGATTCTTTCTGAGGTGTATTCATTAGAGAATCGTTGTATCAAGAAAGATACTACAGGGAAAGAACTTACAAATTGACATGGATCAAACTGCTTAGTTTTAGGATTTGATTTTCCTCAACGGCAATGCAATGATTATTATAACATTTGGAAAGCCATTTTTCTCTATAAAAAAATTTTTTTACGATTTTCGTGAATACATTTTTTACTTATTTTTTTTATCTTACATATATCAAATCATTATATTATATTTTTCCAAGCTTTCTTGTCTCCAATTTCCCTTCAATTCCACAAAGAGAAAAGAAGAAAATATCTAAAATTATCCTGAAAATAGAAGTACCAAAGGGTTTAACTAGATTTCGAGTTAGTGTCCGGTGGGATAGAGGTATGCAAATCCGAAAATTTTCAATTTTTTGATCGAATTCGATTTGAATTCAAAAATTTGAAATTGAAAATTTGGAAAACGAAAAGGAATTGGTTTGAAAATTGGGGCCATGATTCTTAATGACTAATAGGATAATACCTCTAACTGACTAATTTCTAATAATGACTTATATATATTATAACAACTAATAATGATAGTATAATACCTCTAACTGACTAAGGTTCCGTTTGATAAAATTGAATCTGAATTCTGAAGTCTGAATTCTGAAATCTGAATACTGAAACAATTAATTTGCTGAATTTTAAGTACTGAAAAAAATATATAAATGTCTGAATTTTAATGCTAAACCTATTTATACTGTTTAATAAATATTTATAACTGAATGCTTAATAAGTTTAATTTGACAATTTTGCCCTTATATCCTTTCATTCAAAAAAGAAATAGAATCTATGATTTAATTAGTTTAAAATTGTTATGTATGAAAATGACAATATTTATTTTTAAATCAAATTAATATAAAAGATGAAATATATTACATGAGGAGTATGGAGAAGATGTGAAAGTCATTAAAAAGGATAAAAGAGAAACTAAAAATCGTTAGATAGAAAATATTATGTTATTTAATCAGATAAGAATTTTGAACATAATTAACAAATAATGGTAGATTTGGTAGATAAGATAAGGTAGTTGAAGTAATTCTATTGATTCTTATCAGAATTAAGCATTCAGTTAGGATTCTTGTACTGAAAAAAATACACACAGGTTCAGCACTGCTTAACAAGATCAGCAAATAGATTTTCATTTATCAACACTCAAAACATCTGAATGTCTGAAAAAATTCAGATTCAGCACTTTTTTATGTTATCAAACAGACCCTAATCTAGGTTATTTTATTAAATAAATTCCAAACTATATTTTTATATAAATTCGGTACCGAATTCTTAATTGAATTCGAAGCGAAATTGAATTTGGAAGTTTTGAAATCTAAAACAAAATAGGTAAACATTTACCGGGCTCAATTTATCGAATTTTTCGAATTCAAATTTGCAAATTACGGATTTCAAAATCAATGCACGCCCCTACCGATGAACACCGTGCCAAACAGGAAACTACCAACATTTTAATTTTATGTGCCACTGCAAGACGGTAACTGTAACACTCAAAAGGTGACGGTAACTGTAACACTCAAAAGGTAAAAATGGTAAGCATTTGTCACCGCTTGTTGGTGGGCCATAATCCCTAATCGGCACAACATCACGTCAAACAACAAAACAGAAGAATACTTTCAAACCCCCTTTTCATGCAAGGTTTGGAGAGCAAGAGCAACCAGGTCCTGATGACCTCCTTTTATCTCCCGTTACAACGTTCGAATTTGTGGACTTTTACGAGTTCTGCTGGAGGGGTCCATGTGCATGTAAAAATATATACATACTAATAATGTAGTGAGAGTGGGCCTCCAGAAAGTAAAATCTGTCTCCTCCTCAGGCTCAGAGAAGAGAAGCTAGATTACAAAATGATTTAATGCCATCCTTGGACCATCCCTCATCGTGCACACCACCCCAATGCGCAGGACCGTTTTTCTGTTTGATCTGAAGCCGCAACACAAGAAGAAAAGGTTTGTGTCTCTAAAGCCTGAGTTAATTCCTATCTTCTGCAGAGAGAGAGAGAGTATATATATACAAATATTTATATATATATATATATATTATTCTAATTAACACCACGGATCAATCAAAATATGTTCTTGCAACCATCGATTACTTAAAGGATAGTGACAAGTTATTTACAATACAACTCTTAATTAACATTTGCCTTACAATCTTTTAGTGACGGATGTTAATGATAATTTCTCAATCTTACGCTACAAAATTACTGGCCGTAACACCAGAGAGAACAAACTACCACAAAATTTCAGAGCATATATAATATTATGCTTATAATTTAATTTTTTTTCTTTCTTTTAATAATTAATGTTGCTTGATTAGTAATGCTGCTACTTGTAGTTTCGGCTATAACATGGCTGGAGGCTTTGTTTGAAGCTGCATGTGGTTATCCAAAAACTCGCACCAGCATAGCATGTCTTGTAAAAGGGATCAATGGAGCATAAGTAGTTCATATTTTTTTCAAGCGCGCCGTAGAAAACGACCCATTGCATTGGACGGGTACTGTTTGCTTGAGCCGTGCAGAGTGAAAAGTTTATATTTAAGCAGTTTCAGAACAGGAAACGACCCATTGCATTGGACGCTACTGTAGCGACACCGAATGAAGCAATCAATAACCATTGGTCAGAATTATTCAAATAATACTATCTACATTCTTTTTTTTTTCCCTCAAAAAAAAAAAAAAATGCAACTGAGTACCTGGTTTCCTCCATCTAATATTACAGGCACTTGTCCGATCCACTCGCAGTTCAGTTCCCTTCGGTGTTAGCCTATGACCCTAGCATATTCATCAATTAATTCCTGAATGCAAGGGAATCATGCACAGAAAATATGACCGTTGGAATGTGGAAACACACTTGATATATGCAGTAAATAGTTCCCTCCTCCGTATGCCATTACGCCCCCCGTCTTCTCTATATATTATTTCTTCTTAACTGCTTTCAGAAATCAGAACTACATTCCTTGGTCCAATTATTTCTCTCATTCCCTTCTTAATTCGCAAACATTCCCTTCCCTGAACGTCATTAATTGAAGATTTTTTCTTGATGGCTTTTCTTAACTCTCACTTTCCTCTATTCTTCGTGTACTTTGTAACATTATTCTTGGTACCAAATTCTTGTGCTTCTTCCAGGTTTCACCGCAGACACCACTTCTACTACAAGCACAATTCACTAAGCACACAGGAACCCTCTTTTAACTCTAGCAACCACCACCACCACCACCATAGATGGATAGGGCCCTCCGGCAACCGTCTCATTACAGTCGACCTTGAAGGGTTCGGAAACTTCAGATCAGTTCAAGCTGCCGTTGATTCTGTCCCAGAGAGCAACCGCGAGAATGTGCTTATCCGAATAAGTCCTGGTTTTTACATGTAATATATTTAATGCCTCTCGGAATTCGGTTTTCGTCTCAATTCTTCTTCTAAATTAGAAAAAAAGATAATAATAATATTCTGCTTGGCATTTGGCATGCATGCGTTGAATACCATTGTATGCAGCACTAATTGGTTCTTGAACAAACTTTAGTTGTTTAGTTTTAAATTGTCATTAAAGATAGATAGTCTGAATGAACTTTTGTCAACTGTGATTCAATTCTCCAACATTCATTTTCGTACGTCTGAAGTTGTGAGCAATTATATATATATATATATATGTTAGCTTTTGAAGTTACTCAAACCATTGTTACGACATTTTATGACTTGGAAACGTTGGTTATACTCTACTACATTAGCTAGTCAAGCGATTGTGGCCGCGGGGGTGTTGTTCATTTATTTCATACTCGTGGTTAGAGGCTTAGCATGCAGCATGCTAGCTCAAAATCAAGCCGTGATTTATTTATTTATTTTGTTTTCTAAAGCATTATAAATATGTCATTTTGAAACTCTTTTGCCATGATTGACAATGTGGTGGTGGTGCAGAGAGAAGGTGGTGGTGCCGGCATCAAAACCGTATATTACGTTTGAAGGAGCAGGAAGGGGTGCAACGGTGATAGAATGGCATGATAGGGCAAGTGACCGGGGACCAGATGGCCAGCAGCTGCGTACTTATCATACGGCTTCTGTCTCCGTTTTCGCAAGTTATTTTTCAGCCAGAAATATCAGCTTCAAGGTACACTAGCTCATGACCAGTCACTGTCTGCTGCCTCCGTCTTCAGTTCCACTCCAGCTGAGGACAAAATCTAATAATTCTATTTACTACCAGTAGTAGTAGACTAAGTAGGTCGGAGCATAATCATGAAATTAAATTTCAAAAGTATTTTTTAGGCCACATTTTTCATGAATAAGAGAGTAAATAGCAAATTACTACACAAATTTTAAGTTGAGTATATAAAACCCTAGCAACTACTGCTGATGACCCTTTTCGCTTTTTCTAACTTGAACAGTAAATACTCTACAATTTAGTCAAAAAACCACTTTTTTGGAACCGCGCAATAATTGCTAGTAGAAAAGATGCACTTTTCCCAACCAAAGCTAAAAATTTCCTCAAGTTTTCAATGTGCAACCAGGATTTTGTCTGTGCTTACTTGGAAAGTTTCTCCTTTTTCTCGTTCAAGTTGTGCCATTTTGGCTTGTATCCTGTCAACATGCAAAAATCACGTCCATTAATTCAAGGTACATTATTGAAGTTGCAACTTTTCATTCACTCAAAAGCTAGAAGGTAAAAAAAAGAGCAGTAAAATGGCTCCAAAATTGGTTGAACACCATGCTTCCCAAAAACACGAGACATGATTACAATGTAAAAAAAAATGATTTGAATTAAGTTAATCTCTGCAAATTGGGGGTCAGAATACAGCACCAGCACCAATGCCGGGGATGCAGGGATGGCAAGCAGTGGCATTCCGGATATCCGGCGACAAAGCATACTTCTCCGGGTGTGGATTTTACGGGGCACAAGACACTCTCTGCGACGACGCCGGACGCCATTACTTCAAGGACTGTTACATCGAAGGCTCAATCGACTTCATATTTGGAAATGGTCGCTCCATGTACAAGGTAATTTAAGCAGATGGTATTTAATTCATTAATTATTCTTGATCTCATGGTAGTGGTAAGACGTTCTTTGGTAGATTAAATCGATTAGAAAAGATGAGTGCTATTACCAGTACATGTTTGAAAAGGTGATGGGTAATTGAGCCCATTGACAAAAGCTGTTGCCATTTGTCTCGTCTTCTTGTCTATGGTAGTACAATCCACAAGCAACAGGCTGATCACTTTTTCTTTTAGCTATTAAAGAATATTAAATATATGTAATTAATTAGCCAGGCTGATCACTTTTTCTTTTCTAAACTACTGTTTTTCTGAATTGTTTAATTTCTAAGCTAGCAGAACTTTATTATATAGTCAATCAAAAAGGTCTTGACAAGGGAAGCGTGAGGTGAAATCATGTGACATTATCCAGTCTTTCTTCAAGTTTATATAGCTACTTTGTATTATTCATCTGTTTTCATGATTATCAGTATTTAGGTTGCCACCTTGAGAAGAGACTTATGCTATTACTTCCTTCCATGTCACGATGAATTTATACTGCACCTGAAGTTTTCTCAAAAGTTGAAACTGCTCAAAAAGGCAGTTTCAACTTTTAGAAAAATTGCATAAGAAATTCCAAAAAAAAAAAAGGCAGTGAGCATATTAAATAAAGGAGAGGGAGCAAGGTTTTAGTATTGTTCCCACCTTTTCACCCAAAGATTTAGCCAAATAATCATTCATCTCATACTTGTCTAATGATGAAAACGTTCACTTTAGTTTATGCCATGCATGAAATGATTGCTACATATGATAAAAATGCATCTCTATTTAAAATTTCATAACCTGCAGTCAAATGAAGAACTAACTTCAAGTCCCTCGGGGAGGGTTGGGTTGGGTGGTACGGGAGGAGGGAGTGTAAGTGAGAGGTATCGGATTCGAGTTCTCCTGCTTACACTTTAAAAAAAAAAAAAACTTGAAGTCCCCCCACCCCCTTCCCGTTTCTTCTTAAGTTCCACGCTTCCGTTGATAGAAAAAATTTTTTTAAAAAATTGTAATGATGGTTTTGAATTCAAGACTTTTCACTTAAAAAATTAAGATTAAAAAAAAATTCTTACCTTGTAATGATAGATTTGTACACAGACTTTTCACTTTTGTATATTTCTCTCGGCTTTCTGTATTCCTTTGCTTAGCATTGGCCCATATGAAAATATTCAGGACTGTGAACTACACTCGATAGCCAGTAGATTTGGATCCATTGCCGCTCAAGGTAGAAAGTCGCCTGATGAGAAGACTGGGTTTGCTTTTGTGCGCTGTAGAGTGACGGGATCTGGACCAATATATGTGGGCCGTGCTATGGGCCAGTACTCCAGGATTGTTTACTCCTATACATTTTTTGATGATGTTGTTGCCCATGGTGGATGGGATGATTGGGACCATGTTAGCAACAAGAACAAGTAAGCCACTTTTTTTTATTAGGTTGGGTGTTAAAAGGGGAGAGATTATAAATAGAAAATTCTAGATTCAAAATTCCTTTGTGAGGTAAATTCAGAAAACTTGTTTGTTGGGTTAGAGATGAAATTCCTTTTCGATCTTTTTAAGCTACTTTGTAATAATAACAAAGGCAACCTTTGGACTAGATTCTCTTATTTTACCTAAAGTTGCTAGGCAAAAGTTTTTGACTGCCTAATTACATTTCTACAATGATGAGGAGAATATGACTTAAAATTCCTGATAATATAGGACCGTGTTTTTTGGAGTCTACAAATGTTGGGGTCCTGGAGCTGCAGCGGTCCGCGGTGTATCATGGGCCAGGGAACTTGATTTCGAGGCGGCCCATCCATTTCTTGTGAAGAGTTTTGTCAATGGAAGGCACTGGATTGCACCATATGATGCCTAGAGATTTGGATCACCCACACTGCCCGCTAAAATTCATTTATTCTTTTATTCTATTCTTACCATAATATGCATTGCAATTACGAATCACTTTTAGGATCAATTTGAGATTTTTTTTTTTCAAAAAAAGAATCACTTTTAGGATCAATTCGAGATTAGAAAACAGTGACAAATTTAATTTATGTACTTGCCATAGTCTACCTTCTCATTGTCATTCTTTTAGTGGTGTAGTAAACTTGACACAAAAGTTGCAGATTTCTTTTAGTGGGCTTATTTTCCATTGATTATTTTAACTAATTATAGATTCTGATTTTAGATAATCAATTTTTGAAATATTTTTTACTTGCATTTGTATTCTAATTATAGATTTTTCATTGATAAAAAAACTAAAATCTATTATTATTCAAAAATTTGCATTTGATTATCTTTCATAATCAATTTTTATAATTAGATTCTATAAAATCTAAAACAGCAAAAAACAAGGCGTCTTCATGTCCCCAAGATGGCCAAATTTGTAAGAGCCCACTAGCACAAAGGATCCACTACCTGACAATTCATGTACAGTGAGCACAAGGGTGATTAGCCCGTAGTCAATCCAACCCACGATTGAAAATGAAGTTCTGAGACTGACTACGAAATTGGGCCAAATTTAATTCACTGATACGAAAGCATCACGTGAACAAATAAATGCACATCCGTATTCACGAGGTTCATAAAACTTTAGAGAAAAAGTTGTATTTATATAATTTCCTAAAAACTTCCGCGGGCAATGGCAACAGAATAAAGAGCAAATGATAACATCGTCAAAATTTGTGATGCGTCTAATTAATTAAAGTTTAATTCCTTGAGAACAAGCGGAAAATGGGAATGGAAATGAACGAATTTTGACGTCTCATCCTAACAATCTTCATGATTGCATTGATTTCCTGATCCTGGGGGCCTTTCATGAATCAAACATAATTCCCCCACAGGAGAAGCATGGACCTCAAAATTACAACATCCCAACTATTTTCCTTTTTTTTTTTTTTTTTTAAGAAAAAACCCCTTATATTAACCGTGAGAAAAAATAATAATTGAGATAAAGAACCTATAATGATATAAAGGCGCTACAAACAATCCGTAAAAATCTTCTGTGGTGACAATCTAAAGGCGTGAAAATAGAGAAATATAGAAAACATCATCTCACATAATACAACAATTTTGTTGAGCATCAGGCGTCTCCGGAGATCTGCAAAAGCAGCCAAACCATTTGTCAATCAGTGCTCGCTATGCCAAGATGTAGAAGAAAAAACAATATAGGTGAAGAATAAGAAAAAGAAATTCGACAAAAAAAAAAAAAAGAAGAATAAGAAAAAGAAGGTTGGCCTTCCTGTAATGAGAGTGCAGAAAGTGACCTGGTGTGCTTCTACTCCTCATGCCACTATGAAAAGTGAAAACCCACATCCCAGAATCCCCCACCCCGGGAAAAACTTCTCTCCCTCTCATTCTCCCCAAGTCAAAGCCGTTCCCAACCCTGGAAAATCTTTATCTAATCCGCCAAAAACCATGTTGTTATCATGTTAATTTTCAAATTTCAATACCCGTTACGAGTTTTGAAAACACAAGCAGTACACTTACAATGGTCCAAAGTTTGATAGATCAAATTCCGGAGCGAGCTCCTGCACAATGTCGTTGGGAGGTTGCCCGCATTCTTGCATTTTCTGCATGAGCTCCACAATCTTGTTGAAGTTACCAGGGTCAGTTTCATAAACTTCGTTCAAATCTTTTATAAGTTCATACTGGTGCGAGAACCGTTGATAATCTTCACTGCTGAGTTTGGTTCTATTGTCTTCCAACCAAGTTGGATATCTTTCACCAATTTCTTTCATAGGTTCGTGAAGAACATCTTTAGACAAAAGTTGCTGCATCATTGTCTCCACAATAGACTCCATGTCCTATGATATAGAAGAGAACAAAGTTACACACCAGCTTTCAGTGGATTATTAGTAGGCAGTGCATAAGAACCCATGTGAGAGGATGCTGGCCAAGATCATATCAACTAAGCAGTACAAGGATCTTTCAGCAAAATGCCAACCAGTTTTACATGGAACAAGCTTTGTCTATGATATAGCATAGGCATATGTAGGCTTAAAGCTACAATAAAAGCACATCCCTTGCACTCAAGGGATTCCAAATGCATCACTAGCCTAAAAAAGTAAGCCTTTTCCCTAACTATAACCCCTCTCCCAACACAAAAAGAAAAAAAAAAACACATAAAAACAAAAAAAGGGGGATAATCCCTCCCTCCTAACGAAGAAAAACAGATTCCCAGACACATATAAATAGTAACTGAATTTTGACAGCATAGTTAGTCAATTTCAATATTGCTAACATGGAGCTTCCAACTAAACAGTTAGTACTTGGTAGTCACATAATCGAGTAGCCTAACATCCACCATTAGTAACAACCCAGCAATGCAATTTTGGCCAGATATGCAACCACAAAGACACATGCAGAGCCATATGCATACTTGTGTATAATCAGACTCCTCAAAAGGGAATTGTGGCAAACTGGGTTAACAGTCAGAGAAGTTTGGTGGCCCTAGTGCATTATAAAGCATCTAGCATTCCAGTACTGTTAGTGGAATAGGCAATTTATCATTTGCAAAGAACAAAATCCGAATACTACCAGCCCATGGAGGATACCCATGAATTTTGTTAAGATAATACAGTAGTTGAATCACTTTATAAACTCTTAATCAAATCATCAAGCTTCTTTTCCTCTTTCAGAGTTTGTTAGTCCAAGCCAGTATTTCTTTGAACAACCAAGCACCAGAACAACTGAAAAATGGCTATAAGCCTAATCTTTGTAGTTTTCTACATCTACGATCTAAATTCTTGAATACAGAGAACATGAGCTAGATATCACCCCTTATGATCATGATGTCCCTCCATGTAAATATTCAGATAACCATAACTGTTCATTAAAGCAGACAACAGAAGCTAACATTTCCTGGGACAGGCCATTGATTGGAACACAAAAAGGTAACCAGCACTTCTGATATCAGAAGCTCAGAACTTGAAATTATAGACTACCTCCAAATTTTCATTTTTATATCTCCATCATCTTGCTTAGTAGCAGAAACTCTTCTAATCTAGAACCACGAGATTTAAAATTAAACTGAAAATCCAAGACGATAAAATAACAAATTAGGGACACATGTTAACATTCCAACGTGTTCCATACAAAAACAAGTTAAGCAAGTTGCTCCCAAATGAAACATTGACACAATTGCCCAAGAACTTAACATACTAAAAAAAATCCAACAAAAATACCTGAGACCCAGCAAGCTCCTCAAATTGCTTAACCCAATCTTCCATCATTGCATCATTTCCAATGTTCTCTTCCATGGGTTTCGGCCCTGAAACAGATTCCAACCCTTTAACAGCCTCCCTTGTCTGCTCTCTTAGCTTATCAAGAGCCTCAGAAACATGGGATTCCTTTGAAACCTTTTGCTTCCCTTTTTTCTTACTTCTCAAATCAGGCAATCCCATGCCTAGCCCCTGTACCTCACTTGGCATCGAAGAATTCTCTTGCTTGTTCCCTTCATTATCCCCACTTCTCGAAGCCAATAAAAACTAACCCTTTTTAGTTCATACTACATAAGCAATCAAAATCAACAGATATTCTGATTAACCCATTTAAAAAAAATTGTCCTATATCAGTATATGTGACTATTATGGACAATAAAAAACGAATACAGCAAATAAAGATTGAACCTTTGAGCAGAGGAGGTAAGATTGAGGCTCTGAAAATCATCTAAAGCACCTGAAAATAAATAAAAACCAACGAGAAACAACTGTTCATTCAATTTTGCAAACAAACACGCATCTGCCAAAAAAGAAAAATTGAAAGACAAAATTCAGGAAAGGGGCAAAAAAATAAAGTGCCCTGTGTTTGCGTATTTGTCTCTCAGAGGTGCTTACTATCAAGAAGTTGGTCCAGATCATCGGAGTGGTCAGCCATGGATTCCTCACCTCTTTCCCCTGTATCCGCTTTGGTAAATATATCTCTTTCTTCCTCTACGGGCAAATAAAATACCTTGAGATATCTGCTTGGATAGAAGACTAATAGAAGTAAACGCTATTTATATAACTTATGGGTACCTTTTCCTTCTGATCTTTTGTGCTAAGTATGTTATGGGGAGAAGAAAGGTGCGTCAAGGAAAGGTGCGAATGAAAGAGAAAAGAGGCAAGAGCGGGCTTTGCTTTTGTTCTCTGATGCGGGTTTTTGTCTGCGATTGTGTCACGTTATCCGGCGAATTCACCGAGATTTATAACTTTTCCCGTTCGATAAAGGCTGTAAACGAACATATAAGGACATTTTACAATTAAAAAAAATCCTTTTGGAAGTGTAAATTCATTCTTTGACAGGCATCATTTTGACAAAGTGAGTAGGAGTTTGGCCAAATTTGCTACCAAGTTAGTACTTAGTACAGGTTGACAAGTGGGAAAGATATTTCCCCATGCGGCTTAATAGAAGTCCACATCTTTGATGCAGCAGTTGCTCCATTTATACCGAATGTAAAGATTAACATAGTAATGAAAGTGAAATTTTGACAAAAAGAGAAAAAAAAAAAGGCTGTAAACGAACCAAATTTTAACAAACGGCCTGATTCGTCAAGAGCTAGATTTGTTAAGAGTTGGATTTGAGTTCAATTGTTAATAAACTTTAACTCGAATTCAATTGTGAATTAATATTTGATTAAAGTGTTGAATCGAGTTCAAACTTGTACATATTTGGCTAGTTAAGCCTTGAATAGTTTTTAATATTTTATTTAAAATACTTATCAATATTTTTATATAAAATTATATTTTATTATTTTATTATATAAATATTATATATGTATTAGTGATAGTTTAATTTTAAAAGAATTAAATAAATTTTTGAGATTTGGATTTGAATTTGAGCCTATCGAATAATAAGTTGAATCGAACATGAGCATAAATTTAAAGTTCATATACAATTCGAGTTTGAACTTGAACCAAACCTAAGAGCTCAAAAGTGCAATCAAGTCGGCTCCATCCCTTTCTCCTTATTTTGAAACTTTTTATGTGCTGTTAATGAAAAGTTCTAATTTATTAATCTTTTATCTCTTTTTGTTTTCTATCAAGTTCATCTTTTAGTTAGGATATACAATTTGCAAGACCAAAGTCAACATTTTGTTCTATTTTGAGAGAGAGAGAGAGACAGTGGTCTTTTCAAGTGGAGATGAATAATGTCGTAAAATTTGAATGTAGGTTTGATTTTGTAGACTCCATACAATACTTGTGGTATTGAGTTGAATCAGTGGAGTCGAATTTGACTATATCAATTTTTATATGTAATTTATCAAAAAATAATGTTTAAATTGATTCGATTAATTGATAACTTAAAACTTGTATGAGTCTTTATAAATTGGATCACATAAATTTTGAATAACTTATCTTAGCTTTGACCTAGGTGACCTTTGATAAAATGTAAAGACTCCAATTGTAAAACCTAAATTTTACTTTTTGTACTCTAAGGATGAAAATTGAGGCTTTATTGATTTTTTAGTTTGTCAAAAAAAAAAAAAATAGAGTGATTACAATGTTGTAAGAGATTAGAAATACAAAATCAGCTGTGGTTAAATATAAGATATTCCAATTCCAGTTGAAATCATTCTTGGATTCTTCTCCACTTGACTCCATATTAGAGATATTTTGGATGTTTTTAAGAGGTTTATCTGTGTCTCAAATCCACTAGTTGCAGAAATTCTAGTCCTTAGTGAAGCTTAATTGGAGGGGCTGTTAAGAAAAATATTGTTTCCTTGACGGGGTTAAGTGCAATTTGTGCAATAAAACTCCCACGACATTGGCGCCAACCTGCAGCCACGGCCTGCAACAGTACTCAAAGCTCAGATACTTTCCAGACCATTGCATGTAATTAAAGGTTTAAAGCTCAGATATTCCCCAGTCATTATCGGTTCTGTCCAAACAACTTCCCACTCCTAATGAAATCCCAAACAAAAATGAACACAAAAGACCCATGAACAATGAACTATGAATCAAACCCAATGAGTTTTTCATCTAATTCTCAGCAAATGCAGCATCAGTTTCAACCAGAATGTGCATCAACACAACAAGCACATGACCCGTGTCAGATTAATCAGTCCTATTATCACCCAGCGTGTTATCCACACTACCAAAATCCACAGCAAATGCAAGATTCTTCATCATTTTTTAATACCCAATTCGTTAATGGATATGATCAAATTCCGCAGCTACAGCGACAGCAATTCTCCCAGCCGGAATCAGAGAGTCCAGTAATTCACCCTCCTGGGGCATCAGCCCAGCCAGACGCGCCATCACAGCCGGCTCAGGGTGGTAATGGGGCTGCGCCTAGGGTGGCGCCAGGGATATTGGAATCAAGGCAGGTGCCGGACCAGCAGAATGTGTATTATCCTGTACAGGGTGTCAATCTGGCAGCAGCAGCAGTGGTGTTGGCGCAGATTACACAGATTGTCGGAGCTTTAGGAGCATTTTTGGGGACCCAGTTCCCCGTGATGGGAGGCCCTGGGTTAGTTTCGGGCCCAGGCCTCGGTACAAGACCAATGCATGCAGCGGTATGTTGCTTATGTTTAAGCGGTGAAATGTCTGTTTTTGCTGTTTTTAGTAACACGAATTCAATCTAATTCATTGTTTTCATGGTTGTGTTTAAGTGGTTGAAGTGATATTCTAGTTTGGCGCTGCTACTTTAGATCTCTGAGTGTGAAATTTTTGCTTTCAACTTTCATGTTTTTAGATACGATTTCGTTGTCCAATGCGCTATAATGTGTTTCTTGAAGAGCTTGCAATATTTGGTTAATTTTTAGTTGTTTGAGTAAGCACTGGTGGTTTCTTTAAGAGCTTTTAATATTTAATTAATTTTCAGTTGTTTATGAGTAAGCATTGGCGGTTTACTTGCCACCCAAAAAAAAGTTTATGTTTAGTAATAGTTTCTAAAGGGATTGCATAGAACTGATACCTTCAGCAAAGTGCGGAGCTTTAGACTACATGCATTGCAATTAAGATGGGTTAGTTGCTTGGGTAGTATGACGACTGTTGGGTGCAAGATCTCGCAACATTAACCACTAGCCAGCCATGAAGTTGAACTGCCATGTTTGGGGTAGGGAGGGACTAGGAGAAGGGAGAGGGTGGATGGTTAAAAATTTTTTTTAAAAAAAGGATCTCAGAGCATTTGGAGAGCTGTAATAGTGTTATTGAATGCCATCCACCCTCTGAGATCAAGTGCTTATTTTCGTGAAGCAATGGTAGATGTTAGTTTTATGGTGTTCTTTCTTCAATGCAACACCTTAAGGTTAACTACCAAGGCTCTTTTCTGTAGTTTCAGATCACATTTGATATATATATGTATATATGCCTATGAGTGTCTGTGACCGTCGTTTCCTTTCAAAGATGATCCTATTCTCTTACTAAAAGACGCTGGAAGAAAATGTTGGCCTGTATCTAAACTGAATGTTAAAATGTAATAAGAAAATGAAACTTCCAATAAATTTTGACCCGGACACTTGCTGCTATAATTGTATAAAAACTGTATGCACATTAGACCTATCGACAATTACGGAAAACATTTGTTGTACTGATTTTTTGTTGGCTTGCTTTATCTCCCATCTTTTCTTTAGCCATGCTTGTTTCATATTTGAGCAATCTAGATGCAGTCTGTGAGGCACAAGAGCTCCTTGATAGTTTTATCAGTCAATTGAAACCGAGTTGAATGGTTTCCTATTGTTTATAGAACTTGGGGGCACAAAAACTTTGAGAAACTGAAGTAGTTAAGGTTGTTCCACTCATTTATTATTCTTGAGATGGAAATTAGTAAATTAAGATGGTAATACATTTTCTTTAGCCTTGTGTCTGATGATAGATCTACTTGTCCAAGCCATTAACTTTTCTTGTAGAAAACACAAGACCTGTTGATCCCAAGAACCTTCTTGATGCTAGCTTCAGAGGAAGTTTATATAAGATAGACCTGCATACAGGGATACTCCAATTTTTTTCTCTCTTTTCTGACTGTACATCAACTTTCTTTTCAGTAAAGAAGGAACATCAAGGTCTGATGGCTGAAGCATGATAATTAGTTGTACAAATGGATGTATGAATTAATTTATTTCCAAGTTTAATTGTCTGGTGGGGAGGTTTATGAAAAATAAAGTAATCTCGGTATGGTTAGAGTATCCTTGGAATATGGTGCTTTTGATTTTTCTTTATAAACTTTACGAAGTTCCCTGCCACAGTAATCTACACTCCTTGTACTCAAGCCTTTCTGCCAAAAGGTTGAATCAGCTAAAGACCCCTTCGGCCAAAGCTCTGGTTATAGTTGTTTCAACACCTCAGTCTCTAACACTCAGTAATTCTTGGATTCAGAATGCAGGAAAAAAATAAATCAGATGTTTTTCTTCATAAAGTTTCTTTTTTTTTTGGTATCCAAGGTTTTGTTTTCTCATTTTTTTGGTATTCATGTGAATCTTTATAATCATCATTTTCTCTCAAGTTTGGAGACATGTCTATTTGCATGATAAGCATATAATATCTGTGTCCTATTTTGAGTATTGACTTGCAGGGAGATTCGTCTCCATATAGATGTGGTGGTAGAAGGGATGGCTGTGGTCAGGGTCACACTGGTAATCACCAGTCGAGGACAGGCGACTTGGTTCATGAGATAGGATGTGCTCAGGAAACAGGAGGATCAGCCGATCTCCAACAACATGGTGCATCTCCCTCTCAGTCAGAACCATCTACTGCTGCTGAGAAGGTCAAATCAAAAGAAAAATGTGTAGAGCCTTTAGCTAGTACTGTTAAAGAGGGTGATATTCAACGACAAACGCCTATAGTACCGAGTGGGAGTGCAGCTAAAAATCAGCAACCAACTCGAGGTGCATTGTGTGAGCTGTGTAACGTTGATTGTAATAGTTTGGAAATACTTAAGCAGCACATGAATGGAAAGCGACACAAGAAGTTGTTGCAAAGACTGCAGCTATTGAATAATGCCAACCAACCTGGTGCTGAAAGAGGCAAGGAAAGTGTACCACTTGGTGATTCAAATCCTGGGGTAGCTCCGCAGCCTGAAGTCACTACAAAGGGTGATGAGAACAGGAAAAGCCTGCAAGAACATCTGCTAACAACTGTACTTGATAAGATGGAGATACAACGGTCAAATGATAATGCAGATTTACCTCGTACTTCTGGCCATTCACTATCTGATTGCCTTGTGAGCCAGCCTGGCCATCAAATATGCAGCTTGAAGCGTAAGAGAAAAAGTTGTCATGGCAGGGAGCAAGTAAAAACTGTGGATACACCAAGCGGGTCGCTGAAACCTCAAAAACCCAAGATTGTGATTCCCTTCATATGCAACTTGTGCAATGTTATATGTGACACAACAGAGGTGTTCAATCGTCACCTTTCTGGTAAGAAACACGTCTCCAAGTTTAAGCGCTTTGAAGCTTACCAGGCTATGTATGGAGCACTGAGACTTCAAGCTTTATACCCTCCAAGTTCTGCTGCACAAAACCTTGTCCATCAACAACCTTCATGTCCTCCTTTAGGAGCTGATATATCTCCACCCAGTCAAAATGCAAATCCTGCAGCAACCGGTATGGTTTCCCCGATAGTTCCAAATCCCAATCAGCAGATATCAAATGGGACTCCTCAATTCGGTTAAGCAAATGTTCTTTTCATACTTGGCAACCGGCAGCCCTAGTGTAGCTTGCTAGGGGAATGTAATGGTAACTTCTCTTTTTCTTCATGAAGTTCTGAAAATATTGGTCACAAATTCTCCCTTGGATTATAGAATTGCGAAACATAGACTACAGAACAGATGCAAGTATGTAATATGCGTAGGGCATTTGGCCCTTAACAGATGATGGAATTTGGTGTTTAGATTTGACTATAGTATTACAAACTTCCTATAATCTTTTCAAATGTTGCAAATGACCTGCAACTAGTAAAATCTTTTGCTTGTCCCAAGCTTATGGTTAAGATTAATGCTATAATTATAGCACTAAATTTTTGTTTGCTACGTAAATTCGTAAATAAAGAAAAGTATAGTTTAAAATGTGCAAATAAACCAAATATTTTGTAATAGACAATTCCACATTTTAGATTTATTATAAGTTAAAATACTAGTCTAAAGAGATCACTTGCTTTGGTAATAGACAATTATGTGCAAATAAACCAACTATTTTGTGCTAGAATATTACGCAAAGAACGCACCAAGATCCAAGAAATTCCACTGTGTTTCGATAGGACATTATTTGAAAAAACAAATTATAGTGTAGCAGTAATTTTTTTGTGGTGTAATATATGCAACATAAAAAAGTAATTAAAAAATATATTTATGATACAAGTAAAATTATATTTAAAAAAAATGTATCCCACTCTAAATTTTTAGAACTTTTTTCAAATAAAAAGAAAAAAAAAAATCACCTGAGACTAGAGTATTTTGTTCTATCTCTCAATGGGAGAGGGCCAGTGCGATTAGGGTTTGGTACGATTCAGTCTGATTATTATATCTTTTTACATTATTCTACTTTTTTATTGTATACGAGGTAAAAGTGAGTATATAAATAAAATACTTGATATACATTACACATAACATTATGTTTTATTTGTACATTAAAAATTTAAACTTAAACATGTGCAATAATTGAACGAACTGCACAAAAAGTATTAAGACCCTATTTGATAGCATAATTTAGAATTTAAAATTAATAAATTCAGATTTTAATATATTTAAATCCTTTTGATAATAAAAAATTGAACATATAAATTAATTAAATAGCACTGAATTTGCTAAGCAAAACTTGCTCATAAAAATAAGTGATAAATTATTCACTTATCACTGAACATGTGCAATAATTGAACGAACTGCACAACGGCACAAAAAGTATTAAGACCCTATTTGATAGCATAATTTAGAATTTAAAATTAATAAATTCAAATTTTAATATATTTAAATTCTTTTGATAATAAAAAATGGAACATATAAATTAATTAAATAGCACTGAATTTGCTAAGCAAAACTTGCTCATAAAAATAAGTGATAAATTATTCACTTATCACTGAATGTAATATACACTAAAATGTATTTCATTTAATATTTAATTAATTAATTAATTAATTAATTCAAATTTTTTAAAAATGAGTGATAAACTATTCACTCATTACTGTGTGATATATACTTAAATATATTTGTTTTAATATTTAATAATTCAAATGTATTTAATTTAATATTTAATAAATTAATAAATTATCAAAGGCAGCCCTAACTTCTTGTCGTCTCGGAGTAGAAAGAGATATACATAAATATTTAAGGTAACGTAAACGAAGCCATAAAATTACAAATACCAAACGAGCCCTAGCCACTTCTTGTTTACCTTCCCCGTCACTCCCCCTACCTACACTCTCCTCGCCGCTCCGAGGCTCTAAGCGAATGTCTGTTTATTAGCGTTCATCAGATTTCTCTGCATTTAGGTAATGATTTTTCTTCTCCCTCTCCGATTATTACCCCTATTATTTCTCAATTTTACCGTAATTCATTTTTGTTTTGCTAATAGGATTCTTACTTCTTTAACTTTTTCATTTTGTAGTCACGTTACATTAGCCAAATTAAAATAGAAAAACCCCTAGAAATTCACCGACGAAAAGAAAAAAAAGGGTTGCTTGGCTGGGTATCTTGATTACCGGAGCAAGCTTTTCTGATTTATCCGCACCAACGAATGAAAAAGAAAACAAAATTGGATTATAGTTTATAATCTCTGTGGTACTTAGCTCGTACATAAATAACCTTACTATTGGCTTCTCGGTTGGACCACCTTTTTTTTTAATTTTTATTGAGAAGTTGTAATGTTTGCTTGATTTGTTGAAGAATATTCTGAAGAATTTACCAAGGTTTTTGAGGAAATGTTGTTTCTGCTTGACAAAAAGAGGTACCTGCTGATGGTAGCCTTAACAAATGTTTCTTCTTTTTTTTTCGGTGAAAATTCTAGCACCGACTATTATTGTGAGGACTGGGAATCTTGGGTAAAAAGACAAAAGAGTAAACTTGTATAACGACCAGAACTGAATTTTTTGGATGATGGTTGATGTAGGAGTGGACTTGAGTTTGTTTGACGAAATGGGAAGTAGGGAGGATTCAGATATAGATGATGATTTTAGTGACCTTTACAAGGAATACACGGGCCCTGGGGTTTTGAAATCCAACACTGCTGCACAAGAAAGAACTACAACAAATAAAAGGTCACATCATGGGTCTGATGAGGAAGACGACGCTCGGGACCCTAATGCTGTTCCAACTGATTTTACTAGTCGAGAAGCTAAGGTTTGGGAAGCTAAGTCAAAAGCCACCGAGAGGAATTGGAAGAAAAGGAAAGAGGAAGAAATGATTTGTAAAATCTGTGGAGAATCAGGACATTTTACCCAGGTAATTCCCTTCTCCTCTTGGAATTTATATCATTCATATATGTGATATATTTTGGGTTTTTGGTAACTGAATTTGTACTCTGTAAATGGTGAGGGGAGAAGGTTTGCTTTCTTGTCAAGTGAATATGACCATGCTTTTTGATGGAAGGGACTTTGCTAGACGTTATCTCTATCATCCCCGTGTCTCTCACACCCTTCATTGTATTTTACCACAAGCACATCAATGAACAATTACACATTTATATGATCATAGAATTCTAGGTTTGTGTCTGCTATTATGCTAACAGAAAATGACTGTAGGGTTGTCCATCTACGCTGGGAGCAAATCGGAAGTCCCAGGATTTCTTTGAACGAGTGCCTGCAAGAGAACCTCATGTAAAAGCATTATTTACTGAGAAGGTGGTAAGTCAACTTGAAAACGACATTGGGTGCAGAATCAAAATTGAGGAAAAATTTATTATTGTCAGCGGCAAGGATAGGTTGATACTGAAAAAAGGTGTTGATGCTGTTCATAAAATTAAAGAAGAGGGTGAGAAAAAGGGTTCTTCGAGTTCTCAGCTATCAAGATCAAGGTCACCTGAAAGGAGAAGTCCCATTGGCTCTCGATTTGCACGCTCTGATTCTCAGAGATCTAATCCTAGTCCACAGGGTGCCTCTCATTTTCAGAATAGGTTTGGTAGACAGGATAAGGCTGTGGAAGACATTGTTCGCCAGGATTTGCAAAAGCTATCTAGAGGTTCTCCACAAGGTAGGAGTTCAATAGATAATTTTTGCTGTCATGTAGAGATGGTAAAACCTTTCATCTACAATGATATCTATTGTACTTATTGTTTTTTGATGCTTATTCATTGTTAATAATGCTTCTTGCCCAACTATGTTGTTTGCAGCAAGAGGTAAGTTGTTCTGTTCAAGAATTCTGTTGGTTCTGATGTAAGTTTCCTGGGGGGTCTGAATTGAAAAGGGTTGTCTGCCAATTGAAAATTTTTACTGAAAAGACTATTCAGACTTGTCTTGCTTCAAACGGCTTCACAATGAGATTTGAGATAGTATGTCATGTTTAAGCTGGCCTCGTTCTTAGAGATCTTGAATGGACGTGCTTAACACACTCTTCCTTTGGTGAAGCTTATGGTAATGATGGAGTTAGAGGTCGGTCAAGCCATTCGCGGTCTCCAGCACGTCACCCTTATCAAAGCAATGCATATAGTTCATATGATGGTCATAGTCAAGGCAGGGTGGGATATAGGACAGATGGGTGGGATGCTGAGAGACGTTCATCTGACATTCAGTTGGCACGTAAGGTTGAGTATCCTGCATTTCCACAGACATTAGAGGAATTCGAGTTGGAATATAAGAAAGAGGCAATGGATCTTGAAAGAATGCGGGACAAGGAAGAAGCTGAAGAAAATTACAGGCATCATGAGGTGAGAATGTTGGTTAAACGTATTATCATAATTATCTTCTGATTTTGATGTCCATTTGAAGGGGCTGAAATCATCAAAGTAGTTTGTGATCAATTTGTTTTAATTCTGGAATATCCTTTTAGTATCTAGATTGTCCTGGTGATTGTCTGGGTGCATTACCGGATAGGTGCATTCTTTTTCAATCATATCAAGATATGATTGGTGTTTGTGTTCCCTGTTGCTCTAATTTACCTGGTGGAGATTAACTCTGAAATTTTTGTGTTCTTGGACTCGAAGACTATTAGAGAAATAAGGGAGAATTACATGAAGAAACTGGCTCTTTTGAGGGAGACTCATGCAAAACAGTGGGAAGAGTTTCTTCAGCATGATGCCCAAAAGAGGCAACAACAGGTGCAACAGCACATGTCAGCTTCTGGGTTTGGTGGACGTAAACAATCCAGTTATTCTGACTATGAAAATTCTGTGGGCAATTCTCACTATTCTGGATCTAATATGCCCATGGAATCTAGAGGCAGGTACCCAAAGCCTGTGGAAGATTATCCTTCCTTGCGGTCTCACAACACTTATGGTGACTTCCAGCGTCAGAGGCGTGATGACTATGGGAAAGCCTATAATCGATATTGATTGGTATATTGGAGTTATCTTAGGTGAGTAGCTCTTACCCTTGAAAAATCTAAGCAACGTGGCTTCTTATGCTCGTTTTCACTTCAGCCAGGTTTAGGTAGGAGATGTATATACTTCATTGAGTGAGGTCTTTTAGATCGTGATAGGCCAGGCACTTGGGAATCTTAGTACTTACGTTTGTGTAATTTGTCCGTTAGGTATTGGTATAGGTTTTTGAGCTTGTAGCCTTAGATGAGTAGGATGGGAGATGCAGGATTTGTACATGTGGCTATATGGAATCTCTTGCTTAAACTACTTCAACCTAAATTACCACTTCAAAATTTTCAGGATGCAGTTGCTTGGGTACTACTATGGAAAAGGAGCACTCAATTTAGGTAAGTGCATTGGTTGTGTTTCTGGACATGAGTAAATGACATTTGTTTCCCTGGTAGAGAAACCCATTTGTTTTTGCTATTATTGGCGGAATACTGTTGTAATGAAAAACGGGGAGCAGAGCATGGGTTGGTGGTTCTGTATATGGGTGTCTCAATTACATGACTCTTGAATTGACTGCGCAAAGCTGTTTGTTTTGTTGCTTCTGTTGTGTTCCTATTTTTTACCGTCATTAAATCAAGTATTTTTTTTGTTGTGCTCTAGATTTTATTATTCTACCATTGAATTGGTTTAGATAAATCAATGAATTGATTTGTTCTCTAACTGCTAGCGCGTCCTTGGATGTAGTAGAACACTTGTGCTGACTAACTTTCATTCCCTATTAATGGCTTCTGTAGCTAGCATCTTGGTTTATTTATTTTATTTTATTTTTTTTGGGAGGGGGGGTGGGGGGTGGGGGTTTGGTGGAAGTTTATTTTGGCCAAATTTTCGTTTATCATTTTTGATCTGTGGGTAGTAATAATGAGAACCTATGAAGAGAATTAGGAGAGGTTGAGGATCTCGCCATCTAAATTAAATGGTTGCATTTGCCCTCGAGGACTTGCATCTAGAACAGCCTGCATAATTTTGGATAGGGATTTGATGGTATATTTCCAGACGCAAAACAAATTAAATAAAACATCTTCCATCTCGCTTTTCTATTAAAATCTAAAGTATGCTGGTAGTCAATTTAGGGGAGGGCGGGTGATGCTTGACTCCGCTTTCTTCCAAAATATGTATTGATCCAGTTACTTTAAAGTTTAAAGGTCTCTATTTCATTTGCAACATTTTGCAACATGTTAAAAGTACAACAGTAGAAACTACCAGTGTTTTTAAATCCAGCGTGCATTAAAGCGAGTGAACATTTAGTCCTACTCCTGAAAACGTCTATGTAACTAGGCGGCAGAGTAGTGATTGGCTTCGCCGACTACATTCCTTTTCCACATCGACAGTAGTGTTTATGGGATCGATGGAAGGACATTCCTTTTCCTGGTACAGAATTATCTTAGTTCATATGTTTCTGCTGTCCCAAAGGAAGGTCGTTGTACATCATCAACAATGGCCAATAAAGACTTCTCTGGATGTAATGTTATGTTGAAAACGTCTGTGCTAATTATGTTGGGTTCAGTTGAGCAAGCAACCCACTGATCTGGCAATTAATTCTCCAGCGAGGTTTTAACGTTTTGCATGCAAGAATTGCCCGAGTTATGGGGAAAATTAAACAACGGAGTCAGTCACACCGAACATAATAATGTTGTAGGCTTGGACGCTGAGTGGACTCCAGTCACCTGCGGGACTGAGAGTGATTATTGTCACTTTGTAAACTTGCAATCTTCTGCACGGCTTTACATGCCCAAATCACTCTTTTTCTTTTTCTTTTTTTTTGTTTTTATTTATTGGGGTTGGGATCAAAGCAATTGTTTCAGAACTGCCAAAAAGAGCAGTGCCAAAGATTGGCTACGGAGGTCTTTGACAACCCTTTCCTCAAATCCTGTGGTTTATCTGAATGGGCTGATTGTGTATCCAACGAAGTCGATGATATTGGAGAGTACACTTGTCCAGGCATTGTTTTTCCTTAAAGATCGCATTTCGTCTGGGGAGACTATTTGTACAACCCAAAAGCTGTGTTATAAGTCACCCACCGCCACCGGTTGGGCTGCATGCCATCTTACCTAGCGACCAGCGCACTTGACTTTCAGATAGCTTGCTTGGTACCATCTCCAAGACCAAAAGGAAACATAATAATAATATCTTTTTTGCTTTATTTAATTGTGCGCTACATTTTACTGTTGTGATTTTTAATTTAGTGATCAAATTAATGGTCGAAGTTTTTCCCAATTCCGGTCAGTAGAGTTTTCAAGGAAGTCAAAAAAGTCCGTGAGACCGATTACCTTACGTTGTTCTTCATTTGACTAGAAAATTATAGCCAAAACGATACCCCTGTTGACCGCTAGGATGTTGTCCCCTGTGCTGTAATCAACTTCACTTCTTGCAAATTTTGACGTGCACAAAAAGTTTTTTCTCACTTTCTTATACTTTTCTTGCCAAATCAAAGGAATTGTAGTAATTAATTTGCATCACAAGATTGTGGCTGGATAGGATACTTGTAGAGTTAGTAGAAAACGCTCTACACTTTTTACAATCTAGAAATACATAAATGATTATTTTTAAAATATAGAAGTTAGAGGGATGGAATTTATCCGACTATTGGAGAGCAATTTCTAATTTTCTGATTTTTTTTTTTGTTTCTCTTTATAGACTCATAGTCTGATAGTTACGCTATTTGTCTTAATTTCGTTCATATATATATCTACCTTGTACATAAGAAGAAAGCAAGTTACTGTAGCAGTTCACCTTTTGGACACATGTATTGCACATATTTTTGACAAGTGGAATCTTGGTCATTTTAGCAAAATTTTTCGTTCCCTTTTTTGATTCAATTGGGCCGAAAGGATTAAAATATTTTTTCTCCTCCAGAATATCAACTCCATCTCTTCTTCTTTTTCTTGCGGCAACTTCTGTCATCCCTCACCTTTTTTATTTTTTAAAACTAATCTAACTAAGATTGTTGCCATGTTATTTTTTTTCTTCAAGATGATTAGCTACTTAGCAAAGAGAAATCTTTATGAATTTTTTGATCCCATTTTACATTTTCTTTTCTTCCTTTTTTTCTTCATCTCTAATCTCTCATGTTTGCTGTATTTTTGAATTATAATGTTATAACCAACTGGTATTTGTTTGTTAAATTTATAGGATAACATTGTTATTTAGTATTTCTTCTTGGATAAAAGGTGAAATATTAAAATATATAAAAGATTTTAGAATTCTTTTATACTAGTGATCACCTTCTATGAAAAATAAAACAAAAACTCATTCTTTTCTTTTCTCCTCCTAAGATTTGATTTCTTGCTTCACATTTTTTTCCTTTTCTTTGTTTTTTGGTTACATTTTGTAATTATTTATAATTTTGTGTATATTTTTAGGAGAAAAGATATATCATGTGATGGTTTCACCAAGATAAATCTAGTTAGGCATTCTTCTAACTCTGTTTTTCTATGTTCCCCCCCCCCGCCCGCCCGCGGCAATTACTTTATGGTCTATTCAATTTAATTGGAGGATCCAATAAGATTTTGTATATATTTAAATTAATGTTAATTTTTGTTTATTTTTTAATTACTCAAGTGTTGTAGTATCAATTGGGTTGGCATACAAGGATTGTAGTTGGTGATGGAAGTCACAATTGAGACTTTCAACCTAGAGTGTGACTTTACAAAAAATTGTTAGAAAATTCAATTTTGATTAGGAAGATGTTTTTGCAATAAAAAAAAATTGATTCAGTTCTAATTTGTATATGTAGATCCGGAAACGTAACAATTCGTATTTTTATCTAACCTTGCTATTTATATCCTAGAGCTACAGGGTAACGTTGTCACCTTTATGCGAGATTTAAATAGATGAACTAACTTCTTCTATCAAAAGAAAGAAAAATGTGGAAGTTTATAGTAAGCTATATTGATGTTGAAGATTGTGCCATGTCTTAGTGGCTTTCTAAACTTTTTTCTCATTATTAAAATACTAGAAGCATTATGATTGCTTGTGGTTTAGTTATAACTAAAACTATGCTGCTATTAATGTAACAATGCACTTATAGAGTATTAATTTTCTCTCCTCTTTAGGTATCATCATAATAGTGGTTCACAAATCTTTATTCAAATCATAATAAATAATAGAGTTGACTTCATAGATGGAATTTCTTTTCACAATAAAATTTGAGGGAAATTTTATTTATACTCCATATTTTGTTAATTGTATTCCTACGATTAATAAAAACAATATAATA
Source organism: Coffea eugenioides (assembly GCF_003713205.1). Classification (NCBI taxonomy): domain Eukaryota; kingdom Viridiplantae; phylum Streptophyta; class Magnoliopsida; order Gentianales; family Rubiaceae; genus Coffea; species Coffea eugenioides. The sequence goes on along the minus strand of NC_040042.1, from coordinate 43,368,510 downwards.
AAAATAAGGATTAATCTTTCCTATACACTGTCAGCGTTGGATGAATGATAACTATGCAAAATTTGTTTGCAATTTAACTTTTACACACATGTCATAAATTCAATGGTAATAGTACATACATTATCAGTGTATATAAGATTTACTCTAAAAATAATAGTAAAAATACAATTAACAAAAATAAGAGTTCAAATAACATTTGTCAATTTTAATTGTTTTGATGCTCAATTTTTTTCCTATATTTCTATTCATTCATCATGTGTCGAAATAATTTGATGTTATGTATTCGACTAAATTTCTAGGGCCCAGGCTGTACTTTACACAGCTCAAGTACCTCTAGTCTAACTACAATATAAGTTCCAGTTCGGTGTAACTATAGCTTCTTTCCATGATGCCACGTGGTAGTTCCAAAGCTGAAGTTTAGCTTATTTCTCCTCGGTTGAATTGGACGTGAGATGATTGGTTGTCAGCTAAGCTTGGTTGCACCAGATTTTTCCCTCCCTTCCTTTCGGCTTTCGTCCTGTCTTTCCTTCGTTCTGGTTCTGTGCTGTCTTTTCTTCCTTCCGCTTCATCAGCCTCCTCTCTACCCACTCATCAGCTTCCTCTCTACCCACTCCAACCTGCTTCTTTTCAGCCACAGATTGGTTATGTTTTCGCTCCAAATTTTGCCCTGGTTGCACCTGATTTTGTCTCTCCTCTCTCCTTCATTCATCTTTCCTTCCGTTTTTTTTTGCTATTGTGCTGCTTTCTGTCCGCTTATTTTTTCTTTTTCGGCCAAACCCTGAGGCTGTTCCCACTCAAAATTTACTGTGTCTTCCCTTCTCTCTGTTCTTTCCTTCCTGAGGATTAGGTGGTTGTGATGATGAAGCATGTTGCTTGTCCTCGTTATTTTCGTGCACTCTCCCCATGATTTTTTCTCTTTCTTTCCCGGAGTGAACGTGATGGTACTGATGAAAGTGGTTGCTTCTCCGACTTCCTTTGTGCTTAATTCGTGTGTTTTTTTTGGAAAAAAAAAAGAACGATGCAGATGTGATTGATGGGAGAACTGGGTTACCGGCTCCTTTCCGACTTTTCGGTGACAGTAGCAGTAGGTTACTTTCCTCTACTCCTTTGATTAGTCATCTGACTCCCTCAGTCTAACCTTTACTTCCTCTTTCTTCTTGTCTAAGCTGCGATTTTTCTCTCTTCTTTTTCCAAAGCATCTTTATTAGTTTTTTGGTTTTCTTCATCCTATTATTTACCAGATTAATTGTCTAATTTTTTCCCCTTTTATGATGCTATAATGTTGCAGGTAAATAATCTGAAAATTTCCTACTCCATCTTCATGGATTTTGTGAGTTTTGTTTTTCTCTTTTGAATGTGGATTAAGAACGCTACGGTTTGGACAACAATGTTCTGTTGTTGCAGAAATTTGGCTTTTCAAAGGAGAAGGTCGCCACTGTCATTGCTAACAATCCTATATGAGTCCTGAATGGTTTGAGAAAAGGTTGCATTTAGTGGAAAACTATTTGGGGATTCCTCGCAAGTCCACCATGTTCCATTATGGGCCTAAAGTACTCTGTGGTTTGCGAAAGTCGACAATTGACAAGAAATTTGACATTTTCAGGAGTCGGGGCTGGTCTAATGAGCACCTATATTGAAAGAAACTCTCAAGGCTCTAGAGTATCTTCATCAACATGGCCACATCTATCGTGACGTTAAGGTTAATTAAATCTAAAATTTCCATTCTATTGATTTTACGCTTGCTGTCGTGGCTGTTTAGCATTTTTATTTTAATTGTTTTTCATTGAGAATGTTTTTTTTTTTTTGGGAGGGGGTGGTTGAAGGTTTTCAAAGATTTTTGTTATGTTTATGATTTTTTCCTGCACTAGACAAAGTTTGGAGAGAGAGAGAGAGAGAGAGAGACTGTGTTATGTATTCGACTAAATTTCTAGGGCCCAGGCTGTACTTTACACAGCTCAAGTACCTCTAGTCTAACTACAATATAAGTTCCAGTTCGGTGTAACTATAGCTTCTTTCCATGATGCCACGTGGTAGTTCCAAAGCTGAAGTTTAGCTTATTTCTCCTCGGTTGAATTGGACGTGAGATGATTGGTTGTCAGCTAAGCTTGGTTGCACCAGATTTTTCCCTCCCTTCCTTTCGGCTTTCGTCCTGTCTTTCCTTCGTTCTGGTTCTGTGCTGTCTTTTCTTCCTTCCGCTTCATCAGCCTCCTCTCTACCCACTCATCAGCTTCCTCTCTACCCACTCCAACCTGCTTCTTTTCAGCCACAGATTGGTTATGTTTTCGCTCCAAATTTTGCCCTGGTTGCACCTGATTTTGTCTCTCCTCTCTCCTTCATTCATCTTTCCTTCCGTTTTTTTTTGCTATTGTGCTGCTTTCTGTCCGCTTATTTTTTCTTTTTCGGCCAAACCCTGAGGCTGTTCCCACTCAAAATTTACTGTGTCTTCCCTTCTCTCTGTTCTTTCCTTCCTGAGGATTAGGTGGTTGTGATGATGAAGCATGTTGCTTGTCCTCGTTATTTTCGTGCACTCTCCCCATGATTTTTTCTCTTTCTTTCCCGGAGTGAACGTGATGGTACTGATGAAAGTGGTTGCTTCTCCGACTTCCTTTGTGCTTAATTCGTGTGTTTTTTTTGGAAAAAAAAAAGAACGATGCAGATGTGATTGATGGGAGAACTGGGTTACCGGCTCCTTTCCGACTTTTCGGTGACAGTAGCAGTAGGTTACTTTCCTCTACTCCTTTGATTAGTCATCTGACTCCCTCAGTCTAACCTTTACTTCCTCTTTCTTCTTGTCTAAGCTGCGATTTTTCTCTCTTCTTTTTCCAAAGCATCTTTATTAGTTTTTTGGTTTTCTTCATCCTATTATTTACCAGATTAATTGTCTAATTTTTTCCCCTTTTATGATGCTATAATGTTGCAGGTAAATAATCTGAAAATTTCCTACTCCATCTTCATGGATTTTGTGAGTTTTGTTTTTCTCTTTTGAATGTGGATTAAGAACGCTACGGTTTGGACAACAATGTTCTGTTGTTGCAGAAATTTGGCTTTTCAAAGGAGAAGGTCGCCACTGTCATTGCTAACAATCCTATATGAGTCCTGAATGGTTTGAGAAAAGGTTGCATTTAGTGGAAAACTATTTGGGGATTCCTCGCAAGTCCACCATGTTCCATTATGGGCCTAAAGTACTCTGTGGTTTGCGAAAGTCGACAATTGACAAGAAATTTGACATTTTCAGGAGTCGGGGCTGGTCTAATGAGCACCTATATTGAAAGAAACTCTCAAGGCTCTAGAGTATCTTCATCAACATGGCCACATCTATCGTGACGTTAAGGTTAATTAAATCTAAAATTTCCATTCTATTGATTTTACGCTTGCTGTCGTGGCTGTTTAGCATTTTTATTTTAATTGTTTTTCATTGAGAATGTTTTTTTTTTTTTGGGAGGGGGTGGTTGAAGGTTTTCAAAGATTTTTGTTATGTTTATGATTTTTTCCTGCACTAGACAAAGTTTGGAGAGAGAGAGAGAGACTGTGTTCTGATGGCTTTTATGCAATAGTTTAGCTAATTCAATTGGCAGAAAATCAAAATTTGGAGGTGGGCATAGCCTCTTGTTTGGCCTTTTGGCCATGGTTGTATGAGTATTTTGGTTTTGGGCACCTCAATGGTTCCACTGCAGGCAGGAAATTTATTACTTGATAGTAGTGGGGAGGTAAAACTTGTTGACTTTGGTGTGTCAGCTTGCATGTTTGACGAAGGTGACAGATAGAGATCAAGAAATAACTTTGTGGGAACCCCATGCTGGTATTTATTAGCAGCCTTTTCTTTTTAACCTTTCATATTAATAGCCATGAAATTATCTTTATTTTCTTGTAATATTAAGCTGTTTTGCCTGTGTTTCTTCACAGGATGGCACCAAAGGTGTTGCAGCCACAAAGTGGTTATGACTTCAAGTGAGTAACCTGGTATTTCTGTGGAGTTTTAATTGTAAAATTTTTTATCTGTTTTTATATGTTAAACAAGCATGGCTAAGCTTTTTATTATATTAATTGCACTTGTTTTGCAAGAGCTTACCGTCAGAGGCAAAGGAAAATCTGAGTGTATGGCAAATCAGTCCCTGGGAATGGTCGTTGCTTATAGAATGCTCCAAATTTCTCCACTTAAGTGGGAAGGAGGGTGACTAATACATTTTAGTTGAATTAGAAGGTTGTTAGTATACTTTCCTTTTAAGTTTGCAACCTAGAGCTTGTCATGGACACCAAATTAGAGGGTAAGGAAAAGCCCGAAAGAAAGAAGAAAAATTAAGTCAATATTGTGTATAATGAATTCCACAAGCACTGGAATGGCCTTTGTGCAAAATTTGGTTTCATAGTTTTCTGAAAGAAACAATGATTTTTCTTTGTATCAGGGCTGATATCTGCTCGTTTGGAACCACCACACTAGAGTTGGCTCATGGTCATGCACCATTCTCAAAATATCTCCCAATGAAGGTATGGACTTTATATGCAACAACACCAGATAACAATAACGAACTTGATGCAACATGTTCTTGAACTGTATTTGTGCACTTAATGGAACTTCCTCATTTTGGTAGGTTCTTTTGATGACCATACAAAATGCGCCTCCTGGACTTGATTATGACCACGATAAAAATCTCCAAGGCAAGTTCTTTTTCTTTTAATAGTTTCTTTTATTGCTGTGTGGTTTTGCATACCCCTGGTCACTAAGTATACTTTTGTGTCTGTCTCTGTGAGAGAGCGCTTGCATGAGCCTACATACGCATAATTGTACACATAATTACTACTGTTTGTTGCCATTGGGATTGGTTTTGATACGCGCACTTCATCTGCAGATAGTATCGTGCCTACAAGGAGCAATAAACTACAGTAAGCTAGGACCAAAGTTACCCAAAGGAGTGCTACTTGTGGGACTTCCAGGAACCGGGAAAACATTACTAGCCCGTGCAGTGGCTGGAGAAGCAGGAGTACCATTTTTTTCAGTTTCTGCCAGTGAATTTGTTGAGTTATTCGTTGGAAGAGGAGCAGCACGTATTAGAGATGCCACCTGTATTTGCAGGATGCTCTGGAGTATAAGAAGAGAGTGCGACAGCAGGCAAAGCAATACCCACCTCTTATCTAAATAGCTTGCGCATTTTGGTTCTTGATGATTGTTTCAGTTGTTTTGATAATTACATCAAACCAAACAGTGAACCTGCCCAAATTGCTTACTTGCTTCAACGCACGAGTGCAACTCCTACAATTGTTCTTGCCTTTTTTCCTTTTTTTTTGTTTGGGGGGTGGGGGTGTATTATCACAACTGCATAATGAATCTTTGTGGTACAACTATTTAATAAATTTTTTTTTGGTCAACGCGATGGTTACTCCACTTTGCGGACAATCATATGCCACGGCTCTTAAACAGGACAGATTGCAAAGAAGAAAATGGTTGATTACCATTCCAGCAAACATACAGCCAAGACTCCACAAGTCCAGTGAGTAATCATAGTCTTGCAAATCAACAAGAAGTTCAGGCCCTTTAAAGTATCTGCAAAGTAAACGGTAAAATAATTAAATAAGCTTAATGCAGATGAAAATGAGTACTTTCAAGGTAGGGATTACAAACAAAATGATAATTTAGAGCCATTAATAGCCTGCAAAATTTCAAGGATGTAATATTTCTGAGGACCTTTGCCCCCTCACACTTTGAAAATGGAACTTGGGATTGCGGTGGAAACTGTCCTAGGACCAGGCCTTACAAGAGAAATGAAGCCGTCTTAGAGGGATATAATTTAGAGTTGTACAAGATCCAATTAGAGGAACTTAGAATTGCGCAGGAAGGAGGAGGAAGGAAACGAGGATTGAGGTTTAGGTTATTTGATGCAACGAAAGCTATGCTGCTGAGACCGGATGGTCACCCCAGCGTGTATGGCCATTTGCCAGATCAGAAGTTGGAGTTGCCACATTGAGTAGGTTTATTGATGCTCTTTTCAGAATGCTTTATAAATTTTCCTCATTTCTTAAGCAATCAATTAACCTCAATGGGCATTGCCCACGCCTACTAGTATATATATATATATATATATATATATATATATATATGAGCAAATTATCTGGTTGGCCACTAAACTTTTGCAATCGTTGAGTTTTGGTTACTCAACTATTAAAAGTCTGGTTTTGGCCACTAAACTGTATAAAGTTAAGATTCAGGGCCATTCTGTTAGATTTAGTAGTTAACTTTATCTGATTTGTCTATCCGCACAATTTTCAAGACAAAAGAAAGGGTTAATTTAGGAAGTTCAATATGCATCTTCTTCTTCTTATTGTATAAACCTAAAAAAGGCAGGGTGCCAGAGAAACTATAAGGGAGAAGGAAATGGAAGAAACCCAGCTTGGATTAGAGGAAGTAGGACCAAACTCAATACCACCAAGAGCCGTGCCAGTAAGTTCCATTTCCCCATAGAAGGTTTTCTGGAATGAACCCTAAGTTGCTAATCCCTTAGGGGAGTAGTGAAGATCCTTGGATTAAGGCCAGTGTAATTTGGGGCATGGAGGTTGGGAGTTCTTGGGAATGGGTTGTTGCCCCTCTCTGCAATTACGCTGCTGCCGACGATTTCATTTCAATGCAAACAAACAACCCTGTACACCTCTTGAGGTTTCTGAAATTATTCTTTTTATCTTTTGATACTACTCTGTACAGTTTCAATAGCAGATCGGGAATATCTTATCAAAGCAACCGAAGGACCTGTGCTTAACTTCGACCATCCATAGCCATCTCCTCCCTCGAGTCTGCCTTTCATTCTGGTTACCTCCCTCTCCTCTACTTTCCAAATTTCAGCACCACCACCCGTTGCATATGATATGAAAGCCTTCTTGTCTTCTTTGGCCTTTTTATTTTTTCCTTCTCCTTCTCTTGAATCTCTGCCACCCACTTGCTGAGTCTTTGAGCCATGGGGAGATTCGTTCGATTGAGGCAGTTTAATTTGGGGTAGGGAGGTTGGGATCTCCTCCATCGAGTCTGCCTTTCATTCTGGTTACCTCCTTCTCCTCTCCTCTCCAAATTTCAGCACCACTACCTGTTGCATATGATATGAAAGCCTTCTCGTCTTCTTTGGCCTTTTTATTTTTTCCTTCTTCTTCTCTTGAATCTCTGCCACCCACTTGCTGAGTCTTTGAGCCATGGGGAGATTCCTTCGATTGAGGCAGTTTAATTTGGGATAGGGAGGTTGGGATCTCCTCCCTCGAGTCTGCCTTTCATTCTGGTTACCTCCTTCTCCTCTCCTCTCCAAATTTCAGCACCACCACCTGTTGCATATGATATGAAAGCCTTCTCGTCTTCTTTGGCCTTTTTATTTTTTCCTTCTTCTTCTCTTGAATCTCTGCCACCCACTTGTTGAGTCTTTGAGCCATGGGCAGATTCCTTCGATTGAGGCAGTGTAATTTGGGGCAGGGAGGTTGGGAGTTTTTGGGAACAGGTTGATGACTCTCTCTGCCATCCAGAAGATGCATGTTGAACTTCCTAAATTGACCCTAGCATTTGTATTGGAAATCGTGCGGACAGACAGCATTTGTCTACTTAACGGCTAAATGTAACAGAATGACCTCGCGTCATACTTTTATACAGTTTAGTGACCAAAATCAGACTTTTAATAGTTGAGTGACCAAAACTCGACGATTGCAAAAGTTTAATGGCCAACCGGATAATTTGCTCTATATATATACACACACATATGTATATGTATAAAAGATACGTAAGAAAAAAGCAAAAAATACCAAGGGGATAACAATTAATAATAGAAATTACCGGTGGCTACAGAGAGAGCTCAAACTTAGCTGTAAGCAAATGGCTGTGGCGCTCTCACCGGCGGCTACTTCTCTCCGCCTGAAATCTTTCACCGCCGTCCGTTTCTTCTCTTTTTACCGGAAAACACCGAAAACCCACCTAACCCCCGCATTCCACTTCCCTCTCAAGCCCTCTACTTCCAACTCCACTCCATTTCTTCCCTTGCACTATTGCCGTACAAGAAGCTTCTGCTCTGTAATCTCCGCTGCTGTTTCTTCCGGCGAAGCCACAAAGACTGAAACTTTTGAGAAAAATGAACTCCAAAAAGGCGAAATAGTTGGGGAGTTTCGAAAAAGATTGAGAATTGTTGATATCAAAGGTGGCCCCGATGAAGGGCTGAATAGATTGGATGAGACTTTGGTTGTCAGGGGTTGGGTCAGGACTTTTCGTGCTCAGAGCAGCATCATTTTTATTGAGGTAATTCGGTCTTAATGACTGATATGTTCACGAGTAAAGGGGTTTCAAGAAAAGAATAAAAATGACCTTAAAACGTTTGTATTTTGAGCGCATACATGTGAAATATAGAGTTCCATATCAAGAGATTTTAATTTTTATTTAATCTTTTGCATCTTATCAAAGTTCAGATATTTTAGGGGAAAGTTTTCATTTTTTAATCATCGTATTTGTTACTGTTATGCTAATGTTAAGCTTCAGTTTACTGTATTTTGGGTTTGGATTGTGTGTTAGTATTTCGTTTGAGTATTAATACGCGGGTTTGTGCAGGTCAATGATGGATCTTGTCTTTCAAATTTGCAATGCGTGATGAGTTCTGATGCTGAGGGTTATGATCAGGTACTTTATCTCAGGGAGAAGCTCTTGTAATAGTAGTTTTCCTTCGTTCGTATGAAACTTGAAGAGTGAGGTGATCGGTGACTAGGCAGTCGAGACATTTATTGTCCAAATCATGGTCAGTGCTCATGAATTTTGACATGTCTGCCAGATAGAAAGTGGCTTGATCTCAACTGGTGCATCACTATTGGTCCAAGGTGTTCTGGTAAAGAGCCAAGGCTCAAAGCAGAAAGTAGAGCTGAAAGTTGAAAAACTTATTCTGGTAAAATATTTATTTCCTTCTTGTTAACTTATTTGATATCCAGTTGATCTGCAGATGGCCTTTGTTCTAAAAGTATTGATGATTACTCCATTAAGTTTTGCGAGTGGAATTCTATCTTAAAAAAATGAGCATTGCTCTTGCGCTAGATAAATTGGTCAGCTTACGTCTGCCTTAGGATTTTATTCACACGTGACTGGAGGCATAATAGGCATGCTGCCTTGGAAGAGTCTTTCCCAGTACTAAATTTCGTTGTAATGGTTATGTAACTACTACTTCTGTGTACCTGTTCTCATAGGTTGGGACAAGTGATCCTTCCTTCCCCATTCAAAAGAAAAGGGTCAGCAGAGAATTTTTGAGAACCAAGGCTCATCTTCGTCCTAGAACAAACACTTTTGGTGCGGTATGATTTGGCTTTTTGTTTTAGTTGTATTTTGATTCTGCTGCGCCATAAGTGCATTTAATATCTCTGAGCAATGTTTTTTATTTTTATTTTTTCCTCTCAACAAGCGGAAGTTGTTCAGTAAAGCTATATGCTTAATGTGTCGACTTTGAATATGCCTGATCTCAGTCTCATTCTGGTTTGGGAAATGGGTACTTTTGAAAAGAGAGATTTAACTTGGATTGTCAGAGACAGTATCATTGGATATCATATGTTGATTTTGTGCTGTGATTTTCATACCCTTTCTGATCCTCAATATATGTCTGGGTTGAGAACTGGATTTTAATTTATTTTTCTTAGAATTTCTTTCATGTCATTTAGGCCTTTTGGTTTGTAATTAGAATTTTATATATTTTTCATCTTATACTTTCAGCTATTAAGCCCATGTTATTTCTGGTTTAGACTATCAGTCATAGATTTGATTATTTCATTATGTTATGTTCTGCCTTATTATTTCAATAGTTGCATTCCACTTCTGCCATAAAGCAACATTACTCTGTATTTAGACATATTAGATCAACAGTCCCTTTTCTGTAGTTGAACCTCTTTTTTTGGTCATTATTTGTTTTTCTTCCATGCTTGTGTTATGATGAGGGTAAGGGAGGATAAAATGAGTAACAAGATTTGAGTAACTGAAATTGCTGAAGATGTGCAGGGTTTTGTTCTAATAACTCTTGATCTTAGTTCTTTGCCTAAATCTATGTTTCCTTGGGATGCTTTTTTCTGGGCTAATCTTTTTGCTTCAGGGAATGGAGTTTGTTAGCTAAGGGACTGCTGCTTAATAAATGGAGAACTGAGTTGATTTCAATTTTGACTTCCGCTCAATTTTCTATCCTAATTTCTCTGCTTTCCTACTCAAACAAATGTTCTGGATCAGAAGTTTTGTTTCTTTCCATACTTTCATATGCGTAAATTTGAGGTCCGCCGGTAGTTAATTGTGCTACTTTCACACATTTTGTATTCAACAACTCTATTGGATTTATTTGGTTGACTGGATGCCTGTGAATTTTATGTTTGAGTTGCTTTTAGGTTGCGAGGGTGAGAAATGCTTTGGCTTATGCCACACACAAGTTTTTTCAAGAGAACGGATTTGTCTGGGTGTCCAGTCCAATCATCACTGCTTCGGACTGTGAAGGAGCTGGTGAGCAGTTTTGCGTCACTACCCTGGTATGCTCTTTCTGGAGCTGATGTTTCTTTTTATATGCATCCGGTTGTAAGGTCGAAGACCACAGGTTAAATTATGTTGAGCTCTGCCTCTTTTTACTTGCCATTCAACCTGCATAGGACTGTACTTAAGTTTACTGGCTTTGTTTCTCTCTTTCCTGCTTGGCATTTGTATCTGGTTCTCTTATCATTATTGGAGACTACATATTTGAACTCCTTAGCTTTCATTCTTCCTCTTGTCCACAATGCTGTGAGGAGTTGGTGAAAGCATTATGGTAGGGGATTTTTGGTCATTTGGAATTCTTTGTTTGCGTAAACTTCGATGGTTTCTTAATTGGAATTGTCTTCTTTTCTTCCTTGTTATAATCTTTTCTTTTTTATTGTTATCATGTCTGAGTGCTATCTCTCTGACCTTTCTTCCATTCTCTAAAGAGGGATCTTTGATGTGTTAGATGATTCTTTAATTTCCTTCACCAGTGCATTATAAATTTTTATTCTGCCCTTGAATTGTGTTTTATTGGGTTTGATACTTGAGATTTTTGCTGTTTGTAGTATTTTTAAAGTTTTGCATCTAAAATGTTACTTTACACGGGAACAGATTCCTAGTTCCAGAGAAACCACAGATTCTCCAGTGGCTGCAATTCCAAGAACTGAAGATGGTTCTGTTGATTGGTCTCAAGTGAGTACAGAAAAAGTCTATGTTTTGGTTCTTTCAATCATTAGATGGATTTTCTGATACATCTATATTTTGCACATTGGCCTATAGAAGGTGTATTTTAAAAAGTTCGGGACGGATGAGAATCGGGTGTGGTCTAATGGTCAAAGTGAATTTTTAACCAGATTGTTTAAAGTTTGTTTGGACTGTTTCTTTGGCTTTTTTTTTTTTATTAATTGCTGAATGATAGGTTATGACAGGAAACTCTCGAGTCCTAATTTTTCTTCCCTTCTCTTAGGTTTGTGATGTGGCCCTTTGCGTGTTTTGCCTCTTTGCATTTTTAAGTTCTATATTTGTTTTTGGGGTTTTTGGCTGTTGCAAAATGGGTGTTTGGTGAGGAGGTATGATTTATCTATTTAGGAAATTTGCTTGAGTAGAGCTGTCAATTAAATACAATAGTTTGGATGCATCTCAAATTAGTTATTTGCTTTTTCTTTTTTTTTTTTGATTTTGTTTATGACAGGACTTCTTTGGAAAACCAGCATTCTTGACAGTATCAGGGCAACTGAATGGTGAAACTTATGCAACGGCTCTTTCTGATGTACGTCCTCTTTTTTAAGACTCCTCTAGTTGATGAGCTATTGGTCTTTCTTTATTTTTCCCCTTTAGTAATTCTGTTCTGAAGAGCATCTGGTGAATGTTGCATGTTCTGCTTTGTGCATTTTGACTCGAAATTAAGTAATGTACTTTCTGGCAGGTCTATACATTTGGCCCCACATTTAGAGCTGAAAATTCTAACACTTCTAGACACTTGGCTGAATTCTGGGTATGTTGAGGCTGCTACTGTTTCTCGTGCTTCAATTCATGTACTTTTTTACCTTGGGAGAAATTAATGGTATATGGTTGAGGTAACTGACAGCTAAACGCTAAAACTGATTCCTCCATTTCTAAGATGATTGAACCAGAACTGGCATTTGCTGATTTAGATGATGACATGGCCTGTGCAACTGCCTATCTCCAGTATGTAGTATGTTACTTTTCATATCTATTCTAGACTTTTATGCAACAACTATTTTTTGCACTTGTTCTCTTTTGCTGTTGATTTTTCTATATTGGACTTGTGAATTAGTATAATACTCTTCATTGAAGGTGCAATATATTCTAGAGAATTGCAAGGAAGATATGGATTTCTTCAACACATGGATAGAAAAAGGAATCATCAGTCGACTAAGTGTATGAACTATTGGCTATTCTGGGCACTTTTTTTTTTAATAAAAATTCAAAATTGTCTATCAACGAATAATGAAAGCACATGGCTAATATTTTGTTGAAGAAATTCATTTCAAGATTGTAGACATGTTTTTGCTTTGCCATGAAATTACTTTTTCTTATTTTTTTTGTCCAACAGGATGTTGTTGAGAAAAGTTTTGTGCAGCTGACATATACTGATGCCATTGACCTTCTATTAAAAGCGAAGAAGAAATTTGAATTTCCGGTACTCATCCCACCTTACCAGTCTTTGCTGTGTCTTAGACTTGTCTATTAGTCTTCCTATCTTGGACATGCCATGCTGCCAGTTGAAATTTGTGATATGCCGAAATACTGATATTATGAAGTTATTGTTACGAATCTGATCGTTACAATTCACTTTCTAAAACAATTCATTTGCAAAGATTGTATCATATCATTGACTACTTAGACAGCTCTCGACTGAGATCTGATTATCATAACTATGCATCAGTTCTGCATTGACAGGTGAAATGGGGATGTGATTTGCAAAGTGAACATGAGCGTTATATCACTGAAGTGGCATTTGGTGGATGCCCTGTCATTATTAGAGACTATCCAAAGGCACGTTTATTTGCCTGATCTGTAAGGGTTGTAAGTTATGCTGCCAATAGAAGCATTAAGAACTTAAGTTGACTTTGAGAAATAACTTTCAGGAGATTAAGGCATTCTACATGCGGGAAAATGACGATGAGAAGACAGTTGCAGCCATGGACATGCTGGTTCCTCGGGTATTCTGTGTTTTTTTTCTTTTCTTGGTAGCGACTTGCAGAAGAAATAGGTTGATGTATATATAGGCTTAAATTACTCACCAGCTGAATTAGACTCATTTGGAAGTTGGATCTTTCTGAAATGCTATATCCATTCTGAAGGCCCCTATGTGGCATAGTACATCATCTTGTTACCTGTAATGAAACTTGCATTGCATATTGCATATGGTGTGTGAGATGGGTCACTATGGGTTGATTGATCTGTTGCAAACTTCTGTTCTTGTAGAGTTCAACCTATCATGCAATTTTTCCTAGCTAGCGATTAGAATTATCTTTTAGATTGAAAAATGGGGAAAAGAAAAAAGGAAATTGAAGGTACCCTTTGCAAGCATTATGCTTTGCTAATTCATTTGGATCAGGTCATCCTTTTCCTGGGTCATATGTTTCCTTGGTTGCTTTAGTATAGGAGTTGACAAGTAAATTTAAAATGAAATGACCTTTATAGTTACTGCTGGGAAACATTTTCTGCAATACTAATTGCTGGGGAAAAATACTTGTGTTTATCAGGTTGGTGAGCTTATTGGTGGAAGCCAAAGGGAGGAACGCCTTGAGCATTTGGAAAAGCGGTTGGATGGCTTAAAGCTTAACAAAGAGAGCTACTGGTGGTATCTTGATCTGCGTCGTTATGGTTCAGGTGAGTCTTTCAATTTTCCTTTCATTTGACAAGCTCTGCAGATGCAGCTCATCTCACAACACCCCCCCCCCCCAAAAAAAACACCATTTTTTTTTTGTAATTGAATAAGGCCAACATTTTTTAGTTGTTCTTTTTCTCTTGTTATTCGTTTGTGATTAGTGAATCTTCCAAAGGGGGGGTTTGACTTGGGGTCTCAAATGGCAGATGATAACTTGCAGCTACTTGATTTTATCATTGATGTTCCAATACACTGCCTTATTAAATGCTGCATTAATCAGTTTGAAAGCTAGTTTTCAGGGTACCTTGTGGAGTTAATTTGAATGACCTTGACTAAACGTGCTGTTTTGTTCTTTAATTGCTTTTCAGTGCCGCATGCGGGGTTTGGCTTAGGTTTTGAAAGGTTAGTGCAATTTGCAACTGGTATTGATAATATAAGAGATGCAATACCTTTCCCACGAGCGCCTGGATCTGCTGAATTTTAGTGTCTCTGGCTTCAGAGATGCAGTAATTTTGATTCAACTTTGGTAGTCGGTACCCATCAAGGCTTATCCTCCCGAGTTTCGCATTGTATTTTGAATATAGAAGATTCAAGTTCAGATTCGAACGGTAAAAAATTTTGTTTCAAGTAGTTAGCAATTTGTTACACAAGGTTCATAACATAGTATATGCGATACCTGTCGTAAGTAGCTTTTCCCATTTGGAGGGGATTGTCATAGATCAGTCAATTGTTTAAATGTGATGATCTATTTTAGTCCACGATAAGTCAGATGCTTTGTGTTAGTCCACGATACTGCTGTCACTCTTTTCGTAATTTTCTTGCGATGATCTTCCTCTTGCATGCAAGAAGAGGAAGAGGAGGATGGTCTTCTTTTTCGTCCAACCTTGGCTGGCATCATCATCTCTTTTTTTGGCATATTGGCCCTTCGAAAAAGTTCTCCTTCACACCACCTACTTTTCATCGGTACTACGCAAAAACTTTCTGGGGTCTTGAATTTTTGCTACGAAAAGATACAAATTTGCAAACAAGAAAAATCATCCACCGCAATGGGTTTCGATGAAAAGCATTGCTTTGGGGGTGAGTGAATGAAGAGGATCTTGTAGCTGCTGTCATTTGTACTGCGTTGAAATCTTGTAAGCACATGAGGTGAGGGTCGTCTTCCAGTTCTGGGCTTTCCTGATATTGAAATTATTATTCATACCCTACTACTGTCCTTGTGATACTGAAATTATATTATTATTCTGATTGTAATTAAAAGCAAGGATCGAATCCTATTGCGATCTGTATATTCTTTTCTTGCTTTAATAAAGCATAGCACTTAATAGTTTATCAATCTAATATTTACAATTTAAGCATTTCCTAGTAAACATAAAAGATAAATAAATCAACTCTGAAGTTGATCTGTTCTTGCGATTGGTTTTTTTTTTTTTTTTTTATGGTCGTGAAATAAGCAAGACTATTCTCTGAAAGGAAAGATAACATGCAAAGAAGGGAAAAAATGAAGAATAAGGAGCTGTAGCTATCTCTATGCCAAAAGCCTTTGAGCAAACCACTGGAGTATCGTAGAGTTGAATTCTTAAAATTTTAGGCATGTTTTTAGACTGGAAACGATCAGATGCAATGCATTCTGTTGAGAAGTACTATGATTGATTGAAGGAATCTCTCAAATCTAACTCCAAAGAAAAATATGAGCTTTTTACTGCCACATCTTTTTCCCTTTATTTGTTTCCTAGTGCTGGATGGGAATGAGCGAAAGGCTACCTTCTAGAAAAGGCGATCCAATGCATGTCTCAAGCAACAATTCTCCCCAGCCCCCACGTCAAAAAGGACAAAGAAGTGAAACTAACCAAAAAACAAAAAACAACGGACACGGAGACTGATTTCACTTGTCATAAAACAATTAGAGACGTGCGGGCTGGTATTCTCACCCCAGGATCTTAAGCAAAATCAGTAGAAGTATATGCCAAGTACACCTCAAACCACCTAGTTGTTGAGCCGCTTGAATTTCTGATCTGAGACCCTATAATTGACTAACAAGAAAGCACCTTATTGTCAACTTAATACACTATCCTTTTCCCTTGAGAAGTTCACTTCTTGCTTCTTCAAGGGGCTCTTGAATAAATGAACAAATGACTGTACAGTGGTGTGCTCTTGCAATTTCTTTGAAATTTTATAAGAACACCAGCTCCTAAGATACCAGATTCCACGAGATAATATAACCTATGTCTAAACTATGGTAAACAGCTGACATACCCAAATGCTTTTTGACATACAACGAGGAGCTTTTCGAGGGTTTTCAGTATGAACTGCGAGGAAAAAGAAAATTATTTGATTCTCCGTATGGGCTTTCAATATAGCTCACTGCCATTCGGGAAAACATTTTCAGCAAGGCTGTGCGACGTAGTGGCTGAAGCAGCAAAACGCATTATGTACATCCTTGTTGCATCAGAGTTCGACTTCATGAAGCTCATCCCCAAAACTGCCACCACTTGCTGATGAGTGCATCAAGGAACCGCTCGGCATAAATGACGATGGCGGCATGCCTAATACCTCTCCTAGAGGTTTCACTGCAGCCCTCTGAGGAGGACTGGAGTTTCCTTCCAAACTTCCACTCCATGATGCTGTGCGCCGTGAAGGAGCTGAGAAGGATCCATTGGCACTTCTCACTTTGGTAGAGATGCTGCCCATGCTTCCAAATCTCTGCATATTCATGGAGGATGATGGTGCAGGGGAATGGAATGTATCATTTACAGCCGAGCTTGATGGTATCTCATTACTAATTGTAGTATCTTGAGTGTTCTCAGAACTGTTGTCAAATGTATCCTCAACGGAGGATACTGGTGTGGGAACAAAGAACTTTGCATTGGCACTGGCAGCAGGTCTAGTGGAAGAAATAGAAGGGGATTGGAACAAATTTGTTTGGTTCCCACCACCCTTGTTGAAGGTGTCGACATACCTGCCAAAGGGACCACAACAAAAATAAAATCAAATTGAATGCTTAGCTGAAGCGAGACCGAGAAGATGGTTTTCCAGGCTTCCAGCCTCAGAATTATTTTTGCTTGTTTACCAAATTCTAGACTTCAGTTACCTTGACCGAACACCCATCCGAGCACGTGCAGAGAATTGATTGGAGGTGGGTGGAAGCGGTGGAATTCCTGGACCTTGGTCCAAAGTTGGGCTTTTGAATTCTGGGCTTCCATTGCCAAGCGAACCTTCACTTTTTAGTGCAGTCTTGAGGTTGTAGTCAGATGTCCCATTCTGAAAAGCTGCAGTTGGCGGGGGAGGCAGGGCAGTTTCCTCTGGCGGAGGTTCAGCACCTTCCTCTACCCATCTCTTAAGTTTTTCATCGTAATAAAATTTATTTGTATCACCCAGCTTCGCCTAAACAATTAACAAAGGACATAGAGAACAATTTATATGCAAAAAATCAAGTGAAAATTTTCCCCATCACAGAGAAAATCAAAAGAACTTTACGAAACAGAATATCATGAACAACATACTTGGCGGCCTTGTCGCGGTCTTAAGACTAAACCTACAGTCTTCTGAAGAAGCTGCGAACCAAAACCAAAACGACTGAACCGGGATGTAACTCCACCTGCTGTTTCACCTTGTCCATTGGACAAACTCCTTCCCTTTGACGAATCAACCTGATCCTGTATGATTTAGCAAGATCTTATGCATTTTTATCTCCAGAAGCAATATTTTTGTCAAAACCAATTAAGCACCTAAAATTTAAATTCCAACTCTTTAGAATGTACACAGAAGTCAGCCAACAAACCTGTCTGGGACTTCTTCCAAAGTCAGGCTCTGAAACACTTCTGTTATGCATTGTCCTCCTATTACTATCACTTGCCCATTCACTTGTGGGCTCCATTGATCCTGAAGGGATCAATGAAGAAATTGCCATTGTTGATTGACTTGTAGAGACTCTAGGTCCAATCTGTTGATTGTACTCCGGACTTTGCATACTGCCACCTGGTGCATGAGGAACAGGAGGCGGCATACCCCCCACAACGCGATGGGCAGTAGAATCGAAGAGGTTGAGCAATTTTCCCACCAATTTTGTTGTGGCCAAGTTTGTGGAAAACCCTCCCTAGATTTAAGAGTTCAACATTAGTAACTATAATATATCTATAAGATGAAGACCCATGGATGGATAGGTACCTGTTGGTAACTTCTTATACGTTCCTCGAGAGATGACGCCAATTGTCTCAATGTCTCTACCTCAGGAGCACGACTAGTTTTGAGTGATTTTAAAACTGCTTGACAGTACCTGGATTAAAATTTATTCTTCTTAAGAAGACTAGAAGTAATGAATCAAAACTATTACTTAAAATTCAAAGCTTTCTTCCATACTTTAACGCATCTGATATCCTCCCAACTTCAGCCAACATGTGTGCATATGCGAGCTTATATGGTTGAAAAGGGTCAAGGATAAACTGAGAGTTTCCAAGTACCTTTGAGTACTCATATATCTCTGTCCTCTGTCCAGATGCAAAAAGTCAGTCAAATAAAACACAATCAATTGGTATTAGGTACCTGATTCAAAGAAGTTATATATCAAGCTGCGCATTTCATATTCATTAGACAGCTTAGTCGCACCTGAATAGCCTCTGGACTAGCATATGTTCGGGGATATTTCAAATGGTCTGCACCAACAAGACACAGCCTAGCCTTTTCTGAGTATGGCTCGAAGCTTGTTTCAGCAACTAAATAACATATGTGTGCAGCAACAACCTGAGTCATTTGTCATCCACAAGATGAAAAACCAAGCTCAGTAACATTGATACAAATTTAAAAAAATAATAATAATAAAGAAATAGAAGCCACACGGAGAAACAAGCTGGTCATACATACATCACTCTTTTCCTTCCACAGAGAATCTCCAAGATGAATAAGCACAAGTTCATCATCTTTTGTCCTATTGGCAGTTATAACAGCTAAGTTCTCTTCCCAGTCGTCCAACATGCCCTTAGCAGCAAACTAAAAATGCCAAAACAGAAAAATCAGGAATCTATGGAGTAAGAATACTTCAAGTCAGAATACTCAAATAACATAGATCTAAGATAGAATCGCAAGATACTAAGACCATCAGGTATCAGTATTTCCATTATATTTAATTGCAAAAACAGAATGAGCTTTTAGTCCCAAGAGAAAAATCAAAACTTCACATTCATAAATCCGATACCTGTGCAGGTTGTTGAGCTATATTTACAGCACCAGGCATGCTGCTATAAGCTGAGTCATCTGTGGAAAAAACAGCTGCTGGTTGTCCAGCAATTAGCAGGCACAAGGTCCGCAAAGGTGAGCCAGCCACTAATTGCCGAAGTGCCATTTGCTTCACTGTCTCAGCATAAAACTGCAAATAATATACACAGAGAAGAACAAATCTCAGACAGCATAAACTGCAAAGAATATAGATAGCGAAGAACCAATCTGAAATATCTCATATGGTAGACAGTGTCCAAGTGACAAAACCTGATCTCCAAGCTGTGCAGCAAGAATAAGGGCTGGACCCCATAACTGACCCTCTTGCGCACAATGCAGGGCCTCTTTTTTTCTCCCAGAAACCAAGAGACTTTGAACCTCAGAAGCAGTGGCCTAAACAAATATTGTGATCTATAAGTGCTTTGGATAAGTAATAATCACAACCACAAGGTACCACACACATACCCGCATTTGCCCTTCGGAAGGCAAATTTTGCAAGCAATGGGCAATCGCACCATAATTACTGAATTGAGCACCGAGCTTTTTGGCAGATGCAAAAAGGTTTGCAACTGCTGCTTCTGGAGTATCATTCTCCTGTTAATTTCAAAAGCCAAAAGAGCCAGAGAAGCCACGTAAATCTCAAGATGACACTAATGTAGCAAAAAGGCACAGGACCAATTCTCATAGACAACTTTATTAACTATAAGAGAAACAGCAATCCCCACAAGGCTCCCAGGAGATTAATCAGCTAGAGCTAAAGGAGCCAACAAATAGTTGCCTTGCACTTGTCAATCTCAAGGATTCTCATTTTAAGTTTTAACATCTAATCGGTGCACTGAATCACAACCAACCATCACCCACACAATAAAAATCCAGAAAGAAAAGACGAGAACATTCCATGGTCATCAATACTGTTTGGTACAGGTAAAAGACAATATGATTGTTTTCCATTGAAGAAACCTTCACATAAACTTCTGAAACACAACAGATAAAGATATGTCCTATGCATAATCTCCGAGATTAGCGAAGATAAGTTAATAACATCAAAAAAAGGGATTGAAATATTTTCAAAGACAGCAGCTGAATATGCCCAAACTGTGTTTCTTGAAAAACAACATGAGCATTATTAAAGAGGCTCTAGAGCATGACGTAAAGGGATGAGGTGGCCCAAATTGAAACCAAAGGCAGCTATAAGTCCTACAATCACCAGCAATGAAAGAGAAGGCATACCCCAAAATATCGGAGATCAAAGGAGGGAGAAAAAAAAAACTAAAACTAAAACAGAAAACTCATACTTCCAGGAAAATCAACCTGATTGGCTTCAAAACTGTAAGCAAGGAAATAAAGCCACTGAAAGTTGGGGGTAGGAGGAAAGAATTGAATAAGCAATGACTTTGAGAGGAAAAAACATGGTGGCTTCCCACCGTCCAAGTACATTGTGCTTACCATGAACTAGTTGCCTAACTGATAAAACCTAAAACAGTCACAAAATGGCGCCCAATATCATATTCTTTGCAGATAACTCAAAGCCAAGTACCCCTATTCTTCCAACATTCACCCTTTACCACCAGACCAGGATGTAATAGCATCTTTGACTTTTGAAAGTAGATACTTTATCTTTTTCAACCCCTGCCCCTTTTGAGACATTCAATAAACATCTAAATTCAGACTTTTTTCCTCAATCTTATCACAAATTATTATCCATTATTTTGACAACTCCAACTCAGGATTTTATTCATTAAACAGTTCAGAGAAACCGAAAACACAGGTTTCTGCTCGGTCCAAAGAAGTTTCACCACAAAAAGCAATTGAAACAAAACTAGCAGTAGTCCACCAACCACATTTCATGAAATATTATAGTCAACAGACATCGAAATGTAATGATTCTTTTCCCACAAATTCAATCAATATTAAATACTTTGTAACAAATCAAAATCAAGTTTTACCTTTGACAATGTATCGGCACCAAAAGGAGAACGTAGTTTTCCATAATGCTGACAGGCAATCTTTAGCAAAGACAGAAGCAGCCTCAAAGCTTCCCCTTTTTTGGAGTCCAAATCAGATGCATCAGAGATCCCAACTCTCTCATCAATCCATTTGTTTAACTCCTTGATACCACCACCCCCACCATGAAGTGGACCAGAGATGGAGTGTTGACAGAGAGAACGAAAGTAATCAGAAACACCAAATCCATGGACTGAAGCACCATCTTTCTCATTTACTACTTCCATCAAGTTAAGAATGGATATGGAGCTTCCTACAGGATTCTTTAAAGAGAATACACAAAAAACTTTGGTATCAGAGAAAGCATCATCAATCAACAGGAATTCAAAAAAAAAACTTTTATGCAGCTAACCTGGCTTCCATAAGATGAGCCTCCAATAGAATCAGTTCCTTTTGTCACAATAAGTTTCCCGCCAAAACCAAAAGTAACCAATGCATGTGGAGGACGGCCAGCAGATGACCTTCCAGCGGTCGGAGCATAAGAGAATTGATGGGTACCGTTAAACTGTTGCTGGGGGAAATTAACTGAATTCTGATTGGCAAAATACTCATCAGAGACATGCTTCTGTTCACTTTGCTCAATACTTGGCTGATAAAATTGCTGACTAAAATTAGGCGCATGACCAAAGTTTTTTGAGCCACCAACTGCTGAAAACTCTTTCTGACTTTGACTTCCTCTCTCATGATAAGGAATTGTTCCCCCATAATTGCTAGAGTTCTGTTGATTAACACGGTTGTTTCCCAAAACATTTGCGCCATAATGGTTCTTCAATTGTTGGTTTTGCCCATAACCTGTACTGGATTCAGGATTAACAGCAGTTCCATGCTGCCACATATTTGAATTTTGATGGTTGAAATGACCAAATGATCCAGCCCAGTTGTAATCTTGGCTTTGGGCAGCAAATCCTTCTGAAGTATAATTCAGGTTTTGCTTATATGTATCAAATGTCTTCTGATTGTCATACTGAGAGAAAGTATCTGTCATAGAGACATTCTGTTTATATGTATCAAATGTCTTCTGATCGTCGTACTGAGAGAGAGTATCTGTCATAGACACATTCTGCTTATGCTGATCTTGAGCTCCAGTAGTTGATTGAGAAGATGAAACATATGCATCCAACAATCGCCACTCTTGGGCATTTGTATCATAGTACCAACCAGGGTATTGAGGATCAAACACCATATGTGATGGGTACTCGTTTTTTACTTGTGATCCTTGATTCCACTCTGATGTAGTTCCACCCGTACTGCTCACGTGAGACACCTGATTCCAATTTGATTCAGCCCCAGTAGCATCATTGAGATATGATGTTTGATTCCAGTTGGTGACGCTCTCAGTCGTACCACTCTCAGCTACCGTTCCAGCAACAGACTGAGCAGTGTTCTGCAAGTAAGAAACCTCAGTCTTTCCATCAAAAGCAGTCCAATCACCAGCTGGGTTAGAGTCTGCAGTTCCCTGCATATTTACACCCGCATTGTAGCCATCCACCTGATACCACTGACCAGTAGTTGGATCAAACTTCCACCCAGGATATTGGTTTTCCCAGTATTGACTGCTATTTAGATCCTGCCCCTCTATACTTTTATGTGCAGCTGTACCATAATTATAACTATCTTGAAAATCCCCATAATTTGAGCTATCCAAATATGCAGATTCATGTTTTTCATTGGCAGATATACCCTTTATCTCATTATCAAAACTGTTCACCATATTGGCACTTGAATCGCCAGCATTCTCTCCCAACTCGGTGAAAAAATCTGAGTAGGATCCAAACCCATTACTATCATTCTGAGCCTGTTTGGTATTAAAGGCACTCCATTGCACCTCCTTCACACCCAAAGCTCCAGATCCGCCACTCTTACTAGAGGTGGTCGCATCAGACAAAACCTCAGTACCTACATTTTCATTATTTTCCTCAACTACACCTGCAAACTCAAATGAACTCGATGATTCCAAAACACCATTACTCTCCTCCACTACACCCTCCCCTTTAGCATCAATCTCAACAACTTCATTAACCACGCCATTCGGCTCACTCTCTAATTTCCCACCCAAATCATCTATTCCCATCTTTTTATCATTCTTATCACTATCATCTGCCTCATTTAGACTCAAATTCGCAAAGCCCTTAACCTCGTCAGACTCCTCCCCATCTGTGAAAACAGGCCCTGAGGCCGTGGAAGCCAACGATGACGTGGCAGTGACCTTAAGATCAACGTCATCGTCATCATCATTCACCAACTTATCAAAGAAATCCTCATCAGTCTGATCCTCCACTTGGAATGGAGGATTCGAAGCCATCAACTCAAACCGTAGAGAATACTTCTCACTAAAACAATAAAAAGAAATTCACCGCTACCAAAATTAAAACCCTATCAAATTCTAGCTAGTAATTTTTCCAGATCCAATTACAAAACCCACTTCGTCAAACCAAAATCGCCCTACTCGATCCAATCAAACTGCGAATCAAGTAAGATCTAGGGCTTTCAAATTCACCCCAAATTTCTGCTGTAATTCAATGCATCAGATGAAAAAATTCAACCGAAAATTCGTGCAAAAAAAATTGATTAAAACAACTTACAGATCGAGCTGCAAAATCCCTTGCCGATGCACATTAGACATAAAACTATACAAGTCCCCTAAATATAAGTATACACAGAAAGAGAGAGAAAGAGAGAAATAAAAAAAAATAACGATGAGAGAGAGAGAAACAGGGTGTACGTGAATAATAGAGAAGACAAACTCTCGATTTCGCGCACCAGAGGAAAGTCTCTCTGCTTTCTAGTCTCAAATCTCAATTCTCAACGACAACCTACCAAGGCCAAATTTGGCATTGTATTTAAATTTTCCTTATAATTCTCGATTATTATTATTATTAAAATTTATGGTTTTTGCTTTAGCTGGGGACGGTTTTTTTACTGTAATGTTAAGAAAATACGGTATTTCTATTGTTGTATTTTATCGTAATTTTATGGGATTTGGATAAATTACAATTTGTCTACATTTGCGGGCATTTATCGTTTAGTGTACTAGTGGGAATATTATTATTATTAGACCAAACCTGGCATGTGTTGTTACCTCACTGGACTGCTCCCTTTTTTTTTTTTTTTTTTTTAAACTCACGCACAGATCTTTTTGTAGAAGTATCCAAGCTTCCCAAAAGCAAGGATGTAAAAGGAAACTGGCACTATAAGATCATGCTTGGAAAAAATTTTATGTCAATCCCAAACAATTACTAGGTAGTTGGTCTCGAATCAATTGACACTTGATTTCATTTAACATGCCAAATGGACTTCACTTAACTTTGTGAATTAGCAAGCTAAGTTCTTATGTATCTACGTAGAGTTTATCTATTGATCCTGAATCGATTATGCCTCCATAAAATTTCTCTCTGTGGATATCCACAGACAACATCAAGCTTGGAATTCTGACCAGTACTTTATTTCTGCAAAGAAATTATATAAGGGTCACATGAGCAACCAGAAAATGAGAAGGAAATTTCATGTATCAGCAAGAATGAGTTTAGCTGTTCCCCATCCGTATTTGATTGGGGCAAGGAAAATTACTGTCCTTCGTACTGTAGTTATGATGGCTCCTTTTTCCCCCCCTCCAGTTGTTGAATAGAATATTGAAATTCACGTGAAAATTCAAGTGTATTCTTTTTTGTCAAGAAGTCAATTGACTTTTACTGACTAAACAAACCTAATCCCCAGAGCATACTCCAAAAGCCGGCAACTCTTGGAGCAGCCCCAGGAGACTTATCTACCCAACAAACCCCAACCCCCTCCCCGATGTGGGACTATAACTCACTCAACCACCCTGCTACTAAGAAAATTCAAGTGTATTCGAATATAGGGAAAGATGGGTTTAGACATATGAATGTCAGTAATGTGTAGCACTAGAGTCATTATCGTTCTACACATATAAAATGTAGACAATCTGTTTTATAGTATTAAAATAAAAAAAATGCCTACAAACTTAAGTGTAAATGCAGGCTTATTTATTTAGAAAGTAAATATAACTATATCATGAGTTTGAATTTGTGTTTTAGGTTTTTCTATTTGTTTGGGATTTAGAGGAAAAAAATTCTACCAAAACTTATACTATGGCTCTGAAAAAAAAACGTATAAGAGAAACAAAACTCTTTTATTTTTATTTTGTTTTATTAAATGAATACTTTTTTATTGTCAATTTTGAGCTGTTGGATTTGAATTTATCAATTGTTCTCCTCTTAGTTACCGTGGTATTGTTAACTTTGTGATGTACTTTGCTAGAATTTAAAACCTTTGACCATTATTTTTTAGATATTGTCCCTGGTTTTTAGATATATGGGTGGCAAGCTTATTTGAGATGAAAATTAAAGAGATTTTTATCATATGATGTCCGCAAGGTGAGTCAAGAAAATCTCCAGACAATGAGCTTTCAGTCCTCTAATTATTTGTTTTCTTCACAATATAATTCAATAGTGCAACCTCATGCAAAAAAATAAAAAAATAAAAGGACTATACTATTCCAAACTAACAGAAATAAAAACTAATTTTCATATATAATTGAATGGTTTCTATGCTATAAAAAAATAAAGAGTTTAA
The DNA here is from genome assembly GCF_003713205.1 of Coffea eugenioides. Classification (NCBI taxonomy): domain Eukaryota; kingdom Viridiplantae; phylum Streptophyta; class Magnoliopsida; order Gentianales; family Rubiaceae; genus Coffea; species Coffea eugenioides. The sequence continues at coordinate 43,342,876 of NC_040042.1, read as the reverse complement.
AATAAATACTTCTTGAGAGTTTAACAAAATTGGTATATTTTTTTAAACAACCATGCACATTTTCTTTTATACTACTAAAAGGTGACAAAAAACAATAATGTTTTTCGTGAAAAAAATATGCAGATTTTTCTTTTTATTATTAAACACCAATTACGTTGTCATCTCTAAATTATGAAAACATTTATACATTTTGTTATTTTTTCCAAAAAATATGAGTACAACTATCACGAATATATTACTTAATTAATTGGTACATTGAATACTTTTCAGTGAGCACTTGCTATGCGTAGCACATCGTAGCTCAACTAGTATACATACCTATGACAAGTTGCCATACTGTTAAATTTTCTATATCTCACCAAACCTATGACATTAATTATCTCTGGATAGCTTGAACTTTGAAGCACAAAGAATTTAATTTGGTTGGTCAAATATGAACGGCTTTCATTGAAACTTCAACCTAAATAGTTTATTTACTTCATTTTCAATAAAGTTGAAGAAAGAACCAACCAAATCCTATTCTTATCACAGCAGAATATTAGGTGGCGTAATTGAATCCAATCTAAAAGCATGGACCTCGTGAGGTCTAGATGTTTGTTTCTTTCTGTTTTTTTTTTCTTTTTAATTTGTGTAGGTCCAAGCAAGTTACATAGACATGTTTAGACAATTTAAAGAAAAATCATTCAGAACGTCCATCACATTTTGTCAAACAATTTTTTTATTATTTGTTTTTAAAATAATAATTTTACGTCTATTACAAATTTAATTAGTAAACTTTGATTCCAATCTAAATTTTCGACCACATTTTATCCTAAATTTATCACATAACCCATATATGATCCTTTTTTAGGAAAAAATGTTAGATCTCATTTGTAATTTTTTTTAAAGACTCGATTCATGTATATTTTTATCCCTAAAAATGTAGAATCTGACCCGATCTATATTCATTTTTTCCCCTAAATAAGTGAGGTAGGATTCAATCCATATTCATTTTTCATTAAAAAAAAAAAAGTAGAAGCAAACCTTTTCGTGTGACTGCATGCAAGTGGTGGTGTGATTTCACGGAAACTTAGGTTGAGAATAAGTTTTGCTAATTTGAATTTGTAAAGAACATAAAATCAACATTTTAAAAGTGAATGACTAAAAGATTTATTTGACAAAATGCAAGCAACTTTTTGAACGATTTTCGCGCAATTTAGTTTGATGCAAGATTCGCTATATATATATATATATATATATGAGAAATTTAACGACAGGTGTTTGCACCTTTTTGCTGTCGTCTATCAATAAGCTCTCCCGCCCTAATTAATTATTTAATTATTTGTGCGGAACAAAATTCTAAACCTTATCTGGAAACTCCTTTTTACAGTACTGTTATTATGCTTTGGTTACGTAAGTGCCATAGTTTATTAAGATTTAAGAGGAACGCCAAACCAAGAAGTTTCTCATAAACGGGTTTCCCAGAAGTGAAGAAAATCGGATTGCGGCTGACAAAATATATCAAAGATTAAGCCTGAATTTGTGGCGTGCCTTGATTGCTCAGAAAGAGGTGACGATAATTGATGAGGCGACTTCTTAGTAGAAATCAAGAAAGAGTTGATGACAGCGTTGAGATTATTCCAAAATGAGTTAGAAGTTTTGTTGAGTTCACTTTACCTGTGGGGAATTAGAATTACTACAGCTCTATGGGAAAGGTTGAAAAGATTTATGGAGAAGATGTCAAGCTTTTGTTCACAAAATTCTGAGTGGATTATGGAGCTAAGTCTAATTACTTGGTTTAGTTTAGTTTTAGCAGAAGTACTTAGTTTTTCTTTTTACAAAATTAGTTTTATTTACTCGGTAGACTTGGTTTTATTTGGCTAAGGATTTGGTTTTAGATGGCTTAGGACTTAAAGCATGGGAATTTTTTACCTCACGCTTTCGGAATATAATTGAAGGAATCTTTTTTTTTTTTTTTTGAACTAGATTTTTTGATGCATCATGTGAATCCAAATTAGAGATTTTTCAGAGATATGATTTGTGGATGTAAAAAAAAAGAAAGAAATGATTTGTGGATGTTGAACATGAAGGTCCACCTCAGCGTTTGTTTGATTGTTCTTTTCCGCACTTTCCAAATTTTGACTGAGTGGCACGACTGAAGTTGACCAGCAGCATTTTTATTACCAAACGGCCCTTGGCTAATTTTTCATTTTCTTTCATGTTCTTTTAGTTTTAAACGTTCCATTTTAGGGTTTTTTTTTTCGCAGCGGTAACATTCTTATAACCTAATCTAGGGGGAGGGGGAGCCGATAGGAGTAGAAACTCCATCAGAGAAGGTTACTGAAGGCAGCCATATATAATGACAATTTGACGGAAGACAAGGGTTCAACCCATTTTAGGTCTCTAGTTAACCCATATACTTTGTAATCCATTTTGGACCATCCGAATCGATTCATTAGACGCATAGGAAAGCTATTGATTCCTTGGGAAGCCCAAATTAGCAAATTAAACTGTGAATGCCCAAATTGGATGAAGACTAATTAGTTAATTTAAAGTCTATTAATCATAACCGGCATGTCTTATTTTGCGATTTTTTTGAGTTTAGAATTTAAAACCTTGTATCAGTAATGATGATATAAGAAGCGCAATAGTCACTAATTCTTATGGCAGCAAAGTCAAAATACCCCAACTGAGAAATTTAATTACCTAAAATGTTATTTGAATCAATTGTGCATAGACTTTACCTATCGTATGATACTTTATATATTGTATAGTTATACACACGAAAGTGAACAAATCAATTCAGCAAGAGGGTCATTCAACAACTTCAGGATTATTTGCAGGCTAAAATTCACAAGCAACTAAGAATTTCCGTGGGAAACTACTAGTATGGTCATCAGTCATCAATGATGATGAAAATTGCTAAATCGAACTGCCCATTGGTTTGTGCGGGGACCAAGATTCAAAGTCCACAGACTAGGTAGTTTAGATATTATGCACATACCGGATTTCTTTACAAATTTTACAAAATCTATGACATGATCCTTTGATTTTGCAAATAGGTTTCTTCATACAATCTAGAGGGATTGCTGTTTATTTTAGTAACATAACCATAAAAAAGGTAGACAAGAGAGAAACTCAAGTTGGAAATTCTCAGATTGCAATATGCGCTGGTGAAAATTCGAAACTTAAAATTGTTACTTTCGGAAAGCTTCACGATATTTGTTTCCTTGTCCTGCAAAGATCCCGTGCCCCCTTTTTTTTTTTTTTTTTTTAATATGAGATTAAATGAATAAGTACGTCGACAATATTAATATAGTAATCCCATTGCCCTTGCTTAATGTTGAAAACATCATCGTGTGATTTCATACTTTGTAAAACTACTTAATAAAGTACAACTGTGTAGACGTTCTTGTTGTATGAAATTTGACGACGTTTGGGTGGTTTTGATTTCAGTTACTATCACAGATTCGCAATATGCCCCGAAAATAACTTACACGGATGCGTATAGAATATCCGTCAACATAATCCTCGTATCGAGAGTGGAATTCGAACAAACGATGCTTTAACTCTTATCTATTCAACAGGGCACCTATATTCAAGAAGTGTAATAAATAAAACATTTACACCTTTGGAAAACCGAAATGCTCGATCCATCGTCGTTTGCGGCAAGGAGTAGTTAAAAGTTCCTAATCTTTGATCCAGAATTTTAAAGTACCACGAGATAGGTTTGGTATCTGTACGAGGTGGGTCTTGGTCTAGACAAACACACAAAATACATACATATGTAGGTCTGACAATGAAGAACTGGGACAGGGACTCGCGGCTTTGATGCCGCAAACTCAAAGTTGGTGTCGCCTCTAGGCTCCAACCAAAGGCATAAATTGCCGAGTGAGGAGTAGGAGAAATGGTTTAAATTATGTGAAACAATTAAATTCTATCCGCAATCAAATTTCAGGATTTGTACTCGGGATAGAAATTCTGCAATAAATTCCCAATCCAACCAACTGGTTTATTCAAGATAAAGGAGATTAATTACGGGCCAGAAATGACGATAATATTCTACTGCTCATGAGTAAATTCGGGGCGGCCATTTCACGTAAAAAGTAAAGGAGAAGATCAGAATGTGACTCTGGCGCTGAATGGGGATATTAATTTGCCCTTCATCAACGGGGTACGGGGATTGTGGAGAAAGAAAGATTATTTGCCCTTTAAATATCCATGGTAAAACTGCAAGAGAAAAATGCAGCTATCGACACAGTTTGGTTGAGTTGATAAGGACGGGTCACCTTTTCACAAAAGATCATGTGTTCGAAATCTCAGTGTTGATGTGAGAACTATTATTGATGGACGATTTGTAAAAATCTCTTTGAGCGACTTGGGGTCAAAAAACACATGCATGAGAAGAGACTTGGGCCTGATCAATGAATTGGCGTAACCATTTGATTGACATTTGTTGAACCATTTGATTGAATCATTAGATGTTACGAAATGAAAACCAATCATCCCTTGCTGCAAGAGCCGATCATTCATTTTTACTTTGAAGAAATACATTTACATTTTTAGCTACGCATTTCTTGATTTTCGGTGCTCATTGACACACGCCGAAATACTTTTTTAGACACTTTTATGAATTTGCTGTAAAAATAAATGTCAATTTGTTCGACCTCTCACTACTGTTTTTCCTATGTTTTTGTCCCTTTTAAAACGAGACCTTGAATCACATGTTGGATCTTCATCCGAATAAAGAAAAGGAAGTCGAATTTCTTGGGTGAATAGAGCATCATTAACACACACACACGAGTAACTTATGGTCCCAGAATTTTTTTTTTTCTTCTACTCTCTGCCTAACCTGTTTTCTCACCTTTATTCATACCAATTGATTTCAAACTCCAAGTTAAAGCTTTGGAGTTTGGACCATGTATTAAGCTGAAAACTGTAACTGCAGTATCTATATGTCGCAGCATTAATAAGTACCTTTCTCGGCATTTTTGGCTAAGATCGTATATCTGAATTTGAAGCTAATTTATTTAATATCAATAAAGTGGCTGGTTTCAATCATGATGGCATGAGCTGCAAGCCTGCAGCTGCACTATTACTGAGTCTACTGACTTTCTCGGGCTCTTGGACCGTTTCAAAGCCACCAAAAACATTTGTTTATACATGTGAGAAGCCAAAATTGATTGAAGAATTGGAGAATCTGAGGTCAACTTCCCAGCAACATTGCTAATCCATGAGACTAGGGAGGGGTCCATGCAAGAATGGCACTTAATCACATCACATGCACTTTTTTGAGAGGTTAATTCGGTCTTTAAAATCAAGATTCTGGCGGACATGGATGGAGGGACGAAATGGAAGTCTGGAACCCTGTCCTTTAAGCAGACAAAGCCACCAAGCCAATGATGAGAGAGAACAAAAGAAATGGGATTTTCAGGAATTCTTTATACCACACCGAAAGAAGGGAACAGATCACGAAGGTAACAACAGCTGTAAACAGGAACTGAACTGAGTTTGATTAATTTCACAAGTAGACAGCAGCACTGGACACAATTAATATATGGTACTCTTTACTTTTTTGCAGAAACAAAATTCTTGTTTCACAAGCAAAACTTTAAGAGAATTGCCACCATGCACACGAACCACGAAGTACAAGATAAACTAAAGTCCCCAGAAGATAAAAGAAAGAAAGAAAAATGGGATGATGGATAATAGTGTATAATACCAATATTGTAGATATCCCTGAAAAAATTGCAAGCTAATTAAGGGAAGACATAAATGTATAGGAATTAATCACCAGTAGAATAATGCAAAGTCTTTCTTGCTCTCCTGTAACCCCACTAGCTAGCTGTGGGGCGCACCAGTAGTTGCAGCGACTAACTGCACATTTCTTGTGAAGATATCGAAACAAAGCAATGTATTGTGCAAGTTTGCAACTACCAATGGAAGGATACTAGGGAGAGTAAGCTTACATTGGCAATTTGAAGTTAATGCATTCCTACAAATAGATAAAAACTGAATCGACCATATTGCCACAAAGAAACTCAAAAATAGGAAATACTTTTTTAAAAAAATAAAAATAAAAAAGCAAAGGAGGAATACTGATAGACTCTCTAAAATTTGTTGATTGTCAATGGTTGATGGGATTGGTGAAATCAGCATCTGAAACTGCAGAAGCCTCTTCTATGATGCAAATTAATGTCTTCACTTTCACGAGGATGATCATCGTCAATGTCTTCATCTTCCATTGGAGCTGGCAAGTTAAGATCTATCATTAGCAACGTACCTTGCTGAGATTTAGCAGAATTTGATGATGATTCCAGTAACAAGCTCTCAGCCGCTGCTGCTGCTGCAGCAGCAGTTGTGGCTGCTGTAGTTGTAGTTGTTAATGTTGTTGATGAACCCAAAAAGTGTGATCTTTTGTGGCCACCGAGAGCTTGACCTGACCCATAAACTTTGCCACAAAATGGGCACTCATGCACTTTTTTGTCCACCGTCACATTTTTAATACTACAACTTCTACTAACACCATTTCTTGGTAATTCTAATTCCTCTGAGGACTCACCTTCTTGACCAGATGAAGAATCATTATTATTAATCTTGATCTTCTTCTGCTTCTTGTGCCTCCTTTTAGTACTACTATTCAAGAGTTTCAACTCTTCTGCGGAGTCATATGAAGTAGTAGTAGTTGTACTAGTCCTCCTCCAAACATCTCTAGAAAGCATAATCAAACATAAAGCAAGATCTTCTTCAGGTGAAGTGTCAGAGACCGAACTCACCGGTTGTTCCAACTCCAACAATGACTCAGTTGTCTTCATCATTTTCTTCTCCTTAATCAGTGCCTCATCAGCTCCTTCTTGTTTAGCAGCAGACACAAGCATTCTCCGAGTTCGCTTGGATCTTCTCCGAGTTGGTTTCCTAGTTGACTCGGTCTCGCTCCCTCTGTCTTGAACAACCACCGAACCACCATCCAAGAACTGACGATCTACCATCCTGAAGCTCTTCTTGGGATTCTCTCTGAGTCCATAAACCAGCCCTTTATCTTCAGCTGCACATTCCTTCACTTGTACTACTACTACTTCCTCCTCTGACAAAGAACAATCAGATGAAGTTGTTGACTCGGTTGAACCGTCACCACCGGGCTGTGGTGGGAGCTGGCGGCTGGCTTCCTGTTTTTGGGGTGTCTTGGGAGGAAGCGGCAAGTTGGCCAAATGGGACCTCATATGACCACCCAAAGCTCTTCCACTCGGAAAACTCCTTGAACAAAGCTTACATTTGTGTCTCTCCGGCCTCACCATTTTTCTTTTTTGGCTTTTTTCACCACACAACAACGCTAAAGATTGAAGAGGTTTTCCTGTAATCTTCTTTAATTTTCTTGTATAGTGAATGTGTAGTGTGCTCTGTACTTCTAGCAGTACATATATATATTCAGCTCAGTTGAGTTTCTCTCTCAACATAGCTGCCTTGATTTTCTCTCTCTTGTCCTATAAGCTTTGGAGAAGTAAGTAGTAAAAGTACAGTGGGAGTGAGGAACTTAAGAGGAGTAGGTGACAAGCATTCTTCCACCAAAAAGGCACACTCCACCCAAAAATATTTCATTTTTACCAAACAAATAAAAAAAAAAGAAGAAAGAAAAAGACAAAATATTATAAATTCTTGAGTTTAACCCTTTTTTCTTTTCTTTTTGATGATAATGGTACAAGGGAGACCTATATTGTTAAGCCCAACATCTCACATATTACGAATAAATGCACAAAAAATTGTCATTTAGATGGACCTTAATTAGGACGGAATCCCAGTAATTACAAGGAAACCAACTATGGATTTGTATGTGCATAATTAGTTGTAAAATGTAATTGAAGGTGATGATTTCATTTGGCAAAGTTTTTAATTGGAAGGTTAGGGGGAAAATTGGAAAAGGCGTGACAAGGATGAATGGATAAAGACATAAAGAGGGACAAGTAACATGCAAATCTTGCCATTTCCGTAGTTTTGTTTCTTTATTCCAAACTTTGATGCGAGTACTAAGAGGCGGTGTTTTCTGTTTCTAGGACTGTTTCTCATGGGAGATTTTAATTCATTTTCAACAGAATTTTGGATTTAGGATTAGTAAAACAAGCAAGCAATAATAAATGTCTTGAATTGCAGACCAAAAGAGTATACATTTACACCACCACCAAATCGTCTAAATTTGTTGCTATTCTCTGAATTCCTAGAATTGAATTGGTTTCCATTTACTTCTCCCATAGTTTTGTTCGATACCAGACACTACTTTTTCTGTAGTCCCTAGATTATGCGGCCAATTTACTCAAGTCCACTTAGGCCCTTAATAAAGTCGCGCAGTGCAACGCAACCAAATTTATGCGGCTTTTAGGTGAAGTAGCGTTTTTAAAAGTGTTCATAAACCGGCTTCTGTGAACTTCATTCATTTTTAAGACAGAGGATCATTTTATGCCTTTCAAGGAAAATGTTCTAGATTGTCATGACACAAATCAGAAGATATTGAAACTGTTTGGATTGCTATTTTTAAGAGCCAGTTGTTGTTGAAAAACGTATTATAACGATTTGACGTACGTAAGATGAAAAGATAATTGAGAAATATGCTCACGAAAAACGTAAAATTTTTCCCTCGAAAAATCACAATCCAAACAATATTGAAGTTCTAATTTGATATGGTGGAACTAAGATTTAAGATAGTTTGAGAAAAAATAAAAATAGTCGTGTTGCGCCCTCAGCCATACTCTGATTTTTCACTTTGATTTCTAAACTCTATCGTCAAATAACAGAATGCATAAATCCTTACAGCATCGTTGCGATTCTCTCAGTGAAATTCTCAATTGCAGAAATATACGACTTAAATGTACTACATCAATTTTGAAACCAGTGATGAATCCAAATTGTTACCACAATAAGTGCTCTTTACTTCTCTACCTAAACATATATTAATGTCATTATCTTCCAGCACATTGATGATCCACTTACTTAATTCCTGCATCATCTCTCTTCTCAAAAAATGTGATTAGACCCATTAACATTATTCTTCCATGGCAGTTAACAAACTCATGAGCTCTATAAGTGTCGCTAAAACCAATACGTGCCTATCTCGCACGAGTCAATGAATTGTTGGGGTTTGTTGTGACCAAACGGGCAGGGCATTGATGATGATAAAGCTTCATGCCATAAGAAGGGCTGCTGCACTTTTCTCGAACCTTTTTTGGTTGATTTATACTAATAATAATAAATTTCATTTCTTTAAAAACTTTGTATCATTGTCTATTGAATATGGTCCACGTTATAGAAATTTAATTTTGAAAAAACATTTAATATAATGTCAGAGCAAGATATTATTATTATTATTACAACTATCATGAGTGCAATATTGGCACGTCTTATATTATAGTATGTGGTGATTTAGAGATTATGTCTAGTAGCGCTTTCTTCAGAAAAAGTAACCCGTAGATCACGTCAACAATGCAAAAGCTATTACTACTGCTACTACTACTTTAGTCTATCCGTTACGATGTAATGAGGATCAGTTTCCGCATAAAAGTCACTTCAAAATAATAAGGAATGAGAGGACTGTTAATAGTTGCCCATTGTCAGTGAATTATAATTGAGGTAACTTTAGTGAATTATAATTCATGAAAGGATCTCTAAATTGATAAGGCAAAGAGTGTGTTTGGATTGCAAATTTATCTCAAATAATATTTTGCTTGCATCATAAACACATTTTTCAATTTACCTTTTTATATTTTCAACTACTTTTTATCTCACGTACATTACATCACAAAAAGTGCTACAGTAATTATTCCAAATAATATTTCAAAAAATAGTACTCTATCTGATATTTATGGTCACCATATTTGTCTATTTCTTGGAGTGGTTTAATTGCATCATTGCCGGTTCCTCAAAGCCATTTGTAAGCTGTTGATTAGGAGTGTTCATGCTTTGGAAAAATCGAATAACTCGAACCAATCTAAATTAGATTTCGGAATTCGGTAATTTGGGTTTTGAGAAAACCAATCTATATCCAGACTTCATATTGGGTAAATCAGTTGGGGAATGGATTCTAAAATTAAATTCCCAAATTCCCGATTATCGGGCCGAATTTCCAAATTACTACTAATAATATTTTATATACAATACATATAATAAATCACTAATAAATAATTTTATTAAATACATAAAAAGACTTAGCACATAGTTGTATTCGTTGGATTGTCTAAAATAAGATTCAAGCAATAATGCAAAAGTTTTAGTCGTTGTATTGGTTAGTCTATTTTTGGCTTCAGACTTGGTCATTTTCTGTACTAATAAAGCAAGCGATGAAAGAAGTCTGGGGCTTGCAAAGTAAGGATTGTTGCCTTCTTTTTATCCTTCCATTTTCTCATACTTGCTGCTCCTAGGCTACTACTATTAGCAATTTTATTATGTCTCAGAATATTTACCTTACCTTTAAGAGTTTGAATGGTTATCTTGATGGTCATGACTGATGAATTGAGGAGTACACGTATGATTTATATAGTTATATAATATTTCAAAGATTCTTATGTGCATGATGTGTTTGATTGAAAAATTCAAATATTTTACTGAATTACCGATTCTCCGACCAAAGTAAAAACTTCCAAATAGAAGTTTGGACTGTAATTGCATATTGATTTTAGAAGGAAAAAAAAAACTAAAAATTTTGTTTTTTTACCGAATTTCCGATTTCTAACTGATGAACACCCTTCGCTATTAATGGCTATCTGGGCATGGAGGCTCCAAATTTAGTGTAAACACTTGAAATCAACATTCTTTTGCATTTTTTTAAAAAAATTTTAACAGAGGAAGGCTGAGATATAAGAAATGAGAAGGAAAAAAAAAAGGATTAAAACCTAACCCTTCTAATGCCCATTTTGCGGTTGCGATGGTTTTTAAAGAAACACTTCTGATATAAGTGTTTTAACAAAAATGCTTTTAAGTTACGAAATATTAGTTACCAAATACTTTAGAAATACTTTTAATGCTTAAAAGCGCTTTTTTTTAATGCACCACAACCCCAAACAAGACTTAAATCTTGGAGCCACATTCTTTTGCACTTCTAGCAAGTAAAGCAAATATAGAAGCAATTCTTTACTAGATTGCTTGGTGGGCGTTTGGGTGGCGGCTTTTCACCGAAAAAAAAAATGGCTCTCACTTTGAACATACCACTAATAGCTATGCAACAAGGAAGTCATTTTTTATAAACAGATTAATGAAGAATTGGAGCAATATAAAGTACTATCAAACTGTCCGTAAATATTCGCACTTTTTCAAAGAATGAGATCAGAACGAGACAAGAAAAGGATAACCAAGAAAATGGCTTTTCGAGTCTTGCTGCCGAGTCCAGTCCGGCTCGCCGGTCGGTACAATTGATTCAGCCTGCAAATTGCAGGCCAAAAGAAATGCGTTTTGCCAGATGAGTCTAATAGCGCAGAGCATTCGTAAAGAAGTCGTAATGCAGTTAGTACAATCCAGCTTCAAGCATCAATTATGGAACAAACAGAAATGATGCTGATGATGCATCCGCCAGTGTACCAGAGGCGTGTGTTAATTTCCCTTTCTCTGCTCTAATTTTTTTTTTTTTTTTGGCCTAATTGAATGCAAATTGTAAAAATAGTGATAATATACCTTCAATCCACACGGGAAAAAAAAAAAATCAGTCAATACGTCTGTATGCCACTATAAGTTAGAGTTGGTTTAACTATAGTTTTCTTCACTTTGATCTAATGTTATATTTTCGGGTATAAATGTCTTTAGAGTAGAAGATAAAAATATGATCCGATCTAAACTCATTTTAGAAACTTAATTATAGTTTTTGATTTTCAAAACGCTATTTTGTTGTATTCTCAACTGATTTTAAATACCTAATTTTTGAATTTTTGAATAAAAAAAAAGCTAAACATCAACTAAATTTCCTTCCAAATTTTAACATAATTACTAACCAAAGGTTAGATAAATTTGTATGCCGCATGTCTCCTTATTTTTCTCCTATTTTTGCCCCACTCTTAGATTCATCTATGTTCCCTCAATTCCTTTTTTCTTATCCAACATTGAATCTTCACAAGAAAAGTAATTATTTACATTAAAATTAATTAATTAGTAAAAATTTTATTTATGTAGCCTATAAGGGTAAATTGATAATATTTTTGTCAAAAACAACTTTTTAACTTTTCTTGAGAACACTGATGCATTCATTAAAATAGATTTTTTTTAAATAATAAACGAGAACACATGAGTTATTATGAAAAATATGATTTTCAAGAATTAATTATACAAAATCAATTTTTATAAAATCAGAATCAGTTAAAAAACAAGCCCTAAGAATTTAGGTTCTCTTCTTAAGTAAATTTGTTTAGAGAAGGATAAGATTAATCAATTGTTAGACTATGATGAAATCTATTCTTATACAAGTATAGGATCTTTGTGATAGAAACACCTACTATAAAAAAAAAAAAAAGTGGTAAGTTGTTAGATATTTTTGAAAAAGAAAAGATTAGTTGTGTACTAGTGGTATTAGTAGTTCATCATTTGCTCCACAGTTAAAATATTTCAGTTGTTTGATCTATCTCCCTCAATTAGAATTATAGCAGTAATAATTAAATCGAGGAAAATTTCGCTATTTTTTTTTTGGATCAATTGTCAACTCTTACTCTACTTTAATCTATATAATGAACGATCCAATTGAGTTACAACAATTATTATTATTATTTTATCAATTGTCAACTCCTACAGTATTCAAGCCTATCTAAGAGAGGGCTCAATTGAATCAAGAAAAGTTAGAGGGAGTGGTTTCCACGTTTAGATCAAAAGGAGGATACTGCTACATATCTTTCGAATTTTAGATACGGGTGAAAGAGTTTGAACTCCTGAACTGTAATTAGACTTACATCTCACGCTTCACCTAATGTCCAACTCACCTCTGAGGAACTTCAACTTGAAAATGCAACCTTCAAGAACTTCAATTTGTAAATTTGTAATGCTCCATGAAAGCAGATGAAGAAGGCATAAACGATTCAATAAATGTACCCCGAAACAAATTTGACACTAATTTCTGAACCAAAATTGACACTAATTGTACGAATCAGATACGAACTGTCTCGTTGATATGCCCCAAACACGATTACACACATTCCTAGGCAACCAATTCTTCAATTTTGAGAAAGTTGAAGATGCCAATGGCCACGGATTGGGCAGATGAAAGCCCAAGTACACATACAAAGAGCAAGTATGATCTGCAGTACATGGACATGTCCTGTTATTGCGCATGCTTTGTTTCCCACGCGCCATTCTCACCTCCCCCTTCATTGTCACGCAAGTTCCCGGCTGATTCGTTGAGTCATAGTAGGTAGGTTTAGATTTAATTTAAGATGATTTATATTAATTAGTAGTCCATTTGAAGGCATATAAATCAAAGGAAAAATGTTAATGACATTTGCAATTGGCAGCGGAATTTATCCTTCCAACGAAATGTTACGGAGGAGGCCTATCAAGGGACTATGTTCTAGTAATTAAGTATATTTTATTTCCAACCTTTATCCTTTGCTTGAATCTGATGACTTTAATATTGGAAGAAGGAAAAAAGAAACCTTCAGAATATGACTTTATAGAGTAAATTATTAAGTTTTATATTACAAATTACTTTTTTTTTTTCAAAATGCCAATAACTTATTTGCAATAATTTAAGAAGCAACAAACAAATAAGAGCATGCCATAAGCATCTCGATCTTGTGGAAAAGTCTGAGTCTAAAAATCAGAAACTCATTGCCATCCACAGGAGTGGCATTACTCGATTTCTTCTGGATACATTAAACTCTGTGTAGCAGGAGTTCGTTTGAACTTGATTCGTTGACCAATTAAATAAAGATTGAACTGTGTTTTATGTTTCATAGTTTTTAAATTCGATATAAAAAAAACTCGTTCAAATTTGGTTTTACAAATAAACAAATCGAATTTAAACAAAATTTCAAATTCGTTAAAACAATCAAATAAGCTTAAATGGTAGGTGTTCAATTTGATCAAACTTGTTAGCATCCTTAACCATACTCTATGTCATAGCGTCCGTCTTATAATATAGTGTAGACTTTTAGAGCTAATAATGACCGACAAAGTTGCAGCAAATCACTAACATCTCACGGCAGCCTTTAATTCATAAAGAAGGGGCTATCCTATAAATATATGATACAGGGTGGTCCTTTGTAGATGGACCTTCAACTCCCTGCATGAGCTAGAACAGGAGCACAATTTTTGGCTCTATGTTAAGCTGGTCTTCGTTGAAGATGATCGGCTAGAGACACAGGGCATAATGTCCTGTTGGCCGCCGGTACCATATGTGATATGATATGTGTGGTGGGCTGGGGTGGAGCCGGAGGTCTTTCAAAATGGTTTGAACCAGCTACAAATGATATGAGTACTAACGATTTCAGTGAATTAAAAGTAGCAGAGAAAAAAAAATCAACCATTTTTTCTTACACCATGAATAACAGGCAACTGCTCTTTTTCACTTCAATTCTAGACAATACATTGATAGGAGAAGTGAAGCACCAAACTCCATGCATTTTCCTCTGGTTGAAAAAATAATCCATGCATATGGGGTAATTTATGAAAGAACGATCAATTGTAAATGTCCTAATTAATCACATGGTTTTATTAGTACTTTGCATCTGACTTTGACTTCACAGCTTGGGTAAACAGTTTTTTATGTGATCCTCATGCCAGCATTTAACCAATACAGCCGACTCCAGATACACAACAAGCTAGCTTCTTCATTCTTTCCCACATTTTTTTTTTCGATATATTTATATATTCTTCTTCCGTATCTGCATAAACCACAAGTTTTTTGTTTAACCCCTCCCTTCACTCTCAAATGCCAGATTCAGGATTTGAACCTGGATATGACAGTAGGGAGGGAGGCCCCCTAGAGATAAGACCACAAAAAAAAAAAAAAAAATTCCGTAATGCATTAGCTACAAAATATATACTATCACTTCTTTGTTTTTAAAAAGGCAGCAGACTCAATATTGGCAGTAGGAAAAAAATAGAGCACAAATTGATGAAATTGTAAATTGAATTTCCAGAGAGACAATCAAGTATATCTACGTTTAACATGGAAGAACATGTAATAATTACAAGTCTTGCTTAAAGTAGATAACTAATTAATTACTAACACTAACAATCACTTCATGGGGTGGCTGTAATATCAGTAGTTGAAGCAATCCCCACCTGTAACCACCGAGAAGACCCTCCATCCAAATTCATATCTTTCAGATTACTCAGTTTTGCAATGTGCTTCGCTCTATAACCATCTTCTTTGGCTCTTTCGTCCTCATCATGCAATGAACCACGAACCACGCTTTTAGTAGTATATTTCTGCTGATGATTATTATTACTAGTATTGTTGTCAGCCTCTTCGTTACCCCACAGTTGGAGAAAAATTCTAGCTGGGGCTTCGTAATTGAGGGCATCATCAGCTGAGTTCATGTGCAGATTATCAACTGCATTGTTCAGCAATGGAGGGAAATTGAGATCAAGAGGCGGTGGCTCGGGTTTTTTGAGCATAGGCTTCTTGAATAGTTGTTGGCTATCAAATTGGAACTCACGTAAGTTCTGTATGATAGTATTATCAGGTAAGTTTGAGGTTAGCCAGTGACATCTTTTGTGCCCACCTAAGGCTTGTCCTGATGAAAACACCCTCTGACAAATCGAACATTGATGAGCTTTGGACTTCCTTTTTGACAATGTAGTATTTTTTGGAAGGTGATCATGATGAGGTGAGAAATCAAGATCAAGCCCTGGCTCTGAAGAATTTTCTGACGGAACCAAATGTTCCTCGTGTTGGTAGAAGACATCTTCGTAATTATTGTCATTATCCTGATCATTGAGGTTGGTGCTGCTGTTGAATCTAGCAGCATAACAACCTTTCACCTTCTTATGACTGGCTCTATGTCCCCCCAGTGCTTGGTGGGAATTGAACACTTTCTTACAAGCTTTGCACTGGAACATACCTTTTTCCACGTGTTTGTCCGTGTTTTCCTGCTCCTTATCCGACTGAACAAATGATTCGTTTGATAACATCACCAAACAATTCGCGAGATCTTCTTCTTCGCTGGAGGCGGCACAATGCCGGTCCTCGTAATATTTGGATTTTGCTCGCGCGGACTTGAGCATCATCTCTTCAACTTCAGATTCAGAAGACGACACGGAAGATGAAAATTTCCCGCGTTCATCATGGAAAGCAGAGCGGGTGAAGGCCCTCTTATTATTAAATTCTTGGAGATCTTCACCAGCTGGACAAGCACCGGTGAATCGATTGGTGGAATTGGTTCGGAGGAAGTACGAATGCTTGCTTCCTCCTTCCCCCTTATTGCTTCTCATGAAGCCGCTGGTGCCTATTTCTTGATCGCGACTCGATTGATGCATCCGAACATCTCCAACAGCATGGCTCCTCATGTGACCCCCCAGAGCTCCGGCACATCCAAACCCTCTTTTGCATACCCTGCAAAAGTGCTTGAAAGTTGGTTCTTGCAATTGTCCAACATGATCTTCCGCCATTCCCATTGTTATCACTTTTTTCCTTTCTTTTTTTTTTTTGGCGAGTGTGTTTTTCAGTACAATTGGTGGCGAGTTAAGAATGCAAGAGTACTTGAAATGGTTGTACGTAGCAGTAGCAGCAGTAAAAAATATATATAAGCTGGTGCTGCTTCCTGCACTTTTTACACAGTTTAAGATGAAGATAAACATGACAACATAAAAAGTGGCATGGATTGTGGGTGAGACCAGACAAGAGTGAAGGTTGTGTGGTGTTGTGTAGTAAAGTGAGGGAAGTCCTAGTTTTTAGTCGAAGTTAGTTGGTTGTGGATGAGAAGAGAGTGAAGTTAGTTAAGAGTAGAGGAGCGGAGTAGAGTGATAGCCAGTGTCTGACAAGTGGAGGGTGTCGTTTTTAAGTGGTGGAGAGACTGTTTCTACCACTTGTGGTGCTGCCCCGCCGCCTCTCAACCACACCGCCACTACACATACACATACTTCTATATACTGAAATTTTGAGCACAGGCCATGCCAAAAATTAACTACTTATAGTACAAAGTTATGGAGTACTAGATTTTTCCTTCAATACGTTATTTGGTAATGAGTTTTTAATTATAGTTATGGAGAAAATTTCATTAGCCTTTCTTGCTAAAAATTTTGGATTAATTAGAATATTAGGAAATGAAATTGGCAGAAGTCGGTAAATTTTTTTCAATTAAAAAATTGTTATGCTGGCCCCAACAATGAAGCTAAACTTACGCCGTATGAAGATGAAAATTAAAGAGAATATTCCATCGATACTGTCGGATAGAAGTGTTAAAAAGGCAAGCCGACAAAGTCATGGTCTCAGAAGCTGTTCAAAGCTTAGAGAAAAGCAGAAGTCTATGCCGATGCTCAAGTGAAAATGATGTTTTTTTTTCACCGGCACTTTATCTGTATTATCCTGTTCTATCCTAATTTAAGGACACTTTATCTATATTATCCTATTCCATCCTAATTTAAGGGACCGATGCTCAAGCGAAAATGATGGTTTTTTCTTCTGTCGTCATCACATTATCTATATTATCCTACTTTGTCCTAATCTAAGGAAATTTTATCTATATCATCCTACTTTATACTAATCTAAGTGGAGGCTCAATTGCGCTTACGGGGGACCAATAGGGACATCTAATGGGACTTTATCTATATTATCCTATTCTATCCTAACTAAGGGGAGGTCCAACTGAGTCTGTAGGAAATCGATGGAAACTGAATTACTATCGAATCAGACGGGTGTACTACGCACTCGTATGGATTTTTTTAGAGAAGCCACATATTGTGGCATTTGATGGAAGATAAGGTTTGAATCATTGATCTTTCAAAGGTTTAAATATGTTAAATATGTTAAACCAGTGGCCATAAGAAAATGATGGTTTAAATATATTAAACCAGTGGCCATGACCAGAAGTATAAACTCAGACACCGTTTGACAAATGAGTTTTTTGGATATTTATCTAAAACTTTGAAAATTTTTTGAGTATTTTGAAGTATATAGTTTAAAAATTTTGAGGAGTTTTTTGAGATTATTGTGGTTAAAGTTGTTAAAAAACTTGTAGAAGACAAACTATGCCAAAACTTGTTTGCAAAGAGACCCTCAATTCTTTATCAATTTGTATTGGAAGCTTTGCAACAAGATTAGAGAAATAAATCAACCATGTAAGTATATGATGTTATCCTCAGTCTGTGTCTCACAATATTATTATCCTCCTAGTATTTACTCTTTACCCCGGGATCAAGTCCATCAAGAATTGCGTTCTTTAACTTCTTATATGTGGGTTTGTTTGGGGGGGGGGGGGGGACATACTTGTGGAATAAACTCACGGTCTCAGTTGTAGAACTACAGGCAATCAACATCTTATTGGTAAAATCAAGTTCTAACAATCTATCTCAAAATTGATCACACCTAATTTGCAAAATGCAAACTATCTGGTGAGGTCTAGCAAGATAGGTTCCTTTGCTGTTTATCCAACAACTTGGCATCACATATAGACAGATTACTGATCACAATGTGTACTTATATTGGCTTTTCAAACGATTTCACTTAGGAGCTTACCTTGTCTTAAGTACACTAAATCTGATGCTTAATTAGGTCTAAATAGTGTTTAGTACTATTAGTTTTCGGTTACTTTTGGAGCTTATTGAACTGAAAATCAGGCAAGTGAATGGTGTCTTGTGGGATTAATTGCGTTTCCCTGAGTGCATCAGGGGTTCAAATTCTCTTGATCTTTCAAGCGTTTGTGGAATGTTTTGCCTACCATTCCCTTAAAAAAAACGAGGAACAAATATAGTCATTACCATAAGTTGATTGAGACAAACATATGCATGCTATTCAGTTAGTCAAAAAGACAGGTTTCCATCCTGAGCATCGTACTAAGCTACCATGACTGGAAATTCATCTCTGCACTGAAACTCAAACACAAACTCAATCTTTTCAGCCCATCAAAAAAGGACTAAAAAATCAGTTGTTCAAAGTTTTCCTCCACCAAATGTCAAAAAAAACCAAAGTTAGTCACTGGGCTTTGCAGCCATAATCCATTGTCACGTACATGAACTTTGTCCTTGCATAAACCCGATTACTCTTTCAAGTGTGCTGTACCAAAAGCACTGATCTCTGCTGCCAGCATTATGCCAAAATTTAGTTTAAGATCTACAATAATGGTATAGATCCTTTACTGTCTTGCATCCAGAATCAACCGTTGTATGACGTATATTGTGCATCATGGAGCTGCAGAAACATACTAGGATTGATACTTCGGACTTTCAACTACGCACTGAAAACTGTTAGTAGTATTCAAAACTAACTATGTTAGTAATTTTCTGTCTGAAATTATAATCTGGGATCTTTAGTTTTCTGTTCTTGTATATCACATTATAACTTAATCGAACCTAAAATTCATATCACCAATTCTTGGGGATATATTCCCTATCCTGTACAATAATAGTTGATAGATTACATCTAAACAATCAAAGTAGATAATGTCAAGATAAGAGAGGCTTCTCCACATCGTACTCACTTTCTGAGGAGTTGTTATTCTCGGAGAATCCTTCCTTCCTTTTAGCCCATAGTACACAATAGAGACCAGTAAACATGATGGACATGCCTGCGAGACTGTGGAAAGAGATCTAGTGGTTAGATTATCGATGTTTGAGGCTCCTAGTTGAAGAGTAAAATTTAGAGCATGATTTGGTATTTGATTCATGATACCTTCCTATGGTAATGGAGCTTCCTAAGGTGATTACTGAAAAGACTAGCGAGACGACAGTTCCAATGGGACTAAAAATGGACACCAGAACTGGCCCCCTTTTCTTCATTGCCCATATATTGAAGGTAACACATGCTCCACTGATGCTTCCTGCCTGTTGCAGTAAAAGGTCAAGGAGTTTAGCCATCGTTCAACGGCAACGATTTAAGCTGGAAAGAAGCTTTAATGATGTATTCAGTGGTTCATGAACGTGACATAGAATCATAAGACCAAATTGATACATTATTCTTGCCCTTTGTTGTGTAGTTCATCTCTTTAACAAGGGTAACCAAAAAAAAAAAAAAGAAGGGCAGCTTGGGAGGATAGGTACTTTACCAGTACAGAGTAGCACATGATATCTTTGATGCTTAACAAGGGCCATCCAATATCTATTCTGCCATCTTGAATCAACTGAGCAATTCCAGTCAATACCACCCCTATTAAAGTTGTTATTGTAGATAAGGATATTGGAGCTGGGAAATCCCTTAATGTTGTAGCCTGTAACACAAACAGAGCAAAAAAGCACAAAGTTAGGAATTAGAAAAAATGCATATTTTCTTCAATCTCTTCTACTACTGGGGAACATTCAATTACCTGTAAGATAATAGTGCTTGATAGGACGAAGACGGCTGCCATGAGATAAAAGCAACCCATGATCTTTCGCTCGTCAAATAAGTTTCGTGACAGTGGAGGTGGTACTGATAAATGAGCTTCTCTTGCTTTATGACTGCCCAAGGTACTTTGCGCAAGGCTCATTATAACAGCACCGGCAACACACAGCAGTGTTCCTGCAATTTTTGCTTTGCTATATATGCAGCCTAACTCAACTTTCTCCAACCTGCACACGAAGTGTCCAGCTTTTAAGAAATTCATGGATATATCCTTGGTAATATATCACTAACCGCAATCAATTGGATTATGTAATATTTCTGTATTTTCTATGAGTTTGAACTTGATTCGTCCTGATTAAATTCTCTGATTAATTTACTCATGAGAAGTTACAAATCCGTCCAAAGAGTTCTCGACTTGAAACGTACTTTGCCTATACTGCTCTTGTCTCCTAAACCTTCTCTAGGAACTAATCTGCAATAGACATTTTTTGTTTCCTCTCTGAATACATATTCGGGTATTCTTTAAGTTTCTACTCTGTTTGCTTCCATTCATCCCCAAGTATGCTGCAACTTATTATGAGTTCTGAAATAAGTTTTTTCATTTTGTAGCAGTTGGTAGTTTTGCTTTGACAGTAATCGTAGCACAAAAATCAAAACCAGATTGGTTATACCTGAGAGCCCAAGCAATGAAAAATATGAATCCTGGAGCAATGTTTGGCATGGCTGTTGCCATTGCTGGTGAAGTAAGACTGATGCCCTTCAGGAACAGAGATTGGAATAATGTCACCCTGCCATCCAAACAACAAATGGATAGATAATTTACTCGACAAATGGAATAATGTCACCCTTCCGTTTAGTTTTTCCTAGGCCAATCATGTCCCTAAAAGCATAACATGCCATTTGAAATTCAAGAAAGCGCTGTGGCTAGGAAGACAACGGAGGAGAGAAATGTGAATATCGTTTAGCTTGTGAGTGCAAGAAAGTTTTGCCTTTCAACATCTGAAGTATTATGAAAAACAAAAATTTTCTCTTGCTGAATGAAATGGAGTCAAGTGGAAAAGAGAAAAACAGGTTCATCTGCCTAAAATTTTCATTCTCCTCTCCAGGTCCTACTTGTAAAACATTTCAGTATGGTTAACTAAAAAGGAAACCACAAAGGAGGAAGAACAGAAAAAGAAAGAAGCAATTCTATGCATTCCTATGGTTAATCTATGCATGTCAGGAAACAAGGAACGTCTAGTAACTAATGAGAAAAGGCAAACAATCTTCTTTTACTTACCCTCCAAAAGAAATTAAAACCAGCTGAACCCATAGCTTCAGACGAAATTTCCTTGGCCACAGCCTCCTGGACCATGAACAAAAATAAATCGTTAGCCGAAAAACTTACTAATGCCTGTCTGCAAAGATTGGGGAAAAGAAGCATACCTTTCAAAAATTACGGAGAAAGGCAATAGAATCACAAACGTGGCCAAGGAAGACAGGATGATGAGAGATGCAGGTGTAAATCCCGTTAACATGAGATAACTAACCAAAATTGAGTTTCCTGCATACATAAATTGCATCCCAATTAACCCTGCAATTATTGCAACATCTTCAAGATATTCTCTTCTTGGACTTCCCATAATCTTGCACTTGTCTTCCAAACAGACGCTTCCTCCGACTGGTAATAAGCCTTATTTCTTCTACTCTTTTTTCTTCTCCAGCTACCTAGACATGCATGACCTCAGGCATGAAAAAATCTCCCTAAAACCTAGCTGTCAGATTAATGATGCAAATTTGAATCAAGAATCAATATTTCCATATTATTTGTCTTTGTCTAGATAACTAGTGATTGGTTAATGCATCCACCTCTCACTATTCTGGTTTTAGCTAACGTTCAAAGTGCTTACAACATAGTCACGAGTACACCTCCCTCTACCAGTCTTCTTCTTGGCCATGGTAATTCTTCAATGTGAAAGTGACCTTCAGATTTTTTGACAGGGTAATTGTTTCCGATGAATTTTGTTTGACTTTTGACCTTGTTCGGAATATGCATTTCCACATTGGGATTTTTCTCCTTCAATTTTCTTTTGCTTGTAATAAACATCTTGAAAACTTTGGAAAGCAATGGCGTAATTTTTGTTTTGGAATGGAAGGTTGAACTTCAGGGGTTTTGAGTAGAAACTTGAGTGGTAAAGCTTTTTTCTGTAGTCAAGCCCGGATTTCCATCCAATATTTTTTGTTGTTGGATATTTTTCTTTCTCGTACCTAACTGGAAATAGAAGTAAATAAACTGATGAGTTTATTTTCTTTTTCTTTTTTTTTTCATTTTACCCCTCTTCTCTCATTTTCTTGGTAAACGATTTCTAAACTTGGTCCGAAAAACCAGCTTGATAATTCAATTTAGTCCAAATTTTAGAAGCTCACCTGGACCAGTTCATGGATTAGCTTCCAACTGGAGGATATTCTTGTAACATCCCTTAAACACTACATTGAAATAATGCATATCCCACGTAGCCCCCAAATCTGTCTATCTTTGTGTAAATTTCGTAGGTGATATCTCTGCTGCGTAGTTTTTCCGCAGCCTTTTATAAGAAAAAGAATCAATATATAACTTTTGATTTATTGCCCAATTTGAACAGGAATGAATACATAACTTTGACTTATTGCTTCTTTTTCCAAATTGGGTTGTGACATGTAACAGTGACAATTGATCATTGTCTTGCAGGGATCTCCAATTCCATTTACACTTAGGGAGATGATATACTTTTGTCAAACTACTAATTTTGCATGCTTTGTATCTTTGGGATTTTGAGGGATTCCTTTGGCTCTACTCTTTTAAGAGCTATGCCCTCATCCAACCCTTGGATTTTGTTATGGTTGGCAAAGAGTCCATCCTAATTGCTGTCCATGGGCAAAAACAAAATTAAAGGATAAAATACCTCTTCAGAATTTCACACCATCCTTCACAGAATCATTCAACAACACAAGTATATCACAATTGCAATGAATTATATCTAGCAAATTTCCGTATATGAGAACCATGAAAGCTACTTTCGCCACCTTGTGTTTGATGATAGATAAAATGTGCCAGTTCTGATGCCGCTTTCTGGATGTGACTATGGCACCCCTGTGCCCAAGCGTTGTTGATACATCATTTTTTGTGATTCATTATGCTATGCTCCGACCTTTACCATCTCTTGTACCATTACAGCTCCTAGGCGTCGTGTGGGAAGCAGTTGCTTAATTTGCTACTACTTTGTTATGACCTCATTTTCACCTTCAAGAAAAGGCGTGGTTCTCTATCCAATTTCGTCCTACCATTATCGCTACCTTAACTAACACAATCATATTTACATCAAAATCGAAGACTATACAGGGCAATGTAAGATTAATTGATGCAAAGACAATAAATGACCTTGAGAGCTACCTCTTCAGTGGTCCAAAATTGGTGTCTTGAAAACACAAGGAAGATTGCATTTGGTAGCTTATACTTCGTGCATATGAACTTAAAGCATAGGATTCAGCTTTCAGCAATTTTGATTGCCCCTTACCTCATTCATTTGTACAAATGCTGAATCCGAGGTGAAGTTAACGAAAAATTTGCTTTTTGTATCATGCGCATCTGAATATCCTCTTAAACTCGTCAGAAACCGGTGTCCTCAGTTCCTTCATCCTTGTCTGATAAAAGTCATGAAAATATCATCCACGCTATTTCATAAAAGGCTTATTTGCATGTACAAAGTGCTACAAGCACCATAAGTGATCATATGGATAAAAAATTGTTTGACAAAATAGTTACCATCATGTCATGTAGGTTTAAGTTGTTTAGCAACGTTTAGTTATTGTGTTTGACAATAACAGGAGAGAGCCTCTCAATAATAAAGTAAACTTTCTTAGTCCGAGATCCTAAGCTAGCATAGGACAAAGAACAACATTTCCATCTTGCTAAGTTCTTGCTCCTTTACCTTTAAAGGTCTAAAACTCAAGAAATACTTAGCTGTACGTCCTTGTAGCTTTCCAATAATGGAAGTATTGCAACGCAAGCAAAAAGTTACTTCTCAGGTAAATTTTCAGTTAAAAAGGGTGACAAATTCTTGAAGTCATTGTAAATTTTAATGGGTGGGGTACATGAGAATGAGATAGTTTAGTCCCTGTGCAAATTATTCTTCTGCTAAATTAACCAGTCATAAAAAAGAATGTATAGTTTGGTAAACATAGGGATGTATACGTTGTTAGCATCATTTCATTCAATAATCCAACTTCTAGAAGATGACCAAAGATTTTTACTTCATCGATTCGAGCTGTTAAAGTTTTCTATTGAAATATATTGCTTGTCTGGTATACTTGAACAACCTA
Organism: Coffea eugenioides; assembly: GCF_003713205.1. Lineage (NCBI taxonomy): Eukaryota > Viridiplantae > Streptophyta > Magnoliopsida > Gentianales > Rubiaceae > Coffea > Coffea eugenioides. The sequence continues at coordinate 43,318,125 of NC_040042.1, read as the reverse complement.
CTCAAATTAGCCTTCAGATGCTGTTTTTCCTATTTATTTCTTTACAAAAGACATAATAATGTTGTGTTAGGGAAATTATGCTAAGATTTATTCTCAAACTAAAGAAAAGCCCGAGAGTTTAGTATTTTAGTTATGCATATTGAGATAACAGTCGTTGTGCTAGGGAAAATTATGCTAAGATTCATTCTCCAACTAAAGAAAAGCCCGCTTTTTTTCTATCAAAGAAAGCCGAATCATTTCTTGTTAAAGCAAATTAGCACCACGATTGAACCCGTTCAAGAAAGTGACCCTGTGTCATGGGCCAATACCGTTTCAGCCCTGGCTCAAGGTGGGCTTAATTCTGACATCGCCTTGCTGAGTGCCTGTCAGATGATGAACTCCGGCTCCAAGCCAAATGACTATGCTTTAGTCCACTTGATCCGTACATGCACCAAATGTGGCTGGTTTTCACTCGGCCAACAGCTTCACTGCCAAATTATAGAATCTGGGCATGATTCCAATGTCTTTGTTTCCGCCGCTTTGATCAATTTCTACGTAAAATTTGAGCTAATTTATGAAGCCCAGAACCTGTTCGATGAAATTCCTGAACCAAGTTTAGTTGGTTGGAATTCTTTAATTTCTGGGTATGTTCGTTCTGGGCAATTCAGGAAATCTCTCACCTTGTTTCTCCAGCTAGAAAAATCTGGTATTTCTTCAGATTCATATTCATGCACAGCTGCTTTGTCCGCATGTGGGCAGCTGGCTTTATTGCTGTTGGGAAAACTAATACATTCCAAGATTGTGAAACTTGGTGTTGAATATAGTGTTATCGTAGGGAACTGTTTAATTGACATGTATGGCAAATGTGGAGCTGTTGAAGAGTCTATGGTGGTGTTTGATGAGATGATTGATAGGGATTCCATTTCTTGGAATTCAGTTATAGCAGCTAATGCTAGAAATGGAAGGCTTGAGCAAGCGTTAAGCCTTTTGCATCAAATGACTGATCCCGACACAATCTCTTATAATGAGGTGATCAGCGGCATTGCACAGTTCGGTAATATACAAGATGCTATTGACCTTTTATTCAGAATGCCGAACCCAAATTCATCTTCGTGGAATTCTGTGATAACGAGCTATGTAAACCGTTATAGAGCAAGGGATGCTTTGGAATTTTTCAGCAAGATGCACTTTAGTGGTGTTCAAAAGGATCAGTTCACATATTCAAGTATATTGAGTGGGATTGCAGGTTTATCAGCAGTCACCTGGGGGATGTTGATCCACTGTTGTACAGTAAAATCTGGTTTAGATGGATCAGTGGTCATTGGAAGTGCTCTTATTGACATGTATTCAAAATGTGGGAGAATAACTGAAGCTGAAATGGTATTCCACTGGCTACAGAAGAAGAATCTGATAACTTGGAACGCGATGATATCTGGATATGCTCACAATGGTGATTCCAGCAAGGTGTTACGTCTTTTTGAGAAGTTGATGCTTGTGAAAAATTTACAGCCAGATAGAATTACTTTCCTCAATGTTTTGTCTGCATGTTGGCATAACAGAATGCCTTTGGACGCTGCAAATCGATATTTTGAATTGATGGTGAACGAGTACAGGATTAATCCCACTGCTGAGCATTGCTCTTCCATGATCAGGATCATGGGCCAAGAAGGAAAGGTGTATCAGGCAGAGAAGATGATACATCAGCTGGGATTTGAGTCGAATGGAGCAGTTTGGAGAGCATTGCTTGCTGCTTGTGTTACTTGCGGGAATGTAAAAACGGCCAAAGTGGCAGCGGAAAAGGTGATGCAACTTGAAGGTGATAGTGAATATGTTTATGTACTGATGTCTAATGTCTACGCTTGTCATGAGAAATGGAGAGATGTTATTCAGATTAGGACAATGATGAAGGAGAAAGAGGTGAGAAAAGAGATTGGCCATAGCTGTATTGAATTGGAAAATACATTTCCAACTTCATCCATATTGTGAAGAAAATAGAGGACATGTCTACCATCTAAGGCTAACCGAGTCTAACGTTCGTTAACATCTTGAAGGAAGAATGAAACTCTCGTTTATTATTGCATCCATGGTTTAAATCAGATGTACAACTTTAGATTCATATGATACTTGGTTGCAACACGAAATACATCGACTGCAACCAAAACTAGGATGCCATCGCTCAGTTGTCGGTTGTATTCATGCTTTGCTCCCATATATGGGGCCTACGCATTAAAATTGTGTTTTGGAGACGAGGCTGCAAACGAAATGTGAGTCAGATCAATCAAAACTAGACTCTAGTTTGGTGTTAACTCGAGCTCAAGCTGTCAAGGTCGAGCCAAGTATAGAATATATATTTTTTTTTTAATATTTTTTATTTTTACTAATATAATTACATGTATATCTCAAAGTTTTTTATTATTTATTAACATGAAGTGTCCATATTATCCATTTTAATAAATATAATAATTTTTTTTCCTTTTTTTTTTTTGAGCTAGACTAGGCTCAAACTTAGGGTTAAACTCAAGTTCAAGTATTATACTGAGAACCCGTCATGTTGGAGCTTAAATTTGCACTTATTAAAACTCGGTCGAGCTTCAATTGAATAAGTCAAAACTCAACTGGTTTGCAGCCCTCAAATTGAATAAGTCAAAACTCAACTGGTTTGCAGCCCTCAAATGGGAGGTGGTGTATGAAACATTGGAAACTTTGTACTATAAACGAACACCAGGAAACACATAAAAAGCGTAAAGATTTACAATATCAATTGATTCATCTCTATTTCTTGGCAATTTGAGAAATGGAATGATACCTTCAGGCATTGATGTATTGCCTTAGTTGAGATATGAAAAACCACGTCACAATCCAATTTAAATCCTAGTCCAATAATCCAACCAAAACTCAAAGGCTGTGCCAAACATTTAATGGATCAACATATCTCGTGTGGGGTACAATAATAGCTGAATTTGCTGCTTTGCAAAGTGCAACTTTACTTTATGATCTACTAAATGTTTGCATAGAATATATGCAAATACCCTGGTAATCCATTCACAAGAAGGCATAGCACTTCATGTTCACCTATTGAAGTCACCTTGGAACTGACTGACCCAGCTCTAATTCAACAAACAAAAAAGAACTCGTATCAGAATTACAATCAAACCATGTCAAAATAAAACAAAGAAGACTTTTCTCATCAACAGATATTTCAGCAAATGACTGTTAAATAACTTGTTGCCAAATTATACAAATAATCATCTCCGCTCAGAAAATCCTCCTTGTTTTGGTACTATTCGTCTAGCGGCTCCCTAGTCCTACCTCGGCACATTCTCATCAAATTGCTTATCAGCCCGTTTTTACTATCATCTCCCAAAAGTATTTTGGGAAATCATATTCTACCACAGCTTGAGTTTGCAAGTGACTGTATAGACAGCTAGACCGAGTTCATTTCTAGCTAAAACGTCCACAAAAAGTATCTTAAGACATGTTATAAACAAAGACAAGTTCCTTGCAACTAGATTCATTTGAGCAGGTGATGGAGCCCACCTCCAAAAACAGCAAAAATGTATCACGTTCCATCATATTCATCTGGGAAAAGGACAATTGTCATTACAATAACATTGCAATCAAACCAAAGCACAATCGTTGTACGAAGAACATACTGGTTTCTAAACCTTTATATGGAGATAAAAAAATACTTCACCCATTATAAGGAGCCAAAGTAATTTGAAATCTTAAAAACTAGCCATTCGACCACACAGGATTGTTCAAATCTTTAGTGGGAAGGGTTTTCCCCACAAATTTTCATCCAATTTCATAGAAAGATAAGCCAGGTAGCAAACCATTGTAGTTTACATAGCAATAGGTTGGTTGTGGAACACTGTATCCCGCCCTCAAAATAAAACCATGTAGTCGATTTTATATTCTCACTTTAATGTTGAGACACTAGTAATTCATCAAATTGGAGGCAAGAGCCAGAACAAGAATAGTTATGAAAAGTCTTTTGAGTGGGTGTGGCTTTTTAAACAGAACAGATGGTTTTACTATTTGATGCAGCAATTTAGCAGATATGAAGTTGTCATGGATTTAACAAATCAAAGCTTCCTGATTTCAAGTAATAGAGGTGTTCTTACATTGGCTAACTGGGGCTTCCTTTACCTAAAAGTAAAAAACTGCCCATACTAATGAAATTCCACAAAATTTTCCAAACCTCAATTCTCATGTGAGTTTAGTGAGGTGGCACATAGGCACGCCAACACAGAGACCACAAAAAGATGAACAATAACGAAGAGATCACCGAACACATACAATGCAGGAAAGTCAACTATTGAATGAGAACAGAAAAAAGTCGCCAATACAACCCCCCCCCCTTTCCATAAGGCACCTCTGTGACCTCACAACCACAGAGGATAGGAAAAGAGACTCTGCAAATTCCAAATCATACACAAAGGATGACTAAGTACTTGAGCTAAAAAGTACAAATTTCACTGTATCTCATATACAAGAGCAAATTGAGATTTATGGTCTTTTATATCCATCAAACATGTAACTAAATTCCTTAAGATTGTTAACCAAATGTCCATAACTGAATGTAATGCACTGAGTCATAATGGGAAGACCTTGTAAAATGGCAGTATAATTCTTTCAAGCTTTTGGAAACTCATGTGCCTGCAGGAACCAAATAGTCCAGGTCAGATAGCGGATAAATGCCTTCCGCCCCAAAAAGAAATGGTCAATTTGTTCCTAGCATGGTTTGTGTTGAAATACAAAGATGTTTAAGACTGGAGAAGCAAAATAACTAGTTGACCTTGGTATCTTTTGGGAGTAGAACACATTAAATTCAACTCAAATCTTAATTTATGATAATTTCTGAAAAAATCATTCAAAAGTAAAGCTTGAACAACAAAAGCGAGTAAGAAGGTTCATTCAGGCAATAGTATCCAAAAGAACAGCCTCTTTTTCTAACATGTAACCACAGTTGTGCAAAAATGCCTCCACTATTGAGCAAGATACATTATCCCATAGAACATTCAATTCCTATGCATACACATGCAGACAAGTACATCATATGTTTAAGTGGAAGCCTAGCAGTGGACTTCATCAGCTTCTACATTAACGTAAAGCACACATACAAAAACAAAGAATACATGTAATGATACTTCATGCATTATGATATATTTAACTGGCTCCGGGTAAACCTTAACAGTTGAGTTGAAGGATCCATCTATCAAGAACGTATTAATGTCATCAGAACAATGATAAGTTGAATATCAAAGAATAAAGAGAAAACAAGGATGACCATCTTCCTCTGTTCTACCAAACAAGAAGCCATAAATTCACATGTCCTATCAAGAAAAATTAATTAAAGTTGGAGGGTTCATCAACAAGATGGTACTTGCTAAAGTCATTGAAACAATGAAAAATTAGAGATCAAAGAAGAAAGATAAAACAAGGACAACCACTTTCCTGGTTTCATTATCTGTTCTATCAAACAAAGAGCCATGGATTGCCATGTCCTATCAAGGAAACTTAATTTACACATATCCTCATATGAGATCAGCACTAAGCCACCATTAGGAGTCCTTGGACCCCTCCCCTCCGAATGTCTACAATTACTGAATCTGTGATCATGCAGAAAAACATTGCAATGCTCACGTGACATCCAACAAATTGTGCCAAAGGGTAACCTTTGGTTCATGTAAAACATTCAGCGACTGATAATCCTATCACAAATAGAACCCAATCCCTCTGATTCAAACAAAGGAAACAACAAAATGAGAACTTCATATTAAATGAAAATGCTATACCGAGCAATGCCTTTTGACTCTGGTAAACCAAAGCATTAAAAATACCTAAAAAAATAGGGAACATGTTCAAATGGTTGCTGTAGTTTAATTAGTCCTGAATTCCCAATGTTCATTCAGAGGAAAGCAAATGAAACGTTACAGAAAATATTCACTCTTCACCATTCAGCATCAAATAACCACGCCAAAAAGGACTAAAGAAAGAAACAAGCCAAATAGTACTAGCATGTCATCCTATTAATTAAAATTCAATTACAGGAATCATTGCGGAACTTCAAGAATAATAATAATAATAATAATAACATACAAGGGAAGAGAATACTAGAGCTCTGGAGAAGTGCAGCAGAGTGTACCCTGTGAAAGAGCCCTGCAACTCCTGGATGTTAAACTCAGGCACGACGTCATCCTCGCCGTCGCAACCGCGCTGTGCAGCGGTAGCATCGACTGCACCGCTCCCAATTCCGACGGAGCCCTATTGATTTCATTTCAAAAATTTTAAAAACATTTTTCTTAAAAAAAAAAAAAAGAAGGAAAATATCTTAAATAAGATGCAAAGAAATGGTAAAATAATCTGAACAAATAAAAGCAACCTGGAGAGGGAGAAACGGCGGAGGAATGACGTGGTGGCGTTAGTGGATTTTGGAAACGACGTCGGAATGGATCTGTTAACCAGAGAAGAAGAAGAGGAGGCTGATTTATTGAAGGAGGATTTGAGGGATGAAATTGTAGACCTATTCATAATTCTGCTGCTGCATTTCGATGCCATTAGGAAATGGATTGAGATCTGAAGTGATGTGCTGCCAAAAATTTGAGCGACCTGAGGAAGAGGGCTTATAGAGTTTGTGGTTTACAATTTTTCCCTTTGTAGATTTTTGCGGGGGTTTAGGGTTTAAGGTTTTTCGTGAATGGGCCCGTGGAAAGTGTAAAATTTTGTAACCGTCCCTCATGTTTGTTAAAATTGTGCTCAGGCTTCCCCAGCTTCCTCCCCAATGGCATGGGATTTTTTTTTTTCCCCTTGGTTTATAATAGTAGTACAAGATTACAAGCTACAATTGAAACCCAAAATGGTAAAATTAATGCAATTGATAAAAGCAATAAGCCATATATAGTGAACTCAAAATAATGGGGGAGGAATGTGTTGGGTGATTTATGAGTAAGGAGTGTAAGTGAAAAGTTCCGAATTCGAACTCTCTCATTTACACTTAAAAAAAAATTTTTAAACAATGGTTAGCAAAAGCAATTATGCCCACATACATTGAAACAAATATTTGTGGGCATAATATTTGTCTCAATGTATTTGTCACAAAAATTATCCTCTACTTTGTACTTTTCTATACTGAAATTACTTAGAAAAATGCAAAAACGAATTTATTAGGAATTTGGAGTTTAGGATAACTTCAACCATCAATACCATTTTCTTTCTTTGAATTAATCTTATATACATTAACAGTATGTACACTATCACGATTGGATTCATTGAGACAAATATTATGCCCACATATAGTGATATATGTGGGATTGTAATTTCTATGCCAAAGAGTGTATTTCAAATATTATGCCCACATATAGCGATATATGTGGGAGTGTAATTGCTATGCCTGAATGTGTATTTCATTCTACCATCAGAAGTGTATGGGAAAAGTAGGTTTTACTTTGAATTAGTAAAAATAAGGAATAACTAAGGAAAACTAAGTTTACAAATAAAAAAAATTTGGGAGAAAAATTAATCCAAATCAAAGTGTAGAAAAGTGACTTGTTAAGTTTCTCTAAACAATTTAAATATGGTTATGAGCATAATAAAGGTGATTCTGAACTGGAAAAGAAAAGCAAAACGAAAAGGATTGCTTAAATATCCCATTGGAGAATCATCTAGTGGTTCAACTATGTCTTAACAAATATTTTACACGACTTTTGGCATGGCACGGAGTGAAATCAAACAAGTGATTAATCGAGGGTCAATTAGGTTCAATCTTCATGGTAGCAACAAAATTTATCCTCTACTTTGTACTTTTCTATTCTGAAATTACTTAGAAAAATGCAAAAACGAATTTATTAGGAATTTGGAGTTTAGGATAACTTCAACCATCAATACCTTTTTCTTTCTTTGAATTAAGTTTATATACACTGACAGTGCATGCACTATCACAATTGGATTCTCGATAACTAGACCAAAATTGAATTTTAATTTAAAATTTAGATCAGTTATCAAGCATCCAACAGTAATAGTGAATACATTATGAGTTTATAATTCTGCACACTCTTAGTGTATATAAATTTAATCATTTTTCTTTTATTTTATTTTCTTTTTGTTTGATCGAATGGATATAGATATTATTACCCTTAAACAAAGCAACTACTGATTCTGAATCGATATTTGAACAAGATAACCACGAAATTATCTTGGACCCCTAATAGCAAAGATGGTGTAAATGACATCCCATAATCTTGGACAAATGCAGGTACTTCTCCAATCCTTATCTGACTCGTGCCAAAACGCCTGATTACCTTTGTGGGTCATAGACACGTGTGCCGCACGGGGCACCCAAGTTTTGGCATGTGATCTTCCAAGTAAACTATTTTTATTATCTGTTATACTAAAAAATTTTCTCCATACAACATTTTGGTACATAAATTTTTTGAGATTATATATCTTGGAGATGTGTAATCTTCGAGATATGTACATATTCATGCTTCAGGCCTCAAAATCAAAAGTAAGTTTCAAACGGGAAAGATTTTTTCAAAAAAAAAAAAAAAAGTTTCAAACGGGGAAGAAGAAGGAAAAAGAAAAGCAGAAAACCAAAACAAAACAAACCTTCAAAAATGACACGTAGCTGTTGGACAAAGACCATAAGCGTAGCTGTCCAGCCCAAATCACAAGGACTATAAAGTCCATAACTCAAATCACAATCCAAGATGGTACCTTTTTTTTTTTCCGTAACAATAACAATTGTATAACTTATTCTAACCTAGTCTAGGAGTTAACGGAAAAACCCATTCAAAGGAACCCAATCGAAGGTGGCAACCACAATCCAAAGATGGTACTTGCTGGATCATTTTATCAATCCCTATTTAAGTCTGATTGGTTCATGGGATGACGCATGATTGAATTAATTATTTTATATCATCTCATATTTAATTGTATTTTATACACGAGATGACATATTTCAACTAATTGAATTAATTCTCTATTCATGCGATATAATAATTTCATGAAAAGGTGGTATTAGTCATCTTAAAATGACTAAGACATAAGATGATGAATTTTTAAATCAATTTATCCTTACAAATAATATAAATTAATACTCTTATAATTATATAACATTGCCCCCATGCATTAATATAACATGAATGGACTAGTCAGTGATTTATAGCTTTCTGCCTTTCTTTGTCTCCGGAACACACACTTCTAGAGTCCTACGTCAAGCAAAAGAGATCTTTGCATAGCATTAGGTGAACCCCATTTGTATCTATCTTCCAAGTTCCTTTCTTTCTTATATCCTCTTTCCGAGCCTCCAAAAACAATGCTACTTTGCCAAAGCCAAAAAGTTCCTTGCTTTTACAAAGGTAAATAATCAGTCTTCTCTTTCATGTTTTCACGGTATTGTCTTCCAATTTGGTTTAAGAACACAAGAATGATTCTTTTGAAAGATGACATCCCACGATGCAAAAGAATGTTCTTTACTTCCTTTTCAGTGTAAACAATTTTTTTCTAAAAATTTCAACATCAAATAAAACCTATAAGTATCAGATAAAGAAAAGGCAAAAAAAGCCAAAAAGGAAAAACCTATGCAATCATAATCACAAAGAAAAAATGAAAACCACCATGACCAAAAATACGGTGGTCCACTTGGAAAATCCTCTTCTTTCCATGTAAATGCTCCGACTTGAGGAAATATCCGATTCATATAAAGAACTGTACTTGAAATTTGGGTTTGACCCGTATAAGGCCTGGATCCCTTCCACGTCATCAATTCTTAGGTCCACTTTCTTAGTCCTAGGACTCAAACTTGGGTACATGACTGCGTCCTTAACCGCCGAGTGAGCCAACCCAAGTATGTGCCCGATCTCATGGGTCGCCACTGATTCCAAATCAACCGCGACCTTTGACTTCTGTTCTTTGAAATCAACGGCCCACGCTTCAGCACCGTCCAGGTGGAGCCTCCCATTTTCGGGCGAGAAAGCGTGTGCTAGCACTCCCAACACCCCGTCAAACGGCTGTCCGTCCCCGTGATCCCCCCGGTACCACCCGATTTTTATGTCTGCTGAATAATAGTCGTCCGCCTCTGTGAAGTTCACCGGAATCACCGACGACCACCGGGCGAAAGAGCGTTCAAAAACAGCTCTTATATCAGCCGAACTTATATAGTCTATGGTATGATCCGGCGAGAAAGCATATGTCAAAATCATGGGAGATGATCTATCCCACCTGGGCTCACCGTCAAAATATGCATAGTGAATTTTCGCATGCAACTTCTGGGCCGTGCGAGTTTTTTTGTCGCTAACGCCACACCTCGGCGACGTAATTACTTTCATGGTATCAGAGTCGAGCCTTCCAGTCGCGGGTAATCCAAGGTTTTTCTGATACTGGAGCACGGCCGATTCCAAGTCTTCGTCGAAAGAATCCGTGAGGTTTTGGTTTGGGATTGATAGGTAGCCGAAACGTTGGAAGTACTTCTTGAGCTCCGACATGCCCCTGAGTTGGCTGCCCTTCTCGGCGTCCAGGAATCTCATGAAGCTGTGCCACGTGGCGTTGCTGTTGGTCCGGACATCGGCAGTTAATTCAGTTGAAGGGTCAAGAAGCTTTCTGGCGGGAAGACACGGGACAAAAAGGAGGAGGGCGAACAAGGAGAGGAACACAAAGTTTTCATAATAATAACTGAAAAACGGCAACATGATGGTTAGTTATTTCGAGGTTGGAGCTGGCAGCCTTTTTGTTTTCGTGGGGGGAGAGATTGGGGAAGCTTTATTAATACTAAGAAGAAATAGTAATTTACCAAACAAACTTTGTTTACTATTCCAAAGGAAGAGAGCATGGTTTTGAATATTACTATGCAAATACTTATTTTTAGTCCGTATCGAGGGAGAGCATATATAGCCGAGGACAAGATCATTGCATAAGTAATAATTTGGAGAAAGTTAGGAAGATTCTTCCGTGTGGATGCGAGTCTTTCAGTTTCGGATTCGGACTTAATTTGATCGAGGGTGTAATACTGTAACGGTGGGTGAACCACTGGCTGTTTTTTTTTTTTTTTTTTTTTTTTTCCTTTCATGGTCTGAATTTGGAAGGGAGACTGATTAAGCCTTGGACCATGATTGTTTTTTAGGTGGATAGGAAAGTGGATCCACTTTATTCTATGATTTGTTGTTGTTTAGGACTAAAATTCTGTGAAATTTAGTTGTGAAATTGATTAGTTTGTTGACCAAATTAGTTGATATTTACGTCATCAGAAGTTTACTTGTACGATGCGATGATCGATCTTAGAACATATAACTAAAGGGTATGCTGAGTTTACATATGTAAACTTTGTGCGTCTTATTCAATCGAAGACTTGGAGAGGGGCCAGCCAAGCTTCTTTTTTGGAGGAAGACCAGAAAACACAATTACAAATCAAAGTTAGTAAATCTACTTTTGATGATACTAAAAGTGGGTTTAACTATGGACAAGGATTTAAACTGTATGTCTATGTGTAAAGATTTATCCATGCATTAATTAATTTTTACGTAACGCGTATTTTCTTAATTTTCTATTATTTTGAACTTAGGAAAAACATGATCGGGTGCCGGAAAGTTTAAAAACTTATTTAGTGAAGGTTACAACGAAGTAATCTAAATCTATTATGAATTTTGGCTAAGGTTGAGAGTTCAACACCTCGAATTTTTTTTGTCCTTTCTTTTTAAATCTCATTTTTTCTTCAAAAAAAAAATCTGTTATATACGAATGTGGCTAGTAATAGAATTGATATATGTTTTTTCTTCTTCTTCTCCTCTTTGGGTAGAAGTGATTTTTGGTAATTCGATAAAGAACGAGAGAGACGTTAAAGGTCCAACTCTACTTTAGTTTCGCTTTCGCTTTGCAAAGAAAGGAACCAATAGGGACGAGTCGTGTGACGCAAACAAAGGGTCCATTTTCTGGTGTTAATTTCTAATTTTGAATGCTTCAAAATAGACTTTTTCTTCTCATAGGAAACAACAATGCAATCTAAATTGTCAGGTCAATTACGCAAATGCACGTTGATTTCGTTCCAACATATATATAGACTTCTATTCCCACCCAACAGAAATATAGGACAAAAACTGTACATAATTACCTTGGATAATTCACAAAAATTCCCCCTCTTCACATCCTTATCTAAGAAAACAGGCCTAACACTTTTAATCCTAATATAGTATAAATAAGTATAATACTTTTAAGTGAATATCAGGCTTGGGGTGCAAAAGTCGAATTCGAGTTTGAACTCGAGTTCAAAATATTAAACTCGTTAGCTCGCGAGTTCGAATATATATATATTTATTTATTTATTTTAATAGTAAAATTACATATATATCCTTACTATTTTATTATTTATTAAGAAAAAATAATATTTTATTTATTTTTAAAAAATAAAATAATTTTTTTTTATTTTTTCGAGTTTGAGCTTCAAAATTGTCAGCTTGTCAAGCTCAAACTTGAATTTGAGTTCGATAAAATTAAGTCAAGATTCGACTCGATTAAGCCAAAACTCGACTCGGCTCGCTTGCAGTCCTAGACTGAGGCTGTGACATTTTAAAAGGAAGTTGTTTAATAATTCTTGCTCAAAGAAAATACAAGAACTAGTTGACAAAATATATGCTGACATAAACTAATTTGAATGTTTCAAGGCTAATAAGAAAAGAGAGAACGGTTGTCAGTTTGATCCATGAACAATGCTAAAGAACAAGAAGGACCACTTGTTTTTGGCAAGCAGAAAATTTATCATTATGATGACCGTAAAATTTTCGATGAGTCCAAGCCGGCAAGGCATGTTTCTTCTTGGCGATTACTACTATGACCCCCCCCCCCTCCCGCCCCCCAAAACAAAACAAAAAATGAGATGCTATGTTTGCTCTCAGCTTGCTGGCCTTAGTAATTGGCTCCTTGGGCACAAGTAAGGGGTTCGAAATCCCTTACCCACATTTTCCATCAAAGATTTTGTAGAACATTTTCAGAGGTAATTTAGTTCTCTTCGAATTTTCAATAGTTTAGTTGGATCAATCTTCATCCCTCTCCCTGTTCCTCCTAGTATAGGACCAATTATAAGAAATGTTGTATTAAGAAAAAAAGCTTGCTGGCTTCCCGCGTATTTTCCTGTTTCTAGTTATTTATTTACTGGTTCTTTGTGAGTTTGAGAGGAATGGCTTGCTTCTTAGTTGTTTAATTCTTGGTTTCTCATTTCTGTTTCTTTTACTGCTATGTAATTTAGTAAGACAAAATTGAACAAATATAGAGCTTAAACTTAAATGCCTTGAGATATCGTTCCCGAATTCCTGGGATTAGTAGTTCCACTAAACATTAGTTTCTGGGCAGCTCTTTTGGAAAATTAATTTTTTTGTTGTCAATGCACATAATCATTTTAGGATGAATTATGACCGTACATGATCATGTAGGATCAATTAGGATACTTCAGAGGGTTAACTTGTCTAGATTTTTGTCTAGAATCAAAAGAATCATTTAGGATCAATTCATCTAACAGTTGTTGTGATGGATTTTCCCAGCCAGCTTGAGCCATTGAGATGATGCTTTGAGATTGAATTGTGCTTATTGGTCATTGAACAGTTTGTGCTACTAACAGTCCTTTAGCACAAAAAAAAGCAAGTTGTTTCCTCCTACTAAAATTTCCTCCATATTCTTATATCACCAGAAATTTGAGGATAGCAGGTTGGAAGTTTCTACCGAGCAGGAGCTGCCTAAAGAATCGAAGCAACGTTGCAGGAACAGGAAGCTGCCTGAAGACATTATCATAAATGTGTTACCTTCCAAGGAACTTTGTAGGTTCAAGTGCGTGTCGAATCTCAGGTATAAGGATATATCTACCTGTCGTTCTCGAATATGGAAATCCTCCCCAAGGATGGTAGGATTTTTTTTTTGTCAGAATATTACACAATTAAGTAAGCCGGACATTAACATTTATATGTTTAGTTCAGGTGAGAAGTTTGGTTCAAGGAGATCAGTAGATGGAACTAGTTTGGATGAGTCTGCTAGATTTCTGGATGGCAAGAATGCGTTCGGTTTCTCCTTTGAAGTCCACAGATGCCGAAGAATTTCATCCAGTAACGCAAAATAAAGTGTGCAGTATTGTAGAGAGCAGAGAATTATAGCAGCAAAACAGAGCCTAGCCCTTCAGAGACCTCAATATTGCTCCAGAAAGTTGGGTCTAGGATTTTGCATGCAAGGCAGATGACCTTGGCCGCCCTGGCAATGATCTGATTTTCTGTACGATAGTTCGTTGTGGGATACATGGCAAGCTCACCAAAATTCCCATCTAAACTAATGTTTACCAAAATTCGCATAGAAACTTTATCCTCTGAAACTAGTGCATGGACTACAATTCATATCAGACTTGATGTCCGGTTGACCATCCTGCGTTTGAAATTGATGGAGTTTTCTTTTGGTTAGACAAAACACATGAAATTGTGGCCATTGATTGGGGAGGTGTAGATTTGCCTCATAGCGAGATTAAATTTCTATGACTTATGATTTATATGTTTCAGATGGATGTCTTACACTCTGCATTAGAATATGCGGGATTCACCAGTTTCTGGAGTCTAGAGAGCAATTTTCGTTGCCCAAATCCAGAATGGCTAATCAAATATGAAATTAACATCTTTGGCGTAATCGGCTCGAGTTTCCAGAAATTTTCGGTCCAGCAGATTTATTAATAAACTTAATCCCGTTGGCATTTCATCCTTATAATAGCTCCAATCATAAGTAATATCCTTTGACATACGTAACGAGACAGTGGAATTCTTGGATGCGTCTCTCAATCTTTCTGCTTTTAAACTAGGGGTGTGCATCAAATTCGAATTCGGAAGTTTGAATTCGGAATTTTTCAAAATTTTGGCATAGAAATTATCGATCGATTTCGATTTCGAATTCCCTAGTTCCGATTTTGATTTCGATTTCGAATTCAATTCGGAATTCGGTAAATTCCGAATTCGGAAACCTTTTTCCTTTTTTTTTTGTTAGATGTATCGTTATATAATATAAATTTTATATTGCATATATTATTATATATATTAATATATATTATTATACATATTATAAAATGAAATTGAAATAAAAAATATTATTGTATATATAAATAAATAAATATTAATATATATATTCTAAAACGAAATTGAAATCGGAAATTCCGATTTCAAAAAACTCCATTACCGAATTCTAATCAAATTCGCATAATTCGAAATCGAAAATTCCGATTTCAGTGCCGAATTCCGAATTACCGATTTTGAAAATTCCGCACCCTTACATAGTTTTTTCAAATTGGACCGAGAATCGACTTAGCCAAGTTCAAGAATTAAGGTTTAATGGGTTCAATCGGATCGACAGGAGGTCGAATAAAAGGAATGACAACGTCTTCTTCCGCCACTAAAGCAAGTTCGATTACCACCTTTTGTTTGTAAATTTATTTAACGAGTAACTAGCAATCGAGGAGTGAAGAAGGGCATTTTCTTTTCTTTTCTTTTTTTGCTGAGAATTTCATTGCTGACTATTATCCATGCCTGAATCGAGAGGCCTTTCTTTCCTCTTGTAGTATGTAAATGGCAAATCTTTGGTAGTAATCTGAATATCAGTATACTGTCCATGTCGCCTTTCATGATTCAAGAGGTCGTTCTCGTCTCTGAACCAAGAAAATGCACATCTTTCTTTGCCTTCGAATCAAGAGGTCTTTCATGACTATGAGTATACTACCATCCATCGTGTGTACTAGTAATCTGATTCTTTACCTCTTAAACACTAAATCTTCGACAGTATACGAGCATGCTTATCTGCATCTTAGATGGTGCTGAATCAATTTTGATGTTGCAGTGTCTTGAAATCTAGTGAAAATCCAAGTCATTGTCAAAATAGTAGTGCTTCATGACTGCAGAGTCGACAATTAAGCTTATGCAGACAGTAGACCATCCAATTTGCAGCTAGCGTCAATTTAAATTGTCAGGGCGCTCTTGGGGTTTTCAAATCACAATTATTCCAAAAGGAAAAGGCAACTGCTCTCTTGTACTCGGGAATTGACATTGAGGTGGGGCTTGGAAAATTTGCTGCGCTCTCTTGTATAAAATGTTGAGAAGGCATGTACATTGCTGTTTCGAGCTAGAATTATCCCTAAAAACAAAAGGCAAACTGTTTCTTCACGCTCCCCTTAGTTTCTTTCGATTCCTGACTTGGGCACCGTTTGGAATGAAGGAAAGGAAGGAATCGGAAAGGAAGGGTTGTTGATTAAATCAGACCGAGTTAAGCTGACCTGATCGAATGCGTGAAATGCCCGATGCAATCACACGGAAGCGAGCCCCAAACTTTCCTATTGGGAAGTCCAATAGTACCTGTTTTTATTCTCTTATCTTACGGGCCTCTTCCACTTGATAGAGTTGGAAGTTGCACTTCTCCCTCTAATTTTGGGTTGAATATAACTGGTCTTTGTTAATTTCTTGGGCTTGGAAGTAGACTAACAATCGCTCCTCCAAGTCTAATCTAATCTTAAATATGCCTACCTGCAAAGCTGTCCATATGAACATTAATTTTTTTTTTTTTTGCTGCAATGATATTCTATAGAAAGGAGAAGTCTAAAAAGATTGTATAAGAGACTAACAGATTTACGGATCCGACTAAATCAAATAGGTGTTATGACATCTCTTTTGAATTTTTTTACTGCATGTGAGATTCAAATTCCGACCTAATGAATATGGTAGGTTCAAACCCCGACTTAACGAATATGGTCCTACCTGCAAAAAACCACTCTTAAAACGATTCAAGCCCAAAAAAAAAAAACCACTCTTAAACGATTCAAGCCTGCAAAATATTATTGACTTGATAGTGCCAACATGTGAAGCTCTTTGTCATTAGGTGCCAAGAGAACTTTCAATTCAAAACCAAGAAAGCAACCCGGGCTGGGGTTGTTGGGGAAGGGAGTTTAGCACATTCTCTGTCGTGCGTCTATTATTAGTGTACGTTGTTCTTCTTGTTCCGGTCAACAAAGTTGATAATCAGTAATCATCACATAACTGAATTTGATTAGCACGTTCTCTGCCGCCGAAATCACTTTTTGAATAATCAGTCAGTTTATTTGGGATGCGATCATGGTCAGTGTCATGGATATTGGGACCATGTTTTTCTTCGAAAAGACAATTTTAGCTTCTTTTAATAAAGGATTTGATTTTCTAACAAAAAGAAGGATTGTGATTAGGACTCTCAGCTTTAATAAAGGATTTGATTTTCTAACAAAAAAAAAGGATAATACTAAAGGATTTGGTTTTCTTTTAGGTTCCGTTTGGCAAAACCGAATCTGAATTCTTAAGTTTGAATTCTGAAATTTGAATACTGAAATAATTAATTTGCTGGATTTTAAGCACCGAAAAGAAATGTATGAATGTTTGAATTTTAATACTAAATTTATTTATACTGTTTGATAAATATTTATAAATGAATGCTTAATAAGTTTAATTTGATAATTTTACCATTATATCTTTTCATTCAAAAAAGAAATAGAACCTATGATTTAATTAGCTTAAAATTTTTAGGTATGAAAATGACAATATTTATTTTTAAATCAAATTAATGTAAAAGATGAAATATATTATATGAGAAATATGGAGAAGATGTGAAAGTTATTAAAAAATGATAAACGAGAAATAGAAAATCGTTAGATAGGGAATATCAGGTTGTTTAATTGGATAAGATTTTGAACATAATTAACAGATAATGGTAGATTTGGTAGATAAGATAATGTAGTTAAAGTAATTCCATTGATTATTATCAGAATTAAGCATTCAGTTAGGATTCTTGTGCTGAAAAAAAATACACACAAGTTCAGCACTGCTTAAGAAGTTCATCAGATGGATTTTCATTTATCAAACAGTCAAAACATCATCTGAATATCTAAAAAGGTTTAGTTTCAACACTTTTGTATGTTATCAAATAGATCCTTAGAGCATCTAATTTACACCAAAATTATAAGGGCCACACCCACATTTATTCTCCCCCTGCAATTATACTATTTAGTTTTAATTTTCAAAACACTAATTTGTTTGGATTATGATTTTATGTAGAAAATTTTTTACATTTTTCGTGAACATATTTTTTAATCAACTTTTTATTTCACATACGTCAAATCGCTACAATACATTATTTTGTAAAAACTTTTAAAAATAGCAATTCAAACATCACTTGAAACCATTCCCGTTGGACGAGCCATTGAACTTTTTAGTATTTATCCACAACAATTTGTTATAAACGTGATTGTTGGATGCAAGTTTGTTTCTGTGTCAATGCCTTTATTCTACATTTCAGTGAGCAAAAGCTTGGCCGAAAATTTTTGATAAATTCTATGAAAATGTAAGAGAAAAGCCTGTGGAGATGTGATGTGCTTCATGTCAATTTTGTCGTAGTGCAGAAAATAAATGTGTTTAATACTATGGTAGCAAAATTAGTGTAAAATCCTAAAAAAAAAAAAAAAAGGTACCTCCAACAAAAACTAAATGTTAAAGCATTTCTCAAAATGTTGCCGTATTTTTAATATTATTATGCCCACCAAAAAGGTCTAAACACATGATGAATATGCTTTGACGATTTCTGAATTTGTAATAGGACCATTCTCCAGGACCACTACTGTGATGTAGAGAAAGAAAAACCACTGGCATGGAACTTTCAAGCCATATGGAAAGGCAATCTTGATGAGATGAGACAAGAAGGTGTGTCTGAGGCATTTTTGGAAGAATTTCCAGAAAAATATGATTGAAAAAGATGTCTCAATAATCATTTTCTAAAAATGATCACCAACCGAATACTAAATGAAAAGCGTTGGTCAATTTGTTCTCCCTATGGGGAAACTGGGAAGTGAAGTGTTTGATTGTGACAAATTTAATAAAAAAACTTAAAAATGAGAGATCTTGCAACAAAAAAAAAAAAAAAAGAAAGGAGGATAATAGACAGCCTAGTATTTTGTTTCCTAATTCCCCTCCCACGGTTTCAAATGACATGATGCACAATACATATTTCCGCCACTTGAAGACCTATAATTTGTTCTGTTTTTTTTTTTTTTTTGGGTTAATGAGAATTTCAAATTTTACTTTGGCATTAGGCAATTGCATATGTGTTTTGATATACTGCATATATTTTGTTGCTGAAATTTAGAGATGATTTATGTGAAAGAGAAACAAAACTTGATTAGGACCCCCTTTTGGGCTTTGGGGGGTAGATTTAGCTTTAACCGTGACTGTTCCACATTGAACCCTACAATGATGACCAGTGTCAGAGTCATACACCCAAGCTTGTCAACGCTAAAAAGCTTAGCCCCACTTAAGGACCCAAAATGATTATCCAAAAATAGTCAAAAAATTTGTTAATCAACTTCAGTTTTGTTTGGATTGCATTTTTTTGGATTTTTTTATAAAATAATTATTGTAACGATTTGATATATATAGAATATAAAATAAAAAAATAATTAAAAAATGTGTCTGCAGAAAACGTAGCAATCCTAGTTCTGATTATAACATATAAGTTGATTTTCATAAATTTGGATTGTAATTGCAATTTGTTCTTTCTCACGAGAAAAAATAATAATAAGCTACACCAATGAACCGCCAAAAACCAAAAACTTTGCTACAAAACAAAAGATAAAACCGACAAAAAACTAGAGAGACTAGCTCCTAGTTTGGATTGTAATTTTTTACAAGAAAATTTTTATGCTCTTCAGTAATATATTTTTTAATTATTTTTTATTTCATATATATTATATTTTTAATAACAAAAAAAATAACTCCTAAAAATAGCAATCTAAACAGGAATCAGTTGGTAATTGCTTAGGGAGATAAATTACAAAATGTGCCATGACTCAGTGGTTACTCTGTCGTGTCCAGTAGGTAAGGGTAGCACGTCCTTTCAAGGTCAGGCATCGGCATCAACAATAATAAAGAGGCAAGTACATGCTCCCCCTCCATGGGATATGGTGACCTTCCTGGTTTATCCAGGGTTCGAGTCCCGCTGTTAACGTATTCGATATGGAGTGGGGCCTCCTCTCCCGGGTCACAGGAGATTAGTCGGACCTCTTAACGATTAACCCGGACTAGGGGTGTTTCGCGAATCGAGCCCCTTGCGAGCCGATCGCGAGCGGCTCGAATACGAGCTCGAGTCGAGCTCGAGCTAATTAAATCGATCTCGAGCTCGAACTCGAGCTCAAAAACATTAAGTTCGTTGGCTCGCGGGCGGCTCCCGAGCTCAATTATATATTTATTTTTTATTTTAATAGTAAAATTACATATATCCCTAATATTTTATTATTTGTTAAAAAAATATTATTTTATTCATTTTTTTTAAAAAAAATATTTTTTATTTTTTAAAAATAAAATAATAATTATTATTTTTTTATTTTTTAATCTCGAGCTCGACTCGAATTTGACTCGAGCTCGAGCTTGATATTTTGAGCTCGTTGAGCTCGAACTCGAGTTTAAGCTTCACAAAATTAACTCGAGCTCGGCTCGATTAGCCAAAGCTCGACTCGAACTCGGCTTGTTTGCACCCCTAATCCGGACATTCCTGTGTCGATAAAAAAAAAAAAATTCGGGCCGCAGGGGATTAATCGGGCCCCGTAAAGATTGACCCGAACACCTGTGTCGACAAAAAAAAAAAAAATTACATGCCTCCCACGAATCATGAATTCTTATTCACTTTTTCCTTCCTTTCTTTTTTTTTAAAAAATGCACTATAAATCTTCATTAGTGTTTTCTGTTTTCCCAGAACGAAGGTCCCAATACCTGGAAACTGTGAATGCACTACAATTCCACAAACAAGCGCCGAAATTCACTATTTGGGAAATGTATGCTGGATGCCCAAGTGTGGCTACTAAAGGCTACTACTAATTACACTTTCGGTTGGACTAGACTCCGGAACAAATAAAGGTGCATAGTACATTCATATGGTCCGATAATGATTTAATTTTCGTTGATTTTTTTTTATCCAATTGGGTCATCCCTTTAGAATAAGGAGTAGACGGTGACAATTGATAAAAAAAAAAGATAAAAGGGCTATTAATATACCAACTGAAAATAAATATATGCTGGATAGCGTGGCTACTAAAGGCTGCCACCAATCATACTTTTGATTGGACTAGACTCCAGAGCAGATAAAGGTGCGTAATGCACATATATGGTCCGATAATAGTTCAGTTTTTATCGATTCTTCTTGATTTAATTATATCATCCCTTTAAAATAAAATAGGAATAGATGGTGACAATTAATAAAATAAAAAATAAAAGGGCTATTAATATACGAACCGAAAATAAATAGTAGTAAATTGATAAAGGATGCTTTTAGTTCTGGGGAAGCCATGTTGAATGTTGGGCCATTGAAGTTACCAATCACTAGGGGTGTGAATCGAAATCGAAATCGATAATTCGGAACTTTGAAATCGAAATTTTTCAAAATTTTGGTATCAGAATTTTCGACTGATTTCGATTTCGAATTCACCAATTCCGAATTCAATTTGGAATTCAGTAAATTCCGATTTCACCGAATTCATGAATATAAAAATTATTATTATTATTATATAAATATTATATTACATATATATATAAAAATTATATATATGTGTGAAAACGAAATTGAAATCGAAATAGGAATTTCGATTTCACCTAATTCATGAATATAAAAATTATTATTATAATATAAATGTTATATTATATATATTAAATATATATATATATATATGAAAAACAGATTTGAAATCGAAATAGGAATCCCGAATTCCGATTTGAAAAATATCATTACCGAATTCGACCAATTCGAAATCAGATATTCCGATTTTCATTCCAAATTACCGAATTACCGTTCGAATTCAATTCGAATTCGGTCGATAAATCGAAATTTTTCGATTTTGCACACCCCTACCAATGACAACAAAGTAGGGTGTGGTAGGACACAACAAAGTATGGTAAATAAAGAAATGAGGACCATTTTCCTATATCAAAATATATTGTCATGGTACAATAAATGTTGAAGTGTCCTTTTAGGATTTACTGTTGGAGATTCACGTTATATGTAATCAATTCTTTCTCAAATGCATTTTATTCATTATGATGTTCAAATGCTATTTTCCTACCCACTTCCAAAAGATTATAAAAAGAATTGGAAACTCTCAATTATTTGAGCTACAAGAAAAAGGTTCAGTGAAGGAATCAGCTAAGGAAATTACTATCAAAATCCGTTGTAATCTGAGCCTTGTTTAGATCGACTTTTTCAGTACATTTATCTATAAACATTTCAAAAAATAGTAATCTAAATCAAAATTTTGTAACTCCCTCATCTTATCAATTTCGATTATCCAAAAGACTTTCGAATTTAAAACTTAATAGAAATGATATCTCTCCACGCTTGAAAAACTTAAATCCAAATATAATCTCTCCACATCATACTTTTGACACACCCACCCAATCATTAGTAACTCATACAGCAAATTACAAAAGGCTACGCAACAAAAATTATTTTGTCTAAAAATATTTAATCTGCCATCATTATACCTACCCTTATATAGATGGTATTAATTAATTTAATTTAAATAACATTTAGAAACTTCGCTTATTCTTAATCCCTGATAAGCACGTCCCAACCTTTCCGTTGCATCATCCTCTTCACCGTCTCCTTTCACAGTCTCAAAAATAATAAAACTAAAAATCTTTAGATTCGTGTCTCAGCACTGATCGAGCCCCACCATTTCACCCCCTTATTCCATTCTTTCTCCTCAAAATTTCACCTTTTCGGGCTTTTCCCCTTCTACAGCGCCCCATTTCCACACCCCAAAACACACACTAAAACACCGTTTGAAACACGCGCTGAGGGCTCCCCTCTTGGCCTCTTCTTCTTTACTATCACCCTCCTAAAAGAGAAACTCTGAAAAGCAACACTGACCCACATTTTCAAACGCTCACCAGTAAAATCCCATTAAACAAATCCCAATAAAAAGCCATAAAAGAATTAGGGTTTTGGGACATATGGCATTTAATTGAAAACAAACAGCGGATTCTGCATTTTTCTGCCAAGGGGTACATGTGGTTGATGTCATAAATTAATTTACTAGTAATGAGTAAAAAAGCCGGAAAAGTTTCACTGGTTCCTGAAGCTGAATTTGAATGTAGTTCTACAAGCAAAAGAAGAAGAGTAAGCCATCATCATGGGTGTGGCCAACAAGGCTTGGAAGTATAGTGGCGGAGTAGTAGTCAATAGTTTTGGAATTTTTTGTAATAGTAGTAATAATGTTAATGATAAGGAGAAATTAAAGGTACAGGACCAGCAGCAGAATTGGAGATTGTGGTTCTGGCCATCAAATGCATCTACGGCGGCATCAGCAAGGCGGCCGAAGATCTCATGGTCTGTGAAGGTTTGTGGGGTAATGCTATTTGCTGTTGGGTTGATTTCACTCTTCACTGGACACTTGGCTTCTGATCTTGAATGGTACTCTCAGCGTTTTGGCAAGCGATTTCCCTATCATAAGGAGCTGGTAATCGACTGTCATTATGATTTACATTTTTTACATTTTTATTTGTTTTTGTTCCCATTTTTTTTTCTAGGCTGTTAAATTTCTCTCTTTATTTGTTTTTCAAGTGAAAGTCAAAATATTGTTGCTCAGTGCGTCGCTGTTTTCACTTTAAGAGCGGTTTTTTTCCTTTTTTTTGGGGGGGGGGGGGGGTTCGGTCTGATTCTTGAGCTTTTGAGTGAAAGTTAAGATTTTATTGGTCACTGGATTTAGTTTGTTGTTTTTGATCGGGAGAGAATCGGAGCTTACGAGCATAATGGGGTTGAATATAAATGCAATGTTTCAAAGTTTTCATTTTTATCTTATACTGTAGGGGGACTATGAGCAAGATTCTTTCTTTTACCTGTCTTTCACCTCTTTTCTCCCTTCAAAAACCGAGAAGTGTCAGCTTCGGTTTTTAATTTCTGCTTTTCAGGTATTGTGGGGTGAAAGATTTTTCACAGTTTCAAGTAAATGTACTTGCATGAGAATGCACCATTTTAGACCACGAGTATTGTTATGAGCAAGATTATATTTGTTTAAATTTCTTTTATAATCTTGCCCCAAAACATAAAAGTACTAGATTTACTTTGGATTCTTAGCTGTATGCGATGGTGTGTATCGTTGGAGCAGTTATTTTTGTTTCTGTTTAAGAAAATTAATATATTTCATTCTTAGTAAAAAGAGTTGGACGGATGCTTGCTGTAAAATATCATCTAATGTTCGACTAATAGAATATTAAATATGTGAATTTTTTGAGAGCTTCATCTGCTATGTGAAACTGTCAACTGATGTATTTTCCCCCTGCATGCTGGAGTTGATGTGCTGCTTGCCATTCTATATGAGTACGTGATCTTTATTGTTTGATTTGTTTGACTAATGAGCAGAAGTGCTTAATGTGTTTGTCCCTTATCGGTTTTGAGAAAAGATGCTTGCATGCCTTCCAGATTAGATGCTACTTATTCATCTGGAAGAGGATAGGACAAAATAGTTATGTGAACAGTAATTGGGAAGTTTTGCATTTTAATGAGCTTATATTATTCAATTTAGACAGAGCCTTACCTGCTAAAATGACTGATTTATGTGCTATGCTCCCAGCAAAAGTTTTTTTTTTTAATTTATTTTTATTAATTTTTTAATAGTGTAAGTGGGAGATCTTGAACCCAAGACCTCTCACTTACACTCCCTCCCCCGGTACCACCCAACCCATCCCTCCCTTCCCCCCCCATTCCCAGTAAAAGGTTATTGTAAATTTTATGTTATAAAAGCAGCTGTACACCCGGAGAGAAGCCATTTTTCTGCTCTCTTAATTGAGGAATTACTTTTATAGGTCCTTGTCTTGTGATATTGTAACTTTTATGCTTGTCTTATCAGTGGAATCTCTTTTTAATGAAATACTACTGATGCTCCTCTATGAACTTGTATATAATGTAGAATGGCAATGGCCGTACAGCAATTGATATTTGGAAATCGAAGTTCTCAAAGTTCTACTATGGATGCAGTGAAAGAGGACGCCATTTTGGCCGTAAGCTGATTAACCCTTGCCTGTACTCGCTTCCAATGTCATGGCATGAATAATATTTGCATCTCCTTTTCTTCAAATATTTGTCTATGTTGTTAGTACACCTACTTGTGTCGTCATACTAGTCCGCTGACCAAAATGGTCTAAAGAGATGGTGCTCTGAGTCAAAGTGCTGTTTCTTTATCTTTTACCCAAGCAAAAAAATGTAATTATCCTGTCTTTGTTTACTTCTTTTCCCTCCTTTTTAATTTGGATTAAAAGGAAATTGAATTTGATGCATTGAGTGATCTTAATTGCTTCCTGGGTAGACGCATCTCCCGTGCCGTATATGGATAAACTCTTTCTTTGCTTTGTAGTCTTCCATGGATGCTTTTCTAGATATGTTCTGTGAGCGGTTTGCTGTTGTACATTTTTCTTTCGATTTGAACTATAATTCAGGCCCTAATTCTGTATTGAACTGTAGCTGCCATTCGTGAGCGATCTTCAAACGGCTATCTACTTATAGCAACTAGTGGAGGGCTCAACCAACAAAGAACTGGCGTAAGTGTGTTTCTCATTGTTGTCTACTCGTCTGGTTTAAAGGCTCATTTATTAGGATTTCTGAATTCTTCAACTTTGTTTCTGTATCTCAATATCCTAAAGTCAAGAATCCATTTCTGCTCTTCAGATAACTGATGCTGTAGTTGTTGCACGGATTCTTAATGCTACTTTAGTGTTACCAGAATTGGATCATCAATCTTTCTGGAAGGATGATAGGTAGGCTGAGATTTCAATTAAATACCATAGCAGGAGGATATGTAGTCTAGTCCTATAGGGGATTTCCACGTGTTTGAATTGCATTGATATTAGTCATGTGAGTATGCTTGTGGTAATGTGTTTATTTGTGAATTGACTTAACATGCAGTGACTTCTTAAACATTTTCGATGTTGACTGGTTCATCTCTTACCTTGGGAAGGACATAACTATTGTTAAAAGAGTTCCAGAAAAGGTAATGAGATCAATGGAGAAACCCCCATATACAATGCGTGTACCAAGAAAGTCAGAACCTGAATATTATCTTGACCAAGTACTGCCTATTCTCTTGAGGCGACGTGTAAGTATGCAAACCAATTATCTTCCAGTATCTTTTAACTCTGAAGAGAGCTTGATCTGTTTACAGGCTTTCACCGAGCTGTTTTCTTGAATTACTCTTCTTACTGCCCACACTATATTTAATTTAGAAGTTTCAAGATTACGAGCTATATATCTATCCAAATTCTAATTACCACAAAGCTTCTGTTGAAGTTTTAGGTCGAAATGAACTGAACAGGGGCAGGATTTGTCACGTTTGAGGCACATTTGGATTGGGATAGGAATTTGAATGTACTCATGCTAACTATAGACTCAATTTTATCACTTATTAACCCTTGCTTAGTAGGTGGATGAGTCAGTGTCTTTGCAATGGCGTGTGGTGAAGACACAGTGACTTGCCTTAATAAAGAGAAGGTGTTGAAGTAGAATGATGGGTTAGGTTCATGGAGGAGATAGTGGCACTGGTGGCAGGGGTGGAATTTTTTTTTGATATAGTCTACCTGATTAAAAATGTTCATTTATCGTGTTTGACCATCAGATGTATTAAAGTGCAAGCTGAAAAGCTTGAGCGTTACGATTTTACTTCAATTTCTACTCATTTAGTTCCCAAACAATCCTGTCAGTGATTTTCTAGAGAAAGCAAATATTGAACTTAGACTGTTAATCACCATAGTTACCTGAAAATCTCTGGAAAGCTTGGATGCTAATAGATTAACCTTACTTTCCTAAGTTAAGAAAGAAAGGATGTGTACATTAACTTTTGTATTAACAAACAAGCTAAATTTCATGCAGGTTGTTCAGTTGACGAAGTTTGATTATAGGCTTGCTAATGACCTTGATGAAGAGCTACAGAAACTACGTTGCCGGGTAAATTATCATGCTCTAAGATTTACTAAACCCATAAGGAATTTGGGGCAGAAACTAGTGATGCGAATGCGGAAGATGACCAAACGTTTTATTGCAGTTCACTTGAGGTTTGTCACTCTTACTGTTGCAAGAATAAAATGTTCCACCTGCTATTTGAAGGTTGTAATTCCAGCCATTATAGCTAGACCGGCAATATAGGAATATGTCATTGTAGGAACAAGAGATTCAGAGATGCATAACATTGAAATGTAGATGCAACAAAAAGTTTTTATATTTAATTAAGCTTTTTGCTTCTAAGATATTGATGAATTGCTTAAACTTCTACTTAATATTAAAAAGTTCTATGAAGACTTGTCACCTATTTGTTTGTTTGGTAAAACTTGGTTATTATTTTTGAAACTGTATTGATTTTGGACGCCTCTTTGAAAGGGATATCTCTAATTTGGTAGATTTGAGATTCATTTTGCTACACAAGCAATATTTTACTTTTTATCAGCCCTAGAAGAGGTAAGTGGCTTGGGGACATTTCTTGAAGAAAATGGCACTTTTGTCAGAATGATGTGATACCAGGTAGACAAGAAATGATAATTTGGATCACGTTTCTGCATTTGTCTGCCCCTAAATTTTCTAACAGTCTTGTTTCATTTCTTAAATGTGGACTATTTACCAGTAGACCCACAACGACAAAAGTATTTAATTTTCATAAAATTTCATCACTTGCATTTCTGATTTGCTCTTTTTGACTTTGTGTTTGGCAGGTTTGAGCCTGATATGCTAGCCTTTTCTGGATGTTACTATGGTGGAGGAGATAAAGAACGATACGAACTGGGGGAGATAAGGAAGCGATGGGAGACATTACCTGTGAGATCATGCTTTCAAATGATATTCTTCTTCTCCTTTTTTTTGGGCTTATCTTGTATTAAATTAGCCACTTAATTAGCAAAGTTTGTTATTTAACAGATTGAATCTACAACATGTCTAAAAGTAGGAATATTTAGAGGCGATAATTTGTTACAGTAATAGGTCTTCGTAACAATGAGCGTGTGAATAAAGGCAAAACATAGGTTTCTTGGCAATGGCCAACTCCAGGTGCCATTGAGTTAAGTGGGTTAATCATGTAATGAACCAGTTTTGATATTTTGCCTGGTTCATGAAGCTATACGACATTTCTCTTTTCTGTTGTAATTTTGACAAGAAGAGTCTTGTAATTTGTTACATTTTTTGTGCTTGCCAAAGGAGCTCAGCCCTGATGAGGAGCGCACCCGAGGGAAATGCCCACTTACCCCCCACGAAGTTGGTTTAATGCTCCGTGCACTTGGGTTCCGGAATGACTCCTACCTGTATGTCGCATCTGGTGAAATATATGGTGGAGAAGAAACCTTGCGACCCCTGAGAGAGCTCTTTCCAAACTTCTTCACCAAGGAGATGCTTGCTGGTGAAGAGTTGAAACCTTTTCTTCCCTTTTCTTCTCGTCTTGCTGCCATAGACTACATTGTTTGTGACGAAAGTGATGTATTTGTCACTAACAACAATGGAAACATGGCAAAGATCTTAGCTGGTCGAAGGTGAGATATTGTCTATTAGTTGTAGTAATGCTTTTCTGTGATTTCATATTCAGCATTATCTGTTCAAATGTTGGTGAAGTACCAAGACCTGACACATTGGACTTCCCTTAGCTAAGGACAGTTGTTAGTGCAGAGAATGAGAGAAGATGAAGATGATGTTCTAAGCATGGCTATTGTCAAGAAATAGGATTAAGCTTCTGAAGTAAAACCAACATCTAGGAGCTACTGTGTCAAGCAACAAAAGTTTTAGCATTATGCATGAAATTTCAGCTTTTCTGAAGGCCTAAAACTGTTGTATAATGTTTGCCTAGGTATGATCTGATTTGTTATTCTGCATTGTGCTAAACCAAGAAAGAAAGCTTAGCAAGATCCTTTTGAGCGTAATTAAAATGCATTTAAATGAATAAGTGCAAACAACCCAAGAAGAACAAGAGAATTTGATATTTATCTCAAAATGTTGTCTTATAATGTTAGTTTAACAAAGTTATTCTTTATTTTCATGTCAAAGGAGGTATATGGGGCATAAGAGGACTATCAGGCCAAATGCCAAAAGGCTTAGTGCCTTATTCAAGGCACGAGATAAAATGGAGTGGGATACATTTGCCAAAAAGGTGAAATCATGCCAAAGAGGATTCATGGGAGAACCCGATGAGATGAAACCAGGACGGGGGGAGTTCCACGAATATCCAGCCTCTTGCATTTGCCAGAAACCATTCAACCACTCTGATGTTGTAAAGGATGAGGATGGAGATTGGTCTTTAGAGGATAATTCCATTGCTTCTGATGCAAAATCTAGGTATCAAACTATCAGGCAAGGTGAGGGTAAGTCTCAGGAGTTAATGAAAGCCAGAATAGGAGAAGGGCCAGGATCCCTAGCAGAAGAGAGTGACCATGAGGACTTTCTGTCTGACTAAAAATGTCTCTGGGTCAGAGTTGCTGCAAGGTTTTGGGCTCCAGCTGCAGCTCAGATTTGGCACTTAGAACCCCTTGAGTAACATGTGGATTACCAGGTGATGTGGGTGCATGTATAGCTAGACTGTATCTTCAATCGTGTTGCAATTGTTCATATTAATGTTAAGCACCGTAGTTTGTAGGAGAGGAATGAAGCTATTTTACTTGGTGGCGAGACTTTAGCCAGCAATGGCTTCAATTGTTAGCTTACACGTGAAGGAAGTTTTGTGGTCTTTGGAAATAGGCCTTTTCAGGATCCTGCTTGGTCCGTTTGATTCGGTTGTAAAACGTAAGTTGGTAGTGGAAGAAAGATTAAAGGAATAATTTCAGAAACCTCCCTGACATTTCTCACAATATCACTTCGTAAGTTGGTACTGCTAGAAATGACGATGTACATAAAGGAATAATTTCAGAAACCTGTCAACGTTTCTCATGATATCATTCAGCACTTCTTAAGATTTTAAAATTTCACTCACCTTTGTTAGATTGACATTTTTTGTAACATTTTAGCCCATATGAAGGAAATGCAAGAGAGATAAAATTTTTGTTCCAATACTACCCTTGTGTTGTCGGACTTATGAAACTTGTAACAATTACAAGAATATAAAATAAGGTTGAAAAGTTAAAAGATGAAAATATGAATGGTTATAGATGCAATAATGAATAATTTTTGCATATGCAACTAAGTATCATCTAATACAACAAATGATATTTTAACCCAAAAAAATACAAGATATTCCTAGATATATATTTTGGTCATTAGATCATGTTTTTATTAGTTTTTTTTTCTATAAGTAGAATTTATATTACAAATTACACATGAAGAAATTGTTTAAACTTTCAGTACAATTTAAATTACATCACGAGGATTTAAATCTAAAACCTCCTACGTATAATTCCTCTCACCTTACTATTCAACCCAACCCTCCTCCCATATTAGATAGCAATTTGGTTTTTTTTTTCATCTACATTTTTTGGTTTAAAAATTCGCCCTTTGTTTTGGCCTTTTGGTTAAATGGTTGTTGAGAATGCAAGGGTAACGCTGTCAATTTGTGACCGTTGATAGGGATATTTGATCTTGTGAAATTAATAGGAAAAGTAAGTGAAACTTTAAAACCCTCAAGAAAGTTGAATCATATTGTAAGAAACCTTAGGGAGGTTACTAAAAATTATCCAATCCATAAAAGATATACCTTCTTAACCTCCATCGACCATTTTGAGAACACCCTTTTTCTTTATTCATCTGATCTTCAAGACCAGCCCAAAAAGAAGGGGATTTAATACGGGTTGCGAGTCCACCAATCCAAACACCGTGTTTATTGCAAATTTTGCGATTGAAATGAATTTTGATCTAATTTAATCTCCACAGTTGAGGTAGATTATGCATTAAAATACTTCTCACAATTCAAACGCAAGTTTTATTGCTAGTTTAACAGATAAACATGGATTTTGCAATAGAAGTACAAGCATTAGAGCTACCCAAAACATTAACAACATTCACCAGAGAGAGTGTTGACCAAACCAGACAAGACTATTCCTAAGATCGCCTATGTGCTTCCCCATCAATATCATACCTATGGGCGACGGAAACATGAAAAAGTTGCCATAGGTCTCCACTGGATAATAGTTCCCAACAGCAAAGGGAAGATAAAAAACGGAGGAATTATTACATACCCAAAAGTTTCTTGCACACCTCTTTTATAAATTTTTGCCTACAACACGTACCCGCCATGTAGCCAAAGAGAACATTCTAAAGGTGTGCAAAATGATGTGTAAATACATATCACCCTCCAAAAGTTCGGATGATTAACCTAAAGTTCGAGTTCTCTTCCACTTCCTTTGACGAGACAAACGTAGTCATAGATGACAACGTGCTAAAGTACAGATCAACTCTATTATTTCAGGTCAATCAACCCTCAACCCCCTCCTAGGTACAAGAGCTTCGTGAGCTCTAATAAGGTAAATTGACAACCAACAAATATTTCGGCAAAGACAATGGAAAAAAGCAAAAGGAATGCTGAAACCTACAGGCAGAAAAATCAACAGAAAGGGCTGCAGCCTGCAAAATGGTATAATTTATCATTCAAAAAATTTCCAAGAAAACTACATAAGTTGATATACAAGCCTACCATGGTTATTGGTTAACTAGACATTCTGTAAGCTAAATCAATATGAACAATTCTAGCTAAATTTTACATCTTCGCAACACCAGGTACTGTGAACCCTCCAACCCAGATCTGCTTCTATGATAAATATTCACAAAATAAATCCTGGGTATCTTGATTGCTAAATGCATATGCTGGTTATTTAAAATCCTTCAGACCCAATTCCATTCAAAGAGCTTCTCGACTAGATGTTATTCCCTGTCACAAAATAATACAAGCCATTACAAGTTAAATACTGCAACATATCCCATAGCATTCTTTTATCTATTCTTTTGGTGGGGAGGAATAAGGGGAGGCCCAGGAAGAAGAATGTTACTTAGAATTCAAGTACTACCTCTTAGATACCGCCCTGTTATGGCTTCTCTGACTTTTGTCATGTGAAACAGATGGAATCTTGGAGACTATGAGTGAACTCTGCAATCCTTCTAATAGCTGTAGATAATCAAACCAAGTATAACTAGGGATCCTCTTAACCCCAAAAGATAAATTGAGATCTACTCTGAGTCAAAGCAAAATATGAGATCACAACTTGGTATAAAAGCCAAAGGAAACTTGTTACGGAACATTATATAGAGTATCAGGAACAGAAAAAAGGAAGACATTAGCCAATTATCAAGATCATATCAAAGCTACAATTCTGTTTACAGTTCCAATTGATTTGATTCCAATATTTATTTACTACTACAAGCCAGCGCACAATGCTCTCATGAACAGACAATCAGAGCAAGGCCCTTCTTTATATGACCTTCTGCAGGCAGAGAGAATATCTATGTTGTATAAATTCAATGACACCAAAATCATAAAAGCAATGTTGCTATTCAAATTTCCCACATTCTTCATTTTCTTTGCATTAACTAATCACTATCTCAAATAAGGTCAGATGGCTGAATATGCACCAAATCTTGATGTTGAGTACAAATTTAAAGCAAAGTAAGGAATTTGATTAAAGTTAAACTGGTTAGGCAAATCTGCTTTTGTGTAGATCCAACTGCAAATATAACAGTTTACATCTTGGTACTTACCCTTGATGTTGGCTGAATCCTGCGATTTGATCTACGGGGTTCAACAGCTTCAGGAATTGGTTTGTCCTTCAACTCAACCTTAGCTGACTTCCCACCAGCAGGCGGAGGTTTTCCTTTCTTCAGCCGCTCAGATTTGGTACCCAGAGTGGCTGCTCTCCTTGGAAACTCTGGGGGAGGAACTTGCGAAGAGGACGATATAGGTTCTTCGGCTGTCTCTTCAACATTTGAAGAGGACACAAAGTCAATAAGATTCTGCTGACCTGAATCATTCTCATCATTGCTGGTTGAATTCTTTCCCAGATCATCTGTTAAGCTTGCATCCTTTGAAGCAGCCAAAGATACCACAGAATTCTCTCTCTGAGGTAATGTTCTAGCAGACAAACCTGGAGGTTTTCCAGACTTAAGACCCCTAAGTTTATTAAACTCAGCTGTTTGCTTTTCCTTTGAATCAATTTTGGAACTACTCTTCCATCCACGAGGTCCTGGTCCTTGAGGCATTAAGTACTTTGTGAATTTCTCTGAGTCATTTGAAGCATTGCTCTTTATGCTACGATCAGAAACATAGTGCTTGCTAACTTCCATAAATTTTCTTTTCTTCCCAGGCTTGGGAACGCCAAAAATAACTTTAGAACCTTCCTTCTGTAAACCAGACCTCACTGTTCTAAGAGTCTCGGGCTTGTTTTCATTCCTGGTACTACCAACGTTGAATACTTTATCACTAGCAGATAAAGGCAGCAACCTTGAATCCTCAGGTTTCCCTGATTCAGCATAATCCACATTCTTTGATATTTTGCTCTTCCCTTTGCCCTCAACAGGAGGACTTCCCAGCTTTATTCGCTTCTCCTGTGGTGTATCACCCTGAAAATTCATAAAGTAAACAAACAAATAGCAACCAATAAGTTGGGGAAATGGAGATTCATGAAAAAATAAATATGAACAAGAAATAGTGTTAAACCTGCAAAGACTCTTTGAAATTTGCCCACTCAATCCACTCCCCATCTTTCCATACAAGGGTTGGCCTGAGATGCCATGCTCTAACAACTGACGTTTTTCCTTGAGCTGCAGAGGAAACACATGAAAAAATTTATCTCTGGAAAAACCAGATCATCTTTTTATGAAACACAAAAATTCTGGGGTGTGCAACCAGAAATACCTGGAAAGTGAACACTCAATGTAGTCTCATCTTTTTTGTTCTTTTCTATAATCACTCCTTCACGCCAGCTAAAAAACATTGAGAAAGCAGGTTCAAAATAGTTAGTCTCTGTGTCAAACAACATGACATCACAGCTCAAGTACAGAGATCTAACAGCAGTTCAAATCTAAGACTTTTTAACTCTCTATTGACAAAGTTCCACAGACAAGATATCACCAAAATAACGCTCACACTATATTTCAAGGAAACCAGAAAAATGAAAATGTATGTTAATAATGTATAGACTCTTAAAAAGAAGCATAATTTCCTCTCCTTTTGTATTGTTTGGCATTTTCCGCTAAATAATTCTGGATGCAAATTCAAGTTGCCGCATCTTTTCCATAAAAGGTCATCCAATATTTTAATGAATTCCAGGTTAAAAGCTTCCTTAGGTTGTCTAAATGAATCATATATCAAAAACACAAAAAAAAAATTCATGAACAAACATGCGCACACACTCG
Source organism: Coffea eugenioides (assembly GCF_003713205.1). Classification (NCBI taxonomy): domain Eukaryota; kingdom Viridiplantae; phylum Streptophyta; class Magnoliopsida; order Gentianales; family Rubiaceae; genus Coffea; species Coffea eugenioides. The sequence goes on along the minus strand of NC_040042.1, from coordinate 43,283,799 downwards.
ACTCTCATTGTTTGACAGTGCTCAGAATGAAGTCTACCGTAACTGACATGTTAAGACGTACAAAAATTACACAATGGAAGAAGGTTGGGAAAAAGAAGGAAAAACACATCCCATGAAGATAGCTCCCTCCCTCTTCCTGTCACCAAAAATCTTTCTGCCTTGGTCTATGATTTGAGGCACCTAAGTTACATTTACTAACAAGATGACAACACTTGCAGTGAAACATTCTCCTTTCTGAATGCAACAAAGAGTCTATGAAGGCAATAACTTGAAATATAAACACCCATTTATTTATTTCTCTGTCATTTTGGTAGATAAACCTCCTGTGATTTGCCATTAACATTCTCAACCATCAAGAAGACAAATCATGAAAATTTACCAACACAACCACAACATGCAGAACTTATTGGGCACATTAGGCAGGGAAACTGTCACCAGAACATCTAAATAGGAAGTAATCACGACAATTGGTAATAAAACCTATTAAATAACCTAGGACAAGGAAAAGGACTTAAACTGTTCACTCTACTATAAACCACTAGCAAACATATTAAAGCTCCAAAAATATTCACAGAGAGATGTAGGGGATCTCACCAATTTTCTATCCATGCATCAACTCTGTCATCAACAGACCAAGTATAATCTCTTGCAGCTGCTCTCCGCCTCTTCCTTGTCCCTTCAGATGTTATGCTAGTCATAGGATGGGCAAGCCGTATTCTTGGCTGTTTACTCCCTTCTGCTTCAAGTGGTATCCACTCCTTCAGTTTTGCTGACCCTACACCGAGAATTAAGAATAAATATTCTATAATAGTTGAATATACTACAGATATACTTTATCAAGAACAGTTTTCCCAAACCAAATGTCACCATGCCATAAACCATGCTCACTGTGCATAACTAAAATCCTAGCAGGTCAAAGACCGATTATACGAAATGCAGAGCCTTGTATGATAACCTGACTCTAGCTTTTATGAAGCCAAAATATTACACAAAGGACTTCTTAGATTCTCACCACAATCTGATGCTTGGCAAGAATGGATAGTTGAGTCTGCCTATAATTTTAAAAGAATTAATGCATGGACTTTGTGATAACAAGGTATGCATGACAAGTTTCTTGAGAAAGTAAGGTGTTTCTAGTTATACACCAATGCAATGTTATCCTCCAATACTTTCCTCTTCCCTTCGGGGAAGGGGCTAACACACCAGGATTTTAGTCTGTGTGACAAAACAATCAACTTTCACAGTGGTATGTCTGAGGCTTTTATTTAAATTGCAAGATTTATTCCATGACCACATTGTCCAACTTTCTGAGATAAGTTTCCTCCATCTCTTCAACTGGTTGGGCAAATAGACAAGCACTCTGCATTGTGCTATAGGAAAAAAGGAAGCCACTCAGACATGCCACAGATTTCACTCAATGAAAGCTTTCTGATATTAGCCTAAATAGGTAGGCATAGCTTCAGTTGGAACCGATATACTGTAACAGGGTTGCTCGTGTCAGCCTGAATGGTTGTCAGACACAAGGAGATATAAGAAATTATAGACTCGAGATGATATTAAAATGCGAATTGAGCGGTCAACCTGGAATTTAACACTAAGGTGACAGTGAGGTAACATTCCTAAAACTTAGCACTCTGCCTAACGTCCCACGGTATGTGTCTCAAATATGATGCATGTCATACTGAAACATGTTGCATAGGGAGCTTACCTTCATCTGATTCCAAATCAGTGTAGCAAACCAAGGCTTTTCCATCCTTCAAACTCAATACGTTGGCAGAAAACCAGGCTCCAGTGAAATCCCCATTGTCTTTGAAAACCTTGAATAAAAGGCAGCTAACTGAATAACATATCTCAGATGTTAAACATTATAGACAAACATCATAGTTTATTTATATCCTTTAAGACAAATAGCGTACAGTTTTGAAGAATATCATAGCCCATGAAACAAGGATCAAGAAAACTTAAAGAGGCAGGCATTCAGCAAATTGAACATGCCAGTCTTAAACTGCAATAAATTGCAAAAATCCAAAATTCTAGACCGTTAAAACCTACATACCTCAACAAGGCTACTCTCTTTTATGCCATTGTCATTAAAGGTAACAATCATATTTTCATCTGCCATAGATCTTGATCCAATCACCGCCTCATGAACATCATCTGTAGCCTTCCTTGAATCTGATGCTCTACGACTCTTTTGCCCTCTAAAATCCTTTTCAACTCGAGTGTCAGTAGCAGAAATGCCCTCACCTCCCTTATTGTGGTTCTCCTTGGATGTCTCTTTAGGGAAAGGTGAAACACCATTGTTTCTAGTATGTACCTCCTTCACTGAGTGGTCCAGAACAACATCAGCCACTTCCTCAACACTGTTGATGCTCGACTTATTTCCAACCATGTTTGACTTGGCACCCTGCCCAGAAGGTAATTTTGCACCTTTCCAATAATTTTCTGGACCAGCCTCAACCAATTTACTAATAGGCAAAGGATCACCCATTGCAACAACTTTCCCTGCTTGTGATACAGCTTCTGCTGCCAATTCAGCAGCTTTTACTATGGCATCCAAATTTTCAGCATGCCTTGAGGCGGCTGAAGCAGCCTCAATCTTCTTCCTAGCAGCTTCCCTTGCAGCAAAGATGATTGAACTAGAACCATTATTTCCGTCCCCAACCTTCAGAATTGATGCAGGAGTTGCATTCCCCACATTGTTTACAAAACCAGGAACAGATTGTAAGTTAACTTGAGTTGGATGTTGAGTCCCACTGGAGATCAATGCCTCATCAGCCATCAGTTTGGCTTGGAGAGCAACATTTGATGCAATCTTAGCAGCAGCAGCTGCAGCCTTCGCAATAGAAGCAGCTGCTGCTATTGCAACAGCTGCAGATGTTAGCTTAGCCTCAACATCAGCCGTCAAGCCACAATTATTGTGTTTCTCCAATTGACACCATACATTCTGGCAGTGAGAAACTGCTATAGCAGCATGTGCAGATGCCTCTTCTGCCTGCAGTTTAGCCTCCTCCACCTTTGCAATGTCCTCTGGTTTCAAGGGCCTCTTTTCAGGAAGTGATTCCCCACCTTTTGGGTGATCAATGGTGGAAACAGAGGACACAGTTGTGAGAGGCTTATCTGAACTGCTCTTAAGCACAAAATTGGACAGGGTAGTATTAGCAACGGATGTAGAGATATTAATACCAGCAGGAGCAGGTACCAGCTCCGTGTGATGTCGAGGAACCAAAACACCCTGCCCAAGATCCTCCACCGCATGAACTTTTCTTGATGCATCATTATTGAATGCTGGTACAGCTGATCCTGTCTGAGTCACGGGCACTGATTTCTGGCCAATATCCTCAGTAGCAGAAGTCTTCTTTCTTTTTCTAGATTTTGGATCAGTAGAATGCGGGCCATGTGAACCTGAGACTTTTTTCAAATCATGAGCTGTGGGATCAGGCGAAGCAAGTTTTGTAGTGGAAGAAACTGAAACAGATGACTCTTTGATGGGTGTTAATTTTACTGTTTCTGTAAGGGGTATTGGAGGAAACCGAGCACTGACATCTACAGCAGAACTTTGTGCAGAGGAAACCCATGAACCAGGGAAAGGGGGCTGCGATGCCCAAGAAGTTGTATTTCCACCAAAGTTACGCATAGGCGGTGTCTGATAAGCATGCAAAGGAGAAAGTGCCTGATAATCAAGAACAGGACCTCTAACCATGTTATTGGTTGCCAGAGCATCACAAGAGGGCGTAGGTATGTTCCATAGAGGTGAAGAAAGAGGTATCATTGGATTAACAACAGGAGAAGGGCCACTCTTGCTGCTCACTCTAGCAGCAGGTGTTGAAAGAACCTTGTTTTGGCTCAAACCCTGTATATTTCCCTGCTCTGAAGTTTTAGGACCTACATTGGAGCAAATTGGAACACGCTTCAGCAACAACAAAACCTTAAAAAACCTCAAAAAGTCATGAAGTACCTGAACGTGATTGTACAGGGGTCTCAGAGCTGCCTGGATGCAATTTTGGACCATGCAGCCTTTCCAAACATGCCCGCCAAGCAGGCTCCCAAAAGCTCCTCCCTCCTTCTGTTAGTGAAAAGCTTCAAGCTAGTTACCACAGATGCTAACAGATACATACAGGTACGAACAAAATAGAAGGAAGAATATACGAACCACACATCCCAAATGCCGAAACCATACAAGCTTCATCAGGTGCTACTCCTTGTCTGCACCATCACAATTTCAAAATATAGTTAAATCAAATGCCAGCAGGTAGACATGACATAAGACTTTTGTATAAAAGTTCAGGAACTGCAAGAGAAAGGTATCAGGAAAAGAAACCAGACTCAGGTCTTATTTGCGGACAAACATAACTATGCCTAATGACCAGAATCTATTCACTTTCTTCACATGCCATATTGTGTATGTATCTTTGATTTCAGTATAGGACTCACATCAAGGACCCATAAACAAAAATTTGCGCCCGTAATTGCACTTGCTGTAGATCTGTAAAAGGCTGCTGAAAGAATAAAGATACTTGAGCTGAAGTGTTCAAATCTGGTAAACTTGATACAGAAACAGGAAGAACCACGCCTTGCTTTGCTCCACTGCGTTCCACGCTTGTCACTTCTAATTGCTTAAGTTGACAACTTCCTGTTGAGCCAATGGGTGCTGATAATCTGTCCCCTCTCTCTGAATGCTTCAGTGGGGCTGTTTCCTTCAAAGGATTTCCCTTTCCAGCATTTTCTTTCCCTGATTTTGCAGAGCTGCGCCTCGTTTTTCGCTCCGAGGTGCCTTTGGCAGCATGGGGTGGTGCCCCCTTATCAGGTGTTTGTTGACTTCCATGAGAAATTTCCTGCACTACTATAGGATCTACTTGGCTTCCCCCAGATGTCGAAGGGAATTTATCTACGACCTTCAACAATATTTGGAAGACAAGGAAAAAGAAACAAAAGATTATGTAATTTGCAAGACAATAACATCTAAACAAGTATTTAGGATAATGCAGTTACACACTGTGGATCTTTTGTGAGCTTGAATATGCGGATCTGACTGCCAACCCTTGCTAGTTCCTCCCTCTGGAAGACGTTCCAAGGGACTGACATCAAAGGCAAAGCTCCCCTCATCTTTGGAGGCAACATTCACTTGTAAAGCTATGTCACTTGATGAAGTATCACCATCATTTCTTTCTTTGCAGTCAGAGGGAGGGAAATTCTTAGTCATGCCCCCAGTGACACCTGCTTGCTTATTCATCTCACATTCAGAAAGTTCAGGGACACCAATACCATCCGAAGTATCATCAGGTTTCTCAATTGCTGGAGAAATGCTTCCACCTGCAAGAGGGAAAAAAATTCAGATGATAGGGAAGATAATAACAGATAAATGACCCTAAAAAGAAGAATAACAATAATCCGCACAATAGCAGAAGATCACAATTATTTGAGACAAAGCAACTTCTAAGACTACTGGACGAGCACCTGCAATTAAAATGCATCTCTCCAAACCACACACACACACAAAAACCCATAATATTTGATCTGAGTGATAAACAACCCGGGGTACTTTTTGATTAACATTTGCACTCAAAATTTAAAGCAACTCATCAACTGCAGAACAAAGATAGTAATTTTCGCCCTTCTAGAACGTATCTAGTATGGGTAAGATGCTATCTGCAAACTTCATACAAAAGATTGTGTTAGGGAGAAAAACCATGGAGGCCACTACAAAATTCAGTTTCTACGTCATAGCTCAAAAGCACTTTTTGGCATAACCAGAATTTAATGAGCTCGAGATCCAAAGCACTGGGTTTAGAAGTCACATCATTCACAAACTACATAAAATGGGTGGTAAAAAAAAAAAATTTTAAAAAGAAGAGAGATAATAAATCAACCTTGAACTTCAGAAGATGCTGCTACGCGCTTTTTTTCTTTCTGTGGTTCATCAGGGTTTAGGTTCTCTACTACGTCAGCACCTTCTCCCTCTTTTGCATTTGGCTGACAATGAACTAACAGCTCCACTGAAGCTCTTTCAGCAACCACTTGCTCGACATTAGATGCTGCAGCAAATGTCTCAGCCAGTATCAGACTGGCAGAGGCATTAGCTTCATCTGACGCTGCTTCTACAACTAAATCCTCAGTTCTAACAGCCTTGGCTACAGCATCAGGGTGCTGCTGGGTTGCCTCTTCCACAGGCTCCCCCAACAATGATCTACCAGCATCTATTGGGGCTTCCATTTGCATCCCTCTTTTCCCTTCAAATTGATCACTCTTCTGCTCCATAATCTGATCAGCAACTTTAGTACTAGCAGCAACACTAAGCAAGGGAACATCCACAACTGTGTCAGGTGATATTTGGTCTGCACCTTCCACCTCACATTTTGAATCTGCAAAGGATGAGAAAAAATCAGGGACAATATTGAGTTGAAATCAAGAAATGGACACAAAAGCCACTTTTTTGGTGAAATACCCTTTTCTTTAGTGACTGAAGCGTCAATTTCTGTTCTAGAAGCTGTCTCAACATTCTCCCCAGTTTCAGCCAGAGGTGATGATCCAACCACCTTCCCATCATCAAATGACTCAACAGAATCATGGTCCATTTTACCTGAATCAGAAGTCATCTCTTCACCACCCTTTTCCTGGATTGACACAACTTGTACATAATCGTGAACGTCAACCTGCATAGAGGACAAAACTTCTCCAGAAATATCCGCAGAACCAGCTTGCCTTGGAGGCACCACATATGCTGCATCACTAGAATCCTCATTGTGGACGCCAGCAGCGTCATTTCCATGCTTAGTATCCACACTTATGACACCACAATCTTCTCCAACAGTAGTACATGTCTGTTCCAAAACAGTGACATCATCTGCATGTTTAACGACCTGTTCACTGTGTTTGGAAGATTCAAATTGCATTTCAGATACCATAGGTGTCTCCATTTCAATGACAGAGGACCCTATACCCGTATGGCTAGTGCTTCCAATATGATCATCATTTTTATTGACCAAATTGCTATTTTCATGAGAAATCTGCACATCACATACTTTCTCAGAAGAAATAACATTAGTCTTTGTGTCCCTAGCACCAACAGGACACTCGTCAACAATGCCATCACTACTTTGACAGGTCACTAATGACTTCTCAACCAACATGCTTCTACTCTCAAATTGTAGTCTGATCTCCATGCCCTCTGAAAAGCTGTCAGCCTGAGCGGGTTGAAGAGAACATACCTCCTCATTGCATCCTTCATCCGTCAGCAAATCAGAATTTCCTACTGGCGGAAGTCTGGAAGGTTCCTCTAAGTCACTGGCAGTCACTTCAGCTGCACATTTCTCTACAGCTTCCACATTTGAATCAACCTGATGCGGACAACGGAGGCCAGTAACACATGTTTCTGCAGATATCTCACTGAATTTTTGGTCATCCATGACAGAAACATTATCTTTTACGCTGCAGTCCTCAGATCTATTATCCGTTGAACCAGTAGCACTTTCAAGATGTACATCACTTGCCATACTCTGATTACTCAACTTCTCAACACTCACAGGAACATCCTTTGCAAGGCATTCTGCATGTTGAACCTCAACCTCAGAAATAGAAGGATCTTGTTGCATTTTTTCATTTAAAGATTCATTGACTGAAGTGCATATTTCTCTTTGATTCTCATCTAAAGACTTCATGTCAATGCCTAAGTTTTCGTCTGTCACACCTATACTACTTTTTTCACTAGTAGCACCTGAAGATGCATGAGCTAGAAAGTGAACCTCTTTCACCGGAGAGATAGATTTACCACACGCATCCTCCACCCCCGGGTTCTCACTCAATTCAGAAAATTTTCCTACAACCTCAGCTGGGGGTAATTCCAAGTTAGAATCTTCAATTTTATCTATTTTATCATCCATTTGATTGGGTATGCTAGGAAATTCATCACCAGCATCAGATTTCTTAATGGTAGATTCCCCTGGGATCATTTCTTCCTGCCCAACTGACTTCAATAACATTTCAACAGATTCGGATGAAGTTGCCTCAGACCAGACATTGTTATGCCTTGGTATGGGGCATGAATCAGCTGCACTTGAACTAAACTCTATTCCACTACTTCCACGAGAAAAGTCCTCAATCCACTGGTTATCTTCCTGACTTGGAATGCCAAGAAAAACTTCGTTCTCAACCAAACTGTCAAATCTTAGATGCCCCTCATCAAAGTCAAACTTGGGAAGAGCATATGGACGTAGAACAGGAGAGACTTTGGAGTTTTCTTCACCAACTAATTGAAAACCCTGGCCTTGATAAACATTGTCTTCATTGTCCATTGGTATATCCCTAAGAAGAAAAGATATCAGTAAGAGCAGAAAAAATCCTTTTCATTTTACAGGCTCATCACCAAGACTAGAAGAGCATTGCTATGAAAGCAATTTATACACTTTTGTATACCATCCAAATGTCAAAGCAAAAGATGTATTCCTATTAAATAAACAGAAAACTGTTCTTTGAATAACCATCGCAGAAGAATTTCAAGGAACAACTTAATCTCTTACTTCAAGAGTCTGTGAAGCCCACATTAAAATTAAGGAAATGTAAACCCAGAGGAAAAGCAATACTAAATTCCAAAAACAATTTATGACAGGAGTTTGAAAATTCACAACATAAACAAAGCAACTACATTAGAATCTCCATCCCAACTGAACTCTCAGTTCTCATCTACTGCTAATAAAATTACTTGCCTCAAAATAAATACCACAGGAAACCCTAAAGGTTGTCAAATCCTAATAGAACAAAATCTCAAGCTCCAAATGAATATTAATCTGCAAGTTCTCTGCCACCCAAACATACAGAAACTGTACAATTTTTTTTTTTAAAAAAAAAAAAAAAACTGCACCAACAGGGTATAAACCAGTCAATGAATAAGATGAAACCAGAAAGCCAAAACCGGTCAGACATTTCTAGCAAAGATCAACTGCCTTGTTCCTTGCTATTTCCAAGACCAATCACAGCACGCACAGTGAAAACTTTACAATCCAAGAGATGAGGGAAACAAGACTAATAAAAAAAACAATGCTAATAACTTGAAGTCCCTTCCACCCACACCTCAAAAAAAGGAGATATAAAGGAAGAAAGAGGAAGGCAGGAAACTATGAAACTCGTTGCAAACATATAACAGACTGTCAGTGAAATCCTACACAATACAATTCAAGACTCAATTTTCTTTGCATCTTGCAGCAATCTGTTGTTCCCAAAAAAGGGATATGTTTAACCATGTTCAGGGAAATTTTCATTTATAAACCATATTCCTATGTTCAGACATAAAGTATAGCACCCATTTACGCTGTATTTTTCAACCTTACTAGCACTCATTAATGGGCTCTAACAGCAACATATAGCACAAAAGCAAGTCTAGACAAACAAAATAAAACTTTCATTTGTTTGTCAAGAATATTGATTCTTCCATTCATAAAGTTCCTCCATAGATGTAAATGTTGAGCTATTTGAGTTGTTTTCAAACAAATACAGTTTGCAGAAGAAGAAAATGTGGTTGAATGACACTCTTTTAGGTCACCTAAAATTTTCTAGTGATTTCCAAACATTCTAATCAATAAAGCCAATGAAATCAAACAAAAGCAATTCCAAAATAGTTTCTAATAAAATTTAAAAAAAAAGGAGAGAGACTCTTTAAAATGCAAAATGCAACCAACATTTCCCTTTTTCCTGCCTACTATTAGGGATAAGTTCTCAATCACACAGGATGCACTCTTTCAAGAAATAAGAGAAGGATTGCTATCCTCTTCTAATGCCTTCATACAGAAACTGAACTTGAAACACAAACAATTAATAGGCCTCCACATGGTGCTTTTATGATTAACATTCTGAGAGAGCGGGGAGGAAGAGATACCGAAGCAAAAAGTATATCAAGCCAAATCACCATATCAATGCCAAACTTCACATCGAGCCTCATTAAATAATCCAGAATTTTCAGAAACCCTGAACCCAATGCCCAACCAAAAAAACAATTCACTGCAATCACCGCATTCCATACATAGAATACTGGCAAGTCAGCAGTAAGCCCAACTCCCTCCATTCATCAAACTCTTCCTCATCACACAAATGGGATAAAAAAAATATTTACCATGATTTTGCCTTAAAGAGAAATGGAGCTAATGTCATCAGCAAAAATCAAGAAATGGAGCTTGTTACAGAATCATTACCCAATGTCATCAGCAATTAAGAACCCCAAGATTCCAATTGCCAGAGTTATCTAAAACCATTAAGTCAACAATGAAGACTCAGTCCTGTAAACAAAGCCTACCATTTCCTTAATACCAACTCCCAGAAAAAAGACCCAAAAATTTTAATTTGCTTAAGCTACTCTTCAACTCGTGCCCACCCATGGATAAAAGAGACTAGATAGGATAAGAGGCAAGGTTTAGAATACTATTCAACAAGTCTCGCATCTTAAGACCTCTTTAAACTAAAAGCCAAATGCAGTGAAAAAAAAAAGTCTTGCTGCAACACCCAACTTCCACATTAATTCTTCCTACTGAAGCACAGCGGATCAGAAAAAGAAAGAAACAATATTCACTTTTTTTTGGGTGAAATTACACTTCCACTCTTCACCACCATCCAATAAAAAATGCTGCTTTTTAAAATTTTACTGCCTTCCATTTTCATCATAAATCAAGGGTGCCTGAGATTCAACCCTATTGCCACATTACACAAGTAAAAGGTCATTGAGCAACATTAGCTCGCCCCAACAACATTGCAAGTCACTCTACACTAACCCAAATAATAGCTGCTTTGACTAATGCTCCATCCACCCCCCCCCCCTGGCCCTCCAACCAAAGAGAACAAAGTACAATATCAAATCTTCCTCCATCACTATTCACCGTGACTGAGAACAAAAAAACGAAAAGGATAAAACAAAAAAGCAATGGAAAAATCCTAACTTTAGCCAATAAACACCAACCTTTGACCTATAATTGTCGTTAATTTAAACAAAACCCTAAATACTAAAGTACCAAGTTCATCAACTAAATGACAGCTAGAGCAAAACCTAATACAAATTATCATATTCCAGCCCCAAAAATCAACCCTAATGTACAAATAGTAATACAAAAATAAAATAAAGCAATAAAAAAAATATAAAAGCAGTGTCACAGATATAACACCATGGAGGAAATGAAGAGTACCAGAACAAGTAGTAAGTCTAGAGACGCTACCTCCCTCCATCCGGCGAATCCTCACCGTCGATCAACTCTACCCCCAAAACTCTTCTGCTTCATAACCAATCCCCCCAAATTCGTAGCGTCTTCCCCTTTCCTTAAAACCCCAACCCCTCTCAACCCAAAACCCTAACTCCTTCCCCCAAAAAAAAACGACGTCGCAGCAACTCAAAAGTCCACTCCGCTACACCTCAACTTTATTATGTTTTCTGATAGCAAGAAGAAAAATGATAAAGTTGGTCTGCGTCTCTCTCTGTGTGAGTGCTCGTTTGTGTGTCAAACTGAGTGTGTGTGAGTGTGTGTTTTTCTTCAGATGTTTAGAGAGAGAGAGAGAGAGAGAGAATGGATGATGGCGATCGATTCTGAGAGAGGGGTTGAAAAATCGATGGGGAATCGGACGGGGGTTGGACCGAGCGGAATATAGAATGACGTGGTGGAATTTTATTGGTGAAGGTGTCAATAGGGACCAATGGTTTTTTACTGTTTAGGTGTAGGTGTTGGGTGTGGTGTTTCGGTTACGGATAGGTGAGGGAGTTGATGTGACAGCCTTAGTCACTTAATTGATTGGTTGCTTCGGTTGCAGAATTCATTTCATAAAGGCACGAAATTTGAAAGCGGTGAATCAATGATGAATGGAAGAGCAAATTATTCGGAGACCATTCAATAGTAGAGTTTTAACTATTCAACTTATGAGAGTATATATTTACCCATTAAATTATCAGAGTTGCAAATTTTAGGCCATTTTATTTGTCTTTACTATTAAATCTGCCAAATCTAAAAGTCGCAAGAATCATGAAACATAACAGGATCTGGTAGGCTTCAAGGTGGAAATAAATTGAATGGCTCAAAAATTATATTTTTGATAGTTTAGTAAGTAAATACATACACTTAAAAATTGAGTTATCAAAACTTTACTATTCAAAAAGTTTAATGACTATTTGTATAATTTGGCGATAATTTCAGAAACCTCAAAACCTCCCTTGAGGTTTCTGACAATTTCATTTACCTCCCCTGAGGTTTCCACAATTACACTGACCTCTCCTGGCAGAACTTGGGACCAAATTGCTGACATCATATAATGCAAAATTACTATTATACCCAAGACATTGTGTGTTATTATAAGACTGAAATCTGATAAATAAGTCATTAGGGTCCAAATTAAATCTTTTAATTTCATTAACCAAATTACCAGTTGGAATCTTGCTAATCAAAAAAGCATTTAACCAGCTGGCGTCAATTTCGTTCACCAATATGGCACCATTTTGTTGATTGACACCAGGAACAACACAACAAACTAGTCTTTTATATATTGTGAAGAAGGCATCAAGAAGAAAAAAGAAAAATAAAAAGAAACATAATGAAGATGGAAGCTGAAGAAACCTGCATACATCTTCGGGTTTTGATTCTAATAAAGTGCTGGATTTTTAGTCATTTCAGTCCTCTAGCTGCAATGAATTGAATTAATTATTGTCTAAGAAATGGTTATTTGTAATTGTTAACTCATTAATCATTTGGCATTTCTTGCTCTTCTGTTTTTTCCCAACGCTTATGAATGTATGATCTTTCTTCTTCCGATCTTAAATTGTGGTGGTGGTTTCATGTTTTACTAATACAGATCTTCATCATTGGCCTTAGTTGCCTCCTATGGTAATTCATAGGTGCTATCTTGCTTTGTGTCGGTTTTTTTTTTACTCCCCTTTTTGTCGTGTAGGATCCTTCACTAAGCTATTTAGCTTGTAAACAGTTTTCCTCTCTTATTTTTCTTTTCCTCTACTAAGGTATTTTCTCACATTGGTTCAGTGAATTGTTGATTGCAATTCAACAGGACATTGCAAAAGCGAGAAAGGTGTGTGTGTTAATAATGATCTTCATTTTTTCTGCATTTAGGTTCTTCACATGGCTAAGTTTGTTCATAATAGTAGAAAATGCTCCATAAGTTTAATATAATAGTTCTTGCAAATTATGGGATTTAGACTATATTGGGATTATATCCTGGATAAAGTATGGTTCAGATAGTTGTTTTTATCTGGTTCTTCATGCAATGTGATTTGGGATTTGATTTTTCATTGGGTGTACATGATTTGAGAGTTATCTGTGTTTGTAGATTTTAGACTTGGTGTCTTTTATAGTAATATGTGTATTGGTTGATTTAGTTCTTTTGTGATTGAAATGATTTAAACTACTAATTAATTCAAAAAGTCTTCCAAGTTTAATGCATGATCTTTACCAATTACCTCTGTTAGACCAACTGCTTCCGAGTTTCAATATCAAAGAGTAGAGTAAAATGACCCATAAAATTTTAGCTATTTTGCTAAGATCTATTGCACATATAATTTCATGACTTTCTTATTTTAAGTTCGAATATCTCTTCATGTGTCAGTTGTGTCGTATTCTTCAACATTGCAAAAGATAGCAGTAGCCGTTGTTGAAGCTTTGTGCAAATAAAGTCAGTGACTCTTTTTCCTTATTTCACTAACATCCCCTCACTTTTTCAAATTTATTTCTGATTTTTATTAGTTTTCATTATTTCACTAATGTAAATTGTACACCTACCTCAGGGGCATTTATGGGAACAAATTTCCCTCTATTTTCTATAAACATTTTTTTATGTTCACTTTTGACATCATAGGCTAATTTTGTTGCAAATCCTAAACCTCAAGGGAGGTCAGTGTAATTGTAGAAACCTCAGGGGAGGTCAATGAAATTATCAGAAACCTCAGGGGAGGTTTCTAACATTATCCCTATAATTTGTTCTAAATAGAAATGGATAAAATGACTTTCGGTTCTATAGTTCGTGCAGTTGTATAGGTTAAGCACTGTAGATTAGACAAAATTTTTGTTTAGGCATATGAACTTAACTAATGACTATCATGATTGGCTCATTTCCTGAAAACGTAAAGAATGACAGATATAGATTTTTTTTTGATAAAATATTATAATTTTATTAAAATCTGCACTAATTGCTGAAAGTACATTATCAAATACACACAGATATCAAATAACATATCTGAAGAAAAGATACTCCAAATCTAAAGAATAATAAAAATAACAAGAACCTCATAAAGTTTAATCCATGAATGATTATTATTACTAACAACTGTTGGATTGAGAAGTTAATGCAACATAGCAATATAGAAGTATTGTTAACATGAACATGTTCTATAATTGCAGCAACAATTGACATTTAGTCCGTTTGAGTTATCCAAACACATTTACTTCTCAATTGACACAACTTGGTTTAATTTCCATATGTTGGTTAGTTATGCCAAGTAAACCAAGTGCACCCACCACAGCCAGGTGTGCGACTCGGGTCGACCAACGGATTAGTCAAGGTAGAGCCCGGATACCGTGGCAGACAACAAAAAAAAAAAACCAAGTGCTTGTAGTCAAGATCATTGGATAAATTACTTTCTTGGTTTTGGGTTTCTTAAAGCAATTCAAAGCATCAGTCTAAAACGGAAAAATAAATTCAGATGACAAGAGAAAATTAGATGTATAAGTTAAGATTGTGATTTAGCATATAACTACTGTTGGATTTTTTTTAACATTTTTTTTTTCAAAAAATATTTTCATTCATGGGTTTTTTTTTTTTTGTGTCTTCTTCATCTTCAGAATGTGACCTCAAACAGCAATTGGGAATGCCATTCCATTAGTGTTGCAAGTACTTAATAAGTCAACCTGCAAATAATAATTATAAAAGCTCCAAGCAAGCATACTATGTTCCTGGTTTTATTCATGTACTATCTTTTTAAGAACCTTTTTTTTTTGGATAAGATATTACTACGGTAGTACTGATTTCCTGTTGACTTTATGATTTGTTCCAATTTAATAAGGATGGATCTATAGCAGTAGCTTTTGTTCTTTCAGCCTACAGGCAAGTAGTGTCTCCCGGTGGAGCTCTTTGTCTCGATTCAAAGTGGATAAAACTCATAAAAGTGGATAGGTAGTGCTCTGCTTTCCATTGGCTGGATTATGTACAGACGATGGAAAACATGTCAAAGCCAATTATGTCAAAATCAATTTACCGTGAACTTATAGATGCTGCTCGTGTTGAAATGTACAGAGTCTACTTAATAAACAACTTTTTGTTGAAAAAGAATATTCAAATAAGTTATTCGACCTATTTTTATGCTTACCAACAATGTAATCTAAAAGAGTATATACAATAAGTAATCCAACCAATTTTTATCTACTAGCATTGTATACACTAGCATGTTTGTATGTATGTTACGTGTATAAAATTTGAAATTCAATTCCAAATTAGAATGATATGACACGTTTCAAAACCAATTATTGTATACATTAATCCACTCTAAACATGCTACAAAATTTCTTTTTCTAAAATCTCTATTAGTGTGCATATAAGATTTATCCAATTTAAAACTTGTTACAATATATCCTAAAAACTCTTGTAAGTTAGATAACTATGAGATTATTGGTTCGACTCTCAAAATTTTCCCTTTTTAAAGGCTTGATACCCACTATTTATTAAAAAAAGAAAAAGAAAAAGTGCACCTTTACAAGTAGGGTTCAAACAAGTCAAACATCCACTCTGTGAGTTATAATAATAACCCAACTCGCAAAATGCAAATCAAGAAATTTACTATCCATATCCGTACCCATAATTTTGGATATCTACAACTGAAATATCCACATTTACTGGGTCGGTTATAGATATCCAATATGTATCCGAAATTTAAAAACTAGCCTTACATGTTTTGCCAACCAATTTTTTTTTTTTTATATAAATTAACTCATCAAAATCACTTATAAATAAAAAATATAACTTAAAAAGGCATCATTCCAAACAAACTATACATTTGATAATTTTGCTAACCAAATTCATCAATCACATTCTTAAGAAAGAAAGTTAACTAAACAACAAACAATAAAAGCAAGAGCCAAGAAGTAGAAGGTAGTGAATTCTTTGAGGCTTCTTATTAGAAAAATGTAAAAACATATGTATAAAACTGATTGAATACTATAAAAAATTCAAATATTTTTAATAACTACACTAAAATCCTAATATGCAAATACTAGTCTAATATCTACGAGTATCTAAAAATAAAACCCGTATTTGACCCGCATGAAAGCAAAATCCGCATCTAATCTATATCCGGAAGATCTAACCCGCGGATTTCCGGAAATGCAAGTTAATTAATTTGCATACCCATACAATTTGGAGCATTAATTCCACTTTATACCCTTTAACTATAGCTAAATTCTCACTTTGGCCCCTAAATTTAAAAACAAACACTTTAGCCCTAAATTATAGAATTTATTATACTTTAGTCCCTAAAGTATATGATTTGTCCATGTTAACCCTTAAAGTATAAAATTTACCCCAATATAGTCCCTAAAGTAAAACATTTAGACTTAAAATCCATCTCACTTCATTGATGATGTTATTTAAGTGAGACAAATTTTATAATTTAAGAACTAAAGTATCTCATTTAAAGTTTAAGGACCAAAGTGAAAATTTAGATATAATTAAAAGGTGCAAAATGAAATTATCCCTAGTTTGGATAGTATAGCAGAGCAAGCAAAGTGATCAAGTGAACTACGACTCCGGGCTGTGACTTTGTGACTTGCGAACGGTAGTAATACTCTACATGACAGTAGTTGACGATAGTCGCCTACCTAGCCGAAAAACTGAACTTGCTTTTATTTGTAGTTAAGTTAATTGTGACGTTTATTCAACACAAAAAGGCCACAAATAGACTACTTAGTCATGACTACAGAAAGTAATGCCAAGACACGTAGAAAAAGGCAGTTAGCTTGAGAAAAAAAAGTTCTACAAAGATAATATGGGACGCTCTGGGCCGTTGATATCAGCCTCTTTGTGTCATCAATTTGGGAGTTTCGTCTAGTCTTGCTATTTTATTTTGACACGATAATTTCTATGCCTCCTTTTACTCTCAAGTCAAGGGACGAACTCAAAATGGTTAATGAAAGATTTGGAGAGGATTGTACCACCTCCGAACTTATGAGTGTGTGTTGTGCACCTATCTAATAAAATTTCAAGAAATCCTAACTTATAATGCAAGCGGATTAAAACCTCCGACCTACAAGCAAGAACGAACCAAGTTCCTTCTTGGTGGTCAACTCAATTAGATTGGGTTGGTTCGTCTCATTTTTCTCCCTCTCTCTTTTCAATTATCCTAGTTGATCAATCAAATCTTTTTCTGAACCTAAAATGAAATGCAGCAGTTTTTCTGACAAGAATTTTCATAAACAACAACTAAGTTAACCCCACAAGATACAACCAAAAGGCTGATTTTTGGTTGCACCCATGGAACTTAAGTACTACTCACGCACACTCTCAACAAACGATGTGGGACACATGGATAAGAACAGGGGGAACCTCTACTAAGCACTAAGGAGCACTCACTCACTCCGGTTTTTAACCTCTCCAACAGGTCTTTCTTTCTTTTTGACAAGAATTTTCATAAACAACACCTAAGTTAATCCCACAGGATACAACCAAAAGGCTGACTTTTGATTGCACCCATAGAACTTAAATACTACTAGAAGCAGCATAGTTTGATTAAGTCTTTTTGATCAATTATTCCAGTTGATCAATCAGTACCTTTTTCTAATCATCTGGATATTTTTTTTCTTTAAGAAGGGAAGGATCAAGAGGGCAAAAATAACGAGCTAAAGTAACAAGAGAATTCTGATGAAGCAAGATGCTTTGAAGACTCCTAGAGTATGCAGATAGGGCCAATAATCAGTGGCCATCATCTCGCTCGAGATTTTCTGCTTAACCATATCCATGTCAAGTCGAAGCAAATGGGTCCTAGAGCTGCAGCAACTGGGCACGGATGAAATTTAGCAACACAATGACTGCCTGTTCAAAGTAGTCTGTGCACATGTGCATTTGTTGCACAAAAGAATGAGAGCAGCTGGGAAATTTCAAGGAGAATCTTCCATTACGATCGCACATTCTTAACCTAATACAAGTATGTACATGCTAATATACATCAGTTTGATACATATCAAATCTTTTAGTAAGATCAGACAACTAATTAACAATGGAAAAGCTCAGGACTACATTGCAAAGAATGAACATCCAATTTTAATTTGATATCGACTCCCCAAGTCTTCGCTTAGACTTCTATACCAACCACGGCTTCTCTGTTAGATCCTTCGCAAACACGTATCGGAACCTTGAATTGTACGGCAACCATTCAATAATCTGAGAAGCTTTTTTGGTATTTGTACGCTCAACACATTTCTTTATTGAATCGTTAAGCTTCTTGTCTACATTTTCAGCAATCCACTTCAGAAGATCATCTGCCGGAATAGATGCTTCTTTCGTGTATCTTTCAAGCACTTTTGGTAAAAACACTTTCTTCGACTTCTTCACAACAGTATTAGCTTGAAGGAACTCCCTTTTGGCGGATTCCAATTCATCTCTAATGTTTGCTGCTGTAAAGACTCTCAGCTAGACAGGAGAGGGGGGGGGGGGGGAATACTAAGAAGATAAATTCCAAGTTGGAAAGCAAAAGTAAATCTTTTGAGCAAAATCAGAAGTCTAATCATGACTTTCACCCTTTCCCGTGATCAGAACCTCTACATTTAACTGTCAATGACGGTACATCAATAATATCTTCCCAAGATAATAATCTTAGAGCAGAACAAAATTAGAAGATGATTAGATGTTCATACTATAGAGAAGGAGGAAAACAAATTAAACAAATTGACAGATGAAAGAGATTACCATGGGATCAGAAAAGGCTCCTGTGCAAAGGGCAAAGCAAACAAGAGGTTCAGAATCTCGGAGACCAAATTTTGAACTGATATGATGTCTTTCTTCTGCAGCTCTTTTCCTTATAGCGGTTGAAAGAAGAGTCTCTAGCCACTGTAAGAGGACAAAAGTAGTTGAGTTTGAGGCCACATCTCAAGAAGTTATCAATTTTGTAAATAATGAAGATAGCAAGTTCTTTCTTTCTTTCTTTTTCTTTTCTCTTTTTAATAATTATAGGAGCTTATCAGTCACATAATTATACTATGAATATCTTTAACCTCCTAATGATCTGTTCTTCTATCCATATTTACATTTTTGCCTTGGTTGACGCTACTACAATTCGAATGCCAGAAACTTGATATGATTGTGACATGAATATGTTTACTCATCTTTCGTTATCGTCTCCTGGAACTGATAACAATGTTACCACTTGCTTCTAACTACAAATAGAGCAAGGCATGTGTAGTTTGAAGACAAGGAGGAATGGAGGCAAAAGATTCTGATTAGGTGTTGACTGTATATTTACAATGGCTGATGGGATTAAGATGATACCTTTCCTGTTCGAGGCGCACGGAAGCAAAATATGGACTGCTCAATTGCATCTGCACTTACAGCATGGCCACCAACATTATAAGCAGCCTGCACTATACAGGAAAATCTGGGGTCATCTACGGGAAAAGAAATAACATGCAAAATAGCAAGAAGTCTAAAAAAGGACAAAAATATTCTGTATATTGGGTTGGTTGTGGAATGCTAACAAACACAATCACTTAAGATGTGCCTGCATTAAGATGATCTTACAAGCAAATCTCCAGTGCTAATCTACTTAAATGTTCAAAAGCAAAAATAATAAAATGTAAAAATACAGATGTAAGTGCACATGTTTAAAATCACCCAAATAGTTTGTTCAATTGCAGGTAGACTTTTACTAGAGTGTTCTCTCATGGTTCTACCAGTTTCTATGCCGCTAGATGTTCTTTCAGAAAAGTGTTTTCTTTACAAATGTCCAAGTGCTTATTTGCTGCAATATTCCATCAGCATAAATAAAAAGCCAAAATTTGAGCATTTGATATAGTAATAAAGTAAAACATGTTTTGTTTATCTTCGACTTCGTAGTTCTAGAGATCATCTTACTTGGATTGATACTTCCAAAAGACTAAGTTTATTTGCATTGAAAGTTGGGTAGGGAGCTTAATTTCATTGTTGGAATATCTTGGTGTACAACATATTATAATTTTCATCCCCCAATGTCATTGCGAGAAAGAGAGAAAACCAAAATAAAATTTCAGGTGGTTTGTCATGAAACAAAATTGAGCAGTATACTCATAATTTTTGCTACCTTGTGAAACAAAGCTAACCTTCTGAGAGAGCTGTGGGGTACTCCATATGCCAGATATGCCTTCATAGGTGAAAACACAAAAAATAATTAATGGAAATATCCTCAAGAAGAAAACCAAGACAATAGATTCACCAGTCTTGAGGCATTTACATGCATAATCAAGGAATTATATATATTTATCCAAAAGGCTGTCTGGACATCACTCTCCATCTGATTGATGCTCACCCTTTCCAGCTGTTCCACTAGAAGTCTGAAATTGGGAAAGGAATTGACCGTTAAAATGCACATGAACTGTGTGGTACATAACAAGCAGCAAGAAGTTCATTAAGAAGGATGCAATTTAAAAGAAAGAGCAAGCTTCAACCTTTTCAGTAACAGATACATTTCATCAACCAAAAATTTACACCTAGCTCTTCACATAAATGAGCATTTGTGGTCATAGGAGAAGAAAAGAAGAGGTCAAGTCTAAACTAAATGCTACAGCCACTTACAAATTTACTTTGAAACAAAACTTCTGAATTTCTACTGCTAGCGGCATATAAAATTTGGCAAAAACATGTGTTTCATTTAAACTTATTCATCCTTTTGCAAAACGAAAACTACAATAGAAAAGTACCTGTAATTGTTGATGGCATAAGATGCATGGGAAAAGTTATTCTTGTCAGTTGATAAACTAGATATTTCGAGTGTGCATTTGCCAGGCCAGTCTCTCGGATCCCCAGAGCCCCGCCTGGGAAGTACAACACTAGTGGAAGACCTCGATAACAAAGGCGATCTATTTTGCTCCAAATCTACAGATGCTGTGCTTCGAAGCCAGCAGTAGACTGCAGCCATACACCTGACCATTTCCTCTGCCAACTTACTTGGACACTGGTTGAGATGATCTTTCAGAGTTCGCATCACAGAGGTTCTCCTCATTGCTTGTGACTGTTCCTGAACCTGCCACAATTTATAGCAACATTGGACTTCCATCAATAAAGTGGCACAACATATGGTTATTTTATCACGAAATCAAATTTAGTTTCACTAGAAACTTAAATAAATAAATAGAAAATCGAAGATGTAATGTCTAAATACACTTTGGCTTGTTCTTGTATATAATTACAGGAAAGACATTTATGCCTTATAAAGGAGAACCATGGAATACAATTTGTTGGAACAATGACTACCCTATAACAAG
Source organism: Coffea eugenioides (assembly GCF_003713205.1). Classification (NCBI taxonomy): domain Eukaryota; kingdom Viridiplantae; phylum Streptophyta; class Magnoliopsida; order Gentianales; family Rubiaceae; genus Coffea; species Coffea eugenioides. The sequence continues at coordinate 43,262,335 of NC_040042.1, read as the reverse complement.
ATGTTAGATATATAATCAAGACAGGGGCCATCAGTAATGACTTGTACTCCTAAAATAATCGTTCTAGTGTCTCATTAGTTATCTTACTGCCTGCTTATAGAGATTGCATCATGAGGTTTACTCATTTTAAGTATGCTCCAAGCTCCTTGATGGACAAATATCTTTTGAGAAAAAAATTAACAGAAAAACTTGCTCTTATAAAGTTCAGCAACGTATTATGTGGTAGAGCATCTATTATCTGAAACATCCAACCTCAGAATCAATGACTGAATAACTAGCATAAACTACGAGTCACAATAGGAGCCATCGCTTTGAAAAACAAATGCGAATATCCATTTTCTTGAAGAGAATATGTGATGACAATGGGGGATGATGGAATAAAAAATTCAGAGAGTAGCAAACAATGTCAAGAAAAACTGAAAAAAGCATGGAAATAAAACAATAAACAGGCAGGATATATTCCTAAATATCAATAAAGATATCTAATTAATAACCTCATCTACAGATATCACTTAATAGGACCTTAGAGAATGCACTGAAGCACACATGGCCAGAAGAGATAGGTACAAGGCTTTGTATCTCCTCTTCATTAGCACTGTGAAATTTTTTGGGGGTTCCCGGGGGGGGGGGGGGAAGAGAGACTGGTGCCACCATAGACAGCTGAAGGAATGAAAAGAAGGATCATGGGCTAATGCCAAGCTTTTTGATGGAGGATATTTATCAGCACATACACCAACCTTGTGAACAGGAACGCGTAGTACTTTATGCTTCACACCCAATACTAGTAGAGAGGACTGTAAAAGGAGTGATGTGGAGACAGGAGATTAGGAGCCAAATATGATTTGTAACAGCAAATGACATTTGGGGATAGAAAATCACCTATGACGAATTGCATAGTTTAAGAAAAGGAATTTAATTAATCCCAGGACCATTTTGAAAGCAACATATGATCTTCTACCTTTCAAAGCTCACATAGAAAATAATATCCTACCTTCGCATTTTCTGTACAACTCTTCTCAAAGTGGATGTTGGCTTTACCACTAAACAGTGAAGCATGTCTAGTCTTATACTGCAGCAGGTCCCTTTTTCCCGAGTCATTTATTGAAGCAAGGGTTTGGAAAGTCCGTAAAGGGAACTTTGAAGAACAAAAAGCGCTTGAGATAATACTTGGGTGCTTTCTTGTCTCATTCTTTGCATGTGCAGGAGAAGTCATGACTGAGCTCTGCTCAGAGGATGACCTACTAATGCATTGCTCAAAGATGCTCCTGTAGAGAGAGAGAACATGCTGCTCACGATTTGCAACCTCCTCTTCAAGTAACTCAATGTCTGCCAACAACTCCTTTGTCTAAAATAATTAAAGAGTAGTGCTCATTATTTCCTATAAAGACAGTAAACTGGAAGCTAAAACTAAGATTTGATTAAATAAAGTTTTGGAACCATTCAATGGCAGTAAACTGGAAGCTAAAAGTAAGATTTAACCATCAATATTCCAAATTCAAACATTCATTTACATGAAGGTATCCAGGATTTAAATTTTCCAAGTACTTTCAGCTATTCTCTACCACTTCTTTTGGGTCCATGTCAACATTTGATGTAAAGAAGCAATTAAATCTACAGACTCATATGGTGAAAGCATTAAAGCGACAGGCTTTTCAACTATTAGGACTTGAGATAATGGTTCTGAACTTAAAACAAGCACTACAACCATGTAACTTGAGACTTCTAATCAGGCAAGAGCTTTCCAATGCCCGAAATACCCCAAATATTACCAACTGGGTATGATTGAGTAACTGTGGGATTTGGTGTTAAGTTTGCTGGTGAAAAGGTTGCGTGCTTCGTTGGCGTTGGTTAGGACTTCAAAGATAAAGGCTTAACAGCTAAAAAGGGGCTGATTCATTAAAACAGATCATAAAATCAACAAGAGAAGAATTGTAACAAGGTTAATAAATGCTAGAGATCCTTCAGATATTCCCTTTTGGATAAGTTCCAAAGTAAACTTTGCTGCTTATAGGTTCATATGAAAGTTTCTAGTTGAACATTTCATTAACACAGTTCCTAGTTGGAAAACCCACTAACCGTCTGCCAAAACAGTTGTAAGTTCCACAACAGGCCAAGAATATAACTTGAGTTTTAATAATAAAGACATATATAGACATTCTAAAATTTTTTACGTATATGCAAATTACATAAGTTTTTTTTTTTACCTTCAAAGAAGAGAACTCAAGGGTAACAGCCATGATAGATATTTTGAAGTCATAAAAAATAATAATGAGAAAGTCTTTAAAGTTGCTGCTATGACACTGAGGCACAGCTAGGGAGTTCTATACATCTTTTCTCGTCATCTGAGCCACTTAGCTGTACATTTCACAAGAAATGAAAAGGTCATCTATCAGATCCACTGATGATGTTCATGACCTATTCTTCACCTTTGATCTAGAATGAAACAAGTTCTAAAGATTGCATGTTATTATGGAGAAGCTTTCATGCCCAATAAAAATAGCATACTGTCACTGCAGTTGGTTGTTCAGTATGGAGAAGCTTTCATACCCACTATGCCCCATAAGATAAAAGAACAGAAGTAAGGCTAGAGGTGGTTCAGTTAACTACTTAGCCATCTGTTACACTAACACACATGATAGATATTGAATTCTTGGAAATATGGCCACCTAGTAACATAGTATGTTAAGTTGCAAACAAGATTCATATTTGCAAACCAGATTCATGAACCCAAAGCAAACTAAAATGTTAATAGCAACTAGATGCAGGAAGCTTTATCCATAGTTAGATATCATTTTCTGTTGCAAATGCTTGTGGCGAATTTGTATCTGATTCTATTACAACAACTGTAATCTAAACACAAATAAAAGACAGAGTATTAGTGCTTACTTGAGCAGCAAAATGACGATGTCCAGGAGATAATGTGCTGGAAGCTCGACCCATTGCTTTCTCAAGTACCATACGCATAGATCTCTCTTGCTGCAAACGGAATTGTAATTGCTCAATCTGCAGAAGTGATTTAACATTTATCAAAATCCAAACAGAGACAAAATAGTTATTATGTATCGATAGGCAAACGTTGTATGTATATAAAGACATTCTTAATGTACGACTTTTACACAGGGGGCAAGCGATGAATCCTGGTGAATATTCAGTATTTAAGTAATTTCAATGAAAAAGGCCTTTTTCCAAAACCTGCAGAAGGCTGATTTTACTGTTTTCTTTCTTCCTTTTATCTTTTGGTGTGGATGGGGTTAGGCTTGTACGGAAAAGCAAATTCACACGGGTCCTTGTATCAAAAAAATTTCCTACAAAAAAAAAAAAACTCCAGCAGAGCAATCAGTTTCCTACAAAAAAAAGTTTCTTTTTTTCATTCTTTGATTCTCATGCAAAAATTACTATTTTGTGTTCATATGTCACCCTGATGCTTCATTCACATTCCTTCATGGAACCATGATAATTTTTTTTTATATATGTTTTACAGTAGTCTTCAAAGACCATATGATTCGTAATGAGTTTACGATCTAAAGGTTGCAAAACCAAGGGAGGAGCTCCAAGATTAAAGTTTTAACTATCTTCCATGATTACACCTGTTATGGTGTATGTTCTTTACACGCAATGATCTAACATAGACGCACACACATGAAGCACTTCTAATCCGTGAGTCTTTGTTAACTAAAGGGGATCTTACTGGATGTGGAAAAGAATCATAAGAATGCTTGAAACTGTATAAGCTACAAAAGGAGAGACTAATTGATGGAGTACAACGGAACTATGAGCAACAGAAATCATATAATTCAACTAAGCCACTTGACTCTATGTTTGTGAAAGCATGAAAACATAGAACAGATATAGCAGACTAATCTGTCCTTCATCTTAAGTAGAAAAACAAAATCCACTCTTACATCTTTTTCCAGGGATGCTCTATGATTTGAAACAGCATCTTTGTTCACTCTAACCGAATGCGCCTGAAGTGGACTTGCCCTGCAACTCCGCGTTAAAGGGGGTAATTCCTGTTGATTCCACTGTTCAATTTGTCAAGATGCACGGTGAAAAATTTTCATCTTAACATACAAAACTGAACTTGCTGCCATCTCATGCATGCTTAAAGTGGCAGTTAATGATTGCATAACAATTTCTTACAGGTGATTCTTTAATGTCTTGCTGCAGAGAATGCAGATTACTCTCTGGTCTAACAGTCAAATTCCTGTCAGAAGCACTGCAAAAGCAAAAGCAAAAGCACTTAAGCCACTTGACTTACTACCAGAAAAATCTTTAATTGGGGTTTCCAATACGGAAATTGAAACTTCAAAGGCCAAAAGATAACAAACTAGCTTAAACCAAATGAGGCTCATCCAACATGTTAAACTTTAGTACTTTCCACCAGAAAGTGTATCTTGAAATGCAGCTTCACTTTATGCTTTCATTCTTTTTGGATTAAGTCATGGAACTTCGAATCCAAGGGACAACAGCTAAACTAGTACAAATTCAGAAGAGAAAAGAAATTAAATAACAAAGACAATGACATCCAGAAATCCAATTACTGAGTGAACACTTTTCTATTTGACATATGGGGAATCATTCATTAATTATACCATTACCCAGGAGAAGACATCAAAATAATTTCATGAGTCCAGTGACCTAGCATTTTGTTTGCCAAAATTTCTTTTACGCGGATACCTATTCATCCTGACTCCTACGAATTATTTCACCTAAAGAATGAGTTTAATCTAATATTATTTCTTTTTAAGAACCTTTTTTTTTTGGATAAGATATTACTACGGTAGTACTGATTTCCTGTTGACTTTATGATTTGTTCCAATTTAATAAGGATGGATCTATAGCAGTAGCTTTTGTTCTTTCAGCCTACAGGCAAGTAGTGTCTCCCGGTGGAGCTCTTTGTCTCGATTCAAAGTGGATAAAACTCATAAAAGTGGATAGGTAGTGCTCTGCTTTCCATTGGCTGGATTATGTACAGACGATGGAAAACATGTCAAAGCCAATTATGTCAAAATCAATTTACCGTGAACTTATAGATGCTGCTCGTGTTGAAATGTACAGAGTCTACTTAATAAACAACTTTTTGTTGAAAAAGAATATTCAAATAAGTTATTCGACCTATTTTTATGCTTACCAACAATGTAATCTAAAAGAGTATATACAATAAGTAATCCAACCAATTTTTATCTACTAGCATTGTATACACTAGCATGTTTGTATGTATGTTACGTGTATAAAATTTGAAATTCAATTCCAAATTAGAATGATATGACACGTTTCAAAACCAATTATTGTATACATTAATCCACTCTAAACATGCTACAAAATTTCTTTTTCTAAAATCTCTATTAGTGTGCATATAAGATTTATCCAATTTAAAACTTGTTACAATATATCCTAAAAACTCTTGTAAGTTAGATAACTATGAGATTATTGGTTCGACTCTCAAAATTTTCCCTTTTTAAAGGCTTGATACCCACTATTTATTAAAAAAAGAAAAAGAAAAAGTGCACCTTTACAAGTAGGGTTCAAACAAGTCAAACATCCACTCTGTGAGTTATAATAATAACCCAACTCGCAAAATGCAAATCAAGAAATTTACTATCCATATCCGTACCCATAATTTTGGATATCTACAACTGAAATATCCACATTTACTGGGTCGGTTATAGATATCCAATATGTATCCGAAATTTAAAAACTAGCCTTACATGTTTTGCCAACCAATTTTTTTTTTTTTATATAAATTAACTCATCAAAATCACTTATAAATAAAAAATATAACTTAAAAAGGCATCATTCCAAACAAACTATACATTTGATAATTTTGCTAACCAAATTCATCAATCACATTCTTAAGAAAGAAAGTTAACTAAACAACAAACAATAAAAGCAAGAGCCAAGAAGTAGAAGGTAGTGAATTCTTTGAGGCTTCTTATTAGAAAAATGTAAAAACATATGTATAAAACTGATTGAATACTATAAAAAATTCAAATATTTTTAATAACTACACTAAAATCCTAATATGCAAATACTAGTCTAATATCTACGAGTATCTAAAAATAAAACCCGTATTTGACCCGCATGAAAGCAAAATCCGCATCTAATCTATATCCGGAAGATCTAACCCGCGGATTTCCGGAAATGCAAGTTAATTAATTTGCATACCCATACAATTTGGAGCATTAATTCCACTTTATACCCTTTAACTATAGCTAAATTCTCACTTTGGCCCCTAAATTTAAAAACAAACACTTTAGCCCTAAATTATAGAATTTATTATACTTTAGTCCCTAAAGTATATGATTTGTCCATGTTAACCCTTAAAGTATAAAATTTACCCCAATATAGTCCCTAAAGTAAAACATTTAGACTTAAAATCCATCTCACTTCATTGATGATGTTATTTAAGTGAGACAAATTTTATAATTTAAGAACTAAAGTATCTCATTTAAAGTTTAAGGACCAAAGTGAAAATTTAGATATAATTAAAAGGTGCAAAATGAAATTATCCCTAGTTTGGATAGTATAGCAGAGCAAGCAAAGTGATCAAGTGAACTACGACTCCGGGCTGTGACTTTGTGACTTGCGAACGGTAGTAATACTCTACATGACAGTAGTTGACGATAGTCGCCTACCTAGCCGAAAAACTGAACTTGCTTTTATTTGTAGTTAAGTTAATTGTGACGTTTATTCAACACAAAAAGGCCACAAATAGACTACTTAGTCATGACTACAGAAAGTAATGCCAAGACACGTAGAAAAAGGCAGTTAGCTTGAGAAAAAAAAGTTCTACAAAGATAATATGGGACGCTCTGGGCCGTTGATATCAGCCTCTTTGTGTCATCAATTTGGGAGTTTCGTCTAGTCTTGCTATTTTATTTTGACACGATAATTTCTATGCCTCCTTTTACTCTCAAGTCAAGGGACGAACTCAAAATGGTTAATGAAAGATTTGGAGAGGATTGTACCACCTCCGAACTTATGAGTGTGTGTTGTGCACCTATCTAATAAAATTTCAAGAAATCCTAACTTATAATGCAAGCGGATTAAAACCTCCGACCTACAAGCAAGAACGAACCAAGTTCCTTCTTGGTGGTCAACTCAATTAGATTGGGTTGGTTCGTCTCATTTTTCTCCCTCTCTCTTTTCAATTATCCTAGTTGATCAATCAAATCTTTTTCTGAACCTAAAATGAAATGCAGCAGTTTTTCTGACAAGAATTTTCATAAACAACAACTAAGTTAACCCCACAAGATACAACCAAAAGGCTGATTTTTGGTTGCACCCATGGAACTTAAGTACTACTCACGCACACTCTCAACAAACGATGTGGGACACATGGATAAGAACAGGGGGAACCTCTACTAAGCACTAAGGAGCACTCACTCACTCCGGTTTTTAACCTCTCCAACAGGTCTTTCTTTCTTTTTGACAAGAATTTTCATAAACAACACCTAAGTTAATCCCACAGGATACAACCAAAAGGCTGACTTTTGATTGCACCCATAGAACTTAAATACTACTAGAAGCAGCATAGTTTGATTAAGTCTTTTTGATCAATTATTCCAGTTGATCAATCAGTACCTTTTTCTAATCATCTGGATATTTTTTTTCTTTAAGAAGGGAAGGATCAAGAGGGCAAAAATAACGAGCTAAAGTAACAAGAGAATTCTGATGAAGCAAGATGCTTTGAAGACTCCTAGAGTATGCAGATAGGGCCAATAATCAGTGGCCATCATCTCGCTCGAGATTTTCTGCTTAACCATATCCATGTCAAGTCGAAGCAAATGGGTCCTAGAGCTGCAGCAACTGGGCACGGATGAAATTTAGCAACACAATGACTGCCTGTTCAAAGTAGTCTGTGCACATGTGCATTTGTTGCACAAAAGAATGAGAGCAGCTGGGAAATTTCAAGGAGAATCTTCCATTACGATCGCACATTCTTAACCTAATACAAGTATGTACATGCTAATATACATCAGTTTGATACATATCAAATCTTTTAGTAAGATCAGACAACTAATTAACAATGGAAAAGCTCAGGACTACATTGCAAAGAATGAACATCCAATTTTAATTTGATATCGACTCCCCAAGTCTTCGCTTAGACTTCTATACCAACCACGGCTTCTCTGTTAGATCCTTCGCAAACACGTATCGGAACCTTGAATTGTACGGCAACCATTCAATAATCTGAGAAGCTTTTTTGGTATTTGTACGCTCAACACATTTCTTTATTGAATCGTTAAGCTTCTTGTCTACATTTTCAGCAATCCACTTCAGAAGATCATCTGCCGGAATAGATGCTTCTTTCGTGTATCTTTCAAGCACTTTTGGTAAAAACACTTTCTTCGACTTCTTCACAACAGTATTAGCTTGAAGGAACTCCCTTTTGGCGGATTCCAATTCATCTCTAATGTTTGCTGCTGTAAAGACTCTCAGCTAGACAGGAGAGGGGGGGGGGGGGGAAATACTAAGAAGATAAATTCCAAGTTGGAAAGCAAAAGTAAATCTTTTGAGCAAAATCAGAAGTCTAATCATGACTTTCACCCTTTCCCGTGATCAGAACCTCTACATTTAACTGTCAATGACGGTACATCAATAATATCTTCCCAAGATAATAATCTTAGAGCAGAACAAAATTAGAAGATGATTAGATGTTCATACTATAGAGAAGGAGGAAAACAAATTAAACAAATTGACAGATGAAAGAGATTACCATGGGATCAGAAAAGGCTCCTGTGCAAAGGGCAAAGCAAACAAGAGGTTCAGAATCTCGGAGACCAAATTTTGAACTGATATGATGTCTTTCTTCTGCAGCTCTTTTCCTTATAGCGGTTGAAAGAAGAGTCTCTAGCCACTGTAAGAGGACAAAAGTAGTTGAGTTTGAGGCCACATCTCAAGAAGTTATCAATTTTGTAAATAATGAAGATAGCAAGTTCTTTCTTTCTTTCTTTTTCTTTTCTCTTTTTAATAATTATAGGAGCTTATCAGTCACATAATTATACTATGAATATCTTTAACCTCCTAATGATCTGTTCTTCTATCCATATTTACATTTTTGCCTTGGTTGACGCTACTACAATTCGAATGCCAGAAACTTGATATGATTGTGACATGAATATGTTTACTCATCTTTCGTTATCGTCTCCTGGAACTGATAACAATGTTACCACTTGCTTCTAACTACAAATAGAGCAAGGCATGTGTAGTTTGAAGACAAGGAGGAATGGAGGCAAAAGATTCTGATTAGGTGTTGACTGTATATTTACAATGGCTGATGGGATTAAGATGATACCTTTCCTGTTCGAGGCGCACGGAAGCAAAATATGGACTGCTCAATTGCATCTGCACTTACAGCATGGCCACCAACATTATAAGCAGCCTGCACTATACAGGAAAATCTGGGGTCATCTACGGGAAAAGAAATAACATGCAAAATAGCAAGAAGTCTAAAAAAGGACAAAAATATTCTGTATATTGGGTTGGTTGTGGAATGCTAACAAACACAATCACTTAAGATGTGCCTGCATTAAGATGATCTTACAAGCAAATCTCCAGTGCTAATCTACTTAAATGTTCAAAAGCAAAAATAATAAAATGTAAAAATACAGATGTAAGTGCACATGTTTAAAATCACCCAAATAGTTTGTTCAATTGCAGGTAGACTTTTACTAGAGTGTTCTCTCATGGTTCTACCAGTTTCTATGCCGCTAGATGTTCTTTCAGAAAAGTGTTTTCTTTACAAATGTCCAAGTGCTTATTTGCTGCAATATTCCATCAGCATAAATAAAAAGCCAAAATTTGAGCATTTGATATAGTAATAAAGTAAAACATGTTTTGTTTATCTTCGACTTCGTAGTTCTAGAGATCATCTTACTTGGATTGATACTTCCAAAAGACTAAGTTTATTTGCATTGAAAGTTGGGTAGGGAGCTTAATTTCATTGTTGGAATATCTTGGTGTACAACATATTATAATTTTCATCCCCCAATGTCATTGCGAGAAAGAGAGAAAACCAAAATAAAATTTCAGGTGGTTTGTCATGAAACAAAATTGAGCAGTATACTCATAATTTTTGCTACCTTGTGAAACAAAGCTAACCTTCTGAGAGAGCTGTGGGGTACTCCATATGCCAGATATGCCTTCATAGGTGAAAACACAAAAAATAATTAATGGAAATATCCTCAAGAAGAAAACCAAGACAATAGATTCACCAGTCTTGAGGCATTTACATGCATAATCAAGGAATTATATATATTTATCCAAAAGGCTGTCTGGACATCACTCTCCATCTGATTGATGCTCACCCTTTCCAGCTGTTCCACTAGAAGTCTGAAATTGGGAAAGGAATTGACCGTTAAAATGCACATGAACTGTGTGGTACATAACAAGCAGCAAGAAGTTCATTAAGAAGGATGCAATTTAAAAGAAAGAGCAAGCTTCAACCTTTTCAGTAACAGATACATTTCATCAACCAAAAATTTACACCTAGCTCTTCACATAAATGAGCATTTGTGGTCATAGGAGAAGAAAAGAAGAGGTCAAGTCTAAACTAAATGCTACAGCCACTTACAAATTTACTTTGAAACAAAACTTCTGAATTTCTACTGCTAGCGGCATATAAAATTTGGCAAAAACATGTGTTTCATTTAAACTTATTCATCCTTTTGCAAAACGAAAACTACAATAGAAAAGTACCTGTAATTGTTGATGGCATAAGATGCATGGGAAAAGTTATTCTTGTCAGTTGATAAACTAGATATTTCGAGTGTGCATTTGCCAGGCCAGTCTCTCGGATCCCCAGAGCCCCGCCTGGGAAGTACAACACTAGTGGAAGACCTCGATAACAAAGGCGATCTATTTTGCTCCAAATCTACAGATGCTGTGCTTCGAAGCCAGCAGTAGACTGCAGCCATACACCTGACCATTTCCTCTGCCAACTTACTTGGACACTGGTTGAGATGATCTTTCAGAGTTCGCATCACAGAGGTTCTCCTCATTGCTTGTGACTGTTCCTGAACCTGCCACAATTTATAGCAACATTGGACTTCCATCAATAAAGTGGCACAACATATGGTTATTTTATCACGAAATCAAATTTAGTTTCACTAGAAACTTAAATAAATAAATAGAAAATCGAAGATGTAATGTCTAAATACACTTTGGCTTGTTCTTGTATATAATTACAGGAAAGACATTTATGCCTTATAAAGGAGAACCATGGAATACAATTTGTTGGAACAATGACTACCCTATAACAAGATGTTAGATATATAATCAAGACAGGGGCCATCAGTAATGACTTGTACTCCTAAAATAATCGTTCTAGTGTCTCATTAGTTATCTTACTGCCTGCTTATAGAGATTGCATCATGAGGTTTACTCATTTTAAGTATGCTCCAAGCTCCTTGATGGACAAATATCTTTTGAGAAAAAAATTAACAGAAAAACTTGCTCTTATAAAGTTCAGCAACGTATTATGTGGTAGAGCATCTATTATCTGAAACATCCAACCTCAGAATCAATGACTGAATAACTAGCATAAACTACGAGTCACAATAGGAGCCATCGCTTTGAAAAACAAATGCGAATATCCATTTTCTTGAAGAGAATATGTGATGACAATGGGGGATGATGGAATAAAAAATTCAGAGAGTAGCAAACAATGTCAAGAAAAACTGAAAAAAGCATGGAAATAAAACAATAAACAGGCAGGATATATTCCTAAATATCAATAAAGATATCTAATTAATAACCTCATCTACAGATATCACTTAATAGGACCTTAGAGAATGCACTGAAGCACACATGGCCAGAAGAGATAGGTACAAGGCTTTGTATCTCCTCTTCATTAGCACTGTGAAATTTTTTGGGGGTTCCCGGGGGGGGGGGGGGAAGAGAGACTGGTGCCACCATAGACAGCTGAAGGAATGAAAAGAAGGATCATGGGCTAATGCCAAGCTTTTTGATGGAGGATATTTATCAGCACATACACCAACCTTGTGAACAGGAACGCGTAGTACTTTATGCTTCACACCCAATACTAGTAGAGAGGACTGTAAAAGGAGTGATGTGGAGACAGGAGATTAGGAGCCAAATATGATTTGTAACAGCAAATGACATTTGGGGATAGAAAATCACCTATGACGAATTGCATAGTTTAAGAAAAGGAATTTAATTAATCCCAGGACCATTTTGAAAGCAACATATGATCTTCTACCTTTCAAAGCTCACATAGAAAATAATATCCTACCTTCGCATTTTCTGTACAACTCTTCTCAAAGTGGATGTTGGCTTTACCACTAAACAGTGAAGCATGTCTAGTCTTATACTGCAGCAGGTCCCTTTTTCCCGAGTCATTTATTGAAGCAAGGGTTTGGAAAGTCCGTAAAGGGAACTTTGAAGAACAAAAAGCGCTTGAGATAATACTTGGGTGCTTTCTTGTCTCATTCTTTGCATGTGCAGGAGAAGTCATGACTGAGCTCTGCTCAGAGGATGACCTACTAATGCATTGCTCAAAGATGCTCCTGTAGAGAGAGAGAACATGCTGCTCACGATTTGCAACCTCCTCTTCAAGTAACTCAATGTCTGCCAACAACTCCTTTGTCTAAAATAATTAAAGAGTAGTGCTCATTATTTCCTATAAAGACAGTAAACTGGAAGCTAAAACTAAGATTTGATTAAATAAAGTTTTGGAACCATTCAATGGCAGTAAACTGGAAGCTAAAAGTAAGATTTAACCATCAATATTCCAAATTCAAACATTCATTTACATGAAGGTATCCAGGATTTAAATTTTCCAAGTACTTTCAGCTATTCTCTACCACTTCTTTTGGGTCCATGTCAACATTTGATGTAAAGAAGCAATTAAATCTACAGACTCATATGGTGAAAGCATTAAAGCGACAGGCTTTTCAACTATTAGGACTTGAGATAATGGTTCTGAACTTAAAACAAGCACTACAACCATGTAACTTGAGACTTCTAATCAGGCAAGAGCTTTCCAATGCCCGAAATACCCCAAATATTACCAACTGGGTATGATTGAGTAACTGTGGGATTTGGTGTTAAGTTTGCTGGTGAAAAGGTTGCGTGCTTCGTTGGCGTTGGTTAGGACTTCAAAGATAAAGGCTTAACAGCTAAAAAGGGGCTGATTCATTAAAACAGATCATAAAATCAACAAGAGAAGAATTGTAACAAGGTTAATAAATGCTAGAGATCCTTCAGATATTCCCTTTTGGATAAGTTCCAAAGTAAACTTTGCTGCTTATAGGTTCATATGAAAGTTTCTAGTTGAACATTTCATTAACACAGTTCCTAGTTGGAAAACCCACTAACCGTCTGCCAAAACAGTTGTAAGTTCCACAACAGGCCAAGAATATAACTTGAGTTTTAATAATAAAGACATATATAGACATTCTAAAATTTTTTACGTATATGCAAATTACATAAGTTTTTTTTTTTACCTTCAAAGAAGAGAACTCAAGGGTAACAGCCATGATAGATATTTTGAAGTCATAAAAAATAATAATGAGAAAGTCTTTAAAGTTGCTGCTATGACACTGAGGCACAGCTAGGGAGTTCTATACATCTTTTCTCGTCATCTGAGCCACTTAGCTGTACATTTCACAAGAAATGAAAAGGTCATCTATCAGATCCACTGATGATGTTCATGACCTATTCTTCACCTTTGATCTAGAATGAAACAAGTTCTAAAGATTGCATGTTATTATGGAGAAGCTTTCATGCCCAATAAAAATAGCATACTGTCACTGCAGTTGGTTGTTCAGTATGGAGAAGCTTTCATACCCACTATGCCCCATAAGATAAAAGAACAGAAGTAAGGCTAGAGGTGGTTCAGTTAACTACTTAGCCATCTGTTACACTAACACACATGATAGATATTGAATTCTTGGAAATATGGCCACCTAGTAACATAGTATGTTAAGTTGCAAACAAGATTCATATTTGCAAACCAGATTCATGAACCCAAAGCAAACTAAAATGTTAATAGCAACTAGATGCAGGAAGCTTTATCCATAGTTAGATATCATTTTCTGTTGCAAATGCTTGTGGCGAATTTGTATCTGATTCTATTACAACAACTGTAATCTAAACACAAATAAAAGACAGAGTATTAGTGCTTACTTGAGCAGCAAAATGACGATGTCCAGGAGATAATGTGCTGGAAGCTCGACCCATTGCTTTCTCAAGTACCATACGCATAGATCTCTCTTGCTGCAAACGGAATTGTAATTGCTCAATCTGCAGAAGTGATTTAACATTTATCAAAATCCAAACAGAGACAAAATAGTTATTATGTATCGATAGGCAAACGTTGTATGTATATAAAGACATTCTTAATGTACGACTTTTACACAGGGGGCAAGCGATGAATCCTGGTGAATATTCAGTATTTAAGTAATTTCAATGAAAAAGGCCTTTTTCCAAAACCTGCAGAAGGCTGATTTTACTGTTTTCTTTCTTCCTTTTATCTTTTGGTGTGGATGGGGTTAGGCTTGTACGGAAAAGCAAATTCACACGGGTCCTTGTATCAAAAAAATTTCCTACAAAAAAAAAAAAACTCCAGCAGAGCAATCAGTTTCCTACAAAAAAAAGTTTCTTTTTTTCATTCTTTGATTCTCATGCAAAAATTACTATTTTGTGTTCATATGTCACCCTGATGCTTCATTCACATTCCTTCATGGAACCATGATAATTTTTTTTTATATATGTTTTACAGTAGTCTTCAAAGACCATATGATTCGTAATGAGTTTACGATCTAAAGGTTGCAAAACCAAGGGAGGAGCTCCAAGATTAAAGTTTTAACTATCTTCCATGATTACACCTGTTATGGTGTATGTTCTTTACACGCAATGATCTAACATAGACGCACACACATGAAGCACTTCTAATCCGTGAGTCTTTGTTAACTAAAGGGGATCTTACTGGATGTGGAAAAGAATCATAAGAATGCTTGAAACTGTATAAGCTACAAAAGGAGAGACTAATTGATGGAGTACAACGGAACTATGAGCAACAGAAATCATATAATTCAACTAAGCCACTTGACTCTATGTTTGTGAAAGCATGAAAACATAGAACAGATATAGCAGACTAATCTGTCCTTCATCTTAAGTAGAAAAACAAAATCCACTCTTACATCTTTTTCCAGGGATGCTCTATGATTTGAAACAGCATCTTTGTTCACTCTAACCGAATGCGCCTGAAGTGGACTTGCCCTGCAACTCCGCGTTAAAGGGGGTAATTCCTGTTGATTCCACTGTTCAATTTGTCAAGATGCACGGTGAAAAATTTTCATCTTAACATACAAAACTGAACTTGCTGCCATCTCATGCATGCTTAAAGTGGCAGTTAATGATTGCATAACAATTTCTTACAGGTGATTCTTTAATGTCTTGCTGCAGAGAATGCAGATTACTCTCTGGTCTAACAGTCAAATTCCTGTCAGAAGCACTGCAAAAGCAAAAGCAAAAGCACTTAAGCCACTTGACTTACTACCAGAAAAATCTTTAATTGGGGTTTCCAATACGGAAATTGAAACTTCAAAGGCCAAAAGATAACAAACTAGCTTAAACCAAATGAGGCTCATCCAACATGTTAAACTTTAGTACTTTCCACCAGAAAGTGTATCTTGAAATGCAGCTTCACTTTATGCTTTCATTCTTTTTGGATTAAGTCATGGAACTTCGAATCCAAGGGACAACAGCTAAACTAGTACAAATTCAGAAGAGAAAAGAAATTAAATAACAAAGACAATGACATCCAGAAATCCAATTACTGAGTGAACACTTTTCTATTTGACATATGGGGAATCATTCATTAATTATACCATTACCCAGGAGAAGACATCAAAATAATTTCATGAGTCCAGTGACCTAGCATTTTGTTTGCCAAAATTTCTTTTACGCGGATACCTATTCATCCTGACTCCTACGAATTATTTCACCTAAAGAATGAGTTTAATCTAATATTATGGAGAGAACAACCAAGTTGTGAACTTAATCTAAACAAAAAAGAAAAAGCACGATTTGTAACTTGCACCTCAGGTCCCCCTCCCCCGAAACAAAAAAAAGAAAAAAGAAAAAACAGTGAGTGAGAGAGAGAGATAGAGAGGAACAAACAAAATTTGATTTCAACACAAGCTAGTGCGTTTTTAAAAGGTAAACTGCGCAGAAAGAACAAACATTCAACTCCTACCAGAATGACAAAATCTGAGATTACTGAAACCAAATTTCTCAGCTTTTCACCCATCACTATACAGGGAGAAAAAAGAAAAGAAAACGAAAACTCCAAAAGTATGCCAAAAAAAAAAAATGAGGTGAGTACAGCGACAAATTTATTTGATCTAAATCTTTGAATAATTCAGCATAAACTAACATACAAGTCCTACCCAAACATTTTATTAGATATAAAGGACAAGAAATGAACCTCCTAGAACGCCTATGTTGAGCATAAGTATGTGTATGTGCCACAGAATCTCCATTTTGTCTCCCAACAGCAGCAGTTTGTTTCCCACCTTCATCTACAATTAAACTAGTCATTATTCTCCACTTTCTTTGAAACCCAACCCAACATTCAAAGCTCTCTCACATTCTTCATCAACATACTCCTCCTACCCCCAAGGACCCAATCTTAATTGGGTCATTTTAAAACAAGTGCTATAAAGCAAACAAGAGAAATAAATGAAACCTGACACCACAAAAAAATTTGTTTTTTTTCAAAGAACCAATTAATGAGTGATAGAAAAAAGAAGATGATCCATTCTTTAATGGGTTCTGCACGTTTCAGGCAGAAATGGAATGTAGTTGCAAGATTTTTAAACAAGCCTGCAACGAAAACAGAAAAACAAGAAAACATGTCGTCATAATTGAGTGAAAAAACGAATACTTGGCATGCAATAGTAACCTGCTCAAATGCATGGGGCCAAAGTTAGCTAAGATGAATTCAATTCCATCGCTTTGTGTCGTTGAGAGCATTGAATGGGGCGATTTATTATAGCTGGTGTGGGGTGCAGTGCCAAATGCCTCATTCTCTCACTCTCTTTTCACACAGTAACAGTGTGTAATCAGTTGCCATCAGTGTTGTCCGTATGGAATTGGAATGGAGGGTAAACCTTTTGAAAAGCTGAATCCTTTTGATGAACAGTTATTTAACTTAACGGGCAGGATTTGTGCCGCGATGCATTGGATTCGACCCAGGCATTAAAACTAGTAAATTGCAAGGCGGGCTGTGGACTGAGGGTTTGGAGCAACGTTGCAGAAGATACGGCCCAAAATGCAGAATGACACCTTAATCTGAAGTGACATGACTTTGGGCCATTTGACATGCATAGCAGTATTTTCAGGATAGAACAGCTCTTGGCAGGGCAATTAAGGATGGGTTTGGTTTGCAATTTTCTGGAATTTTTGTAGAAAATATACTGTAACGATATGATATATGATATGATATATATGAGATAATAAGGTGATTGAAAAATGTGTTCACAAAAAAAGGTAAAAATTTTTTTGGGTAGAAAACTCCTTTCCAATGACTTTTCCTTTTTACTTTTTCCAAAGCAGAAATGTAGTACATGATTAATGAATATCTAATTTTTCAACAAGATCAGACAAGTAATTAACATTGGAAAAGATGACAACTAACTATAAAGAATGAACATCCAATTTTGATTATATCTATAGCCAGCCTCCACCAGATTTCGTTTAGACTTCAATACCCACCAAGGCTTCTCTAGTAGATCCTTGGCAAACACATATCGGAACCTTGAATTGTAAGGCAACCATTCAATAATCGGAGAAGCTTTTTTGGTATTTGCACTCTCAATGCATTTCTTCATTGAATCGTGAGGCTTCTTGCCTGCACTTTCAGCAATCCAATCAAGAAGATCATCTGCTGAAATCGATGCTTCTTTCGTGTATCTTTTAAGCACTTTTGGTAAAAACGCTTTCTTCGACTTCACGACAATATTAGCTTGAAGGAACTCTCTTTTGGCGGATTCCAATTCGTCTCTAATGTTCGATGGTGTAAAGACTCCCAGCTAGACAGAAGGGGGAAAAGATACTAATAAGAAGATAAATACCAAGTCGGGAAGCAGAAGTAAATGTTTTGGCCAAAATCAAAAGTCTAGTCATGACTTTCAGAACTCTTTCCTGTGAACAGAAGCTCTAAGACCAGACAAAACAATTGCATTAATGGTCAATGATAGTATATCTAGATCTTCCTGAGAAAATACTTCTAGAGCAGAACAAAATTCGAAGATGATCGGACTGCAGAGACGAAGGAAAATAAATTGACAGATGCAAGAAATTACCATGGGATCAGAAAAAGGCTCCCATGCAAAGGGCAAACCAAACAAGAGGTCCAGAATCTCGAAGACCATATCTTGAATTGATATGATGTTTTTCTTCTGCAGCTCTTTTTTCTTCTAGCAGTTGAAAGAAGAGTCTCTAGCCACTGTAAGAGAAGTAGCCAAGTATAAGACCACACCTCAAGAATTTGTTGATTTTGAAAATGAAGTACGTACATAGTTTTAGATGCTGCACATTCTTGTTATATTTGCTGTCGTGCCACCTGTGATAACTCATTAGTTTGTGTTGCTAATCATTGTGAAAATTAGATCGTGTTAACTCACGTTAATATGCCGGTTCAATACTCACACGAGTAGGGGTGCAAATCGTTAGTTTGTATTGAATCGGTCCAACTCAACTTTCCTCTCATGCACACGAATCCACACTAGTTATCTATCTAATACAAATTCAATAAAAGACTAAGCATTATAAAATGATAAGAATTTTCTTTGCTTTTCCAATACGGGGTAAAATCTTTTGAAATACTCCTTTATCTACAACACACTTGATCACACATACTAGCATAAACCAAAAGGATCAAATTAAAGAGCTCCTCAAAGAAAGTATTTTGCATATATACAAATGACAACTATTCCAGTTGGGTAATCTATAAGAACATCTAACTGGCTACAAATATAATGCTTCTTTATGATATAATAAGCGAAACCATAACTATTATTAGCTCTTATTTTACTAGGTTATCTAAATAAATTACCATAGTAAACCTGGAATAAAAAATGTGATCAGCTTATGACTCAAGAACTTCCTCAAAAAGAAAAAAGAAAAAAAGAAAAAGAAAAGGTTCCCCATATTATTTTGCATTATCCTTCTGCTTACACTAACATAATCACCACTATCATCAGAATTATTATAAGGCGCCCGGCTTATGTGGGTTTAGGTATACGTGTTTACTAGTAAAACTTATCATGAAATAGGCCATCAATCATTATTTTGGTGGAGTTGATTACTTTATTAAATCCACTCATTAATTATATGCTAAAAAGTGATATTGAACCACCCCTCATTTGAACAGCAATTCCCTTAATTCTAATTACTCAGTCGTCGCCATGTACATAATGTTCAATATTCTGAACTCAGGCCGGTGGGGCGGCACCAATTAGGGGCCTCAGCTCCCTCTCTTAGGCCCCATGGTCGGTGATTAATATTGGAAATGCCAGTTTTGGCTTACAATTCTATGCACTATATAAAGAAGATCATTGTGGAACTTCATAAGCCAACAAGTTTTAGTGAGTCAATCTTTCTGGGATTTTGAGCTTTTTTTTTTTTTCTTTTTTTTGGCTAGTAATTTGCTTGCCTTTCTCAGGTGATCGGAAACAATGGTGAAGATAGTTTTTGGTAGCTTTGGTGACTCTTTTAGTGTTGGTTCATTAAAGTGTTATTTAGCTGAGTTTATTGCCACTCTTCTCTTCGTTTTTGCTGGTGTTGGATCAGCAATAGCCTACAGTGAGTATTCCATTTCTCTGTAGTAATTGTATCGAATCTTGCCCACAACACAGCAAGAATTGAGATTCATTAGCAATTATACACATCTATTCCATTGTTTTTTTTTTATTATTATTAATTTTGTGCACCAAAAATTCCTTGTTTTGTGCTTGTAGATAAGCTCACATCGGATGCAGCTCTAGACCCAGCTGGTCTAGTGGCAGTGGCCGTGGCTCATGGATTGGGGTTGTTCGTGGGGGTGGCCATTGCGGCCAACATTTCTGGTGGCCACTTGAATCCGGCAGTGACCTTTGGATTGGCAATTGGAGGAAACATAACTATTCTAACTGGCCTCTTCTACTGGATTGCCCAGTTGCTTGGTTCCATTCTTGCTTGCGCCCTCCTCAAATTTGTTACTAATGGCTTGGTACGTACCATGTACCTCAGGATAATTAATTTGTGAGAAAAAACTTGTCCTGATTATTTTATTTTATTTTATTTTTACAAACCATCGAGCTTTAGCTCAGTGGTCGCTAAAAAGGGATTTTTTTTTTTACTTGTTAATCTCTGATACAGTTTCTTTAGGCTTCGCTTTCCTGTAGAATAGGATAGATTAGATTATAATGATATTATCGCTGAGGCAAAAAAAAAAAAAATCTTTTACAAGATCACAAGTGATGACAATGGTGGGAATAATACAAACAAACCTGCAAATGATGGAAATCACAACTGAATTCAAAAACCCATAAATAGTGAAAGAAAAAACTCAATCTATCGTGGGATTTGAAAGCCTAACCATCCACTAAATTTAATAAACTTCTGATCGGAAAGGAAAGCTTAGAAAATCTAATCAGATTGGAAATTTATTGCATAATAATTAACATAAAACTCAAGAAAGGGAATTAATCTTGTGCACAATTTGTTTTTTGCAGGCAATTCCTACACATAACGTTGCCTCAGGAATGAATGGATTTGAAGCCTTGGTGATGGAAATAGTCACTACATTTGGTCTTGTGTACACTGTCTATGCCACGGCGGCCGACCCCAAGAAAGGGTCCCTTGGAATAATTGCACCAATTGCAATTGGGTTCATTGTTGGAGCTAACATTTTAGCTGCTGGCCCATTCAGTGGTGGATCCATGAACCCAGCAAGATCATTTGGCCCAGCTGTTGTTAGCGGAAACTTCGAGGATAACTGGATCTATTGGATCGGCCCACTTATTGGTGGAGCATTGGCTGGGCTAATATATGGCGATGTCTTCATTAGTTATTATCAGGCACTCCCGGCCACCCAAGAATACACGGCCTGAGCGGCCTATCTCGTTTTTAATATGGGCTTTTTTGTATTTTGCGTCGTTGAGCTTGTAAATTTTTCTTTCTTTCTTTCTTTAAGAAACCTTTGTGGTTTTTTCCTTCTCAAATAAAAAAAGATGTTTAAAGTGCAAAATTATGTCAAATTGCAGTAGTGTTTCTCTCTATCTCTCTCGCTCTCATTTTTTTTAATGTACATTGAGGAATTAGAGAAGGCAGTGAAATAAAAATGGAACCTTTTTTTTTTTCTTTTATGTTTTGGGAAGGCTATTGCTAGTCCAATTCTTTACCATGGTTGAAATTGTGGTTAAATTTTGACACAAGATTAATTTGTCTTGGGGCTAACGGAGTAGGAACTTTGACACGATTATTATTATTATTATTATTGGTCTCCTAAATCTTATCTCCTCTCCTTTTTTTAATTGCTATTTGTTTCTTGTGGAGGTCTTACCCTGCATCAATAGCTAGATGACACATGTCCAAGCAAGCACAAAAGGCTTCTCAATATTGGAGGTTTTGGGTATCGGTCCAAATCGGTATAAAGATTGATAGGAATAAGCTTCGTGTAGATCAATATCTTCTTTTTATCAACAGATGTGATGGATGAGAACACTTGGGGATGAATGTAACCACAAATAATGTCCAATAGTTGATGGCAAAGATAAAGAGCATCTCTATTGTTAACTTAATTCTTTGCTTGAGTCGATATATGAGAAAGGATGTTATTATTGTAACGATTTAACGTATGTAAAATGAAATGATGTTTGAGAAATTTATTTACAGAAAATATAAAAATTTTTCAAAAGAGAATGAGAATCCAAATCCATTCCTGTAAGGCACATCATTTCTACTGGTTCCACACGTGTACTCTAGCCATCAAAATTATGTAACACTACTAGTATTGCTATGATCACTACAATTATGTGTCACTTTCTGCCGCCCAAAAAATTTGGTGCTCTCCAAGATCCAGTTCATTTCTTGTTCTCCCCTCCTCTCATCGTGCTTGTAACATGATTCTTGTTTTTATCCCTCGTGGGAGGATTATGTTCAAATCCACATCTGTTGCTTAACTGTTAAATGATTCTTGAAAGTAATGCAAAGTTGTGCAATCCATCTTTGGCTTAAAAGGGCTTCCATCAAAAGGCACTGCTTTGAATTGAATCTGTGGAAGATGGAACGCACTGCTGTCACTCTGTCAGTATCATCACCACTGCAATCACTTTATCCTGTTGTTAAATAGACAAAATGCACGAACTCCACACTGACAAGAACTGAAGCAACTTTTGTGCACCTAGTTTTCTTAAAGCAGAGAAAACACATTATTGACTACTAAAAAGGGTGACTGTTGTTGGAGATAGGCATGCAACTGATCAGAGAATAGTCAAGATATGGTCCAGCATCATTGCAGCTCACATGAGGAAGAGATGAATGGACTATTACTACAGCATTCGGATTGAGAAGTCTTGTTGAGCCAAAAGCGGAGCAATTTTCATGAAAAGAAGAGAGTAAAAAAGGTGGAATTTATATTCACCTGATGTTTGCTTTGTACGTCAGTTTTGAGCACTTTATGTTAAAATGTATCACTTTAATCATAGGAATGGCTGGTAATTTCAAAAGGCAAATTTAAGCAAGCGAAATTATTACCAACTTGACCTTTGGGGCTTATCAGATTGTATTTACTAGTACTATATAGTCCTGAAAAAGCAATTGCTAAAGGCAAAAGCATCTTTGAGATGAGACTTTACCAAGCAACAAGAAAAAGGTAATACTGACATTTGGCAAATTGATATCAGGGTATGCCCCTTCCCATCCGCTCCTACCATTCCGCCTCTGAAAAGCCATAGAAGTACAAATATACACATCCATAAATGGCCTTTTGTCTTCTTCTTCTCTTCTTTATATCTAAGGCACTAAAATCATGTAGAACAAGAAATTTTGGCATAGAAACTTTAGCTAGGCCATGTGATAAAGGTTAACCAACGTTGCTAGGTGTTTTTGCAACAGAAACTTTGGCAACTTCAACGCAATCGACACAAGGTTTTGATGTATGTGTTCGCTGGAATGAAATCCATGGTTCATGAAACAAGTCCCTCCTCCCCCTCCTCCCAACACACACACAATATTAAGGGATTGATTGCAATGTGCTATAGGTTCAAATTGTATTTGAAAGCCCTGTTAAAAGCATGCATATAGTTACAGAAGAAAGGTAAGTATCCAACTTTTCTAAAGTATCAAGAAATGTTAGAACGCGCTAGAATTGTCAAACAAGGGAATCCCAGATAGCTTGGAGTTGGAGCCTTGGACTAAAGCAGACAGACAGTGCAAATAATTGCTGTAAAAAATTTGCCTAGTGCACGTGGGGCTCCTATGGGTGTGAACTCGGCAACTTCTCAATTTGCTAGCCCACTAATCCCTTCGTCCTCACTCTCTCTTAGTAAATTTGCCTAGTGCACGTGGGGCTCCTATGGGTGTGAACTCGGCAACTTCTCAATTTGCTAGCCCACTAATCCCTTCGTCCTCACTCTCTCTTAGTAAATGTTAATCCCTTTAGTCCAAGGTTCAAGAACGGCTGTGCCTGGTCCTGAAACAATTTTAAAACTAATCTAATGCCGACCACCGAAAGTTTTAGTCTTAAGCCCGCAATAGATTTGGTCCTTTAGCATAATTATTATATGCTCCTCCTCGTACACATCGGCTACTTGTGCATGTCTGTATTCATAGGCCAACCCTATTTGCTTTGTATATGCAGAGCTGCATGGGCGTTGCGAAACACATTCCCCATCTTACCAGGACGATGTTTTCTTATGTTTGGTCAAATTAACATTTGTTTAGTGTCTTCGCTCAAAGAAAGAATATTGAGTTACGTAAATTTTGGAATATGTGTTCATTAATTCAGCATCGTATTCAATAGAATATTGAATTGAAAAAGATACTAATATCTTTTACGTATAAAGCATATATTGTGTTCTATGAATATGATTTTGGCATGACAAGAATTAACTGAGTCAAATAATCTAACTCAAAATTTTGTGAACTTACATAAGTTAAATTGGCAAATATTAAGTGACGTAAACAATTGTTTGACTAGACAGAATTTGATTAGATTTAAACCCGTTTGGATTGTTTTTTTTTTGGAATTTTTGTAGAAAAATATAGGGTAACGTTTTGATTTGGTGCCCAACAAAGTGTGACGAGTTGTTTTCATGTTTATGCTTAATCCTGCTCATATAGTACCATATTATGTATGTATATGTGTATTTATATTTTTTAATGTACTGAGACCAAACGTGGAACTCCTAGGGGTTCCAACTCCAAGCACGAGACTGCTAGCAAAGGATGGTGGTGGCCACTATGCCACTTTGGTGCTAGTCTGTCTCTGCTATATATACAAGTGAACTTGACTGAGCATGCTGCAGAGCAGCTTCTCGTGCTTCTTCTGCTAAAGCATAGAAGTAGTGCTATAGAGGAAGTTGTAAGTATAGCCCAGTAGAGTGAAAGTGAGTGCAAATGGAGGCTAGTCGCTTTTTAGGATGGAAGAAGAATTCAAGGAATTGGCTTCACAATGTAGAAGAAGATGAAGAGGTGAGAGCAGAATCAACTATACCTTCAGTACCTCAGCCAGAAACACCAAGGGAGCCAATGGAATTCTTGTCAAGATCTTGGAGCCTCTCTGCTACAGAAATCTCGAAAGCTCTTGCTCAGAAAGAGAGAGACTCCGCATCTGACAAGAAGCTGAATGCAATCCCAGAAATGGTCACTGGAAATCAGTTTGTAAGTTTACACAACTCTTTTCGGTATTTCAAGCCCTGATATACTTTTCTTCCCATTCTGGTAATCATTTGTTTATTTACTTTGTCAGTTGTCAAAGGGGCTATAAATCCAGATTAATTAGGATTATTAACTCATCAAGATATCTTAGCAACAGCATACTATTAGAAATGGCAAAAATATGACTCGCTGCCAGATTTGGTACTGAACGCTTTGGATTTTCTTGTAGCCAGGGAAGGTCATAAACCTGCCTGTTCAAGGTCGAAGATCAGGGGCAATTGGAAGGTGGTTTCATCATAAGGAATCTAGTCATAGTACAGTGAAGAAGAAAGACAAGGCACGAGTGGAGAATGCACATATGCATGCTGCCCTCTCTGTTGCAGGTCTAGCTGCAGCATTGGCGTCTGTGGCCGCAGCAGAAAACAGAAAAGGTTCAAGCTCTAAAATGAGCACAGCTTTGGCCTCAGCTACAGAACTTCTGGCATCCCATTGCATTGAATTGGCTGAATCAGCGGGGACTGAGCACGATCGTGTAGCCTCCATTGTCAGATCAGCTGTGGATATTCGCAGTGCCAGCGATCTAGTAACTCTCACAGCTGCAGCTGCAACAGGTACATATCCATTCAACTGGTTTTCCATTTACTTTGAACAGTGAGTTTCAGAAGTTCTCATTGATTTCTTTGTTATTGAAAAGCACTACGCGGAGAAGCAGCTTTGAAAGCAAGATTGCCAAAAGAATCAAAGAGGAATGCATCTATAACTCCTTGTGACAAGAGCATGGCAGAAACTCAGTCTTTTGCTGGTTTTCGTAGTGAAATAGAAGATGCTCCCCTTGTAGGTGACTTGCTGCAACACACGCGAAAAGGTAATTGCGTTCTCTTGTCCGCATAGAAGAGATAGTGTGTCAAGCAACAAAATTCAGCAAGAAATTGGTGAACTGTGGAAGTAATCTGGTCGGGAATGTTTGCATCTTTGCTAGACTATGATGAAAATTTCAGATTTCAATTTTTACGATAGCAGGAAGAAAATGCAGACTCAGAATGTTTGGCAATTAAATCCCAATTTACAGTTTATGAACTCGAAAAGATGAATTTCAAAATCTTAGAACACATCGTTTCATTTTTTGAACCTTTTTTTAATTGGATTGATGAGAAGCAGCTTCTTTATCAGAATAATGATTGTAATACTATTTGATTGAACTTCTCAGGTGAGCTGAAGTGGAAACACGTTTCTGTCTACATCAACAAGAAATCCCAGGTATAGAAAACACAACCAACACATGAACTAACATGAATACTACCTATTGAAATGCTTAATTATCTGGAAAGGCTTACATTGCTAACTTAACTAATCTGATGGCAGGTGATACTGAAACAAAAGAGCAAACATGTGGCTGGAGCCTTTTCCAAAAAGAACAAATGTGAGCTTTTAACATGTTCAAGTACAAATTTGCATTATATTTGTGAATCAAACAAATAGTTGTGTTTCCATCATTCTGCCATACCAAGTCTACTCACTGATTCAGGAGAAACAGTTCCATGGTTGTATCTAACGTGTTTCAGTGGCACCTGCAGGTCTTGTTTATGAGGTTTGTGATGAGACCGCAACTTGGCCGTTCAAGAAAGAAAGGGAAAACACAGAAGTCTATTTTGGAGTCAAAACTGCACAGGGTCTTCTTGAATTCAAGTGCAAGAACAAAATCCACAAACAAAAATGGGTGGATGGAATTCAAGATCTACTGCATCGAACCAGTTTCATGGAAGATGCTGAGCATTCTATGAGGGTTTTACGCATTAACAAGAGCATTTGATTGCTTGTTTGCCAATAATTTCTCAGTTTCATACGTGAAGTTTTCTTGATGAACAGAGAGTAGAGTATGTATATGTATTTGGGCTAGGGTTGACAGTGATAAATTAGATAAAAGCAGTTGTTTTCATGTGAAGTTTTGTTGTTTGCTTGCTCTGATATCTGTATCATCCAGCAACATAAAAGAGCAAGTCTCTCTGTACAAAGATTCATGTTCATTTGTTGATAGCATATGATGAGCCCACGGTTGTAATTCCCAATTTTTCTTCCTGTGCGAGTACGTGTGCTTCTCTTTCTATTGTATATATCATAATAACAACTGTCATCTGCCAAATGTAGTGCTTTACTATTTGTTAAAAAGTTATTGAGCATCTAGTTACAGCAAGTAGTTTTTATATCTGCCTTCCCTTCAATTTTTCTCATATAATTTGGTGATGAAATTTAACAAGTCATATTGCTTTGGCTAAAAGAAACACCATAACTGATTTACCAAAACTACACATCTGATGAGCTCTACAGAACTAAACAAAACAATTACAGAGTAAGTGAAAGTGGATTTAAAAGTTTGTCACTTGGAAATGCATTGGAAGAGTGCAGGTAAAATGACTTTGCATCCCATACTTAATACACGCCTCCTCCTTCGCTACTCCCCTGGAAAAGAACCCCACTGAATATGAAATCCCTTTCAAAACAAGAAGATTTGCCTTTCATCATCAAAACACAACAGTCTTGTTTCGTTCGTAAGGCAAAACACGCAGCTCACAATATGATTTTATTGCTTTTGAAAGGCATCGTTTCTCAAGATCCATGGACTTCTGTACAAAACTCTGCAAATTATCTCTGTGGGAAACTCTTTCCACCTGAAAAGTTAAAATGTTCTATTTTAGAACGACAGCACCGTGACACACTTTCATCTAGTACTTTCAATGTACAGAAATTGCATAACGGTAGGAGGACTCATGTTCGATATTCTGAAGATACAGCAAGCACAAGCAGACAGTATGAGAAACAGCTGCAGGCATAGACATTTAAAGGCCTGTCCCATGCATACGCTTTATTTAATTATGACATGCGTAACATGTTATGTGCACTGAAAAGATTGTTTTCTAACAAGACGAGCCTCACATGCCAAGCTTAATTAACTTTTTGCCATGTTGAAATGATCAGATAAATCAAAATCTTAAATGGACAATGATAACATGACTTGGTTAAAGAGTACAAGAATATCAAACAGGTAGCAGAGAACCTAAGGTCAGTTATATCGAACCAGAATGCTGATGCTAGAGTTCACGTTACCAAAATATGGTACCTGTATATAGCCAGCAATAGATTAGGAATACATAAAAAATATAACAAACACCACTAGCCTCTATCTTAATGCCAATTCACAATTGCATATCATACAGTGGCAGCACATATAAGTTGGTGCAGAAAATAGAACAAAAAATTTGAGTACACACTATTCTGAAACTCAAAATTCTTAGAAGAGGACAGTTCAAATCAACTGGTAGCCAGCACTCGAAGGGGCAGAGAAGGTGGTTAAAGAATTTCTCCACCACTGTTATGGCAAATAAATTATCTTTCAGGAACTAGCATCTTAAGACTAGGAGAGATGAAATTTTTAAATCTGGATACCTGTTTGATAGCAGGTACTAATAAGTTTCAATCCCTACTTGACTTGTTACAGCAACCAATTTGAAGTATGCTGAACCGTGAAGTACATGAAGTCGCAAAATTTAGATTGTAAAGAACATAAAACTACATACCATTTGCTCAATTATTGGCCCTTCATCAAGTTCTTCAGTAACAAAGTGACTTGTTGCACCAATTAACTTGACGCCAGCATCAAATGCCTGCAGATTGTGAATGCCAGGTTACAATCTACCAAAAAGAAGTAAAGGGTAATGACTAAAACAAGCATTTCAAAAAGGCTTAAAAAAAAGAAAAAACCTGCTTAGCTGGATGACCACCCTTGAAAGATGGCAATAGGCCATGATGAATATTAATAACATCCTTTCCATAACTTTTTAAGAAGTTTCCAGAAAGAACCTGCAGAAATCAACTGAAGTTTTAAAATACAGTTATTGCAATGTGTAATTGAATAATGCTAGTTTGGTATGTCAAAGCACAAGTGTATGATAACAAAAAAACATCAGAAGCAGCAAATGCAGTGATTCCAATGCTCTACTCTGTTGTATTAAAGCAAAAGACATTTGAACTGAAGATCAAAATGGTAGATGAGATGAAGAAACATAAAAATATTCTAGAATTTTAAATGTCAATCAACCAAGTCTTTGAAGGATGCTGGGAAGAAATCTCAGTCTGTTGACCTTATGATTGTAAACCCAAAATCATTTAGATGAACACCAACAGCAATCATTACGATATCAAAGATTATATTACCTGCATGTATCTAGCAAGCACTAGAAAATCAGTATCCTGGACTAAGTCCAGGATCTCTTTCTCTCTTTTATCTTCAGGAGTTGTCCTCAAGCAATGGTAAGGTATTCCATGCCGCTCTAGGAATAGAATCAAATGGGTGTTCGGAGCTCTATCATGATTGCTGTCAAAATCAACTGGGTGTCAGAATTAAGCTGTCAAAGCCAGTGCAACACAAGAAAATTGTAAAATCTCCAAAGTATTTTTGCCTTATTACTGATGCTATTTGAATTGGAAGCCTTCCATCTTGCCAGCCATGCAACAAATCAACAAGACAGTGGTCCTGTAAAAGCACGAAAGTAGCTTAACTAAAGAAAGCAAACAAAAGGACAAACTAGCAACTACGTAGGTTTGGATATTAACTTTGATACAACAATTATTAGAAGCAAGAGGAAAATGACCTGCTTTGAGGCAAGAATTGCAATTTTATGTCTAGGGTCAAGGTCAGGCACTCGGACAACAGAATTTATAGCATTGAACATCCTCGACAGTTTCAGAAAGTCTTCATCCATTTGTACACGAGACCATTTCGCCCGGTGAAAGATAAATTCACTGTAAATTGCAGCGCATTTCTGTATTACACACATGTTTTGGAGAAAATCAACATTGACTGCCTTTAATATATTTTCAAGCTACAAACTCTACCATGACAGGCAAAGCCTTCAGATAGGTTCACGCCAAAAAACTTGACTACCTTAAGCAAGTGAGTGAATAATAGCACAAAGATCATTTTTTATCAAATGCAGGAAAAAAATCAGGTTATGTTGAATCTGACTAAATGTGACAGCTGCGATCACTGAGCATAACAGGAGGAACTCTCCTAGTAGGTCCTGGGAACTATTTTAGTTCCAGATGTAATGCCTCAAACCAAAGAGTACCCCAAAAAAGCAAGCATAATCATTATCATATAACGCAAGTACTTGTCATTAGACTTCAATGATATGAAATCCGAAAATCTGTCTTCTCGGTCTCGCATGGTTTAAGTTCAGAAGGGAGATTCAACGGAAAACACATCAGGAAAGATGGTATCTTTTCCATTTCTTATATCATGGAGATAACTTGCAGATAATACAAGAAGTTGAACTAAGAGATAAAGCATCTCAAGTACAGTTATAAAATACTTGTGTCTTAGTCAAATTTGCAAAAACATGTCAATCATTAGATTTAATAACCATAATCTACCATTGAAGGATAAATTACAAAAGGGACCATAACTCTCAACGTCTGGCCTAAATCCACTTCACGGTACCTCAAACATAAGCCAGATAATCCAAAAAAGAACAAGAAGAAAGGACAAACCAACTTATTAACTTGCCATAGAAAAATGTACCAAGAAACAAAGTGCAAGAGAGTGCAATAGACCTTCTAGAGTAAAACACATTCTTGTCCTCAGGCACAAAAACATCAGCATTGAGAATGTTTCCACCTCTTGAAGCAATACATTCTGATAGCTTTGCAACTATTCCCACCTCATCCTGCAATTTTCACACACCGAAAACAAAATCAAAAAATTAAAAATCCCATCTTTATACCTCATTCGGCCTAATCCAACTAAAAAATGAAAAACCATTTCAATGCCATTAATGATACCGTTACTCACTGGGCAATGGAAGACATGAATACCATGGCTGACGGAGGAAGAGGTAGATTCATCAAGAGACTTCACCTTGAAGGGCCTCTTTGAAAATGTCAAAACTTGAGCAGGGAAACTTGAGGACACCACTTTACGTAGGAAACTCATTTCCTTCTCCGCCCCAATTCGATTGTTGCCTCTCTCAGAGAGTTGGTTGAGTTGGCAACCCACAACTTACAGGCCTACGCCACCCACCCTACACAAATAACACAACTGTTTAATGCATTTTGGGGCTGTTGGGTTCCTTTTTTTTTTTTTTTTGGGTCTCTGGGAGGGAGGTAGTGGGGCTGCCGGTATATTGTGTAAATCACCAGCCATTAGTTGCAAAGATTGGAAAATGACATTCTTCGTATGCTTTCTTGGTTGTTAGATTTTGGATAAATATTATATTTTTTCCTTTACCCTTTCTCTATCTGTTCCTCTTTTTTTTTTTTTTAGCCCCTGTTGTTATCTAAAACACGTGATTAGGAAAAGGTTTGCCAGAAGTGGACAAAAACCCATAGGCCATAGCCGCTGATCCTCAAGTGACACAGTACTACCATTTTGTTTATGGAAATGGATGACTGAACTTTTGTATGTATTGTTTTTCCAAATTTCAAGGTTTAATTGTCTCAGTCTCGAGAAAGATTCAGAAAGCCTTATAAAAGTATATAATTTTTACTTTTAAGCATGTGGAGAATGGAGATTGATTCATTTGATCCCATACTAATAGGATTCTTACCTTTTTCTAAGAAATGCACCACAGGAGGTTGTAGTGTGTCGTGCTAGCTTGAGTGTGTTTGAAAAAATAAATAAATAACATAATAATTTTTTACGTGATGTATATAAAATAAAAAATAATTAAAAAATATATTTATGATATAAATAAATAAATTTGTATAAATAATCTGTTATTCAAACAAACTCATTGTTGGTCTTTTTCGTCAATTATAATTTGACCGAATCGAAAAAGTAACAATCACGATTATTTTATTTGTTTTGCCACATTTTGACATCTATTTTCAAGTAATGTAAGCAAATCATTATCTAACTAAGACCTCATTTGGCATTGCTGTGCTTTCACACAAAAAGTGCTTTTAATCATTAAAAGTACTTCTAAATTGTTTGATAACTAGTTTTCATAATTTAAGAATCCTGGTAACTCCTTTTTTTTTTTTTAAATGAGTATATTTAAATCCAAAATCTTTTACTTATAATCCCTTTCATCTTACTACTCAACTTAACCCAATCCTCTCTCAATTTTTGATAACTTTAAAGACAATTTTCTTAAAAATACTTGTGTCATAAGTGACTCTTTATAAGTCAGGATAACTTTCAAACAGAGCCTAAAGCTAGCAAATGAGAAACATAGCATGGAGATGCATAAAACTGGGGGGAAAAAAATATTTCCCAAAATTAGACCTATAAAAGGCAAACAAAAATTAATTGCCTCCAACTTTGTATGCCATATCCACATAAGTTCGGAAGAATAAACTGATGTGACTAGATTTTATTTAATATGGATAGTTAAGCTCTTCGATCAACATTCAATTCTAATTCATCTAATGACCTAACTAATAAAAGTTTAAAGAATTTAGTAATTATTTGACAACAATGGAGGCAGTTTTATACTTATTTCTTTTTTATTTTTATATAAATGGATGGCCTCCCCTTAATAAAGGAGTCCATTTTTTTCAAAAAAAAAAAAAAAAATTCCTCGGTTAGAAAGGTTTTGCATCAAAGGAAAAGGATAAAAAAAGGTTTAGAACAAAACTGTATAGGTTAAACTGAAATTACAAATTAACTCAAGGGACCAATTTGCCAATCTACCCTCCGAATTTACAATACCCCGAGGACTTTATTTTTATTTTCCCATCTTCTAGCTGCTGCTGTGTGCTGACTGCTGACCCGCCTGAAATAGATCGTTACTTTCATCTTCAAGACTAATCTGCTCAAGCTGACGCATCTCCACCTGCAACAACGACAATGCCTGTAAGTTTTAGCCCTCTGATCTTGTATTTTGCTTGTATGGTTTGGCATAATTGAACAATTGAATATGTAATTTATTGGGGGTGGTTCTGAAGTTGAAGAGATTAATAGAGGTCGACCCACCAAGCCCACTAAGATATCTGATCGGAGTGGCAATCATGATGATCGGAGTTGTATTGCCCGTCGGCTACATGATGTTCCGCAACAAGCGCGTTCCCTCTTCTTCCTCTTATTCTAAGCAGACGTAGGTGTGCTTTACGCGTTTCTGTTGTTTTTCCCATTATTCTTGAAAGCCCTCTTGAATTTTGGGTTTGGGAGTTATTAATTCGATCTGGAATAACATAATTATTAATGGGTTTTAACTCAAAGTTGGCAATCTTTTTTTTTCCAGGAATAAGGTTTTGATATAGAGGCATTTTTGATTGAGGAGGAAATTAGGATTCTTGATCTGCGCTGAGTTTTGGTGAAATTAAGAAGGGGAAGAACAAGGGACGGAAGCAAGATTACAAGGACTAACAGACCCACCTGTGCTTGTAAATGTAATCAAGTTTGAATTTTGGATATCAGCTTACTTTTTGTACCATTTGGATTGGCATCTCAGTAATGCAATTCTTGGTTTATCTTTATTTCTTTTCTCCTGGAAGCATTATAGTTTCCCTTTAGTCTTGCGGGTCGTGTGATCCTTTACTGGTACTACACATTATTACCTGAATTCATGATTTCTTGTAGTTTTGTTAAGGTATTCTTTATTGTTTATGATTCTTTATGGCCTCAAACATTGAGGTTCTTATCTGTGCTGCTGTTGATGTTTAACTTAAATATTGGGCTGATTCTGAGGGAAGCTAAGAGGGAATAGATGAATAAGAAATGAGGAGATATAGGTAATGGATCCAAATGAGAAGATATTCTTACATTGCATTTTTCTGGTAGCATTTTCGATTCCTTATGGTTTTAGAGGTAATATTTAGCTTCACTGGCTGTTATTAGCGGGGTATTCTCTAGCTCTTGTAGTTTGTTTAGCCATCTATTCTTGCTATAGATTCTTTAATTACGAGGACTATAATGCTGATCTGTGTTGCAACTCCATTTGCTTGTCTAGTGATGTTTTGACATCTTAATTTGATTGGTGCTTCAGAGTTTTATTTCTGTACACAAGATGTATAAAAGCAGTTTCTTTGCCATGTTTTCGGGCAATGGTTTTTCTTTTTCGAGTCGGGTGTTGGATGGGGGGGGGGGGGAAAGGAATTTTTGCGATGCTTATCATCCTCTGGTCGGAATGGGGAGAAACGAAGTTGAACTGGGTTTAAATTTAAAATCAGCATATTGACTTTCTTCTAGCAGGAACAAAACTTTGCTATAGATGCATTTCATTGAGGAGATATTTTGTTTTTTGTTATTGGGTTGATTTTGGATGAATTAAGAAGCAAGACATGCCTAACAGATCAAATGTGCTTGTAGTGTGATTAAGATTGAAGTTATGATCATTAGTTTGATTCATATCTGAGTTGGGGTCTCAATGAATTTTTTTTTCCATCAAGTCTTATAGCTTACTATCAGTTTCAGGGTAGCATTAATGCTTGTAATTCATTTATTTGGAGGAAATACAATCCTTTCCGCAGGCCCCTCCTATTTTTAACCTCCGTAGCTGTAGTATCTGGTTTTTTCATCTCTTGCAATTTGGTTTGTATATAATCTGTCACAGATTTTTTGTGACTCAGAACAAATAAGCTTCTTTTGTGCATAGTGAACATTTTGATTTAAATTGGCTTGCCAGGAATTCAGTTCTGATATCTTTCCTGTCCGTTTAGCTTTTTATTTATGATTACTTTGAAGAAATTACTTGCAGAAGTGCTTCTTTTTAACATGGATGTGTACAGAAGAAATTTCCTGCTCGTTTTTGAGGCAGGCTTTATCTTCTTTGGAAGTGGATGGAGGAATAATAGGTATCGCTCTGGTTGAACAGGGATTTAAACAAGCAACCTCAATCCTGCATATTCAAATATGCTGTTGGTAATCTGTTGTAAATGCTTGCTTATCTTGGGGAATTGTAAGCTCTGGTTTCTGATCAGTGGAGGTCACTTGTTTGAATAACTTCTGGTATTCTATACTGTAAATTTTTTGTGTGTAAACGATGTCCACAAGGAAATATGTTGAGACAAGGAGTCTTTATATGCTATTAATTCCTTAGGTTTGACATTGCCAACCTTGGATATGCTACCAACAATCTAGCATGTAATTGAGATAACTTGCTAAATTATATGCTAGAATATTTATCATAGCTAATAAGACATTTGAATTGGATCCATAAAGCTCAAGCTTGACAGCGAATGGAATCAGTATAATTGGCACAAATAAACCGCACAATCACTATTGATAAGGATAAACATAACCATCTTGAGAAACTCTCAAGCAACAAATTTCTATCAATTACAGGTGAAAATTTGTCACTTCCACCAGAATAATGTGACACCGTATTTCCGATGGTGGACTTGATACAAATTGGACGTTTGCAAAGCTTTCATAGCTAGCTATTCATCACCAAAAATCTGGGTCACAATTCATAAGAATCCTCGGAATGGTTCACAGCATGCTTGACGAGCTATCATTAATTATGCATCATGCCATCTACCAAGTGCTTCACCCATACGGATCCTGTCCCCTCTTTCAATGCAAAATTTAAAGTCAGATGGCATACGCTCATTTGCAGATGAAACTGGAGCTTGGAAGACGAGTACTACAGTTGATCCCATGTTAAAAGCACCTACCTGCAATGTTAAAATCAAGATGCAGTGAACAATCAATTTCAAGCCACGATTCATACAGATGACCAGTTGGAAGCGTAAAAAGTGGTTAACATGCAATAGTAGAAACAATCCATCAGTTAAAACAAGCCCAACTAGTTTCCAAAGGTTTCTCAGCGAATGAATGGCTGTGTTTCATCAGCTACAGTGTACTGTACAAGCACAAGCACACGCACACTCACGCTCAGAGGCAGCAACCCAAATTCGTGGAAATATTAAGTGCCAATTTGTGCTCTTTCGTTTTTTTTTTTTCAGAAAAAAGCATCAATATATCTCCTGCTTCTACTTTATTAAGAGAAACAGATTGCCTTTCATACCTCATCTCCTTTCTTAAGCATAATGCCATTGCCTTCAGGTTCATAAGCCCGTTCTTCAGGAGGTTCTGAATGCAAAAGTTTCTTTCTGGGCCGATTTGTGTGCAGTGTGGGTTCGACAAAAAGCTGTCCAATGAACATTTTGCAAGAGGACAGAAAAACAGAAACTATTCTCAGCTAACAACAGGAAATTTTGTGATGCCAACTAACTATATCATGTTTAACACATCAAAAATAGTGTTAGTATGCTAATTTGTCAGTAGCAGATATTTCGAACAGCCTGAACCTTAGTTGGATTCATGCAGTGGGGCAAATAACACTCCCAAATCCAAAGAATTCACTGTTCATGCCTATTGAATTAAATAAATAACTTTTAGCAATGTCTACTGACAAGAAATCCAGGTGTTTTAAATCCTTTAGCAAGTTTTAGAGGAAGCCAACTTGACAAAAGTTTGGAAAGTTCATACGTATGCTTTAGAACAAAAGAATGCAGCTGGGACACCTACCAAACAAACTTGTACCTTGGACAAGCTGTATTTCAACACATATAATGCTAATAATTTGAAATGGAAAATTTTGTAATCCAACCTCAATAGAACCAATATTTGTAGCACCAATTGCTGCCATTGCCATATATCCTTCCTGCCATTGACCTTCAAGCACCACCTGGTCATACAATTTAAAAATGAAAAAAAAGATATTAACAAAAGGTGTGCAAGGCATTTTTCTATGCGGTTCATAATAATCCATTTTATATTAAGCAAGCACATGATGGAGAGCCTTGATTCTCAAGCACAAAACACACACAAACAATTAACAGGGTATAACTTGAGATGATTGCCAGGAGTTCAACAAACTCTGTGAAAGGAAAAAGAAAAATGTGTCTGAAATCTGACCAAGCACTGACTGTGCATGGAGGTATTATGCTTATAAGGCCACAGATGAAAGTCCTACAGATAAATAGCAAATTGACTTGGTAAATTCGCAAGAAACACTTCAAAGAAATTATTTCCACTACCAGTTGGCAGTTTGCTGAGTGAAAAACTTGGCACTTCAAAGAAATTTATGTATTTTAATCGCTGAGGGAAAAAATTGGCAGTTCGCACCTTGTAGAGATAAGATTAACATATTTTACTATAATTTGTTACATTCAACCTCGAGAGTATTTTGTGCAACTATAACAAATACAACTTATGTTAGAAACTAAGAATTTGTAAGTCCCTTCACCCTATAAATGAATTGGGGACAATGCTCAACAATAATGTGAATGAAAACATTGTCATCTCCTCACCACCCCCCCGGGGGCCCCCACAAAAAAAAGAATTGGATGAAGATATTTACCCTTTCATTCTCAACATAAAGGTTTCTGATTGTTCTCATAGAACGTTCATTCAAAGGATAAAGCCGACCTGCACAGCCAATAAGAGAATAGTATAACTACAAAATTTAGTAGGGGTATCTTTAATTCATCCAAAAAGCAGGAGGAAAAAAAAGGAGAAAATAAATTTAGGTAAGTGATTGCCCATAACATGCCTACTTCCTTTTTAGCCTATCAGGAAGAGCTAACCAGACTAATGACCATGAGTGCGACGGACACGGCAACCTTGTCCATGAAATCGCCATTAGGTGGAGGCATATTCTATACCACACTCGCTTTAGCTGAATCCACAGCTATTCCTTGCCTGTGAACTACTACTCCCGAAAACCGCCCTGATATTACTCCAACGGTGCACTTCAGTGGATTCAACTTGCTTGCTAAAGGCTGTTAAGGAATAAGTAAGGTTTACTGCTGCTAAGGTAAACTTGAGCTATGGACTTAGTAAAGAAGCACAGAGAGAGCAAAACGAGTTAGGGTTGGTATGGCCAGAAAGATTTATAGTCCTTCAATAAAGCTAATTTTATTACTTCAAAAGCCTAAATGCTGGTCAAACAAATCAGAAGCTATCTTAAAAGAAAAGGCACCAATAGTTAAATCCAGAAATAGGAAATAAAAGTTAAAATCCTAAAACTATTCATCTCATACACAAGATTGATGTCTGCGTTTCAGTGAAACATTAATGCTACCCCATGTATTAACTTTGGAGCACCTGCAAGTTTGAGTTACTAGGGAAAGTAACTAAGAAATTTCAAACGACAAAAGCAAGCCAAACTCAACATTCCTAAAATCATTGCCAGCTATAAGCTGTTCACACATTGGGAAGGACAAAGAAATGGTTATAAAAGAAGGAAGGAGAAACAGATAAAAGGATTAAAAATGTTAAAATCATAGAAAATGACAGTGAGAAGTCTGCTCCTCTATGAACCAAATGCTATTCTCCAAAAATATACAGCGGAACAAAGACTAACCTGAAAAATGTCGACGAACAAGTACATTCCAATCTACTGGAGAGTGTATCCGATGATAATCTCCAGGCTTCAAGTAAATTACACAGTAGAAAAGGCCTTTCATTGGGCTGCATAAGAATTTGACAGACATATTAAGTTGGGTTCTCCATGTGACATCACATGCTATTTGTCATGGAACTGCTACATGGGTAGAAACTACACTTGAACAAAGAAAATGCATCAACAGATTAAGCAGTAAATTTTATTGATTATCCTGTGAAGTCAGGGAGCTCAGTGAAACTTCCAGATATGACGGGTGAGTTATGTATTTTGGTGCCAAAAAGAAGCTTTAGATCAGGATTAAAGAAAATTTGACTAGCACCAACTCATTTCAGCAAGTGATCAAGCAATCAGCGAATATTATCTAGATTCACAAATATACTCTCCAATTAATACTAGAGAGATTAATCCCAGAAAAAATCAGAAAGAGCTAGGTTGAGCTCAGGAGTAGATTTGGAAAAGAAACAATAATGGTGACATTAAGGTTACTTGATGATGATGTAAGAGATGTTCAAACAAGGGAATTTAGTTACCTCTCTGGTGAAATGCCTCTAACTTTCGGAGAAGCCAGAGAAACTCTCCACCATGATTTCTGAGTCTCGTCTCCCATAGATTTATCTTCTCCACCAGACTCTTGTTGGATGTTCTCGCCAGCAGTCATGGGAAGGAATGATTTTGCTCCAAGCAGGGAAGAAACAGAATAAGAGAATCCTTTAACTTGCTCAATCATAACCCCAGCTTCCTTCAGCTCTCCAAATCTTAGAACTGTTCCATCTACAGGACTGATCTATGAACTCAAGACACAACAGTAAATTAAACAGACATTTAGAACCTAATAGCGCAAAACAGAAAATAAAACCAAGACTATCTCCAAGATGCTAGTTACCAGTTACCAGACAACATGGATCAGAATCGATAGGTCTACAGCCTTCTTTCAACGTGCGAACAAAAAAATGCCGTAAAGATGCATATTCTTCCAAAGGCAAGGCTGCTTCTTCCAAGTCTGAATTACAAAGACAATGATTAACTCCCAAAATATTGGTCCAGTGCAGCTTGCTTGCTTAAGGCATATTCT
Source organism: Coffea eugenioides (assembly GCF_003713205.1). Taxonomy (NCBI): domain Eukaryota; kingdom Viridiplantae; phylum Streptophyta; class Magnoliopsida; order Gentianales; family Rubiaceae; genus Coffea; species Coffea eugenioides. The sequence continues at coordinate 43,223,020 of NC_040042.1, read as the reverse complement.
ACCATAAGGAAACTGTTTAAAGCTACATAGTAAAACTGAATCAGCCAATCCAAAAAATTATTCAAATGGAAAAAGTAGCAAACTGGAATCGAATGCTCGAGCCCAGGCTTTGTAGACATGTGGCCGCAGCCAGATGGGATATTCCTGGTCAAGCAACATTCAACAGGAAATTTTTAGGAATGTTAACCACATGTTAAACGTTTGCAACATATGCACCTAGTTAATTGACAATTTTTCTAAGTGAAACTCACCACACTGGTCAAAAACCCCCAAAACCTTGAAATGGTACGCAGTGGTAGGAAGCTCAAGAATGTAGCCTGAGGTTTCACAAAGCCACAAGTTTGAAATGAAGCTCACTAGGGAAAGATCATGGTAGTTGAAATGAAAATCATCAATGGAAAGAAAAAAGCAGTTCACCTTTACATCAGGATGGAACTCCAATTCAATTCCTTTCTCTCTAGCCTCTTCGATCTGTCATAAGAAAATTGAGAAGATCCCAAAGCATGCTAAAAATATGCTATAATGATCATGTAACCAACTGACTAAGAAGCAATACAACTGTCAAGAAATTAACCAATACATAGTCAAACTCACTCTCTTTGGTAGACAGCATACTTAGGGAACATTTCAAGATTGTTCCACTTGGAAGTTATCCTTCATATTAATTGAAGCAAAAGAAGCGGACAGAATTGGAGACACAAGAATAACTGTTTAATATCCCTGGAAACCAATATCTGACTCAGATAATCATAAACATCACAAAAAGGCAGGAAAAATCTTCTAGTAGCCTCATTCTATGTTCAATTCGTTTTTACCTCTTCACTTCTATCCATGAATCTTTAAATCAAACTAAATGTGGTCACTCCACGACAGCATCCTAGCCCTACAAATTTTCCACTAAGTTACATGACAAGCCAACGAAAATAAACAAAAGATTCTATTGGCATTTGCATATTCTAGCAACTCAATAGTTTCCAGCAGTAAAATTTCACGCGGTATAGCACTAGAAGTTATTTCAATTGAATTTAAATACCAAAACTGCTCATACATGTAAACTCATATCTTTAATCCAAAACAAATTCAATAATCAAATATTACCGCATGACCTTGAGTTTTTCCAAGGTCTATGGTGAAAGAGATACCTTCTTATCATCATAGAGTCGACGAGCGTGCAGCGCACCAAGCATAAGTACCGTTCCCACAGTTGCTCCCGGAACAAAGAAAGAATTACCTAAAATCCAAATGAAATTTCAACATTCACATACACAACAAATGACTCTCAATTTCAATAATTAACTATGTAGTGCATAACTAATTTAACGTAATTAGAAAAAACTTCTACGGAGTAACATTATAGCTAAAATCGTTAAACCCTGAGCAACAAATAAGCACGACAGTTGCATAAACACATATACGCTTTCGTACATTTCTCTGATATTATGCTGCTATCTTTCTTTCTCATTTGTTTCTTTAATTTTTGTTTTTGTTTGGTTTTGCAGTTTTAGAGAGTGAAGTGGGAGTTGTGCCTTGAGAGCTACCCCTTCGTCCGCCGCCGCCGCCGCCATTGATTGAAGCACGGGCTGCAGAGGATTGTACCTTCCGAAAGAACGTAGAAAAGTGGCGAGGCTGTTGGTGGAAATTTCGGGCGTGGCGAGCGGCTTGAGCGAAGAGAAGAAGTCTCTGAGTAGCTGCCCTGAACTTCATCTTCCCTGTGCAATCTCACTGTTGTAATAATGAAGGTTCAGAGAGAGAAATGAGGGAGATTTTGGGGAGTATGTATAGGGCTTATGATTGTTGAACTGCTTGTGAAAGGGGAAAGCGTGACAACCTTGTCGGAGAAGACGTTTGTGCGTTTCTAGAAGACGTCACAGAAAACTGCGCTTTCGTCCGCATCCGTCACGAGCAATATAATATATAATGCTGCAGTCTGCACCCCTCTGTGCCTAAATAAAAATTACGCCTTATCTTTATCTCTAATGAAAAGTGATGAAAGATAGCGCCTTTAGGCATATCATTAGATAAGGCGTGGTGTTTCTGTTGGCTTATTCTCACTTAAACTAGCAAAAGCTGAGGGAGGACGTTGATCGATTTTCCTAGCAAGGGAAAGATTATTAACTATGGTGAGAAATCAACAAATTAGCCCTTCTTGATTAAACACCAATACATTCCAAAAAGAAGGCAAGATACATTCCTATAAATATTTGCAGAGTGTTCATTTCATCCATGACCACAGCGTATTTCATTTCTATAATGCTAGAGAAACACTCTTTTTAACTTCCTTTTGATTCTTTGTAGCAGGGAAATCTTGTAATTTTTTAGCTACAAAAATCGACCTTAAAATTCACTTATCTTGTGATTACATTATGTCAATATAGAGGCAACCTTTATTGATCCTTTCAAATGAAAAAAAAAAAGGAAGAAGAATCCTTGTATTAATCATGTGTTATGATTGCCTCCAAACTCCGACTATAAAAGACCCATCAGCAATCTTCTCCTTTCCTTTCTATTGCCCAATAGGCAACTTTAACCAGTGAAGTAGAGATAAAAGAAAGAAAAATATCTCAACAGAAAATGGCAGCTGGAACAGAAAGTATTGTTAAGTATGGGATTATTGGAGTTGGAATGATGGGAAGAGAACATCTAATCAACTTGTATCATCTCAGAAGCCAAGGGGTTGCTGTTGTATGCATTGCTGACCCACATGTCCCTTCTCAACAACTTGCTCTAAGTGTAGCAGAATCTTTTAATTGGCCACTCCAGGTAAAAAAAAAAAAAAAAAAAAAATTTGTTTGTTCAATGACATATGTTTAAAAACGAAGTATTTATCTGTTTTAAATTTGTGGGTTTTGTTACTTTCACAGTCTTTTTTCAGAATTTGAGTAAAGAAAGCAGGAAGTGGTTGTTGCGTTGATGATTTTCCACTTTTTTTTTTGAAGGTTTTTTCAGGGCATAAGCAGATGCTGGATAGCGGCCTCTGCGATGTAGTGGTGGTTTCTACTCCAAATATGACTCACTTTGAGATTTTGATGGATATTCTTAATTATCCGAAACCCCATCATGTGTTAGTGGAGAAGCCTTTGTGCACAACTGTTGCAGATTGCAGAAGGGTCAGGCACCCCATATGCTGAGTAACTTTATTATCTTTCCTTCTTTTTTGGCTTCAATTGACTAGTTTGACTAGTTAGGATTCTATAGGGAAGGGCAAAAGATAAGCTTTTGAGTTTTCAGAGAATGCGTTCATTTATGAACATACCTTTCTGCATTCATCCCATTGTGTGATGGAAGGTTCCATTCCTTTGACAAAGTTTGCTAGTCCCTTTTACTGCTAATTTTTTCGTTTCATAGTTTGTAATTTGGCAAAGCACACACTAAACAAAACTAGGGGAAGCTACTTCGATTTTGAGTTAGTTATGTCAGCGAAGAAACATTTTGACACAACACCTATCAATCTGTCTGAATCTCTATGTATGACTTGGAGATGCATAAGTGAAACTTCAGTCTGTTTCCATGGTATAATTATCCTCAACTTTACCAGTCTCTCAGGGCATTGCTTCAGAATTGTATCCCGTTCACAAGCTTTTGCTCTTAATAACTGGTGACTGTAATTTATTTCTTTGGATCTCCCACGAATAAGTTATCTTTTGCATGCTTAATCCCATATTCTATGTTTATAGATGTTTGGTGTTAATATAAAGGATTCTAATACCACTGAATCAGGTTGTGGAAGCTGCCAAGAGAAGACCAGATATGCTGGTACACGTTGGGCTTGAGTACAGGTACATGGCACCTGTTGCTAAACTGATAGATATAGTCAAATGTGGAACGCTAGGGCAAGTCAAGATGGTGGCTATCAGAGAGCATCGATTTCCCTTTCTTGTTAAGGTAGATAAGGAACGATTTTGTATTGGTTTGGCATCCATTGAGTTGTTAAGACATGCTTGTTGTAGGTGAATAACTGGAACCGGTTCAACTGTAATTCTGGTGGTACTTTGGTAGAGAAATGCTGCCACTTTTTTGATCTGATGAGGCTATTTGCTGGTGCTAATCCTGTTCGTGTAATGGCATCTGGAGCCATTGATGTTAATCACAAAGATGAAATCTATGATGGAAAGGTTAGATTTTTTGTGGAATTCTCTAGTCCATAGTCCACATACACAGAAACTGGATAGAGTAGCTGGAACTGTGCAGCAGTGTACTGTGGGCTATATAATCCATGTCAAGTTTGTGCTGCAGATTTACATTGACTAAATACCTCATTTTCACAAAGTTCTCCTATGATCCATTTTGGTTTTGGATATGGTACCTTTTCTCATAGTCTGGATGAAATTTCTTTATGTTTGGTTGTAGTAATCAATAATCTTCGCTACATATTAGTTTGGGTTATGATTAACTCAATGGGTGACAGAGAGCAAATTGAAATGGGAAAACAACTTACTAGAGGAAACTTAACTCTGATAGGTCACATTTTTATGTGTTTTTATATTATGTACTCTTGTTACTTGTGATCATGTGACTCAAGAGTTCTTCTTTCCTCGTGTTGGGTTCAGGTTCCTGACATCATTGACAATGCTTATGTAATCATTGAGTTCGACAATGGTTCTCGTGGCATGCTTGACCTTTGTATGTTTGCTGAAGGGAGCAAGAATGAACAAGAGATATCTGTTGTTGGTGACGGTGGGAAGGTAAATGTCCTCCTAGCTTATCCTGTCTCCCTCCTTATGCAAGTAAGAGCTACACGTATTATGAACATGTTCTCCATTATGTAAATGCTGCAATTATGAAGAACTGCAGCATTAATTTGCATTTTCCTCTATGCCATTGTTGCTTCTCATTCTGTAATCACTGTAGCGGAAAATTGGAGATGAATGACATGTCATTGGTAGTACAGACCTTAGTTTACATTTTTCTCAGAATGTGTTTCCTATTCTATGTAGGATTCTGTGTTTCTGATATAACTCAAATTAGTGTTGCATCTGTTTCATTTCTTACTATATATTCTAGGGTGAGGCCTTTGTTCCTGAAAGCATTGTACGCTGGGGCACTCGAGTTGGGGGAAGGGAAGGTGTACAAACCTTGCAAGCCTCAGATGATCGAATACAGTGAGTCTCTCCCCTTGTATTGCATGCCTTCTCGTTTAAGTCAGCTAGTATGGCTGCTGATCTGCAAACCTATAGTATTTTACCTCACATAAATTTTGCTCATCAGATATGATGGACTGCATCATGGTTCCAGCTATTTGGAACATCTGAACTTTTTGTCTGCGGTCAGAGCTAAAGGGGCACAAGCTCCTGCTGTGAATCTGCATGATGGATTGATTTCGGTAGCTATTGGAGTTGCAGGACAACTATCGATTGAGAAAGGTCGATTTGTTACGATCGAGGAAGTCATAAATGAATAAACTCGAGTCTTCAACTTGTGTCCTCCAATACCAGCTAATGTGTCTTGTTATTCTCATTTTACACTACCTAAAGTTGCAAGTAAAATACAATCAATCGACTAACTGGAGCAACTTATATTTGATCTTTTTTTTTTACACCGCAATGATAACATTTTTATAACCTAATATAAGAGAAGGAGGAGCCGATGAGAGTTGAATCACCATTGAAAAAAACCACTGAAGGCAGCTACATATAATGGCAAATCGGTGGGAGGTCAAGGGTTCATCCCACGTTACCAAAACTTAAGTTCTTGGTAGTATATTTGATCTTGAATGTCTGCAATTGGTTTTTTTTAGCTTTTTTTTAAACTAAAAAAAAATTTCAAAATTTAGGATCTAAACTTGAGAACACAACAAAATAAATTTTTCAAAATCAGAATCTATAATTAGGTTTTGAAAATCAATTGAGAACAAGGTCAAGAAATCAAGACGAATTATGATACTTTAGATACCAATTAAACTTAACCCACTAAGAAATAACAACTAATGAGTAGAATAATCATTAATAATGCACGAAATTGTTTGCAATTTTTTTAAATATTCAATAAAAATGTTTTTAATAAATTTTATTTTTTAACCATCCATTCAAAAAAATTTTGAGAATAAATAATAGAAAAAAGAAATATAAACTATTTGTAAGCATCAATCAAGGAGGAGTACGATGCCGTTTCCTCCATCCATTTCCAGTCAGTGTTTCCAAATGTTGGATGCAGAACTTTCGCGCATATAAATTGGCGGGGGTTTCAAAATACATCATTTAAAATACCTCCGTCCCGCCCCTCCCCTTCCCTTCTCTCTCTCAATCCCCTTTTCAAATTGTTACAGTGTACCCTTACGAGTTCAAATGGAAGACCTAGACGATGCCGGAGAGAAGTCAAGCTTCGTCGTCGGCCTCATCGAGAACAGAGCCAAGGAGGTTTTATCGATACATTTTTCACTTTGCGATTTTCCGGTTTAACTGAAACCTGTAAAATGCATGTTTGAATACCAAAGGAAACATGAATGTGAAATTTTCGAAAAATTTATACCAAGTATCTACTTGAATTCCACTGATCACATCTCAAAATTTCCTTTTTTCGTATTTTGGGCTCCTGAATTCATCTGAATGTGTTAGCGATGGTATTAGTTTGGTGAATTTTTCCTCCTGAGGAAATATTTCTCGTTGTACGATGTATATATGCTGCTAAAAATCGCATAGCTTTTCCTTTTGCAATACGCTCTCGTGTCTGTAAAACTTACACGGATGAATCTGAATCGTTTGGTGTCGGATTTGGTAGATATACGTAACACGTGGATACAAATTTATTAGTGTTCAATTGTGTGGATTACCTGTAAACTTGATAGTACATCTCTAATACGGTGATGGTTAAAGCTGCGATAAAATCTGTTTCTCAATAAATTAAGCTGAATTATTCATCTTCTATTAGAGACACGTTTTCTAATTGCTGGGAACAATTCTAAACACAAAAATGGAAAAAAAATTGGAGGGTATTGCAACCTTCGATCTCAGTATAAATCATCCTACATTTGATTTATGCTTTGACATTTTATACGGAGATATAATTTTCAACCACGACCTGATTTTGTATACCTTCCCCATTGTTTTGTTTCCAAAGATGTTCGTTTCAGTTTATATTTACAGGTTTGACAACAAAAGAGAGTTTCACTATGATCATAGTAGTATCAACTTTAAAAAAAATTCATTCTGTTAATCTTATCCAGATGAAGACAGAGAATACACTGCTAATAATTATGATCTCGCCAGCTGAATTCATTTAGTGACTAATGCTGAAAATTATCATGCCTAATTGGCTGTAGTAATCTTATATCTAGGTTGGAGTGGCTGCTATTGACTTGAGGTCTGCTTCTCTGCATCTCTCTCAGTACATTGAGACAAGTAGCTCCTACCAGAATACAAAGACCATACTGCAGTTCTACGATCCTATGGTCATTATTGTTCCTCCAAATAAGCTGGCAGCTGATGGTATGGTTGGTATCTCAGAATTGGTTGATAAATTTTGCACATCAACAAGAAAGGTATGACCCCTGTCTCTATGTTTATAGAAGTGTGTTTGTTTGCTTGACAGAAACTCCATATTTTTAATGTCCAAGGACATAACAGTATCTGCTTATTCTGATGGCACAGGTTATAGTGTCTCGAAGTTACTTTGATGACACCAGGGTAGTTCTTAGACTCTCTTTTCTCAATTACCTAGTTAATTTTGGATTATAAGTATATTTCCAACCACTTTGGAGAAATATTGCAGGGGGCTGTGCTGGTAAAAAATTTAGCTGCCAAAGAACCATCTGCTCTTGGTTTGGATACCTACTACAAACAATATTATCTTTGCTTCGGTGCAGCTGCTGCGACTGTCAAATGGTACTAAAGTTTTATTTACTGCTTCTAGTGATGCTTGAAATGTCTATTCCACAAGCATGAATTGTGCTGTTGTTGCTGGCATCTGATGTCCTCTTAGTTATTAATATACCAATGAATCTAGCAGATCTATGACCATGAACATGACTTCATTGATTATTGATCTTTAAATTTGTTGCAACTAATGTACGTTTACTTACAGTCTTGTACCTGGGAGGATTTGTGATAAAGTAAACTTTCACTCTTGTGGTGAACTTGAGATGGTTGTAGAGCTAATCTTGAATTGTACTGTAAAATAAGATTACAAATGCGGTAAAGTAGCAAGGAGCTAACAATAGTTCAAGAGGAGACATAAGATATTGGTGTTTGGCATTTCATGTATTCTGTTTCCACAGATTTCCATGGCACATATCTTGTTCTGAGTTAAGCCCTTGGAATTTTGATAATGTCCTGTAGTCATGAATGCCTTTTGAGACTGGTCTGCATTTCTTTTTGTTGTAGGTAAGGTAAATTGTTTCTGAGAAATGGTTTGCTTCAATTTTATGCAGGACTGAAGCAGAAAAGGGAGTGATCATCACAAACCACTCATTGTCGGTATGTATTTTGTTTATTATCTGCAATGAAATATGAGCAGTAGATGCTACCATTGGGAAAATATTCTAGCAAATTGGAGAATGAATAAAATTACAGAAATTCTGGACCTTTGACTTCTTCTCCTAACCAAACTTAGATAGTTGTGAAGAATCAGAATCAGTGATGATCCAGTTCATATGTGGTATTCTCTGCCAAAATCTGCATGAGAGGTTACCTTACATTTATGCATTCGAACACATTAGTGGTCTTAGTGGTTCTCACAAATATGTTAGTGAAGCAATGATTGCTTACCATGTCAGAGAAGGTTGATTGAAGCAGGAGACCATATCTAAAGATTAGATAAATGGTTCTTTTACAGATATGATTATGTCATTTGAAGTTATTGTGGAGCCTAATTGCATATCTGAAGTAACATGTTTTCTTGGTTTAGTATGTTTTACAATGGTGATGTTATGGGTCTGCTTTCATGATTCCTGCAAATTTGGCATGCTTAAGTTCTGTTGAAATCAAAGGCACTTTGCTAAGCTTTGGTGTCCCATATAGAAAGAGGAGATTGAGTTTTAGATGTAAAAATATTAAATCTATTCTACAATCACAGTCAATTTCAGTGTCTTGTAATGTCCTCAGTCTTTTTGCTTTATGGGTAGAAATTATCCTAACTGTGGATTTTCCATTTCTCAGGTTACCTTTAATGGATCATTTGGTCACATGAATATTGACACGACTAGGTCATTTTCTTAACTGGAAGTTGGACAATTCTTTTTTATGACAATTTTGTATCTAAGCTGTTTATATGGATATTTTCCCTATCTGAATATGGTGTAGAGGTTATTCAAGAAGAGATAATCAGCATGTTTCCACATAAATTTAAGATTGTCAAGCTCAAAAGTGCTGCATTTCTGTACGTGTTTTATTTCTTTACTGATGACAGTGTCCAGAATTTGGAAATCATTGAGCCTCTGCAGTCCACCCTCTGTGGTACAAACAACAGAAAGAGAAGCTTGTTTCAGATGCTAAAGGCAACAAGAATAGTTGGAGGGTATGTTTATTACCTGGTCTCCAAGTCGTTAAAGTATTCATGTTTAACTAGTGCTTATCAAGGAAGTCCCTAGCTTTGACATTAGCAAGTGGTTGTACTGCCTCTCTCTCTCTCTCTCTCTCTCTCTCTCTCTATTTTTCCAGTATTATGGGGAAGAAAAATTGTATATTAGTCTCAGTAGCTTGTTGTTTGCTTAGGTGGAAATGTCATTGCACAGGGGTAAAAGAATTTGCTGTTTTTTAAACTATCTATGCTGCATACTTACACTTAAATTGATTACAGAATCTCTAACATTCAAGTATGCTACTAGGTTTGTTGGCTACAAAAAGAGACGCTTTTATGTACCATTGCTAATTTTAGCATATTATTCACCTTTGGATCATGCTTTCAGGTTTAACATGACTGGATTTCTTGATATCTTTTTCGCAGGACTAGACTTCTGCGAGCCAATCTTTTGCAGCCTCCGAAAGATATTGAAACTATCAATGCTCGACTTGATTGCCTGGTCAGTATCCACAAAGTCCATTAAAACAAAAACAAGAATGGATGCTATCCACTATTGTTTTTATAGTCAATAAACATGAGTTGGACAAGTTCTGTAACTTCAAATAAAAGAAAGGTATAACCAGTTGGTATAAATCCTTTAATAAGATGTTTTTGCCGAAGCACATTATTTTTTTCATTTTTTTGGCAATAAAGCTGTCTTCTTGATGTAAGGCCATATTTTTGGTGTTCTGGTTGGGCATATACTTAGAAGCAAGAATATAGTGATTGAGAAAGGTCTTTTGAGCAATTTGAACGAATCTAAAAAATTGAAACAAGAAATTCTCAAATGTATTACAAGTCTATGCTATTAAATTAGTAGTCATCTTCTAGATGCTGAAAACGTGACACAGATAATGGTATTGCTGGCATATTGTAAGAGCCTTGTAGAATTGATTAGGTAAATAGGCTGGAATGCAATCTTTAGAAATCTCCATTTCATGAATGCGTTATATGAACTAGTGATTAAGGCGCACACAATGGGTGTGTAAATAATAATTATTGTATTATTTGTAAAATTAGTTTCATAAAAATTCATTCATTGAAAATAAATTTGTTAATGAATTCTATGAAAATAAGAATCTATAGATGAGTAGTTTTTTAGTAGTTATCTATAAATAGGGGTAGTTACTAAAATGAATAACAATTCTATTAAAATAAGAAAAAAAGATAATATTTTGAGTATGGCTAGACCATTTTTCCCTTTATTGCAAGGGTAAAAAGGCAGTTCAAAGAGTGTCAAAAAGGTTAACCCATAAAGGAGCTCATGCCATATATAAAATAAAATGTTGAAAAATTTCCTAACTGGTAGGATGTTGCTCTTACATCAGTAGCATGGTAGAATCAGTAATTGTTGTCCACTCACGTAGAAGATTAATTAAATGCCCTTTAAACAGGATGTATCACTGTTTTTTTACTCACCAGAATTTGAGATGTTCTATGGTCAATTAAAGCAACTACTTCATCCTTGATCATGTGAATCCCCTAAAATTGAATAACTTTAATTTCTCTCAACTGAACTTCAAATATAGTCATATTTATACCTATTTTGTCATATTTTCCATTATAAGTTCTAATTGTTCTGTTTGATTAAATGGACTAAAAGTATTAAGCTTTTTACTGTAGGATGAGCTTATGAGCAACGAGCAGCTGTTCTTTGGCTTGTCCCAGGCTCTTCGGAAGTTTCCCAAAGAGACAGGTAACTGTTAGAGTAAAAAAGGGAAGTGGAAAAATCTCCTATCTGGGAAAAATGACTATCCACTCTTTCTCCAGATAGGGTCCTTTGCCACTTCTGCTTTAAGCCAAAGAAAGTTACTAATGGAGTGCTGGCCATTGACAATGCAAGAAAGAGTCAAATATTGATATCAAGTATTATCCTACTCAAAACAGCTCTTGATGCATTACCACTACTCTCGAAGGTGCACTGTGAGTCAATCCTTTTTCCTTTTTGGTGGGTATGGAATACTGTATTGGCTAACATCCACATGAATTTGTTCATGTCAGGTCCTTAAGGATGCCAAGTGTTTTCTACTGACAAATATTTACAAGTCTGTTTGTGAGAATGAAAAATATGCTTCCATAAGGAAAAGGTAACTTCCAAGTCAACTTCTACTTTCTAAGATTATACATTTCTTTCTGAAGCACACGTGCTTGAAAGTAAAATGGGAGGAATAGATGAAATTCTTATTAGATATTGCAGATTTGTGTAAGAGATATGCATACAACTACTCGAAAAAACAGAAGCACATACGGTTTTCTTTCGACTAAAACTGGTATATGATGCTGGGTAAAAGGAAAAAGTTATGATAATCATTGCGAATCGAATCTGTTCCACATCTTGCCTTTAGTCAACCATGGACAACCAGAGCTTCTCCCTCTCATTTCAGACTGGATTGCCCAAGATTTTGTTTTCACATGTGCCCTCATTCCAGTTCCACCCCTCTAGCTTCATCCTTACTCTTTTAAGATTTGTTGCCACTCTAGGTGGCCTATTCACTTGCTTAATCAAATGTGGATGTAGTTATACGAAACTGAATCCATAGCATGTATGACTTTTTATACGTTCTCCTGTGATGATGTCAGCATTATAAAAGAGTTGCACGTTTTGACTAGCAATAAGTGATCCAGTCTGGAAATGCTACAAGGTTTACCATACTGTCTATAATGCATCATGAAAATTGATGTCAATCATTTCCGCATTGCATGTTAAAAAGTACTTCCATGATTTTCAAATCTGGCAATCTACAAACAACATTTCTCGAACTTATTTTTGTAAAACCAATATGTACAGAATTGGGGAGGTGATTGATGAAGATGTGCTTCATACCCGTGTTCCTTTTGTTGCACGAACACAGCAGTGTTTTGCTGTCAAGGCAGGAATTGATGGACTTCTGGATATTGCAAGGAGATCTTTCTGTGACACCAGTGAAGGTTTGTGTTTGAGTTATATATTTTGTTTTGTTTTCCTCAGAATGTGTGACTCTGATGGTCCTAATTGGTGTCAAAATAGCAGCTATACACAACCTTGCAAACAAGTATCGTGAAGATTATAAGCTACCAAATCTGAAAATCCCTTTCAACAATCGACAAGGGTTTTACTTTAGCATTCCACAAAAGGACATCAACGGAAAACTTCCAAGCAAATTCATACAGGTGTTTTAGTGAGATATTCTTCTTATTAAAACTATTCCCGGGTCATTTTGCTAACTTAGTAAACGCTTAATGCACAAAGCAGGTCGTGAAGCATGGAAATAATATCCATTGTTCTACTTTGGAACTTGCTTCTGTGAGTTTCCTGATCATCACATGCTGTAGTATCCATTTGTTAAAATGTAAACTATACTGTGATTTGCATCTATTGGTTCTGAAAACTGCAACCATTTTAGCTTCTTCTTCTTTTTTCTTTAACCTTTTTAAGGCGATGAGCAACACACTACCTGTGTGGTTGTGGTCACCTTTTCTTCAATTAAAAGAAAAGGTCAAGCTGCAAAGTTGTTGAAGCTCTGGTTAGCTGGACAATGGAGGAATACAAATTTTGGGTCTATTCTACAAATTTTCTTGGTTACTTAAAGGGGAGAGTTGGATCTTGACAGTCATATTGGACTATTTAATCAATTAAGTTGAGAATTATCAAGTTAGCTTCCACTGAATCATTACTTTGTGATTTCAAAGAACTGCTTCTGCCTATTTGTACCATTTCCATGTCTTACAAGATTATTTTTTCATTTTCACCCATAGCCTGCTTATCCTTTGCTGGGTGACAGTGGAAGCATTATCCATTCTGATGTTCTGTCTGTGTTGATTGTTGCTTTTTAGCAGAGACACTTATGAGTAGAGTATATTTAGTTCTGCCCAACCTGAACCACTAAGCTTTACCACCTTGTAATGTTCAAGGAGATGGTTTAACTGTTGGCATTGAAGTATAAGCTTTGCAGTTATGCTCTTTTCTTCAGATAATGCATGAAATCCTTTTGATCATTCTCCTCTTGTTGCATGAAACTAACAGTTGAATGTAAGGAACAAGTCTGCAGCTAAAGAATGCTATACAAGGACAGAGCTTTGCCTGGAAGGTAGATTGATAGCTAAATTTCAAAATCCTTTGATTTTCTTTTGCACATCAGTTGGTTCTGTTGAGTTGAAAAGTGAACTCTTTGGAGGGTGAATCTTTCACATTTAACCTAGTAAATCAGGGGACATTACTTGAACATATTAGGCCAGTTTCATTTGTTCATGATTTGAAATCATCACTTACTGCCAGAACTTTTGTTTCATTTGGTTTTTATCAGACCAGCTTCAAGCATAATTATTTTGTTTTCGGAGGAGAAATAATCTTCTCATGAGTTCATTCTTCAATATTGTTTTCCCAAATGTGCTAGTCAAACTCTTCATTTGGTTTTATAGCTCAATTGCTTATATCAATCTAGTGAACGCATATCACCAGGAACAAGCATTGTCGACAGGCACATGCTATGTGTTGTTTAAACATATTAAACAGTTCTATTGTAAGTTATTGCGCTGGCTTTAGTAGATCTGTTCAACTTCTGATAGAACCACTATAATGATATAGTCTCAATCAGTTATTTGCAATTTTGTGCTTTCTTTATCTGATTGAGGCACTTATACAATTTCTTTTGGTATAAACATGCAGAATTGATGGATGCCATACGTCAAGATGTATCTGTGCTTACCCTTCTTGCAGAGGTCTTATGCCTCTTGGATATGATAGTTAACTCATTTGCTAACATGATATCGACTAAGCCTGTTGATCAATATACTAGACCTCAATTTAGTTGTAAGTACTTCAATTAGCTGTCTTGATACTTATTTCTTGTGGTGATGAAAGAATGATTGATTTTTTTCACTTGGTAGATGATGGCCCGCTAGCAATTGATAGTGGAAGGCACCCTATCCTAGAAAGCATCCATAATGAGTTCATTGTATGTCATGGATAGTCTTAACTGAATCTTGGCTCAAAATTAAATTCATCTAGCCTAACTTCTTCTTCTTCTTATCTCTCTCTCTTTTTTTTTGGGTGCAGCCTAACAATATCTTCCTTTCTGAAGCATCAAACATGGTAATTGTTATGGGCCCAAACATGTAAGAAACTTATTCCAGAAAATCTCTTTGGCCACACATTCTTAGTTAAGAATCCTTAGGAAACTGATCTTTGAAGTTCTGATGTTATAATACAATGAAATATTTGAGCATAAATAACCACAAAAAGAATTCTTCTTAAGAAGTTCTCTCTCATCTTGAATAAAGAATTGTCTTTGAAATTCATCTAAAATCTGAAATTAGTGCTCAGTGTTTTTGCTATTTTAATTTGTTGAGACATTAACATAATCTTGATATCATGATATAAATTTTGAATTTTTCCTCTTGTATTACAATTGGTGCATAATTAAATTATTTACTGCAGTAGCTGAAAAATTGTCCTTCAACCAAAGCCACTAAGATTACATCATTTGCAGAAAGTTTTAAAATTCGAGCGGGAACATTGGTACCCAGATCAATTGGTTTAATCAATTCTAGTTTTGAATATTTTTGAAGAAAATGTAGAAACATATTGGTTCCGAGGCTATAGACAACATTTCTTTATGTTTCTTCCACAAATTTGATGAAAAGACTAGCTTTTAAACACCTAAAATGTGGAATTAAGTCAAAAGTGAAGGACCTAAAGAAATGGAAAATACCTTTGGTCAACTGAGTCATCTGGGTCTGACTAAGATGGTTCCAGACACTGGCTCAGCATCAATTCAAATTTCATATCTGACAATTCCTGGCAAAGGTAGTTGAACTGGCTGTCAAAACAATGTATGACAGCAAGGACATGAGTTTGTATTAGAAAACTTTTGCTTAATTGACTTCTGCTAGAAAATTTGCAACGAAGTAATTATTTGCAGCATGCACACGTGTTCTCCGACTGCTAAGCATTTTGTAAAAGCAACGCAGAGAGAGTATTTGGAATCACTATAAGAAAAAAATTGCAACTAGCTAGTGTGATTGCTCATTTTGAATTTAGTATAGAGACAACTTGAGTTTTCCAATGCAAAATGCCAGGAAAATTTTTTTAAAAAAATGGTAATGAAGATTCAAAAGGCCTACTGGCTGTCTCTGTACTTATTCATTTTCAGTCAATTTCCTAGAGAGGAGTTTTAGACCTGCATAACTACCATCTTTAAGAAGCTTCTGTTGGTACTTCTTGCTTAAACTCATAAGCATAATATCTGCAGCATAGAGTAAGTGTTCCCTTTTCCTCCAGGGTACATAAACAAAGAGAAGGCAGATTTGTGTAGCTTTTCAAACAGTGCACTTTCATTTTCTTTCCCTCTTTCCTGAGTTCATATGCACTTGGAAAGAGGCCATTGTTGGGGCCACTTGACAATTTTCCTTGAATTATTCCCTTAATGATCCTTCTATGTTTCCTTTAGGAGCGGAAAGAGTACATACCTTCAACAAATTTGTTTGATAATAATCCTCGCGCAAATTGGTTGCTACATCCCTGCCCGCTTTGCTACTGTGAGGATAGTTGATCGCATATTTACAAGGATGGGAACCATGGACAACCTTGAATCAAACTCTAGCACGGTACTGAATTTCATTTCCTAATGTTTATAACCTTGTTTTTTATTTCCTATGTTTGTGGTAAGCACATATACATAAATTCCTCTCATCCCA
This sequence comes from Coffea eugenioides, assembly GCF_003713205.1. Classification (NCBI taxonomy): domain Eukaryota; kingdom Viridiplantae; phylum Streptophyta; class Magnoliopsida; order Gentianales; family Rubiaceae; genus Coffea; species Coffea eugenioides. Next base: position 43,206,853 of record NC_040042.1, on the reverse strand, counting down.
TTATCCCATAAAAAGCTGATCCTGTGATGTACTTTTTAATCTTCTTATTCTTTTAGTCATAATCACATAATTACACTGTTAAACTCATCTTTCCTGATATATGGCTGCTTAGCCCAATTTTAGTTGCTAAACTAGAAAATAACAGCCAATCCTTGTACGAAATTATGTTATTCATGTTATGTGCAACTAGTGCCCTTTTCTTTTATTTAGCTGCACTTTATTTTCTGCATTTGACTCTGCTGATTTCACCAACTTATGGTCCACGGAAGTGATAGTAAAGTAGTTCCTGTGATATATTAATTTATTTTTATGTTGTCAAAGCTTACTCAAATATTTATTGAATCTTCATATTCCATTGATTGAATACTTACCCAATTGCAGTTTACAATTGAAATTATAATGTGGGTTGAAACAATAACCACATGGGAACGTTGACTTCTAAATGCAAAAACTATTGCGCTAGTGTTTTATGTCTACCTTGTGATCTTTGAAAGAATATGCAGCTCTTATCCGTTCAAGCTCTCTGCTTAAAGAAAGGGTGATGCATATTTACTGTTCATTCCTTTAGTGAGAAAAAAAAAAACTCATAGCTCGTAGGGTAACAAAATTGGTTGCAAACTTTAGATTACCACCAGGGGAGAAAGGCCCTAATGATTATTGCATGCTTTCTTAGTGCAGTTTATGATGGAGATGAAAGAGACCGCCTTTATTATGCAGAATGTCTCCCCTAGGTATGTGAACAACGAGCACTGAAACACAGATTGGCTTCAGTAAAGATGTAAAAGTTGACTTTATGATGAAAACAGGAGTCTGATTGTTATGGATGAACTGGGGAGAGCGACTTCTTCCAGTGATGGATTTGCAATTGCATGGAGCTGTTGTGAGCACCTGTTATCAGTGAAAGCGTAGATTCCCTACTCAACTCTTTTTTCTTAGCGAACTGCATTGCTTCCTTTTTATCATTTTAAATCATTCATTATGGCATTTGTATTTGAAACCATCAATTCTGTAAGCATTTAGCAAAAGAATATTGACCATGATGAGTAGAGAGTTAAGACGAAGTTCTTTGTATTCAAGTGCAAAATATTTAATGTGTTGCTTCTGAAACCAGTCACTTATTTGTGGTGCCGCTGCAAGAAAAATGTTCTCAGTGTCTTGATAATGGGAATTCCTTTGGTGAACCTTTTTCAGTTCTTGGTCTCAGGCCTTATGTAAGCAATCATGCGTCTGCATTAGAAAATTAAGTGGAATATACTCATTTATTCTGGAGAAATCACAATGCAGCTCACTCTTGTAGGCTTTGAACTTTAGCGTTGTATCTTTTTGCATTCTTTTTCTAGTATTAATTCTGAATAATCTAAATTTTACCATTTACATAAGATGGAATGCCAGCAGGGTTCAGGATTTGGTGCTATATATTTCTGCTGATCATTTTGGAGTTAAATATGCTTTAGTAAGAAGAAAATGACAACATAATTAACTTTTGTGAACTCTGCACTAATCTTTTGGCTTGTCTGAATTAGAAGATAAAGGTTGCTTAAGCAAAGTTTGGTAGGCCAATGGTTCTTTAAAGTTATCTGTCGTTTGGCCTATTTGGTATTTTTCTCAGTGCTGATAGCTGCATCTGATAAGATTTTTCCTCTTTTTTCTCGTGGATTTTTTCACTTACAAATGTGTTGTACTGATGGTGTTTGTAACTTGTCAACTTGTAATGAAAAAGCATCCAGGCCTGTGTATTAAGTGGGAGACAACTAAGTAGCCTTGAAACTCTATCTATCTTTTACACTATCGAGTTTCTTCTTGCTTTTACCGTTTTGGTTGTATGTCAGGTATACCATATTTGCTACTCATATGGAGAACTTATCAGAACTTGCCACCATTTACCCAAACGTAAAAATTCTTCACTTTCATGTTGACATAAAAAACAACCGTATGGATTTCAAGGTATCAATTTCCTTTAAGATTTTTTTTTTTGTAGGGGGTAAAGCTGCTTCTTTTGTTATTCACTCATTTTATTTGACCAGTTTCAACTAAAAGATGGACCACGACATGTACCACATTATGGGCTGAAATTAGCAGGAGTAGCTGGATTACCTAGTTCAGTGATTGAAACTGCCAAAAGCATCACCGCAAAGATTACAGAGAAGGTGATTGTCTGTTCATAATCTCATCATTTTTGGGAATTCAGTAGATGCAAACAGGATGAGCATAATTGTTCATGATGCTGCCCTGTGACCTTAGTTTGTCATGGTGGCTGCTGGACCACATTAGATAGCTATAACCTCGTTTATCTGGCTTTTATTTCACATTGGCATCAAACTATTGTGAACTCTCTGATGAAGAAATACAATGGGAAAAACTAACAGATATCAACTTTAAGAACTAAAACATATTCAGGATACTGAATTAATACTGAGATATTAACTAGAAACTCTGATTCAACAGTTATTCTATTACGAATACTGTGTGCCTAACTTAGGTGTGCTGTTAGTGCTCTTCGTTACGTTTATAGTACTGTCAATTATAGGTCTTCAGTATAATGGGAGATAGCTGGCTCCATGCTGTGATTTTGATGAGCTTTGTATGCATGGTTTAATATATGGAAGAAAACAAAGAAACATAAAAACCGAAAGTTTCAAGAAATTACTGGGAAAAAACTAAAGAGAAGTAAAACCATAGGAGTTGTGCAATTCTCTAAAATGGAGCCTTATCTTGAAGAAAAGGAAAAAAAAAAAGATAGAAGATGGGACCAACTTACAATATGCATATTCTGCTTTTTCTTCCGTGCCACTGCCAGCGGTTAGTTTATACAAGTAGGTTGCTAAAACTATAAATTTGCTTGCTAAGTAGGTTGCTAAGTAGTTTATACAAGTAGGTTTAGTTTATACAGCGGTTAGTTTATACAAGTAGGTTGCTAACACTATACAAGTAGATTGCTCTATGTGTGTGTGTTTGCTTGCAGGTGGCTTGTTTTCTTTAAAATTAAGGATCTGGAACCGTAGAGGCAATTGTACATTTCAGTTAAATGTTCTCCTAATATTGCGTTACTGCTCAACATGCAACTGGTTGTAGAACTTAAATAAGGAATTAGTGGTCTGTTTGGCTATGCATCGTCGTTGTCTATGATGTCAGGATAATAGAAAATTTGTTTGGTAATTCTTTCACGTTTAGGTATTTACATAGGCATCTTTACTTGTAACATGCACAATATCACACACATTTCTTCACTTTGCTTGGCATCTTGCCTTAAACTCCTTGTAGCATAATTATGCTCTTCGACTAGCTGAAGACACATGATTTTGAGGCAAAATTAGCAGTACAGATCTGCCGAGCATTGCTGTCTTAACTGTATTTTAATTTGTCCTTATTTTCGTATACAGGAAGTCAGAAGAATGAAAATAAATTCTCTACAATACAATGACATCCAAATGGTTTACCGCGTAGCTCAACGCTTGATGTGTTTGAAATATTCGAATCAAGATGAAGATTCAATCCGAGAAGCATTGCAAGGCCTCAAGGAGAGCATCCTCAATGGAAGCCTATAGTTGCTTTCTCCCATGTATTGGTAGGTGCTTTCAAATCTTAACTAGTACAATTAGAAAGGTTATTCGAATTTTCTTCTTGTCAACTTTTACTGAAAACACTTGATACTCACAACCGAAAATTGAGCATATTTTGATCTAACCGGTGCATTAAAATGTGTGAAGGCGGAGTTTAATCAGTATTGCATCCGAACTGGCACACTACCCGAGAATAGCGAATACTTACAACTGTTTCCTCAAGGTTTTGGATGTGCAACAGACCAAGAGCGAGAAAGCCCGGAACGTTCATTTTGGTAATTTGCCCAACCAATGCCTAATCCCATTGTCCATTCTCTCCCCTTCTCTAGAAACAGTCGAGTCAATAGTTGAAAAGACCATCAAGAATCCAATTTGGGCAGTTTATGCGGGATTAAATATCCAATCATTAGGAGCAGTTATCAAGGAAATAAGAGCACCGGCCCAAGATATTGATCTGCTTGAGTAAATGGTGTTAAAAGTAGTCAGCACCACCTTCACCCCAACCAGCAACTTCAAACCCGAAAGACTGTGTAGTCACTCGAACAAAGAAGAGCGCAAAACCTTTTATGCGGCATGTTGACTCGTAAATCTTGCCTCGCCTTTGATCGTATGCTTGTTTGCAAAATGATCAAACTGCACTCGCAGAGAGTCAAGGCGACTAACATTACCGTGCAAATGTTAAAATGAAGCACCCTATTCGGGCAGAATTGCCGAAAAGATGACAAATAATTCCACATTTTTCACACAAACAGGTTAAAACAATCTCAAACTGTTTGTAAGCAATGATGCCTAGACATGAAGGATAACGGCCACCAATGTCAAACTCTTGGGACAAAAAATCAATGGTGACTTTTCTTTTCCATCTGTGCTGAAGGATATGAAGCAATATTTCGAGAAATTCAAATATAAAATCTTAAAATCTATTAGTTGTTTTTTTAAGCAAGACCATTGAACTAGAAAAAGATCAGCCATGTCGAAATTCAGCTTGCACATACGCTAGAACAGTGAATAATTGTTAACAACATACAAACGACTGTTAGCTGGAGTTACTACAGAAACTGTCATTTTTATTTAATACTTAAAAAGTATTATAACTGTTACAGCAGGGCTAAGTGGATCTTCAGCGATGTTATGAAGACCAAGAAGTCACTAATAACACAAGCATACAACACAGTCTATAGAGCCAAACAAGGGCTTCCTTGCCCAAAAACCTTAAAGTTGAGTAGTACAACCCTTTCGCCAGGACGCCAAAATTGTGAACCTTCGCAACCTAAGGACCTGCAGAAATCATTAAAATGACAAAATCAATTAATACGTGCACGAGAGAGGCAGGGGGTACAGGTTTAGGCGTCTGAGTATAATGGACAACACTTTATTTGTTATATCTCTGATTTTCAAACTACTTCTCAGTATTCTGTTGTATTCTTATTAAAACAGGAAGCCATGACAACAACCACCAAAAGAATCTCATTATGGAATTATGCCAGATAAATAATTTCAATACTCCCCAACTGAATGAAATACAACACGTTTCTATAAAGGAAAGCCAAGTAAATGTAGAAAAGAAAAGCAGATGATGAGAAGCTAACAATAATCTTGAACCTAGAGTCAGCACCAAACTTGGTGAACATATCTTGCAACCACTTATTGTGCGAGATCAAAAAGAGCTTTAAAGGTATCTATGCTTTAGAAGGAAGAATGCCATTTTTTGTTGCATATACAGAAATTTACAGTAATGAGAAAAGAAGAAAACCCCATAGGCTAGAGTTTGCCCAGATGATGGAGTAAAAAAAAAAACCCTAGCAAGGATGAGGAATACTTTCTCAGCATCAACTTCAGAATAGAAAACCATAGAGATTTGACATCCCAAATAAACACTTCCAATTGTTGTACTAACAACTGATACGCAATCTGAAATCTCCACTTAGAGAGATTAATGCAAGCATGAATGACTACAACAACAACAATTCATTTAGCAAGTACAAATATTGCTTACTGTAGTTGCAAAATTTCAACCCATTATTCAGCATCTATACCACATCAGAAATTTTATCTTGTATATGGGTAACCTTTTCAAGTTAGTAACTATGAAAGATGTCATCTCTGCATCTTCATCCAAAATCATATGCACTACCAGTTCAATAACAAGCCATCTAAAGATATCTTCAATTCCAAACACACTAGAAGGCTACGCATGAACACCCCCATTATGTAAATAAGTTCGATAATTCAAAATAGCAGACGTTTTGAAATAGGAACCACCAGCCACACACCTCACATAAAATTAGTATTAGTAAAACACCTAAAAACTCCCATTTAACACAACATACCCACATCGGGGAACAAAAATACCACAAGATAAAATTGAGTCTGCAATTAATCTTCCAACGCATATGAAAGTCTAATGGTTAAACAAAGAAAGAAGCTTTTTTTTCCGCCTTCAAAATGTATCGCATAAAACAAAATCGTGAACAGGAATGAATCAATTACCATCAAATTTCCTACGCAGGAATCATCCCAGTTTTTCGGGCATAAGCAAATATTCCACCAGCTTCAATTACCGGGCCAGCATCCCCAATGGGCTTCAACTTATACTCTTTCCCAGTGGTATGATTGATCAATTTGTTATCCGCAACCTCAATTGTCACCACATCTCCAGTCCTACATTCCTCACACAGTCTCCCTTCTGATTCCAATGGATAAATTTCTCCAGTCGCCACAGAATTCCTGAAGAAAATCCTCGCATAAGATTCCGCCACCACCGCTGCCACTCCTGCCGCCCCTAGCGCCACCGGGGCGTGCTCACGGGAAGACCCACATCCGAAATTATCACCACCGATGACGATGGAGTAATTCGATTTGAATTGGCCGGGTTCAACAAAACGGGTCTGGTAGGAAGAGGGAAGTCCGATTAGAGCATAGGACCCGAGCTTTTTGTATTCTTCCGGGTTGGAGGGGACCAGGGTAAGATACTCAGCGGGAATGATTTGGTCGGTGTCTATGTTGTCCCCGACAACGTAGCAGACGCCGTGAAAGGTGGAAGCGGTGGCGGCGGGAGGAGGAGTAGTGGAGGCGTTGGGGGGAGAAACGGCGGAAAGGGGCTTGTGTTGGAAATGGGGAAGAGCAGAATGGGAAATGAGGGGTTTAGTGGAGGGGTAGTTTGGGGAAATTGAGGGGAATTTGAGGACGGAGGGTGGGGAGAGAGGGGTGGTGGCAGCGGTTGAGGTGGTGCGAAATTTGGCAGTGGCGGTTGGGTTTGATGGGATGATTGAAGCTGAAGCCGCCATTTTGTGAAACGTGTTAGAGGCGTATTTTAGTGGGTGTTGTGCGTGTTTTTGTGCTCTCTGAAAGAAGTGCGGCGCCTTGGGGCGTTTCTTATACGGGCTCTGGCCTCTGAGGGCTTCTTTCTTCTACCCGGATCAAGGGCAGCGCCGCCAGTTGACGAGGACGACTGATGGAACCCACCGGTGTACTTTTAGTTCTTGGTTTCAAGTTTTTGTAAGATGAACAAAAGGTTTTGGGTTAATTTCAGGAACCTCCATTTGAGGTTTTTGAGAATTTTATTTATCACCCCTAAACTGTAAAAAATAATTACTTGCTTTCTTTATTTTTGACTCTTTATAGCATTAACGATTCATGTCAAAATAAACTATTAAAAAACTCATTTTTGGATAAAGATATTTTCATTTCAAAACTGCCTTTGTCATCTTACTTTTTTTTTGTCAAATTTAAAAGTATACTTAGAAAAGTTTGAAATTAATAGACAAATGTGTTACCATCCTTGATTCCTTGTGAACAGTGTTCAGCTGAGCGATTTTTTCGTGGGGGCAGCCTGCTCATCTTCTTTTTGATTTTGTGGTGCTTAACAGTATTTGACTATTTGTATGCAATTTTAAGTTGGGTAAATTTTGATTAGGCCCTACAGAATAGGCCAAAGATTCAATTCAGCCCTTCAAAAGTGAATTAGGCCTAATTAAGTCCTCCAAATTGAAAACTTGGCTCCAAATAAGCCATTACATCAACTAATGTTTGGTTGATAACCTTGAACTAATTTTAGTGTTAATGCAAAATCCTACTATTTATTCTAGAAATTTTGAAGCAATTAATTTCTTTCTTGAATGTGCTAAAATGAATGAAATTCATTCTTTTAATCTAAATAGTTTTAGCTGCTATTCTAAATCTTCGAAATCTTATTAGAAGAACAATGGTTTTATCCTTGTTAGTTTATTTAGGTCTGACATTAATTACTTCAAAGTCCCTAAAGAATTGGTATGATTTTCCATTACCATTATAGTTCGGTCAAATACTATTGACCACGCATATATGTTTGAATTTGAGGGCTCATGTGAGACAAATTTTCTAATTTAGAGGGCTTAGGTAGCACTTATTCTCTTTCAAGGGGCTATGTTGACACTTTATCCACTTTGGAGGTCCTAATTTAAATTCACCCTTGCAAGTTTTATACTTTACTGCTAGTTTGAGAACTAATTGATACTAACCAATTAACTTTGACAAACCTCTGATATACCTGAGCTTGATCCGTGTTTAGGTACCTTAATTTTGCTTGAATGAGTTACCTTGACCTGATTATGACCTCGTCAAGTTTTAACAAGTTTTCATTATTTAATTTTTTATACTATTTAATTTTAGCTTTTGTTGAGTAATACACTAAAAATCATATGTAATCATTCATGATAATACATTATTGTTTCTTTCAGATGAAGATAAAATGCACAACACACCAACTTGTTTAGAAATTGTTCGATATGGTCGCGGGTCAGAATCTAATCAAAAAAATCCCGCATAGAGTTACAGGCTACATTTGAGAGTAGTAGAGATCGGTCGCAACTTGTTTCAATTTATTTTCGAAAAGGAGAAGGACATGGAATGGATATTGAACAAGAGGCCGTGGATATATGATGGTCAACTTTTAGTCCTGCTGAAGTAGAGAGCAGGACTGGAGGAGGATGAAGAGGCTTTGAGTAAAATTGTTATTTGGGTCCAGATGTGGAATGTCCCGTTACATTGGGTCACAAAGAAGGTTGGTAAGAAAATAGGAAGCATATTCACTAGAGTGGAGAATGTGATCATTCCACAGGGGTGAGGGAAAGAAGGTAAACACATAAAAGTTCTCACGGAAATAGATCTAACTGTTCCTTTACCGAGAGGGGTTATGGTTAAGAGTTGTGGTATGATGAGATGGATAGAGTTTAAATATGAGAAATATTCAGATTTCTATTTCTGTTGTGGTTTGATTGGGCATAATGAGAGAAGCTGCAATAGTAAAGGTTTTAATAAGGATAGAGAGGCTCAGTATGGGAACTGGATGAGAGCTAGTTATCCTCGAAATCCTAATAAGAACTATAAGAATGGGAGGGAGTTCAAGAGGGCTAAGAGTGAGGAGCCTCAAGGTCAGGAAATGAGTGATGGCAGTGGTTCTGGCAACAAACTACTGCTAACTTACACGGATGCCTTCCATAAGGGGGAGGAGGTGAGACATAATGGGGAGCGAGAGGAGACTGGGGAGGAGATTTGGAGTAGAAGGGAGGAGAAAAGAACTGAAGGAATGGGGGAGTAGGCATAGAGAGGGAGCAGGGGGCTGAGAGAGTAGGTAAGAAAGGAAGAGGGGACAAAACAGATATGGAGAAGGCTTGGGGGGGAGGAGGGCAGAAGGAGCAGATAGAGGGCAGGCCTGGGAAGAAATCAGTAGATGAGGTGGTAGACTTAATGCGGATTGATGGTGAGAAGAGTGGAAATAGGGTAAAGGGGGAGGGTACGGTGGTACAAGAGGCAGTGGTAGATAAAAAAAAAACTGGAGAAAAAAATGGGAGGGGAAAAGGGAATCACAAGGTTAATAAGAGTTGGAAAAGGATGGTATTGGAGGTAAGTAGAAGAAAATCACTAGTGGAGGTCAATGGGGATGTTGGTGATTATGGCAAAGGGAAAAGGAAAATGGAGCTGATGGATTGGGAAGGAAGGGAGGAATAGGTAGGGAAGGAAAATAAGAAAAAGTGCAAAACTGGAGTGGAGAGTTGTAAAGGGACAAACTTTTGTGAGGGGATGGAGTCCACCTTAAATAGGGCTCTATATGCCCAATGAGAGCTATGGTGTGGAACTGTCGAGGTGTAGGGAGTCCCTTGACAGTTTCCCAACTGAAGGAGTTTATAAAGCTCCACTCTCCATCCTTGGTGTTTTTATCAGAAACAAAAAAGAAAAAAAACTATTTGAATAATGTGAAGCAATGGATAAAATTTGATAACTTTTTTGTTGTTGATCCTGTGGGATTGATTGGGGGTTTGGCAGTATTCTGGAAGAGGGAATTCCAGGTTAAAAAAGTGTTGTTCACAAGTTTTACCATCGAATTGCTTATTGTTGATAAGGAAGCAGATATAGAGTGTTGGTGTGTCTGTGTTTATGCTAGTGCAAATGCCAGGATTAGGAAAGAGTAGTAGAAGGTCATAGCTAGGAGGAGTTGTATTTGGGGTGAATCATGGGCTATTATGGGAGATTTGAATGATATAACATCAAATAATGAAAAGTGGGGAGGGAGGCACAGAGCTGATGTGAGTTTCCAGGATTTTAACTCCTTTATACACAGCAATAAACTATTGGACATAGGTTTTGAAGGAGTTCCCTGGACTTGGTGTAATAACTGGAATAGTGAGAGAGGGGTAAAAGAAAGGATTGACAGAATTTTGGGCAACGAAGGCTGGATAAGGAAGTTTGAGAAGGCAAAGTGTACTCATATTGAAACTGAGGCTTCTGATCACTGTATATTAGTGTTGGATACTAAACCTGTAAAGAGGAGGTGGATGAAGAGGTTTATGTTTGATAGGAGATGATTGTAGCAAAGGGATATAGGGGATGTTATTGAAAAGGCACGGGAAGGGCAGTAGAGGGGGATCTAGGATGTTTAAGGTACAAAGAAAAATCAAACAAATTAGGATGGATTTACTTAGTTGGAGTAAGCAGTAATTATGTAATTCAAAAAAACTGATAGAAGAGGTGAAGTAGGAAATAAAGAAGGTTAAGAAACTAAAAGGTAATGGTTATAGGATCAAGTCAGCTAGCCTAAAGAGAAAGCTGGCTGAGGCTTATAAAAAAGAGGAGATATATTCAAGTCAGAGGGCTAGAGTTAGATGGTTAAAAGAAGGGGATAAAAATACCAAATATTTTCATACGAGAGTGACACGTAAGAGGAAGTGGAACAGGATAAGTATATTGAAGTGTAGGTCTGGTGATTGGTATAAGAATGAGGAGAAAACATGTCAGGAAATAACTGACTATTTCCAGCAGATCTTCACTACATAGGAGCTTGAGGACTTTGCTGAGATACTAGAAGGAGTTCCACAGACCATCACTGAGGAGATGAATAGGGAGCGAACCAGGAAAGTTACAGAGCAAGAGATCAGCAAAACAGTCTTCTCGATGCATCCACACAAGTCCCCAGGACCAGATAGTATGTCTCCAATTTTTTTTCCAAAATTCTGGCCAATCATTAAGTCTGACATTGTCTGTGCAGTTAACAATTTCTTTCATTCTGGTCACCGTCTCAAATCTATTAATGAGACTTTAATCAACCTAATTCCCAAAACTAACACTGCTTGCACCATTTCAGATTTTAGACCTATAAGCTTGTGTAATGTCCTTTACAAAATCATATCTAAAGTGCTCACAAACAGATTCAAATACGTTCTGAATGCATGTATTAGTCAATCCCAGTTTGCTTTTGTTCCAGGAAGGCAGATTTTTGACAATGTTTTGATAGCTCATAAATGCATTGATTTCTTAAAAAATAAGAGGTTTGGCAGGGATGGTTATATGGCTATTAAATTAGATATGTCAAAAGCTTATGATAGAGTAGAATGGAGATTTCTGGCAAAAATAATGATGAAAATGGGGTTTTGTCCTCAGTGGATCCAGTGGGTGTAGGAGTGTGTCTCTAGTGTTACCTATTCTATTAATTTTAATGAAGAGAAAAAAGGATACATTAAGCCAACACGAGGGCTGAGACAGGGAGATCTCTTATCTCCTTACTTTTTTTTTATTTGTGCTGAGGGGTTTTCCTCCCTACTGAAACAAGCAAAGGTACAGGATAGGTTGACTGGCTTGAAGATTGCACAGGGGGCACCTAACCTCTCTCATTTGTTTTTTACAGATGATTTCTTGATCTTCTATAAAGCAAATGCCGATGAGGCTAGTCAGTTAAAGAGGATTCTAGAGGCGTACAAACAAGTTTCTGGACAATTGATTAATGTAGAGAAATCCTCTCTATTCTTTAGCAGAAATGTAGCATGTAGACTGAAGGAAGAGATTATGAGGGAGCTGTAGGGAATGAAACTTGCTCAGCAAAGCAAGTATTTGGGATTACCTTTACCCATTGGAAGATCCAAAATGCAGACTTTTGAGTTTATCAGGAATAAAACAACAGAGAGATTGCAAGGATGGAAAGAGAAATTATTGAGTCAGGCAGGGAAGGAGGTTCTGCTTAAATCTGTTATAATGGCCCTGCCCATGTATGTAATGTCTTGTTGTTTGTTGCCAAAGGATTTGTGTAAGAAAATTTGCTCAGAAATGGCTAAGTTTTGGTGGGGGCAAAAAGGAAATGAACAGAAGATACATTGGTTGAGCTGGGGAAAATTATCAGAGATGAAAGGAGAAGGAGGTCTTGGCTTTAGGGATCTTTATGAGTTCAATCTGGCTTTGTTGGCAAAACAGCTTTGGAGAATTTTAACCAGGCCTAATCTGTTAATGAGTAAGGTAATAAAAACTAGGTTCTTCAAGGGGGTCTCTGTATGGAAGATGGAAAGTAATGGCACAGATTCATGGTGTTGCAAAAGTCTACTGAGGGCAAGGGAGATCTTAGAAACGGGACTAAGGAAGAGGGTGGGGGATGGAAAATCTATCAGTATATGGGAGGATAGGTAGCTTCCTGATTCTGAAGATGGGAAAATTAAAACTCAAAGAAAGGATGAGGTGAGTGTACTCAGAGTTAGTGATCTCATTCAAGAAGGGAAATTGAACAAGGAGTTGATTGCACAAGTGTTTGAGGAACATGAAGGGAGGGAAATTCTGAGAGTACCATTGAGTGTATATGAGAGGAAGGACAAAGTATACTGGAGTAAGTCTAGCACTAGAGAGTACACTGTAAAATCAGGTTACAGATTGGCTAAAGGTCTTAAAGGGAAAAGGGATCATGGGAGGGTAGGTGCTGAATCAAGCTGCAGAGGAAAGTACTCATCTCAAGGTTAGAACTTCCTTTGGGGATTGAATGTGAAACATAAGTTGAAGTATTTCATCTGGAAATGCTTACAGGGCGTTTTGCCAGTAAATGCAGTTATTAAAGAAAGATGCTTAAAAGGGGGTCCTGTTTGCAAATGTTGTGGCGAGTATCCGGAAACTATTGACACCTGCTTTTCTTCTGTGATAATGCTAAAGATTTCTGGAAGACAGCACCTATAAGTTGGGAAGGCTTAGTGCCTGTTTGATAACATAAAAAAGTGCTGAAACTGAATTCATTCAGACATTCAGATGTTGTGGGTGTTTGATAAATAAAAATTCACCTGCTGAATTTATTAAGTGGTGCTGAATTTGTATGTATTTTTTTTCAGCACAAGAATCGTAGCTGAATGCTTAATTTGATAAGAATCAAGAGATTTACTTCAACTATTTTATCTTATCTACCAAATATATCCCTGTTTGTTAATTACATTCAAAATTCTTATCTAATTAAACAATCTAACATTTCTTATTCAAAATCCTTATCTAATTAAACAAAACAACCTGATATTCTCTATTCAAAATTTTTTTTTAACAATAGTATTTTTTTGCAGTAATTTTCATCCACAAACATTTATATTTTGATATATATTTTTTTTGTACAAATAAATATTATTTATGTAATGCAGCTTATCCACACACACGTGGCTTTATGACACTATATCGAAATATTAGATTTTGGTTGTCTGATTTTCGAAATGCTTCTCGTCCAAGATCAAAAGAAGAACGCTTTAACCAAGTACATGCAAGATTGAAAAATGTAATTGAACGTGCTTTTAGAGTATTAAAAGCTCGTTTTTCCATTCTCAAAACGATGAAACCATACCCTTTTTCCACACAAAGAAACATTGTCATTGTATGCATTGCTCTTCACAATCATTGTCATTTTCATACCTAACAATTTTAAATTAATTAAATCATAGGTTTTATTTCCTTTTTGGATTAAAAGATAGAAGGGCAACATTGTACAATCTAGCTTATTAAGCATTAAATTATGAATATTTATCAAACAGTATAAATAGATTCAGTATTAAGATTAAGACATTCATATATCTCTTTTCAGTGCTTAAAATTCAGCAAATTAATTATTTCAGTATTCAGAATTCAGATTCAGTGTTATCAAACGGAGCCTTAGAGTGTTACATGAATAGGTTTGGGCACTGGTGAGAGGAGCTGAATGAAGCCAAGGCTAAGGAGAGTGGTCAGGAGAGAATAGAGCTAACTGTGAATTTACTTTGGCAAATCTGGAAGTCAAGAAATGGGAGGCAGTTTGAGGCCAAAAGGAAAGATTCAATGACAACAGTAAAAAAGGCAACTTTGGAGTGGAGGGAGTTCCAGGAGGCTCAGGAATTGGAAGGGGGAACAAATAGCTATAGGAACAAAGGAAAGGAGGAATTGTGTGGATGGAACGAACCAGAAGAGGGATGAGTTAAGATAAATTCTGATGCAACTGTGCAACAAAAGACAGACAGAGCTGGATGGAGGATGATTGCAAGGGACTGTCAAGGAAACATTCTGGGAGCTCGGGCAGTGCCAAATACAAGCTGTTCAAATGCAAAACAGGAGGAAGCTCTAACTTTAAGAGCTGCTATGCTTATGGCAAAACAACAGGGCTGGAGAAGAGTGGTGCTCGAATCAGATTGTAAGCAACTCATTGATAAAATAAATGGTGGGGAAGGAGATTCAACTATTGCAACTGTATTGTCGAATATAGTTAGCTTGAAATCCAACTTTTATGAATGTTGTTTTTCCTTCACGAGTAGGATTAACAACTTTGTTAGTCATTATTTTACAAAATTAACTTTAAGCTTGAAAAGAACTGCTGAATGGATGACTGACTTCTCAGCTTGGCTGCTTAAATTGCTTCAAGCAAATTATAGGGGCAGTTGCTCCAAAAGTTTGTAATCTGTTTTGGTATATAAATAAAGTGTTGCCGTTGAGGAAAAAAAAAAAAAGGTTACAGGCTACATTGGAAGTTCCTTCCTCTCAAATTAACTACTTTTAAAGCTTGGAGTTGTGTACCCAAACCAAAACAAAAGCCCATTTATATTGCTGTCTTGAAGAAAAATTGTTAACAGATAAATTCACGGCAGCATAAACAAAAGAAATTCAAAGGCGAAATAGAAACTAATGTAGTAGGAAGAGACACGATAAACGAGTTATGGAGGAAGGTTTATTATTTATTCAAATAAAAAGTTGGTATCATTGCATTTGGTTGTACATAACGAGAACATGCGTGGGCTTCAATTTGAAAGCTCCAAGAAACCTAAGCACAAAATTCTACTGTTTTCCCAATTTGCCCACCAAAGAGATGGACACGGAAAAATGAACAAAATCAAAAAGAAAATGAAGCAGGCATCCATCCCGTTCATCACTGCCCTTCACCAATCCCCAGCATGCAGCCGGCCACGCCTGCAGAAAACGAAGAGCAATTCGCCCAATTACAGACTCACATTTGCTCTTCACCACGTCAACTACCGCATAGATGGATCCACAGCCCTTTTTTTGTTCTATGGGCTCTTCCGTTCAGCAGCATCCCTCCAATCCTCAGGGCTACAACCTACCTGTGCTTGCTATAGCTCCCACGTTCCTTCTCTCTTTCCCTCTTCGAATGCCTTGGCTCCTCCTCCCACTCTCTAGTTGCAGCCACCGGAGGCGATGACTCGTACCTTGATGGCCTTCTCTTGAAATGTCTATCGTCGTCACTACTCTCATGATCTACAGCAGCAGGAGCAGAACTTTTTCTTGTGGTTGATCCTGCTTTGTGATCTTCATAGTAGCCATTCGAAGAAGGGCCCCTGTGACTCCCCGAGCCACTAGCTGGTGCTTCAGTTGAAGACGTCAGCTTTCGCTTTTTTGGGGCTGCTTGATCTTCAGCAGGGAAACTGATGCGAGAGAATACGCTGATCTTCTGTTTCTTGTCAGCAGTGGAAACGGTTTTAGGCGCTGCAAGTGGTTCTGGAGTTGGTCTAGCAGCAGACTCTGAACGGTGGTGACTACTGCTACTACGCTGAGGCTGGTCACGGCGATGGCGGTCATCAGGGTGATCACGAGGGTGGCGACTGTCCAGGTGATGGCGGTCATCACTGTGATCACGGTGGTGTTGGTGGCTGTCCTGGTAATGCTCACTGCGATGGTCACGATGCCGGTGATGGTCGTCATAATCGTGATCCAAATTCTTCTTAGAAGACGGGCGTGGAAGTTCAGGATCACGAGAGCGGCGATCAGGGGATGGCCTATCTGAGCGATGGCGAGGACGGTGATTATCCGAGCTTGATGGCGGTGGAACAGCTTTCTACGAACAGAAATAAAAACAGGTAAGCTATAGCAATAGCTAATTCTAAATCAAACTACATACATTCCTCGCATTCTAAATCCCGCGTTAAAGCCTGTTTTTCGTTGCAATTTTCCTTTAAAAAGTCAAATACATTTCATTTTCACTATTCTTTTTCCCAATTTTATTTTCGTTATTGGTTTGATGGTTTCCAGACCACACTGAGGGACCTGCGAGTCAAACAATGCATATTTCTGTTATTGGTTTAGAGTGGTGATCATAGCGCATCCCCAAAAGACATAGAGTTAATAATAATAATAATATACGCCACCTAAAATACGACATTAAGAAACTTCAAATTGCCAGGATTAAGCACGGATATGGATGTTGGGAGGAACTTGGACAATCATCCGCTAGCGATGGAACACCAGAAAACAATGCGTAGTGATAATTTCACTCGCACGAAAGGTGGACAAGAAGCGGGGGTTGAATAGGGGCGGCGGCAGCCGTGCAGACAAATTGGTAAAATTTGTGATGCATAACTACACTGCATTTTCCCACTGAAATAAGACCAAGGCTGGGTGATGCGTTAAAGACCTGTAAGAAACCCAGAAATTTCTCATCCTCAGCCTTGGCAATCAAATTGAGCACAAGAGGGAAGCAGTGCAGACCATCACGGTTGCCCTTCGGTTCTGCCTTTTCCAATAAAACGTTTGATGAAATCCCACCCAGGTTATGGTTCAAAGAGAGGGAGGGGAGGGGCCTCTTTCCACAATGATTACTCTGTTGCCAAGTCCATTTTTGCCCAATAGTTCACAAAACCAAAAGAGGGAAGAGGAAATTTCAACGACAAAAGTACATACAGATTTAGATTTCCCTGAAGAAATGTCACCACTGCTGCTCACTTCCCTGCCAAACTCCCGATCTTTAGGTGGTAATTCTCGGCTGCAGACCCAATAAGCAAATAATTGTGTAAGAGTAAATCAAACATAACCAGATGAAGATCATCCAGAAACCAGGATACAAGATACAAGAGCATAAAAACACAATTAAAAATTATGAAATGTTCAAAATCCTCGCATTTACCTCTCACCACGTCTCTCAATTTCACGTTTCCTTTTCAAATTGGCTTTCCTAGCTTCAAATTCCTCCCGGCTCATCAAAGGGGGTCCAGCATTGAATCCCATCCCAAAGTCTGCAAGATCCCTGAAAAAGAGGACATTCATATGAAAATAAAACACCAATTGTAATCTGCTGCAAGAGACCAAGATACACAGCATTATATATACCCCTCTAACCAGAGGCCTCAAGTTGCACAGGCTGCAAATCACAGTGCGTCACCAGATTCAAGAAAAGTATATAGAAGGAACAGTGCTCCAAACCACTCCCCCCCCCCCCCTCTCTCTCCAACCCCAAAAAACCAAACACATATGAAGAGAGAGTAAAAACAGTCAGCTGATAACACAAGAATCAGTAACTTTGTGATAGGTTGCAAAAAAGCACAAGCCATCTTGATACAAAAAAGATATAATAGGAACAACAATCCCCCAGAAGCAAGAGAAACAAGAACTCCCTTTAGTTCATAAAACAAGAATCAATACCTCTGAGGAGGGCCAAAAGGCAACATGCAACCTTGTCCCCCAAATGGGTCCTGTGGTAAGACACCCCCAAATGGAACATCCAGTGGACCAAGACCAAAACCCATATAAGGAGCAGCACCAGGATACGGGGCCATGAATGCATCCATTCCAGGTTGCATTCCTGCCCAATAAGGATTATAGGCAGCAGGGCCCATAGGCATCATGTAGTTCTCAGCTGCAAGGTCTTGGGCTCTCCACTGCATCTCTGCAGCTGCAACTCCTTAAAAGATTAACCATTAAACAGAAGATTCAGTGGCACAGTTCAAAAAGCTCAACTAAAATGTGTTTTAATGTGTACAAGGACAGCAGAATGACAAGGTCTTACAAAAGCATACCATTTAAAGGCAAGCGAGCTTTCTTCTTTTTCTTCTTTTTTGCTGAAAGGACAGAAATTTATCAGTTAAAAATCATAAACAAATATAAGCCCTTACTCCAAGATGCCATCATGATTCTATACCAAAGGGAAATTTTCCCTGATCATATATATTCTGTTCGACTCCAGACAAAGTACAAGATTTCACTAAAAAGAGAACATTAAACTATCCTGCAGACGAACCCTACACTGCCTCTGGGTGGGAAATCGTGGCAGGATATTACCACAAATGTGAAAGGAATGCAAAAAAACATATCACAGGTATGAAAGATATCTGGGTAATTACCTGCCTCACTGGAAACTGGTTTCTGCTGCACTTCTTCATCAGGCAGAGGTGCACTCCCTTGAGATGCTGGTTCCTTCACACTTACTGACTCATGTGTAGCTTCACAAGCATCTGCAACTTTTGATAATCTCACTTTCTCCATAGTTTGCTGTGGAGCAACAACAGCCTTAACCTCTTCTACAACTTCATGCACCTTAGAAGTCTCTTCTTTTTGAGCTGGAGGTGGCATGACCTGCTCTCCCTTTGAAGCCGCAGACTGCATAGGAGATGGAGCCTTGGGCTGTGGATTGCGAGATTCCATATCTGTAGAATAGAAGTATTTATAGTGAACTGATTATTATTCCCAAAGTACTGACAACAAACTTCTTAACAACACAAACCTGGAACCTGGAAAGTGCTGCCACCATTATCTCCACTGCTGTTATTGGACTCCAGTATTCGGTTAATGGTATCCCTCAATGTCTTGTTTGGTAAAAGATCATCTGCTAGTATATTTGTCGCCCCACACACGCACATTGACTTTGAAATAATATATTCTCTTATGCCTGTAAGTAACACTTAGTTATCAGAGAGAAAGAACCCCAAAACTACAAGCTATGCAAATGAGGACTATGAAATTAATTACAGGACGGAAAAATCCAAACAACAAGAGCCGTTTTTTTTTTTTCTTTGTTTCAGAAGGAGAGGGAAGGGAGAGCCAGCTAGTCATCCATAGAAATGCTTGCCATTTGGCATACATGTAGTATATCACTATTCATTTTTATTAGAGAACCAGTGAGTTTTAAGTTGAATACTCAAAATTTATTCAAATGAAACCACCTAGATATTCCAATAAGGCAATATGATTTCATATTCCGATAATAAATTCAGTAGAAAATTTCAACGTGCTACCATGTTGTCCACATGATTTTTTTTTTTTGGGGTGATCTTACAGATTTCAGTTCTCTTAAAACTTCCTGAACTTTAGTTTCAAAAAAGAAAACCAAAAAAAAAATCCATATGCGTTTAAAGCACCAAACTTATAATTTTATGCCAGACTGCAAACTACATATTCAAGGTTAAATATTATTGGTCCTACTTGTCTTGGTTCAATTATGATTTGTCCTTGTGGGGTCTTGTTCATAACATGTAAAAAAAAAAAGTTGGTACATAATGAGCACCAACAGAACAAACTAAATGATAGAATAACAGTTGTTGCACAGATACAACAACAATCCAGGCAAAGCAACATAGAAACACAAAGAAAAGAATGTTCAATCACCATCTGTGAGCCATACATTTGTCACAAAAACTCTTGAAACAACATTTGCTTGTAAGCACAGCATCTTTCATAACTTCTTTACACAACGGGCAATGAAGTTCAGGCGGAAGATCACCAACTGAGCGCGTGGATGGAAGCCCTTCAATTTCCTTTTCAAAAGCAGCCCTGCAACATATATGGACAGTAAACAAATGATCTTGCCCAAAAATAATGACCAATAGTTTCAAATGGAGAGAAACAGCTTACTCATTTGGTTTCAAAACTGCAACAGCCCCACTTGGCAATGCATACGAGCCATCTGGTGTGGCCATTAACATAGATTTTGGGATACCAGTTGGAGGTTTAACCCGCTTAATGTCATAATTAGGGTCACCGTTTGTTGGACAATGTTGAATAAAGTGTCCTATAAATCAGTGATTGGAAAAATTAGTAAAAGGACTAGTAGAAGGGAGATTTTATTTTTTCTCCTTTCAGAAAAAATAATATTCTATCTAAGAACTCTTAAACCTAATTTTAACCAAAGAAATCAAATTCAAATGTCAAGAATAGGAAAACGCACCAGGAACCTTGCACCTGTGACATACATAACCCTGAGGTGGTGTTTTTCGCTCCAATCCTCCTCGACCTCAAAAAAAGAAGAAGTGGTGTTCAGTTTTGACCACAATTCATTAACAGCAAAGCTAAACAACTAAAACAAAATAAAAAATCATTTATCTCCTTCCACTACAGCACCTCAAACCTTCCTTACACACGCAAGTCTAAATCTAGTTTTGCTTGAGGACTATTGTCCTATGCAACAAAAAACTGGAAAAAGGAAAGGAAACAAAACAAAGTGGAGGAAAAAAAAATTTAATAGTGTATTACGTATCTCAGGTAAGTTGATTTAAACAAAGACAAGTATAAGCGCTCACCAAAACCACGTCCTCCCATCATTCTTCCACCCATACCACGTCCAAAACCTCTACCAGGACCAAAACCATCAGCAGATTGGCTGAAATTAAATGTACAATGATAAGCCTATCAGACAAACAAAACCTTTTTCTTTTTGGTGAAGGAAAAGACAAAAACAAAAATAAATAACAGTTTTGAATGTTCAAATCAGCAAGCAGTAGCAGAAGATCTCTCACCGCTGCCAATCTAAGGCCGGTGTCTCGATTAAAGCCTTAATCTTACTGTCCTCGTCAACTATACTAGGGGGAGCAGCTTCCTGAACAAGATTGCTTGGTTGAGCTGGCAAAGTTTCAGGAATTGCATACAAATCATTACCAAATTCGTCCCATTCTGACTCATCAGGCTGCAAAGGTCAAAAACTCATTATTGCGTCTGTGTGCTTATCAACACTTAAAAGACAAAATTAATCTATAATAGTCTTTCAGGACATATTGCTTATAGAAGCTTACATATTTCATTCCAGATGACTCTACCCCTAAAAAGCTGCTCTTTACTGTTTGAACTTCCCCAGACTCACTTTCCACCTTTACCCTGCATCAGAGAGCACATAGTAAAACTCAACCAACATTAAGAAGCCTCTCAAAGTCACGTCTATGCTAGTCCAAATCTATCATCCTCTCCCTCATAGAATCTCCTTTTTATAGTGTAATTGATTTTACTCACCCACTCTCAAATCACTACAAACTGATCTTCACATCACCAAAATAAGACTTAAGAAAATGCACTAAGCTGAAAACAAGGACAAAATTTTTTGCTAAATCAAGCTCAACCTAATCAAATTGAGAAGTTTTAAGGATCAAGATTATACTCTTCAGATTCAGGAACAGGTGCTGTAACAATAGGCATTCGAGGTCGTCCAGGAACCCGACGAATTAAGACAGCAGTATTTTTTGGAATCAACATTGTTTCATCAAGGTACTCTGAAATTGAAAACAGAACAAAGTTCTATATAAACCCTGAAAATAATCAACATATGGACCAAACATAGCTCTAACTAAATTTAAACCTCAAAAAAGGCACATTTCATGTTGGGAACCAATTGATTCACCAAAACCAATATCAGCATCAATTTTCCTGCTCCTACTCAAACACGTGACAAGACTTGATGCTCACAAGAAAACCCCAAACTAAAAGCATGTCTGCAGGTTTTATATCTTAACCCTAAGCCCTAAATCTTCGGACTGAGAATTCTACTCGCTCACTAAAATTCAATCAGATACAGAGAAAGAGAAAGAGAAAATATTCTCACAAAGACTTGTCAGATTTCCTTCAGAAATTTTGAACCAAAGAAGAAATGACAACTTGGACGCAAGCAAAACTAGTGGGTGATAAATGAAAGAACCACATCCAGAGTTATCATTCAAACTAGAATTCCGTTTGAAAAGTTTGTCATCAAACAGACCATTCATCAACTACCTCACAATACCCATCAGTGGTCCAATTTCAAGGAAACAACTCTATAAAGACTTTTGACCTTATAGTAATAGAATCACATAAGAAAAACCAATTCTCCACTTCATATGCAGTGCCAATCGTGCAACAGGAAGTGGACAGACCAAAGCTCTCACGTGACACCTTATCTAGGATGCAATTATGCATCCCAACTATGAATTGCAGAAGATGAATTACAAATGGTCTCCTTGGATGACTTCTTTCTTTCCGCAAGCCTGAAATTGCTAATAACTCCATAAAATACTCACAAAGGTATTTCCTTTTGACTGAAAACTAAAATCTAGAACAGTATGACCAGAAAATTGCAAAAAATATAAACATGCTTGCGTCAATGTAGAAATTGTTTAAACAATTGTAAAGAATATGAACATATTTGCTTGAAGGAAGAAACTTTTATACTGATCATCTACAGCTTGCACATTGTTGTAATCAGATAAAAAAAGGCTGACCAATAGGAAGTCAAACCAACCTTCGTTAGTCTGGGCGTTGGTGACCACGAGGTCAAAATCAGTACCCCTGCCCAACTGCTTGTATTCAAATATTTTTTCTTTCAAATTCCCGACTGTTATAAAGTGCCCATCAATTGGAATTGAATCAAAATCTTTAGCACTTTTAAACTTGTAATATACAGCCATATTTGCTTTCTTTGTTTTTCTTTAAAGTTCCTTTTTCCCCCCTCTGAGAGAAATCAATAACAAACACAAATAACGGCCTTCAAACGACAAAAATATATGTATGGCCTGATATTGAACTCAAAAACGAAAAACAAGATAACAACAGTACAAAAATTGAAGAAATATCTATGATTTTTCTTCTTTTCTTTTCCTCAATAATCCAAGTAAGATCAAACCAATTTCTTCTCTCGAACAACTCAATAACTTCAGGACTTTCTCTCAGTCAAGCTACGGTAATCAATATCTTCAATTTCAATCCGTAAACCCAGCCTCCGATGCAAAAAAGAGTATCAAACTCTTGTTAGATCAGCAAAGACACGAACTTGCCCCTTCCTTGACACAACCGGAACCGCAGCGAACGCCGATGAATACTTGAGATCTCGAAAATCAACAGCCGCACCTCGAACTGAACAGCCAAAACAGAACAAATTCAATTTAGTTCTTCGGAAACCTCCGATCCTAGCGCCTCTTCGTTCTTCTAAGAAATTAAGCGGGCGAGCGAGAAAACTCGTATAAAACTCGAGAAAGTTTCTGTTTCTTTCTTCTCTGTAATACGATAAATATTTACAAAAAGCAATTCATGGTAAAATTCATGAATCGATCAGCGAACTTCGATGAAAAGTTCGTATATTGGAACAATCTGTGCCCTAGAATTGGATTGATTAAAAAGGGAGAGGGGAATTTAAGGACTAGGGCTAGGAAAATTGAGACAGAAAAAGAAGCAGACGAGTGAAAGCTTCTTTAATTTTATTTATCCAATGATACTGTCGAGAAGGTCGTCGAAGCCCCCTTATATAGTGAGGGGCAGTGAGAAAGATTTTTACTTGTGCTTTACGACAGCGTTGCGTTGCCATCAAGCGGTTATGGACGCGTCCGGCTCTGGCCTAGTTTAGGATTTTTGCGTTTTCCAATTTTTGTTTTGCCTATGTTGTCGGATTATAATAGTTTGATTGCCAAATAAATGAGGTTAAACGGGGGTTGCCTCGAGCTCATTTTGAATTGAAGATAAATCAGGTTACCCTAAAGGAAAAAAGATAAATCAGGTTACCAAATACTTACATTGAACTCTTTTTAATAAAAGCTCATATCAGATTAAATAATAAAAGAATTTTTTTGGATGAATGTTCAAGTAAGATTTGGTTGTGGCTTAGGAGAGGGTTTTTAGAATTTTTCTTACAATTAAATCCAAAATTTTAAGGGTAAAATTCAAAATATCCTCTGTGATTTCGCCAAAAATCAAAGAAGCCTTATGTGATTTAGAAATATTTTATAAAACTCTCTCATAATTCAAATTGATCTAAAAAATTGACTTGTTAAGATACTTGCAAATATTATATATACGATTAAAAAATTAATATTTTGTCCATGTATAAAACCCATTAAATAAATGAGGTATGACTTATTATCTGTAACATAGCAGGTCATAAATCACCATTTCGTATTAGTTTGACTAATGAGGGCTTTTTCGAATATTTTTAAATGATATGGGACTCCCCGATTTTCGATAATAGCACAGAGGGTTTTCTGAATTTTACCCAAGTTCTAAATTTTTACATTTGTATATGAATAAATTGAACTGCTAAATCTCATCTTAATTACACTTGGTTATACCTTTACATTGAGATGGAACTTAAACTGAATCATAATTGAATTGATTTTCAAATTTGAGTAGGTGAAGTGAGCTTGTATTCAACTATGTAGCATTTCTTTTATAGTAGTTTTATGAATCTAGTTAGATTGAAAATTTTTTAAGAATAATATTATAGATGTATTTAAAAAATATATTTAACAAACAAAATTTCATATGATGTTTTATGTATATGCGTACACATGTATTGGTTAGGCTCAAGCCAAATTTACGTAATAGAAATACATATATTGGTAGATGAAGTGAATATGTCCAAATAAGATTTGCTTCTGTTAGAGTTATAAATCTTGACAATGATGTATGAATAATTTTTTTTATTATTAGAGGCCTTGAACCCAATTGAGATGAACTTAAACTAAATAATTTTTTTTTATTAGATGTATGAATGAATTAAATTACTAGAGCTTGTCTTGATTATTTTGATTACACCTTTACATTGAAATAAACTAAATCACAATTGATTTCGTTCTCTAAATTTGGTAACTCACAAGGTATTAGGATTACCTCTATTGTCTCTCCCCTCCAATGGCGGAGCCACATACAAGCAAGTGGGGTTAAGCTAAGGAAATTTGAAAAATTTTAAAATTATATTTTATTTGACCCCATTATATTTTAATAATTTTATCAAATTCTCTTTCCTATATACATTGACCCCCCAAAAATTGAAAATTCATAATTCTTACCATCACAATAATTTTGAATTTATTTCAAATTATCTATGGAAATTAGTTCAAGAATAAATTCGTCTAAAATTTCCAAACACAAGGAGTGAACTTTCTCGAGTGGAGTGAGAAAATCAATTCTTCAAATCATTTTTTTCAAACTTCAAAGACTTCAAAAACAAGAATTATTCAAGTGGATGGTAAATTTTTTATTTATAATACGAAATTAAGTTATTATGATTTTTATTTATAATAGGGTAAAGATAAATTTTATAAAAGAAACCTGTAGAAGATCAAGTTGTTGGTGATTTGCAGATTATTTTAAAAAATTCAAGAGGTTCAGTTACTTTTATTGAAAAAGATGCATTTATCAAAATTGATAATGAATTGATTTTGTAACATTTTTTTATAAAAAGAGTATTCGTAGGGTATAATTATAACCTGTATACAATGTTATAGTTTTTATTTTTTTAAAAATAAATTTTACTGCACTAAAATTTGACCCCACAATACTCGTAGGGTATAATTATAACCTATATATAATGTTAGTAGTTTTTATTTTTTAAAAAATATATTTTATTGTACTAAAATTTGATCACTTACTGTGGGGTTTTAACTCTGCTCATGCTCCCCTCTATCTACTCCTCTTCCTCCGTAGGAGGGAGATCTTGGCTTTAAATCAAGGTCTCCTTTTCTCTTTGTTCTTACTTTTATTTAATAAAGTCTCTTATAGGGTGTCTTAGTGAGAGTTTTCGTCTCTCACACACTATCCTGGTGAGAGTTTTGTTTAGTTTTTATTTTTTTGTTATTTATTTTCTCAAATTTTTATATTAGATCTAAAATTTCTTCGGTCTTCTCGTCAAATTTCAATATCAGTTTTGATCTTGAATCAGTTGGATAATAGATCTGAGGGAATAGACATGCACAGATATCCATGGCATGATTCGTTCAATTGATCAAATTTGATGATTTGTGATTCACAGTATAATCTTTTATAATTTGTAACTCTGTTAAATCTTATGATTTTTCAAATCAAATATATCTGTGACATGTTTAATGTATCTTCTGTCATTAGTGCATATTACTTTATCAAACAAATCGTGCTGGACGATTCCCAACTAGATTATTAATAATACTGACTTATGTTTTATCAAAAAAAAAAAAACTAAATCACAATTGAATCGAATTTTGAATTTGAGTAGGTGAAGCCAACTCGTATCAAATTATGCTAGCATTTCATTTTAGATTAATCTTTCATATATTGACAATGTATACACTGTTAGCATTGAATAAATGACAACTATACAAAATTTGAATTTGAAATACTCAGCGTTGGATGGATGACAATTATATAAAATTTAAATATAAAATTCAACTTTTGTATTTATGCCATGAATCCAACGACAATAATGTGTACATTATCGATGTATATAAAATTAGATGTGCTCTCTTTTTTAGTAGTTTGAGTAGTGTTATGAATCTAGTTAGATTGAATATTATTTGAAATTTTTTTTACAACAATATTGTAGATGTATTTTAAAAAACATATTTATTATGCAGCAAAAAATTTTCTCAAACAATTTTTCATATTATGTTTTACGGATGTGTTTTTTTTAAACGTATACGTTTATTGGATCGGGCCCAAACCAAGCCGAATTGACATGGTTCTACTATCAATTACACTTATTAGATATGATTTTAATCCATAACTCATCTGACATAATCATTGTTTTAGCAAAATTAACCATAAAATTATGAGAATTCATCCTCGAAAGATTTTCAATCCTTCTCTACTTGGGGGAAGAGAGATCTAAACCCAAGACTTGTAAATCTTGAGAACTCAATCTTAGTCGTTAAACCCATGCCTCTAAGGTTATTCTTTTTTCTCCCTTCTCTAACAAGAAAGAATGGGATTAAAAAAAACAAGGAAAGAGAGAGAGATTTGAACCCAATATTTCTAGAGCTTCAACTTTACTATTAGCGCTTTTGAAAAGAAGAACTGCATCACAAGAGAAAGAGTGGTGAACAAACTTTGGAATAAGACGCTCACAAATAAAGTTAGTTTGGCTGTCTATACACTTTGGAAACATAATAGACCAATCCTCTGAAACTAATGTAACCCTTTTCCTAATGCTTCCTGTAATTGTAAATAAATCTAGCCAAACCAAAAATAGAAAGAACAGGCAGGGAAGGCAAGTACCACCTACAGGAATGTCAAAATTAAAACAAACAAAAACCAACTATATATCTGTCAAGATTAATGATGACACAACAACAACATAAGCTAGAAAGAAGAAGATCGCTATCTGAATGAAGAACTTTGGATTGTCTCTCATGTTTGGTGACGTAACAGCCCTGCAAAGTAGACCATGCATTTGTTAAGCTTGGAAGGGAATAAACCACGGTGGGAAAATGTCAGCAAATGCAACATTTTATTCATCTAATGAATCCCAAAGAAGCGCAGAGTTTAAGACTACCTAGCAATGCGCTGGGAAAGTCGATGGAAAGGCAAACTCTGAATGAAAACGATACCAGGGCCAGTGAGAACTGCAGTTACAAGATTTTCACCCTGCAAGGGCGCACAACTTCTTAAGTCAGGCCGTCTAGAAACCAAGCAATCATTGACAATCAAGAGTATGTTGGCAGAGAAAGTCCCAGCATCAAGAAAAATCAAACTTTGACAGAGCAGTTGAAGTAAGTTAGCCAAGATCTACCAGTAAAGCTTAACTCTTTAAAAGCTTATCGCACGATGAGGTTCAGAAGAAGAGAAAGCACTCTTTTACTGTTAGCTTCGGAGTTGCTAAAAGCCTACAACTTGGAAGGGTATACTTATCTAGGTTAAGCCATGGGAAAATTAATACTGAGGACTTCTGTCACAGTCAGTGATGCATTGGATGATCTATCTAGTATCAGATACCACATACAGGATGCATGAACTGTACTCGCTGCTAATCAACTTCATAATGCCATTTATTCTACATGTGTGCCTCTTATCATGCTACTTTCGTGACTTGAGAATTTACGTTGAACAAAAGCCGTCATAGCCTATCACAGAAATTCTAGTTCAGAATAATCACTTTCCTTTGCTGGTAAAAGTGGAGAAGAAAAAAAATGGGAAACTGGTTACGATCCATGACATTAAACAAGAGAAACAAATGGTGTACAGCAATAGAAATTGGGTAAAAATAGTAAGCTAACCTACTAATGTACAAGAGCATGGAAACAAACCACATTGCAGGGTTACCACAGCCAAATATGCACCCCCTTCCCAAAGTCGGCCCAAATTCAGGTTAATCTCAAAGAAGGTAAGCAGAAAAAGGTGCATTCAATGTTAAAGAGAGGTGGAGCAGGATGATGGTAGTACTAATATGCCCAAAAAGATGAGGGAATAGGCCATCTAAACAGCTGCAAAATTCTCTTATTGTAATACTTGCATTTTGCATGTCGTCAAAAATGATTAAGACAAGAAAAAGATAGGTACATAGGCATTGACCATAAGAATATGGCAAATAGAAAAGCAAAATTTGGTAAATGAATTATTTACAAAGGAAAAGCCTATACAAGCATGTGTTGTTTCTCTATCACAGCTTAGTTCTATTCACTTTTATTAAGGCACATCCTCAGGTCTAATTCTTTTGAGACAATCTTACTGTTATTCCAACATTTACTGATATTTCAATGCAATTTTTACGATTGGTTCACGGAAAATGTACAGAAGGGTTATCCAGCTTAAACATGAACTCTTCATACCCATTTAGGAAAATGAAATAATTCAGGAAAAAAAAAAGAAATTAGAAGAATTACATAGACTAGAGCTGATCTTTTGTGCAGGAATGGAAGCCTAGGTACAAGGATATGTGGAGACAAAACTGATTGGCTGCTAAAAGGCTAGAAGGAAATTTTTGAGTTGATGTTTAAAATTGCAACAAACAAACAAGCCAAGACATCAATGTAATGAACGACCAAGTAAGAGAAACTAACAGACATGAATAAGTAACTACAATCGAGGAATACAAAGAAGATAATGCTCATAAAGGAAACGAGAAATCACTTGATAAACTTACCCCAAATACCAGTCTCCTAACCGGACCATTATATTTGACCTGTACATTGATTGTTGATGATAATGCAACAATGCTCGGCACATCAACAGAAAGTACTTCTCCCACTTCAAGGTTTTTCTGTACAACTAGAAAAGAACCAAAATAAAAAGGTATCACATAACCTTACAATCTATATAAGTCAAAGAAAGTAGGGTAAGAAAGAATAGGCTCCCTTAGTCTAGGTGATACAACATGTGAAAATGGGCGCGATCCCCGTGTAAGCATAAATAAGTAGGAAAATCAGGGACCTGAAAAGCAAAAGGTGTTTCGAACTAGAAGTTGCAGGGTTTTACATTGAAGTTAATACATTAAACAAGTTTCCTAGGATACTCTGAAATATCCAGTTTTGAGTTAGACCAATAAAAATTCACTTTTATTTCAATAACTTAGATCTCCTTGAAGCGTATCTTGGCAGCAATAAAGATGTGCACATACATTCACAACAATTAAAGAAAGGACCAACTTCCAAGAAAAATTTAAAATTTCAAAAAGTTAAGGGAGAAATTATATGAAAAGTATAGACAAAGAGATGGCAACATACCAGAACCACCACCAATTACGAAAGCAAGCCCTTGGCCAGATATCTTCTGCCTCAGAAACCCCTGTAGATAACATGCAGTGGGAGGATTATAAAATTCCATGTATATGCACAATCATCATGAGACAAGGAGGAGAAGCCAGAGAATTAGAAACACTAAAAAAAAAAAACTGGATTCTCTCACCTCTATACTGGTAATAATATTACGAGGCCTTTGATCAATGGCATTATTGACTTTTACATCATTAATTGAACAAAGATATGCATCTGGCTACAAAATAAAATTAAGAAAGTTGTATCAATTAATAAACTTAAATGAATAAACCATACAGGAGATTAGAATCTCTTGAAAAAAAAAAGCCTCACTTATACCTGGCATAACATTTCGCCACCAAAAATTGATAAATCAATCTGCAAAATAAATCAGAATCAGAATAAGAAAATTGCTAACATTCTATGTGGAACATATAACCATAAGCAAGACTATCTTGTACGAGAAAACAGTTGAGTGAATATTTCAGATAACAATACAAACCGGGAGGATTCTTCCTAAAGAAGGTGCAGCAATCCCCACAAATCCATCAGTTGAACCGGGATTATGTAGAACTATGTTGGTGACACTCTTTCCAAAAAGCCACTGCCATATACCAGCTTCATTTTCAGGAACGTAAATATTGTCCATTTGGACAGACCCAGACATATAGCACATCGAACCTGGAAAATTTACACAGTTCCTTATTTTTCAGACTGCAGTTCTTGAAAGGAAAGAATCACATCACAGTTAACATCCATTCAATAACAGCATTACATATTCATAACAATTCCATCAGTAAGCTCTGAACCAAAAAAAGAACTGTTGACCAGGATCCCCTCTCTAGCATGGTTATATGAACTTGATCAGATGGACAGGCTTTACTTGGAAATTACCTTAACTTCAAGGTATGAAAACAACATTGTTATCAGAAAGTGGAGATGAATCGCATCAATAAGATTGGTCACTAAAAAATAACTGGTACAGTGGTACTATCATCCTCTATAGATAATAATTATAATAAGTCCCGTTGCAGGCCCAATGGCTTGAAACGTGCTAGCATTTCTTCTGTTTGTATGTCAAGTTTCCAATTTGGATAGAAAACCCACCTCTGTCATTAAAAGCCAAAAAGTGCTGCTTTGCAGAAGTCATTTAAACCCACACAGGCTGTAAGAAACCAGTAGACTAAAAAGAAAATATGAGAGAAAGAGAGAGAGAGAGACCCCATTAAAATCCACTATTAAAGTTAAGAGTAGGTAGATCATGGCCATTTAGTGGGAGCCTAGATTCATGGAATTGGACAATGGCGATAGTAGGCTAGCCTTTTCCCTTGCTAATAAAGAGCTCCCGGATGCTTAATTTTGTGTTTTTTTACCAAAACTAGTGACCGTAGATGGAAAAATTAGTTTATTTTCACAAGTTACTTAATATTTTCATCCTATCCGCTTGCAGAGATGTACCAAAAATCTGAAATTGGATGTACAAAGTTGAATGTACCCATCGAGAGTATCAAATTGAACTGTAATAGCAGGAAGCTAGGGAGATTAGTATCATGACGTGAGATTGCACAACTCATGTCCAACGGCCTGATAAACTAACGCCAAACAAAATTTTCTATACGAATCACAAGCACCAGGATATGGATACGGACACAGACAATTTACTAGTGCCAATTTTGACATTGAGCAAGATTCAAATCAAATGATTGTAATAAACATGCAACTCAATAAAATAAAGATGAATTAGCAACTTACCAGGCTTTGCCACAATCTTCTCTCCGGGCTTCAACATAATCTATAAGAAAAAATACGTAAAAATCAGTCAGACGAAGCACAAGAATTGTCAATAAGAAGAATAACTTATAACAATGAAATGGTAGAATCACCCCGCCCCCCAAAAAAATAAAAAAATAAAAACCCCCCCATACCACACCCAAATGCAAAAAGAAAAGAATCAAAAGACCAAGTTAAATACCTGAACTATCTGAGCTTCACCACCTAAAATCTGAAAAGGTGTTAAAGCATCTTGGGGACTCTGCAAAAGAATTTTAGTATCACTTCCATGAAATATTAAGATTGTAACACTTCAAACAAGTCCAAGTTCAAGATTGTGGAAAATCTAAGAGGTCAACACCCAACTTCAATTTAGAAAGGTTAAAAGTTCATTGAGTTCCCTTGAGGTTAGTTGTAATTAAAAACATTCCAGGTCTCTAGGATTACCATTGACTTTTCCCCTCCATGTCCAATCAATTTTATACACGAATTTTCCTTACCACCATTAGCACCTGGGAAACTTGCTGATACGACCAAATGCACTTATTAGCAATCTTTTTTTGCAAGTGAGGTGTCCATATGACTCGTTTTCTGCTATATTGAACCACTTTTTCCGCATATCTGGCTTTCCATAGTTATCAAGAGAGAGAGAGCGAGAGAGAAGAAAGCTTGCAACTTTTTAGGAGAAAAAAAAAAGAACAAAAAAAGTTCCTTTCTATCACTGACTTCATTGTTTCATTAACGAATTTGCTTAATTTTTTTTCATCTCCAACTACAACAAAATTACCTTCATTTTCAAATTTATTAAACAAACCACCACACCAAAGATCAACAAAGTAATGAACTTTAACCAATCAAAACACATTCCAGTAAGAAGAAACATAATTTCCATTCAGGTCCTCCTAATAAACCATAATCACAAGGCCACACACTAAACCTCAATCCAGATCATTCTCCAAAATTCTCATCATTCTGCTTCCAATCTGCTTCAGTCTCATAGCTTATAGTATTAAATTTCCTCTTTTAACAATTTTGCAAAGCCCAATCAAATTCTTAGCTAGTTTAAGCATCAGTAAACTAAAAAAACTACACAAAAAGTAAGAGAAAAATAAATCAGATAAGCCAAAAGAAAAAACACAAAAGCGCTAAGAATCAAAGTTTAAAATCAAAACCTAAACTTTAATTACATTGAATTTACTTTAATTTCAACAAATGAGTACCTGATAAACAAAAGGCTGAAAAGGCGTTGAAAAGAATGGGGCGGCCATGCCGACAGATTAAGCAGTTGATGACTGGTGACAGAGATCAAGGGGCACAGATTTCAAGACACCATCACCGAAAGATCAGAGCTTGGAAATTTCAGATCGCCGGCGACAGTTTCAATTTCAGGTTATAAATTGGATTTCTTTCCGCAGAGGTTTAAGTCTCTCGCCAACTACTTTTTTATTTTTTTGGTTTCTGCTATGCGTTTCAATTTTTTGACTTTTTCATTTTTGTCTTTAAAAAAAAAAAGAAATACTAAACTGTTTCAATATCGACGTCATTGTTAAACTGTGTACGGAGGTTACCTGCGAATTACACGTCAGATAAAATGCGATGGCGGAATTTGATAGGATGATGTATCTGCGCACGTGGCCACCTGATCATGTCCATTGTCGGCCCAATCCATAGTGTCTTTTTGTGCTTATCTACTAACACACAGCCCAATGGACTTCAGCCCACGTGAGTTTGTGTTCTACACTACTGTCACTTTAAAATTGAGGTGAACTTAGGAAGATTCGAACACGCAAACACCCATCACACTGCGTTTTCATATAAGATAATTTTTTTTTTCGCATTAGACATTTCTAATATTTTGCAATTTGATTTGTTTCGTCCATTATTCTTAAAATGATGCATTTATATCCCTCTTATAATAGTAAAACGCACCGATTTGATTCCAAACTCTAATTATGATCACTTTTTTCTAGAATCATCACGAGATCTGTGATGAACTTTAAACAGTGAAAAGGTCAAATTAAAAATATCATAAACATTAACTATTCTTGATCTAGCTCAAATACAATATATATATATATATTTTATAATTCGAAGGGGAGATTTCAAATCTTACAAGAAAAAAGGGAGAAAGGAAAGGATTTGAGTGTCGCATCAGGGACCTTACAGTCACCTGACTAATGTTCTTACCGACTAAATTGGATCTTAGAAACTCACAGAAAACGGTATTCACACAATCTAAACAACACCAACCAGTTATGCATTCTTTAGCAAATAAGATATTTTGAAATTGCCCAGTAATCTTACCAACCATGGAACCTTTTTGCCAAATTATTTAATGTCCAATACATCCTTACCATCACTAGATTGCCACAAAGACGATTAGCTGCCATCTCCATCGATTTGTCAATTGTACTTTTGGATAAATGAACCCTAAATGTCTTCGCCAAATTTGGGAGTTCTTTTCTCTAACCTTTTCATCCGACGAAGAGATTGAAATCACTTGAAAGATAATTTGGGATTGGAAAAAGTGGATCGAGTGATGTGACTTAGGTTAAAATCCCAAACATAACCTTTTTACACCCCTTTGAAATTCATCACCTTGTGACCTTGGGACAAATTGGTATACTTCACTTTTGTGAGGGATATGAGCATACTTTCTTCTGCAGTTTCCACATGCAACCATGTTAAGATATTGAGTTAGTATGGTGCAAAAATGTCATTTTCTCAATAATATCCGAGTTTATTCAAGTTTCTCTCAAAATTCTTATAAGACATTAACATCGATCAAAAGCATTTGTTGATTCTATTATCACTATGATTCTATCGGTACTTGATTAAAATTTTCATCTTTTGCCTAAACATGATGGGCTGATATTGAAAATCATATAGTTGTTCATCTTCGCATTCACTCTTACTAGAAAGCGAGCATTTTAAGACACTAGGGCATGGCATCATGTAGTGTTTGAAATCAAATAATTACATTACATTACAATTCGTGAACGTAATGTAATTCTACCACAAAGAAATAATACACATCTATATATATGTCAAACACAAAAAAAAAGGAAGCAAGAAAATGACTAAAGCAGTAATTAACCTATCTATAACCAAAGGACATATTAGAACCCTTTTTCCAAATTTTTTTTTATAACATTATAAATAAGCTACAATTGTCATATCAATACTGTTCAAATATTATAATTAAACATCAACATAAAGTTAAACTACTAAAAAAAAGTATGAAATTAAACTAAATTGACAATTTATGAGACTTAAATATAAGAAGTGACTAACGCAGTTTGCAGTTGAAATTACTAATTAAAAGTTCATAGTAAAGAAATAAATTAGCATCCATTTGGAAGGGGGCTTGAGATGTTAAGACAGAGTGGATTGAAACCTTACTGATCAGGACAGCTGGCATATGACGTGTAACTAATCACATTTAACCCAAATTTAGTACAAATCAACCTTCCAATGAACGGTCAACTAATGTATTTTTAATAGCCACAAAAAAAATATTATACTTGAATATCAAAATAAAAGCAGGAAAGATGTTCCTATCACCTCCTTAATGGGCCATATTAGTTGGCATCACATACTCTGGAAAACAAACAGATCATTTCCTCATCTTCAAATTTAGATGCTCTTTTACAACTAAATTTTGAACCAGGGTCTCAAATTTTTTCTTCAAAGAAGTTTTTCATTATGATTACTACTAATATATACACCATATTACTATTGGATGCAAAACAGTTAATTTGAAATCCAAATTTTGCATATGTGTTATGTATCTAATCGTGATAATATATATGCCGTCCGTCAGTATATGTAAGATTAACTCGTACATTTATGCTGCTTCCTTAAATTTAAGTTTGAGTGAGCCTACATATTTTTATTCCATTAGATATAGCACCCTCTTTTCAGCTTGGTAATTAAGATGTTTCATTAAACAAAGAGCAAAATATTCACACTAATTAAACTATACTAGTGAATCTTTAACTAACTAGTTCAAATTACACTACACTAATGACTATGTGAATGTGAATCTACTTATGACAAGAGTCACAGCATAAATTTCATACTATTAAAACACAAATATTTATATATTTTTTTGCTTGTTTATTCTTGACTAAGGTATTAAGACAGAAGGAAGTAAGAGAGTAAAAAGGGAATAAAGAAACAGAGGAGCAGTTAAAGTTGTTGGATTAAGACTGACAACCAAGACGCCAAAGCAACGATCAAACACATAAATATGGAAACCGGAGTCCCCCGCCCATCCTTTGTCCGTCCCTGTCTCAACTTGTCAGCGAACCAGCGCCCTCTGTTGTTTTCTTTCCTTTTCATTTTTCCGCCCCGCCCACTTTGTTTTTGTTCCACGACCTTTCCTTCCTCTAATTTTCTTGATCATTTCCCTTTCCTTTCCTTTCCTCCATCCATTTTCGGCCTTCCCAGATTCCTATTGCCAGGTATGGATAACTTACTGCCATCATACGTCCAGACCTCATAAAACATGCATGCATCTCTGTTTTGTTTATATATGTTTTATCTGACCTTGAATTTTCATTTAATTGTCGTTTTCTTCATTGAATTTTCTTTGTTTCTGGCCAGGACATGGATATATGCTTGGTTTATCAGCTTGCGTGTTCTTTGATTAATTTAATTGAGTTAGAGGTTCGAAATCAATGCGAATTTGCTTCCTTTAACGACCGTTAGCTGAGAAGATAAAAAGTATTAAATCAAGAAAAAGGTTTAGGACCCTTAAATTCTGAAACTCTTGTTTGTCACCTCTAGTCCTCTGTGCCTATACACAAAGAAATTAACAACATCTCATGATTCTTTAGCTGTAATCAAAGGTTATCCAATTTCATGCTTTATTGACACCTATATATGTATTTGTATACTTTTCTAGTTTTTTATTTGATAATGACCTATACAAGTATTTATGGTTGAACACTGTTCCTTGGAAATGGTTTAAAGAGAAATATTTTAATAGATAACTTACCATGGTAAAAATTGGACCGTAAGAAGTTTTCTGCTATACTTTTCATTTCTAAAATTCAATAGTTTGTATCACCAATGGTTCTGTGCAGTGCAACAAAATTTTGTTAATAAACAGTTAGTGGGGTGGCCCGGATGGGGGGAAGAATTATAATTGTATAGAGCTACAGCTGTCAAACCCATTGATGGATTTTGAACTAGTGGAGACTTGTACTTTTGGTTTGGTCTAAATCAGTGTAGAAGTTGTCAGTTGATTGAGTTCCATCATACAAATTCCACTAACTCTCTTACGCTATTCTTTATATTTTGGAAGTTTGGTTCTTTATTCTTTTCGCATGTGTAGGAAAGTGGCAAGTGAGAGACAGTTTGCCTCGTAACCCAAACAATGATGGGGAGCTTGCCTTTATGTTATGGCATATAGACTTGATTACACAATTAAATTTTGTTTTCCTTGGTTTTCTGCACGCAAGCAGAAATTAATTGCATAAATTTTGGCTAGTTTAGTGCCTGATTTCCATTTCAACAAATTGACACTGAAAATGGGATGCAGAAGTTTGATATGCAAACCTATATCTATGTCCTGCATGTGTATACTCAGAGTATTCTCTGATAGATGTAAATGCAGTTGGAGATGGTTTAATGATAAATCAGCATTTTTTTTGAAAAGATAATTTGATAATCCTGGTATTTACGCATTTTAACTGATTTCACACCAAATCTTATCCTGGATTATGTTTGCTGGTGTTGATTTATGCTTCAGTTATCTTTGATGCAGTTACATTTCTGTATGAGGTAATGACCATTTTCCCTCTTCTTGTGGTAGACATGCAGGGCTTGGCAGTTGCAAAGAATGTAATGGATGTATGTAGTGACTTTAGTGGGATATCTGTTGATTCAATTTGGCAGTCTCTTGATCTATCCCTTTTGTGACTGTGAAGGTTAGATTTTTGTAATACCAGGAGTTCTTCGGTTTTGATCATGAGATGACTAAGTCATGGCGGCAAATCTTTATTATCCTGTTGTTCAGAATTGATTGGAGAGTATTGTTGCTCTTTAGCTCCTTGCTTACCATAGTCACTGTTATGGTTCAAATTCCTAGACTTCCTTATCCATTGAGTGAATTGATTTTTGTTCCTCCAATAGTTGAAAGTGCAATATACAACAACACTAGTCGTGCTACAAGCAGGAATTCTCATTTTGCATCTCACAACCAGTTGGCAGTTGCTCAGATAGTCCCCGTAAATCTTTCTGCTTCTGCCAAACAGAATCAATCAGTACCAGAGGTAGGTGAAATAAAACAGTTGTCTTCCAGAAGCAGGAAAAAGAATAGAACTACTACCCATCGGCGAAGAGGAAGAAGACACAGGAAGAATGTTGAGCCATTTGATGAAATAACTACTCCACCTTCACCTCCTTCTTATGCAAATATGTCCAAAGAAGTTCTGGTAAGTGTTTCACCACAGAAAAGTTTGCTGAATTAATTTCTAATTTCATCTTTTGTCTAACTCCCCCTCAATCACACTTTGCACCATGCAGAGACAAATTTGGTCATTGACACCACATGAGGGCCTTGTACATGCTAGAAAAGAAATTGAGAATGCCCCTCTGGTTCAGGATGATCCAGATTTATATGCCCCTTTATTCCACAATGTGTCTAGCTTCAAGAGGTAAGTGCATTGCGGTTGTAACTACCTGCTTTATTGGTGTACAACAGTAACAGCCTTGTGGAAGGCGAGGCTGAGTATATAAGTTCTTTCGTGTGGAAGGCTCCTGCATTTAGTCCAGGAGATAATGTGTATAATGCAGAAAAAAAGGCTATTAGAAGATCTGGACAGGCTTCATATTTTAAACCTTCACAACTCAGTGACAGAAGCCTCCTCCTTGATCTTCTTTTCATGTGTTTACTGATGAGAGATTTTGGCAATAGCTGACTGCTTTTTTTTTTTTTTAATACTCGTTTAGATTCATACTGAGCAGTTGCTTTTGAATGTAAGAGTGTTCATTGTGGTTGGCGAATTTGTCTATGCTCCAGTTCAAAGACAATTGTCTGAGCGACAGTTTGCTGGCTCCATAAAATTTCAGAACATCTGGGTTCTGGAGCCAATTTTAAATTAGTTAAATTGGATCCTAGTAAATTTCTTTAGTCTAATTGGATGGAGGATCAGAGACAGGCAGCCATAAAATAAGCTAGTAGGTCAGCAAAATTTGCATAGTTATGGGTTTTAAATTTCCACAGATGCAAATTGTGACTTTAGTTGGAAACAGAAAGCATGGTTCTGGAAAAGAAATTGAAGGATGAAAATAAACAAAGGACAAAAACAAAAGCCGAAAACCACTGCAGTGTGAAATCTTGCCACAAACCACTAACATCCATTGCAAGCTTGGGCTAGCTGGCTTATTAGATGTATTGTCTGTTTTATCTTTGGATATCTCAAAAAACTCGATTGTATGATTTGAAGTTATAAACAATGGGTGTGCCTCATGCTCACTATTGAATTCAAAGTTACTTTAATCTATAAATGGCTAGGTTCTGGGCTTCTAGTTTCTCTAAATGTTTTGCAACTAAAGCATTTCTATCATTTGTTTGTCAAATGTCAACTGATATCTATATTTTATCATCTTTATATTTCTTGCTATTACAATTCATTGGCATTAACATGATTGAGGAC
Organism: Coffea eugenioides; assembly: GCF_003713205.1. Taxonomy (NCBI): domain Eukaryota; kingdom Viridiplantae; phylum Streptophyta; class Magnoliopsida; order Gentianales; family Rubiaceae; genus Coffea; species Coffea eugenioides. The sequence goes on along the minus strand of NC_040042.1, from coordinate 43,167,682 downwards.
ATAATCCCATATGTGTTTAGGAGCTATGAGATGATGGAACTCATACTTAAGGTATACATTTACAAGGAAGGAAAAAGACCAATTTTCCATCAGCCTCATTTGCAAGGAATATATTCATCTGAAGGATGGTTTATGAAGTTGATGGAGGAAAATCGAGAGTTCGTCACCATGGACCCAGAAAAGGCACACTTATTCTATCTGCCATATAGTGTACGCCAGTTGCAGTGGGCTCTTTATGTGCCTAATTCACATAATATTAGACCCTTGTCAATTTTTCTGCGCAACCATGTTAACATGCTTGCTGCAAAATACCCTTTCTGGAATCGGTCTCATGGATCAGATCATTTTCTAGTTGCTTGCCATGATTGGGTAAGCGAGTTTCACTACATAAATATTTATGTCGTTTGGACCTAAAGTCTAAGCTTCTCTGCAATTACTTCACCTAGGTACCATGACTAGTAGCCTGCAGAGATGAAATCACTGTATTCCTGATGTAGCTCATGGATTTGTTTTACTTAGGCGTGTGTACATGCAATAACACGTGTTACAGAACAGTTTGGGTGCCAGAATTGCTATGATCTTAACTTGACAGCATGATTATGATTCAGCAAATCCTACGATACATTTCAAGACCAAACTCGGGTATTACGGGACTCAAATTTATGAAATTTTCCCAAGGGAGTTACAGTTTTGCTAGGTGACCTTGTTTCCTGGCTTGTGTGGGCATTATGTGTTTACATTAACTTAGTGCATGTAAACACATATATTATTTCTAAATGGTATGAATGGGAATTATTCGTTCTTGGTTAGGCATGTGTATATTCATTCTTGAATGAAGCAATTGCTCTCTCTCTCTCTCTGATAGTATTGGGAAATTCTCGTTTGGCACAATTAAGGCAATAACTTGACTGAAGGCTTAGTTTCTTTCTTTCCTTTTTCTTATAAGCTGGTTGGATTGTTTTTAATAATGTTCTGCGGTTTGCAGTGCATATATTCTGATCAGAACGTTTAATTTCTTTCTCTTTTTGGCTGTAAACTTGGGAACACTCACTACATTAATAATATATCACAAATTGCAAGAACTGAACTCATTTTTTTTTTCTGCTAGTTAGCATAAGACTCTATACGTTATTTGAGATGCACATTTTTTCAGCTCCTATGATCTCCGACTCTCACCTAATCTTTCCATCCTTTCCCTTTTTTTTTTTGGAATAATAATTGAACTATCTAACTCTTTCCTCCTACTTTCTCGTTGCGTTTTAATTACTCCAGGGTCCTTATACTTTGAATGCTCACAAGGAGCTTAGAAGAAACACCATAAAGGCTCTCTGTAATGCAGACGTCTCTGAAAAAATCTTCATTGAAGGAAAGGATGTGTCCCTTCCGGAGACCACCATAAAGAATCCCACTAGGCCTCTTAGAAACCTTGGTGGGAAAAGAGTTTCACAGCGCCCAATTCTGGCTTTCTTCGCCGGAAACATGCACGGCAGGGTCCGTCCGAAACTGCTCAAGTACTGGGGCGACAAAGATGGTGATTTGAGGATCTATGGTCCTTTGCCTAAAAGAGTTTCTCAAAAAATGTCCTATCCTGATCACATGAAATCAAGCAAATACTGCATTTGCCCTATGGGTTATGAAGTAAACAGTCCACGAATTGTGGAGGCAATATACTACGAATGTGTACCAGTGATCATAGCTGATAATTTTGCCCTCCCATTTAGCGAAGTGCTTAATTGGAGTGCATTCTCAGTTATTGTTGCTGAGAAGGACATCCCCAGATTGAAGAAGATACTGTTGGAGATACCTTTGAAACGATACCTCGTCATGCAAACCAACGTAAAGATGTTGCAAAAGCATTTTCATTGGCATTTTAGACCTATAAGATACGATTTATTCCACATGATACTGCATTCTATATGGTTAAGCAGGTTGAACCAGGTTCAGGTGCACGAGTCAGCACAATAGATGTATAGGTTTTCTTTTCCTTCTTCTCACACCCATTTTTTATGCCTCTGTCATAAAATATCATTTGAGGTATAGTTGGTTTTTACCTAAATTTGTAGAGTCTGTGCAAAGAGATGATGGTATACGTGTAGATAACAATTTTGAGGGCACATTTATTGGCATTGTAAAAGATTACCCGTTGAATTGCTGCAGGCATGCTTGTCTTCGTGTAGCAACTGCATTCAATTACTTCTAGGGAAAGTAGGGCTATCAATAGGGCTTGTTTAGCCCGAAAAAAACCTTATGTTTAACATAATAGTTCAATTTTGCAAGGATGGTGGAAGATTGAATATAGATTGTTATCTACTATGATTTTGCAGGCGAAGATTAACCCAAGACATGACCATTAGAATTCAAGAAAATTCCAAACATTTTCTTCATAATTTCACAGTTGCACCAAAATAAGGCTAAGCTCATAATTTCACACTCTACAGAATAATTTTCGCAATACCAGAACATCTGGAAAATGTAGACGCTATGCTACACAATCTTATGTAGTTCTCTTTCTCATCTCAATGGTTTGGGCCCCGCCGGGGGGGGAGTGGGGGGCTTCTCATCAAGTTCAAGAAATTTGATTATGCAATCCATTGCAGAAGTCCCTTCCACAGAGTCATCCAAAGAATCACCGACACCGAAGCTTAACTCAGTATTGTCTGCTTGGCTTTCGTGATGATGAGTGGCTTGTACCTCCACCTGTACCTTAGCCATGGTTGTTGGAGGTGGTGCCGCCGGAGCTCCAGTTGTTCCATCTGTTATTTTTGTTGAATATATTTTCTTGCTCAAATGAGAATTCCAGTAGTTCTTTATTTCATTGTCCGTCCGTCCTGGAAGTCTCCCAGCAATCAAGGACCACCTGCTCATCCAAAGAGACTACTTGTTATCTTTCAGTTTCAGCCGTTATCTTTCAGCATTCCTTTAATGTTAACTATGCCTTCAATTTTTTTTTCCTTTGCGGTTCTAGTTTTACTACTACTACTTGATTCAGTCCATTGTGGAGTATGTTACTTTACCTTCGCAGCGTTGTGAATATATATTGCAATTCCCCAACTCCCCAAAATTGGGATAAATCAATGGAGCAAATTTAGTGCCAATGCGTCAGTTGAGTTGAAAAATATGAAATGACTAACCTATTCCCTAGGAGCTTATGAAGCCTAACAATCAAGTCTTCTTCATCAGGAGAGATGTTGCCTTTCTTGATATTTGGGCGAAGATAATTTAACCATCTCAGTCTACAACTTTCGCCACACCGATTGAGACCTGTGAGAACGTGAAAAAAATTACAACCATTGATACTTAAAAAGTCTTGCATAAACATAAGAACGGTTAATCAGACTGTGCCATTGCCAACAACATTTTCAAAACCTCAAGTGATTACTTAAAGTTAAAGAGACCTGATTTCGTTGCCACCGTTTTCCACTTCTTTGCGCTGTGTGTTTCAATGTACTCGGCCAACTTCCTATCTTCCTCAGCAGTCCATGCTCCTTTTCTGCAAAACCTTATAGCAGAGCCCTCCTGTTTTGGGGCCATGAGAGAAAATGATCAAGAAAGAGATTCTTTAATAAGAACTTGAACAAAGTGATCGATGGAAGAGAATGCATCAGCCGCTAGTTTTTGCAACGGCTATAGGTTTCTCTTTCCTCGAGAGTCAAATGAAGGAAGGGTGTAAAATATTATGATAAAAACTTTTGGAAATGTTTAAAGTAGTGCCGGAGAATGACTATATTCCTATGATTGAAGGGAATTGTGAAAGTTGGAAGCGCTTAAATAAGCAAGGAAGATAGAATTCTTGGGGTGGTGGTTTGGGCTTGGTCTGCAAGAGATGAAAATAGAACACAGAATTGTGACAGCTAGCAATGTACGACTTCATTTATCTATCTAACCTTCTTCATATTTCCCAACCACCACCAATGCGTGTGTTGTTCTATTCAGATATGCATGGCCAACGCACTAGTTTAATTTGGCAGCAAAGCTAATTATTTAGTGGGAGGAAAAAGGACTAGCTAAGTTGAAGTTGACATTTATCTTTTTCATTCCTTTTTTTTTGTTCTTGGTGGGAGGAATTAGTATTGATTTAAGATTAAAAACTACGATAAAATACTATTAGAAAGAGAAAACAAGCATTTTTTTTTTGGGTGGAGAAACTAATATCTATCTAAGTGGATAATTTCAATCGATATATAAATTTAGTCCGCTTTATTTTGCATTTATCTAGACAAGACTGACTTGCTACGCTGTGATTTCAATCCTGTGACTGACAAGGAAAAGGAATGTTTCTTGCTAGTTCTTTGTCCCCTAAATGATGCTGATATTGACAATGACAATCCCCAACCACCAGTCCGATCAATTGTTAGTTACAGGACTTCGATGGTGACAAAAGTAACTAAAGTGATTGTATCACTATAATCTAAACGAATAAAGTGATAATAATAATAATGTAGTAATGCTATAAAATAAAATGATATTTTTGTTCAAAATTTCTTAACATATTGAGTTGAATTACTTATGGAGGTAAAGTGACTAAAAGATAACACGTTAGGGGGTAAACTGATAATAGTGATATAATTTAAAGGGGTAAAATAATAAGGACAAAATATAAAAAAAAAACCTTTGTAGTAAACCTAATATACAGAAAAATCTCCCGTAGTTTCAAAATATACAACACGACACCCCGTACTTTGAATTAAATTGTAAAGGTGACGGAATCCGTTAAACTTAACGGAAATGACTTATTGGAAGCTAAAAAAAAAAAAATTTATACCTAATTTTTAACAAATATACCTGTTCTACCCCTTAACCCTCAATTCTCTCTATTTAGAGAATAAAACAAATGATTTTTCTGAGTTGTCTTTTACTTAATTATATCGAGACATTTTGGTCATTTCGTCCATTTCCGTTAAATTTAACGGATTCCGTCACCTTTACAATTTAGTTCAAAGCACGAGGTGTCGTATTATATATTTTGAAACTACGAAGGACTTTTATGTGTATTAGGTTTATCACAGGGGACTTTTTTGTTTTTTACCCAAATAATAATAACCTACAAAATATATATTGTCGGGGACATCTTCGGAGGGAAGTTATCATTGAGAAATCGGAAGTGTAATAGTATAAAAACAGATGGTTGATGAATACACTGAAATTTTTGAAGAAGGAAATAGGGGAGGGCCTGGAGGCCGGCGGACGAAGACAGCAACTTCCAGCCAACCAATCTACTGTAGGGTTAAATTGCATTCTGCACCCCTAAACAATAATCGATTTATTTTGTACCCCAAACTATTAATGTTAGTACTTTAGTATCTTAAATACTAATTAAATATTAATGTGCCTCGTATTGTTTAAATTAGTTAAAAACTAAAAGAGTTTGTAAATTGACCGTATGTTTGTAAATTGTGACCAACATCCGCTGTACTTTTTTACGAGCATCACCTCGTCTGAGCTCGGGCCTAGGCTTGTAAATATCCTCGCGTCTTTGCTGCTTCAATGTTGGCTCGAGGCTTGAGCACAATCTTTTATGATTGCAGCAGTTTTCCCTTGTATTCCAATTACCAAGTCTAGTAGCACCTTCAGGCCCATCCATAACAAATTTTACTTCGACGAAAAGGCAAGGAATTCTTAACGGAAAAGAAAGGCAAAACTTTATAAGCAGCAACTGTATTCGGTGTACAAAACTTTCAAGCTACACAGACCTCACATTATAATTACAAACTGCACAGAGATTACAAAACCTTCCACAAATTTCTTGCATATTCTATTCATTCTTTGTGATTATCATCTTCCTCTTATATACATGTATATAACCTAGGAAAAAGCTTTACGCGAAATGCTAAAAGCAGCAACCATAAGAAGCACCATCACTATCTTCTTTGAAGCTAATATTCGGAGGTTCACCTTCAGACCACGCTTTCGCATAAACATTAACCCTGCCTTGCCGAATGCAGTAAACCAGGAGAACAATGAAAGGAACACAATTTTCATGGTATCCATAAATCCCGATACGTTTCCTGCATTACCTGACAAATCCACATAAGACCAAGCAGGCCACCCTTGGCTGCTGTTCACCTGGTTTAAGCCAAGACTTTCATTCAACCATGCCGATAAATCCACAAGAAGCTTTGCCAGCCATGCAATTTCATCATCAGATATGGGGCGCTTCATCCAATCACCCTTGTACTTGACTTCAGACACCATATGGTGGCCAAAACTTCTGGGTCGGAACATTTCATCACGAGTATGAACATGCTCTCTTTTCTCTGGCGTTCTGGAAGATGACCCCAATATTGGCCCGCCAAATAAGCAGCTTAGCTGGGCTTTGAGAGAGTCTAGACACTTGAGGCTTTGTGCAACATTGTCCCCAGATATAGCTTGTAGCTCAGACTCTGCTCGCAACACAAAGAGCTGTACCACAACATATACGGTAAGAACATGATGTAAGTAGATGCAATATAAAGTAGACCTATTAGCAAGATCAAGATACCTGAAGTAATTGTTGTCCACCATCCTCACCCCCGCTAAAAAGTCGTAAATCTTTGTTCCAGTTGTCATGCAAAAATGATCCATCCGCAGCTGTCTCACATAGACCATTTTCCCAGTCCTAGCACAATAAAATTGACAAGACACAAATGAGATTTAGAAGCCAGACCAAGAAAAATTGCATACAACTATCAAAAAAGTGAAAAAAAAATATGACAATAATTGTCCGTATTTCCAATTGTATTACCAATATTTTCTATGTCTAAAATGTGTCACTATCAGAATCCTCATGCAGGCCATGAAAAGGCTATGCGAAACTTCTCAAGAAGCAACTGCAAGGAATTAACTTAACTAGCCAAAAGCATTAAAAAAATCCACCACAGGGGCGCCCGGGGGAAAGGGTTGGGGGTGTAAGACACACATACACACTTTAGGTCTGAAAATATCGCTCTACTAAACAAGCATCCAACAGCTTCATTTGCCTAAATTAGCAAGCTTTTCATGTCCAAAGCGTTTCAAAGGGGTCACAGAACAAGCGCAGAAGGAGTTGGCAAATTCTACTTCAAGCAGTTCAACAAGGCAATCATAAAAGTTAATTGGGCAGAGTGATGATAAAGTTTGGCTGCCAAGTCACTTGCTTTCTTGACATAGTAGTGACAACAGATGAGAGGTCAGTTATATCTTGCTGAGAGTCCAAAAAATAGAAGCTATGAAAGAGTTTTGGAAGTCCCCTATGCCCTTCATTATAAATATTATTATCAATTAACCAAGAAAGTACCTGTAATTGCTCGCGGATTGCTGGAACAAAACTATATAAGGCATTAGGCACTAATTTGGATGACCCTGTTGGTTTTGAATGATAAGCAGTGTCCATAATTTTTATGAGATCCATCAGCTCTGTCGATGAAGTTAAAAGGTTTATCACCTGTACCAAACACAAACAGAAAGGTTAATGAACAAAAACAAAGACAAGAACACAGAACAAGGGTGCCCCTGAATACTAGATATGCAGGTGTGACAATTAACAATGCACAAAGAACAATCAATATGCAGCATTTATCAGGATACATGCATACAATTAACAAAACTTGCATAAATTGTGCTTTTATCAATTGTAGAATCTATACAGTGATATTACAAACATACCTATTTTGATAACAATACAGCTGGAAAGCAATGTTCGCAGAAATAATCTCAAAAGCCATAACATATCATAAATATAGTCTCCCTAAATCAAATATCAAATGTTGTTTCCAAATAATCTTTTCATTTACCAATATTCCAAGAAGTACTCCTTCAAACCTTCATCACTGATGTCAGGCATCTTACAAGTGCTCTAAGTGTTATGAGTGCTTGCCTATTGTCGACTCCATAGAGTAAACTTTTCAGCAACATTATTATAGTAAACTTTTCAGCGACAGTCATACAACTGCCTGAAAAATCAGACATACAAAAGCATTGAAAGAGTGCTACCCAGTCATTGGCAACATGGATGTGCAGCCTTCTCAAAAGTGCGTTGCTGCTTCATTCTATAAATTAACATCAACTAAGCATGCAAATGATCCTTTCTTGAATATCTGATGGCGTTACTAATTTCATCCAGTATCTCCCCTATTCATACATAATCCTTTTCTGCTTCATGTTATAAATTAACATCAACTAAGAATGCAAATGATCATTTCTTGAATATCTGACAACATTAGTATTCTCATCCAGTATCTCCCCTATTCATAATAACCTATTTGAGAAGCCTCCATTTTCCGGTTGCCGGAATAGTAATTTAGAAAGAAAAGTAGGATGACATCCGTGCAACTGTATTCACCTTGCTTTGCCTCAAGGAGAAAAAGATTTATCTTAAGATGCCTTACAGTAACCGAGAAAACCGCAAATTTATATCTCCTAAACATTACAGCATAGAAATAGATGTGATCAGAGAAGCAGCAGATGTCTTCATAGGTACCCCTTAAAACAAACCACAACCCTGTGTCTAGTGGCTTTCAAAAATCATATTGTCAAAGTACATGATATGACTATCAGCTATATCATCATATCACCAAAACAAATTCTCAACTATGCTAAAATGAATATTCTCTCAAGTAATCAATCATCTTGTCTAAAGAAGCATATTAACAGTCTCAGAATAGTTTATTCCGTTATGTAATGCAATGCACAATTATAAAGTTGACACATAAAAGGCCTGCAATCTGATATTTTGAGCTTTGTGATACTTGACAAGGTACATAGACAGGAGACTCCAACAGAATAATATGAAGCATCATTTTTCTTTAATAAGAAAAGCTTCATCTCAAGATGCTTCAACATCTTAACAGCACATTTGACAAAAGAGATCTCATGAAGAGTTTAAACAAATGCTCAGGATGTTCCTTCATTCACATAGCTAGTCCAAACAGACGATTTCTGACAACATAAGAAAACAATTTACAAAGGAATCTACATAAGCAAACATTTCACAGCAGAAGGGATCTACCATTAGTATTTACAAAGGCACAGTAGTGTTTGACAAAACTCCTAGCGAGCCTAACATCGCTAGATACTCGATTTGAGATTAGTATTATTTTTTAAAAAAAAACTATTAAGGCTTATCAGATACAGAAAACTAGAGCAGAATCAGGCAACAAAAACAATTAGGGCAAAATAAGCAATGAAACAAACCTTGGAAACCATCTGTATAATGACTTCTGGATCTGTATGAAGGAACTTATGTGCAAAACCAAAAAAGTGCATAACCAAAGAGCTATAATACAGATAATTAGCCAGCACATAAGTTTGCCAGGCAGTTGAATAACCATTTTCAGACGTTTGAGTAACCTCAGATGTACTCTTTTGAGGCATTCCCAGTGTGGCATCAAGCTCTGCAAACTCCTGCAAGTTAACTTTCCAAGGTTCCATGTAAGTAACCCAGACAGTGAATACTTGAGAAACATTCTTTATAGAACTTTCTACTGGGCAAAATAGAAATGTTCTCAATACAAATCTATATAATGGCCTCTGAACCCATATGTTCCAAGAATTGTTGGAGGTGAAATCTAGTGTAATTTCCTTTGAATTAATCACATCAACAGAACCTGAAACCTTCCGTGGAGGATATCCATTGCATCCAAACTTGTCATGCCCCTCAATACAAAGAACTGAATTAAGAGTGAGATACTTAACAAACAAAGTAATTACTTCACCCAATCCGGAAGTAGGCGGAGTTTCACCAAAAATTGACCGGAAAGGTAAAGTCACACCATATGACTTGCACAAACTCACGGGCAGAGGTGAGAAATCATTATGAACCAACCAAAAATGTATCAAGGAATTGACCAAAAACTCTGCTCTTTCAATAACTGAGGTATCATGTCCCCATGAATAATGAAGTAGAGAACTGCGATAAGGTTGATGAGCACTCAAATCAACCATAGGCACAAAAGCACGAAAATAAGCATACAGTAGACGACAATACAAATTGACATCATTTTTTTGCTCCATTCCACGTTTACTGCTGCACAACCCCGGAATAGAATAAGCCCAATTCTCCAACCTAAATTTCCTACTTCTCCGAACTCTCGCACCATCTGGACCATCACTACTGCCCTTGCAGACAGGGTAGTAAACAAACCAAAACAAGAAATACTCCAAAACATTCAACTGAACTTGGCAAGGCGAGCCCTTAAGTGAATCCTCCTTAACCTTGTTCCTGAATAATGGACATAAATCCATCAAAACCTGACAGTCTCGCTTGTTCTGAAGCATATACCGAACCCATTCAGGTAATCTTTCAATTGGAAACACATATTTTACTAGAGAGAGTCTATCAACAGCTGAAATGGAGGACATCAACACTCCATTTGGTGATAATAAGCCGAAAATTTTACCTGCAACAGTAATATTGATTTTGCTTAGAATACATTTATATCTGCATATAAACAGTAACTGATGCAAAAGCCACACCAGCAGAAATTAAGGCAACACAAGGGAAAGAGTCTTCATAGGGTCTTCCAAACATTCCAGGTAACTTAGAAGTAGCTATTGATCTCAACGTAGACAGAACACCCACGAATATCAAGAAATGTTTAGGCAAAATGATTGATAACTCATTTGCAAGTCAGTCATAAATCTCAATATCAAATTAAAAACGTCAGGAAATATTCCCAAGAATGCAGACAGAACAACAAGATTATAGAAACGGCCAAAACCCCCCAAAACCTGAAAAAGCAGCTGTATTAGCAGGTTAATTTGAATCTCACCAAAAGAACCTAGGCGAAGATAAGCAAAAATATATGAATCAGATAAACGCGCAATAATCTAAATAACAGATAAATACACAAAATTCCCAAAATTAACGGTCCGCACTAACCAGCGAGCTCAGAATCTCCAGAAAGCATAGCGATATCGATCCAACCGTTCGGGGACTGAGATTTGGAAGGCAAAGACGACTCATCGAAGCCAAAAGTTTTACAAATTAGGGTGGGAAAAGTGATGGAGAAGAACCACCGGGACTGGTCCGGCGTATGCTTTTGTAAGAAAGCCTCCACTCCGCTACACGCAGCGGCTATCTGTGGCGGCGACGCCGCAGCTAGGATCGTCGTCTCCAGCTCCGTCGCCTTCGCCTGTGCATCCATACCGTACGAATGCCCAATCATCGCTCATAAAACTTCTCGTCTTCGTCTATACCGTAGGGTGCGAGTGTGTAATTATACAGAGTAAGTGTGTGCTCTGCGGGTATGTGTGCAGTTTATGTGGTGATAGAACTGTGTGTTGTATGTGAGAAAAAGGGGAAAATGGGAAAGGTTTAAGAAAAGAGGCCGGGATTCAAATGAGGGAAGTTGGAGGGCAAATGGCGGGTTTATAAAGGGGGTACTGGAGGATGAAAGAAGACGAGAGGGAAGACCCACGCGGAGTGGGGGGGCGTGTTTGGGGTGCGGTGCATGGGCCTGCGTGGCGGTGAGGGAGTGTTTTGTCTTTTTGGTGTGTGGAGGAAATGGGCCCACTGATTAATTAAAGGATAAGAAACTGGAAATTTTGAATTGGATTAGTAGTATAATTTCACTAGGACAATGCTACAGTGCCTATAGTTATGGTAACGATATCAGGAAACCTACTATTACAGGTTTCTATTACTTTTAGTGACAAATCGAATTTTTTAGCGACTTTTTAAATATTATATTAAAATGATTAATATTAACTTTAGTAAGTTTTTAATTAAAACTAGTAAATATATGCCTGAAAGATAAGTTTTAGTCAAAAATAGAAATTTACCCTTTCAGTAATTTAATTTACTTATTATTTGACAAATGTTACTTTTGTTTAATTTAAACTTACTAATACTAAAAGTAAAAAATTTACATATTAAAGTAAGAAAATAACCGGTTTCTGAAAACGGTTTGGGTTTCCACATCTCTCTAAAGTTGCTTCCCTTCTTTTTATTTTCTTCTCACCTCACGGAAGATTGTAGAAATTTTTTCCTGGATAAGGAAGGAGTACGATCATCATCTTATGGAACGGGATTAGCTTTTGCTAAAATTTAGAAAATTGATCAAGCGGGCTAAGCAATTCTATCATATCTTCAGGCTGAACTCTTCTGGTAGGTTTCATGCCTCAGTCTCTGTTTCTGCCTTCTACTAAGCATTGATTCTCATTTCGGTCAATCAATTGGCCTGCCTAGGCGCGGAGGAAAAGCTAAATATGCTTTATAGATAGCACAGGTTCAGGAGAAAGGTTTCCCCCCTATCAGACACAACAAAAGGGTTAGCAACGGTGGTAGCCAACCAAAGAGCATATGAAAAATAGCGGTGACGAGGTTAGACCATCATGCTCTTGAAATCATTTGATTATATTGCTGTAATTTATTTATATTTCATTTGTTTTGTTTGTCAAGATTTTCTTGCGAAATCAGGGCTGAGAATTTGAAGAATTTATTGCAATTTTGGGGCTGAAATTGTCCATTGAAACATCTAGAAAATGGTTGTAGTTTTGATTGTCTACGGGTAAAATGTGCTTAATAGCCATATGAAACATCTAGGAAAGGACTTGAGACAATGTGTTTAAGTTAAATGTGATTAATTTGGGAATGCATATAAGATGTTCGGTGAAATGTCAAAGAGAAATTTGTATGTTATGATTGCTACTCTGTGCGGGTAAGAAAATTAAAAGTTCTAATTGCCAAATGGACTGTTACTATAGTTACTCAATTCCCAGTTTTACTTGGTCCTAGGAATCTTCACCGAAGAGAGAATGACATCTTACACTTCATCAATTATGAGAACTTAGCTTTAACAGATCTAACTCATTACACACCAATTGCATAATATGTATAGGCTCAAGAAAATTTGTAGTGCAAGGAATAATGACATATTCATTTCATACATTGAATTTATATATATCTACGCCAAATGGGCAAAATATAAATCTCGAAGAAGTTATAACAAAGTTATGAGCATTTCAATCATAGAATTGTGTGGCAAACTCATTGGTTTTATATGAAGTTTAACGTCTTGGATGTGAAAAAAGGTCGTAGTATGATAAGGTGTTGTCAATCGTGCTCGATATATTCTTTATTTAATATCGAATAATTTCTTCTCGCTCAAATGTCGACTAACTTGATATAAATTATTTCTTTAATTGGACAGCATGGTCTGTACACGGATATTTAAATTCAGGATTACACTTCATGTTGGAACTACAAAGACATTTTGAGATATAAAGCAGGAATTTTTGCTATTTTTGTGAGTGGTAAACATTCAAACTACATGCATGAACCTCAGTCTAAAGGCAATAGAGACATAAGCCGATGTAAGCATCAAATGATTGATTTTCCTTATGATGATATGCTCTGATTCTCTGCAGGCTGTTGCTTCTTTCAGATTAATCTAGTTGATGCAAGTGCGGTTCATTATAATTAGGCTGAAATTCCGATATTTAAGGCCTGAGGTGGAAGAACACGTTGCATGGAAAATTTAAATCCAGCATTGCATTTCAATGTAAGGAGGTGAAATTCTATTTTCTAGTGACTTGTTGGCCAATTTGAATTAGATGGACCTTTGTTTAGTCCAAGTACTAAATAAATAGGTGAGTAGATTCATTCTGATGCTCAAAATGGCCCGTTTTCTCCTATTGTGAAATACCAATTTCATATCAAATGTCTTGTGCATGTGGATTTTGTTGTTTACTTCAAATTGGACTGGCTTACTTGATCAGCAGAACTCGAAAAGCAACTCAGATACTCGTGTTATACAATACTCAGCACACGGTTTTTTAGGCTTTAAACTGGATAGATCCCGGAAAACTTGAAGATGTGTTGTGGAAGTGTTGTGACTGCTATGCTATACTAATAGTCTGCAATTTCCTTCTACGAAATAAGCACGACATGAACTTTCCCGTGGAGTTTTTTGCTGTGTTAACCAAGTACCTGGGCGTTTATGTGCTTTGCTTGTATCCATAAAGCCGGAATTTCGAAACTCTGGAGCTTGCGAAATGAGTTTTTGAGTTTGAAACCAAGCATATGGTTTGTTTCTATTTGTGATTTAAGTTCACTGGAAAATGCCCTTACCATATTAATGGCGGTGTAACATCCATTCTGTTGTGGGAGCACGTACTCTTTTTTTATTTCTGCAAGCATTAGAAGTTTTTACTCCTAAACGAGTGTATCATTTCGACCCAAAAAAAAAATGTGTGTTGCGATGCCTATATAGGCTGGCGACAGTTTAACGAGAGAGCATTGGCCTTTGTGAATTTAAGTGCCGCGATTTCCTCAGTAAGCCCTTACTAGAAGTCCAAACAAATAGTATCTTCCAACTTCCTCTACGAATAAACAACTAATCAACCTTTCTATTTAATGACAATCTGCTGTTAGGAATAATGGGACCAACTTTTAGCTAGGCACCTGCCTCATATTAAGTTAATTCCTACATCCCTGGACACAGAAGAACCAAGCTGCTCAAATTAGTGGTTGTCATATGCACTCGAGAGAACACTGCTTCTCTCTTCAAATATAAAGCACATTTAGTAAGATAGGAGAATATTCTATCTTCTGATTTCAAACTGAAGCTAATTACTTTTCTTATGAATAAGGATGAATTCAAACAAAAAGCTCAATAAGAGACGTACAGTTACAACATGGAAAAAAAACACTTAATAGTAAAAAAAAAATTGATAAACTCCAAACACATTACCGAGACAGCCGTTCTGTTAATTCTCCATGGCTCTTAAGCACATTTTAAATTATTAAGAATAACAGTTATGAAAGTGCTCATAAATTAGAATTTTTCCCAACTATGAATACTTTCATAGTTCAACTGCTCTGCAAGTTGCTTTCATACTTTCATAGTTGACTTTCATACTTTCATAGTTCATCTCCTAAGTTGCACATTTTAAATTATTAAGAATAACAGTTATGAAAGTGCTCATAAATTAGAATTTCCTAAGTTATTCTTTTTTTCCAAAGGCATTAATCACTTAATCCTAAATGAATTTATTTAACTTGTGTGAAATTGAAATTATTATATTTGGACAAATAATGTATTATATTTTTTTTTACTTTTATACTGCTTTAATTTATTTTATATTTGTTTAGAGATAAAATACTTTTACAGTGTTTTAATTTATTTTAGTTTCGGTTTGGGATTATTTATTTAAATTTTTATTACTTGATTATGTAATTAGTCTTGTGCAAAATTGACTTTATTAGAAATTATAGTGGTAAATAAATAAATTAAAATTAAGTTTCGGGTCATTCGGGTCAGCCCGTCAACCCACCAACATGAAATTTTTTGATTCGGGTCAGATATCCTGACCCATTTCGGGTTGGTAGGTTAGGTTTGGGTCAGCGAGTTTTCTATTATACCTGGTCTCAACCCGACCCACCAATCCGATTTGGACCCGATTGCCACCCCTAATTATATTAGTAAAAATAATAATATATTTTACAAATTATTCCAATTTATTTAGAAAACTTTATTAATTTCATTACAAATTATGAAATGTAATCACAGTTTACTAATTTTTTATTAAACATAAATACTCCATACAAAAGAAAAAGATATTTGACTTCGTTTTACTTTGATTAGAAAAACTTGTGGTAGTAATAACGAAATAGTGAAAGTGGTGCAAATTTCAAATCAACAACCAATGTACACTTAATTACGGTAATTTTTTAGTTGATTAGACTAATATATGCCATAAAGTAGTAAGATTTGATCATTTATAAATTGACAATTTTAGCAGTTTATATACCATTAACCTATAAAAATTATGATTATTATAAAATGATATTTTATAATAATTTACATACGATTTGCCAATTAAAAGTAAGTTTGATAAAAAATGTGCATATAAATCCATATTGTGAATGATACAAAATATATTTGAAACTCACGAAACTTAATATATGGGTAAATTTACTATAATTTTAAAAGATTATGCTACATTAGTACAACTTTACCTTTTATACTTGTGACCTAAAAAATAAATTTATTAAAACACATAACATTTATAAATGATACATACATTTATTAAAATGTTTAAAACACAAAACATTTATGAATGAAACATACAATCATCTATTATACATTTACGTTACCAACAACTACTAACTATAATATTAAGTTTCAATCATTAATAAAAAATCGTAACACTAGTTAAAATAAACTTCCTAATTCTTGTTTCATATAAGTTTCTTTAAGTAAAATAGTAAATTTATGCCACAAACTAGTAAGTTTTGATGATTAACCAAATTTACTATTCTATCAACAAGATTTACTATTAATCTATAAAAACTTAGTATTACTTGAACTAAACTTACTCTCCAAAAACTAAGTTTCGAATATAGAGTAATAATTTATTGTTAAAAAAAAGTAGCTTTCATTTTTATTTCAATTTACTTTTTGAGACATAAATAGGATAACACTTATATGACCGTTTTCGATTTACTTTTAGCGGCCATTTGACTATTTGATAGGCCTATCCACCTAAATAGAATAACACTTAAAGATAAGAAAGTAAGTTTTCCATATAAAATAGTAAGTTACCAGTAATAAATTAGTAACTTTTATACTTCAAAACGTAAATTGTAATAAATATTAAACTTACTTTTTAAATAAATAAATTACTATTTTATATCCCAAACTTAATTTTTTGAGTGTAAGTTTAATTCAAGTAATAGTAAGTTTTTATACATAAATAGTAATTCTTACTGATAAAATGGTAAAATTGATTAATAATCAAAACTTATTGATTTATGAGAGACATGCACTATTTTACTTTAAAACATATTTCAAACTAGTATTAGGTAATTTATTTGAAATAACGATAAGATGTTTTATTAATGATTAATTTTTAGTACCTTAGTTAGTAAGTACTCATAATATATGTGTATAATACATGATTATAGTTACCATTTAAAAAAAATTTATTTACATATTTTAAAATACTATGAAAAATAGTTTGACTTTTCACATAATCTCGTAAAATATGTAATAAAATTTTGAAGCATTATAAGCTTTTAATCATTTTCAATTTTTGAAAAGTTTGAAAGTTTGGATAACAATAACAACAAACCGTCCTAGTTATATATAGAATATTACTTGTTTATATATCAAAATTTTTATGAATGAACACCTATGAATATAATAAGATGATAAAGTTTTAATAAATTTACATCTGAGTCACAAGAAATAATAAGAGTAAAAGCCCAAACAAAATGAGAAATAATATAATAATAAAAATGATAAAATTAGTATAACATTTAATATAAGAAAATCAGTATGATCTGGATTTTTTTTCCTTGGGAAATTGTTCATAAGAATAGGATCCAATAATTATAAATGAAAATCACATGCATATATAATCTATTGTATAATTTAAATTAAATTTAGTTCATGTATAAAATGGTCCTAAAATAATTAGTACACTATGATACAATGTTATTTTAACAACAAAAATTTTTTTTTACTAAAAGTCTGAAATATCCATGACATACGTATGAGGAATATTTTACCATATTTGTATCTCACATCTAATCATGAAAGTTAATTTGAGAAAAAATATTTTTGACAATAGAACTATTTTGAATTTAGTCAACAAGTTTAGATTTTTTAAACAATAAAAGTGAAATATTTTGGGAACTTAGTTGTTTATTTTCCCATAATTAAAAATTGCTATATTTTAGCAATTGTTGCAATTGACTTTTCATTCTGTAGACTAATTTTTATCAATGCAATATTAGTTTTATTAGCAATCATTGCGGTTCCATTGATCCGAGGATGGGCATTTTATTGCTATTATTTTATATCTAAATATTTAACCTAAGTAATAAAATAAATAATAGCTACTTAAAAAAAAGGAAATTGGTGTTCAATTGATTGTGGTGTAAAATATTAGTATACAATTCACTAGAGTTTGAAATTGAATTAAATTTATTTAGTATTTTACTGCTAACAACTTTGACCCCTCCCCCCATTTAATGATTAAACAAAAAATAAAAGAGACGTAGAGACTGTGATTGGTTCTTTAGTGTGAAAAAGGAAAGTTCTTCTAAACTAATGCTCCATAAAATTCTGAATGCATATGAAATTAGAAATGTGATAACTTTGCAATTCATTTTCATTCATGATGAATTTCTTCGATTCTATATAGAATTGCAATTTTTTTCGTTCAGCATGAAAACATTCTTTTTTTGTCATATTGATGGCTTTTGCTTTTAAGATTATCTACATGTCGGTGGTTAGTATTATTGACAAGGTTAGAGGTCATGGAAAATGTTACTAATTTTAGGCGAAATTATGTATTGTAAACTTGGTTTAATAATTTTCTATTAAGCATAACTATTGCATACAAAAGGAAAAGATATTTGATTTTATTTTGCTTTGATTAGAAGAACTTGTACTAGTAATAAAGGAAATTTCAACTCAATAATCAACGTGCACATGATTACAGTAATTTTTTAGTCATTTAGACTAATATATGCCATAAAGTAGTCAGATTTAGTCATTTGTGAATTCATAATTTTAACAGTTTACATAAAGTTCATCTATAAAAACTTATGATTATTATAAAATGACCTTTTATAATAATTTACTTACCATTTGCCAATAAAAAAAGAGTTTGATAGAAAACATATGGATACAAATCCATAATGTAAATGATACAACGTATGTTTGAAAGTCACAGAACTTAACATATGGGTAATTTTACTATAATTTTCAAAGATTATGCTATGTTAATACAACTTTAATTTTTATACTTGTGACCCAGAAAATAAATTTATTAAGATTTTACCATTTTAATAAATTCATAGGCATTAATAAATGAAAATTGCGTACCATTTTATTATATTCATAGGTGTCCATATATGGAAATTGTGATGTATAGATAAGTGCAATTCTATATATAACTCGAAAGATTTGTTGATACTGTCATCCAAATTTTCTAACCTTTCACAAATTCAAAAATAATTCAAAATTTATAATATGACAAATTATTCTTACATATTTTATAAGGTCATATGCAAAAAAATAAGTTTTCATAGTATATTTAAAATGTTTAAAACATATAATATTTATAAATGATACGTACAATTGTGTATCATACATTTACATTACGAGTAATTACTAACTATAATACTAAGCTTCAATTATTAATAAAAAATCTTAGCATTATTTCAAATAAACTTCCTAATACTTGTTTCATATAAGTTTCTTTAAGTAAAATAGTAAAATTATGCCACAAACTAGTAAGTTTTGATGATTAACCAAATTTACTATTTTATCAACAAGATTTACTATTAATCTATAAAAACTTACTATTATTTGAACTAAACTTACTCTTCAAAAAGTAAGCTTCAGATATAGAGTAGTTATTTACTTCAAAAAAAAAAAGAAAGTTCCATATTTATTCAAATTTACTTTCTGAGACATAAAAGTTACTAATTTCTTGAGTTAACTTACTATTTTTAATGTAAACCTTACTAACCATATTTTTAGGTACTATTGTATTTAGATGACCAGTACAATAGGTAATCAAATGGTCGCTAAAAGTATTTTTACCTGTTATATCAGGTAAAAACAGTTTCGTTACCCTAACGTTCGTTACTTCAGACTTTTCCAATTTCACTAATCTCCCTTATGATTTTCAACACTTTCACTAACCTGACCTTTCCCGATGTTCTATCGCAAATTACACTAATCTCCCTTGTCAGAAATTTGAGCTCCATTGCTTATATAATCTGCATAAAAAGATTTTATGAGCAGCAGAAATGGAATGATTTTCTAATTGGCTTGTTCTGTTGAATTTTATGTCTAGACAAAATTAATTCATACCTTTGTTGATTAAGATTCGTATGTTTTGTATATCAATATTTTACTTTCACCTTATCAACTTATTATATTTAGGTGCTTATAGTAAAGCTAGTTGTGTCCTTTGTATGTAGTTGTGAGGAACAAAAAAATATGGTTCTTGTAGTTTTCACTGCAAAGATCATTTTTGCTTTGTGTTGTTGTTGCTGCATCCGGTTGAATTTCACTTATATCCCCTGATTTTTGTTAATTATTTCATTCTTTACTAATATAACATGATGATAATTAAAAAAAAAGACATTTATGGAACAAAATTATCATCTCGCTTCTCAAAACACATTCTTAATAGTACATTTTCTGAATTGGACTGATTCTATTTAGTGTAGGCGTCAAGAAACCTTTGAAAAGGTTTATGAAATTACCCGAATAGACTAGGAGCTTGGTCAAGTGTGGTTGAGGGATAAGTCTACAAATGAATGAACGGTGGACTGCTACATTCGAGGGGAAGAAGTGAAAATTTCGAGGCAAAAGATAAGGGGAGATAGACTGATAGCTACCAAACCAAAACCGCTACCAATACATTAAAATTTGGTGGGATGGGAGGCAATGTTTCACCCATTTGTCACGTTAAATAGTAGTTCTATTTAAAAAATTCAGACGGGTGCGTAGTACATTCGTCTGATCCGGTGATGGTTCAATCCTCTCCAGATTATTTTTGAGTCTCTTCAGATCCTCCCCTCCCCTAGTGTAAGAATCTATTATATCGAAAAAAAAAAGATAGCTGCCAGTCTTATACTCGTTTGAGAATGAATAGATGGAATGGTAGAAGAGGTTTCTACTTTTTATCCACTTGATGTAAAAACAAATTGTGAAATTGGAATTTTTAAAAATCACAAAGAGTTATGAGTTGATCGAGTTTTTAATTTTTAAAAATTTTTCTTAATAAGTTTACTAATTATCTCTTTATCTCCTATGTATATTACATATGAAAAAAGTGTTACAGTACCTGAAAATAAAATCTAGATGGAACCTATATTTGATTAGAACAAAACAAAAAAAAGAACATAAAGAATCATGTTTGATAAAGACGTAATGTGTTGATTTAATGTTGTGAATCACCACAATTGTCGTGACAACTTAATGTTGGTGTTTGGATTGCATTTTCCACGATTTTTCATGGAAAAATTACTGTAGCGATTTGATGTATGTGAGGGAAAAAGGTAATAGGGAAATGTGATCACGGAAAATGACGTAATTTTCCGACGGAAAATCGCAATCCAAACAAGACCGATGATCCTATTCCTCATCCTTAAAACTCTCACGCTGTCTCAGTCGTTGACATGATCCTATTACTTGTCCTAAAACAAGGAAAATGTGTAAGTTTTCTTCTTCTTTGACTGAAAATTTACTCAAGTTGTCTCTTTACTAGCTCTTTCTTTCTCAAAATGTTAATAAGTAAATGGTGAGAGGGACTAATGCCGTGTCAACATAATAAACATGATTATAAAGGTGAACAAATTATTATTGCACCAGCTGGCTGTGATTTAGCAAGCTCAAAAAGAGGAAGAGCGGAATTAATAAATTGATTTAACGTTGATAATGAGATTTCATGCATATGACAGCTTCATTTAGGTGATAAGTATAAAGTTCTCTTCTATGGTAGTCCTTGAAAACTGATATTTCATCAATATAATTGGTTTTTTTTTTTTTGACAGAAGTAAGGCCCTTATTGATAACCTAATTCAGCATTTAAATTTCATAGATTCAGATCTTTACATGTTAAGACACATTTGATAATAAAAAATTGAATATCCGAATTAATTAAGTGACACTGAAATTTTTACGGAAAACTTGCTCCAAAAAATAAGTGATAAGCTATTCACTTATCATTCAATATGACATATATTCAAATATATCAGATTAGTGCTCAACAATTTAATAATTTAATGGATTCAAACATCATATTTCAAGTTTTAGATTTCAATTTTATTTAACGCATCCTAAAAGTCAGTGTTTCAAAGAACAAATGCAAGTATCTTAAAGATTGTCATTGACTAATCTCACCTTGTTTCTATCTTAATTTTTTCAATACGACAACTTTTGCCAGAAACTGACAATCCCCAGTCCAATTGCTTTTAAATCAGTTCTTTTAGCAATGGAGTAATATTTATTCTCGTAATTTATCAGCTTGTGCATGAATTGTACATGACATAATGACAAGGTGAAATCTGAAGATATGCATGCTACTACAATGTCAGAAATCACATAAGAGATCCTTCTAATTGCTGCAAAAATCTTGGGCTTGGTCCAACTTGGTCACTGTACAGATCATTGGGCCTAATGAATATCAGGTTACTACATGAGCATGAGACTAAAGGTGCCCTTGGTCGCCCCAAAGGAAAATCAAATTGGAAACGAAAATTTAAACGATGAAGGAATAAATGTTGACTTGAAATTAGACTTGCCATTTCCCTTCAATTTTTTCTTTTTTAACAATTTCAACTTCAACTCCTGGAATGTCAAAGTAGTCGTAAGTAGCAATCGTTGACATAACTAGCCCATTTATTTTTGTTTAATAACAGATTTCAAGTCTTACAAAAAAAAAAGGAAGAAAAGAAGAGAGAATTTGAGAGTCGAATCAAGTATCTCATAGTCATCTAACTTGAAAAAATATATTTTACAATTTATTTTCAAACTTTACATCTAAATGTAACAATTTTATTAATCAAACTTTTATAATTTATTGCCCTATATAATTGAAATTTTTTATGGATATCGTCTAGTAAATGGGACATGTCTAATGACTCCTATTGTCCGTCCAATTATTCTCTCCAAAAAGAATTTTTATATGAAAATAGTACATCACTCATATTTATATTGTCTTAGAGGGGCTGCGCCCAATTGGATAAAACTGGACTTACCAGGTTTTGCAGCCCACGGCCCGTCGGTGTTACGAATTGAAGATGCAATATTTAAAAAAGGCTTAATTATGTATCGCTCCCTGTAATTAGGTCTCAAGTAGCAAATTATCCCCTGTATTCACAAAACTTATAAATTATCTCTTGTTGACTGCTAGTCAAATGTATGTTTCTATCAAAAAGATAATTATGTCCTCATTATTAGACATTATCAAATGATCCTTTTTCTCTTCTTATCTTTTTCCCTATTATGTATAGATTTCTTTTTACTTCTCTCTTTATCTAAAAATCTATTGTCTAACAATTCGATTAATTGTAATAATAAAAGAGCAGACATTTACTAAATTAAGTCACCAATGTCTCCACATATGCTCTGTGTTCTGTATTTTGTAACATGTCATTTTACCAGAAATGCAAATTTATGAAAGCCACGTGGCAGTGTCCCATATGGTCAATGAGATATATTTTTGAAAGATCCAAAAAAAAAAAAAAGGAAAAAAGAAGAAGGTATTATAAGCTTCAAAACATTGCCTACCTTGAAAATAGAAAAACAATAATTTCCAATAATTTTATTACCCAAAAAGATTTATATGGTCCACGATGCCAACTATAGCTTCATTCCATATATCCCTTATTTTCAATGCTTCTTTTTCATTCTTGTTCAACGACCTGCCCTTTTATATGATCCGCATGAAACTGTATTGATTTTCCTGTACCACATGAAAGCCAGATATTTCTTTAAAGGGTGCGCGAGTCTTAAATCTTAGTACTACAAAGAGGTCGAGATTGAGAAAGCAAAATGTGGCTAAGGTAAAGTTTACGAAAATACTGAATGTTGTAGGAGCCACGCTTGTCATAGCATTATGCTTCTATGTGGTCCGAATAAGCATTTATAACGTAACCATGTGGTAGATGGTTGGTTGCCGTGGTTGGAGAATTCGAACAAAATCCATATAGAGCTTGGGTGAAGGTTTTAGAGGATTTGGTTACTGGGGTAAACTTTTGTTTTGTAGAACTGAAAAAGAAAAAGAGCTTAGTTAATTATATCACTGACCTCAAGAAAAAAAAATTAATTGTATGCCCAATATTTTAGGTTCATTACTTTGAAGTATATCTTTAAAGTTTTACTAACAAAAGAGGCCAAAAGATAAATATGTGGAATGTGTCAAATTTTGGCTGAAAATTTAGTTTTGATGCTCAACAAAGAGGAAACAGAATATTTTGAACTGAAATCGATTTGCAAGTTTAACTGGTTTTATTTGATTCAATTTTGGCAAAGCTTAATCAAGTTTTAGTGCCCCGCAAAAAAAAAAAAAAAAAAACCTGCTGACTTAAGGGCGTTTTCTAAATTAAGTGACCACAAATGTAAATATGAATATTGGCAGGATTTGAAATTAATTTGTGAATATAGAAGTGATCAAGTGGATCCATCCATCACTCTCCTTTACAAGAAAAGGCATATATATAACAATTGATGCCAACTAGAGCTGTTAAACGAACCGAGTTGTTCGGTAGCTCGGTTCATTTCAACTCGTTTGTATTCGTGAAAGGCTCGTTCGAAACCTTAAACGAACCGAGTTTGAACAAATTTTTTTGTTCGATTAATAATCGAGCGAACACGAGTATGCTCGTGAGTTTTAAAGAAAGTTCGTGAACACGAACATAATTATCATTTGACAAATTTTAGGGTTAATTTTATAACTATACTTTTATATTTGGAGGGCAAATTGCTTTGTTTTATTTGTTGTTTTATGTTAATGTTAGTTATATAGTTAATGAATAATAGAATTTAGTCACTTAGTGCTTTAATTGTTTTTTAGAATGATTAATTATTTGCATGGCATATTTAAGGCTTAAAATAATTTGGATTCGAGTATTTCGCGAACGGCTCGTTTATGTTAAACAAGCCGAACACGAACTCGAACTCGAACACGAACTTTACTTAACGAGCCGAACACGAACACAAGTTTGGAGTTCGAAAATTAACGAACGAACACGAACGTTGTTCGAATCGCTTAACGAACAGAGCTCAAACATGAGATACTCGGTTCGATTCAGTTCGTTTACAACTCTAATGCCAACACAAGTTGGTTCAGTTGGTAAAAACGGTCACTTTCTCATGAATGATCGATCGTGTGTTTGAATCATATTCTAATAGCCAATGTGAGGATTATATTGATGGATGATCAATAACACTCCTCTTATAAGTGATTTATGGTATTTTGAAAGTATGCTTGAACACGTGGTGGTGGTAGTGGTGTCCAAACTATAGTTTAAATTTTCATTCCTACCCGTCCAAAAAGAAAAAGTACTTGCATGCCTATCTAACTTATTCCATTTTTTTGGCCTTCATTCCCACATACCTAGCATGCCGCCTGCATGATGCCGTCTACATTGCAAAATTGCAATGGACCAATAAGCAATATCTTTGTGGTCACTTTCTTCAATTTTGTTTCCAAGCTCTAGGCGAGAATGGTTGTTGGCTTATTGCACGAGGTACCACATGCTTAATAAATTTGACCATTAGATTGACTGGGAGAAGGTTGAACGTGATACATATTACTGATTGGATTCTAGCTTGGCTTCCAAGATTTGACTCTTGGAGCTTTGCCTTCTTTATGCTCCTTTCTGAACTTTTCCCCATCTGGCTTTGGCTTTGGATATTGTCTAAACATTTTTTTCAGATGCCTCTAGATCTTGTATCCTCTCATAATTCCTAGACATATATTTTCAGAGTAATTTACATGAGAAATTCAGTTCGATGCGAGTATAGGTAAATTTATGGAATTTAAACTGACATTTTCGCGCTAAATCCTTACCATGGTATAATCATAAGATCGACCAAAAAAATAAAAAAAAGGATGAAAAAGAAGAAGAGATTATATGTTGTTGAAATCACATTTTCATGCATCCGGATGGTTAAAGGGGTTAAAGCACTATGGAGAATGTGGTTAAAATTCTCTCTTGATCCTCGTAAAGCAAATATTCTTTGAAAATGAAAAACGTTCATTTCTTTTCTTCTTTACCTAAGCTTTACGTAGCCAATTAGATCAACTGCACCTTCCCTGTGGGGTTAAAAGAAAATGCCTTCTGATGGCTCTTTACAACCATGTGTTTGCCAAAATCAGCAAAAGAATAAATCAAAAAAAAAAAGAGTGGAAAAGAAAAGAATAAAGAAGAAAGGGAAAAGATAAACCCTTAAATTAATTACAGTGGCAGCTAGGTTCCTTATCATCAACATCATTCAGTCTGTTGACTAATGCTTATTTGCTTACTCTCCTATTCCTCTGTTGGGATCATCCTTTTTGGAATAGGACAAAGAACAAAGATAATGAGTTTCAACATCAAATTCAAGAGATAAGTCATGATGAATTGCAATAGTCAATTAATTTGCCAGGAGGGTTTTTGGCTACGTTTAAGAGGCACGAGGCCTAATCAATAATGGCCCAGTACTAATTGCAATTATATTGGTTCAAGGTATACAATGCCAATAGTAGAAAGTTGAATAATCATGGAGTCCACCACCATCTTCATTCAGATACATTACCAATCAATAATCAATTATGAATTTGTGATTCTTGGTCGTGCTTATTACACATATTAATTTCTCACCCCCCCCCCCCACCCCCACCCAAAAGGGCCAAAACCCAAAACAGCAAATCAACCAAAGGAAAGTGAAAAAGAGAAAAAAATTACGTGCTCTATGTAATTATGTTCTATGAGCTCGTTTGGCAGGTTCCGGGGACCTGCAAAGGAAGCTAGAAGAAAAGTGGCAATGCATCAAAAGCATAATGGTATCTCAATCATTTAAACAAAAAAGCAATTGCAGACATATGTTTCCAACTCATAAGAAGAGAGGGGAAAAAAAAAATTGTCTGGATGTTGTTCGTTTACTCATTCTTGTAGCCAAGGCCAGTGGCCCATCTCTTTCCTTTTCGGTCAAATTGCCAGCCACTGAGATCCTCAATGTCCTTCTCGAATGGAAAAGAAGAAATTTGGTGGACGAAAAAAGAATTTATGGGACAACTAACCACTGCAAATCAGTCGGCAGATGTATCAGTTTTCACGTGAGGATCGTGTTTTCTTGTTCTTGGTATTAATATCCAGACCCCTTTCAACCTCGTATTGGCTCATGAATGACTATATAATTAACAGTTATTCCTTGAGACCCTGAACTTCTTTTTTTTTTTTTTTTCTTGCTCTTGTTCATCTTTTTTATTTTGATGAGGACCTTTAAATTGGAAGTCTGAATTTTTGGGGCCTTCCTTCACTTTCCTTTTCCCTTTAAGATACTGCACCGGTAAATAGCAATATGCTTCTTCGAAAGTTGTCAATTTGCAATACCGATTTAATCTGTTCAAATTTTCTTTACCTATTTAATCTAATCCTTGCTACTACGGCTTTTATAAGAACTGGCTACTTTTTTCTGTGTTTAACCCAAACTAGCTACGAACAGGTGTATCATGTTCCCTGTTCCAACCATTGTGGGAGGCTACTTTATTTCTGTTCTCATCTTTCTGGTAACCGCCACGGCATTTAATTGCAAATTGCGAAAAAAAGAAGAAGAAGAATTTAGGCAGCAAATTGATAAAATGAGGTTGTCTGTCAAATGGTACAGATTTGAAATGAGTCAAATGACCATTCTAGTAAACGAAGAAAAAAATTAAGGTAATCAAATCAAACATGTTGATAAAACTCAAACTGTGAACAATCATTTAGATGCTCAGCGGTAGAATGTCCAATGTAATTTCCTAAGAATGCTAAGACCTTTAAGCCAAATATATTACGATTAATTTCACTTTGTACCCTTTGATTATATCTAAATTTCTAATTTGTCACTTAAACTTCAAAATGTAACACTTTAATCTCTGAAGCATAAAATTTGTCCGATTTTAGTTTTTAAAATATAAAATCTTCCAATTCCAGTTTCCAAAGTGTAAAATCTGTCCCGCTCTGATTCTCAAGGTATTAAATTTGTCTTATTTAAGTATAAAATCTATCTTGCTTCTGACACATAATTTACTTAAATGGGATAAATTTTATATTTTAGAGACTAAAGTATTCCATTTTATAGTTTAGATATCAAAATGAAAATTTAAGTACATATGAAGGGTGCAAAGTGAAACTAATCTAATATATTACTCTACAAGGGAATAAAGGATTAGTCTTTCATTTTTCCTTTAATGAAAGGTCTCCTCGAGATAGTGAGCATTTGGCATGAAACCTTACTCAGCACATATTAGACCAACGAGCTTTCCTAGCATTGACCTTTCTTGCATTGTGATTTGCATGGGCTAGCCTAAATTCATGTGTCAAAGAAAATTTTCATAATCCAACAACATGGATATAAAATTTGGTCACAAGTATGATGTCAACATGACAGTATGCTTGGGTTGCTTTGCTGGGTATTTCCTCCATGACAAACAAGCCAAAAAGAACTCTTTTTATTATATAGATAGAAAAAGCGAATTAATTCCACGAAAGTGTGCTTCTTTTCATTGAACATTAGCTTTGATGAGTAATAAAATAAGCAAAAGTAAATTGCTCTGAAGGCCGTCGGGTTTAACACGGGTTATCATCATTGAATACATGGTACAATTTCTTGCTTGGTCAGCAAATCAATAGATTCCTTTTATCCATAGAGGCACCCAGTATACATAACAATATCCCTTTCAAGAAGAATAAGCAGATGAAGAAGACGCCAATTTGTTTACTAGCACTACCAAAACTAACTACAAATATTAATGGGTTTTGGTCCATTTGTGCAAGTTTTATACGACATACATGACAGGGGGACACTAACAAGGAATTAATGCCACCACAAAAAAAAAAAAAAAGATATTGAAGCCACATTTCAGCAAATAAGAAAGTTTAATTTCCAAAGATTTAGCAAGATCACTGCTGAATTCTTGAAGACAAGGCATCCACCAAATTTATCTGAATTATCAGGTTAGCTAGTTACACGAACAAATTATTTTCACAAGTAGCGCTAATTATTGGTATTAATATATTTAGCAATGATCCCACAAGAATAGATCTTCAGTCCACAATTCCCCCTGAGTAGATTCATAACCAGCGAGCTGCCAGGGCGATTTGTAGCAGAATTCATCGAATTGGTGATCACTAAGGTCGAAGAAAAGATCAGGCAAGTCAAGAAAAGGGTCATCATCTCTACCATTATGGCTTAGTACTGGAGAAGCTGAAGAGTCAGATGTCACTGTACCCTCAGGAGAATAAGGCTCTTCTAGCTTGTCCGGACTCAATTCTCGATCATCATGGCTTGTTGGAGCTGCTAATGCAGCTGCCTTTGCCGCTGCAGCTTGGATATCTTTCGGCAACTTTGAGGCCGGACGGGGGAGCTGATGAGCCAAGTCTGGAAAATTGAGGAAAGCGGAGTGGCCCTTTATTGCAATTGCTGCTACATCATGAGCTCTAGCTGCCATTTCTGGAGTTGCAAAAGTGCCTAACCAGATTCTTGATTTCTTCCTGGGCTCGCGAATTTCGGACACCCATTTGCCCCAGCTGCGTCTTCGGACGCCGTGATACGTGGGATTCTCCCCTTTTCTTGCATCAAGATGGTCATTTTTCTTGGCCCTTTTGCTCCTGGTGTCTTCTTTTGCTGCATCTGGTTTGATTGAAGGATCATACGATGTTGAAGAGGTCTGCTGCTCATTGCCCTTCATGGTTTGAAGGTGTAAATTGTTTTGGCTTTGGAACTGGTGGGGGTTGCAGATTAGAGGGAACGTGTAAGGGAATTTTTATATGGCAATCTTGGCTCCCATAATTCTGACACAAAATGGAATAAAGTCAAAATATATATATAAAGAACTGGGGTCTGGGGGGGGAGCTAAAGACCAGGCCAAAGCTCTAAAGTGCCATAGCAGAGGTCTATCATGTTGCCTATGGCTATGTTGATTAGATATGGTGAGAATGGGATCTGACCCTTTCTTCTACATTGGCTTCTGTCGCTAAATAATAAGCTATAAGTCAAGAAGTTCAGTGTAATGTAGTCAAGAATTAGTACATAGTAATGAAATTCTTATTTTGTGTACTCATTAAATACCTATACTATCTTGACCCTGACCATAAAATTGAGAATGAAAACAACAAAATAGGCTCCTTTCAGTACTCTTACTTTTCATAGGTAACGTGGTTGGAAATAAGTTTCTATTTCATTTTCCATCTGTGTTATTGCCATTATTAAATACTATAAGGTGGTTGAGGAGGCTAATTTTTCAAGACTAGAACTGTGAATCTTGTTCGAGTGTTAGTAATGTACATCAATTGGCCATTCTTTTGGGTTAAAACATGGAATACCGCGTCATGTTATGGATATTTTATTCCGTCAATGAACATATGGTCCCTCTAAGTTGGACCATGCATAAGCATAATCCTCCCTTGGATACCTCAATGAATTAAGCAGCTCTATTTACTGCCAAAACTAAAGTAAAAATCATGCTCGCTACAGACTAAAGAAGCTGTTCCCAATAATGAATAATGGCGGCCCCTTGTAAGCTTTATGATTGAGACGGAAGCGGGCATATAATAATAATAATTCTCAACACATTACTGACTGATGCAATTTGGGAATATGATAAATTTACCAAAACTCTTCCAGATCGAGCAAACTTTATTGTCAAGTCAAATAGAATGGCAGAGGTTAGAAAAGATGATCTGATTTTTGTACTGCTACACCATTATTTTTGGTTTCAAGACTAACTAGAAACTTAGAACAGGCATAATCTGTCTGTCTATTTTACGTGGTATGAAAACGTTCCCCTAAATAATCTAATCACTGTACCAAACCCGTGTGGGGGTGGTGTTGGATAATAACATTTGCTTCTTGAAACAAATAGGCCTTCCCTAAGCACTTTTTTTCATGAATATATATTTTCAATTACTCTTATCTTTTTACTTTATATATATCAAATTGTTACGGTAAATTTTATTTCAAAAATTTTTAAAAATAGCAATCCAAACAGATATGTTTTTTTTTTTGTGGGGGAGGGGGGGGGAGAGACAAATAAAAAATATTTTTTTTAAAAGCCAAATAATGTATGAAATAGATGTATCTGTACTATTTTATTTTTGCTAGCTGTTGTGAGGTCTCCATGAGTACATTATAATCGGCTGCTATGCCTATCTATTTTGGTTCTGAATTCCTTTTATATTTGGTTTTTTGTTTTTCTTAAATCCAGGTTCAAGAGTGGGCTTCTAACTGTTTAAATATCATCCTAGTTAAAATGCTTGTTGCTTAAGCTTGAGAGACAGCCTTCCAAACAATATTGACAAGTATTGTGGAGATCTCTCTCAATTCAAGCTCTGTTCCCGGGACTTGATGCTAAAGCTAACTATTCTTAATTTTCATGTGCGAAAAGATCAAACAGTAAAAGCAAAAGAAAGGAATGAAATGAGTTGTAATTGTACACGTGTTCATTAATCAACTAGCTAAGGTAAATTAACCTTTAGATTGCTCATTTCCTAGCATTTTACAAAATAACCAGTATTGTAACCGTGCTAGGCACAGATTTATGTTTAATATAATAATAATAGTAAATGAACTATTTATATTAGTTACATGAAAATTTTTTTAAAAAAAGTGCTATTTTAGTATCTAATTTATATTTTATTTAAAACATTAAAGTATATTGTAAAAAAATATGAACAAAGATCACCACAATATCTTAAGAAATACCAAAAGCACATCAAACACAACATTATTACCTCTTCCTTCCACGTTCTCTCTTTTTGCGTTACTTTCCCTCAACATTCCCCTACTCTTCATTACCCTCTTCCTTACTAAAATAACCCAAAATTCCCACATCTATCCAACTTTTTCTCCTCCGACAAACTCTACCTTCCTTTTCACCCTACCATGCTTCTATCAAATTACGCAATCTCTTATATAATTTTGCAACCTATTTACCTTCTATTTTATTACTTTTTCCATTCGTTTATAGTTGTAAATAGTGACCAATTTCTCAACTCGTTCTTTAACAAATGAGTGTCGGAATGCTATTTTATTAGTTTCAAATGGGTAACATAATTAAACTCATTAATTAGTGGCTATTAAATTGATAGATTGTGACTACTTGTTTAGAGTTAATTAAATAAGACATAGATTCAAATTCATTAGTAAGTAAATTTAAATCACTATTGATACAATAATTATATTCTACTTTTTGCAAAGACATATTTAACCTTCTTTTCCTATTCTTTAATTTTTATTTTTTAAAATCTCATCCTACTTCCTTTCTCCTTTCCATCAAAGTTTTAATTAACTCATTGAATGTTAATTAATTTCTTACATTCACACCTAAATTATTTGAGATTTTTGTAGAGTGCAAATTTTGAGACTCATCACTATTGGTTCTTCTATGTAATTTTTTATTTTTTAGGTAAATATTTATTTATTAACATAATGTGTATTTTTTTTTGTTGATTACAATGATATCTTATTTTGTTGTTCAAAGAATATGGGAGAAAAATAAACAAAATTTGTAGTGGATTGTAAATGGGTAAGATAACCAATATCATGCAAAACTATACCCATTTAACCCACATAAATCACCCATTTTGATAGTTTCATCCCAAACCACAATTACAACTCTCTTGACTTTAACCCTCTCCTTCATAACTCTAAACTCCTATCTTTCCATTCCTTTTATTATTTAGTATTCGTTACCTCGCTTTTCAAGTGTTTGAATTGACATAGGGTTAGTTGTAAATCACTATTTCAAACTTTTTAATTGACTTTATGTATTAAAATAAATGAAAAATCCAGAAAAAAAGTATGAAAGATTTGGAAATCATCCAGGGGCCTCCATTAAAACCTTCCCTGCAATACATAGATGTATAGATTATGCCACCAGCTCAGATTTATCTTTGTGTTTTAGAATACATTTTTATCCTAATCACCCATCAGCAACCTTTTCTCTCCCACTGTAGATCAATAATAAATAAATTAATTAAGTGCATCGATAAATATTTCTACAATAATAAAGTCTCTGTACTTAGTTTGAATGGTGTAAACTTTTTCTGTCATTTTCTATATTTTCAAATTTACCCTCACTACAAATGTTCAACTGACACTTAAACACTATGTACAAAATAACTACCATAATCCAATAACCCTGACAAAATGACTATCTCAATCCAATAATTGCGTTCACTATGTACAAAATAACTACCATAATCCAATATCCCTGACAAAATGACTATCTCAATCCAATAATTGCGTTCTTCTCTACTAATTTCACTCGAAATATTATTTGAAATAATTACTGTAGCACTTTTTATGATGTGATGTATGTGAGATAAAAAAAAAGTGGGTTGGAAAATGTGTTTATAATACAAGCGAAATATTATTTGGGATAAGTTCACTATCCAAACTACTATTTCCTTCGTACAAGCTTCCCGTACTTTATGTTGTAACTAACTCTGAGTGGTTAACACAAGCACCAAAGTATGAATGGGAACCAAACTAATGGTTAGTAGTACACTAAAATACACAAAAAACTAAACAGAACAATTCAAAGGTGATTCAATCAATAAGTGAATTATGTTTTTTAAGTTCCTAGTTTTCCTTTTCTTTTTGCATACTCAAATTTTCATCATTTTCTTGCTAAGCAAGGTAATCAATGTATGGAAGTAATGTTCTGTTCCTACGTACTCAAAATTTGAATTTTCTTGCCCAAGTAAACTGCCAAGGATGTTAAGAACTAATTTTGATATTTTATACTGAAAATTTATCATCTACGTATTAAGTAAAGTGCTAAAAATGTTAAGAATTAACTATGAGTCTGCCCCCATCACTAGTTTGAATAATTCTCATACAAATAGATAAATGTAGCTATAACATTATTATTGACGATCATCGTTGAGTGAATAAACATATTCTAAGTTAAACATGTTTAAAATGAATATATCAAATTATATTGTCAAATTCACAATGGCACAAAAAACTTTTACTATCAAATTATATCAAATTAAACATGTTTGGATTGCTATTTTTCTTCAAAATATTTTTTTTTTTTACATTTTCTGTGAATATATCTTTCAATCATATTATTATCTCACATACATCAAATCGATACAGCATATTTTTCTACAAAAATTTCAAAAAATAGCAATTCAAACGGGCAGAACCATGATAAAATTCTTGAACATATTGAATATCCAGATTAACGCTAATAATTTAACTACAGAAATTATTGATGGCAATACAGTGAAATTGCCCTGGCCGGGAAGACAACGAAAAAGTTCGGACAAATAAACAAGCACGATGGCGACTGATTGGTTGCTCTAAATTTACGAAAATATGCCTGGCTTATTTTTAATTATGAATACTTTGGCTTTACATAGTTGTCTACTTTCTACTCAATGATAGGCAGGCACTGCAATTTAAGCAAATTTCACGTGTCCATTTTCTTCCCATGAATATTAGTGCTAGCTAGTAGTAGTACTAGAAACATGTCTTCCGTATAGAATAGAACCCCACTCCAAAATCTCAGGTCCCAACCAGCCAGCTTTCGAGTTTCAATTGGTTGCTTTGATTAATGTCGAATTTTGTACTAGAAAGTAAGATCAAAATAATGAACTCAGGAGATGTGGAGACACCAAAGCATATTCTTGGGTCCTTCAAAAAAAAAAAAAAAAAAAGAGAGCATATTCTTGGGCCGCTTATCTAAGCCAGCAATGATAATTATCCACATTTTTCTCTTAAACTAATCAATTAGCGGACTTAATTTCGATCGATCCTAAGACGATGCATTATTGATCTCATCACATTACAACGTTTGTTTGTCGTTTTTACGTTTTATTTCGATTTCTTAACCTCATTAAATCCTCACCGTAGGAAGCCAATTTTTGGCTATTTGCAGGTTTCGGCCCCATGATTAGCCGCATAATCAACACTGCAACAGCTTTTGATCTTCGCCAATATATATATATAAATATATATATATATTTTTTCCCAAAGACGAGTAACATCTAGATTCATTATCAAAGGGAAAAAAAATGAGCTTTTAACCGGTAGATTTGAATATAATTTTTGTACGTTACACTTTTAAAGAATTTCACAAGAACTTCTGGGAAAAAAAAATGTCAAATTAGCAATTCAACGGATCAGGGATTACCCACACTCAACCTAGATCTATCACATTTTTCTTGAGTTTGAATTTGCATTCTCAAACTTAGGTCCTACTCAAATCTATGCCTTGTAAAAGAATCATATATAGATTCGACAAGGTTTAGTTTTCTAAAATGGTTTGTCCCGTTCCATGTGAAATGACAAGGTAAGTGGGTTCCAAATGTTACTTTTTTCCACCAATCAATATAAAGGATTGACTATTTTCCACCAATCAATATAAAGGATTGACTAATGGCTGTGCCCTCCTTAAGAAAAAATCGTAGGTGTTAATTTCTTTTTTACAATAGTGAATTAATTTAGGAAAATGTTTAAATAGAAAATGGACAACCAGTGTTACTATGTGCGGTCATGGTAAATTAGGAGTTGTTTGGATATATAAATAAATGTCCGTTGGACACCTATTAGAAAAATCATAAAATTGAATCTAAAAGGTGTCTAAATGTAAATGGACCTATGAATAAATGGGCATGTTAACCTGTACAGTGAAGCCGCTTGATAAAAAATAAAAAAACTTTTACAAAATTAAGTTCGCTAGCTGTGATTATTCTATTTCGTGAATTCTTGTGACTTGTTAGATTTGGAATTGCATGACATAATATTTACACGTGTATCCAGGATTTACAATGCAACAAAATTCTTCTTCTCAAGTGAAGTACTTTAGAAGGCTGCTCTCAACAAGTTAATTAGGTCAATTTTTGCTATTTTGTTACTTTGAAGAGTTGTTAACAGTATACATACAATGCATTCTGCTACTGACTTATGTTAGCATTCTTCTTAATTTTAGATGAGAATCATTCAATCATGACACGTGAAACTGGCCGACATAACTTAGATGAATTGATAAGAACCCATCCTCAATATATAAGGGTCGTGTTGATAGCGATCTATAAAAATTCTTATAAACGACTTATGATTTTGAGGCATCCAAACTTTTTCCTTCCCAAAAAAAAGGGGATTAATGTTCTATACACTAACAGTGTATACACTTTCATCATTAGATGCATGACACATAATTCAAATTTGAATTTAAAATTCAAATTTATATATACCGTCAGTGTATATAAAATTTTTGATACGTAAAACTGAAAAGCATGTTATATCTACTTAGCACACATAGAAAATCTACACATATGCGTGTGCATAGATTGCTCCGGTAGATACATGTGCAAAATTTAAAATTTAAATTCAAATTATAGTTAATTGCTATATATCTAAATCCAACTGTATATACACACTATTAATATATAGATAATTAATCCTTAAATTTTTTATGTCCGTATGACCCCCAACTTTTTTTTTTCAGCCACTAGCTATTTGTCGTAGCTATGTTGGAGAATTTCATAAATAAAGAATTACAATTATAGATGAGTGATAAAATTGTATTGTCTATTCACAAAAGTTTGAAAGAGTGAATGGGCATGTCTGATCGTCTGGAAGGGCGTTATAAATACTTCTAATCTTTTGAGTCCGTAAAATTCCAATACTCTTTTTGTTTCTCATGCAAGATAATACAATTTTGTCGCATTTTTTTTTATAGGGTAAATGGAAGGGTTCAGACCCGAATCCTCTCGCTTACATTTTTGTGATGTATATGTATATGCTTTTAACCCTTCGTCCTAATCAATCGTGTCAGAATTTTCACTTCATTTATAATCAAATCCCCTTATCAGGATAAAAACTTTTTTAGAATGGTGTAAACTGTTTCGAT
This sequence comes from Coffea eugenioides, assembly GCF_003713205.1. Classification (NCBI taxonomy): domain Eukaryota; kingdom Viridiplantae; phylum Streptophyta; class Magnoliopsida; order Gentianales; family Rubiaceae; genus Coffea; species Coffea eugenioides. The sequence goes on along the minus strand of NC_040042.1, from coordinate 43,131,139 downwards.
CTCTTCCTAGAGAATGCATCATACTTATTGTATTTCCAAATTGTAAATGCAATCACACTTTCGTTAGTTTTTTTTTTTCTTAAACATCAATATCAGCAAGGTCATACACTTGTAATTTCAACATTACTCTTTTTTTTTTTTTTTTTTTTTTAACTGAGCAGCGGCATGTAGAGGTAATCACTGGAATAACATGATCAACTAGTAAAATCACGTTGTTATATTTAAACCCAAAGGCAGTAAAGATTATGGTAGTTATCTAAATTAAAAGTTAATTTTTTTTTTTGGTTTAACTGATTATGCCTTTATAAAATCATTTGGGTTAAAAAAGGGCTGATATAACATCTAAGTAATTTTGCTGTAGACATCTTTATATGAAGTGATTTGGTGTTGCTACTGATCCGTATCTTTTCCCCAGGCCATTAAATTAAATAATGAAAGGTAATTTGCCATAAGCACTTGATGATTGGCCTAATCTGGAAAGCACTGTACTACTAGTTATCTTGTCGTTATAGTAAAAGCATTCTATCTTTTACATCAAACCATAAAAATGTCGTTTTTTTCCGTCAGCCCACCTCTTAGATTGCAGAATCAGAATGCGCTACAACGCAAATCTTTGCTGGAAGCCAAATGCAAAATGATTGTTGAATCCATCTTTAATTATCAGCCATCAGTACCCAAGGCTAGCTGCCTGGCTTAATTCATTAGTTTCTACATCAATTGAATTGACAAGAGCCCTCTTAATTTCCTCTTGCGTGAGATTCCAAGGCCGCTTGGCTTAATTAGTGTTGTTTTAAAGGCGATTTTCGGAAGAGCAAAAAAAAAAAAAAAACTTAGAATTGTTTCCAGTAGCATATTGTGAGTGTGAATTATGTATTACTACTATAACTAAATATTTTCTCAATTATCATCGGTTGCTAGCTATGTCGAATTAATTCGCTTGGAAAAAAAATCTTGGCATATTGCCCGTTTGTAAGTTTAGATATCATCTTTAGAAGCAAATGCAATTAGATGTACTTGAGTTCATATATAAGTGACCTGGCCGTATGGGGAGATTTCTCCAGTCATTCCAAAGTAAAAATTACAAAAAAAAAAAAAGGGAGAGAGAGAAACGAACAGTTGGTAGCAAAGCAAAACCTTGATGAACCAAATTTATGTAATTAAAGATGTACTAATAGATGTATATCCAGTTTGTGCTTGGGTGGATATGAAGAACCACCATTAAGTATTTCTTCTTCCTGTTCATCCATGATCAAGCACATTAGGCAAGAGTAGATTTTTGTACACTCCTACTTGGCAAAAAAATAAGCTATGGGCAGGCACTTGATTTGTTGATTTCGGATTTGATAGCAATTCTAGTTAAAAGGGTTCTTTGAGTTTGGCATCAGTTGCAGAGTTTGCAAGTTAACCAGTAGTAGAGTTAGGCTGGTGGTGGTGGTGGTGGCTTGGTTGCCAAACTTGGAACAGTGACGGCTTATGAACACAAACTGACAAACGTGTGAGATTTCAATTTCATGTGGTGGACATGCTCATCCATGATCGGCTGCTATCATTGGATTTGACTGCAACTATTTGGTTTTTCTTGGTAAAAGCGAGTCTAGAAAAGAAGATGAATGATTGAACGAAGGCCAATGGTACGTATAAATGCTAAAGCTTAACAGCTGCCAAGAGGTTACTTGTTGAGCGTCAGGGAACAAAGGTTTAATAGCTTTTGCTGTTGTTTTCCACACTTCACTGTCCTAAACGCAAAAAAGGGACAGTATTAATTCAAAGAAATGGATTTGTCTGAGTTTATAGCAAGTGATGCAGAAGATGATGATCAGATGAGTAAACATCTGAAAAATACCCAAGCGCAGAGAGTTTGGTCAAGTGCAACATCAAATAGCTACGCAAATCCTCTTCCCGATTCCAAAAAGATCAAGAAATATTAAAGGTGAAAAAGAAGTGGCTCACAGTTCAAGCATAAATGCTTCTTTTTTTTTTTGCTTTGCTTTGCAATAAAACTTTATGAAATTCTGAATGGTTTAGGTTTCAAGTAAGAAATTTCATCATTCCAAGCAATGAATTAGGATTCACCAATTAGAAAAAGGAAAGAAGAAAATGTCACAAATTCCTTGAGATGGGCTTCTTTTTAAGTTAGTCGCGGAAATAATTACAACTGAATTATGAGAACACAGTTAGAGCAATCAGCTCATCAATCATCAGAGCAGGTGTCATGGATTTTCATTGAACAAACAAGTCGTGAAACAAGACAATGCCAACACGTAGGATGATGTCGACCCCTTTTTAATTCTTCTTTTTTTTTTTCCCATCATTTGCATGGCTAAATGAGTTTCCACTGAGCTAATTGAACGATTGAACTCACTTCTCATGATTAGCAGGATCTAATGGAGCTTCCACCTGCTTGGGAATAGTCCAAGAAGCTTTACAACCACAACTTTGATTGCAGGATCCTATTCAGGGTAAGAACGAACCAGCAATATCTGCTACAGAGCATCAGTGCACTCATTGTGGGCAAGATTGTCACATTGCTACAAGGTGCATTCTGCCTTTTACATCTCTAATAATTATCCCTGCTCAGGTACTAATATGATAATGAAAAAACACACTCAAATCGTATCCTACCTATGCTTGCCTACTTTAAGTATTTATAGATTATTTACTGACTTAAGCATCGGATTAACCTGGGCTAGCTTCTAGCCCCTCCTTTATTTCCTCTCACAGTGCATGAATTGTGAATTATTGACCTTCATTAGGCTGCGTAACCAGTTTTTTTTTTTTTTTTTTTTTTGTAAGGAATGAATGAAATGTTGTTGTATTTGTTGAATATTCCAAAAGATAAATTTGTTTTGAGATAATAATATATATTTTTTTAATCAGAAGATAGTCAAATTTTACTTTTACTTTTCATTTTTTCCAACGGATAAGTTTTGACCGGCCAGTCTTCTATAGGCCAATTTTTTCCACTGCAGCCTCCCAATCCATAAAACTTTTACCAAGTGTTCCAATCATATCTAATTCTCTAACATTTAAATTTGTTATCAAGTGTTCTATCCAAAAAGTCTTGAAGCTTTTCTAACGGTATGTTTCGGTGGCCTATAAATAGTGGCCTTTATCAGAACTTCAGATGCACGCGAAACGACTCCAGTGAATTTTCCTATTGCTGCTCCTTGATATATACCTCAAAATAGTTTACTATTAACATTTTTTGTTCACTCATTCCTACACAAAACATATTGTAACTTTTAATTAATAATGAAAAGAAAGCTCGTGTGTGCGTAGATATATCATGCAGATAATCCCAGTCGGAAAACTTTTGTTAATTGAAAATGTATAGGGGAACGAAAATTCTAATTTTTTTATTAAACAAGTCCGTCGCTAAGGAGACTAAGCATCCACGTTTAAATATTGTTATTAGGACGTAATAATCAAAGCAAAAGAAAGCTCGTAGTGCGGTATTAAGAAGAAAGGTAAGACATTATGAGAATGTACTTGTAATTTAAAGTTTATTTGGAGAAATAACATCTGGATCTTGACTCTAGTTTAGTATGAATCTCTTATATACGAAAATAGAACTACAAACGAATTGAATTGAGTAGAATTTTAGTCTTATCGAGTCGAACATTGATTCAATTTTATCAAAATTTGAACTGAAGTTCGACTTCTCAATGTAAAACTCGATTTCGAACTTAATCTTAAATTCGAGCCGAATCGAGTTTGAGGTCGAGCCTGCTCGGGGTTAAAAAATAAAAAATAATATATATATATATTTTTTTGTTTACGTTAACTTGTCTTGCGAGCTAATAAATTGAATTTTTCTGCACTCAAACTCAAATTCAACTTGAACTCGAGTCAAGCTTTAACCAAGCAGAATTACGAGCGTTTGCGAGTGACTTGATTTGTTTGCAGTCACATGTGAGAAGAACGCGTTTCAAACCACAAAAATTTTCCCCATTTAGGTTGTCAATCACACTAACCGAGGTCAAATTTGTCAGATCGAAAATAAGAACCTCATTAGAATAATGTTCATGTTTTGCCTCGGGATTCAAAAAATGAAAGAACAACCTGATATATATACTTACGTCATATATAATCTAGTAAACAAATTTAACATGATCTAGTAGCCTCAGCTAATCTAGTAACATTATCTAGTGTCCAAAAAAAAAAAAATAGTAGCCTCAGCTAATCGAATTTCACCTACGCCTAGGAACATAAACTCGTGCCCACAAATGTTTTCGCCCCACCATGAACTTTGCCTTGGACTGTCCATTGAGAATTGTGTCGATGATCGAATGCCTAGTAAAAATGACTCTTCCATAAAGAGGTGGATCTCTCCCTGCAGCTTGCTCCACCACCACATCTTCAACCACGCCTCCCCAATTCCTGAAGAAAAAAAAAATCCCACAAAATTTCGAAAGTCCTCGTGCGTGTGTTGTAGTGTTTGTGCATGCATGTGCATGGAAAAAGCAGTAGGAAAAGAGAGGTTCATATGGGTACATACGAAGTAAAAAAGTTGATTACTTCATCACGAGTAAGGGGATAGCCTTTAGAGAAAGTTAAGAACATGGTTCTTGAATCTTCATTCGTTTGTCTCGGAACGAACTCACTGGCGTTTGGATTCAAGGTTGAAGATGGCCTCATTCGACCACAGGCCGCCACTTGCCCAGAATTGCTGGTGCTGCCACCATCCGCAAATGGTCTAACCATAGGCCTTAGAATAACATTTCCATCAACTTCAATGGCAGCATTTTCTCCAAATATTCTGTTGCAAACTGTCTCCATTATGTGTGTAAATCGCCTGAACATAAACTCAGAATTGTAGTAAAAGAACCTCTGGCTTAGTGGCTCATCCAAAATGCCAACAAAGACAGGAGAATCATTCGCCCCAGTCGGTTCATTTCCTCCCGGTTGAATGCGGTCTAAACAGGACAACGTCTCGTTGAATATTGCATCAATGGCGCAATTGTCCGATGAATGGATTTTTCGAGTTAGGTCATGATAGCCAATCTCCTCTAACAGCAACCAGAAGGCCATAGCCATCTTAACAAGCTGTGGGTTTTTTCTCATTGGTCCTACGATTCGATTAAACAATACCCTCTCTAGTGTATAGAATAAGAGAAGATCAACAAGGTTTCCTACTCCAGCCATGTTAGATTTACAGTCAGCGAAATGAGGGGTAGAATCCATAAAAGTTAACAGTGATCAGAATACAAAGCGGGGATATTATTATCGGGAGTTCCATAGCATATTTATGAAGCTTTGCGTTGTTTGTTATGAGCGTATAATACCAATGAAGTTCGACTCAAGTAACCTAAGAGTCTATGACGCTTGGATAATGCTTCCCATTTACTTTGGCGCCCAATGCTGTGGTAGTAACTGCTAACATTTCCTGCCCTTTCAACGAAGAGAATCACCACAATCGAAACCTTGGAAATAGACACCTATGACTTTAACCTGAAGCTAAACAATTCCGTGACTTTAATTTCGGACTCTTTCAAGTAATATTGTGCGAGCGGCTAATTCTTATTGCAATGGGGCACACATCTGGAATAAGTAGCATCTTTTTAATATGCAAATTTCAGAGCCTAAGGTTCAATTTTGAGCCACAGTAAAATACTGTCCAGGAGATCATCCCAATCATATGTGGCAAGAATGGGAAAAATGGGTTTATATTTATTAGGGTCGAAGTTTCAGTCGGGAAACCATACCTTCGTAAGCACACAACTCAGTAACCTGCCTTTCCTTACAGTTTAAACAAACAAATCTTGTTTTCTAGCATCATAAATAACTGAAACTCTCCAAGGAGTTAATTCCAGGATAAAATTTACTAGAGTTATTGCTGGAGTTACAACATTATTCACGTTCAATGCTTGTGGAATCTTGAACGTCCTTTATAGCTTTGCAGCACGAAGCTGCTGCTTCAGGAGGGGCCGAATGTATTGATGATAGCCATCAGGTACAACGGATTCATTTAAAGGATCCTTCCATGCAGCCTCGTAAAGTTTTGGATACACATTACCATCATAGCGGCCAAGAATTGAACCAAGGAAGTGATCCGTGTAGTTAAATGCATCGACAAGTGCAATAGCATTAGGCCGAACCTAACAAACAATCAAGAAGTCACATATCAATCAGTCGAAGATCCTTCAATGAACAAGGTGAAGATCAGATATTTCTGGGAACAAACCTGGGTATACAACTCTCTGAGTTGGTCATTTGCAAGTGAAGCCTGTTTAGGGGTGACGCAGCTTGTGGCAAGAAAATCACCCTGATGTTTGTGGAGGAGGGCCAGGGAATAAATGCCACAAAGCACTTCCAACAGTTGCTTCACCCTCTTGCCAGGAATGTCTTGTTGCAGTTTCTCAATAAACCTAAATGAAAAATGATGTCATATTTTGTCAGTTGAGTTTCATCTTTCCAGAAGACACGAGACTAAAACTTTACATGAAAAGATTGTGATGATAAACCATTCCAATGTGAATCAACCAGCTTGAGGGTATGAGCCTAAGAACCAAAAGTTTGGAGGTTTTGACTCAACTCCTATCACTTCCGATATCATAAAATGTTGATTTAAGATCCCAATTCTCAAGCGCATAAAAGCAACATCAAATACAACAGAAACTATGGTGACAGAGATAATTTAATTTCTGCAACACCATTGCAAGAGCCCATCAAGACTTCGAGATTAAAAAAACCAAGCTAGTAATTTTCAGGATGTTAAACACACATTATCAGTGATTGTACTGGCTATTAAGTTAGTTACTAACTGATCGGTGTTGTTGGGCTCTATCACCCCAGAAGCTAGCTCAAGGGGTGAGGCTCTTCCTCACAACTATAACCTAACACCCTGGTGTTTCCATAACTGATGTTGGATATACCCAACACAAACTGTACTTGGAAGACCTGCAGTACAGGCAATAGTATGTGTAGAAAACTTTTACTGGAAGGAGCAAATAGAAAAAGCTTACTTGGAGACAACAATTAATTGACAGTGAGCGACGGATGCCTCAACTAAATCAGCTGATAGTTCTGCAAAGCCTGATATGAAGCAGACAGAGGGGGAATATAAGTGGTGTGAGTAGGACTATTTTAAAAATTACCCTAAATGCACAAGCACCAACCAAGTTCATTTAAGAATAAAACTTTAATCTCAGGACTTCCATTTGAGACCAACCTCACTTGCCCATTCATATGAAAGAATCCAAAATCATATCATTTAAGATGATAAGACTTAAAAAAAGAAAGGGCATTTGCAACTAGCTCTTTAAAATTTGTTATATTTAACCAAGAAAGGTAAGATAGAAACATGTAAACGAGTTAGTTACTGTTAAGGAAGAACAAGCTTGACCACCATGGCAGACAAAACATAAGGTACCTTCTTCTGGGTAAGAAAACTGGCTCAACTTTTGAGCACAGGAAACAGACATTCTAGCAGCCCTCGCTTCAAATGCCTCCAGTACCACATTAGGATTCAACCAATCCTTGGCTGCAGGACATAAAATCAATCAGAAATCAGCAAACTAGTTCCACTTGTTCAGAACTCCAATTCTGGAAGATGAACTAATAAAAGATTATGTTACTTGATACTTCTGACTTGCAAATGGACAAAAATTTCACAAATTGTCAGCCAGAACCACATAATCATAGATGTGATTAGTCAAGAAAAATGAAATTCTATCTTCAGAACTAAACTCTCAACATTTCATTGTGGACTTTCCAGAAGCAACTTTAAGAAAACCAGCATAGTTAATTATGATCCAGAAGAAAATATACCTTTTTGAACATTACACTGATACTGCATCAGAGGTTCAATCCTTCCCAAATAAGCCATTGTTCCCACTGGTGGCTTTCCAGAACTCAGTTGAGAAACAGTCTTCATGAGAATTCTGGCAACCTACAGCATAACAATACCACTTCAACTTCAAGAAAACCAAGAGTTCAACATACAAAGAGAAAGTAAGTGGCAAACAAATAGCAAAATTGTTTAAATAACCTCTTTCTGGGAAAAGATGGCTAAAACAAAAATGTAATAACCAGCTCAGTACTACAACTGAGTTGCAGCTTCCTCATCCAAGCAAATTCAGATGTCAAGCAGCAGTCATCTTCAGTGAGCAGCTAATATTTTGAGATTCCAAAGAGTAAATTGGTTTGGACATCCTCACAGCAAAGTATATAACTAATTAACTATCCCACTACATATTAAAATTTCTATCATTCTGAACCTAGTTTACAAACAAGAAGTAGCCTAAAAAGAATGAAAAAAAAGTTAACATGCCAGAGTCTTAATGCAGTACAGCAACATTCAATCATTTAAACAACATGAAATTGCATTCCGGCAAAACAAAAATGAAACTAGTAAACAGATCATAAGACTCCACATAAGTTGTCAATCCCATAGATTGACATCTCATACCTGTAGCTGCAGCACAATGTTGTCTCCTTCATATGTGCAAGCAGGGACATAAACAGCAAATAATTCTGGAAGCCCACTAGTGCAAAGATAACCATGGCCTCCACACAACTTTCGGCATTCTTCTATTCCATCCTACAATTTGACATATATGATGAATAAGCAACTTGCACACGTAATCAGACATAAAATGATGCTTATTGGAAATAAAATTGTAGAAAAACACAATTCTCAAACATCATATACAACCAAGTGCAGATACCTGGGCAGACATCGTTTAGGTCCAGGAGACCAATCTTTTCAAAATGCAAATTCTTATAACTACCTGAGTTCTAATAAACATAAGCATCCACGGAATCAGTGCAGAAAAGCAAATGCTATAGGCAGATGGATCAAGCTGGAAGGTGCTGTACTACAAAGAAATGCAATCCAAATCTACTTCAGATAAGAGTCTTTATATTACCAAAATTAGAGCAACCTGTTAGTTAAAAATCTCCTGAAATTGTGTCAGAAGAAGTGTCTCATTACTGTCCTAAAAGCGTAGAGATCTTAAACTACGATCCTCAACCTTATAAACCATCTGAAAAACACATCATGAGCAACCTATCCAGGAGTAAAATTAGAACAACACACACACGAAAACAGAATCAATTACAAAGATAATATTTGCTACTTACAGCAGTGACAGAAGTAGTCAAAGACTTCAACCCTGCAGTGCATGCGTGAACTTCAGGCAGTGTTGAGAATTCATTTGCTTGCAGTCTTCGCATTACATCCGTGTATAACCAGTTTAGCCACTCACCAACGAATCTGAATGCATAAGCAGAAGCCAGCAGAGGAAAGAGCCTACTTTGTTGAGTTTTGTAATCAATCACCTATATCAGAAAAAGGCATAAGGATCATTTTTGCGACATACACCCACAAGATTTATGAACAAGCCAAGCCACAAACCCAAATTTATGCATGATCTGCAAGCAATTTCAATTTTCATGCAGAAAAAGTAATGATGAAGCACATGTTAGTAAATGTCCAATTTGCTTCAGGGGAAGCAAAAAATCCCAAAGCAACCAGAGGATATCTCAGTTCTGCAAAGCAAGCCTGGTTAGATTAACAGTACCCAAACTGATGCTTTCTTTTTGATGACCAAGAATGCTTGTTTTACATGAAAGAAACAACAAATCGATGTCATTTACTTGACAAACAAAGATCCCACTCTTAGCTCATAATGTTACATGAATGTAATATGTCGACCAGGCTAGAGATAGTGTACAAAAAGAGTCCTATTCTTGATCTTAGACCAGCGGTCATCTTATTTAGTTTCATTACAAATTCCCTTACTGTTGATCCCAAAGAAAATTAAGTGAAGGATAAAACCGCCATCATACAGAAGCAGAAATGCATTTATAGGGGAGTAGTGTAACTTTGAGAAAAATGTACTCATCAACAATCAAGATCAAGCAACCATAAGTAGTTAATTTACAGGACATTTAACACCTACGTCATCAGAATAATTCATTTCACAATACTTAAAATGATAGAAACTTTTCATTTCATTACCTGGGTTTCTGGTCCACCATTTTGTGAGCCAAATTGTCTACGAACAGCACTATACCTCGTTGCAATGCAAACAGCCCGTGACAAGGCACAAGAAGCATCTTGTACAATTGTTTGCCGGACAAACACCATAGTACCGTAAACCAGCTGTCGAGGAACATCCGATTCAACAACTTTCCCTTCTCTGGTAACTCGGGAAACCCTGTGACATTCAGAAGTCAATTAGTTACAACTGAAAGTTGCTACTAATACAAAAAGCAATTGAAGGAATTAATACTAATACAGGAAGTAAATGAAATATTACAGCTACATTCAAATTTCAGCAATGAGTGGGGGCTCAAGAGAATCACTCCATGATAATGCATCAACTGCAATCCTCCTATCTCTTTGATAGGAAAAATGTAGAATATAGAAATGCTCCAAACTACATCATGCTTTTAATTAGAAAAGCCCCACATTACATGATACTCCAATTAAAAGCTCAAAAAATTAGAGAAGTTTAACACTGTCCTCTTTTTTTTTTTTTTTCAGTTTTCTGGTTGTAGCCTTCCCACTTTCACAAAATAAAGCTCTGTCAAGGTGCAGAACCATTAGAATGCAGAATCTCTACAGTTTTTCAGATTGATTGATGAAAGGCTAAGATAAAGTCAGCAGATCACACCAATCACATTTTGCACCTAGACTCCAGTAAATAAGTCCAGAACAAGAATATATGTAACGTGCTCCCATTGTTTTGCCAGATTAATCTATTAATGCTAGACAATAAGAACATTGACAGGTAAGACAAGTACAGTAACAGTGCCGTTCAAAGAGTTCTGATTCACTATGGAAGCATAGAGAGACAATTATGATAACTACTGGCAACAATATTGAAAGTTAACTGTCAGCTCAGTAAGCAGTCATATCAAAAAGAAAACCATACATATCCTGGCCATCAAAAGCTAATCTAGCTCTTGATAATTACCCAATGAACCAAAAAAAATATTGGCAGACCAGACAAAGAATGAATTAGAAAGTGGCAGGTATGGATGGTAACACACCTCATCAACATTTGATCTCTTGGAATTCTCACATGGTCAAATCTCAGCACTCCATTGTCCATAGTGTTGTATGCTCCATTACCAAATTTCATTCCAATATCACCAATTGTGATACCTGGGAGTGGTTTATGATCCTCCAAGCACCGTAGTTGGACAATGAAACCTGTAAATTAGGAATAATTAACAAGTATTCCTACTGTCTCAATTTTCATACTTCAGGCAAACAGTTTGGCCATTTCAACAAAGATTTAAATAAAAAAAAAAAAACTGTGCTTACCATGAATGCCATGTTCTTGACCATCAGTTATAAGACGAGCATAGACCAGCCCATGAGTTGATACTTTACCCAATCCACCGGGCCACCACTATTCACAATCAATAAAGGCAGAGAATAAGTAATAGTTCAAGAATACAGCTCCAACAGTCAGTTGCAAAACAACAACAATTTTCAAACACAATTGACCACAACAAGGATAAAGCCTCTTGTTCATACTATGCTAAAAAGTATCAAGAGATTGTAGTTACTGAATTTGAACCACAAACACACAGTACAATGACAATAAAACCGCTTTTTATTTCGTTTATGAGCAATAAACAAAAAACATAAAACAAATGAAGAAAAACCTCTTGTCAGCCATTTTAATTACCTTGCTTGAAGTCAATGTAGGACTATGAATGACAAATTCATCTGTTTGAGGATCAAATGTTGCAGTAGTTTCAAGGCCTTGAACGTTAGAGCCGTGACCAAGTTCAGTTTGTGCATAACAGCCTATAATCTGCATCTTATAGGCCAAAGGCAACCACTTCCGCTGTTGTTCATCGGTACCTTGACCTTTGATTGCAGGAACAAACATACCCTAAAATGACAACAGTAATAATAAGCCCTCTTAAAAGAGCAAGCCTTCAGCTCTTCCCAAACATCAATAAAAGCAAAAGAATATCTGGGAAGCATTCGATGATTCAAATATCTAAGTTCCTAAGGTCCATCTCATGATAACTTTAAATCACAAATGATAAAAAGGGAAGACAAAATCATGTGTAACTGTGGAATATTAGAATTGGATGTTACCCAATGAAGATCAGTAAAGGAAGGTTCATCGACATAAAACCTGAGTTTTGAAGCCTCTTCCTCTGCAAATGTAAAATTAAAGAGACAAATATAAATTAAACATGATTGCACAAATGAACCAATGTTGCTAACAGTTCACCAAAAAATCACAGGAATGAATACCAGATAAACGAAGCTCATTGATTCGTTTCCATGCATAAGTTGCCTTCCTAAGAGTGTTTTTAAACAACTCCTTCCTAGGAAGCATAGTTCTTTCATCCTTCCGGAAGGCCTAAATCCCAAAACCAAACACAATAAGAAGACAACATTCTAAAACACAACTAAATGCCGAAATGACAGAATTCCCGCATCTGTTTTTACTTTCTCTCGCTTAAACAACTATACACTTCATTCGATAAAAGGGGCCACTTTGTTTCAGTTTAAAAAAGAAAAAGCTGTTCTTTATTGTTGGCCTAATCAATTGTTGCATAGTTAATCACAAACTAGCCATCTTACAGTATTAATTCCTCAAATTCATAGAAAGTCACTGATATAATCAGCTAAAACCAAAAGATACCATCATTTTGACTTTGCTTACATAGCATTAACACAAAAAGATAAAAGGGGATTAAAAAACAGAATCTTTACCCGTCCACTTTTAATTAATTCCTTTTCTTTCCCCATTTATCAAGAAAAAGCTAAAAGATTGAAAAGCATGAGCTCATCGTCTTTTACCACATGCTTTAAAAGTTTCGATCTTTTACACCTTTCAGTTATAATGCAACTAATTCTTTTCCAAAAAATAAAGCAAAAAAAAAAAAAAGACAGCAAAAGCAATTAGAGTAACTTCAAAACTAAAATTTTTTCCGGTTTATTTTCCTACTTCACTGCAGTGAAATATTCAAGAGTAGAGAAAATCTAAATTAAGAACCCAAAAAAGAAAAAGTGCTCAAAACTAGAAAAAATACAGGATCATTGGCAACGAGCTTGGAAATGCGATCGGAGACTTCAAAGGCGTGGCGGGAGCCCGCCCACACAATCTTCATCTCTTCCACATCGAACTCCGTCTTCTTCCTCTCAGCAGCTAAGTAATCTGCTCCTTCCATTCCCTCTAGAAAAAAAAATTTCCAACTATTGTACAAACAAACACGACCCAATTCAGATATAGATGCAGAAATCTTGCTGCAATTATAATCTATTGGTGATCGTATAATCGGCGAATTTCCGTGTTACAAAATTCGGTTGTGATTACTAATTAGGGATAAGGAGCCAAAGTAAAGGAAAATCGCACTTCCCGAGGAAGGTAATTGCCGATGAATTATTTTAGACATCCCGCACATGTAGATAGACATATGGACGCTTAGGTGGATCTGTATCGTCAGACAGGTCAGCATTGACTTGTATTTGTGGTTTTTAACAAAAGAAGATTTGGATTTTCTTTTCTTTTTATAAATTGATGTATTTATACCATTCTTGCCTGTATTGCTTATATATATATATATACATACATATATATATAAACATTTTTATAATTTATTCTGTGCATTGAAAGAATAGTGAAACTTAAGATGCAGATAATGGCGTGATTATATGATAACTTCTTTTGTCCATTCAATGTACAAAATATGAAAAGAAAAATATTAATAGCACTTGCTTATTATAATAACTTCTAAAAATGAGCTATTGTAGATTAACTGTGGCCTTATTCTCAGTTGCTTTAGATTTTATAAAATTTGATAACTAATTATAGAGAATAATCAAATGAGCAAAAACAAGACAACTCTTTAGGCGATTATAAATTTTAGGCTTATTATCAGTTAATTATTTTAACTCATTTCAAATCCTAAATTTGAATAATCAGCTTTCATGGCGTTCTCAGTTGATTTTGTGTTCTAATTATAAACTGTCTTTAATGTTCTAAAAAGTTAAAATTTATAATCACTTAAGGAGTAGCTTTTGCTGATTCAGATTAATCTTTAAAAATCTATAATCATAAATACAAAATCAACTGAAAACGCCGTAAAAATTGATTATCCAAAATTTGAATCTATAATCAATTCAAATACTCAACGAGGACAATCCCTACTTACAAAAAAGGAAAGGAAAACTCTTTTGGAACTTTCTTTCTTGCTTGGTTCGCTGATCCTACCCCCTAATTGATTGGTTTGTTTCCCTCAAGTGTTTATTTCGTATTATGGGTTTCTTTTTTTTTTTTGTCGAAACGATAGGATACTTTCATTATAGTAAGGAAAAAATTTACAAGTGTGAGCAACGGCTCGAGAGAACTTTACAAAAGTGTTCAAAGACACTGAGGAACATTCCTTTCCTCATCCACAATAATGCCTAAAGCATCAACACTTAATTTTCTACTATCTATCATATTTTCTTCCCTACTCAAGCAAAAGGAGCACATGCAAAACAGTTTTTTCACATTCACAATATCCTCCAGCAATGTAGCCATTCTGCTCCCCATAGGCTGTGTTTTTGTTAGTTGTTTCAGCAGCTCCTTGTTGGCAAAATTGAGCTTGATTCTGTTCCAACGATATTGCGCAGCTTTACACAGGACTAACTTTAAAGCTAATGCATCATCTAGGCTTTGGTTCCCCAGGCTTCTTTCTTTCAGCTTCCATTCTGCAATCTTGGTGCCTGTAGTTGTTCTAACTGTTACTCCAATGCCTAGATTGTTTTGACCTTTCCTTGTAGCTGTTGACAGGTCCATGATCATAGCTCCCTGAGCTTCATTGCCTTGGCTTTGTTGATCATGCATGTGGTCTGTTTCTTCTGTGCTCGTTCTATCTTTTGATTTCTCTACTTCCACTTGCTCCAGCCACTCTCTATGTGCTTTCTCTACTGTTCTCAGTGGTGGTGATCTAGTTGAGCTCTCAAACTCCTTCTTATTCCTATCTTTCCATATTTGCCACAAGATATTTGCCGTTAATCCAATATGTTCCTTCCCTTCTGGTCTTGCCCTTGCTTCTGAGATTCTAAACCACCATCTTCTGAAATCTCCCTGCTGATCCTGAGCCCCCTCCCAGTGAATAGGTGATGCCTTCCAAATGTCAACCGTGTGGGGGCATGTTAGCAATAGATGTTCAACTGTTTCCTGTGCCTCACCACAGGTTCTGCATATTGGATCTCCTATTTTTGTTCTTCTACTCACGGCTTCTCTCACTGGTAAAGCTCCTTGTATACATTTCCAAATGAAGAGCTTGATTTTGTGCTTGATGTTAAGCTGCCAGAGTGTGTTCCACATTTGTGACATTTGCTGACTCCCCTCTATATAACTCGAACCAGCTACCTCTGAACCACCCTCCCTTACTTGTCTGTTGTTCTTCATTTGGATTTTGTAACCTGAATTGACCGTGTACTCCCCACCTGCCTGTGGTTGCCAGTAATAGCTGTCTTCCCTCCCTGAAAGACTTAGGGGAATACTTAGGATCCTCTCAGCATCATTTCTGTTGAAGACTTTAAATATGGTGATCTTGTTCCATCTGTTGTGGCAAATGAGCTCATCCACTCTTTCCAAATCACAATTGTTTGGCTTAACTGTACTTGGCATTCCTGAGATTGTCTCTGGTATCCATTTATGCTCCCAGATTCGTGTATTCCTGCCATTGCCAATTCGCCTAATCAGTCCCTTATCCAGCAAACTTCTTGCTCCCATTAAGCCTTGCCAAATCCAGGAGGCACTTTTGGGGGGATTGCAATGAAGTATAGATTCCTTAGGGAAATATTTAGCTTTTAGCACCTTGCTCACAAGAAGGTTTGGCTTGGTGAGGATTCTCCATACCTGCTTCCCTAACATTGCTTTATTGAAAGCCTCAAGGTCCTTGAATCCAAGTCCTCCCTCATTCCTCTTTCGTGCCATTCTCTCCCAAGAAGTCCAGTGCATTTTATTTCTGCCACTTGTTTCTCCCCACCAGAAGTTAGCCATCAGAGCACTGATATCTTTGCAAAGTTTCCTTGATAGCTTAAAGCATGACATGACATACGTTGGCATGGCCATAGCTACTGACTTTAGCATTACCTCTTTCCCTGCTGAGCTGAGGAACTTGCTTTTCCAGTTTTGAAGTCTCCTTTTAATGTTTTCTCGAACAAAGCCAAAAATCTGGTCTTTGGTTCTTGAAATCACCATAGGGAGACCTAAATATTTTCCTTGCTTTGCCTCATTCATCCCTCCTAATGCCTGGCGAACTTCCTCCCTTTGATCACTAAACATGTTTCTGCTGAAAAATACAGCAGACTTGTCTAGATTGACCATTTGACCTGAGGCAGCTTCATAGGTTTTAAGAATATTCATAATCTCAGTAGCTTGCTGCTTATCAGCTTTGCAAAAAATGAGGGAGTCATCAGCAAAGAAAAGATGGGTAAGTTCAGGTCCTTGCCTGCTGATTTTTAATCCCTGAATTCTGCTACTCTCTTCAGCCTTCCTCAGCAAACTTGATAGTCCTTCAGAGCAGATCAAGAATAAATAAGGGGACAGAGGGTCTCCCTGTCGTATGCCTCTCCCTGGAGTAACAAAACCTTTGGCTTCTCCATTGCAATTGAAAGAGTAAGTTACAGTTTTCAAGCAGCTATTGATCCATTTAATCCATACCGGACAGAAACCCATTTTTTCCATCATAGCCTGCAAAAAGTGCCACTCTACCCTATCATATGCTTTTGCCATGTCTAATTTAATTGCCATGTATCCATAGTTTCCTTGTCTTTTGTTTTTGAGGTAATGCATATATTCATGTGCAATCATCACATTGTCAAGGATCTGTCTATCTGGGATGAAGGCAGATTGAGTTTTGCTTATGCATTTATCCAGGACAGACTTCAGTCGATTAGCAAGGATTTTAGAAATGATTTTGTAGAGTACACTACAAAGACTGATAGGCCTATAGTTCTTCAAACTGGTTGGATGCAACATTTTAGGGACCAGGGATATGACAGTATGATTAACTGATTTAAGCATGTATCCGGATGAAAAGAAGGCTTTGATTGCAGGGATAACATCACATTTGATGGTACTCCAGAACCTTTGGAAGAACAAAGGAGTCATCCCATCTTGACCTGGGGCTTTTTCAGAGTTCATAGAAAAAAGTGCTTCATGAATTTCCTCCTCCTCCACATCTTTAGTCAGTCTTTCATTCATTTCCTGGGTTATGGATTGAGGAATACCCTCTAGAACTTCTGACATATCACCCCTCCTCCCACTGTTAAACAACTCCTTAAAAAAGTCTGAGATTTCAGCCACAACCTCCTGCTCATTCGTCGTCCATGAACCATTCTCTTTCTGCAAGGTTCTGATTCTATTACTCACTCTTCTGCCTTTAACATAGGAATGGAAGAACTTAGTATTTTTATCACCTTCCCTAAGCCAACTGATCCTAGCTTTTTGACACCAGAAATTTTCTTCCTCCCTATAAGCTACTTTCAATTGGTCTTTTATGTGAGCTAGGATATCTTTCCTATTGGCAAAACTCGAATCCTTAACTCTATCAAATTCCTTTTTCAGATCAGTAATTCTTTGCCTAGAATTTGCTTGGAAAGTATTCCTCCACTTCAAAAGCTCAATTCTGCAATTTTTAACCTTCCTAGTTACTTTGAACATTCTAGATCCTTGTTCTTCCTTACTCCAAGCATTTTCTATCACCTGTTGGATCCCCTCCCTTTGGAGCCATCTTTTATCAAAATAAAATCTCTTCTTTCTTCTCTCTTTCCCCGGTTCAGTATCTAGTAAAAGCATAGAATGGTCAGACGCAAAAGTGTCTATATGTTGACATCTAGCCTTTCCAAAAACTTGGAACCAATCCATATTACACAAACATCTGTCCAACCTTTGCCTAACCTCTCCTTCATTATCCCAATGGTTGCTCCACGTCCAAGGTTGTCCCTCAAACCCGATATCTATAAGGCTGTTCTGATCTATGAAGTCTCTAAAGTTCTCGAAACTTCTCTCCTGCCTTAGAACTCCTCCCCACTTCTCATCATTGGACAGAATGTCATTAAAGTCCCCAGCAATAATGTATCTAGGTCCCCACAGATTTCTCCTATTACTTAGTACCCTCCATTGTTCTTTTCTGATCATAGGGTCACAGCTAGCATAAATCCCAATAAACCACCAGCTAACCTGAGTATCAGGATCTTCTAGCTTAGCTTCTATCGTGAAAGCAGATTTATACATCTCCAAGATGTTAGTATCCTGACTCCACATCAAAGCCATACCACCTGCTCTGTTCATAGCTTCAACAGTCACATTACCATTACAATTTAAAACTCTAGTCAGTCTGTCTATCACAGGCTTCCTATTTTTCGTCTCACTCAAGAAAACCAGGTTTGGAGAGGAGAGGTTATATACCTCCCTCAGATGGGGAACTGTCAAGGGGCTCCCCACACCTTGACAGTTCCACACCAAAACTCTCATGAACCTTGAGGGGTCCCTTTCAGGCAGGTCCCCCTAACCTCTCCCTTGAGCTCAGCAGAATAGAATTCTACCATAGGTTTGGTCTTTTTCCACTTGATTATATCAGAATTAGCTTCCTCCAACTCTTCATCCCTCAACAAGACTTTTCTCTTACCAGAAATCGAGTGACTTACACCATTTCCATTTAACTCTTTCAAGGCTCTCCTGCCACTGGTTGGGGACTTCAGCCTTTTGAACATCCTCTTAGCTTGTTTGTCCATAGCCTCCTGAACCTTTCCAGACACCACTGATTCCTGGTGAGTCACAAGCGCTCCTACAGAATCCTCATTGTCAACTAGTCCTTGATTATGGTTTTGCATCTCTAGCTCTCTATCCTCCTCCCTTACTTCCACTGCCATAGGGGACTGAATTTCTTCCTCAACCTGGATCACTAGAGGGAGATCAGTACCTCTCGTTTCTAGGTTCATGAAGTCTTCACTGCATTCTTGGATTTCTCCCTTGTGTTCCTCAACTACTGGTGAGGCTCCCCTCCCCTGATCTTCCTTCGCCTTTTCCCTATCCTCCCTCTCTTTCTGCGAGCTATGGCCCTCCTTATCAGGAGACAGCAAGTTTTCTAACAGACTTTTATTCAACAGGCTCCTGCTTCTATCTTGTTCAATCAGTTCTCCTTCCTGGAATCTCCAATATTTTTTGTCACTCGACCCTTCATTCCTGAAATTTTGTTTCTGGGGTGAGCTCCTAGTATTTCCAGCTCTCAACCAGGGCCCGTACTGATGGCCTCCCATGCTTCCCCCTGTCACTCTTCTATCCTTACAAGATCTCTCACTGTGTCCTACTAACCCACAACTATAGCAAAAATCAGGACACCTCTCATACTTAAAGGCTATCCACTTCAAAGCTCCTGCAATCTTAACCACAGTACCCCTGAGGAGGGGTTTAGACAAGTCAACTAACGCTAAAATTTTCAAATGCCTGCCCTCTTTACCTCCATTCTGAGGGATTAGAACCTCTCTTACTTCTTTGAACACAACCCCTATCTTGTTTCCTACCTCTTTAGAAAGCCAATGAACTGGCAAATTCCAGAGTTGCACCCAGAGGGGCGCAGTCATAAAGGCCCTATAATCCTCTTCTATCCCTTCCTTCCACCTATTTAGGACTAGCAGTTGATTATCCATAACCCATGGACCACCCTCTAAAATTCTTTCCTTATCAACTAGACTTGGGATGTTAAACTGAAAGATATTTGGCCCAAGTTCCATCACTGTTATATTCCTAGGGTAACCCCAAGCAGCAGTTACGAAATTTTTTACCCCAGTGAAGTTGACAACTTTCTCACCTATAACTCTTCCTATCAGGCTTTCCTCACAGGCTCTAACTCCCTGCTGGAGATCTCCCAATTCTAAAGTGGCACCGAGAAGCTCATTCCCCTCTAGAGAGAATTTTTTTAGGAGCTCAGCCAGGTCTTCATCCATCGAAAAGGTCAGAAAGTTCAGGAAAGTATTCCACTACACATCCAGGAGGAAAACCAGAATGTAGGAGGATCGGAACAGAAAGATTTTAAAAAACAAAACAACAAAACAAAGGAAGCTATCTGGTGTTTAGGAACAACTACTAACAGGAAATGATGAGAAAAAGAAGAAACAAAGATGAGGATTGCACACAAATATAGCTCTCTAGTCGCACTACCTTTAAATATCAGACAGAGGAGATAAAGACACACAGAATCTCATTATACCTGTCAAACGCATACCATAGAGTGGTTCCTTCTGTCGCTTGGACTACTGCTTTCCATGCAACATTCATCGATCATGTTTGCCACATAGATTACCCTTTGATTCCAGACAAGAATTGGAAGTGGAGATGTTCAGAAAAGTGCGGGAATGTTGGATTTTGAAAAAGTTTGATTTTGCTTACTTTCCCACCAACGGGGAAAGTAGCTCCTATCCCAAGAGAGAGCACCTCAAGTTAGAGAGAGAAAAACCTCTACGTAGAGAGAGGAACCCGTATTATGGGTTTCAAACCTCTAAAAATTGCCGAGAAGGAATTGTCGCCATTTGAGGGCTGCCATTCATTCATTTTTCTATGTACCGACCAAACACATTTGACACGTGAAAATTCTGCCCGCCCTTCCCGGCGAATGGAAAGCGGGTGAGACCATCATATGATGCTCAATTATTTCGTTGTGTTTTTGCATTGTTTTGGTGCTTTTGTTTTCTTTTTTTTTTTTTTTTTTGTTATTCTTGTCATTTATCAGACATATTAATTAAAGAATCCTGAATTATATGCTTGAGTTTTTGGCCATTTCAGTGAAGTAATTTTTTGTACTTGGTTGGGTCGGCAGAAGTATTCACGCACTGGGTTGTGGATACGGTGACTTGCTCCATTGAATAACTTATTGTTATATCAAGAAAATACATTCATACCAGATAAAATCATAAAATCAATAAAAACTTGGAGAAAAAAAATCAAGTATGATAGATTAATGTTACTATGAATTGCAAAATAAGAAACTCAGCTAACTAAAATTGCAAAATTGCGACTTTTACGTGTTTTCAACCAATTTTTTTTAAAATTCTCGATAAAGAATCGATTCCAAATTACATTAATGCTAGCAGGCTTGTTTAATTGAGCATCCAATTAAATCAAATCCTTTTGTGAGGCTATTGTTTTATCTAAGTTACGGGGGCAAAACAACAATTTCTTAATTAAGATCGCATGTCACATTGATGATTATGTGACCCTTATTTCTAAAAATTTAAGGTACAAAGAAAGAGAGTGAAAGCGTTCGTGCGCTTGGAGAAACATGCCATAGCTAGCGGCTTTGCTTGATTTGCTTGGGAGTTCTTCTAAGTTTTTTGTGTACGAAACGGAAAAAAGTTGGACAATTCCAATGTTGAAAAGTTAGCATGCTTTTATAACTAGAAGAGAAAGCTGGACGTAAGTCTGGCAGAAATTCACTGAATGAAAGTAGACAAAATTAGTTCACTTATACTATCAACAATGGTCCATATCATATTTATTATAGAAAATCCACTTTTCATACCTAAAACTTTAAATTAATGACACATTTCGTCACCAAAATTTTAGATGTACCACATTTAGTACATGAATTAATTATTTTGGGATACATTTAGTCCAAAAACGATAAAATATTCAATTTGGATAGAGAAGGTCGACGTGCCCGTTTATTTTGACCGAAAAATTATTTTTACTTAATGGCCACGTACCAAACACCAGACTTTCTTCATCCAAATTAAGCAATTTACTATTTTTGAACTAAATGTGGCAAAACATAATTAATTGATGTATTAAATATGATGCATTTAAAAGTTTGTGGATGAAATATATCCCTAACTCAAAGTTTAAAGACGAAAAAGTGGATTTTTCCCTGTTTATTATGTTGCCAACCAAAGGAAGAAGCGTCATTGTCTTTAGTTTTCTGCGTGTTTGTGTTGGAATGGGCATACTCCTCGTCAAAAACATAGAGCATAAGAAAAGCCCTCTTTCAACTAGTCAAAACTTGACAAAAGAAAGGACGTTTAGGAGATCCATCTGTCGAAATAAATCAAGATTTCTTGTTGAAACTTCAAACATCTCAAGGATGGAAGCAGCAAAATAGCAGGTTACATTAGTTGATAAGCTAGAATATTTTTTTAATTAACTATGTGTTTCTACGGATGGTAGTTGAATTGTGACTTGCCCAAAGGGGTTTATTGATAAATGCAATCAATAAACCCATAGTTGTAAAAAAATTTCTAGCTTATCAACAAATACAATGGGTTTATTCACTGCATCTAACGATTTGAAAAGCATACATCCTTCGTATTCATTAGATATACAAGAAATTCGTTGAAGTTCGTCTTTTTTCTTTTCTTTTTCTTTTAGGGGAGGGGGGTGGGGTAGTGCATTAAACGAATTGAATCGATTCGAATTTTCCACAATTCGAACTCGATTCAAAAGGTCAAAATTTTATTTAATTCTTCAATTTTAATATTAAACTATCACTAATACGTATATAATGAAATAATAAGTGTATAATTTTATATAAAATACTAACACATACTTTAAATAAAAAAATATTTAAAATTATTCGAATCGAATTGAGTTTTAATAAGTCGAATATCTACAAGTTCAAACTTAATTTGATATTATAAATGAATCATAATTCTGATTCTGATTCGAATTTAAATTTGAGTTCAAGTTCATTAAAAATCAAACTCGAATGACTTAAACTCGAGTCTAACTCTTAACGAATGAGTCTTAAGAATCGAGTCTGAACTGTTCGTGAAGGGTACGGATGGTTTATAATCCTATCTAGGGGTCAGAAAGACAGTGCATAGATAGAACAACCGGTTAAGAGTTTACAAAATGTGGCAAACATAGGCCCCTACAACCATCCTCAATAAATTGAAGTTCGTTTTCATGTTGCCAGAAGTTGAACCACTTTCTCTGAGAAGTTGAACCACTTTCTCATGTGACTAGACGTTGGATAGAACCAAGCAACCAACTTATGTGACTATCCAAGCATACCAAACAAACACAAGGATTGATTGATGCTAATTTGTTGAAGATAAGGTAAATGAAGCAGTGCCATTATCAAACTTTGCAGTTTGCACATCGATTGCTTATCCATTGGGTTCATTCATTGTTCATCTAAGGATTCGAAAAGCATATCTCCTATACATCCTTCGATTTCGTAAGATATACAAGTAATCGTTGAAGTTATTTTTTTTTCTTTTTTTCCCGGAAGAAAGACAGAATAATTGCTTAATATTTACAAAACAAGGCAAACATAGAACCAAGCATGCCAAAAAAACATAAACACAAGGATTGATATTATTTTTTGAGAATAAGGTAAATCAAACAGTGACATGATAAAAAAGACCTCCCCAGAAGGCCTTCCTTCGAATTTTTATTTAAGGCAAAATTGCAAACTTTTATTGATGTAAGAAATTTTAGCTTTAAAAGAGAAATAAGAACCTCAAGTACAAGAACCTATAATATGTACAGCAAGGACTAGGAGATACATTTAGGAGATAAGCCCCATTTCAGGCCCAACTTCCAGGTTTCTTGAGTTCTTAGGAATTTTTCCCCCAGGGATGCATCACATGTTGGATTTCATCCACAATTTCCATCAGAATACCCACATTTATCACTGGTTTCAATTGAAACAAAGCAACATTCCGAGCTCTTCAAATATGATGAACCATGACAGCAAATGCTAGTCTTCCTTTGAATTAGAATGACTCCTCCACAGTTTTTTGCACATTAGGTAAATCTTACCCAACAGCTTTCCTCCTTGAAAAATACCATTGAGGAAATCATAGAGAAGGGAGGTCATGAAAATAGAATACACAGGCAAAAAGAGTAGGAAATGAGGTTACTGAAATTTCCTAAACATTAGGGGACTCCTAGAATGACAGCAAACTACGGGAGGCGAGTGTAGGACATGACACAGTCACAACCAACCTAAACAAGAGTCCAAGACCAGGAAACAGGAAAGCAGTTAACATCAGCAAAAGAACACTACAGTGCTGGCAAATTAACTGCATCTGAAACAACATATTAACAATCTAAAACATGAGCAATTAAATGCAAATGTCATTTTGAGATAAGAAACCATGTAAATAAAGAACAATAAGGCACAAGACATCCTACTAAAACATAAATATTCATAACAACTATTTATGACCTCATATCAGAAAAGGAAACATCAAATAAAGATACAATCAAGTTTGCTGCAAACTAATCTATGAAAGTTTAGGAAGATGGATAAAAGGAACAATCAACACTAGTCAGATTTCCACTTCAATTCTAACAGAGGGTACCACTTTTAATACAAAGTACGCCAAAAAATGAATCATGCAGCCCTTGGCTGCCCTCAATGTGTAAAACTGTGAAAAAAAAAAATCGTCAATGAACCATGGTTCCCACATAATATGTCTTATTTATGCATCTGTTATCTCCTTTGAAGTCACTAGACATGATACTTTGTATCAAGGAGCAGGTACGATTGTTGAATTAAGAAAGTATTCTTCAAACATTTGCATCTAAGAGTTTATCATGTGTGCAGGCGAAAAATTAAACTTCAAATCTATTGAGCACCATAATACTTGGTAAAGACAAACTTGCTGCAGTCTTGAGAACTTTTTCACCAAACTGACAAGTATAACCCGTGTGGGTATCGCTCCATCAATATGTCACAAATTCTGCAATATTGCAAATTCCCAGTTCCACACTCCATTCGATTCAGTCCAACCAGCAGGATTGTCGAATTTCATCCTCCATTTCCACAACCAATTGAAAGAGCTCAGATTTCCAAATTATGAATAAAAGAAAACAATGCCAAGGAGTGCAACTTGGTTTCCAAGGGTGAACTGAATGCATGATGTGACGCTTGACTCCCAGGTACGCTGATGAAGTTCTCAACGAATCTCAATCCAATTAATAGGAAGTCAGCAATTGTGATAGGAAAGCTTCAGCCTGATACATACCCCAAAAAGCTTCAGCCTGAACATGCCTTATATTTTCTCATCAACTCTATAGTTTCTGCAATTGTTGATCCAGTAGTGCCGACAAAGCCAAGCGAAGCACAGCTGCAAACTGTTTGTTCTACATATAACAATATATCAGTAAATGACTGGGGATCACAGTGGTTATCTACCGTATATGACCTCTTAGAAACAGACTCCAAATTCTTCCCTCGGGCAATATCCATGAGCTTGTTAGCAGTTTCTACAATTAAATTATCATCTCCTCTTAGAACAGATAACTTAAAAGCATCAGAATCTTTGAGTAAATCGCCCAAGTAGGTTCCTGTCCAATTACTCATTGGAAGATCAGTCATCACAAAAATATGAATCGGTGGAGGACCATTCAGTTTCAGAGACTCTAATTTTTGCTTCAGCACAAGAAACGTCCCTTTCCAGTGGTTCTTAAATTGCCCATCCAGTAATCTAAGTTGTGCACAAAGAAAAGGAGCCTTAATTTTCTGAAGAGCAAACTCTTTCCCAGCCTCTAAAATTTCAGGGACAAAAGGAAGAAACTCAGTCTTCTGCATCACGGACTGTATCCTAGGATCTTTTCCAGCTTCATGGATATCTATATACGACTCAGAGCCCTTATATGGGGCTGTGAAGAGGGTTCCAAAAGCAAGAACTTTGGCTGATTCTGCTTCAGACCCAGGACCAAGTGCCCTATATACATCTCTTCTTCTCCTAACAAAAGAAATTTTCTTTTTCTTCTTAAGTTGATCATCTGGTTGGAATGGATCCAAAATCCCATCTTCAACATCTTTTTGATATGTCCAAACTGTTGTTCTGCAATCTTCATCTACAGCATACACACAATTACTCATACTACCATTATAACCAGACAGTAACAACCCACATTTCCTTATATCCTCAAACAAAGTACGCTCAAGACCTAAATTGTTCCCACCACGTTGGCGAGTCCGATAACTCTCATGGCACACACCATCTATGCTCCAACCACACCACTTAGATACAAAAACTCTGAAGTCAATGACACTAACTGTTGAATCAGACACTATTGATGAAATATCTATTATATCAGTCATGGAAACATACCTGAAAAACCAGAGAAATAGAACAAAGATGCTGATTAAACACTCGAATTAGCAGTCAACAAATGGCCAAACTCTATCTTTACATACGATACCATCTTCAGCAACAACCGCATTTAATTTTGACTCCAGTTAATCACTAGTACATATTAGGAAGAAATCACAACAAACATATATATTCTACTTAAAAAAGGTATTTCCAAAATCATAAATTAAATCCATAAATAAAACCCTTTTTCACAAAAAGCATATGGTGCACAGTTCAGAAATATATATAATGAAATTCCTCCTTTTTGTTTTCTCTAATTCAAGCTAAACCAATAAACATTTTCCTATAAAAAAATCATATGAAAACAAACGTTAGCCCACAGGCAATTGTAACAGGAATTTACTCTTTTTTTCTTTTTCTAACTTGAACTAAAACCCACAAATCCTTTTTCTCAAACAAAAAGGCACTATCATTAAAAAATAGTAATTGTAATAATAGAAAACGTCATCCCACATTTTCATCTGGATAAAAATTCGAACTTGCCTATGATTTCGTAAGAGATCGAGAGAGTGATTCCAGACAGAAAATCTGAGATCACTAGGGCTTAAAACCCTAAACTTGGGGCAGCTACCGAGAACAACAGCGTGGTGATCTAGAATGGGAGGCACAATTAGCGTTCGATTGAGAATCGCAGCCATTAGAATCGCGTTCTTGAACTCCGACAACTGGTTGCTGAAGCCACTGTGAGGTGCGTACCAGAGGAACTTTTCTCCCCTGAATTCTTCTGAACTTGTGCATTGTGGAGGAACGAGGACTTGTTCGGAATTACCTGAAATTGAAAGCACGGATGGGGGAAGAAGGCGCTTGTACGTAATGAAAAGAAGAAGAGAGCAAGACAGAAGGATAAAGAGTGAGAAGGATTTTGATTTGGGACGCTGATTTTGATTCTCTCTTTTTCTCCATTTGTTGCTTCTGATGGGATTCAGTGGCTCCATATTTCCTCTTGGGAAGAATCAAAAGGTTTTGGATTGGTCGTTTACTCGTTAGTTAGCTGTTCATAAATTCACATACGTCGCGATGAAGTGGTACTACATTGGATCAAGAAAATTGGATCAGAAAGGAACTTTCAAGTTCTAAATTTATATATTTGGTTCCAACGTACGAAAGATCGAAGCAATTTGATCCAACACAAATCCAAGTTGTTAGCCCATGTGATTTCAAAATCACGATCCTTTTGCCCCCATAATGTGTGATGGTTTGTCAATTGTCACAGTCAGACATAATTAATTGCAAGGGCACAAAGTGTTAGAAGGAAATAGCAAGACTTCTTTAAGGGTATAGATTTCAATAGTAATAAGCAAAAGTAACTCTAATTTTAGGCGACTGTTAGGCCTTGTTAGCATCGCAATTTTTCTCTAATTTTTTTAAATATTTTTTATAAATACATTTTTCAGTTATATTTTTATTTTATATACATCAAATCATTATAATATATTTTTTTTACAAAAATTTTAAAAAATAACAATTCAAACATATTATTAATCTTTTATGATACCATCATAGAAGATCTTAGCCATTACGGGGGAGTTTTCATGAACTGTATATGTCAAATATCGCTTTGTCATGCCAAGAAGTCCATACACTAGATATCCTCGTGCACCCGCGGTAATTCGACTAGTTCCATAGTCTGATGGTTACCAATAAGTTCTGTAATTGATCCCCTTGTGTGCTGTGTCTCGTTGTGTAATCTTGAGGTAAGACTCTACACAGTATTAGAGGATTAGTTCAGATGAAAGATTGGGATACCCCTAAGTGAAAAAATATATATATATCCTCATGGAAGGTTTGACTTAATTATGAGCCTTTAACTGCCACTTGTGTTTCTTTAATTAAATCAAGTGCTTTGTTCATTGAGGATGCTAAAGTGGTTATTAAACTAATTGTTGCCCTAAGAAAGTTAAGCACGATTACTTAGGTGTACTATCATTATATGCAGAACGAAAACTACTGAATACGGAATTTTGGAGCAAAGTGCTAGAGATTATATAAGTCATTAAGAAATGTGGGGTGTAGATTGGCTATTTTTAATTCTTGGCATGGTCGAGGTTTTTTCAAGTTCAATAACACAACCTCCATGATGTTTATCAGCTATTTTGATATTTATTTGCCAATATTTGGGAAATTGATAGCTGAAACTTTGGATTTTACTAGGAGAAGAAAATAGAACTCAAGGCATCACAAGGTTCCAGCTCAAAAAATAAAGACACATGAGATTGAGACTGTCAATCAAACAAATTATATAAAGCAAGGATCACACAAGAAGATGCAAAAACAAACACAGCAGTAAATTAATTACAAAGCATGATCAAAATATAACTTGATATACCATTAAGGATGGCTTATTAACTGCAACGATAAGTGATTAAGAATATAGCAGAATATCCATTGATGAAACAAGCAAGCCCAAAAGAACAAGGTGAAATAGCTGCTGAAGAATATGAGAACAGTAATTACCAAGCATAAATTTGAAGATCATGAGAGCAAGAAACAATCTTCATACTAACATGCAGCATGAGCAACGTATGAGCATTATTAAAAGAAAAAAGCCCCCCAAAAAGAAGACAACAGAGTGAAGGAGACGTTATTTAAAGAAGAACTAAGCGGGTAAACATGTACACATAAAATCACCATAGCAGTCGTTTATACCAACAAGACACATGTAAAAAACATAAAACAGCAAGTAAAAAATCCATAGGAGGAAAATAAAAGGAAAAGGAAACAACATCCTTTATACAAGTAACTTACAAAGCAATAGCGTAAAAAACAGAAAAAGGGGGCCAAAAAAAAAAAGGCGAAAGAACTAAATACCTTTCAACAAACGACTAGACTTGAATAATGCATGAGCATGCATTGTCAGAAAGAAAATTGAAATGCACGCACGCATGCATGCATGCATGTAAAAAAGGGAAAAAAAAAAAGAAAAAAGAAGTAGAGTGAACAAAAGATAACTTGAACAACAACTAAGTGGAAAACAAGTTTGGAGACACGATCACAATTCTTGATATCAACATGATATAACAGAACCGAAACAAAATCAATGAATATCTTTTGTATAATCAGCTAACAAAACAATAGACTAAAAAAGGGCCTTAACAGGGAGGAAAAAAAGAGTAGCTAAAAATATCCTTAACAGCAGCAAAAGTAGGATACAAAGATTTAACAACAGCCGAAGTTAATAGAAACACCAGAAGGTTAGAAAAAATGAAGTACAAAAAATTAAGAAGATCACCTGATATTGCTTCAGCGTAGGCGGCTATTTCCAGCTTGGTTACAAAATGAAGCTTAATTCTATAGATGGAAAAAGAAAATGGGCTGACAAAACCGGAGTAAAAAAAAAAAAGCTCTCCAGAGTAAACTAGTGATGTCAACAAGACAGTTTACAAAACTAGACTCCACATAAAGAGATGTAATCCATGAAATTCGAATCTGAAGGGTGAAAAAGTAATATGGGTCTAGTAAAATGACATCGACCTCCTCAAAGATATCCCCAAAGAACCATAAAAAAGGCATCTTTAGGACTAAAAATGTAAATATACATCCTCAAATATATATATACACACACACATTTAGAGTATGCAGCAAACAAATGAAAGGTACCACAAAAGAAAAAAAGAGTACACCATCTTCAAGCAGAAGCATGTCCTCGAAAGTTGCTAAACACCTGAGGTTCAACCATACCACTAAATCAGCATAATGTACAATACATTACAGCACAACCGTGCACTTGAAAGTCAGTGAATAGTAACGAAGCAAAGTGCTTCTTATCAACATATAAGACTAACAGCCGAAGGAGGGTTACTGTTCACAAGCTTTTTCGTCGTCCTCACGTGCTCGCCATCCTCCTTCGGCTCGGCTCTTCTCATCATCTCGTCTCATCTCACAATAGCAGCCAAAATTTCGTTATCTTCCCTTTCACCTCTTTTCATCTCATCTCATTAATGCACGCACATGCTTTTCCATTTTTGCTCCTTCGTCTGCTCTGGTTATGAATGGGTGGGCTGAGAATCTTTCTTAATTGGAATAAGGCGTATCACACAATGGATTTTATCCTTTGGATTTATGGCCTCCATCCTTTACCTGAGATTTCTTCTCTTCTACCCAACAATTGGAGGTACGATTCTTTTTCTCCTTCCTATTTCAGTTTTTGGCTCTTCCTCTTTATGATTGTGATATTTTTCTAGGGTTCCTCTCCCAGCTGTTTGCGTTCTTGTGGAGGTTGATTTTTTGTCGGAATTTTCTTCTGTGCCTTTTTCCTTTTTCTTTTCTTTTGTTATATTTTCGCTTGCATGCTGAATTTTACAGATGTTGTTCTTGTCCTTTTATGTTTTACGTTATTTTGTTGTTTTCAGGATAGCCTTGTGCATTTGTCTTCCAAATCTGCGTGGAGGTACTATCTTTCCCCCCTTTTTTTTTTGGCAATTGCCTTTTCGTTTGAGCTGTCTTTTCCTTCTCCTTTGAACCGGTCTCTTTATGCCTTTCTTTCAATATGCTCTACCTATGTCTCGCCTGAGAAAACACCTTGATGATTTTTCCCCAGATCTATTGTTTCTTTTCTTTCCTTCTTTCTTGCTCCCGGAGTTCGAGCAACTACCTAATCAGCTGCTAACTCAGATCATCAGATGGCTTTGTCACTAGCTCTTAAGCGGCTGGTCTCATCGAGCAGCCTTCTCAGCCGGTCTCTCAATCCCCTCCTCCGTCCGGCTGCTTCCGCTGCGTCATCAAGTGTTTTCGACGTCGTCGATCGCCGCTCCGATCGTCCTCTCGACCATCGCCTCGAATTATCCTGTTTTCCAGGTAATTTTTTTTTCTTTTTTGCGCCCCCACCAGATCTATAATCTGTCTCTTCTATGTATATAATTTGGGGGAATTTTCATCCTAGCCTCTGATCTTGTCCTGCTTATCGCCAATTGATATAGCGCAGCGGAAATGAAGTATGGGTCCCTTTCTATTTTTATTTAAATTGACGATTTTTCGACTGATCTTTTATTTTTAATTTTTTAAAAAATTTTTTTTTGTCTGGGTCTTTAATGCATTTCCGCTAGATGTCTGATTTGTTTGAAGCTTGTGTTTGCTTTAGTCTTGTGGTGGGTGATTTTTTTTTTCTTTTTAGTTAACTGCTTTTCTTATTTTTTCAAACTCTATTTTTTTTTTTGACCTTTTTACCTTGGCTAATAATAATTGAAGCCTTGATTATGCTCTGTTTTTCTACCATTGTTTTGGGTCAGGCAGGATGAAGTATATTTAATCCAGTAATATACAATTTTCTTGCTTAGTGGTTTGGATTCTCATGCACTTGATCTCGTGCTTTTTTTTTCCTTGCTCACTTTGACTTAGGATTTTGCATTTTGCTTGTGGTAGAAAGTGATTTCTTGTATGCGAAGTAACTTTTACAGTTTGTGCTCGCCAAATTGACAGAATTTGTGGATGTACTGAACATGCTTTTAAAAGCTTTACCAAAGTGTAATTCTTCAATAAAGTTTAGAATGTTTTAGTCTTAAGGTTCACTGAGGATTGGTGCATATTGGGATTAAGAAGACGCTAACCTTTAAAATGCTTTTTTGGATAATTTTGGGAGGTGAATATTATTTGTGGACTTTATGTCATATTCTTGGTTAAAATGTGTAACTGGAAAATCAATGTTTCTAAACTAACCCACTCGGGGAAGTGTAAGGCAAAGAAAGGAAAAAAAAACTGGATTAAATAGCAAATAGAAGTATTTATGCTGGTACAGATCTAAGCTTCATTTTCATTTTCCCATAGCTTTTTCCTTTATGATGTTGGAAGTTGTGAGAACATACTTCTTGTGTACAAGTAGTTGAAAGATTAGTACTCATTTCAAAGCTAATTGCTATTTGTGCATCCTTTGTTTGTAGGAAGTATTGGAGTATGCAGATAAAGACTGCATGAAACAAGGATTCCTTCACTTGTTCTTATAAGAGGAAATAGCAAAACTGGACAAATTTGTTACTAATCACTCCCTCAAAGTTGGTGATTCCCCAATCTAGAACAACTTTTGCTATTATTATCTTCACCAGGAAAGGCATAGAAAAGTTGCAACCCAGGCATTTTAGCTTCAAAATTTAGCTTGGAAAGGCATAGAAAAGTTTCGACCCTGCATTTTAGCTTCAAAATTTAGTTTTAGTCAGATTCTATATACTAAGAAACTTGGCTGTCAGAGGTTGGAGAAAAGTCAAGATCCAAAGCTGCAACAAACACCTGTATCAGCAAATTAGTGCGGGGAGTGCATCAAATATCAAGCTGCATACTCTTGTGGAGGATATTCTTAGCTTGAGAGTGCTGTTTCAAATGTGCTCTTTTGGTAATATATCTAAAAATGATAATCATGTTAGTACTACAGTTGGGGAGTATGCCTTAGGTATATTGCATGATGAGGAATGGATAAATCCTCTGTGCTATTGAGCACTTTTGTATAGAATTAGGGGCCTTTGCTCCAAGTGTAAAGGTTAGTTGATGATTAATATATGGCTAATATCGTTTCGGAAAAAAAATATATACTAAGAAACTATACCACCTCATGGTGATTATTGATATTTATATTGTTAGTGAAATCTGTAGTAGACCCTTCATGGTTTTTCCGCTTTCAGTAAGTTTTGAGTTACCATATAAATCAGGAGAATTTGGGATATGGTTTTCCCGCTTTCAATTCATCATCAAAACCACGTCTACAGGGAAGCAGATTATGAGAGGACCAAATTGTAGTGTCTTCAAATAATGCCCTCATGACCAGCAACGGATGCAAGCCAGCACTGCTAGGTACGACTGTGGTCAACAATCTGAGGCATTGATGTGTTCAAATCAGATTGCAGAGCAGGTTGCTCTCGATTGGTTTCAAATCTAATAAGGATCCAAATGTTCAGATGGAATAGAGTCCCTATAAGAATATTATTAGCTCAAATGCAGTGTTCTGAGCCCTTCACTGACAAAAAATTTCACAGCATGCGCAGCGACGCAGGCCCCAAAGCATCTAATGGTAGCTGAGTTGACGATCACTTTTAAAGCAACTGTATTTGATGACAGAACAAACATATCAATTATGATGATCATGGAAGAAGGAAATTCCCATACCGTCATGGCGATAAGAAATATCTTAAAGTAACTGGAAACAAGCATGGTAAGGGCTGTATCTTTGCCCTTCAGAACTCCAACTGAAGCATTCAGAAACTTTGCAGAACCGATGAGTACCACAGACATAAACAAGAAATTTCCCAAAACAACATCAATCAAGATCTTTACAGAACCGCAATACTGCAGGCTGCAGCAAAGCTCATTAACGAAGTGCTTTCTGAGTCATTCGCATTTAACACCCAATTTCTGTAAGAATCCAGCATTAAAAAACCCAATAGTAGTTTCCACATTAAACACTCAGAATCCAGAATGTCCCTGGTGAACATATTGTAGAACAAATGTCTATATGCCTTAGGCTTGTGCAGAATCAAATCAATTAGAATAATCATGACTTCACACACAATATATTCATCAGCCACCTTTTTGCAATTCCCACATTTCATGAGGCGGATGTTTCCGGGAGAATACTGAATGTAGAGACTCTTGATGGGAAAAGAACATTCAACACATCTAAAATCGCTCTTCTCCTCCATCCTTTTGGTCTGTGATGCTGTCTAAAGGTGTGTTGAGGGCTGGCATTGGTGGTTCAAAGTAAGAACTATTCCATTGCACTTTATACTTTTGGTTGTCCTGGAGTGTCTCCTTGTTCTTACGGGTGCAATAATTGAAAGAATTAGAGGAAGATTTAACCGGGTTCATGGCATCATGCCACCCGAAAGAATCTATGGCACCCACTTATTACATACAATAATATCACGTTTTTATTTTTCAAATTATATACCCACTATATATTCTTTATGGGCATCCATTATAAATTGTCGCCGCGCGACGCGCGGCCCATGCCTCCTAGTATATTACTACAAGAATAAGCCCTTCGGGTTCGGTTCCGTGGTTGTAGTCCCAGTTGGAAGAGAGCCACGTCCAGGGATCAAGTCCCCGGGTCTACCTGGTCGGTGATGTTGGGCAGCCTCTCCCTGCCACGCAATGGGATTAGTTGGGTCGTACGGTAACCAGTTCACGGATCCAGATTCAAGAATAAGAAAGGACATCGCTGTCACGGGGGCCTAGCTAGATTGACCATGATCCTCATGCTAAATGGGGGCCAAAAGTAGTGGGTTGGAAGATTGAGCACAATAGAACATTATTGTCTTTGGGCAATTTTTAGAAGTTTTGAAGACATGACTGGATTTTAACCACCTAATGGAGTACCAAGTTAGGACTGCAATTGCACTGCTTAAAATCTCCATAATCCCAAGGGGGTTTGCTGTCCTTCACAAAATACAAAACCATGATGAGAATGGCTACTACAATTTCCCTTTCTTTTATACCATTTTGTACAAGTTTAAAAGCCAGGTAGTTCCATCACATCAACTCGGTATTTTAGCTGCTAAACCTTTTTATTAGTTGGTTGATCCCATTTAATTACATGGCCCTTCAATAAGTTTGGATCAATTAAATGTGAATTCAATAAATAGCAGCAAGAGTTTCCACCACCAAGTTGTGCTTGGCCATCCTCCAAAAGTAGGTTTAGTACTTAAGCTCTTTAGGCACTTTCAGGGACCATCTCTTTTTGAACAAAGCAGAAGTTTTTTGTCTGACTCAGGATGATGTGTAATGACTTAAAACCTTCAAGACCTGGGAAAGAGTAAAGAACAATGACCAAAAATCATACTGTAACCATTCCCAAATGCCCCTCCAATCATACTTTTTTCTCTGACTCAGGTGCTTCCCTTGATTCTAGAAGTCTATTACACAGTTCTTAAAAAAAATAAATAAATTTTGAAGTCTATTACACAGTTAACTGAAACTGACGGAGCTACCTCGATCACTTCAGTGATTCCGTTGACACGTTTCCTTGCAGCAAAACTCAAAAAAGTGCCAATAAAAAGGTGCAAAAGCATTATTATTTTGGCCTTGAACTTTCACGAAGACCCACGCTCAGACTCCGAACCCTGGTTTAGTTTTATGTCTTTTGCAGTGGAAACCTAACTGGCACCGTAATTAAGCCTCAAATTACTTTTATCTTTTTTCTTAAACCAGTATCCTAGTTAATTAGTTCCGTAAATCCAGGTACTCGACGTCTATAAAAGAAATGAAACAATATGATGGCACCACACAGCTAGCTACACAAGTATATGGAGCTCACATCCCAGGCTCGATAGTTCTTGCTACACACTTGATTAAGCTGTAAGTTTGGGTATTCATCATCTTAGTTTCAGTTTCATGCTGGTCACAGAATTTTTTTGATGCTTGCCTCTTCATCTCCTTTGTTTTCTAAATATAGGTGCGGACATCAGTTAGTAGTAGGCCAATGGCAGAGGACGCAAGGACAAATTATATTGTTCAGATTCATGCAGAATTCAAGGACAGCACCTTCAGCTCCACGAGAAACTTGAATGCTTTTGGCATTCACATGAATGATATAGTGTCTTCTGACCAGGCCCTATTTGCCTTCATTCTCGCTGTGTTGCTTTAACTTTCTCCAACGCAAGTATCAAGGCAAACTAGGATCTCCATTTGAAACACATCCACAGACCATGCTGGGAGCTATTACCAGTTTGTCTCTGTATCGCTTATCCTACTAGGCAACGTTAAGAATTTCTTCCAATCATCGGCATCCTCCTTCTCCTTCTCCGAGATATACCTGCTTCTTGCATGGCTGCATGGCTGTCTTTGCTTCCCTATTATTGGCATCCATAACATCCGTCCTCCTCCCATACTCGCTTTGCCCATTTCTGTTCTCAGTATCTATATTGTTTTCACTGTGTCGACTATTAGGATCCCAGCTGGTTCAGCCAATCTGGGACTGGCTAGCGAAAACAGCCATAGATATCATGCACAAATTCTGTTATCAGCCATACCAGCAGGAAAGAAGTAGAATGAGACGCCTTTCAGTTGAAGTACCTAGGCTGCCACGGCATTCTGCTGGTGATCAAGTGCTTGTCCTTCACGTGTAGCACAAAAAGTGAAAAAGAAGAAAAAGAACACGCTATTTGACTATTATGACCATATTGCCGTCTTTTCTGTTTCCGGTTTAGTGTTCCCTTTCATTGTTGTTTGTTGTTGAAGATCTTTTTGCTTTCAACGAATTAAAAAAGAAGAAGAAGAAGGAAAAGAACTTGTTGATTGAAGGAGGACTAAATTAGACTAGTGAGTCATCACTGAATCTCTATTTCTTTTATCTTTTTTTTTGGTGTCTGGGCTTTGCAATAAAGCAAAAAAAAAAAAACACATTTCATTGGAGATTGCCTTCTGTAGTGTTAGAAAAATTCGAAAAGTTTTGACTGTCTTTTATGTAGTTGAGAAAAATTATACTACCAATTAGAAGAGATCCGGAGAGGACGAGGGCAATTACGTACAAGAGTGGCCACTCGAAATTTCTCCCAATTTCTTCGAGGTAAACCAAGTCAACCAACACTTGGGAACCTGCTTCTCTATCCAAATTGGAGATGGAATGGACAATGTACTCAAGATAGCAGTTCCACCATTTTGACAAAAAAAAAAAAAAACAAAAAAAAGATAG
Organism: Coffea eugenioides; assembly: GCF_003713205.1. NCBI lineage: Eukaryota > Viridiplantae > Streptophyta > Magnoliopsida > Gentianales > Rubiaceae > Coffea > Coffea eugenioides. The sequence continues at coordinate 43,094,435 of NC_040042.1, read as the reverse complement.
CAGTTTACCATAATCCCATGGCCAAATAATTATCACTGAAAATAATCCACCGTGACATTGAATTATGATAGAATATTGCATAAAATAAAATTGACTAAACAAAGAAGCAGACACTTTTTTTTGTTTTTTTGGTTGAAAAGTTTTGATGATTTTAACTCCAATCACTACTATGGAAGATCATAAAACCATAAATCATTTATGAGGATACTCATAGATTACCCGTTAACACAATCCTCTTTTATGAGGAAAATTTGCATTTCAAACAAGGCCGGCTTGTAACTATCCAAAGAAGGCGTATAAGTGAGGCCATACGCCGGGTTTACTCGAGTTTTTCCGCTTCTTCCTAAATGCTCTCCCGCGGAATTGCGGAAGAAAAGCTCTTACGCGGAATTGCGGCTGCACCTGCACACTGCACAGCAACAAATCATGCACCTTGTCTAAGCTTTATCGCATGCAACCAAGAACACGCAACTAGCAATTCATCGACAAGTAACAAGTACAAGTAAATAAACCAAAGCCTCCCTGATTCATCGACCAATCAAGAACAAATAACTAACAACTATGACCCAAGACTGAATAAGCCCCATCCTCCCCAAGTCATGGAACAATTAAGAATTAACTACCAAGTAACAACAATGACCCAAGACTTTTTTTTTTTAGGCGCTAGTACGACCCAAGACTAAACAAACAAACCACATCCTCCCTAAGCCATCGACCAATCAAGAACTACAAGTAACATCTATGACCCACTAATAGATTAATGATAAGATAGGCTTGCTTTGTATAAATTCTCTTTTAGCCTTGTGATTTTAGTGGGATCGGCAAGACACTTGCTGTACCAGAGGAGATATTTTGGAAGAATCTGCATTTACTATGTAATAATAAAAATAGGCTTGGAGTTGGTGTACATAAATTTTCTGTCGACCTCTTTTAGCTTTATGATTTTAGATGGATCGGCAAAGGGCAGACACTTCATGGACTAGAGAAGCCAGCGATAATTCATTATGGCCTGTTTACATGTTCTCAGCTGTCTTCGAACTATTCCCTGTACTTCCGTGGATATTAAAATTGACTCCCTTTTGTCATTGCAATACATCGAGGATCCGGCCAAGTCTCCCCAGCTAGTGCGGGCTACTGGGGAAGATAACTTATGTTTATGTAGTTTTTTCTCTTTAGTTCGAATAGTCAAGGTTAGTAGGAATGCCTTTGCAAATGTAACCAGAATTTCATAATGCAAGAATTATTACTTCTTTTCTTCTCAAAAAAAAAAAGGAAAAATCTACATTTATGTAATAATTCATTTTAAAGCTTTTCTTCTTCTTTTTTTGGGCAAATTACATTTTACCAATTTAGTGTTTTTGTACGTAATCCCCCTATAGTTTCAAAAACTATACATAACCCTCTCATGATTTGAATTAAAATGTCAAAATAACGGAATTTACAATCCATAACTGATTCACCTATAATGCCAAAAATACTCCTATGTAAAGTTGAAAATTATTTATTCACCACCAGGGGGGGTTATGTATATATTTTGAAAATCATAAGGGGGTTATATGATAAAGTATTACATTATAAGGGGGTTATATGGTTAAATATAAAATCATATGAGATCAGTGTGTCGTGTATATTATGTTTATATATTTTGATCAATTTAGCCATTTTAATTTTTAAACAAGAGTAATTTCAACATTTTCAAAGGTTCCGTTACGAATGACTATTTACGTCACTTTGACACTTTAATCCAAAACATGAGGGGGTTATGTATAGTTTTTGAAACTATAGGGGAGTTATGTACAAAAATACTAAACCATAGGGGGGCAAAGTGTAATTTGCCCTTTTTATTTTCCCAGAATTCTTTCGATTGTAGTCAAAATGAAAAATCTGTCCACAACAAGATACTCCAATATGTTATGGACATTTACAGCAATCGAAAACTTGCTACACACATACAAGCATTAATTAGTGAACAGTGCACACAGCAGACTACCGCCCTTCGACCACTCTTTACTCAGAACTTTCTCACTTTGACACCTAACCCTGGTAGAGTTGCACGGCCTTTGGAGTGGAACCCTAGTTAATTAGTAACCCTATAAAAGAGTTCGCAATGCCTCAAACCACACAGGTACGAGTACGACATAGTTCTTGCTATTCATTTTTGGCTGTTAAGTTTTGGTTTGTGGCAGATATTTTTTTTTTTTGGTTATTTTCTAATTCAATCTTGCTTGCTCGTCATCTCATGCCCATTTCTTTCCTATATATATAGGTACGGACATCAGTGATTAACCCAATGGGAGAGCACGCAAGGACAACTTTTGTCATTCAGTTTCATGCTGAATTCAGGGACAACACTTTGAGCTACACGAGAAACATGAACATTTTTTGCAATCACATGAATGATAGAGCAGTGTCTTCTGACCAGGCCCTATTTGCTTTCATTCTCACCATGTTGCTTAACTTTCTCCAACTCAAGTGTCAAAGGAAGGTAGAATCTCCATTTGAAACGCATCCACTGACCACGTTGGCAGCTATTACCAGTTTGTCTCTGTATTGTTTGTCCTACTACGCCATGTTGAGAATTTCTTCCGATCATCAGCATTCATCTTCTACTTCCTCAAGATATACCTGCTTCTTGCATGGCAGCATGGTTGTCTTTGCTCCCCTGCTATTGGCATCCATAACATCCGTCCTCCTCCCGTACTCACTTTGCCCCCTTCTGTTTTCACTAGCTATATTGTTTTCACCGTGTCGATTACTAAGATCCCGGGTTAGTACAATCTGGGACTGGCTAGTAAAAAAAGCCATTGATGTCAGGGACAATTTCTGCAGTCAGCTACGCCACCATGAAGGAAGAAGAAGAAGAAGCCGCTTTTCAGTTGAACTACCTAGGCTATCACAACGTTCTGCTGGTGATCAAGTACATGTCCTTCCCCTGTAGCTCGATCAAAAAGATGGACATCCTCAATGATTGGTCAATTCCTCAGAACGTGCTATTAGATCCTCCAACAGAAGGAAACGAGCACGACATAGTAGTATCTCCCATCGAGTGAACCTTTGACTACTACCTATGACCACATTACTGTCTTTTCTGTTTTCGGTTTAGCGTTCCCTTTTCTTGTTGCTTAATTAATGTTTAGGATCTTTTTGGTTTCAACCAATAATGAAAAAAATACAGAGAGTGAACCCTTGTCACTTGTTTTCTTATTTTCTTTTAGGAATTTTTCTCCTGGAAACCTGCTTCTATATCCAAAATGGAGATGGAATGGATCTATTTGACTGGACGATTTAGATAGAATAATGTACTAAAGACAAGAGTTCCACCATAGTCCCACGGCCAAATAATTATCACTGAAAATAATCCACCATGACACTTATTGAATTTTGGTTCGATAATTTAGTAGTAGAAAATATATCTAAGGAATAATGGAAATGAGATTTTGAACCCTTCTCATTTAGCTTCCGTGTACAGGAGTTTAAACATGATAGAACATCGCATAAAATAAATTTGACTAAACAAAGAAGGAGACACTTTTTTTTTTCTTTTTTCGTTGAAAGGTTTTATTGGCTTCGACCATTCTTTGTTTCACACGTTCTACCGCTGTTTCTACTCTTAGTGTTGAAATGCCGCGGTTAGCCCTCAAAGAGTTAAATGTGGGTTTTGGCTTTCACCCTCGCTTCCCTCCGTTGCTAAAAGCCTAAGATAACATACCTTACTTTGTTCCTTTTTTTTTGTTTATATTTAAGTTGCTAAATTATTAAGTATTGAATTGTTAGCATTTGAGCACATTTTGCATTAAATGATAAGTGAATAGTTTATCACTTATTTTTTGAAATAAGTTTTACCTGGACAATTTAGAGCCACTTAATTAAGAAAAATGTTATTTGCACTCCATTTTTTGTTATTTACATTCCTGCCATTTGTTTTGTCATACAGTCTAATAAATAAAAACTATATGATTAAAATGATAGTGGGAGTGCGCCATTTGTTTTATCATACAGTTTAATAAATTAAAACTATATGATTAAAAAGATAGTAGAGTGTAATTAACAAAAATGGGAGTGCAAATAACATTTTCCTTGCTACATTTGTTGAAAGCACTGATCGGGGAAGAAGGCAATTGCACGTAATGAAAAGAAAGCACGAAAGAAGGAATAATGAGTGCGAAGGATTTTGACATGGTAGGACACTGATTTTGATTTTCTCTTTTTCTCCATTTGTTGGTTCTGATGGGATTCAGTGGTTCCATATTTCCATCTAGGAAAAAATCAAAAAGGTTTGGGTTGGTCGTCAGCTGTTCATAAGTTCATACAAGTCGGATCAAGAAAATTGGATCAGAAGAGAACTTTCAACTTCTAAGTCCTACACCCTTTCCTGGACCTGGGCATTTTAAATCCCCTGTTCATTTGGTCCCTCAATTTCTAAAATTTTTTATTTTTTTAGGTCCAACATACAAAAGATTGAAGCAACTTGATCCAACATAAATCCAAACTATTAGCCCATGTGATTTCAAAATCACAATCTTCTTTACCCGCAATGTGTGACGGTTTGCACAGTTGTACATAATTAATTACAAGGGCACAAAGTATGAGAAGGAAGGGGAAAAGAATAGGGTACGAGAAGGAAGTAGCAAGACTTCTTTAATTGGTATAGATTTCAATTGTAATAAGCGAATGTTTCTCTAATTTAGTAGGGTTGCTAGTCTGTTATGATGCTATTATAAAAGGGCGTAGGTCCCAACAAAAAGAGGAAAAAAAAAATTAAGAAAGAAGGTCATTCCTGTTCGGGCAGTTTTCATGTTTTGTACAAGTTAATAATCAATTTGTCATGCCAAGAAGTCCACACACTTGATATCTTCATGGAAGGTTCAACTTAATTTTGGGCCTTAAATTGCTACTTATATTTCTTAATTAAATTAAGGACTCTTTTTTTTATTATTGAGGATGCTTGAGTGCTTATTAAACTAATTGTTGCCCTGGAAAGATACGTTCGATTACTTAGGTGTATCATTAACATGGGATTTTGGAGCAAAGTGCTAGAGACAGTAAGACGTTAAGAATGATTTTAAGAAATTTGGGTGTAAATTAACTATATTTAATTCTTGGCATGGTCGAGGTTGTTTCAAGTTCAATAACATAGCCTCTGTAATGCTTATCAGATATTCTGATATTCCGTTAACCAATATTTGGCAAATTGATAGTAGAAAATTTGAATTTTGCGACGAGAAGAAAATAGAATTCAAAGCATTACAAGGTTCCTGCTGAAAAATGAGATTTTTCAGTGGAATATTGCTAGTTTTATAATGTTTTAAGGCCAAAACAAATTTCAACAAGTTCGTAAATTTTGTGACAATTTTTATTGGATGGTAGGAATGTTACAGATAATGCAATAGGCTACTCTTCGCCACTAAAAATTTTAAATCTATCATTATCCTTTTATTATTTGTATTATAAATATTTTTGCCGGCAAACTTTAAACACTTTATGAGTTTTTAACATTTTAAAACATACAAGTGATGATTGATGGATGTTTATATATATATATATATATATATATATATATATATATTTATATGTCTACCTTGTATATGAGAAAAAAGGGAGGTGTAGTTATTTGCCTCTAGCTCTTTTCTTGTCATATGGTTTCCTAATAATTTGACAAGTAGTATGACTCTAATATTTTTTATCCCTTGCACATCGTTTTTTTTATTCCCTCTTTGTTCATACCAAACCAAATAAGTTTGACTCTTATGTTGTTTTTTTCACCATAATGAATTTTTTCAACTTATTATATAAGAAAAAGTGGAGTTACTGTAACAGTTCTAATGATTATCAAGTGGCTCCCATTCATTTTGACACGTGGCATATTCTTAATTCGAGAAAGCTATCTTCATTTTTTCCTTTATTCATTTTTTTTCTATTTACCTTATTTCCTCTTTTTTTTTTTTGGTTAAAGACAACTAAACAAACCCTCATCTACATTGCAATTTCCTCAGTTAATTTCCATTATGTGCTCTTTTTTTTTTCTCTATTGTTTTAGTTGATGCATTTTCTTTCAATTTTGTCTGTAATTAACTAAATGAATGATTTCGTTGTTGGAGATCAAGGATGGGTTTGATATTTCCTTTCTTGCTTAGTCTAATAATCATGATTCATGATTTTTTGCTCTTACCATCTCTTTCTAGTATGTACTATTTAATATTTTCTTTTGTCAAATTTTGCTTCCTGATCGGAAACCTTTACTTATTCCTTTACTCGCTACTTCCTCCTTTATCTGGCTTTCTTTTTCTCTCTAAAAGAGGCAAGTTGAAGTTTGTATATGTTATTGTGAATACCTTTTCCCCATAAATCTAAAGAAGGGCTTTTTTTTCAAATTTTTAAAAAATTCTATTCATTCTAAAAATACTTTTTGGCCATTTTTAGTTTTGAAAAAAAAAATTTCCTAAGGCTGACAAGTGGATGGGTGGTGATTATATGAGAAAACTATAGGCTAATAATGAAAAAATTATAGTTACTTCCCTCCCATGAAAAATAATCTCTAGGCTGATAATGAAAGAATTTGACTTTTTTAGTTATTAAAATTTTTATTTAATAATAGCGTGATAGTGTTAGAGTAGAGGAGGAAGAACGTGATAAGCGAAGATCTCAGATAAACAATGATCAGGAAAGAAATGGTGAGGCCTGTTGAATTAAAAATTAATCAAAGTCTCTTACTTTATGGATAGATAATTATATTTTGATATTTTGATTTATATAAAGTTTCTTAATAGTGAAAAATGCTTATTTACTGGATAAAATGGATGATGTGTAACATAATATTTGGGACCAACAATTTAGGATGTGAAGGAAATATTTCATATCTTTTCATTTTGAATTACTAGCCTACATCCATGATAGGTAGTTTATTTTCATGGTTATTAATTTTATCAAATGATAGCCTGAGAATAAAAGAAGTGTAAAATTAGATTTTAGAATCTTTTGTTTAAATTGGCTCTATATGGTTTTGTACTCTTATCCTTTTTTTTTTTTATTGCCCCTAATAATAGATAATGTAATCAGAGTTTGTGGTGATTGTTTGGTATGGAATTGGACATATCATTACTATTTGGCTGAAAGAATTGATAATATTTTGTCGATTTAACTAGTTGAAATGATTGCAGTTGTCAAAGGATTGCAGTTGGTGGTGAAAGTTAGTATTGAGACTTTCAGTCTAGAGTGTCAGTTGATAAAATATTATTAGAAAATTTTATTTTAATTAAGAAGACATTTTTGCAATCAAACAAATTATTGGTTTCAAATTTGTATATATAGATAGGAAAACATGGCAGTTCATATTTTTATCTAAAATTACTATTTGTATTTTAGAGTTGATTGGTAAGATAATATTCTCACCTATTTGTAATGCTATTAAACATGATTTAAATGGATGGATTAACTCACTTTTTCTCACACAAAGAAAGAAAAATGTGCAAGCTTGTATGTTTTTATTGATGTTGAAAATTATTACAGGTTTTGGTGGCTTTCTAAGTTTTTTTTTTAATTATTAAAGTATTAGAAACATTACGACTACTTTTTGTTTAGTTACAGCTAAAACTATACTGCTATTATACAAACAATACACTCATAATGGATTTGCTCTCTCTTCTTTTTGGGTGTCACTACGTACACATAATATTAGTTAAAAAAATCTGTCTAAATCAGAATAAATAGGGGGCTAACTTTGTCAATGAAAATTTTCTTCACCACAAAATTTTAATTATTTTGATAATCAAATTTTCTGCTATGTTTCTGTTCACTATGTTTCAAAAAGACTTGTCACTATGTATTCAACTAAGTTTATAGTAATTTTAACTTTCAAAGTTAGAACATCTTCATTTCGGTGTATGGCTGCAACTCTAGCACGTACTTATCTTTCAAAGTGTGCTTCCTTTCTTCCATCTGCCGGTTCTCTTTGCCGCCATGAACTGTCACCCCATTAACCCAAGTGGTCCCCATCTACCTTTGCATGATCGATGGATAGATGGATAGACGGATAGAGGCTGCTTCGGTGGAAACGGTTTCTGTCACTTTAGATTTGAATTCACTGCTCATCCCGTCAGCCCGGAATTGTCGACCGATCCCACAGAAGTCACATCACGTACGCCCGGAATTGTCCCTGTCCAAAATTGCCCAAAGTTTCCTTCAGAAAATGTCCCTGTCCAAAATTGTCCAAAGTTTCCTTCAGCCTTCAGGAAAACTCAGAAAGTGCAAAGCATTAGTCGTCTATAAATTAAACTCTTATCTTACAATGAGAATTACCCCCTTACTTGTCTTTGTTTGGCTTTAGCATTTTTTCAGAATTTTCTATAGTTAGGTGCTTCTTAGTTCAACATGGCAGAGTCTGCAACAACAAATTTTCACCTCCCTTCAGGCACCAACTTCATTGTACGAATCAATGAGGCAAAAATCAGTACTGCTACTAGTACTACAACGCAGTCTCCAGACACAATGATGTCCACTCGCCAGGCCACTTTCGCCTTCATTGCAGCAGTGATGCTTAATTCTCTCCAGCTAAAGTATCAAGGAAATGATCAATCTCCTTTTGAAACTCATCCAAAGACCATGTTTGCAGCTATTACGAGTTTGTTCATCTGCTGCTTTTCCTACGAGGAAAAATTAAGGAATTCTTTCTTCGCTAAACTGAGCATCGCGTTTTTGGGTCCCCTCTCATTGGCTTTGCTGTCCACAGTCCTCTTCCCTCAATCAATCAGCCTGCTTCTATATCCACTGTTTATTCTGTATTCGCTAAGCCAGTTACCGCGATCCCAATTAAAAAGAAAATGGATATATCTTCGCACAATCATCATGGTTGGATTCAATCATTAGCCACACCAGCAGGGGAGACAAAGTGGACGAGGACTCGTTTCTGTTCAACTTCCTTGGCTCCCGGAGGAACATGCTTTTCTGGACCAAGTAGATGTGCTGCCTCCTGTGTAGCTGAAGCCCAAGAAGATGAAAGTGACCGTTAGAATCTGTTTGGTTGACCCACCGCCTAAAAGGCTGAAATAAAAGGATAAAGAATTACTCCCTAGTCCCCAGTAGGAGGGGAATATCTCTGTTTAGCCAATAATAGAAGGCAGTCGTGTATTTGACTGCCTTATGTGTCATAATCCTTGAAACGTCTTTTCTATTGATGATTTATTATGCTTTTTGATGTTGTCTGGACCTCGTATCCTAGTACTGTTAGGTGCTTCTGCCATGTGGAATGGTTGTAATCTATATCCGGTTTATTTTTGTTATTTTGTGCTTCTGGATCACTCCTAGAATGAATTTGGGACTGAGCATTCTACGAATAGCCTTTTTACTGCAAAAAAATTAAGCCACCGCTGGTTTGCTAGATCCGAACAGCCCTGACAGAACTGCATAAAGCCAGCTAAGTGATTCTAAAACTTCTTTTTTTTTTTTTTAACCAAATGGACCTTTAGTGTTAAGTCGTAACAATACTTTGTCATTGTTGAATAGTCAAGAAGACATGCTCCGTCAGGTTAACATCCACGCTCCAACTTCAAACCAAATAGGAACGCCCTCTGATGCTCCAAATTTTTTTACATAAAAACTGAGGGTGTTGGTAGGTGAGGGTGCTCACCTCGGCAGTACCTTGCGGCCGAGGTGACCTCATTTCGTCTCCTGCCCGAACGCATCCATTCCCCGATCCGGACCCTGAGCTCGGCTCGATCTATGGTCTCCTACTTGGGTGACCTCTGCACCCCGGGCTACCACCTCAGCTGCACGCTGATGATGTCAAGCCACCTGACAGTGTCAGAAACCAGTGCTTTATCTGAAAAGCACTGATACTCTTAATGGCTACTACACAAGACTCCCCGTCACCCTGTCCAGGCGGCTACAGTGTCAGAGTCAGACCTCCTGGCAAGGAACAGAGCCGTAATTGCAGAACATGGGTCCCACTAGCATGAGCCCTTTGTCCTGCCATCCATTCTCGCTCTATAAATATCTCTCACATACACCCAACAAGTAAGCATACTGTTCATTTGACAATACTATTGTTTATCTCGTTCTCATACTAACTTGAGCGTCGGAGTGATCCCAGGGGAGAAGCCCCGCTATTCACTTCGGACAAGCAGATATACCTCACCTCACCTTAGAATAGGCTGATTCAGGTCGGTTCAACTACCCACCAAAAATCACCTCCTCAACTGGCGCCGTCTGTGGGAACGAGATTACTGCTAAAATGAGATCCACGCGCTCCAGAAGTGGAAGAGTCCCCTCGACAGGGGCTGGGCAAACCTCGGGAGCCCAGCAAGATCGTATTTCTGAAGAACAAGGGTCCCCAAGGACCCAGCCCAACAACGAAGACGCCATCGCAAAGATGGTCGAGTTCGTGGCTGATAACCCGAACATTTTCGAAGAACTAGGGAGGTACTTCAAGAGGCAGGGAAAAGAAAAAGCTGAATCCTCCAAGAGGAGACCGACGAAGTCCCCTGAAGTACCTTCCGGCGAAGACTCCGATGAGGGGCACCTCTCTCGGAGCACTTCCAGGCGCGCCTCTTCCAAGGCGACATCTAAAATTGCTTCCATTTTCCGGGCGTTTTCCCGGGGTCTTCTGAGAAAACGAGCCGATGACCCACCTCGGCGTCCCGGAGGCTTAGTAGCCGAGTATCTGAGGGCTCCGCCCTTCACGGATGACATCAATGGGGAGATGGTCCCCCCAAATTTCAAACTTCCCGCACTCCGTTCCTACGATGGCCGAGGTGACCCTGAGGTTCACCTCCGCGCCTTCCTCTCTGCCTTTCGGCTCTACTGCGTCCCTGACGCAGTAATTTGCCGAGCTTTCCCCATCTTCCTGCAGGGGACGGCCCGAAAGTGGTTCTGGGGCTTAGAACCGAGGAGCATTTCCTCGTTAGACGAGCTGATAGATCGGTTCATCCACCGCTTTGTGTCGTCTCGCCCAATTACGAATACTTCAGCTTACCTCTTGAACCTGCAGCAGGCTCCCAGCGAGTCACTGCGCTCATACCTGCAGAGGTTCGATGAGGAGAATGTACAGATACCTGATCAGAATGAGCAGGTAACCATAGCTGCCTTCACCAACGGGCTGATCGCGGGAATCTTCAATACCGAGATACACCGGGATTACCCCCGCACACTTCGGGAACTCTGGGATCGAGTAGATCAGGGAATCCGAAATGAAGATCTAAACCGCATGAAGCGGGAGGCTCAAGCCACTCGTACCGGGCAAGATTCCCGGAGGAAAAAGGATGCCGGCCGGGCTGAACAAGGCCCCAGCGGGTCGTCGAGTCAGTTCCGAGACCGCCGAAGTGTCTTTGATCGGATCGTCAAAGGCAGGTCGTCCACCTCGGACGTCGAGCTTACACCTCTCAACTCCATCCGGACTCATGTCCTGGCTGTGATGAGGCAGAATCACCTCGGCCGAACTCCTCCTGAGATTCCGGGGAGGAGAGATAAGAGGAACTCAAACCTCTACTGTGCCTACCACCGGGATGTTGGGCACGAGACTGAAGACTGCAATGATCTGAAGCGGGAGATCGAGAATTTGATCCGGCAGGGATACCTGAAGCAATTCGTCCGCAAGAATGGAGGCTTCAACCGAAGCGTCTCCCACCGGGAGAACCGGGGCCCCCGCCGAGAGGACAGGCGGGACACGAACATGCATTGCCGAGGTCCCGAGGATCGTAGGGAGGACAAGCAGCCTCCACGCGATGGATCACCGGGCTACGGCCCCAACATCGCCGGGGTGATCAACACAATCGCGGGAGGACCAACGGGAGGAGACAGCCAGAACTCCCGGAAGCGGACCTACCGCCAGGCCGGGATGGAGGTGGCCGAGCCGAGCTCTCGGCTGTCTGAAGTCATCACTTATGGTCCCACTGACCCAGTTCCTGCGGCCTCCAGCAATCACGAAGCTCTCGTGATCGAGGTTCTCACCAACAACTACACAGTCAAAAAGGTCTATGTTGACCCCGAAAGCTCGGTAGACGTCTTGTACTACCGAACTTTCGAAAGTTTGAAACTGACCAGGGAACAACTCACTCCTGTCAGAACTCTCCTCGTCGGATTCGGGGGACACGTAGTCCACCCGGAGGGTATGGTGTCCCTGATGGTGACTGTCGGGCGTCATCCCCGCTGCCGGACTATACCCGTCAACTTCGCGGTGGTCAAGGCAGATTCTCCCTATAATATGTTGATAGGTCGACCCACGCTCAACGCCTTGAGAGCTGTGTACTCTACCTACCACCTGAGTTTCAAATTCCCGACACCAGCGGGGGTGGCCGAGGTGAGCAGCGACGTGAGCACTGCCCGCGAATGCTACCTCGCCACCATTCAGGCCGCTGTCACTCCCCGGACTGCATCAAAGGCCGAAGAGAAGAGGCCAGCTGTTCTCTCCAAAGACTGCATTGATCCTCAGAAAGCGGGAAAGCCCGGCAGGCTGGAACCCGGGGATGAGGTGGAGCAGGTGGTCCTGAATGAGGCAAGACCGGACCAAGTGGTCCAGGTAGGGGCCGGACTCCCCTCGCCTCTAAAGGAAGAAATGATTTGCCTTATAAAGGACCACCGAGACGTCTTCGCTTGGTCCGCTGATGAGGTGGTTGGAGTGCCACCTGAGCTCATGGTTCACCAGTTCAACGTTAATCCGCAGGCCCGTCCTGTGAAACAAAAGCGCAGGCACTTCGGCCCAGAACGCAGCAAGGCCATATCCGATGAGGTCGACAAGCTCTTACCCGCTAAAATGATTCATGAAGTCCAATACCCCACCTGGCTGTCCAACCCAGTCATGGTCAAAAATGACACCAGTGGTAGGAGGATGTGTGTGGACTTCACAGACCTCAATAAGGCCTGCCCCAAAGATTGCTATCCTCTGCCAAGGATAGACGCCCTACTCGATTCGGCGATGGGACATGAGATCCTCTGCTTCCTGGATGCCTTCAAAGGGTATCATCAAATAGGAATGAGTGAGGAGGACCAAGAGAAAACGGCATTCTACACCGACAAAGGTGTCTACTGCTATACCACCATGCCGTTCGGGCTAAAAAACGCCAGGGCGACCTATCAAAGGTTGATCAACCGCCTCTTCAAGGATCAGATCGGCCGAAATGTGGAAGCCTATGTGGACGATATCCTTGTCAAAAGCTTAACCACTTCGGCCATCTTATCAGATGTAAGGGAGGTCTTCGGCGTCCTGCGGGACTCAAGGATGAAGTTAAATCCCAAGAAGTGTGTCTTCGGTGTCACCTCAGGAAAATTTTTGGGGTATCTGGTTTCCCACCGGGGAATCGAAGCTAACCCAGACAAGGTCAAGGCCATCCAGGACATGTCCCCACCTCGGAACCTCCGAGAAGTCCAGCGATTGAACGGACGTCTGGCTGCACTGAACCGCTTCCTATCCCAATCCGCAGAAAAAGCTTTGCCCTTTTTCAAGGTGCTTAAGAAGACCGATCAATTTGCCTGGACTGAGGAGTGCCAGGTTGCCTTCGACAAGTTGAAGCAGTACCTGCACCACCTACCCACCCTCGCTTCACCTCGGCCCGAGGAGAAGCTGTACCTCTACCTCTCCGCAGCGGACGAGGCTGTCAGCGCTGTGCTCATCCGGGATGAGGGCACTCAAGTGCCAGTCTATTATGTCAGCTGAGCTCTCCCTGGGCCGGAGACTCGATACACCCAAGTGGAAAAACTTGTGCTAGGACTAGTCCACGCCGCCCGGCGGCTGAAACCCTACTTCTTAGCTCATCCCATCTCCGTCAGGACCGACCAGCCGCTCCGACAGATACTGGTGCGGCCCGAGGCCTCCGGGCGCCTCACTAAGTGGGCCGTCAAGTTAGGTGAGTACGACCTGTCGTATGAGCCGCGCACCGCCATAAAAGCTCAAGCCTTAGCCGATTTCTTGGCCGAGCTCACCTTCACGGAAGGTCGAGAGTCCACTCCTGCCCTAGCCGAAGTGTCCACCCAGCACCTGTGGACGTTATACGTGGACGGATCTTCCAACGGGTATGGCAGTGGAGCAGGACTGCTCCTGGAGGGCCCCCAGGGAGAAGTGTGCTCGTGTGCCCTCCGCTTTGACTTCCCGGCCACCAACAATGAATCCGAATATGAGGCCTTAATCACGGGACTCCAGCTAGTCCGCAAGCTCGGTGCACAGCGGATCCACGTCCGCAGCGACTCCCAACTCGTAGTATGCCAAGTCCTTGGTGAGTATGAGGCCAAGGATGAAACCATGCAACGGTATCTATCCAAAGTCCACCAACTCATCGTGTATTTCGAGTCTTTCGAAATCCAAAGAATCCCCCACTCCCAGAATAGGCGGGCCGACGCCTTATCCCGGTTGGCTTCCACCTCATTTTCTGACCTCAACAAGACCGTTTTGGTGGAAATGTTGAGCGAGCCGGGATACATGGAGGAGGTGGCCTGCCCTGTGAACACGGGAGAAACATGGATGAGCCCGTTCATCCTTTTCTTAGGGCAGGGAGTCCTCCCCGAGGACCGAGCCGAGGCGAGAAAGATACAACGCAAATCTACTCGGTACGCGCTCCGCGATGGAGAACTGTATAAACGCTCATGCCTTGGCCCATGGCTGAGGTGCGTTACACCCGAGGCAGGACGTCAGGTCCTCCATGAGATACACGAAGGCCTATGTGGGGCTCACGTCGGCCACAGGATGTTAGCCAGGAAGACCTTACTCCTTGGGTATTTCTGGCCTTCCGTTCGACAAGATGCCCAAAATCTTATTCTCAGTTGCCCATCCTGCCAAGTCCATGCCCCTGAGCTTCACCAACTCTCAAATTTCATGGTTCCAATCACTTCACCCTGGCCCTTTGAGCAATGGGGGACAGACATCATCGGTCCTTTCCCTAAAGCGGTCGGGAGTTATACCTTCCTGGTAACCGCTGTGGATTATTTCACAAAGTGGGTTGAGGCCGAGCCTCTAAGGAACATCACGGGGCTGGCCGTTCAAAAATTCTTTTGGAAATGCATTGTCTGCCGCTTCGGCATACCTCAGATCATCATTTCGGACAATGGGAGACAGTTTGCCGAGAACCCCTTCAAGGCTTGGTGCCAGAACCTCGGCATCAAACAACATTTCACTTCGGTAGGCCACCCTCAGGCCAATGGTCAGGCAGAAAATTTCAACCGAACTCTCTTGCATGGCCTCAAGACCCGACTACACCGAGCTGGATCATCTTGGGTGGAGGAACTCCCCAGTGTTCTGTGGTCGTATCGGACCACGCCGAGGTCATCCACGCAAGAGACCCCCTTCTCCTTGACCTATGGAGCCGAGGCTGTCATCCCTGCTGAGATCCTTACACCCAGTCCTCGGCTGACAGCCTATGTAGCCGAGGAGAACGGAGAAGAGAGACAGTTAGATCTCGACCTCATCGACGAGAAGAGAGACCTTGCCTCAGCTCGGATAGCTTCCTACAAGAACACCCTAACCCACTACAACAACACCCGCGTCAAGCATCGGCAATTCCTGCCAGGAGACTTGGTGCTTAGAAAAAACTCGGTCAGCCGAGCTGAGCCCCAAGGGAAACTGGGCCCGAAATGGGAAGGTCCATACCGAGTTGTGGAGTATAATCTTAATGGGTATTGTAAATTGAGTTACCGAGATGGCTCTCTAGTGCCGAGGACTTGGCACGTCGAGAACCTCAGACTGTATTATGTTTGAAAATTTTACTAAGTTAT
Organism: Coffea eugenioides; assembly: GCF_003713205.1. Classification (NCBI taxonomy): domain Eukaryota; kingdom Viridiplantae; phylum Streptophyta; class Magnoliopsida; order Gentianales; family Rubiaceae; genus Coffea; species Coffea eugenioides. The sequence goes on along the minus strand of NC_040042.1, from coordinate 43,078,745 downwards.
CACTTCAGCTGCTTAGTTATTTTTCAATACCAAGATGCTACACATCCGTTATCAGAAAATAAGGGGGACAAATAGGGGACGAAGCAAGAAATTAAAGGAGCCGAAGTGAGGAGAAATAGATCTTTCATTCAAATAAGAAAAGGCATTACAAGAAGAATACAAAAGACCGAGGTCAGGAGTATTGCTAATAATCTCCCACCTCGGATTTACACTTAAACCCCTATGAGCTAAGCCTCCATCTCGGCTCCCTCTTGGCCAGTTGCCTCCCCGGCTTCTTCCCCGCCGGGGTGAGTATCTTCTCCACCTCCTCCTTGCTGTTCGGCAGCCTCCTCGCCGACGTCACCCCCAGTGTCCTCTCCTCCTTCCTCCTCGAACACCTCATCGAGCTCAGCTAACCATTTGTTGAACTCGTCCTGGACTTCGGCCAAATTCCTTCCAGCTTGGATGCCCTCGGCCATCCGATTGCACAGCTCCTTGGAGTCCTCATTATAGTTGGCACTGTTCCTCAAGGACTCCAAAGCCTCAGAGGATAGATAAGCTGCGGCCTCGTCTATGGCCGATGTGAAGCCAAACATGAAGCTCGGCCTTGTCAGCTGGCCGAGGTCCCCGATGAAGGTCTCGGACCTCCGGAAATCCTCTACAGCCGAAGTCCTCGCGCTCTCGGGGGCCTGCTCGTGGGACTTCTTCACCTCCTCTGACCTCTTCTGCTCTTCCTCCAGAGCCGACCTCAGACTGTTGGTAGTGGCCTCGGCCTCCTCCTCCTTAGTCTCGGCCTCTTGAAGACGTCGCTGAAGCTCGGACTTCTCGGACCCGGACACCACCAGTTTTTTCTTCAACTTGGCAATCTGATCTTGCAGCTTGCCGGTGTCCTGCTCCTCAAGTAACTCACAGTACCGATGTGCCATCTCGGCCACAAAGGCTGTGTTGGAGGCCGTGGTCACCATGACGCTTTGGAGTATCTCGGCCGGAGTCAGCTTTCTTGTGAACTCCACGTCCCTCGGCAAGCTGGACTGCATCACCAAGTCTTGTGCAACCCGAGGATTGCTGCACCTGTCGTTGACCTTAAGCGTCTAGTCCGGACACCAATGGTCGCCGGGGTGAAATTTATCTTTCCCAGAAAACACTGGGGGGCTTTGGTAACGGTTCCATAGTGAAGACCCCGTCACCGCGTTGACTGGAGCCTTCAACTGTTTGCCTCGACCATGTGGAGGTGGAAATGCCGTAGTCACCCCTAATGGCACCCCTTCCGGAACTGAAGAAGTGGACCCTGTGGCAGCAGCAGCCGAGCTGCTCTGGGCTGCCGTGGTGGGGGTGGTCTTCTTTACCGAGGTCTTGGAAGACTGCCCTTGAGACTTCATTTTGGGCGGAGGCGCCGATGTCTCCCCCGAGTTCTTTCTCTTCGACCTCTTGGCCACCTCGGCCGAGCCCGACATGATGATGTCGAACAATTTTGTCACTGCACAAAGAACAAGTATTATTATTTGCCAGAGCCGAGGTAAAAGGAAAGCTATGAAAGAAAAATTACAGGGTTTCTTAAGTTTAATGGAAAAGAAGGGAGGCTTGTCAGGAGGGATCAAGGCTCGGCTAATTCCCCCATCGACCAGCACGGCCTCGGGGTGGTCCCAGCTGAAGATCCGAAGTCCGGACCCCATCAATTTCTGGAAGGACTCCTCCTCGTGATCCCCCGCGGAAGGGTCGGCCTTCGATTTGATGGGCCTCCACCAAAAACCCCGTGGGAAGTCCCCGGCCGAGATGAAGATGAAGTCACGCTTCCAATTCTTTATTGAAGTAGGGGCGCTGATGACTAGCTTCGGGACGGTGTTGCTCCGGTTGCAGACATAGAACCACCCCTTATCTGTCCCATGTGCCTTGAGGGTATAACATCGGCGGAAGAGGTCCACAGTCGGAGTCACTTCTTGATGTCGGCACAGCATCTCGAAACCTACGAGAATGCGGACCACGTTTGGGACGAGTTGGGTGATTTTTACGCCAAAGTGGCGGAGCACGTCCCGGAAGAACCTTGACGTCGGCATCCTCAACCCGGCCTCCAGTTGTTGGATATAGACTGCCACAGTGCCCATGGGCGGCTTCTCGGCTGAGTCATCCTGCCCGGGCGAAGTGATGATATACCCCGGCCTGAAGGGGTACTTTCTTATCACCTTCTGAGCCCTGTCTTCTCCCATTCGACTTCTGAACCTCGGCATCTTGCCGAAGTCAATTCGGGCTGCGTCCCTCGGAGCTACTGGCTCCAGTACTCCCTCATCATGGGGCATCTGAGTTCCGAGTTCGCTATTAAAGACGACCTCGGAACCGCCCTCACTCATCTCGGATGTCTCAGACACCGAGGCTGTCTCCCCGGTTCCCACTTCGGCTGAACCTTCCGCAGCACCTGACGCCGATCCCCCAGAGCTGGACGAAGCCGTTTCTTCCGAAGTGTCGGGCACCTCTTCGGCCTGGTAGCCTGGTTTCACAGTTTCCTTGTGGGTTTTAGCCGTTTTGGCCATGTGTGGAAGGAATAGATGAAAAGAAAAATACTTACTGATTGACTACGAAATCTGTCGAAGTGGATGACTTTGGCTGAGAGCTCGGCTGGCGGGACTCACCTCGGCAACGCTCAGGAATTTTACAAGTCTGGGGCTGAGGGGTAAAGTGATGGGCCATGCGGTGAAAAAGACCCCCTATTTATAGGGATCTGGAGAGAACCCGAAGAGGCGGCAGGAATGCGAAAAGTCGACCACGTTCGCATTCAAAAGGACGTGTCTCTCACTCTCCTCATTAATGATCCGTCCTCTCAACTAACACTCCCTCTGCGCGAAACGTCCCACTACCTCACGACGTGACGGTTACCAGTCACCACTCCGCTCACCACGTCCTCTCAACTGTCCTGCCCACGTGTTGCACCCCCGAGTTTTCCGGAGCAGTTTCGGGTCTCCTACCCTGAACGATCTCGGCACCACGAAGCCTCGGCATCTTCCCGGCCCGGAGCTCCCGAGGCTTGGGGGGCTTATTGAGGGTGCTCACCTCGGCAGTACCTTGCGGCCGAGGTGACCTCGTTTCGTCTCCTGCCCGAACGCATCCATTCCCCGATCCGGACCCTGAGCTCGGCTCGATCCATGGTCTCCTACTTGGGTGACCTCTGCACCCCGGGCTACCACCTCAGCTGCACGCTGATGATGTCAAGCCACCTGACAGTGTCAGAGACCAGTGCTTTATCTGAAAAGCACTGATACTCTTAATGGCTACTACACAAGACTCCCCGTCACCCTGTCCAGGCGGCTACAGTGTCAGAGTCAGACCTCCTAGCAAGGAACAGAGCCGTAATGGCAGAACATGGGTCCCACTAGCATGAGCCCTCTGTCCTGCCATCCATTCTCGCTCTATAAATATCTCTCACATACACCCAACAGGTAAGCATACTGTTCATTTGACAATACTATTGTTTATCTCGTTCTCATACTAACTTGAGCGTCGGAGTGATCCCAGGGGAGAAGCCCCGCCATTCACTTCGGACAAGCAGATATACCTCAACTCACCTTAGAATAGGCTGATTCAGGTCGATTCAACTACCCACCAAAAATCACCTCCTCAGTAGGGCTAGTACATTTCTAGAACTGGAGCTTGTGCAACTGAAGCATTCTACCGAGAACAGTAGTATTAGTTCAACAATTTCTTCGGGTGTTTTAACATGAAATTCTCCTAAGACGCCCGTAACATATCAACCAATCAATCGGTTGTTTTCGCCCCAACAATGCAGTTGGGCCTTCCGGATCTTAGGTTATCAGCAATTATTGGTTGTGTTTTGAAAGAAATGTCGTAGTCTTGCATACACTTAAAGTGGGAGTTTGCAATTGCGGTTTCAATTGAGTTCAATTAATTTTGTCCCCTTAGTCGATTCATAATTGAAAAAAAAAATGTCAATATAGATTTCAGATTGTTTATGTCTTTGTTTTTGCCTTCCTTTAAATTTTTTTTTCTATTCTTTTGGGTTAGACTGTTCATATCACCATCCCCCATCTTTATTGAAGACTTTTAGTGAAGTGTTATGAGAATATGTGAAGGGCGAGATACAGAGTTTCGTCCATATTTACACCACCATGTGCTGGATTTTTAAATTACAGCAATTAACATAAACTTTATATTTATCCTCATATTTGACATAAAAACGTGTTAAAGGACAAAAGGACTTCTATATAACTATTTTCCGAGCAAGCCTAAAAAGACCAAAGACCTTTACCAACAGCCATAGCCAAGCAAGTACTGAGCGGGTGTTTGATAAATGGGTTTCAACACCTATTACAGGTTTCAAATTCAATTATACCCATACATGATGTTCGCTTAGGGCCAATAGGAATAAATCAATGGGAATGATAGGCCTCTTCTATGGATTTTCTGATTAACCACCTTTACCGGGGAATCATCTTAATTATCCATCTTAATCTCCTTAAATGTAAAAATTAGAAACCAAAATGCCATCTTAATTGCCCATCTTATTCTCCTTAAATGTAAAAGAAAGAAAATAAAATGCCACCGTTTTTGCTAGTTTCAACAAATGGAAAAAAAAAAGAAAAGAAAAAAGAAAAAAAGAAAAAAATAATAAATTGTAAAACCCATTGTACATTAACAAATACACTACAGGTTTTCATAAAAATCCATTATCATTGACTACCCTATGATGCTAATAGTGATAGTGATTGTGAAATTCGAACCAAACAGCTCCTAAATTAAGTTAGCGGGGACATGAATAGAGGAGCATGAACATTGAATATCCTCTACTGGCTATAGATCCTCTCCTTGTCTCCTTCGTATTCCTTAATTTGAAGTTGGAACCAAATCCATATATTTGCTTTTCTTCAAGGACAATGAATACGAATTCCAATCCACTATGAGGAAAATTGCATTTCAAACAAGGCCGCCTGCAACTATGCAAACAAGGTCTATAAGTGAGGCCATGCCCCGGGTCTACTCAGGTTTTTCCTCTTCTTCCTAAATTAATTAGGGTGAGCAAATTCGGTACATACCGAATTCATAACCAAATTCAAATTCAATTTGGTAATTTGAAATAGGGTATTTGGTAATTTGGTACAAATTTGGTACGTACCGAATTCACTGAATTCTAATATGATATGAAATAGGTAATGAGATTATGAATTTGGTAATAATCGATTTCGCATTCAAATTCGGTAAATTGAAATAGGGTACCGTATTACCGCATTTGAATACCACATTAGTTTATAAAATTATATAATATATAGATAAATGCTATTTAGTATTAGTATATACTACTAATATATTATTATATTATATAGGTAAATGCTATTAATAATAGTTAGTACATGGTATTATCATGTACTTATAATAATAATAATGTACAATATATTTTAGTATTTGTTAATTGTTATATGACTATAATAATACAAATATATAGTAATACATAACAATATAACATAACTATAATACTTATTATTTTATACATGAGTAACATGATTAGAATTAGATAATAATTAATACATATATGTATAATACTGAATATTAAATAATAAACATAATTAGTAATTAGAATTTAGATATTGGTAACTTGATACATCATTCATGTTTGAATTATTGAATATTTGAATGCGTAACCTGTAACTTGCAAGTATCAGTATGCTCTAAATTTACATTACATATTTAACATAAAAATTCATATTCTCTATTCACTAATCTTAAGGCTTTAAGTATAGACAAGATAACTAAGCAGTGTAAGTGAATGCATATGAATTGCAAATCAATGTATTAGTGTATTGACTTTCACAATAACATATGTAAGTAAATAATTTTTATTTTGATTTGAAATAAATTATAAGTTTGTAACTAATATAACTTATCACTAATCATTGTAATTTGTAAGTTTGTAACTAATATTACTTATTATTAATCATTGCAAATTATAAATTCATAAATTATCACTAATCATTGTACAGTCTAAGGTTTATTCTAGTTTAAATTAATCACTTTTTATGTATTCCTTAAATTATAGACTAAGGATTCTAGGTATAAGTGATCAAATAAATGCCAATTAAACCACAAAATTATTAGAACATAAGTAATGTGTTAAATTATGAATAAATTTGGGGATCAAATCAGTAATAATTTTTAAATCATTGAGGAACATAATGAATGTATTATAATTTGGGAGCGCCAATTTGTAAATTAAAAATTAGACAATCACTTCCTTCAGGACCATAACAGGGTTATCTCATCAGGTTTTTTTTTTTTTTTTTTTTAAACAACGAATTCATTACCATTTTCAAGTTCAAAATCGGTTGCGAAATAAATTTGATTATAGCTAATTCGAAATTAAAAACGGTTTAAATTTCTATAAGTTAAATAACCGAATTAACCGAATTCAACTAAACGAATTATCGAATTTGTATCTTTTGCTCACCCATCCTAATGCTCTCACGCGGAATTGCGGAAGAAAAGCTCTTACGCGGAATTGCGGGTGCACCTGCACCTGTACCTGTACGGCAGCACAAGCACGTTGCACAACAACAAAATCATAAACCTTTTTTAAGCTTTATCGCATGCAACTAAGAGTAAATAAACCAAAACCTCCTGACCAATCAAGAACAAGTAACTAACAACTATGACCCAAGACTAAATAATCCACGTCCTTCCTAAGTCATCGACCGATCAAGAACTACAACTAACAACTATGACCCACTAATAGCTTAAAACACAAATGATAAGATAGGCTTGCTTATATAAATTCTCTTTTAGCCTTATGATTTTAGTGGGATCGGCAGACACTTCCTGGACTAGAGGAGCCAACTATCATTGATTTTGGTAGAAGCTACATTTATGTAATAACAAAATAGGCTTGGTGTTCATAAATTTTCTATCGACCTGTTTTAGTTTTATGATTTTAGATGGATCGGCAAAGGAAAGACACTTCATGGACTACAGGAGCGAACGATAATTCATTTTGGAAAAATCTACAGTTATGTAGTAATTCATTCTAAAGCTTTTCTTTCCCTTTTTTCTTTTTCCTAGAAATCTTCTGATTGTAGTAAAAAGTTGCCAATGTCCTGGATATGCATCCACAGGTCACCTCATATGTGAAAAAGGAAATATCCATCCACAACAAGATGCTCCTCCAATATATTACGGACATTTACAACAATGGAAAAAAAAAAATTTCTTTGAAGGACAACCATGGAAAACTTGTTTCCCAGGATGATGCATAACCAGACAATAGGATTAAACCTGTGTAATACATTGTCTTGCTACACGGGATGCTGTATGATCACTAATCCTAATCAGACAGCCCGCACAAATAATAAAGCCAACATTTGATGTGACGTGACAACCAACTACCTCTAGAGTAGTTGGTCATTAGGGAGGGATTTAAAACTTTCTTTAAGTGTAGGTCAGGGATCAAATCTCTTGATCTGCATTCTTTTTCAATTGGATATAGGCCAAGGGATTTGGATTTGATGTCAAAACTTCAAAGGATTTGAATTGTAGGCCAAGAACATGTTGTAGGTCATTTTTCAATTGGATATAGGCCAAGGGATTTGGATTTGATGTCAAAACTTCAAAGGATTTGAATTGTAGGCCAAGAACATGTTGTAGGTCAAGGACAAGGGATTTGGATTTAATAGCAGAACTTGACTGGCCAAGGGATTTGGCGGCCAAGAGATTTGGATTGTAGGCCAATGCCATGGTGACTTAAGGATTTGAATTGTAGGCCAAGAACATGGTGTAGGTCAAGGACAAGGGATTCGGATTTAATAGCAGAACTTGACTGGCCAAGGGATTTGGATTGTAGGCCAATGCCACGGTGACTTTGACAGTTTGACACTCAACGTAATTTAATGGCCAATGACCAAGGTCAAGGGATTTGGATTTTGTTGGTACGCGTGGCGAGAAAACGTAGGAACTTTCATGAGAACTTTCATTCGATTCTTTCCCCGCGTATAAAAGTTCGCAAGTTCGCAATACCGCAAGCCACGCTGCTACGACATAGTTCTTGCTATTCATCTTTGGCTGTTAAGAATCTTAAGATAGTTCTTCCTATTCATTTTTGGCAGTTAAGTTTCGGTTTGTGGCAGATTCTTGTTGTTATTTGCTAATTCAATCATCTCATTTCCATTTCTTTTGTGTACATACATACAGGTGCGGATATCAGTGATTAGCCCAATGGGAGAGCGCGCAAGGGCAACTTTTGTCATTCACTCACATGCTGAATTCAGGGACAACACTTTGAGCTACACCAGAAACTTGAACGTTTTTGGCAATCACATGAATGATATAGTGTCTTCTGACCAGGCTCTATTTGCTTTCATTCTCACCGTGTTGCTTAACTTTCTCCAACTCAAGTATCAAGGGAAGGTAGAATCTCCATTTGAAACGCATCCACTGTCCATGTTGGCAGCTATAACCAGTTTGTCTTTGTATTGTTTGTCCTACTATGCCATGTTGAGAATTTCTTATGACCGTCGGCATTCATCTTCTTCTTCCTCAAGATATACCTGCTTCTTGCATGGCAGCATGGTTGTCTTTGCACCCCTGTTATTCGCATCCATAACATCCGCCCTCCTCCCGCACTCACTTTGCCCACTTCCGTTTTCACTAGCTGTATTGTTTTCACTGTGTCGATTACTAAGATCCCAGGTTAGTACAATCTGGGACTGGCTAGTAAAAGCAGTCATTGATGTCAGGGACAGTTTCTGTAATCAGCCCCGCCACTATGAAGGAAGAAGAAGAAGAAGCCGCTTTTCAGTTGAACTACCTAGGCTGTCACAACGTTCTGCTGGTGATCAAGTACATATCCTTCCCCTGTAGCTCGATCAAAAAGATGGACATCCTCAATGATTGGTCAATTCCTCAGAACGTGCTATTAGATCCTCCAACAGAAGGAAACGAGCACGACATAGTAGTATCTCCCATCGAGTGAACCTTTGACTACTACCTATGACCACATTACTGTCTTTTCTGTTTCCGGTTTAGCGTTCCCTTTTCTTGTTGCTTAATTAATGTTTAGGATCTTTTTGGTTTCAACCAATAATGAAAAAAATACAGAGAGTGAACCCTTGTCACTTGTTTTCTTATTTTCTTTTAGGAATTTTTCTCCTGGAAACCTGCTTCTATATCCAAAATGGAGATGGAATGGATCTATTTGACTGGACGATTTAGATAGAATAATGTACTAAAGACAGGAGTTCCACCATAGTCCCACCGCCAAATAATTATCACTGAAAATAATCCACCATGACTGACACTTATTGAATTTTGGTTCGATAATTTAGTAGTAGAAAATATATCTAAGGAATAATGGAAATGACAGTTTGAACCCTTCTCATTTAGCTTCCGTGTACAGGAGTTTAAACATGATAAAACATCGCACAAAGAAGGAGACACTTTTTTTTTTTTTTTTTCCTTTTTTGGTTGAAAGGTTTTATCGGCTTCGACCTTTCTCTGTTTTACACGTTCTCCCCGGTTTCTGCTCTTTGTATTGAAATGGTGCGGTTAGCCCTCAAAGAGTTAAATGTGGGTTTTGCCTTTCACCCTCGCCTTCCTCCGTTGCTAAAAGCGTAAAGTAACATACCTTACTTTGTTCCTTTTTTTTTTTTTTTTGTTTATATATATACATATATATTCCTCCTTTCTCTTTTATTTCCAAACAAACAACCGCACTAACCTACTCATTTAGGCTTAAAATCTCTTTGATAAAACTGGAATCTGAAATTTAAATTTGTTAAGTTACTAAATTATTAAGTATTGAATTGTCAACATTTGAGCATATTTTGTATTAAATGATAAGTGAATAGTTCATCAGTTATTTTTTGGAATAAGTTTTACCTAGACAATTTAGAATCACTTAATTAAAGAAATGTTATTTGCACTCCATTTTTTGTTATTTACACTCATGCCATTTATTTTTTCATACAGTCTAATAAATGAAAACTGTATGATTAAAACGATTGTGGGAGTGTGCCATTTGGTTTATCATACAACTTAATAAATTAAAATTATATGATTAAAATGATAGTGGGAGTGTAATTAATAAAAATGAGAGTGCAAATAGCATTTTTCTTTGATTAATTAACATGTTCTAATTTTTGTCATCAAATACATCTAAATATATTGAGGTCCAAAAGTATTAAATTTAAATACTGAATTGAGATAATAAGTAGGGTCTTAGTTTGCACGATCGGATCTAAAGAGAAGAACAGAGAAAGGAAGGGAAAAATCTTCACTGATTGGGGAAGAAGGCATTTGCACGTAATGAAAAGAAAGCAAGAAAGAAGGAATAATGAGTTCAAAGGATTTCGATTTTCTCTTTTTCTCCATTTGTTGGTTCTGATGCGATTCGGTGGCTCAAAAACGTCAGCTGTTCACAAATGCATACAAGTCGGATCAAGAAAATTGGATCATATAAGAACTTTCAACTCCTCAGTCCAACACCCTTTCCTGGACGTGGGCATTTTGAATCCACATGTTCATTTGGTCCCTCAATGTCAAAAATTATATTTTTTAGGTCCAACATACAAAAGATTGAAGCAACTTGATCCAACATAAATCCAAACTGTTATATAGAAAATTTGGATTTTGCGAGGAGAAGAAAATAGAATTCAAAGCATTACATGGTTCTTCCAACTAAAAAATGAGATTTTTCAGTGGGATAATATTACTAGTTTTATAATGTTTTAAGGCCAACACAAATTTCAACAAGTTTGTAAATTTTGTGACAATTTTTATTGGATAATAGGAATGTTACAAATAGTGCAATATACTGCTCGTAGCCACTAAAAATTTTATATCTATCGCTCTCCTGTCTCTTTACTATTATGTTGTGAATATTTTGCCCGCAAACTTTAAACACATTATGAGCATTAATGATTGATGGATGTTTATATATATATATATATATATATACGTATGTAATTTTAACTTTCAAATTAAGTTAGAACACAATTTGATGGATGGATGGATAGAGTTTGCTTTTGGAAGTGAACACAATTTGTATCATTTTAGATTAGAACCCATTACTTATCCCTTCATTTATTAAGCGGATCAAAGAACTTTGCTTACCGGTTATCGACTTTAGTTATAGACTTTAGCAGTCTGTTGGGAGCCACGGGGCAGTTATCGACTTTAGTACAAAATATTTCGCACCTCGGCCAAATACATCGCCGATCAAAGCATACCGGTTCATATATGGTATATTGTATCCGGATTTTTTTTGACACAGAAGAATTTGGATGAGTTTTGCTTCAGTTACCATGTCTAGTCAAGATATGTTTTCAAAATTATAGATCACTTACAGAGTTTTTACAACATAACTCTCATCAATAAACGAACTTCGAATACTTTTCAAACTTCTATCGATGGTACTTCGACACCTTGCATCAGACAAAGGGTCGGTCGCTGTCACGGCAATTGGGAGTCTTGTAGTCTTCTGGCAAACCGACACTAAAATATATCGCCGTCATGACTTCCGGAGTAACCATATACATTGGAAGGTATACGTCTTAGCTACCAAACACACAAGTTGGCAATGTAAAAATGGATCACGTTTTTCATAAAAAATTGTGTGTAAATCCTTCAACACGATCTATAATTCTGGAAGTTGCTTGACTAATAGTACAGTGATGATCAGAGAGAGTCGAACTCAATCAATTTTTTTTTTTAAAAGAAAAAACGTCTTGGGCCATTTATTTGGGAGTCGAAAGTGATATATAACAAAAAAAAAAAAAAAGGGATACTAGAACTGAGTCCTGGGGGCAATTGGGAGTCAAAAGTGGGATCTAAGACGGACGACCGGGTCTGTTTGTCGACCTTGGGCTAATGTAATTGCAATAAGTGCCCTTACAGATTTGCCAACTTCTGATTTGTGCCCTAATGTACTACGCTGTTAACTGAAACTGAAGGGATGGGAGCTACTTTGCTCACTCCAGTAATTCATTTGACACCGTTTCTTCTTGTTTGTTTGGAGTAGGACTCCTATCACAAACAAGAAGCAGCTCCCGTCAGCTTCAAGAAGAAAAAGTGTCAACTAAATTACTCCTACTGGAGTATAATAATAAGTTAATTTATTTTCTCAAAAGAGGGATTGGATTCTTAATAAATAAGGATTGTTTATGAGGGGCTGTTTGCAATATCCATGCCTACCCGACTCACAAGTCTTCCTGGAAAATGTCCGAAAATGTCCACATCCAAAACTATCCCATAAGTTGCTCACAGCAAAAATTCCGAGAAAGTGCAACCCATTAGCCGTCCTCTATAAAAACTCACTTTGCAGCTTCACTCCCTCCCCATAATAAAATTTCCCATCCTTCTTGTCTTTGTTCACTTCAGCATTTTTTCCAAATTTTTTGTTAAGTGCTTTCGTAGTTCAACATGGCAGAGTCTACGACAACCAATTTTCACCTCGACTCAGCCACAAACTTCATTGTACAAATCAACGAGGCAAAAATCAGTAGCACCACTGCTATTAGTACTACAACGCAGTCTCCGGACACAATGATGTCCACTCGCCAAGCCACTTTTGCCTTCATTGTAGCAGTGTTGCTTAATTCTCTCCAGCTAAAGTATCAAGGAAAAAATCAATCTCCTTTTGAAACTCATCCAAAGACCATGTTTGCAGCTATTATGAGTTTGTTCATCTACTGCTTTTCCCACGAGGCCAAGTTAAGGAATTCTTTTTTCACTAAACTGAGCATTGCGTTTTTGGGTCCCCTCTCGTTGGCTTTGCTGTCCACTGTCCTCTTCCCTCAATCAACCAGCCTGCTTCTTTGTCCACTATTTTTTCTGTATTCGCTAAGCCAGTTACCGCAGTCCCAATTAAAAAGAAAATGGATCTATCTTCGCGCAGTCATCATGGATAAATTCAATCATCAGACAAACCAGCAGGGGAGACAAAGTGGAAGAGGATTCGTTTCTGTTCAACTTCCTTGGCTCCCGGAAGAACATGATGCTTTTCTGGACCAAGTAGATGTGCTGCCTCCTGTGTAGCTGAAGCCCAAGAAGATGAAAGTGACCGTTAGAATATGTTTGGTTGACCCACAAACTAAAAGGCTCAAACAAAAGGATAAAGTACTCCCCAGTCTCCTAGTATGAGGGGAATATCTCTGTTTAGACAATAATAGAAGGTAGTCGTGTATTTGACTGCCGCATGTGTCATAATCCATGAATCTCATGCGTCTTTTCTGTTCATGTTTTATTATGCTTTTTGATGTTGTTTGGACCTCGTATCCTAGTACTGTAACGTGCTTCTGCCTCGTGGAATGGTTGTGATCTATATCCAGTTTATTTTTGTTATTTTGTGCTTCTGGATCACTCCCAGAGCAAATTTGGGAGTGAGCATTCTAGGAATAGCCTTTTTACTGCAAAAAAATTAAGCCACCACTAGTTTCCTAGATCCGAACAGCCCTAATAGAACTGCATAAAGCCAGCTAAGTGATTCTATTTCGTTTACTCTATATATATATATATTTACCAAATGGACCTTTAGTGTTATGTCCTAAAAATACCTTGTCATTGTTGAATAGTGAAGAAGACATGCTCCGTTTGGTTGTGGTCTCTGAGACTGGAATTAATATCCACAGTCCATCTTCAAACCAATAGGAACTGAGAGTGTAAGTTAGGGCTAGCACAGATCCAGACAGGAGAGTGGTGTTTTAGCAATTTCTGTGGGTGTTTTAGCATGAAATTCAATTCTCCGAAGACGCCCTAACATATCAACCAATCCGTGGTTTTCGCCCCAACAATACAGTTGGGCTTTCTGGATGTTAGGTTATCAGCAATTATATAAGTGAGGCCAGATATCGGTCTACTCAAGTTTTTCTCCTTCTTCCCAACACTAATAAATCATAAATCTTGTTTAAGCTTTATCTATCGCATGCAACTAAGACTAAATAAACCATATCCTCCCTAAGTCATCGACCAATCAAGAACTACAAGTAACAGCTACGACCCAAGACTAGACAAACCACATCCTCCCCAAGTCATCGACCCACTAATAGCTTAAAGCACAAATGATAAGATAGGCTTGCTTTATATACATTCGCTTTTAGCCTTGTGATTTTAGTGGGATCGGCAGACACTTCCTGGACTAGAGGAGCCAACTATCATTGATTTTGGAGGAATCTGCATTTATGTAGTGATAAAATAGGCTTGGAGTTGGTGTCCACAAATTTTCTGTCGACCTCTTTTAGCTTTATGATTTTAGATGGATCGGCAAAGGGAACACACTTCATGGACTAGAGGAGGCAACGATAATTCATTTTGGAAAAATCTACATTTATGTAATAATTCTTTTTTTTTTCCCCTAGTATTCTTCTGAATGCAGTAAAAAGTTACCAATGTCCTAGATATGTATCCATGGGTCACCTCATATGTGAAAAAAGAAATATCTATCCACAACAAGATACTCCTCCAATATGTTACGGACATTTACAACACAATCGAAAACTTGTTTCCCAGGATGATGTTATGTATAACCACACAATAGGACTAAACTTGTGTAATACATTGTCTTGTTACGATGTAGTTGCAACCCAGACACCCAAATTAAACTGGTGTAGTTGCATGGCATGGCTTTTGGAGTGGAACCCTAGTTAATTAGTGCACAGTGCACAGGCGCCGCCCTTCGGCCACTCTTTAACCAGAACTTTTCACTTTCACACCCAATACGGCAGTATCTGATTATTCTGATCTAATAAATTCTAACGTGGTATAGTTGCAGGGCCTTTGGAGTGGAACCCTAGTTAATTAGTAACCCTATAAAAGTTCGCAATACCACAAACCACACAGATACGACATAGTTCTTGCTATTCATTTTTTGCTATTAAGTTTGGGTCTGTGGCAGATTATTTTTTTTCCTAATTCAATCTTGCTCGTTCATCATCTCATTTCCATTTCTCTTCTATATATAGAGGTACGTATATCAGTGATTAGCCCAATGGTAGAGCACGCTAGTACATGTTCTTCACGTGTAGCTCGATCAAAAAGATGGACATCCTCAATGATTGGTCAATTCGCGGATCGGAATAAATTGTTAATAGAAAAGATGCTTCTGCGCAAGGTTTTTCCTCAGAATATGCTACTAGTTCCTCCGAAAGAGAAGAATATGAGTCATGTAATGTTTTAGGATTTGGTGGTGGTGGTGGTGGGTGGTGGCGACGGGTGGTGGTGGAGGAGAGAAGAGAGGAGAGGTGGTGGAGGTAGTGGGTGGCGGATGGTGGTAGAGAGTGAAAAAGAAAATGTTTAAGGATTTGATAATTTATTTTTATTTTTATTTTTATTTTTATTTTTGTGAGTTGTGTTTGAGATTGTTTATATTTGTGTTGTTTATTGATATATTAGACCAATATCTCTATTGAGTGAACCTTTGACTACTACCTATGACCATATTACCCTCTTTTTTGTTTTCCGGTTTAGGGTTCCCAATTTTTTTTTGAATTAAAGGAGGACTAAATTAAACAAGTGAATCATCACTGAATTATTCTTTTTTTTTTTTTTCATTCTGGACTTTGCAACGAAGCAAAAAAAGAAAAGGAAAAAAAAAAACCCAAGCTCTCGATCGGGTATCATTTGAGATTTTCTTCTTTAGTGTTAGAAAAATTCTAAAATTTTTTACCGTCTTTCATGTAGTTGAGAAAAATTATAATACCAATTAGAAGAGATTCGGAGAGGACGAGGGCAATTACTTACGAGAATGGCCAGTCGAAATTTCTCCCAATTTCTTCGAGGTAAACCAAGTCTATCAACACTTGGGAACCTGCTTCTATGTCCAAATTGGAGATGGAATGGATCTATGCAACTGGGCGATTTAGATAGAATAATGTACTCAAGATAGGAGTTCCACTATAATCCCATGGTCAAATAATTATCACTGAAAATAATCCACCGTGACACTTATTGAATTTTGGTTCGATGATTTAGTAGTAGAAAATATCTATAATCAGCAATGGAAATGAGAGTTTGAACCTGTTGAACCCTTCTCATTTAGCTTCCCTGCACAGGAGTTAAAATAATATAGAATATCGCATACAATAAATTTGACTAAACAATGAAGCACACAATTTTTTCTTTTCTTTTTCTTCTTTGGTGGGCGTCGAAAGCATTGGGTGATTTTGACTCTAATCACCGTTACAGGATATCCCAAAATCATACGTCTTTTGTTTTTTTTTTTTTTAAATAGGAAAAAGTTCACCACCACATACAAGGACATTAACAAGGGAACACATGACTCATTAGTAATAGGATTCGAATGTATGATCTTTTATAAAAAAATGATTCATTCTTACTAATTGATCGTTTATAAGAATATTTATAGATTACTCATTAATATACCTCTCCCATCAACATTTGAACACGTTGTTTCGTGAGAAAATGCCAAAATGGTTTGTGCTTACTCACTAATTGAGTCAAGTAAAATAGAATCAAATCATGCAATGAGACATGCAAATGTGCAACAGATGCAAAGGATGGGTGGAATCGAGTCACTGTAGGCTCGAGGGTGAGAAAGAAACGGTACCCGAAATTAGTGCAACGGATCTTTTGTCCCATATCATGTGCTATTTTCTGTCCCATTTTTTATTAAATTGCTATTTTTTTTCATAAACATCATGTTTTAGTTCTTTTTTGTTTCCTTAAGATCCAATAACTATTAATTCAGTAAAAAATAAATACAATAGTTTCAAAAAAGTAATATATAATAGAAAATTTAAAAATACAGCAGAAAATTCATAAAAAAATCTCATTTTTTATGCATTTTGATTTTTTGAGTTTGTTAAATTTGGTATATTACTGAATTAATAGTTATTGGATCTTAATAAAGAAACAAAAAAGAACTAAAACATGATGTTTATGAAAAAAAATAGTAATATAATAAAAAATGAGACAGATAATGATACAGGAGCATGGGACAAAAGATCTATTGCGCCAAACTAGTGGTAAGCAACGTCATCAAGGGGGAAGAACAATGGGGCCAGCATCAATAGTTTGTCGGCTTTGACCTTTCTCTGTTTTACATGTTTTCCTCTGAATTTGGTGGCTGCGGGATTCTTTCTTATTTTTCCATTAAACAAATGAACAATAAGAGCGGAGACCTTAGTATTGAAAATGAAATGCCGCTTGGAAAAGCATTTGGAACTATAAAACAAACTTTAAGCGCTTGGAAAAGCATATCGTAGTAATAGAATATTGCCTACAAAAATAATTTTTTCGGTTTGATGTCGCTTTTGGATGGAAAACCATATAGTTGTAATTTAGCAGTAAGCCCTTAGAGTTTGATGGCGGTTTTGGTTTTGACCCTCATCTTTCTCGCGCCTTTTATTACGCACCGTTGCTGAAAAGTCTAAAAGTATCAAACTTAACCTTAATTAGTCACTTCAGACTTCAGTGTCCCAGTTGAGCTAGCACCGTTTGTTATTTATTTAAATGTTGCCGCCGTCAGCTGCTTTCTACCTCCGGAGTTGAAAAGATTATAGACGGTGGTCGAACTTACAACAACAAGAACATACTCTCATGCTCGCTCCGTCTTTGGACTTAATATGCTAAAAGCACGTTAAGGGAGTTCATCAAAAGTAGGATCGGTTTAATTGGTCATTGGATTAAATAAATTTAGTCATTTTTCAAGTCTCTGTCCTCTGGCTGCAAATCGCCATCAGATTTCAATCCAGGAATCTTTGTCCTCTGTCCTCTGGCTGCAAGTCTCTTTAGCAATTTGATGTCTTTAAATCTCTATGCTATTATTTAAAAGTATATTTGATGTCTTTAAATCTCTGTGCTATTATTGCTAACTAGGAGGATAACACCGCGCGATGCGCGGTGTAATTTTCACGGTTGCCCAAAAATGCCCAGTGATTCAAATTCTTATATTAAGTATGAAACGTTACACAAATATGCACCAAAAGCTTTGCCGTTCTGTTTTTGTAGTCTTATTTAGTAGTGAATATGAATATTTGTTAAGAAAATGCAAGACAATATCATGATTAGACTACTAAGATCACTAAGATGCTCCTTGCTTCTGCATAGAATGAAAATAGAATTAAAAAAAATAGATACACGTAATCAAGGAGAAGCTAATAATGTTGTTCATAAACTTTAATTTGATTCAGCTAGATCATCACGCACAAGTGTTAAAACATTAAAAGAAATCATCAAAAAACCAAGAGAAAATGGAATTTTTATAGCCACTAATTGTTAGGGTGCATAATGAACAACTTACTAAAAGTATTAGAAAGGAAGACAAAAACAAAGATATTGAGCTAAGAACTCCATACGCTTTCAAGGCTCCAATATCTAGGCTCTTAATCAATCAAAATTGAAAGAAAAAATTAACTGGGTCCTCTTCATATACATATATATATATATTATATATATACAATTTTTTTAGAATCGCAAGCAAAATACTGGCATCCATTGATTATAATCCGATTCAACTTTTTGTTAAGAAATAATTTAGAATCAAAATACTTACTCCAATAGCCGGAAAAGCCATACCGCAATCATGATGAGATCTAATATCAAGCAAAACAAATAAAGCCAACTCCGCCTACAAAGTTTCTTAATAATCTTGGTAAAGGTGTTCCTTTTGTTTAATAAATTGTTTCAAGAAAGATTGACAAAAAAAAATTGGGTAAAATAGTTAGAGATTAATTCGCATACAAGAGTTTTCAATTGGGGAATGCAAGAGTTTTCAAATTTAGCAAGAGTTTTCAATTATGCCAAGTAAATTTTCAAATTTGTTCAACTGTACCCACTTATGTATTACAATTCAATGAAAGAAACAATAATCCAAAAAATCACATAATAAGTATAAATAGCCGAGATTGGCTTTATATATGTTTGTCAAACTCAACATTCATGGAGAAGTAACTCGTGCAATAGTATATTGTATCAATCCAAATAAAGTACTGTAGCAGCTACACTTGGCGGTGGGGGGAACAAAGTTAGTAGTCTCGATTGGTTGGTACTTGGTAGTACTTTCTGGACTATACTCATCCATCGAAATTTTAAAGACCGGATGTCTCCTATAACGGTTAGTTTTGGTCAAGTCACATAGGAGAAGGAAAAAAATGCTCTGGAACATTTTCCTGTTTTTTGGGTACAAATAGATTAAATAAAACACCAAGTACAAGCCAAACAAGTATTACGAGGAAAAAAATTTCCCCTCAAATCTTCATCTAAAGCAAAAGGTAGTTCATGAGGATAGGAATCCAAAATTACAAAATGCCATTCCATCTTGCCTCCCAATCTAGTTAGCCCATCTACACATCTATTCACTTCCTGTTGCAACCGCAATAGGACTCTGCAATCAACAATTATATTGCAAACAATTATTATTATGATTACTGAGAGTATTTGATTTCATTAGAGATATGATGTCAAGGCAGTCAACTTCAATATCTAGGAATTGAAAATTTAACTCCAAAGCAAGCATAATTCCGTCTCTAAAACCCCATAGTTCAGCCAAAATATTGATAGCAATTCCCAAGTTTGCACTGTTTCTACTATAGCCTTCCATCCAACAACCAGAGGAGTCTCTACTGAGTTCTTTTGCTCCTGCCAATCCTGGATTTCTTAAGGCTGTAGCATTTCGAAGAAGTTTAGTTTTGTGCATGTTTCTAGCCTACGAATAGAGGATTCCAACAAAAACAACAAAAGATACATAGTGTCGATAATTATGGCAACCAAAACCCAAAAGGAAGAAGGAAAAAATAAATAAATAAGCACAGTCCATATTGATAAAATCGTATTGGATGTGTGAATCAAGAGCTGAACCTAGCAGGACAACCTATATTAGACTGCATTTGTGGGTTAAATATAGTGCAAAAATATCATCCATTACCTAACACAAAACAAAAATGAATAGTTTCAAATATGGGCGCTTACACTTTCTGATTTGCTGTCCAAATCAAATTATTGCTCATAAATAACACACAAAAAAAAGACCAATCATGTTTGCCTATAAAATTTATCTAACAATGACGAAATCTGAAATGTTTCATATCTCAAGCTAACCTAATTTTGTTTTTAATCCAAGCAGTGCCAAAGAATTGAAGTTATTGGTAATTGGAAAGGCTATAAACAAATCATACATAAGAAGTAACTTTCAAGGATTCGTGGCAAAGTTCATTACTTGGATCTTGCCCAATGAGAATCAAGAGCACCATAATAATTCTTGCAAACTGCAACAACACAATTGAAATGCAGTAGCTACAAAACAAAAGATACCTGGAAAGAAGATGCGGCAGATATGGCATATATGCCTCAGCCTAAAAACAAAAGTGGAAGAAATAATAATTGTATTCTAAGATCCTGCAAAGAAGTCTATACCATTTTCTCTCAAAGTAGAGGGGTCTTCTTCTACTGGAACATCTAGATGCCATATTTGGCATGGATTATGCATCCTACTGTAATTTACAAGAGAGTTTAGCAAATCTACTTCAAAAGTAACATTTCCTTCCATTAAGTTCTTTCTCGTAGAAAAACTTAAAGGTAGATTGAAAATCTGTTTAACATTCACTCATTGAATCTTTCAATTGGCAATTCGAAATTTAATTGTTGTCCGTTAACCTGTTTAGGCTTCTTTCTCAGTTGAATCCAATTTCACAAAGTACAACAAACTGGCTATAAAAATCAGACTTTCCAAACTTAATCATACTAAAATGTTACAGGGAACATCATGTTTAGCAAATACAGATTTAAAACACCCAAAACTGAATTACCTAGTAATTATTTCCATGCTAGTCCAAGTTATTAAAAAGTATGGTGATGTCAAAGGGTATGTTTCAAATAATAGTAGTCTATCAAACCAATGACATGGGGATCAACGGAATAAGAATTGATAACATGGCAGCCGAAAGCTTGCCATGGATGCAATTATAAATGAGATTTTCATGTTAAAATTTTTAGAAGTGGT
The DNA here is from genome assembly GCF_003713205.1 of Coffea eugenioides. NCBI lineage: Eukaryota > Viridiplantae > Streptophyta > Magnoliopsida > Gentianales > Rubiaceae > Coffea > Coffea eugenioides. The sequence continues at coordinate 43,057,828 of NC_040042.1, read as the reverse complement.
AAGAGGCAATTTAGGGTCATGAATTAAAAGCATAGAGCATTGAAAGCAGAGCACTTTCCAAACAAAATACGGCTATCATTTCTTTTATGATTCAAGGCAAGAAAATGTTATATAGAGGATGAAGTCTAGTTAAGCAAGCAACACATTAGCAAACCTCTTGGATGGAAACAGATTGTAACAAAAAATCTTAACTCCAAAAATAAAGTAATAACCGATTCATTGAGTACTAAATTTGCTGGTCACTTGCATACCTCCATTGCTTAACTAATTACCAGTGGGTGAGATAGTCCGGACCCTTCATTTGAGATCAAACTCTTTTTTCAGTACACTTTTGCTGAGGCATATATGAACCACTAAACTAATTTTGTTCATACATTCTAATTGCATATGCATTTTTTCAAGGTGAAATCCTACTTTTGTCCCTATTTAGTAAAAACTCAATCAAAAAGTGCAATTTTTAAGCATTTGGAAAATAAGAGCATATGTGTCATATTTAAAGATTCTTCAATTAATTCAATTTGACAACCCCAACAATATTTAAAATAAAATGAAAATGTTAATTTCTAAAGTTTTCCAAGCACATGAGTTTCAATTGAACTTCAAAACACACAGCAAGTACAAGAAATAAGAAGACCACATTTTCTTTTCTTCTATTTCACAAATTCAAAAATGGAGATTTATACAAACGCTACCTGTTTGTTTTGGTATTTTGCAAATATAAGATCTAGTATGTTGTGCTACTTGAAGTGAATGATTAGGAAATAAGTCGAGGGGAAATTTTGAAAAAATCATAAAAAACTTTTCAGCAAGGAAAACAGATATTAAGACATTAAAATCCATTATATTTGCATGAGTTCTTTTAACCTTGAAGATAAAAACATGAAATCAGACAAAAAGGTAATAACCTTTTTTGCCACGTTTACTGAGTTCTTTGACCTTGAAGATGAAAACCTAAAATCAAATATAAAGGTAGGAACTACTTTTTGCTACTTATATATAGAGAAAAAAATTTAGAAACCATAATTGCAAATTAAAAAAGTGGACAAAACAAATCCTCCAAATATAAACAGCAACAACACTTATAACAATAATAAAAAACTTAAAATAGAGCTCAGGAAAAAAAATAAAAGTAAGCACGGATGCAAAAATTAGAAAACTCACCATGAGGAACGAGAATGCGGGAGAGAAGAAGCACTAAAAATTTTATAAAAAGAAAAAGGCACATATCAATAACAAGTGAGAAAAAAACAGCTAGTAGAATAACCATATAGATGTTCGCACAAGAAGAGAATAATCACACAACAATAAAGATAATAGTGTATAGGAAAAAAATCAATAATAAAAAATGTATTTGTCAGATCTTAAAGATGGAAGGAGAAAATAGCCGACTCTCCAAGATAGAAACAAATGATCACGAATTAATCTGTAGGAAAAAAAGCTCACCTCTACCTTTTTCTCATAAAATATGAGACGAACAACTGTTGCCTTCCAATCTGCCCAAAAAAAAAAAGAAAGAAAAACAATGATTGAGTAACCTAAAGTAATCATAATTTTTTCTCTCTTGTATTAAAAAGATAACTCCATGAAACGAAACAGGAAACATCGAACAGTTGAAAGTTGTGGAAAAAAGAATGCAAGATTTGAATCCCAAGACTGGAGCAAAAGCTAGCGAATTTCTAATATCTGGGCATCCCTAATTTTGATACAGACCATCCATATTAAAATTGGGGGTGTAAAGAAGATATCTTTGGAACGAATATTACAGCAGATGGGTTCGAGGAATCATGCGCGGAAAAAACGAAAAGGGGAAAAAAGATTTTTAATATGGCTAAGTAATATGAAGAAAAAATTATGACTAAGTAGCCTAAAGTAAAATAAATGTTTGCTTCCCATTCATTGTTACACCTTGATCAACGGAGAGTAATGGAGCTGGAGAGCCACGGAGAGGCAGATCTGGACAACAGCGAATCAAGGAAAGAAAAGAAGTAAAAATGAGAGAAGAAAAGGAGAAAGAAACCAAGAAGAAGGATTAGATAGGGAGGCCCATTCATTGTTATCACCTTGATCAATGGAGAGTAATGGAGCCGGAGAGCCACGAAGAGTAAGATCTGGACAACAGCGAATCAAGGAAAGAAAAGAAGTGAAAATGAGAGAGAAGAAAAAAAGAAAGAAATCGAGGAGGAGGATTAGATAGGGAGGTGCAGAAGAGACTCTCGGCAGCAGCTTCAGAAACCCTATCTATTGAATGATGAGGTGAAATCTCGATTTTGTCCTCAATTCAATTCATCAGCTCAATCAACGGAGGACTACCATCAATCGACCAATCACAGCGTGCCACGTCAGCAATTGGGTTCAATTGGAGGGATTGGCATTCACACATTTACTATATATGTTAAAGAGACTTGCAGCCAGAGGACAGAGGACAAAGATTCCTGGATTGAAATCTGATGGCGATTTGCAGCCAGAGGACAGAGACTTGAAAAATGACATTCCCCTAAAGAGAGCAGGAGCCACTGGTGTTATTAATAGGGTTGACACAGAGGGCTACTACGAAGAAACAGCAGCATTTCTCATAGGGATCACTTAAGCTATAATATAGGTACTCGCCTAGCTCTATTGCTAAAATGTCTCAGGCTATCGGACAAGTGATCTTGAGGGAGAGGAACGATCACTTTTCGCAAACTCGCGATGTAAGTATGTCCTCTCGTCACTCCATTTTTACCTTCATTGTCACGGCGTTGCTTACTTTTCTACAGGTGAAGTATGGAGGAGGAGATCAAATATCTCCTTTCGAAACACACCCGAGGATGGTGTTTGGAGCTGTTACAAGTTTGTTGGTGTATTGTTTGTCGTATGATGCTCTGTTAAAGCTTTCTGTCAACCAATCCACACATATCTATGCCTGCTTCCTTCGACTCAGCATGGCCCTCTCTGGCCCCCTGTCAATAGCATCTATATCTTCAATTCTTTTTCCTCGATCACTTTGCCCTCTCCTATTTTCGTTATCCTTGCTCTTTTCAATATGCCAATTATCGCGATCCCAAATGAAGGGAATCTGGAGTTGGGTACGAGCGGCCATCATGAATAGGTTCAGTCACCAGCTACACCAGCACGGGAGGAGAAGTGGACTGATTTCGGTTGAACTTCCTTGGTACCCAGATGATCATGGCTCTGCAGACCTAGTAGATGAACTCCCTCCTGTCTAGTTGAAGAAAATTGATTCAGGTTCCCCAAAATCCCATCGATCAGTTTAATTAGTTGAGTCAGTAAAGATTTGTAATAAACAAATATTGCTCCATGAAAAGCAAAAGAGAAAAGGGAGAATCGATATGTAGCTTAATTAATTAATAGGATGGGAGGCAAATGCCAGTCAGTCAGTAGCGTGTCTCAACTTCAGCAAGCTTCTTTGTACCATGGACTGCTGCTGGATCATCATTCATCAATCTCATGTCTTTTTTTTTCATTTGTGGTTTGCTTTTTTTGTTTTTTTTTTACTCGTTTATTGTGCTCTGGATGAATTGAATATCTCGTTTTTCTTCCTTTTTTTCCCCTAAAAAAGCAAAAACTTGGTCATTGGATTAAATAAATTTAGTTAACTTGGTTTTAACCACTATCCAAAACTGACAGAATTTTTACCGCAAAACTTTAAAGTTGGAAAAAAAAAAGAGAAACGCTTAGAAGTTTACAAAGGAAATACTATGGGACTGAGCACTCTTGTAATAGCCTTTTCTACTGCCAAAAAAAAACACACACACACACACAAAGGATTAACAGAATGGGTATTCTAACGAGCCTTATCTGATGAACCAAATGGACCTTCATCCTAACAATACTTTATGGGTGAATCTGTTTGGGTGAGCCTTAGTTCAACGATTTCCATGGATGTATGACAATGAAATTCTTCCCCACCACTTGTTACTGTAGTATGGCTCTAACTTATGAACAACTCCATGGTTTGCGGCCCAACAAAGCTGTTGGGCTTTCCTGATGTTGGGTTCGTCTTTAACTAATGACCGTGTTTGAAAACAGTTCTGGTAGTCCCCTGAGGACTTTATAAATCTTTAATCGTTCTTACTTGAACCTCCATTAGCAGGATTTTTGTTTGAAGATTAGGCGATGGAGAAATTAACAGCAACTTTTATTTGTATTACTGCTATTTAATTTAGAAACATTTTAAAAGACAAAAAAACTTCTATAGGAGTACTTGCAATTTTTCACTAAAAAAAATTTATATTTTTTATAAACACTTTTTCCAGTCACATTTTTATTTACATACATCAAATCGTTACATTATATTTTTATATAAAAACCTTGAAAAAAATCGCAATTCAAACGGACTATTAGTCTTTTATGATAACATCATAGAAGATCTTTAGCCATTAGGGGGAAGTTTTCATGAACTGTATATGTCAAATATCGCTTTGTAATGCCAAGAAGTCCACACACTTGATATCCCCATGCATCCGCAAGTAGTTCGACCACCAATTTCGTAGTCTGGTAGTTACCAGCAAATTTCGTAATCGATCCCAGTGTGCTGTCTCACTGTGTATTCTTGGAACAAAACTCTACACAGTATTAAAGAATTAGTCTGATCGAAAGACTGGAATATATATTTTTTGTTAAATTAGGAGCATATACCCCAAGCTCCATTTCTCCGAGCGATTGTCCTTCCTGCAAGTTGTAGCCGGTGATTATTGTTCGCTTAGATAGATGACCGTGAATTTATCATCAAGTTGATGAATTAATTTTAAGATTTAATGCTTTCCTATTAATGTAAAAGGATTGCCTATTTTTCCATCAAATTTTTTTTGGGTACAAAATACTGAGCAAATATTCATTACATAGATTTATACGGGCTTTGTGTATCCGAATGCTAGCAAATGAAGTCGACGTCCTTATAGCCGGTATTTTTTTTTTCTTTCTGAAATTTTCTTATAAAAGTAAGAATTTTTGGCAAATAAACCTAACTCCCCACAGTAACTCCAAAAGCCAGTAACTTGTGGAGTCCTGTGAGGGACTTATAGCCGGTATTGTTAAGCTACATTTCATCCACACACACAAAAAGAGGCTCTGCATCATCTTGGAATAATCAATTAGATTCTTCAGTTTTGAGCACTACTTTTGCCTTCTCTTGTCAAAAGAATTGGAAAAACTGAATAGCCATCCATGTTCTGACAATTTAAAATTGAGAAGGGTACATAATTGCAATTTTTTTTTCAAAAGTCCTCATATATCTTGCTCGGCTTTGGATCTAGAAAATGAGAAGAGAAATTTGAACTCAAAACCTTTGGATCTAGATTTCAGCCCTAACCAATATCATCATTGACATCGAGGGACATACATTGAGGGAAGGGAATGATTCCCTAAAGAGACAATAGAATTTTCCACCCATTAATCGCCCAAATATTCGTGGGATTTGCAAAGAGGACGTCGAAAACTCAAGGAGCCAATGATAATTCTTTTTTGGAAGAATCTCTATTTATGTGAGAACAAAATATTCCTTACAACATAAACAAATTTTTCAGTCATTTTTTTATCTCACATATGTCATATGAAGAAAATGCTATAATATTTTTTTTTCCAAAAAATTATCCCAAATAATCTCCTATCCAAATACACTCCAAATGTAACTAAATACAAATATGCTACGACTCCAGATCTAAACGAGATGAATATCAATTTGACATCACTAGAGAGATGACAAACATATTACCTGGCAGAGGAGACCTATCCAGGATTTGGGACATGTACAACTTTCTTTGATGAAGACTTTTGCTAATTGTCTTGAAAATTATTCTGCTTTTCTCAGTTCATCCTATTCTACTGAAATGGTGTTAATACCCTAAACGTTTATACACAAGTAAAACCACAAATGCAAAAAAAAAAAAAAAAAAAATGAAATTCCAATAAGATACTCCAATATATTTGGGACATATACAAGAATTGCATACTCGTTTCAACGAAGTCCATGAGATGTGGCAGAACATATCATTTCAAGTACGTGCGCCTTTGCCGCAAAATTTGGAGATATTCAACAGACTGAGACAGCCCGCAGACGGTTGAAAGTTTGACACCTAGGCCCTGCATTCCCTGTTTGGCAAGTGAATTTTACGGGTGTTTGTCTAAAATTTTACTGTACCTTACTGTAGAAGTTTTTTAAAAAATTTTTGAAGTGTGTTTTTTTTAATATTTTGAAGTGCAAAGTTTAAAAATTTTGAAAAGTTTTTTGAGGTTACTATAGCGAAAATTTTTAAAAAATTTATAGCAGACAAACTTGGCATAAAACTTAGCTTCGCTTAGCTTAATTTGGGTTTTTTGTAACTTTCGTTTGCATGACCGAAGCTACGACAGATTTATTAGATTCTCTAATCAAGAGCCTGAAAACTCATCCCCAATTGAAGTGATTGAAGATTCTAGTTTAAGCTGCCAAGATACTAATATTACTTGGAAGAGATAACTGGAGATATATTCAAAATAATACCTTGCTTTACATATGAGAAGAAGGTATGATAAAGGAAAAGTAGGGGTGGCAATTCGGGTCCAAATCAGGTTGGCGGGTCGGGTTCGGGTCAACCCGTCTGAAAAACTGTTGACCCGAACCCGACCCGCCAACCCGTGACGGGTCAGGTACGCTGACCCGAACCCGAAAATTTCAGGTTGACGGGTCGACCCGAAATGACCCGAAACTTAATTTTAATTTATTAATTTATCACTGTAATTTCTAATAAAATCAATTTCTCACAAAACTAATTACATAATCAAGTAATAAAAATTTTAATAAATAATTCCAAACCAAATCTAAAATAAATTAAACACCGTAAAAGTGTTTTATCCCAAACAAAATATAAAATAAATTAAAACAGCATAAAAGTAAAAAATAATATAATATATTATTTGTCCAAATATAATAATTTCAACTTCACACAAATTAAATAAATTCATTTAGAATTAAGTAATTAATGCCTTTGAAAAAAAGAATAACTTAGTTTAGTTAGATAAAATTATTTTTATGTTTATTAAATTATTTTTAATTCATAAACGGGTCATATCGGGTCATATCAGGTCACCACAGGTTGACCCGAAATCGACCTGTTTTCTTTTCGGGTTCATCGGGTCCAACCCGATTCTGACCCGAATTCCCGAAACCTCAACCCAAACCCATTAATTTCGTGTTAGGTTCGTGTCGTGTTTTCAGGTCGTGTCGAAAATTGCCACCCCTAAGGAAAAGGATGAAAAGATTCTACTAACCTTTTTGCATTAATTGTTGCTTTACACACGAGAAGAAAAGTTGAAAAGAGGCTATCGATCGACAAAAACTCAAAAAGAATACTTGAGGCTTGAAAAAGCAAAGACCAAGACTGGTGTTACCCCTTGGATCGTTCTGTGGAAATGGAAAAAAGTGAATCGTTTTGTTTCAATTGGATATTGTCTAAACTGAATTGATTCGTGAAGACTTTCCTGGAACCTGCAAGCTTGTTTCTTGGACCAAAAATGGTTAGAGAATTTGTAACTGGTCCCGTTAATTATCAATATCCAGAACAAAATAGAAAGGCTTCATACTAATCAAATCAAATACACTTAGGATTACAACAGTCCGCAACTCTCTTAGTATTACAGACATATCTAATTACCGTCATTAATTATGCGTATCATCTTCCCCTGCTTAATTTGCTCAAGGGTTGGGTTGATTGCAGAAAACCCTTAGGAACTTCAACTTGAATTGCACTTTACACCGGCACTAGAGTACATTAATTAATTACCAGTTTACACCCTTTGGCAGACACTGTTTGGAAAACTAACGGTTGACTTCAACATGTCAGCTGCAGATTCATTCATCGGTTGATAAAATTGCCTCTCATTAAATAGGCTTTTCAATAAACACCTACCGAGGTAAAAAAGAAAAAGGGGGGAAATTAACAGGAAAGTGATAAAGCAACCAGAAGCGAGGGTGTGGTTGCTACCGTCATCCACCACTGCCACCGAACTCAGCAAAGTAAAAACATTGGAATATTGTATTCTTCATGCGTGGTCTTAAAAAAGTGTTGTACTGATTTCATTCAAGAAATTGTTAAGACTCTTCTCTACAAAGCATAAGATTGAAAGTGAAATTTAGCATAATAACTGATCGTAAACATAGGATACCGATGGTCATTGCTGGCTTCACCATCGATGCCGAAGAACAAAAGGCAAAGAGGATGGAGCATTATTTTTATTCTAGTCTTGTCCTCCTGAAATTTGGTGGTAGTTTCTTCAAACTCACACTTGTCCCCAAAAGTGTCGAGATGCTTTTTACAATTTTTTTTTACGCTTCATACTCTTATTGATAAGCTGATGAGTTTACACAAGGATTGGGGGCTCCCGTACGTACTAATTTACATCACAGATTAATTGAACGGTAATCCAACTCTATTGCTAAACTATATTGTTTACAAAAGAATGGGATCAAATTCAGCAAGGGAAACTCCTAATTCCAAACATAGCTAAGATTAATTGATATGATGCTATTTTTTTTTCCCTCTCTATTAAATGTAATTTACCTTATTCTGTAAGCAAATATTATTTATTTAGTATTTAACTTTTCTCCTGTTTATATGAATTACAAGCCAGCCAAACAGTCATTTAATAATTCAGTTGCGTACAAATTATTTGCCTACCTTATATATTAATTAGTGTATATATCGTGTATTCTTATGCATATTTTTATATCATTGAATGATCTGAAAAATAACAAATTTCAAACTATAGCCTTGGTTTACTATAACAAATATTTAGTTGTTCTAGAAATCTGCAAGCCAAACAAACATCTTATAAATCTAAATTAATATTATTGCACCCCTGAATAAAGATGCTAACCCCGCCATTAATAAAGATGCTCTCTCTCTCTCTCCCTCCCTCTGCACCCTACCCATCTCCTTCTCTCTCTCTCTCTCTCTCTCCTTGCTCCCTCTTTTGCCGCCTTGTTCCCTTGCGCCAGTTAACTCCTACCTTTCTGTTCTCCAAAATAGCCATTGCTGTCATGGGCCTCATGGCGAGGAGATATGCTTGGAAGAATTTTTCTGAATTAATTAAAGAATATATCTTTTATTGGATAAAACTTTTGTCTAAAAAAAAAAAAGACAGGAAAGTAGACCCTTAATTGATTGCTCCATTTGCTGTGAATATTGCAATCTTAACGTTAAAGCCATTAAACAATTTGTTCTGGGTTTTTCGTGGTGGCAAAATCATAATTCATATAGTCCACACCAAAATTTTGAAGTAATTCATTTTTCTGTTCAATCCATCTAAACTTGGTAGGGAACTACTGGTAAGAGAGAATTGAATGAATGCAGCTCAAAGTTGATTAAAAACTAATAATAAATAGTCCCACGTCTTAGACATAAATGGATGGAGAATCAAATCTATTTTGCTCACCATTTCGACAGCGATCACCATCAAGATAGAGCCTACTGAATCGTCACCTGAAAAATGCAAAGGGAAATCCAAATAATTCCCGAATTGAACTGAACTTTCACATTTACATGCAGAAGCCAAACATGATCTTTTTTGTTAGTTGTTTATTCCTTTGGACCAGATTGAGATGGAAATTGAGCTTCCAATTCCCAATGCCAATTTGGCTATGTCCAAAAGTTGCGGCAGGTTGTACAAGTAATGATAAGATATGAAACTTTTTGAGCTCATGATAAGATATGAAACTTCAATGCTTTTGTAGAGATAAGATATGAAACTATTGTAAATTGTAACTCGATGTCACGATTTATGGGGAAGGCGAATAAAGAAAAAGAAATATGTGACGTGATTTCATTTAAAATCTAGCTAGAGAAAATTTTCTTTTTCGATGGAATATGGAAAAATAATTGGTCCATTTGGATCCTAGAAAAAGAAATTCCTGTCTTCTTATTTTATTATCTATGTCATCCGATTATTACCCAAAAAAGAAAAAAAAAAAAAAAAGGATCCTCGAACCTTGAGCATTCCAATCCAAGGCACGTAGCACAGCACAAGTTGCGGCAAAGCCCTCCTGTAGTTTGAGAAGGACCATGTGGTCGAATCCTAGGAAGACTTTGTTCCGACTTCCGACCAGGACTTTATGTTCATAGAAACTTTTATACTTCGTGAAGATCAACTGATTAAGTAAGGATTAGTGCATTTAATCAATGATTTGTCTGATGAGTTTCTCATTAAAATATAGTTCAGGTGTTAATAGTTTTAAAAAAAAATTATTAAATAAAAGTACATAAATATGAATAACAGTTATTAATGTGTACATTCACATGATAAAATTAAGTGTATATAAATGTAATAGAAAAATGTTTTAATCTATTATTTTCATCCTAGAGGAAAGATTGTGAATTCAAGGCTTAGAAATAGGCCACCTAGAATTTTCCGACACTTAGAAAGAGCAAAATACTAAGATGACAGTATTGAACACATTTTAAAATAATTACTATAGCACTTTTTAGTAAAAAATATACTAAGAAAGAGCAAACAATCTATTTCTCAGATTGGTGCCCGTGAAGGCATATAAAAACAATACTAATAAATAGTAATCCGTGTTTCTCTTATTTGGACGAGGGTAATAGACCGTATAAGTTGGTAATAGAAACTCGCACCTGAACCAGTATATTTGACCGAGCACTCTACATTCACGGTTCAATCTTCTTATGACAAACAGCTATGACCGTTTAAGATCACAAATTTGTTCTGAACACCTCCTAAAAAGCATTGGACCCGCGACAAAAATGCATTTTGGCGAAGATCTTCTGTACAACTTTTGTTTCTGGAACCCATCCTAAAAAGCATTTGACGCACCCAAAAACAAAAGGACAAAGTGCATTTTAGTGTGAGTCTACTCAGACAATTCTAGGGACAATTTGGGTGATGGTAATAGAAAGGTTGAATTCTTCCTATTGGCTATTACCATCACCCAAATTTTCCCCAACATTTATATAGATAGTGAAAAAAAAAAAAAAAACTTTACGGTTTCAATAGTTAAGCAAGTTTTTATTTTATTTTGGGGAGAGAGTTGTGTTAAATGGTATGGAAAGAGAGGGTGTAAGTGAGAGATTTCGGATCGAGATCTTCCACTTACACTAAAAAAGAGATTTTTTTTTAAATTTTTGTATATGCATATATACACCTCTCTCTCTCTCTCTCTCTCAATGGTTGCTAAGATATTCTACTTTATGTGCATAAACTGTGCGAGTTAAGACATACTGCAAACTAGCTATAACAGTTTGCGTAATTTAAAATTCAGATATTTTTTATCATCTAAACTTGCATGGATTTTCGATTTGTTCCTTGTATGTTTCTCATTGTCCATTTGCACTCAATTTCACGCAAAGAAAGTGCACCCACTTCTTTCATGTAGAAGAAGGGGGAAGCCGGGAACTCCTTACGAGGCAGAAAAAGAACTTCATGTTTATGTAGAAGGCCCCCACACGGTTTATATTACTCCTGCTTACTGCTCACGTCTGTGAATTGCATACTTTCTACTTCTAGGGTTTTTCTGGATCTACCCTTAAGTTTTTCAAAAAACTATTATAAAAATTATTTAAAAAGTACTCTAAAACTTATTTTAAAAAATAGTCTAAAATTTTTTTAATGTTTAAAAAATATCTCAAAATATATTTTTAAAACTCTACTATTCTTAAATATTTCAAAATATTTTCTAAGAATATTCTAAAATATACTCTAAAAATTTTGCTACAGTAAAATTTTTAAAAAACACCCCAAAAAATAGCTAATTCAAACGGAGCATTTTTCTAATTAATAAAGCACTAATATTCCTACAAACCAAAAAAAAAAAGGCACTAATATTGTCTCTACCATAATCAACGAAATCATTAAGAGTAGTAAATGTTGCAAATTTACAAAAGAGCAAGAATGGTTTTCCTCGTCAAAGCTAGGCTATAAATAAAGCTAGGGTTAGAAGTTTTCCTAGCCTATTCAGATCTGTAACTCTAGCTTATTCATTTATTTTCTTCTGCTGGCACATATCTATATCTCATGCCATTAATGGACGCCGAGGAAACCACTATCAGTACTAAAAGAGACCTCTATGCTCCACAGGCTATTTTCATCTTCATTTTCCCCGCGTTACTTGGTCTTCTTCAAATTAAGTACCAAGGAAGAGTTGAATCCCCATTTGAAACCCACCCAAAGACCATGGAGTTGGCTATCTCAAGCTTCTTTATTTCCTGTTTGTCATTTTACGCCAGGTTAAGGATTTCTGCTGGACTTCCCTCTTCTCCAAGAAAGAACATTTACTACTGCTTTGTTCAAAGCATCACGTTCATTTTTGGGCTCATTTCGGTGACATCTTTACTCTCCTTCCTTGTCCCTGTGCCGGTTTGCTCGCTCTTAGTTTCACTGTGGGTTCTGATTGCAATCTCTCGACTGCTGCTATCCCAAATTAAAAGAATGTGGAAGAAATTACAAGCAGTCATCATGAGCAGATACACTAATCAACCCCGAACTGCAGCAGCAACAACGACCACAGAAGCTACAGATCATGATCATATCAGCAAACGCACGGAGGTGGTGGAAATGACTGCAGCAGCAACAACGACCACAGAAGCTATAGATCATGTTTCAGATCATGATCATATCAGTAAATGCACAGAGGTGGTGGAAATGACTGCAGCAGCAACAACGACCACAGAAGCTATAGATCATGTTTCAGATCATGATCATATCAGAAAATGCACGGAGGTGGTGGAAATGACTGCAGCAGCAACATCCTGCTTAGCTGAAAAATAATGCACGGAGGTGGTGGAAATGACTCCGTAACAAATGATTCAAGTCTACATGGACCTTTAGAGCAAGTACTTTACAATGGACACAAAAAACCCTCTTCCACTGAACCCCTTCCTATAAAATCTACCTTATCGTGTAAAACTACATGTGCAGTGGAATGTGTGTTGATATTTGCTTCTAGCGTCTTTTGATATGATCACCTCCACTTTTAATCAAACTTGTGTATTACCCTGCATGTGTTGATATTGCCTCCACCGTCTTTCAATGTATATGTCTCTTCTACTTTCACATTCATTTTTAATCAAACTTGTATGGCAGCATTTTGCTACCTTTCTTGTTGTATGACGATTCAATTGTTTTTTTTCCCGATTTTATTCAAAATTCTTTTTTCCCTACCCTCCCGGAGCTTATAGGGTTTTCTTCTTTTGTCGTGTTACTTCACAAGTGCATCTTATTAAGTAGGTTCTAACAATCCATCGATGGTAGGTTCTCTTAATCAAGTAACGAGTAGAGTTATACACAAAAGAAGTGGAAAGCTTTAAATTCAACTGTGCCGTTCAAAAAATAAATAAATTCACCTGTGCCTTGAACAGCATAGCATTCTCAAAGGAACACTTCCTGGGCGTAATCTATTATCTTTGTGATCTTTAAAAGACTAATCTTAAGGCAATAACAACGCAATGAAAGTCCATGCACTAACAATGACGGAATTAATGATGCTCTGTGCTATCTGGTTCAAACATTTTAGGGTAAAGTATGGTACATACATCACAGGTCAGCCCTCTGCTGATAGTAGAAAAAGTAATTGTCTGTGTAAAGAGAGAGAGAGAGAGAGAAGAAAAGGGCAAATATAGAAACTGCAAAGGTATGATCATCATATTTTGACAAGGCAGTATTGTTGACTAAAACGGGATTTTTGGGATTTCCCCCACAGATACTTTCATTTAGCCCGAAAAGCATCTTAAATTCCTGTTACTAGAATAATGCATCCATAAAAGTAACGAGTCTTTGTCCTACATCAAATCTCAATTATTCATTAGTAACTTAGCTGAATTAGAATGTAAATTATGTAATGCACAGACTCTGTAGAGTAAATAAATCTCACAATCACGGACGAATGCTCCATGAAAACTGGAAATTTAGTGTAGTTTTAACAATATGTAAATTAAATTTCGATTAACCGATTTTTGGATTGCTAAAATAAAGTGAGTCCAATCGAATTTTGCTCAAAAGCAACACCACACCAGTTTTAAGAACATTTTGGGGTACCATAGCCTCAGATTTAAAACAAATGCTGTCTAAATAATGTATAAGATGATAGTATGAAACGAAATTTCTGTCATCATCGCAATAAAGATGTGCAAAGCTATTTTTTTTTTAAGACTTAATGATCGACTCACTTTTGTACAAAAGGGAATGCCTAAATCCCAAGCCTACCTGTAAAACTAGCACTTGCGACCTTTGCCTGCACGGTTTTAAAAGCCTCAGCAGCCCATAACTTTTATTTGATCTTTTTTTTTGGCCCAAACGTCAGCCTGCATCTGGTCCTTCATGTTTTATAGAATAATAAAATAAGTATTATAGAATAAATCAAATTGATTTACCATGATCTAAAGTTCGATCATATGTATGCAACACGATATCATGAATAATGACATCAAATAGGCACACAATTGCTTTACCCACCCAACCCAAAAAAAAAAAAAAAAAAAAGAAGAAGAGAGGATTGCATGGCCATGGAATTTATTGAACGATGGAGAACAAAAAAGAAAAAAAGAAATTTATTGAACGTCATCCCCGTCTCTAAACACATGTTACTTAGAGCACATCTGACCGCTCAATTGAATAATGCCACAGTCAGTCCACCCATGAAATGGTGATGCATGATGCTTCGTCTGAGTTGGAAGATTACAAAAATCAAACGCTGCCAACTGGGCAAAAGCCAAAAGATTCTATAGAGGTTAAATTCTTTTTTTTTTTTTTTTTGAACTGGAAAAAACAAACGATTTGCGAGTTTCGTCATGCATGGACAAGTGAACCGTGCACTTTTTTTGACCCCAGAGCCATCCCCCTTGAAAGAGGTGGTAGCGTATTTCATTAGTAATTCAAACCGCAAGGCAGTAGGTTGCCACCCTGCGCGCATATCCTCAGCAGCAATTTTTTCCAAAAGCAGATACTATTTTTTTTTTTTTCCTGCTTATTTAGGTGATGGTTCAATTCTCCTTTTGTCACTCGCAGCAGTAAATAGAAGTTGATCTCGAGGTATGGTATGCTTTATTGCTTTGAATTAGTAAAGGCTATTTTTACTCAAAATAGAACTGTAAAAGTTCAATTCTATTGGCAATCTTTTCTTGCATTGCACGGGCTTCAAATGCAACATTAATGATTCTCAAATTCCAAATCAAATTATTCTCAAATCTTAACTTATACACTATCAAGTATCCCCTTCCTTTGTCATGGAGAGTCAGCCATATAATGTTGGACAAATTGATCATGACATGTCTTCTGCTTAACCATTTTTACGTCACTGATCACAAACCGGCCAACACTACCACATCATGTGACTCAGCAATCAGACTAAAGAGGATTAAAAATACCTCTGAATTGAATTCTGATGTTGCTTTCAGAGGTTAAGTGAACGGACAGGTCTCACTAGGATGCATTCTTGATACTACCCATATTATACTATCTTTTCTTTTGGACAAAAGAAATGTACAGAGTTCACAAGGATGAGTGAAATGTTTATTATTTGATGCATCCATGGAAGATTAAGGAGGGTTTTCCTGAAGCAGAAAACTCATTTTAATCACACGGTCAACTCCCTGAAGGAAAAAGCTTCCACGCACGCTCACTGCTAAACTTCCATCTATGACCAATAGAATAATATGCCGTCAAGTTTCAAGTTCATAATAAAATTTTCAACTTACTTAGATGGTGCCATGGCCGGCCAGGGAGACCACCTTTTTTTTCCTTATCATTCTTTTCAATCATTTTATTACCTTTGTTGCTTGTGCTACAGAAAATGAGCAGGACTTTATTTGACACAGGAGACAAGCAGCCAGCAGGAACCAGATTTTATCGACATCCATGTCATTCCTACCGTTAAGGATGTCAATCAATCTCTGTAGACCAGCCACTGACAAATCTGATCTCCGGATATTGTAAGATGAACCAGGAATTGGAACGGTTACCAATGTAATCGTGATAGTTCTTGAATAATAATTATTTGCATCTCAATAAGATGTAAATGTGCCTTGTTTTGGATGTAAATCATTTTAAATATGATGTAAGTTACATTTTTCTTATATAGGACCAACACATATTGTTAAAATTGATTTATAATTTGTAATTTAAATCATACATTTTTTTTCTTAAAAAATCTTGGCCGTAAACCTTTCACGAGCCGTTGCTATTGCAACAGTTCCTGCCCCAAATCCTTGCCTAACTTTGGTTAGGAAAGCTCACGATATATTTGCCTTATTGGCCAATATTGAGCTCACATAATAAATTGGATTTCAAGCTGAGTTTCGATTAACCCGAGCTCACTTTTTTAGCCAAGTTATTTCTTATACAAAAAACTAATCCAAAAATTAATACACTCTTTAAAACTATACCAACTAGCATATGATCTACGTGATTTTCATCAAAGAACTGAAAATATTCTATTCCGACGATTGGCTATAATTGCACTAAGTATGACTAAATAACTAAGAAATTGCCAATTAATATATGCAAGTATTATTATAAATAGAAATGAAAAAGAATAAACTTACTTTGTGTGGGAAATCTTCTTAACCATATCAAAGTTCCAATGAGGTTCTGAGCAAAAGAAAAAAAAAAATTTGTCAATGAGGTTATCAACGATGTAAGATGGTGAGGTTATACGTGATTATGAGCAATGACTTTTAAGTAATTTCGTCATGGGGGTAATTAGCTGCTCAATTTGCCAGTTGGTTATCATCCAGTTGTTCAGTCAGGAAAGGATCCATGACGTCTTGGCTGAGATTCCCGAGCTAAGCATGGCCTAAGCTCAATGCTGCCTGAGGATGCTCACCTCGGCCATCCCTGACTGGCCGAGGTGATCCGTGTTACCACTTCGTCCCTCACCTGAGCGAGGTCTTCTCCTTAACATGAGCCCCGAGCTCGGCCAGATCCCTGGTCGATTGTCTGGATGACCTCTGCACCTCAAGCTTCCATCTCGGCTGAACGCTGATGATGTCAACCACCTGACATCATCCAGAATCAGTGCTTTATCTGAAAAGCACCTGACACTCTTAATGGCTACTGCATAAGACTCCTCGTCACCCTGTCGAGGCGGTTATAGTGTCAGAGTCAGGCCGCCTGACAGGGAGCAGAGCCGTAATGGCAGGACATGGGTCCCACCGGCATAAGACCTCCGTCCTACCATCCACTCCCACTCTATAAATACCCCTCATGAACACCCAACAAGTAAGCACACTGTTCATTTGACAATACTATTATTTCTCTCGTTCTCATACTAACTTGAGCGTCGGAGTGATCCCAGGGGAGAAGCCCCGCCATTCATTTCGGACAAGCAGATACACCTCACTTCATCTCAGAGGAGCCTGATTCTGGTCGGTTCAACTACCCACCAAAAATCGCCTCTTCAATTGGCGCCGTCTGTGGGAACGAGATTACTACTAAAATGAGATCCACGCGCTCCAGGAGTGGAAAAGTTCCCTCGACCGGGGCAGGGCAAACATCGGGAGCCCAGCAAGATCGTATTTCTGAAGAACAAGGGTCCCCAAGAACCCAGCCCAACAACGAAAACGCCATCGCCAAGATGGCTGAGTTCGTGGCTGACAACCCAAACATCTTTGAAGAACTGGGGAGGTACTTCAAGAGGCAGGGGAAGGAAAAAACTGAATCCTCCAAGAGGAGGCCGACGAAGTCCCCTGAAGTGCCTTCCGGCGAAGACTCCGATGAGGGGCACCTCTCTCGGAGCACTTCTAGGCGCGCCTCTTCCAAGGCGACCTCTAAAATTGCCTCCATTTCCCGGGCATTTTCCCGGGGTCTTTGGGGAAACGAGCTGAGGACCCACCTCGGCGTCCCGGAGGCTTAGCAGCCGAATATTTGAGGGCTCCGCCCTTCACGGATGACATCAATGGGGAGATGGTCCCCCCAAATTTCAAACTTCCCGCCTTACGTTCTTACGATGGCCGAGGTGACCCTGAGGATCACCTCCGCGCCTTCCTCTCCGCATTTCGGCTCTATTGCGTCCCCGACGCCGTAATTTGTCGAGCTTTCCCCATTTTCCTGCAGGGGACAGCCCGAAAATGGTTCTGGGGCTTAGAACCGAGGAGCATTTCCTCACTGGATGAGTTGATAGATTGGTTCATTCACCGCTTTGTATCATCTCGTCCGATTACGAAGATTTCGGCCTACCTCTTGAACCTGCAGCAAGCCCCTGGCGAGTCACTGCGCTCCTACGTGCAGAGGTTCAATGAGGAGAACGTGCAGATACCTGATCAGCATGAGCAGGTAACCATAGCTGCCTTCACCAATGGGCTGATCGCGGGAATCTTCAATACTGAGATACACCGGGATTACCCCCGCACACTTCGGGAACTCTGGGATCGAGTAGATCAGGGAATCCGAAATGAAAATCTAAACCGCATGAAGCGAGAGGCTCAAGCCACTCGTACCGGGCAAGATTCCCGGAGGAAAAAGGATGTCGGTCGGGCCGAACAAGGCCCCAGCGGATCGTCGAGTCAGTTCCGAGACCGCCGAAGTGTCTTTGATCGGATCGTCAAAGGCAGGTCGTCCACCTCGGACGCCGAGCTCACGCCACTCAATTCCAGCCGGACCCATGTCCTGGCTGTGATGAGGCAGAATCACCTCGGCCGAAACTCTCCTGAAATTTCAGGGAGGAGAGATAAGAGGAACTCAAACCTCTATTGTGCCTACTACCGGGATGTTGGGCACGAGACTGAAGACTGCAATGATCTGAAGCGGGAGATCGAGAATTTGATCCGGCAGGGGTACCTGAAGCAATTCGTCCGCAAGGATGGAGGCTTCAACCGAAGCTTCTCCTACCGGGAGAACCGGGGCCCCCGCCGAGAGGACAGGCGGGACACGAGCATGCACTGCCGAGATCCCGAGGATCATAAGGAGGACAAGCAGCCTCCACGCGACGGATCACCGGGCTACGGCCCCAACATCGCCGGGGTGATCAATACCATCGCGGGAGGACCAACGGGAGGAGACAGCCAGAACTCCCGGAAGCGGACCTACCGCCAGGCCGGGATGGAGGTGGCCGAGCCGAGCTCTCGGCTATCCGAAGTCATCACCTATGGTCCCACTGACCCAGTTCCTGCGGCCTCCAGCAATCACGAAACTCTCGTGATCGAGGTCCTCACCAACAACTACATAGTCAAAAAGGTCTATGTTAACCCCGGAAGCTCGGTAGACGTCTTGTACTACCGAACTTTCGAAAGTTTGAAACTGACCAGGGAGCAACTCACTCCGGTCAGAACTCCCCTCGTTGGATTTGGGGGACACGTGGTCCACCCCGAGGGTATGGTGTCCCTGATGGTGACTGTCGGGAGTCATCCCTGCTGCCGGACTATACCCGTCAATTTCGCGGTGGTCAAGGCAGATTCTCCCTACAATATGTTGATAGGTCGACCCACGCTCAACGCCTTGAGGGCTGTGTACTCTACCTACCACCTGAGTTTCAAATTTCCGACACCGCGAAAGCTACCTCGCCACCATCCAGGCTGCAGTCACTCCCCGGACTGCGTCAAAGGCCGAAGAGAAGAGGCCAACTGTTCTCTCCATAGACTGCATTGATCCTCAGAAAGCGGGAAAGCCCGGCAGGTTGGAACCCGGGGATGAGGTGGAGCAGGTGGTCCTGGATGAGGCAAGACCGGACCAAGTGGTCCAGGTAGGGGCCGGACTCCCCTCGCCTCTAAAGGAAGAAATGATTTGCCTTATAAAGGACCATCGAGACGTCTTCGCGTGGTCCGCTGATGAGGTGGTCGGAGTGCCACCTGAGCTCATGGTTCATCAGCTCAACGTTAACCCGCAGGCCCGTCCTGTGAAACAAAAGCGCAGGCACTTCAGCCCAAAACGCAGCAAGGCCATATCCGACGAGGTCGACAAGCTCCTGCCCGCTAAAATGATTCATGAAGTCCAATACCCCACCTGACTGTCCAACCCAATCATGGTCAAAAAGGACACTGGTGGTTGGAGGATGTGTGTGAATTTCACAGACCTCAACAAGGCCTACCCCAAAGATTGCTATCCTCTGCCAAGGATAGACGCCCTAGTCGATTCGGCGATGGAACATGAGATCCTCTGCTTCTTGGATGCCTTCAAAGGGTATCATCAAATAGGAATGAGTGAGGAGGACCAAGAGAAAACGGCATTCTACACCGACCAAGGTGTCTACTGCTATACCACCATGCCGTTCGGGCTAAAAAACGCCGGGGCGACCTATCAAAGGTTGATCAACCGCCTCTTCAAGGATCAGATCGGCCGAAATGTGGAAGCTTATGTGGACGATATCCTTGTCAAAAGCTTAACCACTTCGGCCTTCTTATCAGATGTAAGGGAGGTTTTCGGCGTTCTGCGGGACTCAAAGATGAAGTTAAATCCCAAGAAGTGTGTCTTCGGTGTCACCTCAGGAAAATTTTTGGGGTACCTGGTTTCCCACCGGGGAATCGAAGCTAACCCCGACAAAGTCACGGCCATCCAGGACATGTCCCCACCTCGGAACCTCCGAAAAGTCTAGCGACTGAACGGACGCCTGGCTGCACTGAACCGCTTCCTATCCCAGTCCGCAGAAAAAGCTTTGCCCTTTTTCAAGGTGCTTAAGAAGGCCGATCAGTTTGCCTGGACTGAGGAGTGTTAGGCTGCCTTCGACAAGCTGAAGCAGTACTTGCACCACCTACCCACCCTCGCTTCACCTCGGCCCGAGGAGAAGCTGTACCTCTACCTCTCCGCAGTGGACGAGACTGTCAGCGCTGTGCTCATCCGGGATGAGGGCACTCAAGTGCCAGTCTACTATGTCAGCCGAGCTCTCCGTGGGCCGGAGACTCGATACACCTAAGTGGAAAAACTTGTGCTAGGACTAGTCCACGCCGCCCGGCGGCTGAAACCCTATTTTTTAGCTCATCCCATCTCCGTCAGGACCGACCAGCCTCTCCGACAGATACTGGTGCGGCCCGAGGCCTCCGGGCGCCTCACTAAGTGGGCCGTTGAGTTGGGGGAGTACGACCTGTCGTATGAGCCGCGCACCGCCATAAAAACTCAAATCTTAGCCGACTTCTTGGCCGAGCTCACCTTCACGGAAGGTCGGGAGTCCACCTCCGCCCTAGCCGAAGTGTCCACCCCACGCCTGTGGATGTTGTATGTGGACGGATCCTCTAATGGGGATAGGAGTGGAGCAGGACTACTCCTGAAGGGCCCCCAGGGAGAAGTGTGCTCGTATGCCCTCCGCTTTGATTTCCCGGCCACCAACAATGAAGCCGAATATGAAGCCTTGATCGCGGGACTCCAGCTAGCCCGCAGGCTTGGTGCACAGCGGATTCACGTCCGCAGCGACTCCCAACTTGTAATATGCCAAGTTCTTGGTGAATATGAGCCCAAGGATGAGACCATGCGACGGTATCTATCCAAAGTCCACCAACTCACCGCGTACTTCGAGTCTTTCGAAATCCAAAGAATCCCCCGTTCCCAGAATAGGCGGGCTGACGCCTTATCCCGACTGGCTTCCACCTCATTTTCGGATCTCAACAAGATCGTTTTAGTGGAGGTGCTGAGCGAGCCGGGATACATGGAAGAGGTGGTCTGCCCTGTAAACACAGGAGACGCATGGATGAGCCCATTTATCCTTTTCTTAAGGGAGGGGATACTCACCGAAGACCGAGCCGAGGCGAGAAAGATACAACGCAAATCTGCTCGGTACTCGCTCCGCGATGGAGAACTGTATAAACGCTCATACCTTGGCCCATGGCTGAGGTGCATTACACCCGAGGCAGGACGCCAGGTCCTCCATGAGATACACGAAGGCCTATGTGGGGCCCACGTCGGCCACAGGATGTTAGCTAGGAAGACCTTACTTCTTGGGTATTTCTGGCCCTCCGTTCGACAAGATACCCAAAATCTTGTTCTCAGCTGCCCATCCTGCCAAGTCCACGCTCCTGAGCTTCACCAACCCTCGAACTTCATGGTTCCAATCACCTCACCCTGGCCGTTTGAGCAATGGGGGACAGACATCATCAGTCCTTTCCCTAAAGCGGTCGGGGGCTATACCTTTCTGGTGACCGCTGTGGACTACTTCACTAAATGGGTCGACGCCGAGCCTCTATGGACCATCACGGGACTGGCTATTCAAAAATTCTTCTGAAAATGCATTATCTGCCGCTTCGGCATACCTTAGATAATCATCTCGGACAATGGGAGACAGTTTGCCGAGAACCCATTTAAGTCTTGGTGCGAGAACCTCGGCATCAAACAACACTTCACTTCGGTAGGCCACCCTCAGGTCAATGGTCAGGCAGAAAATTTTAACCGAACTCTCTTGCATGGCCTCAAGACCCGACTACACCGAGTTGGATCATCTTGGGTGGAGGAACTCCCCAGTGTTCTGTGGTCATATCGGACCACGCCGAGGTCATCCATGCAAGAGACCCCCTTCTCCTTGACCTATGGAGCCGAGGCTGTCATCCCTGCTGAGATCCTCACACCCAATCCTCGGCTGACAGCCTATGTAGCCGAGGTGAACGGAGAAGAGAGACAGTTAGATCTCGACCTCATCGACGAGAAAAGAGACCTTGCCTCAACTCGGATAGTTTCCTACAAGAACACTCTAACCCACTACTACAATGCCCGCGTCAAACATCGGCGATTCCTGTCAGGGGACTTGGTGCTTAGAAAAAACTCGGTCAGCCGAGCTGAACCGCAAGGGAAATTTGGCCCGAAATGGGAAGGCCCTTACCGAGTTGTGGAATCTAACCTTAATGGGTATTGTAAATTGAGTTACCGAAATGGCTCTCTAGTGCCGAGGACTTGGCACGCCGAGAACCTTAGACTGTATTATGCTTGAAAATTTTACTAAGTTATCACTTCAGCTGCTTAGTTATTTTTCAATAGCAAGATGCTACACATCCGTTATTAAAAAATAAGGGGGACAAATAGGGGACGAAGCAAGAAATTAAAGGAGCCGAAGTGAGGAAAAATAGATCTTTCATTCAAATAAGAAAAGGCATTACAAGAAGAATACAAAAGACCGAGGTCAGGAGTATTGCAAATCATCTCCCACCTCGAATTTTCACGTAAGTCCCTATGACTAAGCTTCAGCCTCGGCTCCCTCTTGGCCAGTTGCCTCCCCGGCTTCTTCCCCGCCGGGGTGAGTATCTTCTCCACCTCCTCCTTGCTCTTCGGCAGCCTCCTCGCCGACGTCACCCCCAGTGTCCTCTC
Organism: Coffea eugenioides; assembly: GCF_003713205.1. Classification (NCBI taxonomy): domain Eukaryota; kingdom Viridiplantae; phylum Streptophyta; class Magnoliopsida; order Gentianales; family Rubiaceae; genus Coffea; species Coffea eugenioides. Next base: position 43,034,626 of record NC_040042.1, on the reverse strand, counting down.
CTACTTCCACCTCGAACACCTCATCGAGCTCAGCTAACCATTTGTTGAACTCGTCCTGGACTTCGGCCAAGTTCCTTCCAACTTGGATGCCCTCGGCCATCCGATCGCACAGCACCTTGGAGTTCTCGTTATAGTTGGCACTGTTCCTCAAGGACTCCAAAGCCTCAGAGGGTAGATGAGCTGCGGCCTCGTCTATGGCCGATGTGAAGCCTAGCATGAAGGTCGGCCTCGTCAGCTGGCCGAGGTCCCCGATGAAGGTCTCGGACCTCCGGAAATCCTCTACAGCCGAGGTGCTCGCGCTCTCGAGGGCCTGCTCGTGGGATTTCTTCACCTCCTCTGACCTCTTCTGCTCTTCCTCCAGAGCTGACCTCAGACTGTTGGTAGTGGCCTCGGCCTCCTCCTCCTTAGTCTCGGCTTCTTGAAGACGTCGCTGAAGCTCGAACTTCTCGGACTCGGAAACTACCAGTTTTTTCTTCAACTTGGCAATCTGATATTGCACCTTGCCGGTGTCCTGCTCCTCAAGCAACTCACAGTACCGATGTGCCATCTCGGCCACAAAGGCTGTGTTGGAGGCCGTGATCACCATAACGCTTTGAAGCATCTCGGCCGGAGTCAGCTTTCTTGTGAACTCCACGTCCCTTGGCAAGCTGGACTGCATCACCAGGTTTTGTGCAACCCGAGGATTGGTGCATCGGTCGTTGACCTTGAGCGACCAGCCCGGACACCAATGCTCGCCGGGGTGAGATTTATCTTTTCCAGAAAACACTGGGGGGCTTTGGTAACGGTTCCATAGTGAAGACCCCGTCACCGCGTTGACTGGAGCCTTCAACTATTTGTCTCGGTCATGTGGAAGTGGAAGTGCTGTGGTCACCCCTAATGGCACCCCTTCCGGAACTGAAAAAGTGGACCCTGTGGCCGCAGCAGCCGAGCTGCTCTGGGTTGCCGTGGTGGGGGTGGTCTTCTCTACCGAGGTCTTGGAAGACTGCCCATGGGACTTCTTTTTGGGCGGAGGCGCCGAAGTCTCCCCCGAGTTCTTTCTCTTCGACCTCTTGGCCACCTCGGCCGAGCCCGATGTGATGATGTCGGACAACTTTGTCACTGCACAAAGAACGAGTATTATTATTTGCCATAGCCGAGGTAAAAGGAAAGCTATGAAAGAAAAATTACAGGGTTTCTTAAGTTTAATGGAAAAGAATGAAGGCTTGTCAGGAGGGATCGAAGCTCGGCTAATTCCCCAATCGACCAGCACGGCCTCGGGGTGGTCCCAGCTGAAGATCCGAAGTCCGGACCCCATCAATTTCTGGAAGGACTCCTCCTCGTGATCCCCCGCGGAAGGGTCGGCCTTCGATTTGATGGGCCTCCACCAAAAACCCCGTGGGAAGTCCCCGGCCGAGACGAAGATGAAGTCACGCTTCCAATTCTTTATGGAAGTGGGGGCGCCGATGACTAGTTTCGGGATGGTGTTGTTCCGGTTGCAGACATAGAACCACCCCTTATCTGTCTCATGTGCCTTGAGGGTGTAACATCAGCGGAAGAGGTCCACAGTCGGGGTCACTTCTTGATGTCGGCACAGCATCTCGAAACCTACGAGAATGCGGACCGCGTTTGGGACGAGCTGAGTGATCCTTACGCCGAAGTGGCGGAGCACGTCCCGGAAGAACCTTGACGTCGGCATCCTCAGCCCGGCCTCCAACTGCTGAAGGTAGATGGCCACAGTGTCCATGGGGGGCTTCTCGGCCGAATCGTTCGGCCCGGGCGATGTGATGAGATACCCCGGCCTGAAGGGATACTTCCTTATCACCTTCCTGGCCCTGTCTATTCCCATGCGGCTCCTAAACTGCGGCATCTTGCCGAAGTCCAGATTGGCAGCATTTCTTGGGGCGACGGGCTCCAACACCCCCTCGTCGTGAGGTATTGCAGTTCCGAGGTCGGTGTCGTATTCGACATCGGAACCGCTCTCGCTCATCTCTGATGACTCTGACCTCGATGCTGTCCCAGCCACTTCTTCCTCGGTCGATCCCCCCACATTGGTAGGCGCCGACCCCGTGGAGCTGGATGAAGTCGCCTCTTCCGAAGTGCCGGGCACCTCCTCGGCCTGGTAGCTCGGTTTCACAGTTTCCTTGTGGGTTTTAGCCGTTTTGACCATGTGTGAATGATGAGATGAAAAGAAAAATACTTACTGATGACTATGGAATCTGACGAAGTGGATGACTTCGGCTGGGATCTCGGATGGCTGGACTCACCTCGGCAACGCTCACGAATTTTGCAAGTCTGAGGTTGAGAAATAAAGTGATGGGCCATGCGGTGAAAGGGACTCCCTATTTATAAGGATGCAGAGGGAACTCGAAGAGGCAGCAGGAAGGCGAAAAGGCAGCCACGCTCGAATTTGAAAAGACGTGCTTCCCTCTCTCTTCATTAATGGCATGTCCTTTCAACTGACACCCTCTCTGCACGAAACGTCCCACTACACTACGACGTGACCACTCTGCTCACCACGTCCTGTCAACTGACCGGCCTACATGTCGCACCCCCACATTGTCCGGAACAGGCTCGAGTCCCAGACTCTGTACGACATCGGCACAAGAAAACCTCGGTACCTCCCGGACTCGGAGCTTCCGAGGCTTGGGGGGCTTATTGAGGATGCTCACCTCGGCCATCCCTGACTGGCCGAGGTGATCCGTGTTACCACTTCGTCCCTCACCTGAGCGAGGTCTTCTCCTTAACATGAGCCTCGAGCTCGGCCAGATCCCTGGTCGATTGTCTGGATGACCTCTGCACCTCAAGCTTCCATCTCGGCTGAACGCTGATGATGTCAACCCACCTGACATCATCCAGAACCAGTGCTTTATCTGAAAAGCACCTGACACTCTTAATGGCTACTGCATAAGACTCCTCGTCACCCTGTCGAGGCGGTTACAGTGTCAGAGTCAGGCCGCCTGACAGGGAGCAGAACCGTAATGACAGGACATGGGTCCCACCGGCATAAGACCTCCGTCCTACCATCCACTCCCGCTCTATAAATACCCCTCATGAACACCCAACAAGTAAGCACACTGTTCATTTAACAATACTATTATTTCTCTCGTTCTCATACTAACTTGAGCGTCGGAGTGATCCCAGGGGAGAAGCCCCGCCATTCACTTCGGACAAGCAGATACACCTCACTTCATCTCAGAGGAGCCTGATTCTGGTCGGTTCAACTACCCACCAAAAATCGCCTCTTCACTACACTTTCTTGCTAATAGTACTGCTATTAGTCTCCCTTGAATTGAAGTCAAGCAAATATTAACAGTCCTAGTCCTACCTACCCCTGCCAGCAGATTTCGAGATGAAATTCGTCAAAGCCGAGTTAGCAAGCGGAAGTAACCCGGCCCTTGTGATGGAGCATTAGGTACAAATTTGCCTACGTTAGAGCGCAATAGATCAATCGTACTCGTACCTACTATAGTCTATAGCAGAGCAGACCTGAGATCAAATTAAACCCGCCAACCGGGTTTTTTTTATTCTCATCATCAATTGTGATTAAATAATGAAAGGGTCAGCTTCAATTAAACAATGAAAATGGGTCAATTCAGACTCATAGCCTTTTCGTTGTTAGGCTCTATAAACGGAGAAGTTCTAAAAGACAGCAGGAACTATCTCCAAAGAAGAGGCAGGTTTTTCTCTTGTATCGTAAGTTCTCGCTCTCTTCTTGTTCTGCTTCTAGTCATCTACCCCATGGCACAGGCTACGACCTCAAACTTCTACAACATCCAACAACACACAAACTCGAATTCAGATGTGAGATATTATTACTACTATTATTTTCCTCAGTCTCGAGAATTGATCGTGTCCTCTAGCCAGGCCGCTTTTGCCTTCATTGTTTCAGTGTTGCTTAATTTTCTTCAAGTGAAGTATCAAGGCAACCATCAATCACCATTTGAAACTAATCCAAAGACCACCTTTTTAGCCGCTGCAAGTCTGCTCCTATATTGTCTCTCATACCATGCTGATTTGAGAATCTCTCAGAATCATCAGCATCCCGAAAGTACTTCAAACTACTATGCCTACTACTGCTACCTAGTAAGCAGCAGCATGGCATTTTTTGGATCGCTGTCGTTGGCGTCTATATTATCTCTTCTTGTCCCTGAATCACTTTCTCCAGTGTTGTATTCACTAGCCATTTTCTTGATGTTCTTTCGATTACCTGGAGCCGGATTAAGAAAATATGGGACTGGCTACGAGCAGTTATTGTCAGGAAATTTCTTCAGCGGCAAACAAGTACAGCACCTGGAGTAATTGCACGAACACTCGTTTCAGTTCAGTTGCTTCCGATGCCAGAAGATCGCATCATAGACCAAACCGATCTACTTCCTGTGTAATTTTAAAACGGATTACAACCAAGGATAGCGGAACGAACTATAACATGAATGCAACTTTAGCTTTCAATTAGAAGTTACAAATATGTGCACTCTTCCATGAAGGCGCGTTTCTGTGTTTTACTATTACGTTGTCAAAAAGGCACGCGTTTCTGTGTTTTACTATTACGGCTGTATGCGCTGCTAAATTATGATCAATTTGGTTTTTATAATTATTGTCAAGGTTACACGGGAGCAAATCATGACGTTTGGAGGACGCATTAATCCTAGTTTTATAGTGTATTCTTTGAGGCCGAAACAAGTTTCAAGCAGCTTGGAGGTTTTTTACCAATTTTGTCAGTATCGAGATGGCCAATGAGGCTGATCATTTTCTTTTCTTTTCTTTTTTTCTAATCAAATCAGTACTATACTATGTAGTATTTGCTGAAGATGATATGGTCTTCCGAGGCGAACTCCGAAGATTCTCGAACCCCAGGTACAAGCATTCTTAGCCCTCCCAAATGAATGGGTGCCATGGGCAGGTGTGGACTCTTATAGACTTTGTCTTTTTTTTTTTTTTCGAGATATGATAAATATTATTTTAAACCTACTTCTACTCTACATTAAGAGCAAGGAGTGGATCCAATGAGATCAATAGGGAATCGAAAGGAGCTGAATAGCCACCGGATCAAATAGCTATCTTTGCATTGATAGGTGAAATTTTCAAGAAATTCTGAATTAGAATACAGACCTACATCCAAGAAATGTTTTAAGGCTCCTACTTTTTTTTTTTTTGTCAAAAGTCATTCATTTTTTTTTAAGGCTCCTACTCGTGAGCAACTATTCTAGGAGCAGTTGTATTACAGACTCTGTCAGTCACTGTCAATTCGTGGTACAAAATACTTCGTTCCTCTCGCCCTATCGGCAAACACGTGGCTGGCCGTTTATCACACCTACACCGTTTCTTCTTGTTTGTCGTTGGACTGCAGGAGTGTAATAAGTTTTTTTTTCTTTTGGCTCAAAAGAGGTATCGGATTCTTAATAAGGATTGGACTGGAGGGGGTGTCACCAATTTCCATGCCTACCGATCGATCCCACAAAAGTCACATCACGTACGTAAGCCCGGATTTTCCTTCCTGGAAAATGTTCCTGCCCAAAATTGTCTCAAGCTTCCACTCAGCAAAACTCAGAAAGTGCAAAGCATGTACAGTTGGGCGTTTTAGCATGAAATTCAATTCTCCTAAGACGCCCGAACATATCAACCAATCCGTGGTTTTCGCCCCAACAATACAGTTGGGCTTCCGGTTGTTAGGTTTTACATTCATTTGGATTAACTGTTTTAGGGTGTTTATAAAATATTTTACTCTAGCAATGTAGGTGAAAATTTTTTACGGTGAAAATTGAAACTTTTATTTGTATCCTCATATTTGACATAAAACGTCTTAATGGACAAAAAGACTTCTATGTAACTATTTTCCGAGCAAGTCCAAAAGGACCAAAGACCTTTACCAACCGCCACAGGCAAGCAACTACTGAGGGGATGTTTGATAAATGGGGTTTCAACGCTTACTGCAGATTTCAAATTCAATTATACTCATACATGATGCTCGCTTAGGGCCAATAGGAATAAATCAATGGGAATGATAGGCCTCTTCTTTGGATTTTCTGATTAACCACCTTTACTAGGGAATCATCTTATTTATCCACCTTATTCTCCTTAAATGTAAAAATTAGAAATCAAAATGCCATCTTAATTACCCATCTTATTCTCCTTAAATGTAAAACATAAGAAAATAAAATGCCACCATTTTTGCTAGTTTCAACAAACGGAAAAGAAAAATGAAAAAATGAAAAAGAAAAATAATAAACTGTAAAACCCATTGTACATTAACAAATACACTACAGATTTTCATCAAAATTCATTATCATTGACCATCCTGTGATACCAATAGTGATAATGATTGTGAAATTGGAAACAAAAAGCTCCTAAATTGAGTTAGCGGGGGACATGAATCGAGGAGCATGAACATTGAATATCCTCTATTAGCTACAGATCCCCTCCTTGTCTCCTTCATATTCCCTAATCGGACGTTGGAACCAAATCCATATAATTTTGCTTTTCTTCAAGGACAATGGATACTACTAATTCCAGTCCACTAAGAGGAAAATTTGCATTTCAAACAAGGCCGGCTTGTAACTATCCAAAGAAGGCGTATAAGTGAGGCCATACGCCGGGTTTACTCGAGTTTTTCCGCTTCTTCCTAAATGCTCTCCCGCGGAATTGCGGAAGAAAAGCTCTTACGCGGAATTGCGGCTGCACCTGCACACTGCACAGCAACAAATCATGCACCTTGTCTAAGCTTTATCGCATGCAACCAAGAACACGCAACTAGCAATTCATCGACAAGTAACAAGTACAAGTAAATAAACCAAAGCCTCCCTGATTCATCGACCAATCAAGAACAAATAACTAACAACTATGACCCAAGACTGAATAAGCCCCATCCTCCCCAAGTCATGGAACAATTAAGAATTAACTACCAAGTAACAACAATGACCCAAGACTTTTTTTTTTTAGGCGCTAGTACGACCCAAGACTAAACAAACAAACCACATCCTCCCTAAGCCATCGACCAATCAAGAACTACAAGTAACATCTATGACCCACTAATAGATTAATGATAAGATAGGCTTGCTTTGTATAAATTCTCTTTTAGCCTTGTGATTTTAGTGGGATCGGCAAGACACTTGCTGTACCAGAGGAGATATTTTGGAAGAATCTGCATTTACTATGTAATAATAAAAATAGGCTTGGAGTTGGTGTACATAAATTTTCTGTCGACCTCTTTTAGCTTTATGATTTTAGATGGATCGGCAAAGGGCAGACACTTCATGGACTAGAGAAGCCAGCGATAATTCATTATGGCCTGTTTACATGTTCTCAGCTGTCTTCGAACTATTCCCTGTACTTCCGTGGATATTAAAATTGACTCCCTTTTGTCATTGCAATACATCGAGGATCCGGCCAAGTCTCCCCAGCTAGTGCGGGCTACTGGGGAAGATAACTTATGTTTATGTAGTTTTTTCTCTTTAGTTCGAATAGTCAAGGTTAGTAGGAATGCCTTTGCAAATGTAACCAGAATTTCATAATGCAAGAATTATTACTTCTTTTCTTCTCAAAAAAAAAAAGGAAAAATCTACATTTATGTAATAATTCATTTTAAAGCTTTTCTTCTTCTTTTTTTGGGCAAATTACATTTTACCAATTTAGTGTTTTTGTACGTAATCCCCCTATAGTTTCAAAAACTATACATAACCCTCTCATGATTTGAATTAAAATGTCAAAATAACGGAATTTACAATCCATAACTGATTCACCTATAATGCCAAAAATACTCCTATGTAAAGTTGAAAATTATTTATTCACCACCAGGGGGGGTTATGTATATATTTTGAAAATCATAAGGGGGTTATATGATAAAGTATTACATTATAAGGGGGTTATATGGTTAAATATAAAATCATATGAGATCAGTGTGTCGTGTATATTATGTTTATATATTTTGATCAATTTAGCCATTTTAATTTTTAAACAAGAGTAATTTCAACATTTTCAAAGGTTCCGTTACGAATGACTATTTACGTCACTTTGACACTTTAATCCAAAACATGAGGGGGTTATGTATAGTTTTTGAAACTATAGGGGAGTTATGTACAAAAATACTAAACCATAGGGGGGCAAAGTGTAATTTGCCCTTTTTATTTTCCCAGAATTCTTTCGATTGTAGTCAAAATGAAAAATCTGTCCACAACAAGATACTCCAATATGTTATGGACATTTACAGCAATCGAAAACTTGCTACACACATACAAGCATTAATTAGTGAACAGTGCACACAGCAGACTACCGCCCTTCGACCACTCTTTACTCAGAACTTTCTCACTTTGACACCTAACCCTGGTAGAGTTGCACGGCCTTTGGAGTGGAACCCTAGTTAATTAGTAACCCTATAAAAGAGTTCGCAATGCCTCAAACCACACAGGTACGAGTACGACATAGTTCTTGCTATTCATTTTTGGCTGTTAAGTTTTGGTTTGTGGCAGATATTTTTTTTTTTTGGTTATTTTCTAATTCAATCTTGCTTGCTCGTCATCTCATGCCCATTTCTTTCCTATATATATAGGTACGGACATCAGTGATTAACCCAATGGGAGAGCACGCAAGGACAACTTTTGTCATTCAGTTTCATGCTGAATTCAGGGACAACACTTTGAGCTACACGAGAAACATGAACATTTTTTGCAATCACATGAATGATAGAGCAGTGTCTTCTGACCAGGCCCTATTTGCTTTCATTCTCACCATGTTGCTTAACTTTCTCCAACTCAAGTGTCAAAGGAAGGTAGAATCTCCATTTGAAACGCATCCACTGACCACGTTGGCAGCTATTACCAGTTTGTCTCTGTATTGTTTGTCCTACTACGCCATGTTGAGAATTTCTTCCGATCATCAGCATTCATCTTCTACTTCCTCAAGATATACCTGCTTCTTGCATGGCAGCATGGTTGTCTTTGCTCCCCTGCTATTGGCATCCATAACATCCGTCCTCCTCCCGTACTCACTTTGCCCCCTTCTGTTTTCACTAGCTATATTGTTTTCACCGTGTCGATTACTAAGATCCCGGGTTAGTACAATCTGGGACTGGCTAGTAAAAAAAGCCATTGATGTCAGGGACAATTTCTGCAGTCAGCTACGCCACCACGAAGGAAGAAGAAGAAGAAGCCGTTTTTCAGTTGAACTACCTAGGCTATCACAACGTTCTGCTGGTGATCAAGTACATATCCTTCCCCTGTAGCTCGATCAAAAAGATGGACATCCTCAATGATTGGTCAATTCCTCAGAACGTGCCATTAGATCCTCCAACAGAAGGAAACGAGCACGACATAGTAGTATCTCCCATCGAGTGAACCTTTGACTACTACCTATGACCACATTACTGTCTTTTCTGTTTCCGGTTTAGCGTTCCCTTTTCTTGTTGCTTAATTAATGTTTAGGATCTTTTTGGTTTCAACCAATAATGAAAAAAATACAGAGAGTGAACCCTTGTCACTTGTTTTCTTATTTTCTTTTAGGAATTTTTCTCCTGGAAACCTGCTTCTATATCCAAAATGGAGATGGAATGGATCTATTTGACTGGACGATTTAGATAGAATAATGTACTAAAGACAGGAGTTCCACCATAGTCCCACCGCCAAATAATTATCACTGAAAATAATCCACCGTGACACTTATTGAATTTTGGTTCGATAATTTAGTAGTAGAAAATATATCTAAGGAATAATGGAAATGAGATTTTGAACCCTTCTCATTTAGCTTCCGTGTACAGGAGTTTAAACATGATAGAACATCGCATAAAATAAATTTGACTAAACAAAGAAGGAGACACTTTTTTTTTCTTTTTTCGTTGAAAGGTTTTATTGGCTTCGACCATTCTTTGTTTCACACGTTCTACCGCTGTGTTGAAATGCCGCGGTTAGCCCTCAAAGAGAGTTAAATGTGGGTTTTGGCTTTCACCCTCGCTTCCCTCCGTTGCTAAAAGCCTAAGATAACATACCTTACTTTGTTCCTTTTTTTTTGTTTATATATATATATATATATATATACTCTTTCTTTTTCATTTCCAAACAAACAACCGCACTAACATACTCATTTAGGCTTAGAAAACTGGAATCTGAAATTTAAGTTGCTAAATTATTAAGTATTGAATTGTTAGCATTTGAGCACATTTTGCATTAAATGATAAGTGAATAGTTTATCACTTATTTTTTGAAATAAGTTTTACTTGGACAATTTAGAGCCACTTAATTAAGAAAAATGTTATTTGCACTCCATTTTTTGTTATTTACATTCCTGCCATTTGTTTTGTCATTCAGTCTAATAAATAAAAACTATATGATTAAAATGATAGTGGGAGTGCGACATTTGTTTTATCATACAGTTTAATAAATTAAAACTATATGATTAAAAAGATAGTAGAGTGTAATTAACAAAAAGATAGTAGAGTGCAAATAACATTTTCCTTTGATTAATTAACATGTTCTAATTTTTGTCATCAAACACGTCTAAATATATTGAGGTCCAAAATTATTAAGTTTAACTACTGAATTGAGATAACAAATAGGGTCTCAGTTTGCACGATCGGATCTAAAGAGAAGAACAGAGAAAGGAAGGGAAAAATCTTTCCTTGCTACATTTGTTGAAAGCACTTTGGGGAAGAAGGCAATTGCACGTAATGAAAAGAAAGCACGAAAGAAGGAATAATGAGTGCGAAGGATTTTGACATGGTAGGACACTGATTTTGATTCTCTCTTTTTCTCCATTTGTTGGTTCTGATGGGATTCAGTGGTTCCATATTTCCATCTAGGAAGAATAAAAAAGGTTTGGGTTGGTCGTCAGCTGTTCATAAGTTCATACAAGTCGGATCAAGAAAATTGGATCAGAAGAGAACTTTCAACTTCTAAGTCCTACACCCTTTCCTGGACCTGGGCATTTTAAATCCTCTGTTCATTTGGTCCCTCAATTTCTAAAATTTTTTATTTTTTTAGGTCCAACATACAAAAGATTGAAGCAACTTGATCCAACATAAATCCAAACTATTGGCCCATGTGATTTCAAAATCACAATCTTCTTTACCCGCAATGTGTGACGGTTTGCACAGTTGTACATAATTAATTGCAAGGGCACAAAGTATGAGAAGGAGCCCTCCGGGGTTGTAGCTTGGTGGTAGTAGTCCAGTTGGATGAGTACCATCGTCGCGGCTTCGACTCCCGGTACTGACTTGGTTGGTGATGCTTGGGCAGGCCTCTCCCAACCACGCTGTGGGATTAGTTGGGTTGTACGGTAATCAGTCCATGAATCCAGATACCCACAGTGTTGAAAAAACAAAAAAAAACAAAGTATGAGAAGGAAGGGGAAAAGAATAGGGTACGAGAAGGAAGTAGCAAGACTTCTTTAATTGGTATAGATTTCAATTGTAATAAGCGAATGTTTCTCTAATTTAGTAGGGTTGCTAGTCTGTTATGATGCTATTATAAAAGGGCGTAGGTCCCAACAAAAAGAGGAAAAAAAAATTAAGAAAGAAGGTCATTCCTGTTCGGGCAGTTTTCATGTTTTGTACAAGTTAATAATCATTTTGTCATGCCAAGAAGTCCACACTCTTGATATCTTCATGGAAGGTTCGACTTAATTTTGGGCCTTAAATTGCTACTTATATTTCTTAATTAAATTAAGGACTCTTTTTTTTATTATTGAGGATGCTTGAGTGCTTATTAAACTAATTGTTGCCCTGGAAAGATACGCTCGATTACTTAGGTGTATCATTAACATGGAATTTTGGAGCAAAGTGCTAGAGACAGTAAGACGTTAAGAATGATTTTAAGAAATTTGGGTGTAAATTAACTATATTTAATTCTTGGCATGGTCGAGGTTGTTTCAAGTTCAATAACATAACCTCTTTAATGCTTATCAGATATTCTGATATTTCGTTAACCAATATTTGGCAAATTGATAGTAGAAAATTTGAATTTTGCGACGAGAAGAAAATAGAATTCAAAGCATTACAAGGTTCCTGCCGAAAAATGAGATTTTTTAGTGGAATATTACTAGTTTTATAATGTTTTAAGGCCAAAACAAATTTCAACAAGTTCGTAAATTTTGTGACAATTTTTATTGGATGATAGGAATGTTACAGATAGTGCAATAGGCTACTCTTCGCCACTAAAAATTTTAAATCTATCATTATCCTTTTATTATTTATATTATAAATATTTTTGCCGGCAAACTTTAAACACTTTATGAGTTTTTAACATTTTAAAACATACAAGTGATGATTGATGGATGTTTATATATATATTTATATATATATTTATATGTCTACCTTGTGTATGAGAAAAAAGGGAGGTGTAGTTATTTGCCTCTAGCTCTTTTCTTGTCATATGGTTTCCTAATAATTTGACAAGTAGTATGACTCTAATATTTTTTATCCCTTGCACATCGTTTTTTTTATTCCCTCTTTGTTCATACCAAACCAAATAAGTTTGACTCTTATGTTGTTTTTTTCACCATAATGAATTTTTTCAACTTATTATATAAGAAAAAGTGGAGTTACTGTAACAGTTCTAATGATTATCAAGTGGCTCCCATTCAATTTGACACGTGGCATATTTTTCATTCGAGAAAGCTATCTTCATTTTTTCCTTTATTCATTTTTTTTCTATTTACCTTATTTCCTCTCTCTTTTTTTTTTGGTTAAAGACAACTAAACAAACCATCATCTACATTGCAATTTCCTCAGTTAATTTCCATTATGTGCTCTTTTTTTTTTCTCTATTGTTTTAGTTGATGCATTTTCTTTCAATTTTGTTTGTAATTAACTAAATGAATGATTTCGTTGCTGGAGATCAAGGATGGATTTGATATTTCCTTTCTTGCTTAGTCTAATAATCATGATTTGATAGGGTATAATTTGTTAGTATTTTTATTATTAATTTTCCCTTCTATCCCTGACAAATATTGTGTTAATTGCTGATATTTACTCATATTTGGTATTTGGAATCAATTTCAGGAATGAAGCAGAAAACTACCAAAAAGGAGGGACTTTGTGAAAAATATGGAGACTTCTAAGGGTTTCAATCTTGGGCCCTTGAATTGGTGGGGGACCACAAGCTAGTGAAAGGCATTTGGTCATTTGGGCTTCAAAGAAAGTAACGTAGAGAGACTTGGAACAAGAAGTACTTGGGAGGCTTTGTCCACATGTGTGGGGACCACCTAGATAGCTTTTACTCATCTTTCTTTTGTTGCTTTAAAAGGGGACAACGTACAGAAGCAAAAGATATTAGGGCTTTAGTTTTAGTTTTTTAGTTTAGTTCTAGTTTTCTTTCTTTGGACTGGCCTCTGACACACGCCAGGTATTCGACAATATTCCCCAACGGGGAGATTTTCTCATGAGGCGTGGTTAAGCTTTTCTAGTCAAGGGGACAACTAAAGATTTGGTTCAACAATTACTGTGAGATCTAATTTATTTTAATTGCTTCCTTAATTTATTGGTATTTATATGTTTCCTGCTTTTAATTGCTATAGCTCGTGTGAGTGATTGAATAGATGCGCAATATTTAATTATTCATATAGGCTATTTTGCTAAATAGGGGTAATTGAATCCGTAATTGTTCGCTATCCCTATCTCAGTAGCAACTGGCGTAATTGGTTTTATGACAGAGGAACATACGATCTAACTTAAACAAACCCTCGTAGCGTGTTTGTTAGTTAGGATTGGGCCTTTCTAATTATTAATGCAAATCTAGAAATTAAATCCTACGGTCGTACCTAGGGTTGTTTCCTGATTAGAGAAATAGTCAACGGTCGTACCTTGGCTATCGACAAATTAAGGAAGGGTTGGTTGTTTATCGCATGCATGACAACTATAACTAATCTATTAATAAATGTGGAATTATCTGTGAATCAATGATCAGTGCCTGAACCATTTCTGAAGTGTACCCTTGGCTAGAGTTTCTCCAATAATTATTCCTTTTATTTATTTTCTGCATTTAATTTATTTAGTTAGCATTTAATCCAAAACCCCCCATATCTTGGACTCTAGAAGAAACGAATTATCCCCAGTCCTGTGGATTCGACCCTACTCACCGCTATATACAAAATCTGTATTTTTCTCGAGTAGGTACTTATTATTGCACAGGTTCGGCACCTGTCATGATTCATGATTTTTTGCTCTTACCATCTCTTTCTAGTATGTACTATTTAATATTTTCTTTTGTCAAATTTTGCTTCCTGATCAGAAACCTTTGCTTCCTGATCTGCATGAAAGAATAAGAAGAAGAAGACGCCTCCTTCCGGTTTAACTCCCTAGGAGGCGGTCACAACATCCAGCTGGTGATGAAGTACATATTCTTCACATGTAGCTCGATCAAAAAGATGGACATCCTCAATGATTGGTCAATTCACGGATCGAAATAAATTGTTAATAAAAAAGATCCTTCTACGCAAGTTTTTTCCTCAGAATATGCTACTGCTCCTCCAAAAGAGAAGAAAATGAGCATGCAATGTTTTAGGATTTGGTGGTGGCGGTGGCGGTGGGCGGTGACGATGGATGGTGGTGGAGGAGAGAAGAGAGGAGAGGTGGTGGAGGTGGTGGGTGGCAGGTGGTGGTAGTGAGTGAAAAAGAAAAATTTTAAGGATTTGATAATTTATTTTTATTTTTATTTTTGCGAGTTGTATTTGAGATTGTTTATATTTTTGTTGTTAATTGAACTATATTAGACCAATATCTCTATTGAGTGAACCTTTGACTACTACCTATGACCATATTACCTTCTTTTTTGTTTTCCCGTTTAGGGTTCCCAATTTTTTTGTATTAAAGGAGGACTAAATTAAACTAGTGAATCATCACTGAATTTTTATTTCTTTTATGCTTTTTTTGTTTCAGTTTGGACTTTGCAACGAAGCAAAAAAAGAAAAGGAAAAAAAAAAAAGCGCCCTTGGGTTTCATTTGAGATATTCTTCTTTAATGTTAGAAAAATTCTAAAATTTTTTACCGTCTTTCCTGTAGTTGAGAAAAATTATAATACCAATTAGAAGAGATCCGGAGAGGATGAGGGCAATTACGTACAAGAATGGCCACTCGAAATTTCTCCCAATTTCTTCGAGTTAAACCAAGTCTATCAATACTTGGGAACCTGCGTCTATATCCAAATTCTTCTTTAATGTTAGAAAAATTCTAAAATTTTTTACCACTCGAAATGTTAGAAAAATTATCCAAATTGAGAAAATGTTAGAAAAATTCTAAAATGGCCACTCGAAATTTCTCCCAATTTCTTCGAGTTAAACCAAGTCTATCATTACTTGGGAACCTGCGTCTATATCCAAATTGGAGATGGAATGGATCTATGCAACTGGACGATTTAGATAGAATAATGTACTCAAGATAGGAGCTCCACCATAATCCCATGGTCAAAAATTATCACTGAAAATAATCCACCGTGACACTTATTGAATTTTGGTTCGATAATTTAGTAGTAGAAAATATATCTAAGGAATAATGGAAATGAGATTTTGAACCCTTCTCATTTAACTTCCGTGTACAGGAGTTTAAACATGATAGAACATCGCATAAAATAAATTTGACGCTGATGTTGATGGGCAATTACAGCCACATGCCACAATTTCTATTTAGTTATAAAAAATGAATGCCACCAGAATTGTATTAAACTAAAAAAACTTAGAAAAATAATTTGAAAAACTTAAAATAAATTTGACGCTGATGTATATATTATAATATATAATATATATAAATATTAATTATACTAAATAATATGTAATCGGTAAAGAAATCTTGGAATCACACTTGGGTTTTGAACAAAACCCACCCTTCTACTAAGGAATGGAGAGACACCAAATTTTTAGAAATCATTCCAAGATTTCAATTTCCATTCCAGTGAACCAAACACCAATTATGGAGTTCATTCCATTCCCTCATTCCGATACTCTTTTACCAAACGCCCCATTTAGTGTCCTACCAAATCAAAATACTTCGAACTCATTATTCCTTCTTTCTTGCTTTCTTTTCATTAAGTGCAAATGCCTTCTTCCCCAATCAGTGAAGATTTTTCCCTTCCTTTCTCTGCTTTTCTCTATAGATCCGATCGTGCAAACTAAGACCCTATTTATTAGCTCAATTCACTATTTAAATTTAATGGTTTTGGACCTCAATATATTTAGACGTATTTGATGACAAAAATTAGAACATGTTAATTGATCAAAGAAAAATGCTATTTGCACTCTCATTTTTATTAATTACACTCCCACTATCATTTTAATCATATAATTTTAATTTATTAAGTTGTATGATAAACCAAATGGCACACTCCCACAATCATTAAAAGGCTGGGGAAAAAAGAAAATGGAATAGAGCCAATCAAATTGGAAGTTTTTTCCTTTTTTAGGGAAAAAAAAGGAAGAGAAACGAGATATTCAATTCATCCAGAGCACAATAAACCGGAAAAAAAAAACGAAAAAAGTAAACCACAAATGAAAAAAAAAAAAAAGACATGAGATTGATGAATGATGATCCAGCAGCAGTCCATGGTACAAAGAAGCTTGCTGAAGTTGAGACACGCTACTGACTGACTGCCATTTGCCTCCCATCCTATTGATGAATGAGCGATCGGCAGTTTGTATTGTTAGCGGTTTGTATTGTCAGTCCGACTCCGACTTCCACATGCACTGCGGAGTATTGTGAAATGTGAATCAGCGGACTTTTGTATTCCCCTGCGGAGTATTGTGAACCAGCGGCATTTTATTTTTTGAGTGCCATGAGCTGTGAGGAATCTCCTTAGCGGGCCAACAAAAACGTGTACAAATTGAGACTTGTTGCTATTCAAAAAAGGACCTTTTACTCGTACGACTGAACTTTCTATAATGGGATTTATGACAACCCCAACTTGAGAGGAGCCACCAGCAGTCATTAACAGCAGGCAGTCACAAGACTCACAACTCGATATTCATTTGTACCTTAAAATTGAAGGGGGCAAAAAAAAAAAAAAAAAAAAAGGAGTAGACTAGAATCTATCAACCTCCATTCAGGACAATAGAAAAGAATAAACTTGCTTTAGACAAGACATAAAGGAAAATATACCTGTACAGGAGAATAGCAGCATTTTTTCCCCAAAAATTAACAATCGGAACAGGGCCTAAGACCCCCTCGGGTATGTTCTTGAACTTGAGTCGGGTATGCAAAATTTTCTCGGGCTGCCAAAAAACATTTCGAAAAAAAAAATACCGTTCGGATATTATAAGGAATTCCAAATTTGATGGTCGAACCAACAGAGGCCATACCTTTTCACCTCAAAGTAATGGTTATTTGTAACATTCCTATTATCCAATAAAAATTGTCACAAAATTTACAAACTTGTTGAAATTTGTTTTGGCCTTAAAGCATATTATTATAAAACTAGTAATATTATTATTCCACTGAAAAATCTCATTACCTTGTAATGCTTTGACTGCTAAGGAATAATGGGAATGAGAGTTTGAACCCTTCTCATTTAGCTTCCGTACGTGTACAGGAGTTTAAACATGATAGAACATCAATTTAATTCTAGTCTGAAAAGCATGCCAATTTTTTTCTATCAACATCAGCATGATCATGCTGATGTTGATGGGCAATTAGTTATAAAAAATGCATGCCAATTTTTTTCTATCAACATCGCATAAAATAGATACGAATCCAGGAAACATCAATTTTATGCTGAGGTGAACTAACAGTTGATTTTTCAATATAACAGATCATGTATGATGCAAGAAAGTTTACAATTTTTGTTTAGGAAATGGCCGTGAAATTTGCTGGTCAGTATCGGACTTTTGTTACGCGCCGTGGACTTCATTAATGATTTAACATGTACTTGGCTAGGATACCTTGCTCGTTAATTGGGTTAAATAATTACCATTTAGAAGATATATCGTTTGGCAACGTAATATATTTTTCGTCAACTTAAATTTCCTAAATCATGTTTATTGCACTTCATTAAGTCTTCAGTTTACAAAAAAAAAATTATATCTTCAGTTCAGAAATTAGAAGTCTTGTATATGCAATTATCATAAATAATTCGGCCCTGTTCCGATTGTTAATTTTTGGGGGAAAAATATCAAGAACACATAACAAGAAATGCTGCTATTCTCCGCCTACCCCAACTTGAGAGGAGCCACCAACAGTCATTAACAGCAGGCAGTCACAAGACTCACAACTCGATATTCATTTGTACCTTAAAATTGAAGGGGGCAAAAAAAAAAAAGGAGTTGACTAGAATCTATCAACCTCCATTCAGGAGGACAACTGAGTGATAATTTTCATCCCTAAACAAGGGGGAAACCAGACTCGGTAAAAGCAATTCTTTTTCAGAATCAGTCAAGTGCATGACCAGTTTTCAATGTTGGAAACCGCCATGTTGACTATAAACTCAACAAAAATCATAATTTGTGAGTAATAAATCAGATAAAACTCTTGCCTGAAATAAAGATGATCAGGAATTTATTTGCCTGAAACCAACAACACAAGACACTTTTGTCTAGTTGAATATTCCCAATCCTCATGTGTACCTACCTATATCAAATTAGCTGATGTATTGCTGATGTATTTATCTGTCTGAGATATTTAACTACTAAATTCAGATCTCTAAATTCAGATATAAATAAAGCTAGGATTCGAAGTTTTCCTACCCTATTCAGATCTCTAACTCTACCTTATTCATTTATTTTCTTCTGCTGGCGCATATCTATATCTCATGCCATTAATGGATATCGAGGAAACCACTATCAGTACTAAAAGAGACCTCTATGCTCCACAGGCTATTTTCATCTTCATTTTCCCCGCGTTGCTTGGTCTTCTTCAAATTAAGTACCAAGGAATAGCTAAATCCCCATTTGAAACCCACCCAAAGACCATGGAGTTGGCTATCTCAAGCTTCTTTATTTCCTGTTTGTCATTTTACGCCAGGTTAAGGATTTCTGCTGGACTTCCCTCTTCCCCAAGAAAGAACATTTACTACTGCTTTGTTCAAAGCATCACGTTCATTTTGGGGCTCATTTCGGTGACATCTTTGCTCTCCTTCCTTGTCCCTGTGCCGGTTTGCTCGCTCTTAGTTTCACTGTGGGTTCTGATTGCAATCTCTCGACTGCTGCTATCCCAAATTAAAAGAATGTGGAAGAAATTACAAGCAGTCATCATGAGCAGATACACTAATCAACCCCGAACTGCAGCAGCAACAACGACCACTGAAGCTACAGATCATGATCATATCAGCAAACGCACGGAGGTGGTGGAAATGACTGCAGCAGCAACAACGACCACAGAAGCTATAGATCATGTTTCAGATCATGATCATATCAGTAAATGCACGGAGGTGGTGTAAATGACTCCGTAACAAATGATTCAAGTCTACATGGACCTTTAGAGTAAGTACTTCACAATGGACACATAAAACCCTCTTCCACTAAACCCCTTCGTATAAATCTACCTTATCGTGTAAAACTACATGTGCAGTAGAATGTGTGTGTTTTTTTTTTTGAGAGTCAATTGGGTCTCTGTATCTAGCCCAAATACACACACCTATACAGTCAGATACGTATAGGAATACACACGCTGTAATGTGAAACTGAAAACACACACAACAGCGCACTCTTTTTTCTTTTTTTTTTTCATTTGTGGTATACTTTTTTCGTTTTTTTTTTACTCGTTTATTGTGCTCTGGATGAATTGAATATCTCGTTTTTCTTCCTTTTTTTCCCTAAAAAAGGAAAAAACTTCCAATTTGATTGGCTCTATTCCATTTTCTTTTTTCCCCAGCCTTTTAGTCCTTTCAACACTGGTTCGTTGAAAAAGTGAATTAACAGAAGTGGAAAGTTTTAAATTCAACTGTGCCGTTTAAAAGATAAATAAATTTACCTGTGCCGTTAACAAATATGCTGCAGGTTTTTTTATTAAAATCCATTATCATATACCAATAGTGACAGCGATTGTGAAATTCCAACCAAACAGCTCCTAACTTGAGTTAACGGGGACATCAATTGAGGAGCCATTAGGGGGAAGTTTTCATGAACTGTATATGTCAAATATCGCTTTGTAATGCCAAGAAGTCCACACACTTGATATCCTCGTGCATCCGCAAGTAGTTCGACCAATTTCGTAGTCTGGTAGTTACCAGCAAATTTCGTAATCGATCCCAGTGTGCTGTTTCGCTGTGTATTCTTGAAAAAAAACTCTACACAGTATTAAAGAATTGGTCTGATCGAAAGACTGGAATACTCCTAAGTGAAAAATATATATATATATATATATAGATTTTTTTTGTTAAATTAGGAGCATATACCCCAAGCTCCATTTCTCCGAGCGATTGTCCTTCCTGCAAGTTGTTGCCGGTGATTATTGTTCGCTTAGATAGATGACCGTGAATTTATCATCAAGTTGATGAATTAATTTTAAGATTTAATGCTTTCCTATTAATGTAAAAGGATTGCCTATTTTTCCATCAATTTTTTTTTGGTACAAAATACTGAGCAAATATTCATTACATAGATTTATACGGGCTTTGTGTATCCGAATGCTAGCAAATGAAGTCGACGTCCTTATAACCGGTATTGTTAAGCTACATTTCATCCACACACACAAAAAGAGGCTCTGCATCATCTTGGAATAATCAATTGGATTCTTCAGTTTTGAGCCCTACTTTTGCCTTCTCTTGTCAAAAGAATTGGAGAAACTGAATAGCCATCCATGTTCTGACAATTTAAAATTGAGAAGGGTACATAATTGCAATTTTTTTTCAAAAGTCCTCATATATCTTGCTCGGCTTTGGATCTAGAAAATGAGAAGAGAAATTTGAACTCAAAACCTTTGGATCTAGATTTCCGCCCTAACCAATATCATCATTGACATTGAGGGACATACATTGAGGGAAGAGAATGATTCCCTAAAGAGACAATAGAATTTTCCACCCATTAATCGCCCAAATATTCGTGGGATTTGCAAAGAGGACGTCGAAAACTCAAGGAGCCAATGATAATTCTTTTTTGGAAGAATCTCTATTTATGTGAGAACAAAATATTCCTTGCAACATAAACAAATTTTTCAGTCATCTTTTTATCTTACATATGTCATATCAAAAAAATGCTATAATATTTTTTTTTCCAAAAAATTATCCCAAATAATCTCCTATCTAAATACACTCCAAATGTAACTAAATACTAATATGCTACGACTGTTAGTGCACATAAAATATGTTAACCAGATCTAAACGAGATGAATATCACTAGAGAGATGACAAACATATTACCTGGCAGAGGACACCTATCCTGAATTTGGGACATGTACAACTTTCTTTGATGAAGACTTTTGCTAATTGTCTTGAAAATTATTCTGCTTTTCTCAGTTCATCCTATTCTACTGAAATGGTGTTAATACCCTAAACGTTTATACACAACTAAAACCACAAATGCAAAAAAAAAAAAAAAAAATGAAATTCCAATAAGATACTCCAATATATATGGGACATATACAAGAATTGCACACTCGTTCCATGAGATGTGGCAGAAGCAGAACATCATTTCAAGTACGTGCGCCTTTGCCGCAAAATTTGATATATTCAACAGACTGAGACAGCCCGCAGACGGTTGAAAGTTTGACACCTAAGCCCTGCACTCCCCGTTTGACAAGTGAATTTTACGAGTGTTTGTCTAAAACTCTATTGTACCTTACTGTAAAAATTTTTAAAAAAATTTTTGAAATGTGTTTTTTTTTAATATTTTGAAGCACAAAGTCTAAAAACTTTGAAAAATTTTTTTAGATTACTGTAACTAAAGTTTTTAAAAAATTTATAACAGACAAACTTGATAAAAAACTTGGCTTCGCTTAGCTTAATTTGGGTTTTTTGTAACTTTCGTTTGTATGTACGGGTCTTTTCCCTGGCCTAAACATCTATTTCCACGAAACTTCAATAATGTCTTTGGTAGTCACTGGGGTACAGTAAAACATAGAGGAGTGTAGGACAGACAACAGAGTGTATGAAGAGCCTGATTAAAGGGAATGAAGTGTGAAGAAGCCTAAAATACAATGCACCGAAAGGTTTCTCCACCTCTTGCTACGACAGATTTATTTGATTCTCTAATCAAGAGCCTGAAAACTCCTCAATTTAAGTGATTGAAGAATCTAGTTTAAGCTGCCAAGATGCTAATCTTCTTTGGAAGAAATAACTGGGGATATATATTCAAAATAATACCTTGCTTTACAGGAGAAGAAGATGTGAAAAGGGAAAAAGATGAAAAGATACTACTGATGTTACCTTTTGGCATTGTTTTGCTCTACACACGAGAAGAAAAGATGAAAAGAGGCTATCCATCGACAAAAACTCAAAAAAGAAGAATACTTGAGGCTTGAAAGCCAAAAAGACCAAGACTGGTGTTAGTTACCTCTTGCATCTTTTTGTGGAAATGGCAAAAGTGAATCATTTTGGACATTGTCTAAAACTGAATTGATTCGCGAAGACTTTCCTGGAACCTGCAAGCTTGTTTCTTGGACCAAAATGTTTTAAGAGAATTTGGAACTGGGCCAGTTAATTATCATTCATTACCCGTTAACTAAATAGAAAAGTTTCATCCTAATCAAATGAAAAAACATCACAACAACAATCCAAGAACCTTAATAAGTCTTCTGTACATGGAAAATACAACGGTCCGCAACTCTCTTAGAATTACGGACATATCTAATTACCGTCAATAGTTATGCGTATCATCTTCCCCTGCTTAATTTGCTCAAGGGTTGGGTTGATTGCAGAAAACCCTTGCGCACTTCTACTTGAATTGCACTTTACAATTAATAGGCAGTTTACACCCTTTCTTTGGCAGACACTGTTTGGAAAACTAGCGGTTGACTTCAACATGTCAGCTGCACATTCATCGGTTGATAACATTAAATAGACTTTTAAATAATCACCGAGGCCAAAAAGAAAAGAGGAAATTAACTGGAAAGTGAAAAAGCAACCAGAAGCGAGGGTGTGGTTGCTACCGTCATCCACCACTGCCACCGAACTCAGCAAAGTAAAAACATTGGAATATTATTGTATTCTTTATGCGTGCCGTGGTCTTAAAAAAGTGTTGTACTGATTTCATTCAAGAAATTGTTAGACTCTTCTCTACAAAACATACGATCGAAAGTGAAGTTTAGCATGCTAACTGATCGTAAACATAGGATACCGATGATGGTGATCATTGCTGGCCGCTTCACCATCGATGATGCCGATCGAAGAACAAAAGGCATGGATCGCATTATTTTTATTCTAGTCTTGTCCTCCTGAATTTTGGTGGTACGTATTTTCTTCAAACTCACACTTGTCCCCAAAAGTGTCGAGATGTTTTTACAATTTTTTTTTACGCTTCATACTTTTATTGATAATTAAGCTGATGAGTTTACACAAGGATTGAGGGCTCCCGTACCAATTTACATCACAGATTGAACGGTAATCCAACACTATTGCTAAACTATATTGTTTACAAAAGAATGCAGCAAGGGAAACTCCTAATTCCAAACATAGCTGAGATGTTTTTACAATTATCCTCACTATTTCTACAATGGTGAATCTCGAACTGAAGTATATGATATGATGCTATTTTTTTCCCCTCTCTATTAAATGTAATTTACCTTATTCTGTAAGCAAATATTTATTTATTTAGTATTTAACTTTTCTCCTGTTTATATGAATTACTACAAGCCAAGCAAACAGTGATTGTGTACAAATTATTTGCCTACCGTATACGTTAATTAGTATATACATCTTGTATTCTTATGCATATTTTTATATCATTGAATGATCCGAAAAATAATAAATTTCAAACTATAGCATTGGTTTACTATAACAAATATTTATTAGTTGTCCTAGAAATCTACAAGCCAAACAAACATCTTATAAATCTAAATTAATATTATTGCACCCCTGAATAAAGATGCTAACCCCGCCATTGCTTATACCTGCTCTCTCTCTCTCCCTCCCTCTGCACCCTACCCATCTCCTTCTCTCTCTCTCTCTCCTTGCTCCCTCTCCTTGCTCCCTCTTTTGCCGCCTTGTTCCCTTGCGCCAGTTCCTTTTCTCCAGTTAACTCCTACCTTCTTGTTCTGCAAAATGGCCATTGCTGTCATGGGCCTCATGGCGAGGAGATATGCTTGGGAGAATTTTTCTGAATTAATTAAAGAATATATATGTTTTATTGGATAAAACTTTTGTCTAAAAAAAAAAAGCCAGGAAAGTAGACCCTTAATTGATTGCTCCATTTGCTGTGAGTATTGCAATCTTAACTTTAAAGCCATTAAACAATTTGTTCTGGGTTTTTCGTGGTGGCAACATCATAATTCTTAGTCCACACCAAAATTTTGAAGTAATTGTTTTTTATGTTCAATCCATCTGAACTTGGTAGGGAACTATTGGTAAGAGAAGCATGAATGCAGCTCAAAGTTGATTAAAACTAATACTAATAAATAGTCCCATGTCTTAGACATAAAATGGAGAATCATATCTATTTTGCTCATCATTTCGACAGCAATGACCATCAAGAT
The DNA here is from genome assembly GCF_003713205.1 of Coffea eugenioides. Classification (NCBI taxonomy): domain Eukaryota; kingdom Viridiplantae; phylum Streptophyta; class Magnoliopsida; order Gentianales; family Rubiaceae; genus Coffea; species Coffea eugenioides. The sequence continues at coordinate 43,010,121 of NC_040042.1, read as the reverse complement.
AGAGCCTACTGAATCGTCACATGAAAAATGCAAAAGGAAATCCAAATAATTCCCGAATTGAACTGAATAGTCAAATCGGCTTTTTTGTTGGTTGTTAGTTGTATACTCCTTTTGACCAGATTGAGATGGAAATGTTCCAATTCCCAATTCCCAATGCCAATTTGACTATATGTCTAAAAGTTGCGGCAGGTTGTACAAGTAATGATAAGATATGAAACTTCAATGCTTTTGTAGAGATAAGATATGATGAAACTATTGTAAATTGTAACTAGATGTACGCGATTTATGGGGAAAAAGAAATATATGACGTGATTTCATTTAAAATCTAGCTAGAGAAAATTTTCTTTTTCGATGGAATATGGAAAAATAATTGGTCCATTTGGATCCTAGAAAAAAAAAATTCCTGTCTTCTTATTTTATTATCTATGTAATCCGATTATTACCCAAAAAAGGAAAAAAAAAAAAAAAAGATCCTCGAACCTTGAGCATTCCAATCCAAGGCACGTAGCACAGCACAAGTTGCGGCAAAGCCCTCCTGTAGTTTGAGGAGGACCATGTGGTCGAATCCTAGGAAGACTTCGTATGGACTTTGTTCCGACTTCCGACCGGGACTTTTTGTTCAAAGAAACATTTATACTTTGTGAAGATCAACTGATTAAGTAAGGATTAGTGCATGTAATTATTGATTTGTCTGATGAGTGTCTCATTAACATGTAGTTCAGGTGTTAAATATTTTTTTTTTAAAAAAAAATTATTAGAAAAAGTACATAAATATGAATAACAGTTATTATATAATGTGTACACTCACATGACAAAATTAAGTGTATATAAATGTACTAGAAGAAAAATGTTTTAATTGATTATTTACATCCCAGAGGAAAGATTGTGAATTCAAGGCTTAGAAATAGGTCACCTAGAATTTAGGGAAAATTTTCTGATAGTACTTAGAAAGAGCAAAATACTAAGATGACAATCTATTTCTCAGATTGGTGCCCGTGAAGGCATATAAAAACAATTTATACTACTAATAATAGTAATCAGTGTTTCTCTTGTTTGGACAAGCGTAATAGACTATTATAAGTTGGGAATAGAAACCCGCACTCTATATATATTCATGGACCAATCGCGGTTCAATCTCATGACAAACAGCTATGACCGTTTAAGATCACAAATTTGTTCTGAACACCTCCTAAATGGCATTGGACCGGCGACAAAAAAGCATTTTGGTGAAGGTCTTCTGTACAACTTTTGTTTTTGGAACCCATCCTGAAAAGCATTGGAAGTGCCCAAAAACAAAACGACAAAGTGCATTTTAGTGTGAGACCTCTACTCAGACAATTTCGGGGTCAATTTCGGTGATGGTAATAGAAAGGTTGAATTCTTCCTATTGCCATCACCCAAAATTTCCCCAACTTTTATATAGATAATAATAAAAAAAACTTTACAAAGTTTTTTTATTTTGGGGAGAAAGTTGTGTGAAATGATATGGAGAGAAAAGGTGTAAGTGAGAGATTTCGGATCGAGATCTTCTACTTATACTAAAAAAGAGTTCTTTTTTTTTTTCTATTTTGTATATCCATATATACATCTCTCTCTCTTAAATGGTTGCTAAGATATTCTAGTTTATGTGCAAAAAGAAAACTGTACGAGTTAAGGCATACTGCAAACTATAACAGTTTGTGTAATTAAAAATCAGATATTTTTTTACCAACTAAACTTGTATGGAATGGATTTTCGATTTGTTCCTTGTATGTTTCTCATTGTACATTTGTACTCAATTTCCCGCAAAGAAAGTGCACCCACTTCTTTCATGTAGAAGAAGGGGTACTTTCTACTTCTAGGGTTTTTCTGGATCTAAAAATCTCGGGTTTTCCTAATTAATAAAGCACTAATATTCCTACAAACCCAAAAAAAAAAAAAAAACACTAATATAGTCTCTACAATAATCAACGAAATCAATAACAGTAGTAAATTTTGCAAATTTACAAAAGAGCAAGAATGGTTTTCCTCGTCAATGCTAGGCTATAAATAAAGCTAGGATTCGAAGTTTTCCTACCCTATTCAGATCTCTAACTCTACCCTTATTCATTTTTTTTCTTCTGCTGGCGCATATCTATATCTCATGCCATTAATGGACGCCGAGGAAACCACTATCAGTACTAAAAGAGACCTCTATGCTCCACAGGCTATTTTCATCTTCATTTTCCCCGCGTTGCTTGGTCTTCTTCAAATTAAGTACCAAGGAATAGTTAAATCCCCATTTGTAACCCACCCAAAGACCATGGAGTTGGCTATCTCAAGCTTCTTTATTTCCTGTTTGTCATTTTACGCCAGGTTAAGGATTTCTGCTGGACTTCCCTCTTCCCCAAGAAAGAACATTTACTACTGCTTTGTTCAAAGCGTCACGTTCATTTTTGGGCTCATTTCGGTGACATCTTTGCTCTCCTTCCTTGTCCCTGCGCCGGTTTGCTCGCTCTTAGTTTCACTGTGGGTTCTGATTGCAATCTCTCGACTGCTGCTATCCCAAATTAAAAGAATGTGGAAGAAATTACAAGCAGTCATCATGAGCAGATACACTAATCAACCCCGAACTGCAGCAGCAACAACGACCACTGAAGCTACAGATCATGTTTCATATCATGATCATATCAGAAAATGCACGGAGGTGGTGGAAATGACTGCAGCAGCAACATCCTGCTTAGCTGAAAAATAATGCACGGAGGTGGTGGAAATGACTCCGTAACAAATGATTCAAGTCTACATGGACCTTTAGAGCAAGTACTTCACAATGGACACATAAAACCCTCTTCCACTAAACCCCTTCCTATAAAATCTACCTTATCGTGTAAAACTACATGTGCAGTGGAATGTTTGTTGATATTTACTTCTAGCGTCTTTTGATATCACCTCCACTTTTAATCAAACTTGTGTATTACCCTGTGTTGATATTGCCTCCAGCGTCTTTCAATGTATACGTCTCTTCGACTTTCACATTCCTTTTTAATCAAACTTGTTTGGCAGCATTTTGCTACCTTTCTTGTTGTACGACGATTCAATTCTTTATTTTTTTTTCTCTCGATTTGATTCAAAATTCTTTTTTCCCTACGCTCCCGGAGCTTATAGGGTTTTTCTTCTTTTGTCGTGTTACTTAACAAGTGCATCTTATCAAGTAGGTTCTAACAATCCATCGATGGTAGGTTCTCTTAATCAAGTAACGAGTAGAGTTATACACAAAAGAAGTGGAAAGCTTTAAATTCAACTGTGCCGTTCAAAAAATAAATAAATTCACCTGTGCCTTGAACAGCATTCTCAAAGGAACACTTCCTGGGCGTAATCTATTATCTTTGTGATTTTAGGGTAAAGTATGGTACATACATAACAGGTCAGCCCTCTGCTTATAGTAGAAAAAGTAACTCATCCAATTGTCTGTGTAAAGAGAGAGAGAGAGAAGAAAAGGGCAAATATAGAAACTGCAAAGGTATGATATGATCATCATATTTTGTTGTTGACTAAAACGGGATTTTTGGGATTTCCCCCACAGATACTTTCATTAAGCCCGAAAAAGCATCTTAAATTCCTGTTACTAGAATAATGCATCCATAAAAGTAACGAGTCTTTGTCCATCATCGATCAAATCTCAATTAAATTGGAACTCCGCATTCATTAGTAACTTAGCTGAATTTGAATGTAAATTATGTAATGCACAGACTCTGTAGAGTAAATAAATCTCACAATCACGGACGAATGCTCCATGAAAACTGGAAATTTAGTGTAGTTTTAACAATATGTAAATTAAATTTCGATTAACCGATTTTTGGATTGCTAAAATAAAGTGAGTCCAATCGAATTTCGCTCAAAAGCAACACCAGTTTTAAGAACATTTTGGGGTACCATAGCCTCAGATTTAAAACAAATGCTGTCTAAATAATGTATAAGATGATAGTATGAAACGAAATTTCTGTCGTCATCGCAATAAAGATGTGCAAAGCTATTTTTAAGACTTAATGATCGACTCACTTTTGTACAAAAGGGAATGCCTAAATCCCCGCCTACCGGTAAAACTAGCACTTGCGACCTGAGCCTGCACGGTTTTAAAAGCCTCAGCAGCCCATAACTTTTATTTGATCTTTTTGGCCCAAACGTCAGCCTGCATCTGGTCCTCCATGTTTTGTTTTTTACCATAAGATTTTAAATTCAAAATCTCCCTTTTACAATACTTTTTATCTTTGTCACGTAATCTAAGATCCGTAATTAGTTAATGTAGAATGAATTAAAGAAGGTCTCTGATCACGATTTTCCACTAGGCTATGTATCATGAATTCATGAGATGCTTGACTGTTGGAGACATTGAAAAGATAACATAACCGATGCTCTGTCTCCTAGATTTCTGGTAGTTAGTTCTGCTTAGAATTAGTCTCCGATAGGTATATCTGTTGTAACAGAACACATCCTCTAGGCTGTATTTTGTGTTTAAATACTAAGGCAATCGCTAGGAAAGGGGGAGGGGAAAACATTATATGCAAGCCTCTCTTCTTCCTCACCTCTCTTCTACATGGTATCAGAGCCTATCTCATACGAGATTAGGTTCTGATCTGCAACATCCATGGCAACTGGAAATACTCAGGTTGTTCTCCCAAATACTCATGACCCAAACAGTCCTCTAACCTTGATCACCATCCACAACTCCATCAAACTTACCTCCACAAATTATCTCTCTTGGAAAACTCAGATCGAAGCCATCCTCATAGGTTATGACCTGCACAAATTCATTGACGGTTCGCATCCGTCTCCTCCTGCCACCATCACTGCCAACAATGCAGCTTCCCCCAATCCGGCATATCAGACATGGCTGAGACAAGACAAGCTTTTGTTTGGCGCGCTGGTGGGCACGATGTCACCCAACCTTGTTCCGCTCATTGCTCAGTCAAAAACATCTCATGATGCTTGGAAAGCCCTCGCCAACACCTATGCTCGTCCCTCTCGTGGACATATCAAACAAATCAAGGACAACCTGAAGAACATCTCCAAAGGATCACAATCTGTTACCGATTACATGCAAGCCATCAAGACCAAAGCTGATGAACTTGCCACCCTTGGAAAACCACTTGATCATGAAGACTTAATTGAGAAAGTCTTGGACGGCCTTGATGACACATTCCAATCTGTCATTGACATTCACAAACCCATTCAAAAACTCAACCTCAATGCTGAACTCCACCATCCCACCCTTGTGCCCACCACCGTCAATCAAGCATTGAAAGATCCTCAATGGCGGCAAGCCATGTCCACAGAATTTGATGCTCTTCTTCGTAATGGCACGTGGGAACTTGTTCCATCTCATCCTACCCAAAATTTGGTAGGGTGTAAATGGATTTTTCGCATCAAGTACTTACCTGATGGCTCTGTTGACAGGTACAAAGCGCGTCTGGTGGCCAAAGGTTTTCATCAACGCCCAGGGGTTGATTTCACCGAGACCTTCAGTCCTGTCATCAAACCAACCACTGTGCGTCTGGTTCTTAGCCTTGCGATAAGTCAAGGCTGGTCACTTCGCCAACTGGATGTCAACAATGCCTTTCTTCAAGGCACACTTTCAGAAGTGGTGTTTATGTCTCAACCTCCAGGCTTCATTGACCGTGATCATCCTCACCATGTCTGCAGGCTTCGCAAGGCCATCTACGGCCTCAAACAGGCTCCACGCGCCTGGTATCATGAATTACGCCAATTTCTGCTCACTTCAGGCTTTCATAACTCCACAGCAGATACCTCTCTATTCATATTCACCACTCAAGGAGTTATTCTTTATCTTCTTGTTTACGTTGATGATATCATTGTTACTGGAAACACAGCTCAAGCTGTACATCAGTTTCTTCAGCAACTCTCTATGCGCTTCTCCTTAAAGGATCTTGGGGACTTATACTACTTCCTGGGTGTTGAAACGCTTCCCCATGACGATGGTCTGTTTCTTAGTCAACGAAGGTATATTGTTGATCTTCTTCAAAAAACTCGGATGACTGAGGCAAAACCAGCCACTACACCTCTAGCAACAAGTCCGCCTCTTACCTTGCATGCTGGTACTCCCTTATCTAATCCTACAGAGTATCGCACCATTGTTGGAAGTCTTCAGTACCTCTCCTTGACCCGTCCAGACATCACTTACACCGTCAATAAACTTTCTCAATTCATGCATCAACCAACGAATGAACATTGGACGGCTGTCAAACGCTTACTTCGCTATCTCTGTGGCACGTTAGATCATGGCATAACACTTCGTCGTAAGTCATCTCTTACTCTTCATGCTTTCTCCGATGCTGACTGGGCCGGCAACAAGGATGATTTTACTTCCACCAATGCTTACATTGTTTATCTCGGCCATAATCCTGTATCTTGGAGCTCCAAGAAACAAAGAACTGTTGCCCGCTCTTCAACCGAAGCTGAGTATCGATCAGTTGCTGCCACGGCCGCTGAACTCCGATGGATTTGTTCTCTCCTCACTGAACTTGGCATTTCTATTCCCCATCAACCGGTGATTTATTGTGACAATGTTGGAGCCACAAACCTCTGTGCCAATCCAGTTTTTCACTCGCGTATGAAGCATGTTGCCTTCGACTATCATTTCATTCGTGAACAAGTACAAAACGGTCTCCTCAGAGTCTCTTATGTCTCAGCTTCTGATCAGCTTGCCGATGTCCTCACCAAGCCCCTGTCTCGCCAACAATTCACCATGGTTTTGAACAAGATTGGACTCACTCCACCACCGTCCATCTTGCGGGGGGATGAAAAGATAACATAACCGATGCTCTGTCTCCTAGATTTCTGGTAGTTAGTTCTGCTTAGAATTAGTCTCCGATAGGTATATCTGTTGTAACAGAACACATCCTCTAGGCTGTATTTTGTGTTTAAATACTAAGGCAATCGCTAGGAAAGGGGGAGGGGAAAACATTATATGCAAGCCTCTCTTCTTCCTCACCTCTCTTCTACAGACATTTCTTGGGTAATACTCCTAATTCTGTTCAATGTGGACACCACCATTTTCAACATTCTTGCGCCACCACCTCTGGGCTATGGCAAGGCACACGGGATCTTCAGTGTCACTTTTTGAGTGGTAATTCAGTACCACTTCTATATTTATACTAAGTGTCTTGTTTATTTAATTTATTAAATTTCTTCTACCATCACGTGATAAGTGGGATTGGCACTGGATTTGATACCGAGTAATGGCATAGAGAATCCCAACGAATGGCAAGTACCCAAGGTTTGGCAAAGTTTGCCGTTAATATTACTACGTGAAGGAATGTTTATAAAATTCATCGTTTAAGAACAGAGAGAGAGAGAAAGAAAAATTCAGGAATGAATCTCTATAAAAACAGTATTATAGAATAAATCAAATTTATTGAACGTCATCCCCGTCTCCAAACACATGTTAGAACACATCTGACCGCTCAATTGAATAATGCCAGAGTCAGTCCACCCATGAAATTGTAATGCATGCTTCGTCGGAGTTTGAAGATTACAAAAATCAAACACTCCCAACTGGGCAAAAGCCAAAAGGCCAAAAGATTCTATACAGTTTAAATTCTTTTTCCTTTAAGCCATCAGTTTTATTTTTTTTTTTGGAGGATTTCAACTGGAAAACACGAACCATTTGCGAGTTTCGTCATGCATGGACATGTGAGCCGTGCACTTTTATGTACTAGTTTATAAACTAATTTGCTGTTGGAGAAGTTCCACTTAGTTGCCAATGTAATCAATGTACTACGTTGCATGGAATACGCTCTACAATAGGAGTTTATACACGAGCTTTACTAATTAACTAGGATTGTGACTACTCTAGATGACTGACTGCCTGCGTTTAAAAATTGTGCTGAATATATAATAGAATCTAAAGTTTAAGAAGACAAGGAGTGGATATACCTTATATTTGGATTAATTTCACTTTGCACTTTGGACGTTTCCAACAAGTATCTATTTGCACTGTGAACTTTGGTTCTTGACATTTTGTACTTTAAGGGTGTCTCATTCCACCTTCTATTGTTTTTTCTTTAATGCCTTAAATTATTATCTTGGTTATTTTATACACTGAAGTTACAAACCCATAAAAAATTACTGCTCCATAATCTCGCACATCATCAATCGAAATCCACGAACAATATGTGGTTGGTTAAACAGCATGCTGCTGACTATGTTAGAACACTACGAACAATATTTATGTGGTTACACAGCATCAGTCGTAGAGGATCACAATGAAAAAACAAAAACAAACAGAAGAAGAGTACTGAACTCATCTGCTCTGGCGTACTTCCGCAATTTCTTTCATGCATGCAAGAGCTCACAATCGTCACTTAGCCCATAAAAATCATCTCAAGTCAACGAATGGAATGAAGCACAAGCCAATTTATATCTGCTCTTTTTTTAATTTTCTTTCAATGAGGTTTTTTGACCCCAAAGTAGGGATGTAATCGAACCGAGCTGCTCGCAATTTTTTTAATTTTCTTTCAATGAGGTTTTTTGACCCCAAAGTAGGGATGTAATCGAACCGAGCTGCTCTGCAAAAGCTTGACTCGAACTCGGTCAAACTGAGTTCGAGCAGTTCGATAAGGTTATCGAGTCGAGTTCGAGCATCCAGAAGCGATACTCGAAGGCTCGACGAGCATTATCAAGTATTTTAATTTTAATTATTTAATATATTATTATTATAAAATTACTTTTATACCCAAAAGAATTATCGAAGTTACAAAATATTTCAAATCATATAAAAATTTTAAAAGGGCAATAATGTCTTTTCGCTAAAAAATTATCAAGAAAATGAATTTTAATAACTCGAGCTCGACTGAGCTCGATAAGGCTCCCATGGACTCAAGCCCATGCGAGTCGAGCTCGAGTATTGCGAGCAATCATCGAGCTCGAGCTCGAGCAGCTTTCTTGCATGTCGAGTCGAGCTCGAGTATGGCGATACTCGGGCTCGACTCGACTCGATTACAACCCTACCTCGGAGTCATCCCCCATGAAGGAGGTTGTAGCGTATTTCATTAGTAATTCAAAACGCATGGCAGTAGGTTGCCACCCTGCATGCATAACCTCAGCAGCAATTTTTTTCCAAAAGCAGATGGTACTATTTTTTTTTTCTTCTGCCTACTTAGGTGATGCTTCCATTCTCCTTTTGTCACTCTCAGCAGTAAATAGTAATTGATCTCGAGGTATGCTTTATTGTTTTGAAGTAGTAAAAGTTATTTTTACTCAAAATAGAATCGTAAAAGTTCAATTCTTTTGGCAATCTTTTCTTGCATTGCAATGGCTTCAAATGCAACATTAATGATTCTCAAAAATTCCAAATCAAATTATTCTCAAGTCTTAACTTATATACAATATCAAGTGTCCCATTCCTTTGTCATGGAAAGTCAACCATGTAATGTTGGACAAATTGATGGCATGTCTTCTGCTTAATCATTTTTACGTACGCCACTGATCACAAACCGGCCAAACGGCCAACCCTACCATATCATGTGACTCACCAATCAGACTAAAGAGGATTAAAAATGCCTTTGAATTGAATTCTGATGTTGCTTTCAGAGGTTAAGTTCACACGGATGAGTGAAATGTTTATTATTTGATGCATCCATGGAAGATTAAGGAGGGTTTTCCTGAGGCAGAAAACTCATTTTAATTACACGGTCAACTCCCTGAATGAAAAAGCTTCCACGCACGCTCACTGCTAAACTTCCATGTATGACCAATAGAATAATATGCCGTCAAATTTCAAATTCATAATACAATTTTCAACTTACTTAGAAGGTGCCATGGCCAGCCAGGGACACCTTTTTTTTTTTTTTTTTTTTTTTTCCTTATCATTCTTTTCAATCATTTTATTACCTTTGTTGCTTGTGCTACAGAAAATGAGCAGGACTTTATTTGACACAGGAGACAAGCAGCCAGCAGGAACCAGATTTTATCGACATCCATGTCATTCCTACCGTTAAGGATGTCAATCAATCTCTGTAGACCAGGCACTGACAAATCTGATCTCCGGATATTGTAAGATGAACCAGGAATTGGAACGGTTACCAATGTAATCGTGATAGTTCTTGAATAATAATTATTTGCATCTCAATAAGAAATAAATGTGCCTTGTTTTGGATGTAAATCATTTTAAATATGATGTAAGTTACATTTTTCTTATATAGGATCAACACATATTGTTAAAATTGATTTACAATTTGTAATTTAAATCGTACATTTTTTTTCTTAACAAATCTTGGCCGTAAACCTTTCACGAACCGTTGCTATTGCAACAGTTCCTGCCCCAAATCCTGGCCTAACTTTGGTTAGGAAAGCTCACGATATATTTGCCTTATTGGCCAATATTGAGCTCACATAATAAATTGGATTTCAAGCTGAGTTTGGATTAACCCGAGCTCACTTTTTTAGCCAAGTTATTTCTTATACAAAAAACTAATCCAAAAATAAATACATTCTTTAAAACTATACCAACTAGCCTATGATCTACGTGATTTTCATCAAAGAACTGAAAATATTCTATTCCGACGTACGATTGACTATAATTGCACTAAGTATGACTAAATAACTAAGAAATTGCCGATTAATATATGCAAGTATTATTATAAATAGAAACGAAAAAGAATAAACTTACTTTGTGTGGGAAATCTTCTTGACCATATCAAAGTTCCAATGAGGTTCTGAGCAAAAGAAAAAAAAAATTTGTCAATGAGGTTATCAACGATGTAAGATGCTGAGGTTATACGTGATTATGAGCAATGACTTTTAAGTAATTTCCTCATGGGGTAATTAGGTGCTTAATTTGCCAGTTGGTTGCCATCCAGTTGTTCATGAATTTGGAAAAAATCCATGACGTCTTGGCTGAGATTGCCGAGCTAAGCATGGCCTAAGCTCAATGCTGCCCTTTCTTGGCTCCCTTGAATTGAATTCAAGCAAATATTAACAGTCCTACTCCTACCTACCACTGCCAGCAGATTTCAAGATGAAATTCGTCAAAGCCGAGTTAGCAAGCGCAAGTAACCCGGCCCTTGTGATGGAGCATTAGGTACAAATTTGCCTACGTTAGAGCGCAATAGAACAATCGTATTCGTACCTACTATAGTCTATGGCAGAGCAGACTTGAGATCAAATTAAACCCGCCAACCGGCTTTTTTTTATTCTCAATCATCAATTGTGGTTAAACAATGAAAGTGTCAACTTCAATTAAACAATGAAAATGGATCAATTGGTGGAAGCTGAACATAAGGTTCATACTCATAGCCTTTTCGTTGTTAGGCTCTATAAAAGGAGAAGTTCTAAAAGACAGCAGGAACTATCTCCACAAAGAGGCAGGCTTTTCTCTTGTATCGTGTACGTTCTCGCTCTCTTCTTGTTCTGCTTCTAGTCATCTACCCCATGGCACAGGCTACGACCTCAAACTTCTACAACATCCAACAACACACAAACTCGAATTCAGATGTGAGATATTATTACTACTACTATTTTCCTCAATCTCGAGAATTGATCGTGTCCTCTAGCCAGGCAGCTTTTGCCTTCATGGTTTCAGTGTTGCTTAATTTTCTTCAAGTGAAGTATCAAGGCAACCATCAATCACCATTTGAAACTAATCCAAAGACCACCTTCTTAGCCGCTGCAAGTCTGCTCCTATATTGTCTCTCATACCATGCTGATTTGAGAATCTCTCAGAATCATCAGCATCCCGAAAGTACTTCAAACTACTATACCTACTACTGCTACCTAGTAAGCAGCAGCATGGCATTTTTTGGATCGCTGTCGTTGGCGTCTATATTATCTCTTCTTGTCCCTGAGTCACTTTCTCCAGTGTTGTATTCACTAGCCATTTTCTTGATGTTCTTTCGATTACCTGGAGCCCGGATTAAGAAAATATGGGACTGGCTACGAGCAGTTATTGCCAGGAAATTTCTTCAGCGGCGAACAAGTACAGCACCTGGAGTAATTGCACGAACACTGGTTTCAGTTCAGTTGCTTCCGATGCCAGAAGATGGCATCATAGACCAAACCGGTCTACTTCCTGTGTAATTTTAAAACGGATAGCAACCAAGGATAGCGGAACGAACTATAACATGAATGCAAATTTAGCTTTCAATTAGAAGTTACAAATATGTGCACTCTTCCATGAAGGCGCGTTTCTGTGTTTTACTATTACGTTGTCAAATAGGCACGCCTTTAATCGAGTTTGCAATCCTTTACTTTTTTTTTTTTTTTTTTTTTCTCTCTTCTTGGATCCAGTTTCCAATCCTTGACTTGTTTTATAAAGTTTAAAGTTGACTATTCAGCCGAGAAAATAAGTGGTAATCCTTCACCTTCATGCGGATCAACCTTTTTCTCGGACAAGTCTTACTCAACTAGTTGTACTTTGTCTTCTTGTTGTGCAATATTGTTGGATATCCAATTAACTTTTTTGTTCTATTTTCAATTCCTCATTTTTGGGCATGAATGTTGAAGGCGAAGGGGAAAACTGAAAGAAAAAGACTTGATGAATCGAAAATTTTTAAAGAACTTCGATTCCCTTGCTATTTTTATTAGTAAAACGCAGGATCAAATTAGAAAAAGGTGGTTAGTGCTAAATTATAACATCTCACAATTTGTGTTGAGCGCGTAGTTTTTCTTCCTCTTCTTCTTCTTTCTTTCTTTTTTTTTTTTTTTTCCTTTTTATGCTTTTTTAGTACTTGAAACGTAAAAGTCAATCCAGAGTTTCCGAAACCAACTTCAGGATTGGAAAGAACCAAAATTCCAGTCTTCCCTCGAGACGGCAAAGTCTGCCATAAACGTTAGGTGAAGAATTTCACAAAACTCACCCAAAAAAAAAAAGGAGAGAGAAGGAGTCTTTCCCAAAAAAAAAAAAAAGGAATAAATCTAATTTTAAGAAAAATAAAAAGGATCAAATCTAATTGAATAACGATTATCTAAATCTTGACTATATGCAACAGCGTTATCATGAAGTAATGACACGTCAATTATGCATGCAATTGCTCTTAAAAGGGAGAAAAAAAAAAGCATAGAATTTACTAAATCTCACAGTACCTAATTAACCCGGGGCACCCAATATTTACAAACTAGAACACACCAGAGTGACCAGACCCATCAATTTAATAAGGGTTAATTTGGGAAACCTTCCCTGAGGTTTTCCCTAATCACACCTGGCACCCCTTAACTTTGAGAAATTACACTTACCACCCTTGGCAGAAATGAAGTGACGTGCTGTCCCAATCAGTAGCGGAGAAATTACGATGCTATCCCCTATTATTAAGGAGAAATTACGATGCCATCCCCTATTATTAAGTAATTCTTGCACAGGAAAATGCTGCAAAAATAAATAAAAAAATTGAAGGTACATTAATTGAAAATTGAAAGAACAAGATTGCTATATCATTTTTGGCACACAATATGAGTGCCATTTTTGGAGTATATAAGCCTGATGGTGGGCTTTCTTAGCTAATCCCACCTGAGCATATAGTTGTCGATGAAGAGGTGGTGATAGTTAGACGAAAATCAGTCATCTGGTGAAAGACAATTAACAAATGCTGTTGAATGCGAAAGAGGCTGGGGTGCTCTTGAGGTTGTGGGTTTTTCAGCTTCAACTCCACTAGAGTAGATAAAAATCAGTTTCACCTCCCACTTATACATAAAAAGAAAAAAAGCATGAGCTTTTTAATTTCTGCAGATTTTTTTTTTTGTTGATATTAAGGAATATGGTGAAGATCTTAGCTAATATATAGTATGCATGTTAACAAAATTGAGATAAAATGATGTTTTGTAGTGGTAATCAAACGAATATTTCTAAAACTACAAAAATAGCTAAAGGATTGGGGTCTAATTATGTTCATCCTTACTAATATTGAGTAGCATTGGTACTTAGTCTAGGCATGAGAAATACTTGACTATATATTTAGAGCTATGCAGTTAAGAGTCTGGTCATGTTGTACTTGGATTTCATCAAATTGATTTTGTAATCTAAATAAAAAAAAATGTCGAGAGCAATCAATATTTGATTGATGGATCAGTTGCTGCAATTTGCCCAAGGAAAATTGATGGTGAATGGTATTGGTATCTTGTCTCCAGGCTATTTTATACAGCTTAAGCACCCAACGGTCCTCTACAGTAGCATAGTTAAGAAATTTCTTGTGCTTATTGCACTTACCCCGTTTAGCTTCAAAAACAATATCACAACATAGCTTTATTTTTATTTTCATCTTGTAAATTCAAAACTCATCTTCCCAGCAGGGTAAAAGTGGAACAAAAAATAGTCGCTCTCCTATAAATAATTTTTAAATACTATTCTTACACAAAAGGGCTGACAATGTGATGAAAGTTGCCATTCTAAGGGTGGTAGGTGTAATTTCTGAAAGTTGGGGGTGCTAGGTGTGATCAGAGAAAACCTCAGGGGAGGTTTCTGAAATTAACCCATTTAATAATCCAGCCGTCAGTCCACCCATGAAATTGTAAGGTTGCTTCCAATTCCAAACATGACGTCTTTGGAGTAGTAGGATGAATCAACTAAAAATCTAACACTACCAATTAGCCAAAACACCACGAGATTTTAAACAAATTATATTAATTCTTTTTCCTTAACAACCTTGGAGTTTCAAGAAAATATGAGAGTATGAAATATGTGATGAGTGATTGAGCTTTGGTGAATAGATCCCTACTTATAGTTGTAGAATAGGATAGAGGTTACAAACATGTATGCCGCCTTATTTGTCTAGACATACAGTCATATAAGAACTGCATCATTTTAAATATTATCTCTCTCTTTTTTATATTTATTAATAAAAAGATAATATTAATGAATATTTCTTTGATTGGCCAGGTTTATAGGGACATATAAAGTGGCACAATTTAAGTGGATAAACCATACATATGTATGGATCAAATAACTCTAAATATTATCTCTTTAATAAAGAAATAATTATTTAGATATTTATCCATAATTTTGTCAAATCATAGATACATATGACATGGCATAATTTGATTGGTGGAGGCACCTCAACATTTTCAATTGATCAGGAAACCTCAACTTGACATGTGGAGAGATATAATTGGCCGTTTAATAACCAAATTTCTAAATATGCATGACATGTGCAATATTCGAATGAGTAACAATAAATCATATAAATAATTTAAAGACTAATAGTAATTTTCAATTCATTAAAATTTTATTGTCTACATTATCTACTACATATTCACATACTACACTATGAATTGTTTATTTATTTATTTTGTTTTAAGTGAAAATTCAAGCTTTATATGGGGAAGAGATAAGGTAGTAGGTTTGAGAGTTAAATGGAAATGGATAAATGTTTTCATGTGAATACATTTCATGATTAAAACAATGGGCCTATCTAACGAGTATCCAATTGATGGATTTCAGATATTCATATTTTGGAAAAGCAATGTTAATTAGGAAAATATCTAAATGCAAGATAAGATAATAATTGTTAGTGTATAAATATAAAATAAGATAATAATTATTAGTGTGTGAATTTTAGAGTGTCTATTGTGCACCCGTTAGAAAAAGCCCTAAACATTCATAACGGGTCCAATATTTTTGTCCTATAAAATGTACACCAGGACTTTGGAACTATGTGAACTGCGTGTACATGTCAAATGGAATTGAATGCAATAAAAAATTCTTTCTTTAGCAAAGAGTGTATTTTTGTGTAAATTTTAGTAAAGAATTTGAGTTTCTTATTATAAACAGTTTTTTTATACCAAAGCATGGCATGCTTACGTAGCCAATTTTCAACCGCTAGTGTCCGCGCCGCCTGCGTGATGGTTGATAAGTACAAGATACCCATCCTAGTTCATAAATACTTATATTGTACCCGCCTAATGTATCTTCCTACATATCATTCAATAAAACTTTTGTATTTCGTACATTTTAAAAGTATGTTGAAAAATGTTCATACTTTTTAATTTAATTAGCCGTATAAAATATATAATAAACTTTCAACGTATTATATTTCACAAATTATAATTTATTTTTTTTATTTTTAAATTTTGAATAAAGAGAATGATATACTTTTGGATTTTTACCAAAAAAAATAATAATAATAAGAGTGACACATATCATAATAACTCCAAATGTATACAAATTTAAGTAATAGGGTGATAAAAATTTCATGGGTTTAAAATTGCTATAAATGTAGCATATTAGGGTAATACATATTAAAATTTAACGCATGAAATACATCTTAACGAGTTCCCACAAACAAATCCAAAGTTTAATTACCTGACAACAAGATGCACTTATCTAAGCACGAAAAGTAGACGACGAGCATACAACACGTATCCACTAGCATCTGTTTGGAGGGCGTCTATCTGGAATATAAATGTTAAGCCAAGTAGTATTGTAGTAATTGCCTTTCCGATAATCCATCACTCTCGTACCATCTGTGGTGTTGTTTTCCCTCCCGTCCTTGTTCGAACGTCAAATTTTCAGACGAAGGGAACCCCCCAAGCTACTTCAAGTAAATGTTTTTATCATAGTTATTATTAAACCCGGGGCCAGACGGGACCAAGTCTTCTAAGCTAAAGGAAAACAATTATGGGCTGTTAAATAAGGGGCACATCATGCATTCAGTTACTTGAACCACAGCAAATCGGAGTTCACTAAAAAGTTTTCCAGCCTCACGAAAGCAGAAGAAATAGTAAACGAACCATCTCCATTTCCTGCACGCCATGTATTCTCAACAGGGCAAGTTTCCAGAAATCACACTTCGTTCATTTACCAATCTCTGGTATCTGCTAATCAACAGAGCCCTCTTTCAAAAGCACTCTGGGATGGCATCACAGTTGGGAAAAGCATCTAATATTTATCATGCTGTGAGGCTACGATAAGCAGAGGGCATTTTACTACAAGGCTGTGATTAGAGAAAAGCATCAAACCTTCAATTCTTCCTGCCATAAAATAATAACTCCCAAGTGCAAAATATATAAGAGATTGTGGGCGGGAATAAAATGTCACAAAAATGCTAAAGATTTAAATTCAAATAATTTTATAAAGTAGCTAAAGCATACAAAGTAACATTACTGACTACTTAAACATAATCTAACAGCCCCAGAAACCAACCTTATTATGCTGATCCAACAAATAAAACTAATAAACTTAAACCATGCTAAAAACTAATCCTACGTATAAACAGAAAGCCAACAGGCTCTGAGATATTCTATGCAGAAGAGAGTACTTCTCTAGACTGCATGAATAGCACTATGGCTTGAGTTCATGCCTGAAGTGCCAGAAGAAGGATTTGCATGGAAAGCTGACTGCCTCGAACCATCGGCCAATTTTAAAGATAGAGGAGGTCTTCCATCTCCAAGTGAATCCCCTAAGCTAAGTTTCGACATGCCAACCAGCTCATCCACATTAATTGGGCTCTTTGAATGAACTGCTGTTGGTTTGACCACTTCATGGCTCTCTTGTCTTGTTGGCTCTGTGCCATAGCCCGACCACATTGGGAATGCCACTGGGAAAAAAGGAGCAACATAAGTAGGATAGACAACTGGATAAGAGTACTGTGAGCTATCTGGCTTAGGAGGCACAGCTTCAACGTCATTGGAATTTGCAGAATCTACTGATTCAACCTCTTCCTCCATAGCAGCAGTAGGCAATTCATTGTTGCTTTGTGTCTCAGCTTCAGGAGGATTTCCAGAGAAGAAATCTCTAGAAACCATGGGAGCATCGGCCGACTACATGTGCAAGGAAAAAAAAATGAAAATTCAACATTCTTATACTCTCCTAGAAACATATAATACAAGTAAAACTACTAGGCTATCATTTCAGTTAAATACATAGGATGCTTTTGCAAGAAAAATTTACAATAGCAGAGTCTCAAAACACTTTCCATGCATTTCTCAGTGAAAGCATGATGTACATATGCTATACACCAAAAAGTGCATCTCTCCAGACCATTTGACCAACCTAACAAGCATCACAACCTAAATATTGTCTAGTGCCTATATGAGACTTGCAATACTTTCTAAATATTAATTATTGAAAAGGTAGCAGAAACTCCTCCAGAAGTAATGCTCTCTGACAGAAGATTTTAATAATCCAGGACCACAAGAATTACTGCAATTTTTTAGACAATTTACTTGTGTAATATTCTACTACTAGAGATAAATAATATGCTTACTTCATCAGGCACAATATCAAAGAGGCTGGAGCGTCTTTTTCTCCTGGATACATTACTTTGCCGGATAAAATATTTCTGGGCATGGCTGGCTACCTGGGTAGGTGTTCTAGAAATCACATAATTACGTGCAATCCCACGCCAATCACCTTTACCAAGCTTTTGTAAACCAAGCAGAAACATCCGATGTTCCTCCTCAGTCCATGGAACACCTGCAAATCAAATTGTACAACTAATATGTTAAGTCATCTTCAACCAGTCACACTAGTGATTGTAACAAAGACAAACATGAACAATAACAATTAGATCCCTAGCAAGAAAGCAAACAACTCCTTCAGTCATGCAAAAAATGCAAGTATCCTCGATAAGAGTCATTTCCCCATCTTCCAAGTAGGGGCTATATCCACAATAAAAACATTCACCATTTTCTCCAATGATCTCTGAGCAGGCATTCTCTGTTCTTCAGGATAGCAGACTTCATTTAACAGTATGCTTTTCATCTTCTGTACCCCTTCACCTCTTTGCACGATCATACGTAATACATGCAGTGCACCATACAACTCAATACTTAATGGGATCATCATTAAATGATTATAAAAGAAATTGAAGTTGAAAATTGCTGCAATATTGATACTAGAATCACATCGAGTGGCCGGTGTCCCCAAGCAACTTACATGCAACAAAAAGTATTCAATCTTGAAGTTCAAGTAGCAAGCAAAGTAGCAAAGAATTTGATTCATCCTAGATTAAAAAAGTTGACCAACTCGAAAACATGAAGTTCACAGATTATAGGTTGACTAACAACAAGACTGACTCCTGAAACGCAATTTGATATCTCCGCAGATAAATTGCTTAGACCAAAGTTAGAATCCAAAACTGCATCAAACTCAAAACAAACGTCAGTTCAGGGATCTCTTTTTCGTTGAAAAATAACAATCTTGCCTGATTTGTGAAAATACATAGAACTCAATGGATATTCTAGGCATGTTGTTTCATTTTTTTTTTGTCATTTCAACAATCTTAGACCTATAAAACATTACAATTTATTCAACTTGTCCCTGTAATCAACAATTTGAATATCTCAAGAGCTCCTGAAAATGATCCAACCCACTGTCCTGATTTTTCAGTCTCAGCATAATGTCCCCCATTCTCAACCAAAAGAAATTTTTATTTCTTTTGCATTCTTAGTCCTTTCCAGGTAGTCAGACAAAAATAACCATTTAAATATGCAAATAGTAGGCCATAAATTTGAAAAGATAAGAACAAAAGAGTTTCTCCAACTTCCTTCTTTGCCATTATCATTCAAGCTCACCAGCAACTTCAAGCTGACTCTTGGGAAAAGATGATAACAACAGGCAGGACATTCCATACACAAATAAATGCTATTGCATTTGAGCCTAAAATTATCAGCAGTCAGAAGCAAAAAGTTGCCTAGCATTAGTTCCCCGGCTTTCCAATAAGCTTCAAAACCCTCACGCGTATCAAAACCCATAACGCATCAATACAATTGCACAATCTTACAGTTCCAGACAAAATCCGGAAAATCTTTAAATCTCAATAACACAAAATGAAAAGTTACCTAGCATGATAGTCTTTTTTACAAACCAATTGTAATAGAGAAACTAATTACACCGCCGGCACCACCATAGATCCAAATTGGTACGAATATCAAAAGACAAATAAAACAAAAAATCAATAGAAAATAATTGCCAAAAAAAAAAAAAACCTTTCTTTCTTTCGCGGCTGGATGAAGACCCGGCAACAAAATCTTCAGAAGCATAACCATCGGCGGCGGCGGCGGCAGAGGGATGATCAGGGGTGTCGCCCGGAGAATCATGAGCAGCCAATCCATTTTGAGGAGTAGCACTACCACTACCACTACCGCTACTACTATAGTGGGACAAGTTACCCATACTAGCACTCTTTCGGATCAACCCATCAGTTAATCGGACCCCAAATAGCTTCACGCCCCTGTTCGGACACGTCCTAGAATTATGCCCGTTTTGGCTGCAATGTGAACACCTCCTCGTCATCCTCGAAAGACAGTATCTCACTAATTCTTATCCTTATTCACCTGAAATTCGATCAGACCCGGGTCGTATCAGGATTCGAAATTTTCCCGGACTACCCAATTCGAAACGCC
Organism: Coffea eugenioides; assembly: GCF_003713205.1. Classification (NCBI taxonomy): domain Eukaryota; kingdom Viridiplantae; phylum Streptophyta; class Magnoliopsida; order Gentianales; family Rubiaceae; genus Coffea; species Coffea eugenioides. Next base: position 42,989,814 of record NC_040042.1, on the reverse strand, counting down.
TATCCTGAGCAGCGAAGTTCGGATTTTTACATGATCTGGGAGATGGGTTTTTGATGAAGATAAGCGGGTTCCTTTTGGTTTCTTTTTCTCGGTAAAGATTGATTGAAAGAATGTTTTCTCTGCGTGTTTTAGTGTGTGTTTTTGGTGTAAAGGGAGAAATGGAGAGGGGTGGATACAGATAATGAAATAGATATAGAGAGAGAGAGAGAGAGGACAACAAGGCAAGGAGTACAATATAGGAGGGGGGAGAAGATGATGAGGTTATTAAATTTAGGTCAAGAGATACATAAAAAAGGTTGGAAAATGATTTGGCGTGGGAAGGCTTATGTGGTGGCCTCACAGGAGCCGTTGGTTTAATTTCTACATTTTACATGAATATATTTTTTAATTATTTTTTCATGCATATCAAATTATTACAGTGTCTTTTTTACAAAAATTTTAGAAAATTGAAATCCATTTTTCTTTTTTTTCTTAAGTTATGATAAAGTTTTCTTTTTGGATTTTCTTTCCTCGTCTTTATTTTGATTATCTTTTGAAAAATCTTTCTATTTATTTTGAGCAATAAAGCTACCCTTAGTTATTGTTGAAAGTGAGGATAGTGAAAGAAGAGAAGAAATGAATGCTGCCTCGATGGACATATTATTTAAATTTTGATAAGATTATTTGTATTTCATCATTTTTATTGATAATTGACATTTGGAAATAACTCAAATTAGTTGCCCATCTTTTCATTAATATTACGAACAGAAGAAGTAGATATTTTCACACTTCTTTGAATTATTTAGCTTTCTTCTTTCATACCGTAAGAAAATTATTTATTTTGAGTTAGAGAAATTTTTTTTTTCCTCTTAAGGGGCAATGGGATTTAAAAAATAAAGAGAGAAATGAGGGATTGAAATCTAGAATCTCTAAAATTTAGGACTTCAACCTAAGCTTTCGAGCTGGACAACTTATGTACTGATGTACATAGATTCTTTGATTGGATAGTGTAGCCTCAGTTTGATAATTTTCGATCTTAATGAATTGTCTGGTCTAGTACCATACCCTTTGCGATAGATACTTCAAATCTAGAGCTAAATCCTTCAAAAAAAAGAAAAAAATCTAGAGCTAAATCAAACCAGTTGACAATTTGTCATTTAAAACACTGGAAAGGATAATATAATAATACATTAATGCCATCCAAGAAAAGGAAAAAAGTCGTTTCATCCTTCCCTTGAGCAAACAAGCTTTCTTCTACTCTATGCAACAAGTTATTTAAGGCGGGTTGGTTAGGGATCTCCTCTTAATTGTTTATCAGTGTACCAATTTCAGATTTTGTTTTGCTTACATCATATACACAATTTTCAATCAACTTTTTATTTCACATACATCACATCACAAAAAGTACTACGGTAATTATTTCAAATAAGTATTTCAAATAACCTCCTTTCCAAAAAAAAAAATCTGTTTGAAAATAATGATCTTCCTAAAAACTTGTTTATGCTTGGATGACCATTTCAAACCTCCCCGTTTGGCAAGTGCATTTTTTGGGTATTTGTCTAAAACTTTACTGTAGTTCACTGTAAAAGTTTTTAAAAAAAATTTTTGAAGTGTGTTTTTTTTTTGAATATTTTGAAGTGTATAGTTTAAAAATTTTAAAATTTTTTTTTAGGTTACTGTAGTTAAAGTTTTTAAAAAACTTGTAGTAGACAAACTTGACAAAAAACTTGTCTACCAAACAAATTTATTTGGTTTTAGACTCATAAAGTTATTAGAGTCTATTTGATTGAAACAAAATAATTTCGTTGACAATTTGACTAGTAATTATGGTGTCTATGTCTATAACTACAAGAGAAATGTGTGTGGAGTAAAAAGAGAAATGCATACTCTCTTCTTCTTGGAATTCAATTACCTGTCCAAACCCTCACGGGAGATGTCATCTTTAACCCCAGTCAAAGGCCACAATTATATGTCACCATGCGTTTTGGAAGTTACGTTTGAGAACTGGGTCTGCTTTTTTAGCCCACCATCTCACCAAGAATGAGGGAAAGTGATGATACACTTTTGACAATGATATAATATACTTTTCCATTTTCCTAAACACACTTGAGATATGAACAAATCCATCCCAATCAACTGTAGATTACTTGAACATGAACTCAAAACATTAATGAGCAGACGCTATCAAAATCTCACACGGGTTCAACCCCTGCAAGTTGAGCGTTCCAAAATTGAAAGCCCGCTTGCTTCGGATTTTGGATCTGTCTGCAACAACTTTCTTCATATGATTATTTATAAATATATAGAGTAAATTTTACATACACTGACAGTGTTTACACTATCATCGTTTGATTCATGACATGTATATAAAAATTAAATTTTATATTCAAATTTTATATAGTTGTCATTTGTCCAACGTTGATAGTGTATACACTGTCAGTGTAGGAAAAATTAATCTAAATATATATATATATATATATTTGCAAAATTGACAATAAAAACTTGTGTTACTCCTAAATCGTTTCAAGACAAACATGGGAAGGTATGATTAAAGTTTTCGTGCAACATGTGAATGTTGTATTACACGGTTTGATTTCCATTTGAATACTTTTGTTGTGCATATAAATTTTGTTAGCAAACACAGACAAAATGTATGCATAGAATTGTGTCTATAAATTTATACTGCTAAATTTTCGAAGAATGTTGAACATGAAGTTGCCTGCCTGCCCCAATACCTATTGACAAGTGATAACGTAGCGCGACTTCCCCAAGGTAGTTGCCTAGGATCACATCTGTTCACGTGCCCGCTGCATTGACTCCAATTTGGCCGGATTAAACATTCGGTTTGTCCACCGGCGTCCCGACATACTCGTTAAGATATATTTCAGGTGTTACATTTTTTAAAATATAAAATTAATTAAAAAAAATAAATATATAAAAAAATAGATAATATTAAATAGAGAAAGTATATAAATATAATAAAAAATAATACTTATTAATATATATATATAATAAAATAAATGAATATTATGCGTGCTAACGAGCGTCCTAAAAGCACCAATAGAAGAATCCTTAAATATTCCCTTAGGATCGCCTATCCTTCTAGAGTCTAACACTGCATTGGATTTCTTGCTAAAAAGAAAATGACAAGTTATGCAGGAAGAGGTAAATGCATTGGTTTAGGAGTAAAGATTTTGACCCTAACAAACAATCAATTATTGGAGAAGTCAGCCTTGGGGTTAATGACTATACACTGTTTTTTAAAAGCTTTTACATGATAGTAAAAGGAATCTTCTTGTCCTTCATGGGGATGGATTGGATAGGCATGCAACCGAGGATTACTAATTAATGGGGTTGGATTGGATAAGATAGTGACGCAACATGGTAAAAAACAGTAGAGTAACCATCGTTACTATTGTAAATATCGGACGAGTAATTTACTAATTGATGGCCATTCTATCCCAATGTCTCTGTTTTCTCTTTCTCCTTTCTGTTCTTAGCTATGAGGGGAGTAAAATGTCTACTTTCAATACATACTTCTTGTTAGGGGAAAAAGAAGAACAGAAAATGATACTTAAACTAGGCAATATATACAAGTATTTTCATATGGAAAACTTTGAAAAGTAGAAGCAACTTAGCATGGTACAAGTCATTTATAGACTTACAGGTCAATAAAAATTACTGAGCTTACTTTAGCTTATTGCAAAAGATTTTGGACAAAATGACAAATTCGCTCAAAATTATTTTTCTAGCAGACGTCTAATGGGCATTTATTAATATATCTAAATCACACCTAATTTTATTATGCAAATACACACACTAATAATTATTATCGTCTCTTATATTCATGCACTTCTCCTAATTAACTTTATTTTTAAAAAAAAAATTAATGCCTAAATCACGTCTCAACAAACGTAATAATCAAGTAAATACCTGAATTAGACAAATCATTCATTAATAACCAAGTAAAACAACCTCTCTCGCCACCTTCTCATGTTTTACTATGAATGTTTGCTACGACGTCGTGAGCAGTAGAGAACACCAACAGATTTATGGTGCAATATTTTGGTTTACATGGTCGGTGAGATTTTTGTAATTTTGCGTGGGGCGGACCACATGGGTGACGTAACTTACTGAACAAGGTCACCGTATATTCTACAGTGGAACCGAATAAATGGAGTATCTTATCATTTACTTACTTAAAAGGGGATCTTAAAAGCAAAAAAAAAAAAAAAAAAACCTTATCACCAACTTTATCCAAGTTCGGAGGCGCAGCCTTTTATCTCCATCCGATTATTATTTATTTGTCGGACCCCACTGGGTATGGTCAAAAGTTGGTGATAATCAACGGATTATATTAATTCGCAAAAGGTTATCCTCAAACTCGAGCATCTATCCTTTTCTTTTTGTGTTTTCTTTCTTTCTTGTACAATATATATATATATATATATATAGACAATATATCAAGCGAGACTACTATATATTGTGATCACTTTTTTGAATTTTCTTCTATACCCGTATTTGTGAGGGTAAAATGGACTCAATAAAGCTAAAAAGAAATCCTAAAGTTTAACAACTTACTCATTCCTATCTAACAAAAAAAAATTAATTCATTTATCTAAATGACTACAAGAAAGTTTTATATTTTACTTCAATAATACTTCTCCACTTGTCCAAAAAAAAAAACTTCATTCTCTTTTCTCTAGACACACTATAAATTTAGTATTATGCTTTCATGATTTCTAACTTAAAGTATTTTCTATTATTTTTCAACAAAATGACTTTTGTTAGCATATTTTTATTAGTTGTATACATATGAGCTATGGCTTAGTCACTAGTAAACTTTTAAAAAGGAGGAAAAGGTTAACATTCCAAGGCCCAATGCTGAGTTTAAAGTAATTCATACAAATCCTCTTCCAAGACTTTTAGTAGCTACAGTTTTTATTTCTTTTTTCGAGCGATAAGACTTTAATCTAAACCCTCTTATTTATAATTACTATCACCATGTCATTCAATCCAATTCTCCCCCCGTTAGAGTTAACTTCAAGCTTTCCTTAAATAAGGTAAACGAGTTATAATATTTTTTTTAACTTTTTTTTTTAGGGTAAGTGAGAGGTCTCAAACTTGAGATCTTTTACTTACATTCCCTCCCCTATTAATAATGAAACTCAAATCCAACCTCTTATAGATTGTTAATAGCAAAATTCGAATCTAACCTTTTTTATGCTAGCAATGAACCTTCCCCAGACAAGATAAGATGAACAAAGTCTTGCCAGGAACCAAATAATCAAATAGCAAATAGAAAATATTTTTTATATTTTGTAATAAAAAGTTTGGTGAGTTTAGTTTTGATCACAATCACGGATTAGAACATGTCCTGGAGAGGTTTTTGACTATTTTACTAGCTTCCTTCCAAGTTTCATAAATTTCACTGACTTCTCCAATTAGAAATTTTGAGATCCAATGCTCATATCAATCATGAGAAAATGACTTTATTAGCATCACAACTTTTCAGATGGTACACAATTATTGCTGGCATAATTAGTGAAATCATACTTAGCCATTATTAATTGAATTTAACTACGATTATAAAATATTAAATTATTTAGTTGTTCCACTTTGGGCAGTTGTATTTGTTCCTCCCTTTAACAGGGATTGGTTTCCTCTTTGTTGGATATTCACCTTTTTATCAGCAGGACCTCCATAGAATTCAATGAATCTACACTCTGAACAATAAAAAAAAATGCAACTCGTGTGGATTTCTTTCACTCTCACGAATTTTGATTGTTGCGTTATGAATGCATCTGCAAAACCTGTTCTTGATACTAAATGTTATTGGCGAAATCCATGATTCACCTCCAAAAATTGAAGAGACCATAATTTGTTTTTTCAAGTCTTGAACTAACTAACTCTTGCAAATTCCAACAATACTTAATTCACCGATCCTCAATTGTTGAACGCCAGCCAAGAAAATTTCTTCTCCAATTGCTATCATATGCAGTCTCTGGAAATAGCTGTTGTAAAGAGCCATTCCAAAAGTTTTTGAGATGTTACTAACTTTTGAGTGCTGCCTTGCAATTTCAATGAATTGCACTTACACTCCTTCCAATTTTAGTTTTAAAAAAATAAAATAATTATTCACTCATCATAGTAGATTAACTAGTTAATGTAGCAGATGGACGAACGATATTTGTCTAATCATATTATCTTTTCTCTGTCTCTTATGATATCATTCTTTTATTGTTGGTTGAGGTGACATATTACAAGATATTAATTAATAAAATAAAATAATTATTCACTCATCATAGTAGATTAACTAGTTAATGTAGCAGATGGACGAAGGATATTTGTCTAATCATATTATCTTTTTTCTGTCTCTCATGATATCATTCTTTTATTGTTAGTCGAGCTGACATATTACAAGATATTAATTAATCTCAAGGGAGAGGCTAGTGAAATTTACAAAACCTGAATGGAGTGGAGAGTAGTAAAATAGTAGAAACCCCATGGAAGGTTTCTAAAATTATTCCCGGATAAAAAAAAGAAAAAAAGAAACTCGATACCTACTACCTAGGGAAGAATGAGAAGATTATATACTACTACTAGTTACATTCGATTTGAGACTGGGACAGGGGCCACGTGTTCTTCCAAAGCCGACTTCGACGGCTGGTGAAGACCGTGGCCCCACAGAATCATTTTGAGATGATGATTTCCACGTGTCGTCCTCGACCATCTATCTTAGCCCCCTAATTTGGTCATGATTTCACCGGTGTTCAGATTCCAAAGAAGAGTCCAACACGTGGCTCTGCTTGATTGTTGCATTAATAATTCTGTTTTTGAATCCCCCATTTTCACAGAGACCCGTGACGGGAATGGGAATGGGATTGGGATTGGGAGCCCCATCCATTTGCTTATCCTTAAAGATAGATAAAGGTTGTTAAAATGGATATCACGCTTTAACCTTTTCCTTTTGCCATCAATCGTGGGATTATCTCATCATTTATTAACTACCAAAATATAATGAAGTAGCATTGCGGTACTAACTTGTTTTGTGAAAGATGAAGTGACATTTTACCCTCTACTTCTTTTACTCTGTACATGATAAAAAAAAAAAAAAAGCAAGAGAAGTATAGGATTTGTTATTTAAGTGACGAAAAGGGAAAAGGGAGGAATTGAATTTAGGACTTTTTTTTTTTTTTGGATTCTATAATAAACATCATCCTTTTTTTTTTTTTTTGGCCCAATGTTTTTAAAATTAGATACTATGATGGATATCTTTTCTCCCTCAATTTGGTTCATGGGAACCCATTTGAGCCAAGCAAATTGTTAGGCCATCATCAGGGTAACTTACTTACATTTTGTCTTTTGGAATGTTTCCATCTCTAAAATTTTAAGCAAGATTCTGGTAGCAATTGAATTGACAGTACAAAGCATTTCCCAGCTGGAGTATCAGATTAATATGGAAGTTGAAGCGGTAGGCCTCCTCTGGACTTTGGCATTTTCTACAAAAGGTTTCTTCCGCATACTTTGCCATTCGCTGTCTTCGACCTCACCACATCAACCATAAGTAATCCTAAAGCGTTGCTGTAGATAGTCTCCGATGCGGATTGGAGGATACCTGTCGAATCAGCAAGCCAGTATCATCATCATAATCTTTGCATCTGATAGCAACTGTTGAGAATAAAAAAAAAAAAATGGGAAAGGGAAAAGCAAACTCCTAACTGGGCTTAATAAACTAAGAACTTTTTAAATTTTACTGATGATGAGGTCAAGAAACAAAAAGCTATTTTATTTTCTTGCATAGTTAAATAAGGATAGATACCCCACATCAACACCAAAAGAACAAAATAAATGTATCAATAAAAGCTAAGGTCAACACTCTACCGTGTTACATTTCACCTGGCTTTTTCACATTTCTATCAAATTTGACTCGTCTTTACTTTGGCCAGCTCGTACTATGACCTAGAGAAAAGTATTGTTTTGTTCGGTCAAGCTAGCTTTACCTTATCCAGGTTTAATATTATTATTGCTCTGAAGTCTGAAGACAGGCTTGACCTAGAACAGCATTCACCAAAGGATGCATGATACAAGCCAGTATCTCCAGCAAAGCTTTGAGATAATACTAAAAGTTTAATGCCTGGCATGCTTTTCACCTATGTGAACTAAGCCCAATAAATATGTTTCTTTGACCATAAGGTACCAAAATTTTGAAACTGTTTGTAAAGTAGTATCAAGTAAAGCTATCTATTTGAGACCACGCTTGAAACTTATTAATGGACGAGTTCCACAAGTATGTATTACTGCAACTAGTGGACTGCTAACAGTTCAAGGAACAAGGCAAATGGAGATAGCAGGGACCATAATGCAGAAAGCTTTACAATCACATTCAGTACAACATGTATTTCAGTGCAACATGTATTTCCGTACCTAGGAGGACGGGACTCACTGCAGCAACTCTTTAAGCATTCTACCATGCAATCTGGGTTTCCGTCTAAAAAGAAAGCTGCCTGGATTTGGCAAAGGAAAATTGTTAGCTTCTGCAGTGTGACGATTTAGTTTTCCCATAATAGCATGGACAACAAATTCAGAGCATATATTATATAGGGTGTCCATCCACAATTACGTCTATCTGCTCAGAATACCACATGACAAAGACCCATTTCATGGCAGTAAGCATAAAAAAATTGGACAACACATTCACCTCCAGATCATATACATGTTTCGGTCTGCGTGTTAATATGGACCAAACTGACAAGTAATCCTGGGGGGAAAAGAATATTTTGCAGCCTGATTGATGACAGCCTATTCAAGCAACATATAACCATAGGCGGTGGTAAAAGTAATGAAATTTATTAGAGAATGAATGGGCATAGACTAGTCTGGGACAGAAAAGAAGTACATTATGAGCAACATATCATTACCGAGTAGCGTTCCCCTCCTGTAGGCAGCACTCTGTGCAATGTTGATCTACAAAGAACGAGAAGATAGAATACCACATACACAAACCAGTAAATTGCAATCCTTCTAAGCGACATGAAATTTGTTTTGAATGCAACCAAATATGATACTACCTGAACAAACAATTTGTCCACCTCTCCATCATGTCTGCAATGTTAACTATGAAAGCCCTGAAAAGCAAAAATTTGCCAGAAGAAGCTAAGTTTTGAAACAGATGTACTTTCAAGGATGCAAGTCTGTGGAAAGCAGATATCATAAGCAATCAGAAACCAACCCATTGACATGATGAACATCTTCCCAGACCTGATTTTGCTCAAACTTTTCCCTGGAAATCTGTCAACATAGATAAGATGGCTACCATTGAGATATACAAGCCTGCCTCAACGGTCAAGTGTCCTTCATAACTAAAGCTACTCTATGAAAACATGCCTGAAGACCACCAACATCCTCTGCCGCTAGAAGAGTAATCATTCCATAATCTGAATGAGCAGAAGCACCGTATATTTGTTGATCAGCAACTCCTAATTCAGCTGCAATTGGTAAAGCCAAAGAATTCTATCAATGAATAATTTTCCTGCCACTATCTGAATCATGTAATTGAATCCCTAGTTACTCAAAATTATTGTGAAACCAATTTATTCACTGGGAATTATTTGTTCCATCTTGCTGGACAAACAATTGGCTGGAAAAGGGATTGCTTAGTTTATGATGAATTCCGATTTATAATCAGTTCAGTGCAACATTTGAATTATTTCTCAGCGACATGAGAAATTTTCTTTTTAGCCACTGAGTCAAGATAAAAGGCACCAGTTTGCGAGAGCTGTTATAGTCAAACTCCAAAGGTAAAAGTGTGTCAATAGACAAAAATGACAAAAGTTTATACTAGACCTGGATAGTGTAAAAGACGGAGGAAACCATTCGGTGGATCAAGAGCCCCAACCTTCGTAAAGAAATCTTCATCCAAGTTTAGTGCCAGAGCAACTAAAGAAATCAGTCTTTTTCCAGCATTTCTGGTAAGTGCAACAAAAATCAACCTCAAGTTTTCCAGCATAGACATTTCTTAAATAATGTCTGATTAATAAGGAAAGGAATAGGAAATCACCAGCATTAATACAATTATGCTAAAACAATCTGTTGTGTGACTCAAACCAAAAATTTTGTATTGTTGAAGCCTCCTGAGCCCTACCAATACTTAATAAAAGTATTGATAAAAGTGGTTCATTACGTCAAAAGATTCAGCAAACAATTTACCAAACAACTTACAGTGAATATACTGATGCTCAAACTCTAGCCGAATGAGTTAATAAACATTAACCTAAATGCATCTATATTAAATCCCAGAAACAATGACGCAAATAAACATCAAATCTTGACCATTAACCCCTGAATGCACACCTCAGATGATACTTACAAGACACTTTTATGGTATTCCTCCATCGTAGATCTCCAAAGTGGTAGCAGTTCTGGAAGTCACCAACACAATAGGAATAAAATTACTAGTATGACATTTCCCAAAAACATAGAATTTACGCACAAAGAAAGTTAAAATTATTTAAAAAAGGAACCCTAATATACAAGTTGAGTGTTGCAAAAGAATGAAACCTGCCACTTTATGATTCATACCAAAAAGTGATCACATTTTGGAGAAATGCAGAATATTTCTAGATAAGGTCAAATATGTTATCTGATATACAGAAGTACCTGCTGGAGGCCATTGATTTTTCATATCTTCCAAAGGACCAATATAGAAGCTTTCTTTTGAGTCACCTACTCCAACAAATGAAAATGGTCAAAGAGAGCTCTCCTATGCACTCCCTGTGGTTAAACAAGTCAATAGAAGAGAAGAAAGCATTGTAGTTGCCCGACTCACAAGATTGTCAACTCCCTAGACATGTGAAAAAAAAGAGTGCGCTATCAGGTTCAGCATAATTAACACTGATGTCCAATATACTGATCCCAAGTGTCTAACTGTGACGGCCCCACCTTCCCCTGGGCGTACCCTAGGGTTTAGGGGACCGCCTGCCCAACTTTCGCCAGGACTCACTCACTCACATCAAATAAAATAAGATGCAATCTCAATAATAAACGAAATATAGTTCCCAAGTTTGGAACATACGAATACGTTCATTTCTATCTCAACCATCCATATAGTCCCAAATACATCAAAAGATTTAAGTTCTCAGTACATTCAACCCTAATTGAGCGACTAGTGCGAGTACAATTACAAAAGTCAAAACAACTAGACTACGCTAGTCTGTACACATCTCACGCCTCGTTCGTACCCCTGCAAGGAAAACAAATGGCGTGGAATGTGTACAGACTAACACTCCGAATTTCGAGGAAAATACCCTACGTTATTTCGAAGTGCATGTATGAATTTCGATAACGAAATTCTTTTAAGGGGGAGAGAGTGTGAGGACCCGTAAAATTCTTTATATTTTTCTTAAAATTCCCTTTAATTTGAAATTTATTCAAATTTATTACTTTACAATGACTTTAATATACATTCACTACCCCAATAGTTACAAATAATCATAAAAACAAGGGTTCCCTTTTTACCTTCATCGTTACAATAAATTAGGATTTTTACGTCTTTCCGTAATGTGAGTAATCGGTGCAGAGTGTGTACTAAATTTAGTGAGTAAGAGTGACTTTTAGATGAGAAAATAATGTGTGATTAGAAATAATAATAATAAGTTAGTGAATTATAAATTAAAACCCTAATATACGCGATTTAAGAAAAATCGGCTCGAACCGACGGGTATCGTTCACTACCGATTGGACACATCACTTGACCAACACCTTCCTCACCATAAAATATCATTGATATTGGTGCAAAATATCTCCCTCATCCTTAGCCCTCTTAGCCGAAATATTTGACCAAAAAATGTAAGGAAAAAAAAAATTTTGAAATGGATTTTGGTTGCGACAAGTGGCAACCATCCCTTAAGTATTGACCAACCAATTTTCCTCCATATTTATCATCAAAAAACACACAAATTGCCCTCATTTTCCTCCTCCTAGCCGTGAACAAGAGAGAGAGTGTGAACAAGAGAAAAACAACTTCATTTCATCTTAATTTGCACCATTTGAGTGAAAAAAAATAAGATTCTAAACCGATTAACTTGTAAATTGGAAGTTTGGGAAGCTTAGGAAAGTAAAAATTTCAAGGGGAAGTGAATGAGAACACTAGCAAGCTCTAGTTTTGAGGTAAAATGGTCTGACCACTCTTTTCTTTTTCCCTTAATCATGTTGGAGTTGTTTAGTAACTTGTATTTGTGATTATGATGCTTAAATCAAAAGAATTTGGATGATTGGGGTGATGCACTTGAGTTAGGGTTTGAATGATTTCCTTCTCATACTTGTTGTATGGATGGTTTATGATGTATGTAAACTTGTATAAGAGGTTGTGGTAGTGATTTAAGCAAGAAATGAAGAGATTTCCCTTTTAAACCCCAAAGTCCAGATTTCAGGAAATCTTGTTTTCAGTTCTGCCCGTTTCTGTTTGCTTATGATAGAGGCCGAATTAGGCTTAGCATAAAACATGAAAGTTGTAGATAATGATGTTTTATAGTTTCCTACAAAATTTCAACTCAATCCGAGTACAGTAGCATGTGAAAAGATAAAAATACCCCTGACTGCCATAGGTAGAACTTTAGGGACAGTTTTGACATTTCACCAATTTGACCGCCCCTGTTCACCCTGATGCGTACTGAATTAGCATTTAGCCAAAACACGAAAATTGTAGTGCTATGTCTTAGCTTTCCAACGCCCCTGGAATCACCTCGATTGGACTTCGGTAACCTGAGTTATTGTTATTTAAACATAGCGCGTTTAACTGACCTGTTTGTGCGATTCTGGTTCAGTAATTTCAAATTTTGACCTAGATATACTACGAACTGGACTAGGTGGTCTTCATCAAAGTTGTAGCTCTCTGGCTTAGCTTCGAAACGGTATAAATTGTACCTCAATCCGATAAGCGTAGCTGTGATTGTGTCCGTTACGTAAAACAACGTCAAATCTGTCTTGTGTTAAACTTCATTTCCGCACATGTCCTTAGCTTGATTTTGTACTTGTATGACTTTGAGCCTATTGAACGGCTATTGAAATGAGATTATTTTGTGTGTAACTGTGGGGTTGATTGAGGAAAGAATGATGCCATAAATGGCTGAAAAATAGGTAATACAAAGGGCATGCTGCCCAAATTTACGCTCGAGAGCTATGTAGATATACTTGCGACACAAGTAAGGCTTAAGAGCGAATACCACTTGAACCATCTAGGATATTTGCATTTTCTTTTATCGAAATATATAAGTTAGAATTTGGCCAACCTTGTACCCTTGGAAAAATGAAATTTACGACTCATAGAAATACGTTTTCTCCATTTCTTCGACTCAAATGGTATTTCAAGTGTAATTGTTTCAAAGTTTCAAAGGTGTAAGAGTGAGCATGAATTTTTCGAAATTTGATAAGTATCGTGAATACTACTTAAGCGAATTGTATTTATTTGATTTTCTTGAAGCGAAACTTCTATGTTTCGAACTCTAGAGCGTTTTACATTCGCAAATGATATTTTATCGCAGATTTGGACTCCAACCAAGGAGTTGGACCTGAACGTGACTTTTGAGAGGCACTAGACATTTGGTGAGTGCTTCCAAATACCTGATTGAACTGGACACTTGTTTTCAATACTTGACCAATGTGATCGAATGATATGTGATTGGTATAATCGGGCAAGGGTGTATTTTATCGCACTTGCCCTAATGTGATGTGTACTCGTTATTATTACAATTGACTTGATATACTTGTGCGTGACTTGTAAGTATTGAGCGGCAGTATGTACCACACTCAATCCGAGTGGGAGGTACCTCTCATTCCCGTCTCCGTACTTTTATCTTGATTCAGTTGATTGGAGATGTTATCTCATCGAATTTTTGGGAACCCAAACCCCACTGACTAGTTAATCGAGTCGAGCCGGCAAGGGTTTGGTCGATTAGATAACGAACCATGGGTAGTTAGTGATGTCGAGTGGAGTGTTATCTTCTCGACTAATCGGTATACTAGAGTATTACCACCAGTGTTTAGTTGGTGTTCGGACCCGGTAAGGGGGTTGAATGGTAGACGGATTGGAGTTAAGCGAAGTACTACTGGATTGGTTACTTTACTTGAAAGTTGACGGAGTATCAACTAATATTTGATCAAGCTCTGGTGAAGCAATGTGAACTTGGCTCCTGAGAGCCATCCGTATCGTTATACTTGGAAATGATTATTGCTTATTGGCTTATTGTTTCTTTTGAACAACAAAAGCACTCTACACTCGTTCATTTTGAGATTTGTTACTTGAAGTGTTATTGTTCACTTTTATGAACTTGTTATGCTCGCTATCTTTTGCTATGTTGATACTTGTACTTTTAAATATTAGTCAACTTGCTATTTGGAATCTCACTGGATTTTTAGCTCATTCCACTCCATTTGTTTTTCTTACAGGGGGTACGAGCGAGGCGTGAGACGTGTACAAACTAACGTAGTCTAGCTGTTTTGAATTTTGACTTGTACTCGCGCTATCACTCGCTTAAGATGATTTGTACTTGGATTATATACATTTTGAAGTATTTCGGGTGTATAGAAGCTTTGTATCTTGATTTGTGCATCGATGTATATTATAAGGTTGAATTGCGATGTTACTTATTGTCTATGGATGTATGCGTGAAATACGAGTGAGTGAATTCTAGCGAGAGTTGGGCAGGCGGTCCGCCGAACCCTTTGATACGCCCTAGGGGGAGGTGGGGCCATCACATTAACCATCTAATTATTAGTCCACAAACGAAAGTTGGATATGAACAAAGTTCAATAAAACCTCCTACGGTTTCATTAAGAAATATACATTCGCTCTGCAGAATTTGTTTGAGAAATTCTTGCACCAAATTCAACTCAGAGAAGTGTCTTTAACAAACCAAGCATTTTTTCTTCACACCAATGACAAAACTATAGCTGTTGTAAACAAAGATAAACATGGGAATTCCCATCCATGTCCACAACAAAATCGATGCTCAAAATGTTACAATTTATCAGCCAACCAGGAGAGAGAGAGAGAGAGGCCAAGTAATCCCAAACCCAGCCGCAGCATTAAAATCAGCCCAATCTAAACAAATGCTGGCATCAACAAGAATCTGAGAGCAGATTCTGACTATTAACAATTAGGAGGAAACATTGCACATTGGACAAAACTGACTAAATATGCTTCCACTATCAAGGCCGATAAATATCCCAGTTAGACAAGCAAAATAACATAACTAGCTAGCAAAGTTGAGTAATATCTTTTAGCCCAGTTCAGAGCATCAAAAAACTCTAGCAGAAAAGAAACACAATGATATTAAGAAGTTATATTTAGCGAACAAACCTTTGGATATGGAAGATGGGTCAAGTTTCTCAGCATAGAGCGGTGTATAACCTCGATGGTCCTTTCGAACCACTTTCATTCTCTCTTCAGAGGGGAGCACGAAAAATTTTCTGCTTTCTTCGAACACCCTCTTTAACAGCTCTTCTTCAACTCCATGATTGATTAAGTAAAAGAAACCATATTCCATGCATGCCTAAGTTATAAATGAACCACTTATTGTTTGATTAATTCAAACGAAAATATTATTGATATTACTATAATTCTACCACATAGAATTCACTTCTTTTGCGTAGAGACGACGAAGTAAACATGAGAATCAAGATGGGTGGAATTTAATTCCCGTATATTCCAATTTATTCATGCAAAATTAGTCTTTAACAGCAAATTTAGTGTCTTGGGAGACTTTCTTAAGGTTTCTGCATTAGTAACCAATTTTTGCTCTAAATCCTAACTTTTTTCATTGCGAACAAACTCAAGGAAAAAGACCCTTCCAAATTCATCAGTTAAACAGGAAATTTTGATTTTTATAGCATAGCTCATCCTATAAGGTTTGTGCCTCATCGCTTCTTAAATTTCGCAGAAAACTCTTTTAACTTTCTCAACTGTTTTCACATGCTTACTCTTTAACTTTCTCAACTGTTTTCACATGCTTCTGGGGCAAATGTACCGATTAAAGGCCTGATTACAATGTGATTTTCATTATGACCCAGAAAATCAAGAATTCATTGGAATTTCAAGAACTATGCCGGGATAGGGTGAGTAGTAAAGAGGATTTTAGAAGGTGTTTGAAGAAGAATCAATGACCTGACGAATGGACTGAGCGGTGGAGATGCGGTCGGAGCAGCTGAGGTCGATGATCGGTAGTTGAAGAGCAGAATTCGCCATCATTATTAATAGGATAATTATATCCTCTGTTTCTGCCCTGTTCTTTCTGGTTAGAATGCTTCACCTTGTGCAAGTCTGTGACTCTAATATCAGCTGACTCATCTAACAAGATAAAACTCGAATGCTTCACCTCGTACACGTCTGTGACTCTAATATCAGCTGACTCATCTAACAAGACAAAACTCACACTTTCCCTCCCTTGCTCTTTGGTTTTAAACAGGACTGTACATGGGTCGGCTTATTCCAAATTCAACTCACTCGGCCCAAGAAAAAGATCGATGAGTCTAATTTTTTAAAACCTGATATAAGTCCAACCCTTTAATCTGTATCTATATATATAATTGTATATAATATATTCATATTTTGGTATATATAATTATATATCTAAATATACAATACTAACACTTATACTTATGAGTTATACGTCAAAATATATTAATATATATAAGAAATATTAAATATACAAAACTATGTCAAAAAATTTAGAACGCAAGTAACGATCCAAAACCCTAAATATACTTATGAGTTAGAATTAACAATTCTATTGCTTTCTTGAGGTCTAATAGTGGTAATTCCTAGTTTGCCTTTAGGTTTAGTAATTTTTTGTGTGGGTACGATATTGGCTACTTCTTATGCCAAGTAGTTAGATTATGGTTTAACGGTTTCAATATCTCTAATATGTTACCTAGATGCTTGTAATGGTTGCTTGTATTTTAATTAAGCATATATGGGTAGTTTTAATGACAAAACATGCTTTTTGTATACTCCACCAATTTAAACTCTACATGAACTGGTCACCATCATTTCTTGGTCTATTTTCTTTCTTTTTTTTTTTTTTAAGTTCTCATGTAACTCATGAAACAAATCAATTTGTTTACTTCTATTTGGATTTAAAAGCTGTATTTCTGTTCAAATCAAGGAAATGGAAAAATCTTAATATGAGCAAATTGAGGATCTTTGAAAAGGTATTGACTGTTGATCATATTTTATTACAATTTTATCATGTATTTTAAACTAACTGGATATATTATTGTTAAAAAATTCTTGGTTTATATACTTTTTAATTAATTGTTACTGGTTTGTGTATAGCTTTAATGTTATGGTCCTATAGATGTTAAATTAACTTCAGAACCTAATAGTTATAGTTATTATATTAAGAAAATTAAGGAAAAATAAGTAAGTTTGGGCCAAAATTGAACCGTCTGAATATTTTATGAGTCAAATATATTTATTAATCCAAAACTCATAGTTCGAAACTCGAAAGTGGTACTAACTATATCAGTTGAGTCTGAGCTTATTGAAGTTGGCTTTGATGACCCGATTAACAGGCCTGGTACTAAATGTTACTCTCCTTTATCATCCACTTTCCTTTTCCGGATAAGGTCATTGTGACTTGATTATATGGTTAAAAATTTGGCCAGAGGGGGAAAATGAGTAAGCCATGCTAATATGGTAAAGGGTGATTAAGTTTGATGTTGGGATTAAATACAAACTGCGAAAAAGATGAGGTTCTTCTTTTAACTCAAATTAGTTGGAAAAAAATTCAGCGTATTTAAGCATAGTAGTTTGAGATTTATCAGCCCTTTGAAGTACTTGTTCCCAAACAATATTGACGCCAGCACATTCTTAAATAGATTCTGAATCATTAGAACCAGCCAAAGAAAATCATCCCAAAATGCTAAAAACGCTGATAGCAAACTAGATATAAAATGCAGAAGCTCCTGCTTCTTTGATAGAACATACGTAAAATAACAACGATAGCTAATGAATTAAGAAGATGATCTTGGAACTGCATCTAGATTATCAAGCATGTCATCCGAGAGATCACCAAATAGAGTATCAGGTATCGTCAACATCTTATCCTTATAGTCATTAATCTCACTAAAATTCTGGCCAGTGGCCTCCAATTCATCCAGTGACAATCCCAGGTTATGCTGTGCCATATTTCCAACTTCCAGAGATTCTTGTTGCGTCAACGCACCCATAAAATTTGGCTCACCAAGTTCCGCCCCAAAATCCTGATTTTCTTGCCAAAGGGGAAGGTTATTCAGTGCTGGTTTAGGCTGCTCAGTGCTGAAAGAGATTCCAAAAGGAGGTGAAACAGATGGTTGATGATTGTTGCTCTGGATGCAGAGTTGGGGAGGACTTGTATGCTCATCAACTGCTGGAGGAACACCCGAGATCACACCAGCTGTACCCATGTTTAGGCAATCTGGTGGTGGCAAAATATTGATAGCATTGGCATTTTCAGACCAAAAACAGGAGCAGATATGACATTGTAATGAAGTCTCTTTAACCTGATTGAAGCTGGAAACAGAGGCCTGAAAGAGTAAAAAATTCATCAGAGCAGATAATGCAAAACTCCAGAAATACAACGGCAAGGGGACGCAAGTGAGAAATCAGCCAATCACAGGCAAGATATTGGAATTGGCACAATTCCTTTCCCTCAAACTAAAACACTTGGCGTGGATTCTTAAAAATATTATGGCCCTTTCCAAGATTTCCGCAAAAAGAATGGTACCCCAACACCTAAACTCATAAGCAGACATTATGCACGTGGATTTACTTTATACTGACGAGCACATATTTCTTACTTCTTTAACTTATCATCCGAAGATGTTTTTGCTCCAAAATCTGCAATATGGAAACTAATCAAAACAGACAAAATACAGAAACCGTGTGAGTTCAAATAGTTTGGTAAAAATATGTATGACAAAGAATGTCAACTATTACAGCATGTAAGATGCAACATAAAACTCTCAAATAGAAAATCCATGCAAATGGAAATTTCAACATTATGGCTTGTTAGGTGGAAATGGTGAAATAACCACTAGTGTCGATCTAGTTGACAGAGAAGGGCTCTTAGAATTTTTCTCGCTGTCATGTTCAAGGTTCGAATCTTGTGCCTGTCAGTTAAGGTTTGAGGGTAAAAAGGATGCAAAAAGAGACGGGATGGTAAAACAAAAGCAAAAAAAAAGGTGGAAATTGTGAAATGAAATTGTATAGTGCGGACTAGGAGTTCTCACTTGCAAAGTAGAAGCTTCATTTACAACCGGTGCTTTAGCTGTATGCTTGTGCGCCCTGTTTGGTTGTGATGATGCTCGCAGTATCCTGGCCAGCCTCTTTTGCCTCGTGCTCCAAAAATTCTTCACATCATTATCAGTTCTTCCGGGCAAATATGTAGCTATTGCTGCCCATTTGTTTCCAAGTGTAGCCTGCAACTCCAAGACCACTCTCTCTTCCTCTGCTGAAAATTTGCATCCTCTTCTTTTCACAATGTGTAGAATGCAAGTTCGACAGATAAAAGAACAAGAAGCCGGAACAATTAGCTTAACATGCCTTCTTTAAATTCCACAAAAATCAAAGGTAACAAGATACTCTTAAGTAGAATTATGCAAAATCAATTAACCCCCAAAAATTGAAAATTTTCCAACGACTCAAAAGATATCTACATACTTTTTTAAGTTGGGTTGAAGTTTATTGACCCATCTGAGACGACAAGATTTTCCAGTTCTTGGTAAGAGCCCTTTGGATCGAATGGAGCTCCAGTCTCTGGGGCCATTTTCCTTTACAAAGTTCATCAGTATCTCATCTTCCTCAGCAGACCATGGCCCTTTCTTGATATCTTCTTGGGCTCTCAGTCTTTCCATGTTCAAAATTCTTTGCCTGTTTTCAGGGTTTCTGCCCGTCACAACCAAAATCAGGAGGGGGATGTGATTTTGCTTCTTTTAATATTTTGAATTAGACGTTGAAACAATTTTCTGTTTTCAAACTTGTTAGCCCATGCTCCTTAAACCACGTAGGTTTCTCATTGTCCAAATTTGAAAGTGGCGGTTTAAACGGTTAGTGGGCATGTCCATTCCAATGCATATCCACATTTCCCCATTTTTCTCCCAAATGCACATTCACGTTTGACTTGCACATATGCTCATTGAGTAACAAGGCCGCCATTATTTCTGGACTCCCTGCACGTAATAGAATAACAGAGAGTTTCCAATGAAGCAAAATAATGAGGCTCACGGGCAATGTTTCATGAAGCCTTCAACCAGTTGACACGAAGGATTTCACTGACATTATTGTTAACGAGGGCCATTAAAATTAGCGATAGAGGTTAATGTTGATCAGTGCAGAATACCTGGAATGAGTCGAGAGACTTGACAGCCACACTCTTCTGTTGGAGTTCACGGATAAGAGAATGAGAAACAAAAACAAGCCTTCTAACTCAGAAGCACAACCACAATGTACGGAACCAAAACTAAGGAGAAAAATAAAATCAATCTGAATAACAGATCAGATTTGTATGTACATGTTAGGGTAAAATATTAACATCAATTGTGGTAAATGAACAAGCCAGTCGGGCCTTGAAATTGTTTATCATAAGCTACAAAACTTTGGCCAAACCAGTATGTATAATATAGATCTCATCTCAAGTAGTAAAATATCATTCCGCTATAACTCTAGGATATGAAGTACAACAATGAAACAGCTAGGATCCATCACCAAATTTCAAGCCCTAACTGCAGTGAGGGGCATCCAAATGTTTCCTCCCAGGGCAGTATAGAAATTACCGGTTGAACTTCCTCAGACGGCCTCCTAGTCTGTTGCTTATCTGCTGGTCTCCAATTTTAACTAATCTTTAGCATGAAGAAAGGAACTTCCTTTCATGCGAACCAGATGCATCATCTTCCCAAAACCCTGCCTCTTCTCGCTCCCCTAATGTTCCTTGTATTAGCTGCTGTAACTGCAGTTCTATCCTGGTTTTGATGCTCTTCATCTTCACTAGACTCGTCAGATCGCCATCTGGGCCCACCATTTGCATCTACTCTCTCAACAGACAAACCCCTCTCATCATGACTGGAAAAATAAACAGCAAAATGAGTAAACTTATTTGCCTAAGTCGATCTAAAGCAGGAAATGCAGGCTATGTCAAAGAAACGGTGCTTATTCCTAAAAGAATATGGCATAAGAATTTCACCTCCAAGAGATGTCCATGGAATCATTTGAATGAAGCATCTGAGGTACATCAGTTTTGTCTGAGAATGCAAGTTTGCCAAGCACACTAGAGTCTTGAGCAGAATCCATCAACATCCCAAGGTTGCTCCTAAGGGAAGTGACAGGATTTGCAATAGATCCTTTCAAGTAGGAGCTTCGGCTGTGGACTTTGTTCAAAGACCCATTTTGCTTGGGTATACTCCCAGGCTTTTGTGATGAACTGCTTTTCAACTCTCGGATTGGAGATGTAGCTATATTAGTATTGGGAATTGCAGGACTGACGTCATCAAAGCTAAAATTTTTCCTGAGGCCACTATCAGGCGTCCATCCCTTTTCTGCTGCATTAAAGAATCCCTTGGGGAGCATAGATGCACCAAAATTCCCATAATTATTGGTTCGAAAACTAACAGATCCGCCCAGTTTTGACGAACTATTAAGAGTTGAATGTATTGGTGAAGTCATTACATTATTCGTCCCTTGAACAGAGGAAGAAATGACAGGAGGAACTAATAAACCGGTCAATATAGGTCCCTGTTCTCTTGCATCATTGGAGTTAGCTGGAAAACCACCTGCATTACTAGGAAGCAACCCATTTTCATGAAGCTTTCCATTTTTCAGTTGCTGCTGTATGACATCAGGCAATAATTCTATGCTCTTCTCCTGTAGAACCACAACTATGTATTTAGAAAAGCTAAATCCCTCACCAGAAGTTCCAAAGACATTATTTCTACAACTTAAATTAACATGGCAGTAATAGGAAATAAGACATGCTCCATAGGACCAAAGAAGAGTAGGAAAATATGGTTGGAGTATCCAAGTGTAACTTTTCTTCTTCTTCACCTGTTTGGAAGACCCCAGTTTCATTTTATTGCACAAAAATTAACTCTGGATAGAAACTTTATTGAGCCCATGGCATCATATCTCCAGCAAAAATTTGAACTACAACTAAACTAAATTTACTTAGAATCTCACAGATATAAGCACCCAACTTTGCAATGTCATTTGAACTATCAAAACACCTGCATAATTTTCAGAAGAAAAGAAGCAAAGAAACCATCTAAATTTTGGAAATACTTACAACTAATGCAGATCTCCAGTGACTTGTGGATCTCATCCTGACTAAAATTTCTTCTCGGGCAGAACTTTTCACAATGTACTCTTGCTCTATATTCACGAGCTTCCGATCAACTTCATATGCTTCAATGTATCGATATCGCTGAAACATAAAAAGGAGACAATAACCATTAACAGAGCTAGCAACTCAGAAAATGCGAGGGCTTATTTGCTAAGATTGAATGTCAAAAGCAGAATTACACTTCAATCCCAACAGAAAAAAGCTAGCAATAGGTACAATCAAACAAGCTTTCCTTTACTCAGACAAAAAAGGAGCATAGTTCCTGAAAAAATGTGGTCATTATCCCAAGACATGTTGGCTGAGCATTTACACATGGTATTAACTTATCTAACCATACAACTATATTATATCTGCAATTAAAAGTACTCAATGCCCACATTTCTCCAAACATATCCAAGACTATTTTCCTAAAGTCCAAAATGCAACAGTTATTACATAAATTACTCTTACAAATTCCATTTTGATGAAATAACTTCTATGACTTCAAGAGACATCAAATAATTAACAAATTGAAATACATATAGAACACCATTAGAACCACACGGGGTAATTAATGCAATAGCTGAGCTTTTTAAGGCCCAACAAACCAAGCATCAAAATACATTTATTTGGTTGATTGCAAAATCATTTTCACCAACATTTGCACAAGAGATAGAAAGAAAGAAAATAACATGCAATAGATGTACAAGCAAAATACCTGCAAATAGAACACTACAAGAAGACTTCCCATTGTTGATAAAGGATCATCTGTTGCAAAATCCAACAAACATTTGTGTAGATGTTTCTCCTCATCAAAGTTCCATGGTAATTCTATCATTCGATCTACCAAATTCCTTCGAATACAAAGACAACATATTTCTGTCACCATAACCTCCACCCATTGCGTCCAGGTCCAATGTTCATCTCTTGTTTCACCTGAAGCATTCAGAAAAGATTCATCCCCCAACTTTTTTTCTTTGACCTTCATGCAGACAGCCCTCTGATACATAAATGCTTCAGTAAGAAGCCCACATTCCACTCGCACCCGAACAGTGGTGACAGCCTCCTCAAGTGAAACCAATTGCGCTTCATCTCGACCTGACCACCTCAAAACCATAAGAGCTGCATCAGGATTCTGCCTTTCTAGCAATACTTTGGCCATCTTGGGATGAACTGTGGGGCCCGAAATTTCAGGGAGAAGACGACAGGCTTCCTACCAGGTCAGGATTTCAAGGGTCAGTGCAAGACAGGTACTTTAATAATTATCAATAAGATACAGAAGAAGGTAAACCAATCAATCAATGAAAAGTTCAGGTGTGAGGCAATAATCTCACAGTAAAAAGTAATCGAATCATACTTCCAAGTTGATATCTAGAAAAACAAAACAAATAAGTTGGTCATATTGGTTTGAAGACATATTGTGCTGATCAATTACTCGCATAACCAACCAGATTTTAGGTTTATAAATCTGCCTGTTCATGTAAAAGTATATATCTGAATCGTGGCTAGAAAAAATTGCCAAACTCATAATTTTCAAGATGATAGCTTCTAAATGAACTACTGCAGACTGATGTGCTAAAATTGGCAAGTACCAGGAAAACTGAAGAACCAAAACCACATGTTCAAATATTATAAGGCTGTGCTGAAGATTAAAATGGAATTTTGGCTAAAAGCAGTACACTTGAACAACAAGATATCATAGATTTATTTATAAAAACAGAAAATTTACTTGTCAAGAGATATAAAGGTAGAATCCTAACACCCAAGAAAATAGAGACAAAAATAATGCAGTCACCAGATGGAAATTACCTGAAGAGCTTTGTCAGTATGGTCATCAAGAAGATAAAAGACAAAAGATTCCAGTAAGGAATGCCTTGTTATACAAAAACTCGCTGCAAAGTCATCAACAACATATCTCCATAGGTCCTCAGGTATTGTCCAGTGCCGGTCAAATAGGTAATACAGAAGCTGTTGAAAAGTCAGGGAAAAACAAGAGAAACTAAAAGCGAAGCATAATAAATTTTAACTACATTCACAAGGATACAATTGCTTGCTTTGATACCACCAAATCAGAGCTTCCTCGTAGGAAAAGCACATCAATAGCAGCTCTCATACTCTCAAATGGGTATAATGCAGCCAAACCCTCCAATTTGGAACGCAAAAATGAAGATCCCCCATCCTTCTGCAGAAGTGCAATTTGCAATTCTTCTCCTGGATCATCTATATGTCCCCACTCAGTATCAAGATTTGAAAGTGCTTCTTCAATAAAAAGAGTGGAATTATCTGTCCTTGAGGAGACTGCAGCAGAATTTGGTACTGAATCAGGCCATGCACGCCTAATAGCAGCAGATTTCCTCTCACGAACTTCAGAGCGCCATGATGCAATCGGACCATGACGGGACCTCACATTCACCAAAAAATCATGTCTCGTACACCAAGTTATAACTTCCAAGTGCTGAAAATCCAAAAAAGAGTAAAAACAGGGAAATGTATGTGTCAAATGCTCATCATAAAAACAACTACTCTTCCAATCCCCTACATCAAATTCATAGGATCAAGTTTCACTTCCCTATCCACCTTGGATAGAATCAAAGTCAGGATACAGGGTATAACAGTGTATTTGAAGTATTCATTTATGTACAATATCCAAAACCATCTGAAGTAAATATACAAGAAACCCAGTTTTTTAATTGCTTCTACAGTACTTGCATTCTAAAACACTTTCAGAAGTATCAAAAGTGAGTGAAATTGTTCAACCACTTGAATATCATAACAAACATGACTGCAAAATTTCTCCTCCTGTAAATACTTGATTCTTGAATTTATGGAAAAAAGTTTCAGCAAGTTCACCTGCTTTGTCTTTAGAATGTTTTCTTGAAGATGGTGAAGATCGTGAAGTTTTGCTGATAGCGAACCTTTAAATGATGATTCCAGAACATCTAGAACAATGACCAAGCCAGCTAGCTTCACAGAAAACTTCAATAGCAAACTCAAACATGCTTTCAGCTCGCATACTGCAAGATTATCTATTAAGCATGTCAAGGAATATAAAATTTATTGTTGTACAACCTAAAAATAAACAATTCTAGAACTTTTTTTTTGGTCAGGATACACATAGCTTGGAGATCAGCCACAATATTCTTGAATGTCCGCTTGCACCAATCTTTGACAACCACTTCATCCAGCAAGAACGCAATTACAGGATCACTGGACACAGCACTCTCATCCATACAGACGTCTGTAACATCTGTGAGTGAACTATTAAGGAAAAGAAGAAACAAGTAGCTAGAATATGGACTACAGCAAATAATAATTTCTCACTCTTTTTGAGCCTGAATGTCAATAACAAATGACCAGAATATTTCCAATGGTCTTTTGAAGTTGTAAAATTCTTTTTAACATTTAAGTATAATACCTAGGAAAGAATATATACTCATAGCACATCAAAAGGAGAGGAAAGAACAGGAAGCCATAATTATCTGACCGAATTTCACTCAAGAAAGCAATTCCTTGCCAGAAAGCTAGAAGCTGCACCAAAAAGTGTCATTTGCCCAAATAAACACCAGGAAAGGATACAGTGACATATTAGAGAACTCAAGTTATTCTCCAAGGCAACATCAAATAAAGAATATAAACGCTGAACATCAGCTATAAGTTCTTTGTCACCATCTTCTTTATCTTGCAATCTGTCATCACACCTTTTAGAGATAAGACACGCTTCTATGCACTCATAATAAAGGCGAAGACGAAGTCTACTCCCACCCTTAGGTAAAGGAACTCTACATATTGGGCAAACATCACACCGCTGACTACATTCCTCACATAAGGAGGCATGGCCACATGAGTTTAAGACACTCTGAATGTATCGCCCACAGCTTCTCAAATCTCTAGTTGCCCTACAATGCTCAACTTTAGCTTCATTACACAACTCAATAGGATCAATTGATGCCAGGTGAGCCAAAGCTTCCTGCCATTAAACAAAAATGGCATCAATTAGCAAGAGAAATGTACACAATCCCCACATTCAATGACCACAAATATATTAAAAGATGAAGCGGAAGAACCATCTAGCTAATTAGTGACTCTTCATTCCAGCACAACCACATCCATAAAAATGCAGCCCATGATATTTCCGCAACCTCACAAGTCACCAAGTAGCTCCGAGGGCTCATGAGTGACAATCAACCGACCAGTGACCAAAGCTTGGATGCTCAAATTTCAAATTGCAATATTTAATTCAATTAGTTTAAATTTGGGTAACCAACTCCATTTTCTGTTACAGTGAAGAATTTAATAGTTACATAATTTGTTTAGTTATCTACTTTGCAAGAAACAAAATCCACCGTGAACAAGGTTCTCCCCCAACTGAAGTGAAGGTTACATAACCCCAAAACTACAGAGGAAAAAATTAAGACTTCAAAATAGCGAACTTTTAGAACTTTTTTGATGTGTGTGGGTGTGTGTGTGTTGTGGGGTGTTGGTGGGGGGGAGGTGGGACTCCAATTTTCTCAACAGTCTGCTTCAGTTGGGGAAAATGCAATTTTGCAACTTGGACCAGTTCACCATTGAACTTCAAGTGTTCCGTGAAGAAAGTGTCTATGGCAAATTCCAATTCCAAACCCTAAGCCTGTAAAGCATCCAACCGCAATTGCAACCACACTTGAGTATACATTAAAAAAAAATCAGCAGCTTACTATGAATCCCATTATCATTTGAGAGAAGCAACTAGGGTTCCTCTCAAGAATTCCGGATACGCATAACATACAGCTGGATATAGACACAAAATACTGGCACTGCATCTATTTGCTTAAAAACGTGAAAAATTGAAACCTGGACTTTTGCGCAGGTATAATTAGGTTGACGAGGCGGAACGGAGGGTGTGGTGGAAGCTGCGGTGGCGCCGCCGTTGGAGAAGGCGTCAGTAAATCTATTCTGCTCCATTTTCTGTCAGAGCTCAATCCGAAGAAGAAGAACTATTGGATTGGATTTCAAGAAGGGTTAAAAAATAGAATAAGAATCAGAGATTTAATTCAGAAAAAGGATTAAGAAGCCAATTAGTATTAGAGTAATTTGGATTAGGGAGAGAAAGGAGACTGGTTAGAGTGAGTGAATTGGAGAAGGGTTTTTGAAACATGTTCGGGAGAGCGGTCTTTCGATTCGGGGTTTTGGAGGCCGACTGGAGTGGGTTTTCTTTCTCATTATTTATTATTATTTTATTTTATTTTATTATTTTTTCCGTCATAAGGACAAAAACAAACAAAATTCAAGAACGATTGAGAGGAAACAGAAGAGAGGAAATAAGCCTAAAAATCTACTAGTACTAAATTTTCAAAGTTTCACAGAAGAAAACCAAAGAGCAATTTCTTAGTACTATATGTTTTTTTGATAACGAGGGATAGCAAAAAAAAAAAAAAAGGAATATTGTGGAGGCCAAAATGATTAGTTACCTTGGAAACTATCTTTCAAGATGGTAAAGCAAGTACCAATCATGATTGTATTGCCTAAAGAGTTTGCCACAATTTGTTTGGATTCTACTTTGCGTCATGAAATAGAAGAAAGCAAAATCGACTTTTAGAAAAAATTTTTTTTTTTTTGGGTTTCCTATAATCATTTAAGTGCACCAAATTTGGAGGCCAATTGCGCGTGCAAAACGCCCTTTGCAAATCTATCCATTCTGCAGTGCAACTAAACACCTTTTTCGTATCTTAAACTAGGAGGGGTTCACCGCGCAAGTGCGCGGTGGGAAAATTTGAAAATGTATATGCCCAGGTAGATTCTATTAACGGAGATAATCGAGAAAGGCAAGAAAGCGGAATGAAATCAGACAATAATACATAGAGCATATAAATTGCTATAATGTAGTTGCAATAACTCATAACAGATGGATGGGGGAATAATAAAAAAAGTTCAAAGTCTAGCAGCCATCTGGCTAGAAATAGCTTAAAAATTAAAGGCAAGCGAAGAAAAGCTTAGTTGTTGATGTTAAGGCCATTGAAGTTGATGTGATTGATGTTCATGGGTTCATCCATAGCGTATGAAGTAATTATTTCATAGGCTGCACATTTGATGCCGGCGAATCTGGAAGAGGAAGGTTTAACGTAGAACAGTTTTGTCCTTTTTTTGCAGAGTACGCATGAGGTATGAAGCTAGATCAATTTTCTGGGTCAAGAAAACGAAGGGAAGAAATTAGTGTAAAGAAAACATAAAGGAAAGAAAACACTCGTGACTGGATAGGGATGAATAGGCACCTGTTCGTATAAATAATGGAGTTCAGCAGTTGAGTAGTTAATTAAATTTTCAGCTTCAGTTCCCATAGCAGTAGCAGCCAATGATCCGCTTGAATCAGCAATGAAAATGGTAATACAAGCTCTGTAAGGGAGAAAATGGTATAACAGTTATGAAAAAGTATGGATTTCATGAATTCATTGAGTAAAGTGATTGTATGCACTGAAGAGCTTTAAAAACCTTGGTAAGAGTTCAATGTTAGCCTGACAGTATTCGCATTGAACTATCGATGTGCCTGCAAAGCTGTTTGGTTGATGACATTGGGGGCATGCCATATAGAATAATTTTTGGGGCCTAAAGGAAATTTCAATGATTCCTCTAATCCATGCAGTAGTGGTTCTCTGTAAAATAATAATAATAAGGATAGAAGGGAGGTAAACATGATTTATAGAATATAAATAGCAACAAGACAGTGACCTGTTGAAATGCAGCACTAATACGAAGAATTCTATTATTGGCAACAGGAGGGAGAAGAACTCACGGATCAGTGTAACTTCCATTATCAATTAGCTTGTCTATTGCAAGTGCATGACTATGGTACCTGATATATATAAAATGGGAGAAACGGTCTTTAAGTGGCTCAATGTAAATGGGAAAGCGGTGTATCATATATTTAATAGTTCTGACCAGAAATCAAGATGCATTGCTTGTTGCAAAAATGGAGCCACCGTAATGGCTGAACAATAAGAAGTTGAGAAGCTCAGGTCTGGTATTGAAATAAAAAAAGTGTTAAAACCAACAGCTTTCTAAGAAACATATGCATTTAACGTTCTTGAAGAAAAAGAGAGTAGTATATAGCTACAATTGTTTGTTGTCACCCTGACTCTTGTCGCAATAATGATGGGAAAATGGCGCCCAGGAGCTCTAATGATGGGACCATCCAGTTCTTCGAATTCTTTCCAAAGGGTTAGAATCATTGGTTTCATACTGGGAAGAAAAAGAGAGTATAAAGTCTAAGAACCTTTTCTGGAATCAAAAGCAACAGCCGTCGCCGGCAACAGCATCAGTGCATACAATCATCAGGTTAGAATCATTAGTGCTTTTTTAAGACGGCAATGCATCACGGCGACAGCATTAGCATCCGCCCATCTTTCCTTTTCTTTGCAGCATTAGCATCACGGCGACGGCGCAAAAGCTCGGCCTTTTCTTGCTCTGGCATTTCGGCATAGCGTTTACGACGCCTTGAATTCCTAACCATGTTCTTAGACTGGAAGGCTGAAGAAGATAAACTAAGCCCAACAACCAAAGGAAAAATGACACAGCAACACCCAGAGTGCAGAACAGGCAAGAGAAGAAATGGAATAGATACAATCACACAGCAACAAACACAGAGGCATGCAACAGAGGCACAGAGTAGAGGACAAAACATTTTTTTTGTAGCAAGAAATTCGAGCACAGGAGAACAATAATAAAAATATGTAGAGTAGAATGAAAGAGCACAAGGAAGAACGAATATGCTTAAAGTTAAAGGAAGGAACAGGAGATTAGAATAGTTTAAAAACCTGAACTGGCTCAAACAAGCACTGACTGGAAGCACACGTCTCCAAATCCAAAAGGGCACCAGGTGAAACAGAACTGGCGCAACACACTGCCACAGCTTCCAGAAAAACAACGAAAGGTTTAGCACGCACACAACAGCAGAAGCAACAATGAATAACATGGAGAAAGAAGATAAGAGCAAAGAAAATAGACAAAAAAAAGCACAAACAAGCATTACAGCGAACAAACAGAGTGCAAAAAGGAGAAGGATGAAAGAAAATGAGCAGCGAACAAGGCAAGGTTGAGAGGATGTAAGCGACCAACAAACAAACGAAGAGAGCTAAAAGCTGAGGGAAAATGATAAAAAAATGGCTGCAACGAAAACAAACGCGAACATGCACAGCATCGACGAAGGCAACAACACAAACCCGCATTTAAAAAAACCAGAGGAAGGAAAAGTAAGGAGCTGGAGCTGTGGTTGTGGAAGACAACAATGCAACAGTAACCAGCTACAAGCAAAGGAAAAAGACCGGGAACATGCAGAGGAAATTTAAAACATAGAGAAAATGCAGAAAATCTTTGGAAACAAAAGGAACATCACCATACACAGCATCAGTGCAGCATAAAAAAGCAAAAGGAAAAAGACTAAGAACCTGCAGCTGCGTTTATGGAAGACGGCAATGCAACAATAACCAACTCTAGAGCTAACAACCAGGAAACAAAAAGAATGTAAGACAAACAGAGCTAAAAGAGTACAACACAAAATTTTAAAAAGCAAAAGCAACGGTGAAGACAAAATACACTCACCATAAGCACAGCAAACAAGCGATAGCAAAAAGCAGCGAACAGAAGACAGAGCAATCAAAAGCAAGCTAAATGGAACCCAAAAAGAAAGATATCCAGCAGAAACCGACCGAATTACCCAACGGTTACGAGGTTTCCTAGCATGGCTGTACAGGGATTAAATGCCTCGTTCGTAAAAGCCGAAGCAAGTTGAAGATTGGAAATTTGGCGGTAGAGGCCATTTGACACAGATGGGCACACCCGCAGAGATTATTACCAACAAATACAGAAGTAAAAAAACAGGTAAAAAAAACAAACTCTCAAGGAGCAAAACGTAATTTCACCTCTGACCAAGAGGCTGTTCTGCCGCTAATGACTAATGATGACTATGACTAATGACTAATGACATCAGTTCATTTGTTTTGGGGAAAAATATATATATATATATATAAACCATGCAAAAACTACCTGTCTTAAAGAAGAAGAAGACTACCTGGTACGGGAAGCTGACATCATAACCAACGGCCAATCCCTACAACGCACATGGGCGGACGACCATCCAACGTGGCAGGGGGCGGTTCCCTCTTTATCTATATGGTTGATAAAATAAGTTCGTTTGGAAAAGAATTTAGAATAATACTATAGCACTTTTTGTAATATGATGAATGTGAGATAAAAACGTGACTAAAGAACATACTTATAATACAATTAAAGAATAATTTTATTTTTTGATAAATGTACTATCCAATTTTTTGGACCACTTTGGCACACTTCAAATTAATCTACCGTTTCTAACTCATAAATTTACTCTAACAATATTTAGCGGTAGACCAAACACCATAAGCATGTGTGTGTGTATATATATATATATATGTGTGTATGTGCGCACGCATATATATATATATATATGTATGTATGTATAAAATAGAGATGAATGAGAATTGTAATGGTACTGCATATGAAAATTGTAAAGTATGACACACTGACAGTGCAAATAATACATCCATGAAAAAGACTGGATGGATGGATAGTTTCAAGGACGAAATTAGGGAGGAGGGGCTCACACAAACCCCTCCTTCCCCCCCCCCCCCAAAAAAAGTTCCATATATTTCTAGTTTCTACTTCTAAAATTTTGAGGATTTTGAAAAATTCTCGTAGTATATGTTAAGTTAATTTGCAAAAAAATAAATAAATATTATTCACTTTGTATTATAAACACAATTTCTAACTTTTTTTTTTTATCTCACATACACATCATTACAAAAAAAACACTACAACACTATCCCAAATATTTTTTTTCTAAATAATCTCCTATCCAAACACACTTAAACTCAAATGTTGAGAACCTAAAAAAAAAAATTGGGTGCAGGGATGGGGGGGTTGTTTCCTGATCTATTATACACCATATAGACTATCTAATGAATCCTAAAACCTTACACTCAATTTGATGGGAGTTAATTGATGATATTTTGTTAATTCAAGACTTCATTTTTGAGAGTGTCGACAATGTTTATATGTATATTGATTAAAATGTTATACCGTTAATATAAGTAACTTTTTCGGGGAAGAATAGCCTTGAAAATCATCGGAATATTTATATAAATAACAGAAGAAAATTGTCAATTTTTTAAGACGGGGTTGCAGTTGTCCAAATCATCTATTTATATAAATAGATGAAGAAAATTGATTTGAATAGAGACTGGTTCGTAATTTCGCACCCAATATTCATCTACCCCAAATGGATTAAACTATTCTATTGCTTCCAAAAATCCTAAATCCCAAAACACAATTTGGGTCCTCACAAACACGCTATAGCCCTACTGGAAAATAGAGAATTTAGTGGTCATCTGAAGTTATAAAATAATTTAATCGATTTGGATTGATGAATTTTGAGTGTGAAATGATAAAATTTCATTCAAAATGGGTTACATAGCAAGCTTTCGTCGGCAGAATCTAACATAAGGGCCAAAATGAATCTATTAAAAGAGTCTATTGAATTATTTGATATAAAAAAAAAAAAAAAAAGTTGCACTGGTAAAATAGACTCTTAAAAAGTTTAGTCAGTTAATTTGATACAAAAGATAGTTGAGAGCGGTAAAAAATGGCACTTTTGTAAAGTTGAGTAGGCTATTTAGTATTAAAAATAATAATTGAGTGAATGGAATAAGACTTCGAAAAATTTTGGTGACTTGTGTGTAATTTACCCAAAAAATTGAGAAGATTCAAAGCGCTGAGTCAAGACCAGACCGTCAAGATATGCCGACAGCTGAAAATTATACTTTAACCAGGTCCCAACAGAGAAAACTACAATCGTGTTTGGATTGCAATTTTTTGAGTTTTTTTTTTTAATATAGAAAATAGCGATTTGATATATGTGAGGCAAAAAATGATTGAAAAATTTATTCACGAAAAACGTAATTTTTTTTTTGGGTAAAAAATCCCATTCCAAACAAAGCTAGGCGTCAAGGCCATGCAGCCTCTTCTTGGCCATGTTTATCAAACAGCAGACAATCATTTCTAAACAACAAGAAGAAGACTCCCTCCATCCAACAAATACCCACCTTATATTAATTAAATTCTCAGCAATTTCTTTTAGAGCTTTAGGAGCAACAGAATACAATACATGTTTGATGATGATTCTTCCACCAAGTTACACAGACATATTTCCTGCATTGAATTGACATATTTATCAGTGGGGAATACGGAGCTTAAATGATGCCACTTTCATGTTTTATAGCATCACAGA
This sequence comes from Coffea eugenioides, assembly GCF_003713205.1. NCBI lineage: Eukaryota > Viridiplantae > Streptophyta > Magnoliopsida > Gentianales > Rubiaceae > Coffea > Coffea eugenioides. The sequence continues at coordinate 42,956,193 of NC_040042.1, read as the reverse complement.
CAAAAGTCATATGCAATTATTTTTCATTAATAGAGCTAGTGAGGAATGAAACATGTTTTTTTTTTCTTGTCAGTGGGGAATACGGAGCTTAAATGATGCCACTTTCATGTTTTATAGCATCACAGACAAAAGTCATATGCAATTATTTTTCATTAATAGAGCTAGTGAGGAATGAAACATGTTTTTTTTTTCTTGAAAAAAAAAAAACAACAGCAGCCACCTTAGCCTATGAAGAAATTGAGTTTCATATTTTTTTCCTCATATGACTATTTCGTAGGAAGGAACGCCCCCCCCCCCCCCCCCCGCCTCAACACACACACACACACACCCCATAATTAAAGATTTTGTGAGCCTCACAACACAACGAAGAAACACATTCTTGGAGGCTTTGCAAAGCCCATTTTCGTGACCTTGACTTTGACCTGGTAATTTCGGAAAAGAAGATTCTCTGATGCCACAGCTAATTTCAACGGTTTCCACACGATTGCCAAAACACCAATGGAACAAAAGCCCATCCAACCATCTTCCCCCCCCCCCCCCCCCTCCCGGCCTAAAAAAAAAATCAGTATGGAATCAACATAATTTAGCTGAACTCGAGAGATAGATGAGCGCAGCCAAAAGAAGCAGATTCTGATGGTGTGATAAGAAACTTAAAATGAGGGAGGATAATCAGTAAGTTCTGATGCAATTAGTAAAGCAAATGAAAAGGAGCAAAGTCAAATTCTTTTCAATGTGATGCAACATCTACTACAAGGTTGGAACACCTATAGTCAACATTTCCACACAAAAAAAAAAAAGAGGAAACATTTCCATAAAGACAAGAACATTACCCTTCAGAGAACTTAAGCTACCCAGGTAATCAACTCTAACACTTGAAGCCAAGGAACTCCCAAGCAAAATGGTAAACAACACAAAAATGTGCCATTCATAATCTTTAACGACTTGAAATCGAGAATATAGTTCAAAATCCAGGGAAAATCCTCTGGCGTTAGTTGTCACCAGCACTGAAGTAGTTTTACTAAAATCTACAAACAGAAAATCAACTATGACTGCAAGAAACAAATTTTTCAATTTGATTCTAAAGTTGATGGGAAGTGTTACAAAACAAAGTTCATGCATAGATGCAGAGGATTCACTGACGAGTCTGGAAATCTATTAGCAAAGCATACGCATAAACAGGCAGAAAGTAATGTTATCAAGATGCAATAGAATGACACTCTTCCAACAGCTGAAGCAGCATGATTGGAGCATTCAAAAATCCAACATATTCAAAAATTCAAAAACATGTTTCCTTAACCTTGAAAAGTTGCACAAAGGCATAGAGACAATAACATCTATGAAGTTGCATAAAGAATTACTTCTGACAGAAGCTCGCAAGACAGTCCCACAGCTTGCAATGTTCACCTTCATACAAACTTTAATGCAGATAAAATCTCTCTGAAGTCTTCTAATAAGCAGAACAGTAACACAAATATTGAAATTTAAAAATGAGCTGGTTTTTGTCAAAACTCTTTTGTGACATGTACTATGCTCATCAGATAGCCTAGAACTTGCAACTATACTGTATATTTGGCACCAAAAAAAAAATCTTTTCTATGTTTGTCAACTTATATCACTCTCTCACAGAAATGAAACTTGTCTGCACATAAATGAATCGCTAAAACGAAATGGCCCACCAAAATGCCAATATACTCATATTTGGTGCAATAACACAACAAAGGGAAAGCATGCAGCTAAAATGCGAACTTTTGACCTCATCAGGTTTTGCTCTTGCCAAAAGAAACAACTGACACAAATGTCCTTCAAGAAGGGGAAGCAAGCAGCACCTCCGTTAGTAAATCTTGAAAAGGATTCACTTTGGTAACTAAATACGATTATGAGCTCTGCCCCCAACAGGGTCGGGAAGCCTGTTAAACGACATCATGAACAATGTCAAGAATACATTTTTCATGAAGAACACCAACACTTATTCCAGAAAAACAATTTTGTGAAATGGCATGAATTTCATTATAATCCAAGCTCAATCGCTCCATAAAAAGGATCCATGTTTTTACATCATAGGCTGTCTTTAATATTATAAGTAAGCAAACTATGCCCTAAAATTTGCACTACTAGTATCTGAGTACCTGGAGACTGGAAAAAGAGAATATAAATTGAAAACAAATATTGTAGATACAGCTACAAAGCATTCTTTTTCGTTTCTTGTACTACATTAGCATAATATACCTCCTGCTGAGGCATCAACTAGCAAACTCCAAGCTTTCCAACCTTCACATTCTCTCTAAATCACCGCAATACCTGCGCAACATTTTCTCTTCGCTTAACCGAACCTATCACACCCCAACAAAGAGCAAAAGAACAAAAAGCCAGAAACAACATCACAAAATTGAGAAGGCTTAGACAAAATATGATATGGCCACACAAACCTTTCCGAGAATAGCAAGAATGTGACATCATCAAATGCATCATATCTACCTCTGCAGCACCCATAGAAAAACCCAAAATCAATTTGTTTTATTTCACCGTCTTCACAATTTTATTACAAACTATATAGTGTACCAAAGGAAACTGAAAGCTTAGAATTGAAAAACATGCAGATACACAACCCAAACCAGAGAAGTTAGAAGCAAAACATACCAAAGAATCATGAACACGATAGGAATCAATACTCAACCCCACCAAATACAACCCTGGAAATACATTCTGCAAAAACAACGAAAACCCATTAGCCCAAACACCCAAAATATACGCACTCATATAAACAATACCGGGCAGAGAAGGAGAAAAGTTGGTTTTTTTAATTTTATTTTTTTAACAGAATGATGCTAGGTAATGAATTACGTACGTCAAGCTGCTTCTGGACAGTCCTGGGCCGTTTCTTGGGCCGGCGAGAGGGCCGAGACCCAGTCAAAGAGTACACGTCCTCCTCAATCTCCTCCTTGGAGAGCGAGATCCATAACTTCCTCTTCTCCTCCACCACCTTCCTCTGCTGCCGCTCCGTCCCGGCGAAGCCCGGGCACGCTACTCCACCGCCAACATACCCCGCCACAGTTGCTCCTCCTCTAACCACCCTACACGAACTCGATGACTTCAATAGAACACTGTCATTACTCATATTACTATTCCTCAAAGACGACCCGGTTTCCTCCTGCAATTTTTCCTTTTCTTTATCATTCTTCCTGAACGACGACGGAGTAGTAAAAGTAGCAGTGCTTGTTGGGTAAGTCACCACTTTCCTCGGCCTCAAATTCCACGGCTTATGGCCTTCTTCCACCACGTCGTCGCCTTGCTCAGCTTTCTGATTTTGATGAGTGGAAGAAGCAGACGGGAAAGAAGCGAGACAAGGAGAAGAAAACGGCTGCGGCTTACGAGGGGTACGAGAGGCAGGCTTGGAGGAGGCGGCGGCGGTGGTGTTGTTGTCGTTTCCAGGAGGGTCGAAGTCGGGTGAATCACGGCGGTGCTGAAGGGTGGAATGAGGAGGTGATTGTTGGTGGGGGGAGTTTTTGTGGACCCATCTCAGGTGGGGCAAGGAGAAGTTATGCAGCGGCTGTGATTTTATCGGAGCGGTTGCCATCAGACCAATACCAGTATCGCTGCTTTGGTCATACAAAAGGCGGGATGGCCGGTGGCTTTGACTTGAAGACAAAGAAAGCTAGTGCTAGTGTGTGAGTGTGTGGAATACGGTCGAAAGCGGAGGAGGAAGAGGTGGAATTCCGGACTTGAGAGGTAAAGTTTGCAGGGAGAACGAGGGAAAGAGAGAGAGAGAGAGAGAAGCGAAGAAAGAAGTGTTGTTTGGGTTTGTTGCGTTGTGGGTTTGGGATGATGGTGGTATTACTAATAGTAGCAGTAGTATTTATATGGGGGATTGAGGGGGTGACTTCTGGTGCGTCTGCTGAAAGCGGGATGCCGTGTTTGGAGGTGTCAATTCATGCCAATACTTGCTGCAAAAAATGCAGTCTTGTAGGTTAAAGGTTCAAGTGCATCTCTCTGATTTCTCTACTACCTCTGGTCCTTCCCTTTTTTTTTTTTTTTTTTAGGTATAACCCACGAGGTGTCTGTATCTGTTTTACGATCTGCAACTAATTTTGTTCGAGCCGGATCAGATCCCTTACCGAAAAAAATTCTCTCAAAATTATTTTTTCTATTCCCATGAGTTTCGAACCAGTCCTCGGATGCAAGTCCATTCTACTTGCATCAACATGCGTTAGTCGTTAGTCCTTCCCTAGCTCACTTGGTTGGGCCTCTCCTCCTAGTCTATGTTAGAATAGGATTGCTGTGTAGACTAAAAGCAAAAAAATGTTAGCTCATAGTTATTTGTTTGTTTATGAAAATTAGGTAGAAGATGGGAACAAGTAACAATGAGAATTGATATGTATCTAATCATATAGTCTTAGACTGAGGAGTTAAATAGGTGTGTGATGTAGTGCTAGAATGAGAAATCAATAATATTGGTCATTGGCTTGTTGATTTAAGATTGTTTGGGAAGTGACTTTGCACACTAGGGTTGTGATCTCTTTTTCTTTTTTTTTTTAAATGAATTTGTTCAATTTGATTATATATTTTACTTCCAACTAATGTTGGATCACTTCCAATCATATTATTTTTTAATTTTTTTTATGAGGGTAAAGTGAAATTTAAGAAGTAAGAGGAGACAAGAAGAATTTCATTCATTTCCTTATGTCATATTCATGAAAATTTTCAATTTACGTGGGCGGCTAAAAATATTTTGTTAATGATAGACATTATTGTTTATCCTTTTATACTGTGGATGCCAAATTCTATTCCAATTAATATCAAATTCTAAATTTTTTTTTAGTAATTTAATTATGACTGATTACATTTGATTCAAAAAAAAAAAAAACAATCATATGGTGCAACCATGTAATATTTTTGTATATTAATTGATAATAATAATTTTTTAAAAAAGATGATAGTAAGAATCATAATTATTGAATTTGATTACTAATGCTGATAAGAAAACGAGGATGTACTTTTTTTTCCCTTTGGTTTTTCAATCTCTAGATGATTTGGTCTTTTTGTTATCCTTTTCTAGAAAGAAAACAAAAAAATGAATATAGGAGCAGCTTTAAACAACTTTTTTAAAAAAAAAAAAAAAGAAAGCAAAAGAGAAGGAAAGTATTGTTTCTATTAGAGCTATTGCAAACAAGGCCTTAGAATGGGGAAAAAAAAAGAGAGAGTAAAGAATGGCATGCAAACAAGGCGGCAAAGCCTGGTCATATGAGACTAATGTTATGTTGGATGTCTACAAGCTTTCAAATTGGGGTACACATTGACCTTCCACCACTTAGGTGGCTGTAATGTGAGGCACTGTCTTCAACCTGATATAGATTTTCACAAATTTCAGACCTCAATCTTGTTTATTTTGAAGAAGATTGAGGTAAAACATAGCATAAAAACGTACCACATCCTAAATTCCTCGACTCTTCTTTTCACTCCACGATTATAACTTATCAGCGGCACATTTAGTTACAAGACATTATCAATGTTGATCATATCATATGCTCATTGGCCATGTGAAGTTGAGTTCAAACCTCAATGATTCCCTAATTCTTCACCAAGATATTATATATCTTATTTACCTTTTGTCTGGAACGAAAAATGAAACATATGTCTTATTACAACTCTCTAGTATGTAACATAATATAAACATCAAGTAAAGTCAATAGAAGTTGGCTCAAATTGATAAGGACTGATCATTTTCTTGTAAAAGGTATTGGTAAGCGATCCGTAAGAATCACTGTAAGTTTCAGAAATTCATGTCCTAACTTTCGATGATGATTGAAACCGAACAGACACTTACGTAGCAATTCTAGACAAAAATGTAGCCCTCGAAACACAGGCTTTAAACTTGCATCAGGTAATTATATCATAATTATGGTCAAGATCCATAGATGATTACGATCAAGAATTAGGTAATTTTACAGAATAATAGACTAATATTTGCGTCGCCGTTGATTTGTAGACAATGGAGAGCGAAATGAGCGAAATGACCGAAATGTTATTTAACTTGGACCAAGGGGTTATTGGGCCCATAAGCTGGACCAAGCAATCATTTTTCCTGATCGGGGCAAATTTGATCCCTCTGGCACCAGGTGAAGGATTTTCTATTTAGTGTCATTTATTGCGTCAATTTGTCACTCTTATTAAAACACGGCCATTTGATAATAACCTTTTAATTAGGTAGCAAAACCCTATTTGTCGAACTTTAAAGCAACCTAATTATTAGATATGGTTAGCTATCGAAAGGGATTTGTTCGGTTTGGCAGTTAATCTCTTATTTGGCCTTTGGTCGGATTCTTAAGGAAAGGTTCTCTTCTATTTTCTCCGGTTATATTTTCCAAATTTAAGGTGTACTGTTTATTTTGTTAATGGTGTCAGGGATATGTATTAGCACACTTATATTACACCTAATTTATTACGTAAATTTATACAATTCTATCTGTCTAATAGGTGCTCATAGAACACTCGTTAAGATATATTTTAGGTGTTATATTTTTGAAAATATAAGATTAAAATATATTTTAAGTATTGTATTTTTGAAAATATAATATTAATTAGAGAATGTAAATAAATATAAGAGATGATATGTAAGATTAAATATGAAAAGTATATAAATACAAAAGAGGATAATAATTGTTAGTATATATACATAAATTGTAGGTTAAGTAATTACTAAGTGTGTTGACGACTGCTCTAAAGGCATCCGTTAGAAAAACCCTTGTAATTATTGTGCCTCTATATTTAGATTCTTTTTTTTAAAAAAACAAAAAAAAAACTAATGCTTGAGGTCATTACGGAGGAAGCCCGTTAGCCAAACCGATTTAAATCACCAATTTTAAAGTTTGGGTTGAACAGTCCTATATATATGTTCCTGTATTCAACATGGCCACTGCTAAGATTTACCATTGCACGCTTTTGTACGCGCCTCAGAATTGGATTCTGTAAATGTCAATCCTCAGAAATTGTACAATCGCCACAAATTTTCTACAAGTGTTCTAAGAAATCATTATGGATCCTTCAAAAAAAAAAAAAAAATCATTTTACAACGCTTTCGAACTCTGACGTATTTTACAAATGAATTCTGTATAAATCATGCCGAATTGCTGTGGATAACCAAGCCCAATAAATTACTGTCATATTCAAGAAAATCCTCTTAAGTTTCATAAAACTTTTTACTTAGTACTAAAATTGGTTTTTTTTTTTTTTACTAAGCTACTTAGTACACTTGTTACTCCACGTAAGTCATTACATGTAGTTTACGTGTGTTCCTGGGTAAGATTTTCCAGAATTCCATTCAAATATTAGTTAAGGAATAATTTGGTCAAAACACTTTTTTCTTTTTTAAACTAGGTCAATGTCTTTGAACTAACGATTTACATGGCCAAGTTTTGACTCAAGTGAATTCTTCAACTTAGTTAACATATAGACTTTTCTAATGGGTAACCTCAGATACTTATTATATGAATGCAAATAGTCATGTTTAATTTAAACACTTTTTTTTTAAAATTAATTTTCTTGTTGCCAAAGAATTAACACTTGAAATTTGAAACCCTCTTGTCGAGCTCTTCCTAGGCACAACCTGATGGGTAATCTTGATCTAACTTGCTTAATGCCTAAGCCCACTTTCAGTATGTTGTCCAATTAGCACCCATCAGCTAAAATGCAGCTACATTTCGTCATCTTTTCATTTCTTTTTTTTTTTTCATTTTTTTTCTCTGAGGATTTTATTATTATTATTATTATTATTGGATGGGCCTGGAGGATTCGGCTTTGTTTGGATAGAATATTATTTGAAATAATTACTGTAACACTTTTTATAATGTAATGTATGTGAAATAAAAAGATGATAGGAAATATAAAAAGGTGGGTTGAAAAATATGTTTATTATATAAGCGAAATATTATTTAGAAAAACTTGCTAGGAGTGTGTTTTTTCGAACGTGTAAATAATTTTAATATAAGCCCCGAACTCTTCCTGATGTGTTTAGTCGTGGAATACCTTGATGTGCTTCACAAAAATTTTAACCTTGAAAGGTGATTTATTTTAAAGTAAATATGGAAAGGTTGTATTGCTTGTGTTTTTTTTTTTTTTTAAAATTTTCTTTGTAATCGAGTTAGATGAACTATCATTTTTTACCCAATTAATACCCATTCAGATAGAATTTTTAGTTTTGTGAGCGGTCCATATTAGAATATTGTAGTTGAAAAAATTTTGTTTGAAATAATATTATACTAGTACTTTTTGTGATGTGATGTATGTGAGATAAAAAAGTAATTAAAAATTATGTTTATTATGTAAACAAAATAATATTTGTAAACTTTTTTTTCCCCAAATTATACTATCCAAACGTATACATTAATATTTGCAAGCAGGATAAAAGTTGTATGGAATATGGATGGTTTGCTGGGGTGGATTGGATGATTAAAGGGAGAACATCTTCGAAAGAAGGTGGCAGATTTGAAGTATCGGTGGTTTTGAAGGGGGAGAGAATCAAAAAGTCAAAAACCCTCGACGCTAGTTTCCAGTTTTAACAAGAAAGTTGTAGAAATTAAGAACAAGTACCTCAAGTCAAGGATACAGAGAGCAGACACAATAATAAAACTTCGCATCTGCTTTGAATTGTTTCATCCATCCGACCTAATATATATATATATGAATGCAATTTGAATCCATTTTTTCCACCAAATTAAAACGAAAAGAACCAAGAAGAATTTTGGATGGGATTACATCATATATGCTGATACAAAAAGATTAAGGCCGTATTTGAGTTGTCGTGATTTATTAAAAAAAACACTTCTGACATAAGTACTTAGAAATTATCAAAAGTTGAACTGTTTAAATTATGAAAAATTAATTACCAAATACTCTAAAAATACTTTTAATACTTAAAAAGATTTTTTTTTTTGGTAAACGCACTGCAACTCCAAACAAGACCTAAAACTCCTTTGAAAAGAAGCACTTTTAATTTATTTATTGAAAAAAACCCTTACTCGTAACCACTCCTCCAATCATATTCTACTTCAAAACTCTCCTCAAAAGTGAAAGATCCTCCATCAACCCATTATCTTTTCTCCTGTAATTCACCACGTAAACGTTATTGATTGGATATGTTTGATGTTCAGTTCTCATGCAAATGTTTTTGTTTCCAATTCCATTGGCAACTGCTCCAAAAAAAAAAATTATTAATGATTTCCAGTGACAACAAAAATCATATTCAGACAGCTTATTTGTTTTTCCTGTTCTCCATCCTTTACAGATTAAAATCAGTTCCATGATATCTATTGACGCACATTCTATGGATTTTAAAAACGTTGCGACTTCAAATAAATTAAGAAAGCATTTCCTAGAAATACATAATAGAAGCACTTAATAAGGTCGGAATTTCCTCGCTGCTCTTAATTGCTGTATTTTCCTTTTATCCTGTTCAAATTTGTCTTGCAGCAACAAAATCTCTGCAAGGAAAATAAAATTTTAAAAAAACTGATATCAATATTATGAGAAAAGAAAAAGCCAGAAACATTCACTTGTAGAACATACAATGAAACATGCTAATCATGATTAAGCAGAAAAAGTTTCTAGCTGATGTGATTATCTTTTATGGTTCATGGAGGAATCTAAATAGAAGGGGACATTGGTTCCACCTGCCGTGAAACAAGAAGTGCGACTTCATTCGTCTATCTTGCTTTGTGAAATAATTACTACTTAAGATAACCCCCAGAAAACCTAGATCAAGAATAAGGCACCCTCCTCCTGCGTCATCAAACCACTTTCAACCATACTAACAAAGTGAAATGGATATATTGCTACATTTTTAACTTCGTCAACTTCAATTTGACAAAAAATTTGGTTTGTTAACAGAGCTGACCAACATCCTAAATAGAGATAGCCTCTGGGACCAGTAATACTCGAAAAGAACATGAAAACTCAAATTCAAGCCATTTAACCGACAAGAAAAGCAGGATGTACCTTGTCAGATATTATAACACAGAGATAAAAAGGAAGGTGTAGAGAGAGGGGAGAGAAGGCAGCTATCTTATTAAGTCTACCAAGTCTTCAACATAAAACCTACTAAGAGTTCCTACATTGTCTACTTCACCAAGATCTTATTAAGTCTACCAAGTTTTGCATCATTCCAAGAGCTAAGAATTAAAAAATTTTTCCTGCTTTTTCTGAAGAATATCCCAAAAAAAATAAAAAAGAAGGTTCAGTGACCAGGTAGGTCAACCATACTAGTTTCTGCCAATGTACTTAAAGATGAAGTTTTTCAACTAGCAAAAAAACCTAAGAAACTATGCAGTATTTGAAGTGTTTTTTTTTTGGGGGGGGGTTTGGGTTGTGGAAGAGGGGGACAAAAACCTTGCATCAGAAATTGCAGAATATTTAGCCAAAATACAACCATCACAGCCATATATTTGGTTCTAAAATCAACTTAATACGGATATAAACCATACCATTTTTCCGTGCTTCCCTTTTCTGAAAGCGATAAAAATCTAGCCCCACTCCTTTACTTTTCCTTTTGGCCATTTTGTCGAGAACAGCAGCCTGGGCAACAGAGCCAACAGTTACTCCAGTTTCAGTATCTGTTGTCTTTTTCCTGCCTCTGTGATGAGTAACAACAGTCCATCCATCTTCAGCAGCAAGGGCTTCTCTTTCTTTTCTTTCCTGTGAGTTCCGTAACATAATAAAAATGATAAAGGAATAAGGACTAGATGCAAGGAATAAACAGAATATGAAAAACCTCAGATAACATAAAAAATAACTGAAACAGTATGCATCAATAGCAATGATACCCAGCAAGTTTAAGCAATTATCTGCTAATTACTGTACCAAGATGAGTAAAAATAGTGAGATCAAATGAAGAATCTTCAGAAACAGAATTTGTATATCTTTTCTTCAGAAACAGAATTTGTATATCTAAGCTCCATTACATTTGGCCACTGAAACTCCCCAGGTCCTCCATTTCCAAGCTAGTGCACCTTGTGCTCGAACGCTTATCAGCAACGAAAATGGTGAATACAAAATAGAAGAAAATACCTGCTCCTCCCGTGCCTCATGAGCAGTTATAAAGTCATCAATTCTTTCCTGTAGTACTTTTAATCCTGGTCTTCGCTGATGGTATTCCATAATCCATTCTATTTCACCAAAAAGAAAAATTAGTGGGTTAGATAAGACAGATTGCCTAGAAAAAGACATGCTTGAAAGAGAGCAATCTAATGAGGCCAAAGAAAGACATTTCCAATAGAAACAATTCATACTTTTCATTCCTTTTGAGTAGTCTTCATCCCCAGAAGAAATCTCATAGATCTCATCTGCATCAGCATCTCTCTTCTGTATTAAATTCTCCTCCAAATTTGATGATCTAGAGTCCTTATTCTGATTTTCTCTCGACTTACCTATGGGAAACCAAAATTCCTAGTTATATCTGTTACAAAATGAAGCAATACAACCAATTCATTATAAGACAAGACAACAAGGAAATATCAAATCTCTCTATTACCAATCTGTTGCTCAGAATTATCTTCAACCATAGAATTCACGTTGCTGAACTGGGCTTTCTTTTCCTTTTTCTTCTTCTTTTTCTTTAATTTTCTTTTCTCATTTTCTTGCACTTCATTGGATCTGCCATTTTGTTCCCCTAATCCATCTGTTACAAAATGAAGCAATTCAACCAATTCATCATAAGACAAGACAATAAGGAAATATCAAATCTCCTCTTTATTACCAATCTGTCGCTCAGAATTATCTTCAACCATAGACTTCATGTTGCTGAACCGGGCTTTCTTTTCCTTTTTATTCTTCTTTTTCTTTAGTTTTCTTTTCTCATTTTCTTGCACTTCATCGGATATGCCATTTTGTTCACCTAATCCATCTTCTGTTTCATGAAAAGTCTTGTCCCTGTCAATACTTTCTCTTTCAGCTATCTGGTTATTCTTTCGTTTCTTATTCCTCAACTTTCTCTTAGCATGATTGTCTTCATGCTCTCCCAGTTCATCTGTCAAAGGCCACAGAAATTTTCCTTAACCTGAATTTGTGCATTCAGTAAATAACAACTACTCTAAATTACATAAAATCAACCTTTGCTATTGGGCTGATCAACTTTGTAAGCCTCATCAGTATTGCCTGTGTGCTGTGCCACAGATCTCAACCTTTTCTTTTTATCCTTCACTTTGGACATATTATCCGCTGGGAAAACAACAGAAGACATGTATTGTCAACCTCTTTGAGCCTCAAAAGGACAAATGAATAAAAAGCAAAAGGTTAAGAGATTACTAAAAAACAATATAGCACAGTGAGCATGCCCTTACATTCTACAAATTAACATCAATCTCGAGCGAGTGTAACGTAATACTGAAGGTTGGGAAAGCTGGCAATAGCACTGCTCCTAGGAGTGAATCCTAAACTTAACAAACCTCAGATTACATTACACTTCACAAGCAGCCAAGATAATATTCAATCTGGTACCCAGATGTCTGAACACAACTTATCCCTTTATTCTTTCTTTTGGTACACACTTCCTAGTCATCATCATAATTCTACGGTATACCGATAGTTAAGACTGCCAATCTTTTTACACCAGGTATCCAATTTATATCCATGATAAGATAAACTAAAGAAACTTCAGTAGTTAAAAAAACCTAAGCTTCTATGAGCAATTCTTTTTCCCGAATTAACTCTCATTCGCAACAACAATCTTTTACATGGTATACTTGATAATGGTATGTATGCAAATTTATTTAGGTACCCTTCATCCCACAGTTTTTTTTTTTGTCAAAATCATCCCACGATTAGTTATAAACATTCCCCCCTGAAGACATACTTTATTCTGCACGTATATTACACATACTTTATTCTGCACGTATATTACGGAGCAGAAGCTACCAAAAAATAATGCTCTGCGACTGGTTCATCAGGAAACTCCACAACAATACTCTTTAAGACTGAATTAACCATTAGCAGCAAACTGGTATAAGGGGGATCAAAGTTATAACTTCAAGCGGACATACTATTTAACTACACCGAAATATTAATACCCAATACAGTCACTAATATTTATCCCCCAAAAAAGTTGTGATTTATTTTCTTGCTCAAATTAAGGTTAAGAAATTCGAAAACAAAAAGAGCGCAAAGAGATTCTATTACTGCCTGAAGAAACACGGTGAGAGATTTAGCAAGAGAACATCAAAACAACCAGTTAATTACAACATCATTATCACCGGAGAAAGAAATATTACACCTCAAGAAGAAAAACAATGGAAATGTACCTCTTACTCTCAGTCACAAGTTGAGCTGGATGTTGATTCTCTCCAACGAGTACCAGGAGACAACAACTGAGTTCTAGTCAGTCAATGGTTACTGCTGCAAGGTGGAAAATTGCCTCCTTTGCAAACTCTGCGGAGATTAGCTAAATTTTTTGCTTTAGATCTTCGCTCTCTGCCTAGGACTTTTTGCTGGGCGGGGGAAATTGGGGCACCGGGTCGAGGACTCGAGGTCAATGGAGGCTGAGCACGTTAGGCGGCAAGTCACCCCGGTGGCAGGGCCGAAAGCGGCGGAAAAGGATGGGTAAAGTCAGCCAGAGAAGAATGCTGCAGCGGAGGAGTAATTAGGATTTAGGGCTCTTTACCAGGAGAACCAACGTTTTCTCTGAACAGATTTTTCCGTCTTTTCTTTTTCTTTTTCTTTTTCCCGTTTTCCTTTTCCGAAGAAAGAATAGGGTGTAAACACTAAAGTAGCCCAATCCAATAAAAAAGAAAAAGAAAAAAAAATTAACTTTTTATATAATGGAGTGATTTTTTTATCACTACATATGAATGATTCATTGATTTGAATTTAATCTAAGGCTCCGTTTGATAACACTGAATCTGAATTCTGAATTCTGAATATTGAAATAATTAATTTGTTGAATTTTAAGTACTGAAAAGAGATATATGAATGTCTGAATCTTAATGCTGAATCTATTTATACTGTTTGATAAATATTCATAATTTAATGCTTAATAAGTTAGATTGTACAATTTTGCCCTTCTATCTTTTAATCCAAAAAGGAAATAAAACCTATGATTTAATTAACTTAAAATTGTTAGGTATGAAAATGACAATGATTGTGAAGAGCAATGCACACAATGACAATGTTTCTTTGAGTGGGAAAAGGGTATGGTTTCATTGTTTTGAGAATGGGAAAACGAGCTTTTAATACTCTAAAAGCACGTTCAATTACATTTCTCAATCTTGCATGTGCTTGGTTAAAGCGTTCTTCTTTTGATCTTGGACGAGAAGCATTTCGAAAATCAGATAACCAATATCTAATATTTCGATATAGTGTCATAAAGCCACATGTGTGTGGATAAGCTGCATCACATAAATAATATTTATCTGTACAAAAAAAATATATATCAAAATATAAATGTTTGTGGTTGAAAATTACTGCAAAAAAAATACTATTGTTAAAAAAAAAAATTGAATAGAGAATATCAGGTTGTTTTGTTTTATTAGATAAGGATTTTGAATAAGGAATATTAGGTTGTTTAATTAGATAAGGATTTTGAATATAATTAACAAACAGGGATATATTTGGTAGATAAGATAAAGTAGTTGAAGTAAATCTCTTGATTCTTATCAAATTACGCATTCAGCTACGATTCTTGTGCTGGAAAAAATACATACAAATTCAGCACCACTTAATAAATTCAGCAGGTGAATTTTTATTGATCAAACACCCACAACATCTGAATGTCTGAATAAATTCAGTTTCAACACTTTTTTATGTTATCAAACAGGCACTAAATCAGTTACTATAAAAAGAAATTATACACTGACAGTGTACAATAGTGTAATTTATTTACTTGATAGAATTGAGGTAAAATTATGAAAACAGTTGTAATATACTTGAACAAAACTTCTCTTCGACCTGAATTAATGGACTGCGTAAATAGCTGAATTAATTGGCCGCACCAATGGTTGAGGACTCGATTCGTTGTTTAAATCACACCCTTTTTCTAATAGAAAACATTAAAAAGAAGTCGTCGTGTTCTTTTTAAATTTCACTCTTCCCTGTTTTCTCTGCTAGACAAAATTGAAAAAAAAAAAAAAGACCTTACAAAGTAACACTACATCCCACCCTTCCCTTGTTAAAAAAAAAATTAAAAACAAATTCCCTCAACACAATTTTTTGAAAAAATGACTTTACCCAATAACACTGCAGTCTTTATGTAGAGAAGCCTCGGTAAAATAATTCCATTTTTGTTATTCCTTTTATCTGGTCGTGTCAACATATTTTTCTATATGAGCAAACATTATCAATAATAACCAATGCAGTTTCTTTTTTCCTTTTTTTTTTGAAAAGAAAATAACTTTATTTCACTGGCATTAACGAAAACATTTACATCATCAGCAGCAACACTTCAAGGAAAGTTTGCAAAATTATCCCACCAAACAAGTCTAGAATTCAATCTAAACCCAAAATGAGTAAGAAGATATGTAGCAGCATTCCCTCTCCTACATACATGATACACGTACAATCCTGCATGTTCATGTTGAATTGAGTAGCAGTCAAGCTTCTTCCACTAGAGTAGTAGTAATGCATGGATAATCAGAATCATCAACTGAACAACTTCTCCATTAATCCACAAGAATCACCTTCGAAGCCAAACGCATCAATATTGCCAAAATCTTGCATGCTCTGCAATCTGCATCAACAACATTGCTAGACGACCCCTCTGATAAGGCAGCTAGTACATATCTTTTGTCATCATGTACTAAATTCCAACTCCCATCTTTCCTTCTTTTCAAGAACCATCAACATTTAGTTTCAACCTTTCCTTAGGTGGCTTCGCATGTTCTCTAATCAATCTATAGGGTGTCTAATTTTAGTAGCCTTTTGTACTTGGGTGAATTCCAAGAAACAAGAATAAGCAAAATTTGCCACCTTTTTTTATCACTTTATTTTTAAATATCAACTGATTAAGGAATACTAGAATATATCATCCAAAGACCACAAGCAAAAACATGCTAACCATTGAGAATCATTATCCTTTAGAATCCACCCCTAGAAATTCTTTAGCAGATAACC
Organism: Coffea eugenioides; assembly: GCF_003713205.1. NCBI lineage: Eukaryota > Viridiplantae > Streptophyta > Magnoliopsida > Gentianales > Rubiaceae > Coffea > Coffea eugenioides. The sequence goes on along the minus strand of NC_040042.1, from coordinate 42,940,107 downwards.
AATGCAGTTATTTTGCAGTTTTTTACTAATGGAACAAAATGTTGTTTTGCTTGGGCTAAAAGTCTGCATGAAACTCATGTATGTAGCCCACGAAAGTTAGACATTTCACTACTCAATTCATTTTCTTTTTTTAACATTATCTCCAAAATCCAACTCAACTAATAATCCATGGTTCCCCTGGTAAGACATGAAAATTTCCCTAAAAAAAATCTTACATTATCCATAAGTCCTCTAAAATCACAAATCAAATTGCCTGTAGAATATAATTTTAAGTAATACATTTATTTCGTCTACATTAATGGACTTCAACCATTTCCAGTGGCCCAATATTCTGGCAGAAATGATGAGAAGCTCAATACTGTTGTTGGTTCGTTCTTTCATGGCTCGACTTGGAATCATGGCCGAAGGATACCTAATCCAGCAAACGACGTGGAAAAACAACTGAAGTCTTGAAGACGGAGTTTATTATTCTCTACCAACGTGAAGTTGGACATATATTTCGCTAGTCTAAACTTGAAAGAAATTTTTTATATACGGATAGTATAAAGATTTCTTAACACTATCATATTCAGATGTACGACACTTATTAATTTCTATTCAAATATTAAATCTTCTTATTAAACCCTATCATGCATTTAGATCCGCTCATATAAAATAATCTTTGCACTATTAGTATATAAAAAATTAACTGTTTGTTTTTCATTCTTTGAAAGTTGTAGTTGAAGAATGAATATTGACTAGGATGGGGCCTTTATTGTGTGGATGAACTTTGCTTTTGCTTTGGGCTTACACGGAGTGCAGAATCTGTTGAAACTATCAAAACTAATTATATTCTTACATTTACATTTTTGGGTCCAATTGGATGTTGAGAGGATTTGGCCCACCATGCACATCGATATTGGTAAAAGAAAATATTGTCTTGGACCATTGACAAACAATCAATAACTAATCAGCAACAATTTAGAATATAGATAGATCCTCATCATTTGCAGGCTTGCAGCACTGAAATGATTAGCTACGTAGGTCATCTTTACGTACATCCAAATTATTTTAGCCCGTCAATTAACAGTGCACGAAGTGAACTAATTAGTAAATTAGCAAGGCCGACAAATATTGGTCTGGTGCATTATTCTTGCTTAACTTAGTCAAGGGTATACTTGTCCATTCACTCATAAGCCCGACACGCCTAACCGGAGGTGGCCATAGTTCAGGTTTGAACCGGATCAGGACCGACGGTTTTGTTGAACTAAAACTGGAACCGAATTTTGGAAATTGGAATCAGAACCATAACTGTGATTAAAAGTTCAAGTTTAAGTTCACAAAAAAATCGACGGTTTAAAAACCGTTTAAACCGTTTGAAAATGCCCTTGCTACCTAAACTTATTTGGTCAATTTAGAATTCAATATTAATAGTTAGTATCCAACACAAGCAACCCCAATCTTAATCTAAAAACCCATTGTTCCATCTCATTAGTAACTCTAAACCCTATACTAATCTAAGTTTAAGATCGATTCAATTTAATCAACAATGAGATTTTTTTATTCTTGCACACGATAATGCGACATAGTTCTTTTATCTTTTCTACATTCATTGTCATATTTTTTAAAATTAATTTAATAATAATAAGTGTTTAAGTATAACTAAAAGAACTAGAATCGTAATCGAAAGAAATTAGAATAAAATTGAAATCAAAATTGAATCAAAGCTAGAGGTTCAAGAACCGGGACCGTAATCATAACCGTTTGTACATGAATCGGTTCATATTCCACTTTTCAAAAGAACTGAAATCGTTATTTTCTAAATCGGAACCGGCGCACTATGAAACCACGGCCATGTCTACATCTAAGTTGGGGTACAAAATATTCACTCCGTACTGCATACATCACACGTGCGATCCCAAGCTCCTTATTATTTGGTTTGGTTAGCTAAAATAGTGTCGCGTGTACTCTTCATTTATTTCTTTTTGATTTGCTGATTAACTGAAAATTACAACTTAAGATTTGCAGCGGAGATTCTCTTTAACTGTTAATCACATGATTAACAGCTAATCGGGTCACATGTGCCGGATACGTGGGGCTCATGTTATCACCACGAATCTCAAAGCAAAGCAGCTGGCCTATAGTACACCAGCAGGCACCAACCTTCTATTTCTTGGTAATAGTTGCACATGCACAATTGCACGTGTGGGTATTCCTTAATCAACGGTTAATTACCTGACTCAATTATTGATAAACGGACCTGATTAGTCCCGTGGCACGCTCACCGGAAAAAGAAGAAGGTAGGAGGAAGATGAGTAAATTTTTGGCGATGATCGTTTTGATTAAAATAATGACAGCCAAATGATGAAATGATTATCTCCACTTGATAGGGATTTGACCAGATCCAGCAAAGACAAAGGTTACTTTGACCGTTGGTGCACGTGTGGGTACACGTACACTAACATGTGTGCTTTGCTGTTCCTTGTCATGGAATGCTGGCGTACCACATAGGATGCACATGAGTTGAAATAATACTTCGCTCAACTTGCAGAGAAACATTCCATGCACTCGAGGAGTAACCCTAAATAAAGTCATAGTTTACCTACAAAAGATCGGTTCATTTAATACTCACGAGGAGATTTAGTCTATAATTGTGCATTATTGACATTATGGGCTGTGAGGGTGGTCCTTCTCGTGCACTTTTTTTTTCCAGTCTTATCGAATTTTGTTGATAAGGAAACTTACCATCAATATTCGAGAGTGCGCACTGAATAAACTCTACCCAGTATAATAGTCTGCCAATCACATTTAGGGGTAAGACGCATTAGACAAGTTCTACTTGATGGATGGATGTCCTAAGAGAGGTTCGAACTGAATTGGCAAAAAAACATGACACCAACTCCACTGTTTCGCCCAACTCAAGAGAAGGGTCTCTTTTTCTTGCAGGATAAGAGTCTTTTTTTTTCAGTAAAAGAGAGTTAGAACTTTAAAGTCGAAGACAGAAAGGAAAGTTTGAATTCAGATATCTAATTTTTGAAATTTCAACACGAGAAACAATCACCATTATGCATGATTGATTAGCCGTTGAACTTGGTTTTAACATTACTGTGCGTACAACATTCATGAGTGTATTCTGTAAGCAAATTTTGTGGTTGATTTACTCGGAGATTTGGTGCTTCAGACATTCAATGATGATGAGGTTCACTATGAGGGTGGTCAATTTTGTTTTGTTACGAGTCCCTATTTGTGATATGAGGGTTGATTTCGCTGCTCAATGTTTGTCCTCACGTTCGGTTAATACTTTACATTCATATGTTTTTGCTTTAGGAAACCTAGATGGTTCCCACAATGATGTAGTGCTAGTAAAAGATAAGCCAAGTTGGGGAGTTGTGGTGACTTGTGTCTATATATAATTGAGAGTGGCCAACTCAACTCGAGAATGACGAGGGATGCGTCGAATAATGTACTTATAATTACTACAAGCTTTGGTGGATTGCACATGAAAATCCGCAATAAAGTGCCAAAAATCGAAAAATGGTCTGTCAAATCATGTGGTGAACACCTTTGAGTAGAGGGAGTATTCATTCAGTTCATCATTTCCTCGCTAGAAAAATCAGGTTAACTCCACCATCATAATAATTTGCTATCCCGTTTTCAAACACCTCTTTTATGTTATCGAGGGCTCATCATCTTTGCAGAGTGCTGCAAACATACCTAACTGGATAACGCAATAAAAAGTAATTATATATATTTCCAAACGTGCTTGTAGGTGGAGTTGGAGGGTGCACAGATTCTCAGCTGCAAAAAGCAAAGAGAATGAATCATCATCATTATTAGGTTACGAAAGAGAGAGAGAGAGAACAGTTAAATTTTACCGACTGCTTATGTTGCTTCTAGCTAGAAAGGAATGAATGTATCCAGTTACTTGGCTCAAAAGAAAAATCCAATTCCTTGGATTTGTTTCATGCTACTGGGGATATTAATCTCATGGATCTTGTTTCTTCTAATATAATCGATCCGTTGTAATTCGAGGAGAATCGCAGTAAAAAATTTGGTACGCAATGAACATATATCCATGTGTATGAAAGCAAAAGAAAAACTACTACTATTATGGATGCGGATCAACTTACTATCAATCATATAGACAAAAACAAGATATGTTTTTGTTGTCTTGCATTTTGCTTTCAACAAAGTGGAAAAAAACAGAGCATCAGTCAAAGTAATATTATTATTGTTCATTTATCCTTTCAGTCTCCATCCCATTAAACTAATAATGCAGTAATTTGGACTATTTTCATAATACTTCAGAAAAGCCAACAGATATTTGAATTGCTAGTATTTGTATTTTTCCTTTATGAAGTGCCATCACATCTCGAAGTGAATGTAGAATGACTGAATGAGAACCTCCATGATCATCAAGAGGAAAGACATGGGCTCCTCTTCTTCCTCCCTATTTTATTTTGACGGCATGGACGGAGCAAATATATTTTGTAATTAAATTTTATTTTATATACATTAAATCATTACAGTGTACTTTTTTTTATAATTTTTTTTTTTAAAAAATAGCAATCAAAACGAGATTTGATTGATGAATTACCGGGCATTTTATTATGAGAATGAGACTAAACTATGATATTAGCTTGGTACGCTATTGAATCGAAAGAGATTATGTATGGTCGAAGAAGATTCGTAAAATCTTCAAATCTTTGGTCGTGTATTGCAGCAATCTATGCAAGAGTTTTTATCACTCCCTCCCTCCTTTTATGCGTTGCATAGAGTAGACTACTTCCCGATATGTCCAACACATATGGAGTCCACGCTTTTTTTGTCAGCACGATGGTAACTAACATGATGAATTTAGGAAAAAGAAGAGCTCGAACTTGTTGACATTCACCAAACACAAGATTTCAAACAACACCGAACGATTCACTAACATGTTTTCAAGTTGTAAGAGGTTAAACCAAATTTTTTGTTTAGATTTGATCAACACGAATCTCTAATGAATCTTAGGAATAATACACAATACGATCATATTAGATCTACTACAATCTTATTAGTTATCAACGCTTTGAATCATATCCGTTTGATTTCCTATTACTTGAACAAAATTTAATTATTTTTTTTATTATATATATATACGTAAAAAACGTTACAGTAAAAATTACTCTAAAAATCCGACTAGTCAGAATAATGTGAAAAAAGAAATAAACATCATATTTGTGAATTCATTGTTCATGAATTGTTGCACAAACTTGATACTAGAACACACGGTAGAAGGAGACAATTCTCTAATAATCATCACATCATCATATTACAAAAAATCTCCTAAGAAGAATATCATGGTTTTCATTTTAAAAGGATGGAAGAGAAGAAAGAAATTGAAAGCGAAAGAAAATGGAGCACGCATAATTGGGGGAGAGGAGGGGGGTGTGGGAGAAGGAGGGACCGGTGTCCACGTGCGAATCACATGGGCAGAAGCCTCGTACGGACCCCGGATGTTGTCGGGACGCGAAAGCAGATCCATAATTGGGAGATGGGGGAACACGTGGGACAGCTATCACGCCCCGTGGGGACACACGATCATCGCCCGACATCATGTCGGGCCACAACACCCGCATCCCGCAACAATCATCATTGCTCAATTAATAATTAATAATTGTCCCATAATTACTATTTAATGGTAATAAATGTTGCATCCGCATTATGACCCTTATGATTCTCGAATCACACGCGCCACCTAATAATAACTATCATAATAATATTTACATAAAAATGTATTATAGCAATTTAATATATGTAAATTAAAAAAAATAAAAAGAGGCAAGGATGTGATTTAAAAATATATTTATGAAAAACTTAATTTTTTTTATAATAAACTATAATGCAATCAGGGCCTTAAGATTTTGGAATGAGTTGGAGCACTTGTTTAAATGAGTTTGATTATTCTTTAGGGGATGGTAGTTTTATATTTTATGTTGACTACGTTCTAGTTAACAGAAATGATCTCCTTTATCCGGTCTTCTTCCAATCCAATAATAATAGTAGTGTGATTTGGCTTAGATGTTAATTGGCTGGTTACCAACTCTCGGACGTCACATTTTATAGAAAGAAAATAATGATTGTGAATTTTTTTGATTTCCAACGGAAAGAGACTAAATTCATACCTCCTAAATTAACGCACACATAATAACAAATTTAACAAACAATTAACTCGTTTGTCTGTTGTACTCCAATAATTAGAAAAAAAAACAATAATAAGAGATTATTGTGTGAGGCAATTCCAATCCATTTAAAGGAAAAGACACAAGTTTGTGAACTTTTATCTTCTATGTATAAAAGTGCTTAAAATGAAAAGTTACAACTTGGTACATGGAAGAAAAAGACAGAACATGGTTTTGCTTTTCGAGTGATAAGGCAAGATGAACTTTTTTTTTTTTTTTCTTCTTCTTTATCACATTGATTGTACATGTGTGGATCATATTACATGCCACTATATGCGTGTAGTTGAACGGCATGGGCGTGGGGGCAAAGTGATGAGCCCAATATTGATTAATTCCCTTAGCTAATACAGAGAGGGCACAAGGTTAGTGAGTGTAATTTTCGTTTCTCTGAAATAGTATAGCATACTGGAAGGTGAGGAATCATTAATTGGACGGTGAAAATATTAGGTATTTGTAGTTGTCAACCGGCCAAGACATGATTTGTCACGTAAACGTCAATACAAGTCATAAGCACAAGTCTTTTCGCTGCATTTGACATGATTAGACAAACCACATGGATAACATCACTTCTATTTGCCATTAAGTAATGAATGTCATGGGCCTCTTGGTTCCAATATTTGGTAACCGCTGGCAGAATGAGATTGGATTTGATAAAGATGGCGATCTCACGCCTCTTATCTTCTTTGATACAGGGCAAATACAGGGCAAATGGCGTCAACATAAGTTGATTTAATTGATAAAAATGAATCATTTTTTATTAAAAATTATGTGTTTAAATTTCAATTATTGATATGAGTACTGTATTAATAAGCGTTCTGTAAAATTTCTGTAAACGACTTACAGTTTTGAAGACATATCCTAATCCGTGGTGACCAAAACTGAAATGGCAAACTGGTGTAAGTGTAATTTCACGATGGCTTTTGTCCTCTGCAAATATTCGTACATGCATTTCGCAATTGGTTGTTCTAGTGGCGTGTAAGTTCAAGAGAGTTACGCGGTTCAAGAGTAAGTCTTGGTGAATAAGTTTGTGGTTCTTCCATTAACTATGGTAATAGCAACAAATGATTGCAAGTGCATCATTTTAAGGCGTATGCTATGATATGCTTACAGGTATAGAGAAAAGTGTTTGAGTACTAAAAGAGTTGTTCACTCCAATGTTGGTGTCTAGTCTCTAAGATGGTTTGATATATGTAATGTACCCAAAAAAAAAAGAAGATCTAAGTTAATGGTAAGTAAATTTGGTAAAATCCTGAAATTTAATCTTGCCAAACAAAAGAAGAAGTACAAACGCTACCCACTCGTCCTTTTTGACGTGACAAAGACCAAAAAGAAGAAATTTGCATTGATAAAGGATGGAGTACAGACGTATACACACACAGGAAAACACACACACATACACGCCTAGAAAGGTAAAATTGCTTTTTATCGCCAAGATTTATTTCCTCTTTTGAACTAACAAGGATTGGAGTTTTGCAGCTGATTCCATGAATGCTCTACGTACTTGTCCAGGAATTCCATGTCACTATTATGCATGGACAGGGGTGAAGTTAGATATAAAGTTAACACCAACGAAAGAAAAAAGTGAGTGGGCAAGATGATAGTAGTAATAACTTCAAGTTTATCTCATCTGATGTCAAAGGCAAAGCAGTTACTCCACAAGAATAACATGGGGTACCATATTGAGTCCTCCTTCGCAGTCTTAATGAAGGCATAAAAATGTGGTGATTTCACCGTAAATTGACACAAAAATGTCTGGATTGAATTTTTTGCAAAGAAACATTTTTACGTTTTTTTGAGGTCATATCGTTCAATCATCTTTTTATCTCATATATATCAAATCGCAATAATATATTTCTCTACACAAATTCTAGAAAATTACAATCCAAACTCACGTTCTCTACTCGTAAATGATAGTATAAGTGTTCAACCAGAAAAGCCCATTTAATTAACTTTTTTGCTGCATTTGTGTGCTTGTTCTTCTTATTATTATTATTATATATATTTTTTCATCGTCTTCTTCTTTTCCTTTTCCACACGGGAAAAAAGGGTTCTGTGCCATACTTTGACCTAGCATAACCGGAGCATTATAGAAAGGTTATTGTCACGTAGAAACTAATTTAGAAACAAACCAAAAGATCAGCTAAACAAGTTAGGTTATCAGTTGAATAATAATCTCTTAATGATGAGAAGACATTAGTGGGTCCCCAATACTCGACCCCGTGTCACGTTAATGACTAATTAATAAACTACTAGTTGTACATTAGAAAAAGAGTGTACTGTGGAAGTGCACGCTTCAGATTGATTTCCGATGGATGTAAATTGATAACAACATTTTTAATCATGACTCCTCATTAAACAAATGACTTTGCAAATCAACACAAATGATTAGCCCATCCCCACCCTAATGCGACCTTGTAAACCATTTTATTAGTATTTAAATTGCGGGGGCCTCAGTGGAAATTATTATGATTCCACCAAAGTCGTTGATGGATTAATTGCATGAGAAATGCGGCTCTGATCTTTGCCCGCCACAGTGGCGTCATGCACGGCGGAGCCACCATTGTCGAATGAGGAATGAGGAGCTGGCAAGATTCTTGAAGAAACGTCATGAACCATCCTTTTTCAGGCGAGGGTCACGTTTATCATTCGTCAATTACGCCTGCAACTCCGCCCCCCCCCCCCCCCACGGTCCGTCCCTATCTTTTCTTTTTCATAAAAATATCATGGCTCGTGACTCATGGGCTTATCTAAACTTGTTGGGTTTCTTTCTTTCTTTTTTTTTGGCTTGAAAACCCATTGGAGTTAGGAAAGGTGGTGATTGATTGAGTGACATTGCATAGAAGAGAATGTCGGTATGGCAAATTAAAATTGCTAAAAGATTTATGTTTTTGGAAAAATAATTGAGTTTACACAGAGTTTTTTTTTCTGTTTAAATTAAAACAGGGAGAAAGTCAATCATTAAAGAGTTTGCATTGTTATGTAGAACATTCCTAATTAAGCACTTTTTCAAGTATGTTACGCTTGTGATAGAGAATTGAAAAAAACAAAGGTTTTTTTAAAAAAAAAATTAGTAGGAGAGATATGAAATCTAAAAATCAGGAAGGTGGAGGGGAATTATAACCCTTTGTTTAACAAAGGGTTACTAAGCTCCATTTGGATATATGTTAATTTCTTGGGGTTTTTTTTTTTTTGAAAAATTTTAGTATAAGACATGCGGAAAAAAATATTTGAAAAATTTCTCAATAGGTGGTCAAGTTTGTCAAAATGGATATGGTTCTCTGTAACCTTGAAATCAACCTCCAAAATCAGAAAAGTCAACATCATACTTAATTCGTATTATACTTCTGTCTATCGTTTGTGTTTATTAGCTGTAAGTCTCTAAATCAAGATCTAATCACCTTTTTACAATTACGTAATTACAAACAATTAGCATAATCGGGTACGTACTGTGTTTTTCTTCTCTTGTGCAACTTTAATTCTAATGGAAATAGAGAGTATTGGGTATGGAAAAATACTTGTATAAGTTTGTAGACTGGCAGTTTTGAATTTTCATCACTATTACAAGTAAGAATAAATTATCTTTCAGAATTGTATATCACTTACAATGATACTTACATATTGTCCATCAATACAGTTTTTACGTAAGTAACGAAGTTCGAACACAAGAACTATGTACATACAATAGTTAAATGGCTATATGATAACATAAGAAAAGGTAATTGATAATGTATGGTGATACATATTTAAAAAAGAGAGAGAGAGAGAAAACCTTTCATGCATGCACCGCATCATGTGTACAAATGGAGCGTAGAGGAGCAAGGCCTCACAAGTTATTGCCTTGGCTATGTAACAAAAGAAGTGTAAGGTATACGGAAGTGGGAAGAGAGTGGGCGAAGAAGGCTAGGGAATAGATGCAGGAAGTCAGGAGGGGAAACGGAGCGAGTGATTGAGAGCAGAAGAAGAATTCAAATGATTGTAGAGAGTGGTCGTGTCGGGTGGCGAAGGGACAACATGACACGCACGGCTTCAGGGGTGTGTGGGTGGCCACCACTCCTTCTACAGCAGTCTTTTTCTATCACCCATTTACTTTACACCATAATAATAATAAATATCCATAAAATATTTTAGTACTTTTAATAAAAAAATTACGCTGTTTTTTTTTTTTAGTATAATCGATGCATAGGTATCTGAGACCACGTGTCTACCAGCAAGACATGTTGGTTTGGGCCACGTGAGTTCTGGGGTGCAACATTACATGACGAGAAAGGACAACAGAGGAGGTTTTTACTTCTACGCTTCCCTCATTCATGGTTCATACCTCCTATACCCACGTGAACTCCACTCTCCCATGTCTTCTCTCCTCCTCGGTCTCTCTCTCTCTCTCACAATTGCTTTCGATTTTGGTTTCTCTTTGCAGTCTTGTTTGCACCTTCCCCCTATCTATTCATAAACCTTTTTGTTTTACTTATCCGCTTTGGCTTTTTGTTTGGCTGATTGGCTCGGCTCATTCAGCTCCACCATGCCCACTATTTACATGACTTGACTTTCATTCCTTGCGAGGAGAATGTGGAGTATTTCATTTATCGAAGGAAAAATTGTCAAATTGGTCTTTCACATTTTTAGAAAAATTTTTTTGGTCCCTCATATTTGAAATTAGTCACCTTAATCGCTAATATCTGAAAATGTTTGCCTATTTGGTTTTAAAGCTCAATTTTGCTCACTTTTCCAATCAAAAGCCGCATGCCCCTATCATGTGTCCATATTTTTAAGAAGAAAATTGAAACACACTTTGCTCTCTTTCTTAAAAAAAAAAAAAAAAATCCTCCAAATCCAAACCTCTCCTGTCTCCATTTTCATCTATCAAAATCCCAATTATAAGCCACCAAATCGAAACAAAAATGTAATTTTCTCACTTTACAAATGAAAGTGAAACCTCCGCTAGGTTAATGCTTTCAAATGGACCAAGAAGCAAGAAGGATTCCTCGATATGTTCAAGTACAAATCCCTTACTTTATCCATGAGAATTCGTTAGTTTTTTTTTTTTTGATAAAAGGCCAAAACAAGAATGAGACTCAATAAATTTATAGTTTTTGCCTTCCTGCTATGCAGGGAATGCCAACTGGAAATTTAGCTGTAACATCCCTACAAACCTGTGACTACAAAATCAATAAATTGATGGAGCCAAATATCAGAGAAAGAGATCAGTCACATGCCTTTGCTTTACTCACTACAACATATGGTGCAAAAGTATATGGGATTTTGGTAGCTCTAGTTTCAAGTGCAATTGCAGCTCCTATCCTCTTCGCAAGTTCTGGAGATGAAAGTGGGGAAGGGGAATAAAAGAGTAGTATGGGTTTGGTGGTTTATAATTAGGGTTTTGGTAGATGAAAATGAGGAAGAGAGCGAAAGGATGGTTTGGGCTTGGTGGCCTTTTTTTTTTTAAAAAAAAAACAAAGGGAGCGAAGTGTGTTTTTATTTTTGCCCTTGAGAATATGGTTATGTGACAGTGACAGTTGCGTATGATTTTTTGCAGGAGAAATGAGTGGAAATGAGCTTTAGGACCAATCTAGCAAACATTTTTCATATTAGGGGCTTGTGGCAAATTTTAAATATGAGGACCAAAATTTTTTTTTTTAAATGTGAAGAACCAATTTGGCAATTTTTCCTTTACCAAATCAATGGTTTACTACTAAATGGTCATAATAGAAATCTTCCTCTACATTGTTGAGTGATGGAGAAATATTATTTGCACTTTATTTATTGTTATTTGTACTCCCATCATTTGTTTTATTATATAGTCTAATAAATAAAAATTATATAATTAAAATGATAATGGGAGCTTGAATAACATTTCCCTGAGTGATATAATACTCATAGGTACTTATATGTTTTCTTCATACTTTTTAAGCAAAAAAAAAAACTTATATAGAAAAGAAAATTCATCATATGATATAGGTATTTAAAAATATTTTTTAGTGTGTTAAATTTTGTTGGATTGGTCATTATCTAGAAAAAGAATTTCTTAGTTGTATCATAAATATTTTTTTTTATCTCATGTATATTATATTAAAAAATACTACATTATTATTTTAATTTTTTAAAAGTAATCCCCTATGTAAACGTATAATATTTCCGTCTTAACTTTGATTAGAGGTGTATACGTCTGAACATGTCACGTTCGGAGTGGTCCGACAATTTTCGATTGGAATATTATGGCGTTTGGAGTCTTATTCAATGCGGATGGCGAGTTTTACATAGTTTTGGCATGGAAAAGAGTAAATGAATGGTAGCTTCTTACCATGGGGAATTGGATGGGTTTTTTTTTTTTTGTGGGGGAGGGGGGGGGGGGGGTAGTTGACGGGGAGGGTGATGTGAGAATGGAGAGTTTAGAACCCATTTGGACTACTATCTTTTGAAATTTTTGTAAAAAAAATATATATTAAAATTATTTAATATACGTGATTTAAAAGGTGATCGAAAAATGTGTTTAAAAAATATTAATTTTTTTAAGAAAATAACAATTTAAGTACAAATATTAACTAATTGGAATAGGAAAATCTATATTAAAATGTTTAAACAACATATTTTTATCGTAATTATATCAGAAGCCACCAAAAGAGAATCCTATGGAAAGAGATGAAGTTGAAGGTTGTAGAAATACCACAACATATGGACATCCCCACCTAGACTTTTATGGGCTATATAGGTGTCGTCAAACAAACAAATTTACCACTACATTTTTCATTTTGCAACCACAGGCCACTTGTAAATTTCTTACATGATCTTATATATTTTCATTTGGTTATTTTTTTTTTTAGAGTAAATCTTATATACACTAATATTATGTATATTATTACGGTTGAATACACGATATACATGTAAAATTTGAAATTTAAATTTAAATTTAAATTATGTGTCATGCATCCAATGATAAAAGTTACATACTGCCAGTGTATAGAAGATTAATTGATTTTTTTTTGAAGTAGAACTTTGGAGGTGCACTTATGTGTTGTGTGCAACTTCACTTAACCAATTAGGCTTCGGGCTAATTATATTGAAATAGTAGTATGAATTTCCAGCGGGCATTAGGCTTTTATAGCATGAATTTTTCCGAAGGATTTGTAGCCCCTTTAGAATAGCTGGACTTTGCTGACATTTGAAAAAGAAGAACTAAACAAATAGAAAGCTAGCTGCCCAATAGGACAACCCCAAAAAAAAAAAAAAAAGTACAAAGCTAGCTCTTTAGATCGTATTTTAATAGCTAGCTTTTGCTTTTATTTACGTTTCCACTAAACCATCTTCCTCAACCTCAGACACGCACTACTATTACTTCCAAGGAAATGTCGAAAAAACCCACACAGATCAACAACATTCTTCAAACAGATATACACACAATTGATTGTAATAAACTACTTTATTTTTTTTTATTTCTTTTACTACTTGATGCACCAGTAGTAGTAATAATAATAGTATAATAAATGCGCTTTCATCAAATGTATCTATCTAACTAACATGCAAAGATGAAATTCTCAACATTGCTAGCTAGGTTTATTTGGATTGCAAGTTTTTTCATTAAAAATTATTAAAATATTATCTTTGATATATTTTTTAAATTATCTTTTTATCTCGTAGTACACGTTACTATGTTATTATAATACATCAAAAAAAATCTGATTACGTTGATATTGACAGTCACTGCTCTGAATAATAATTAACTATTCTAAAAGTGGTTTTTTTCAATCACAGAACCCTAATACTAATACTTCATAAACCACCATCCTAACATCAAGATCATATCCATCCTTCAACAAGACAACGGAGCACTACTATTTTCAGATAATTACATTCCAACTCTCCCTCAACGAGCCATCGGACTATAAGTTGTTGCTTGTCAACTTGTACCGTACACGTAGAGAATATAAATTATTTGACAATTGACACAGACGTTGGGAACAGCCATTTGGTTCCCATAACCGTCATTTGCTCCTCAAGTCATATGCACAATTATTGAAGGCTGCTGCCCAAATGGTCCGTGGAATGAGTTTTCGGTCATTAGCGCAGCTGACAATGAAGAGGATGGCATTAGCAAAAGTTTCTATCAAAGAAGTGACTTTTCTTTTGGAAAAATAAGCAGATTGATAATGAAATTTAACACAACAAATTCATGCATTCAAGTTGGAAGGAAAAAGAAATCCACAAGGTCACTTGGATTTGGCATTGGACTTTATATTGGGCATTTGCTAACGTTCAAATTTGGGATTTACACGTTTCTTTCTTCTGCAGAATGGGCATTTATGAATGACTATTTCATTCTTGAAAATTAGAACAGGAAAAATGAAGAAAGACTGCTAACCGACTACAACCTGTAATGCCCCTCATGGATAGCTCGATTGGTCACGGCACGCTTTCTAAGGCAGTCGTTGTTCATTCCCGCAAGGGTTCGAGTCCCATGATTATCGTGTTCGGGGGATGGGGCCTCTCCTCTCGGGCCGGTGGGGGATTAGTCAGGTCCGATTTACCCGATGACCCGGATACCCCCTCCGTCAGACAAAAAAAAAAAAAGACTATAACCTGTAATGATACGCTAGAAGCCATGAGCAATACTAGGTGGCGGATTCTATAGCAAAAGAAGAGAACAAAAATAAAAAAAAAAAGGAAAATTTATCATTACAAACACTAATCTTAAGAGTATTCTTAACCATTTATTATTTTTTTAATATAAAGAGTAACAGTAGTATTTTATCTTTTTAATTAATTTTTTATTTCACCTACATTACGTTATAAAAAAGTATTATAATCTTATTTTAAATAATATTTTCAAATGATCTCCTGTTCAAAACACACTCATAATGTTTGCTTAATTTAAAGGGAAATAAAGAAAATACAAGAGACTGTTTCAGTGTAGAATTAAGCAGCCCTACTTGAGTACTGATTTAGCACTACAGGAGGAGAATAATCGGAATTCATTGCATAAGGAAATCATCATTGAGAAGTAATGATTTTGTCCTTTTCGACATTCATTCATACCTCACCTCTAATTGGATACTTCTGATATAGAAATGGTTTTTGGCACTTACAAATTTGCTTAAAATTGAGAAAGTGAATTAGATATACACTACTGATTTGTCATTATCACTTGATTGACAAGTGCAGAAACAGGTAAAAAAGAAGAAGAAAGACAAGTTTATTGAAACTTCCCTCGTGCTAATGGCATGGGAGACTTTTGAGAGATTAGAGAAGATGGGGAGAGTGGTGGGGTATAATGGATGGCAATGGTGTTTCAATGGTTTATCTGTGTGTTCCAATCATAGTAGGCATCAATGATGATTTGATGGACGTGTAGGCCTAACTATACAGGATTGTATGGCTGGGTTTGGGACCCCGATTGAAGAGTTTACAGGCGTTGAGGGGAAACTGGAACCCCACCGGCATTATTGGTTGGTCTTCTTACCATCTTTTGATTGGGCGTTTGGTGGGGAAATTTCCCAGATTGATGAGTTAAGTTAGCAGAAGAATGATCCATACATCAAGATGTAGCTAGGAGCATGGTGGTGGGGGGTGGTCCATGATTTGGATTCTCCAGAGATTCATGGTGATGCATCCCACTTGGCTCTACTGTAATGCCACCATACTTGATCACATGACGTTGCTTCTCCTCGGGTCCAGACCGTGCAAAGGTTTATACGGTGGTGCAAAACCAATTGCTAGTCTAGTATGGAAGAAGAAACAGCAGGGACAAGAGCATATCTATTTGCTTCATATGAACAAGTGCTACTACTGATCAGCAATTACCTTTAAATTATTTCTTCAGCTAAAGTTGTTCACAAAATTCAAACATTTGAATAATACTACAAATATCTATGTACAAGTAAGTATTCAATAATTGGCTTCTATTCACAGACTTACTCCTAAGTTATTTCAGTCTCTCCATTGTAAAAAGTATCACAATCAATATTTGCATTTACAAGATGAATAGGTAAGAAATTTAGAAAGAGATGTCACTCCATTATTGCCTCTAACACAAGAAGAAGAAGAAAAATAATTATTTAATGGGTGTTCAGTGGACATTTATTAACACATCTAAATCACTCCTGATAGCACACTAATAATTATTATTTTCTCTTACATTTATACACTTTTTCTAATTAATACTTTTTAAAATATTTAACACTTGAATTACATGTTAACAATTACGATGGATCCTCCATTGCAAGTATACACTTGGTTGTGATGGTTTGTTCTTTGAGTGAAATTATCAAGTTCTTTTAACGACATTGAATTTTAGTAAATCTTTTTTTTCTAATTATGTTACAAATAATATATAAATTATATAGGAATATTTGTTTATCAAATTGTTGCCTATTACTACTACTAGTAACTAAAAAACTCTATTTGGATCCTTCAGTTTTTCAAATATTATAAAAATTTTTAAAAAGTACTTTAAAAAGTAATTTAATTTTTTTTAATATTTAAAAAATATCTTAAAATATATTTTAAAAACTCTGCTACTCTTAACTATTCCAAAATATTTTCTAAAAATATCCCAAAATTTGCTCTAAAAATTCTGTTACAGTAAAATTTTTCAAAAACATCTCAAAAAACAGTTAATCCAAACCGGAGCTATAAAATTTGTACGCTTTTAGCACATTTCATTAGGTTTGTTAGTTTTAGGGAAAGGTTGTTAAATTTTTTAAAAATTATTCTCTCAACACAACAACTTTTTACCATTTTATCTCATATATACCTATGTCTCACAATACTAGTATTACAAATTACAATTATTTTTTGACAAGAACTCCCAAAAAATACAACCGAAACGGACTCATATAGTTCCAAGCTGCTGAGCTAACTAGCTAACATGGTAGGATCATACTTTGGAGCAATCCTTTCACCAGACGTACAATTAAGACTTTAGGACAAGAAAGCCCGGAAAAAGTCCTTCTCTTCCCATGGTTAAGATTAAAAAAAAAAAAAATCAGAAGATGACATGATTGGACAAAACGCAGGAGAGAGGGAGATGTATGGAAGAGACGACAAAAGAAACAACCACTCGAGTATGGTAATATTTTGGGGGAGGCAAAAGCTATGATTGAGATAATTGGTACCCCTCTCCTGACACCACCTTGCCATGATTGACTCAACCCTCCCCCCACAACCCCTGGTCCCTTAAAAATTATAGACTGTAGCATATAATTTTTTTTTTGAAAAACAAAGAGAAAAATCCCATTCTATTCTCTCTATATAACACCTTCAATTGCACCACAAACAAGCCAATCTGTAAAAGCAGCTTTTTTCTTTCCTTCTTTCTCTTTTCTCTCATTCTCGAGAGTCAAAGATTTCCCCCGTGCACGCTTTCTGGAAAAGCCAGGATCCTACTCTCTCAAGGCCTAATTGAATTCTTCACAAAGGCTGGATCTTTGTTGGGTTGCAAGTGAAAAGGAGGGAAGAAGATACAAAAGATCATCAAGAACAACCTGTTGGAAGCTAACAGTTTCAGAGAAAATGGTGGTTGACAAGGAAGATTTGGGCTTAAGTCTAAGTTTAAGTTTCCCTGAGAAAAGGGCCACAGCTACAAATTCTAGTTCAAGTCCACTACAGCTGAATCTCATGCCTTCTGCTTCTCCATCACCTTTTGGTCATCTCCTTCAGCAAAAGAGTTCTTGGACCGATACTCTTCCTCCATCAGGTCTGTTAATCTTTAAGATCCCATTGAAATTTTGCCTTTCTCTTTTATGTTTACTCTTATTTCTTTTCTTCTTTCTTTCAAGGGAAAGAAGAAAACAAAAAGGGCAACTTTTTTTTTTTTTTTTCAAATTTGGTATTTTGGATTCTTGATCATTGATCTGATTGAGAAGTTTTGATCTGGTTTGATGCAGATCGAAGCATGGATGCATGCAGAGTGGAAACGAGGGCGTTTTTGAAAGGGATTGATGTCAATAGGCTGCCTGCTGCCACAGCGGATGCTGAGGAAGAGGCTGGAGTGTCTTCTCCAAACAGTACTATTTCCAGTATTAGTGGAAAAAGAAGTGAAAGAGAGGCTAATGGAGAAGATCATGAGCTGGAGAGGGCTTCTTCTAGAGGGATCAGTGATGAAGAAGATGGTGATAATTCCAGGAAGAAGCTCAGACTTTCTAAAGATCAATCCGCCGTCCTTGAAGAGAGTTTTAAAGAACATAACACTCTGAATCCTGTAAGTATTTTGCCGGAAAAAAATGGCTTTTTTACGTTTATTTCCCTTTATCCTTTTTTGGGGGTGCAGATTTGCTGAAAGATGGGATTTTTTTTTTGTTTGTTTTATTGATTTATCGCAGAAGCAAAAGCTGGCTTTGGCTAAGAGGTTAGGACTGAGGCCAAGGCAGGTGGAGGTGTGGTTTCAGAACAGGAGAGCAAGGTGAGGAAATTTTCCTTTTTCCTCGAGGGCATTTCTGGTATTTCGATGTGTTCCTCGGTAGTAACAAACCTATTAGCTAGTTCTACCCTTGTTTCCTTCCCCGCGATGCATGATCATCGGCTGCTGGTAGCGTTTTCCGTTTGCCAGTGGAAGCGCGTGTGATTCACGCGCGGTTGAGATTGATTAGTCTCATCATTTCTCCATTTACGTCTTAGTCATCGCTTAAATCATGTACCGTGATACTGTAATGATGACAAGAATATGATTATTCATGACAAACTAAAGCAAAAGTATTGTTAAAGATAATTTAGTCGCGGTCTTGGGCACAGTATAGTCTTTTATTAGACATCATCATGATTAACTCGTGTTTGCCTTGCATTTACGTTAAGCATGCTTTCGATCATCAACTAGGTTGACGTGTGACATAAAAATTGCAATAGTAGCCGTGTTACTTGTACAAATATTGTAGTATCATAGAACTTTACAAACTTATCATGTACAAAGAAGATTGGGTTGCCCTTTTTTTCGCGACAAAATTTTCGATGAACACATTTTTCAATCAATTTTTTTTACGCGTCGTCAAATCGCTATAATACATGTTTTTCTAAAAAAAAAAAAAACTCCTGAAAATATAGCAATCCTGAACGTGACATGGTTATGAAATTTTGCTTGATCTGGATTTTGTGTATTAACTTCATTTGCAATTGAATTCGTACAGGACAAAGTTGAAGCAGACGGAAGTGGATTGTGAGTACTTGAAGAGATGTTGTGAAAGCTTGACGGAGGAAAATAGGAGGCTACAGAAAGAAGTACAAGAACTTAGAGCCCTCAAATTATCACCGCAGTTTTACATGCAAATGACCCCTCCAACCACCCTCACCATGTGTCCTTCCTGTGAGCGTGTTGGAGCCCCACCACCCTCCTCGTCCTCCTCCTCCACCGCCGTCCCGATCTCGACACCCGTCGATCCAAGACCCCGTGCCTTGGTTCCGGGCCATCCTCGGCCTATCCCGTTCAACCCATGGGCCACCACTCCCATCCAGCATAGGCCGTTTGATGCTTTACACACTAGATCATAGATCATGAGTAGCTCCCTCAATGGTCCACATATTGGAAGGGCAGATTTCAAGAGTTGGCATTGGATTCTGACTGTGTACCATGGCTTTTTCCTATATTTGGATGTGTGTCTAATTGAGGTCCAAGATACGGTGGTTGAAGTCGTGATTTAGTGGGTCTGGATGTGTTTTGTTGTTATGGACCCCTTTTTTTTTTTTTCATCTGACTAGCTAGATTAGTCTAAGTTAGTACTCTACTAATTCTTCCTTCACCATTTTAATATAGTTGGTGAGAAGGGAGGACTGGAAATGTAAAGTGTTTATCAGATTATTCCCTAGCTTGTGTTTGGAATGCTAATTGAAAGTTAAAATTGATTATTTAGAAACAACCATTCGGCAGTTAGTATCAGAAGTATAATAATGAACCTACTGTTTGTAGCAGCTTGCCTGGTTCTGGTTGTATCTTATCTGGTCTTAGTGAAATTATTTACCGTCAAATTTGTTTATTAGAACAAAGCCATATTGACTCGTTGGAATAAACCGCTACCAATTGCAGATTAATCAATGCATGTCTAGTTATTAGTTCGATAATTACTGGTTTGTGAATCAGTAATAAAGAGATGTTACTAATTACCATTGTAACTTTTTTTAAGTTTTTCTTTTTCTTTTTTGAAGGGTGAAGGGAGGGTTGGGTGCACGGTGCACCTCTCTCAAGTTTTCCCATTTTACACCAAAAAATAAGGTATAATATTTGGTTAATTTTTTTTTTTAAAAAAATAGGGTAACGGGAGGTCTCGAACTCATGATTGAACTTGGCACCGATGATCACCTGTACTTTTTCCTTTCGTATTATCTAATTCAACTCTCTTGAAATAATAATTTGTTAACTGTGACAATTGTAGCTCTAAGATATACTTATTTTCTTTTTCCAACTTGTGTGGTGGTAATAGAATACAAAATTGCTAGATATTTTCAAGGGAAAAATTCTAAGTGCCAAGTTGAAATTTGATGGTGCCAAAAGTCGATGAGAGTAAAGTGTTGGATGATGATGATAAAGCAGAGTATTTTCTGATGTGAATTACTTAGTGGCGGACCTCTATTGGCTACTTTACTACCTAAAAATGTTGTGACAGTATATTTGGTGTCATTTTCATGATATTAGGAGACCAATATGTTGGTTTTAGTCAAAATGGAAAACTTGAACAAAAATTCACTACTATATCATGAAAATATGTTGTGACAGCAAAATAGGTGTCATTTTCTCTACGATAGTGTTCTAGATGGTTTTAGTCAAATTTTCATGGTATACAGGTTTATGTGTTTATCTTTGTTCAAATTCAAACACGACAATTCTTTGTGAATATTAAAACTCCATTATCTACTGCTAAAAAAAAAAAGGCAATTTTTTTAGCCCGTTGTCGCCGTCTCATACCTTCTCGACTTGATCTGACAGTTGGAGGTAGGAAAAGTATGGGGATGGATGGGAGGTAAAAAAGAAAAAAAAGAAAAAGAAAAATCCTTCTTAGACCATTCATTGATTACGCAGCAGCCACCGAAAAGTGACCAAAAGAAATTCCCATTACGAGGACGGGAGAATCGTATGAAGTCGCAGTTAATGGGGTCCAATTCTATCTTTTGAAGTTATAATTCGTGGCCCATGCATGACCCAATAGGTAAATCAAAAGTAAATTCATATTGGCCTAATAAGCAAACTAAAAATAAAATGGGCCCAATATTTTAAACAATTTGTTCAGGTGTTATTTCCCTTGGGCCGTCCATTGGAGTGCGCTCTAGCTGGATTTTTATTGTATGGTTTTTGCACCCCAAATTGAGACCGAAATACAGAATAGTCCGATTCGTCCTCCAAAAGAAAGTATGAAAAAGAAACCAGAAGCAGGCTTTGGGGAAAAATGCTCCCATTTTCCTAAGATTTGCTTCAAATTGGCACATAAATTAGTTTTGTCCCCATAGAAGAATTTGTTCAATTTAAGAGTTGCAATAATTCTATTGGAAGGATTGGAGACGTGTCGAAAAATTGAAAAGTTATAATAAATGTATCCACCATTCAAAGTGTCCAAAAGTACATTATGTAAATTGAGCTTCTGTATTTGCTTTGTGTGCAGGTAGAATCTTCCACGCCACTGGCCATTTGGTCAAGTGGTCATCCCTTTCTTTGGGATGCTGGAGGTCAGGGGTTCAATCCTTGCCTCCCACAACTTGTCACCCTACGTGGCTTGTTTTTGCCCTCACGGGGTAGCTCGAGCGGTTCGCTCCCCTCTTTAAGGTATGGCGACCTTCCTGGCTTGTTCAGGGTTCGAGTCCCGTTGTTAACGTGTTCGGTGTGGAGTGGGGCCTCCTCTCCCGGACCGCAGGGGATTAGTCGGGCCCCGTAAGAATTGACCCGGACACCCCTGTGTCGACAAAAAAAAAAAAAAGGTAGAATCTTCCACATTTCTCTCTGTTAAGGTGTTTTTACTCGATCCATTTCTGTATAATTTGGGGATGAAATTCGCAAATATTATTCTGTTTGCATCATAAATACAATTTTTCAATAATTTTTTTGTCTCATGTATATCACGTCACAAAAAGTGTCATAATATTGTTTCAAATAATATTTTTTAAATAATCTAATATCCAAACACATTCTTTGGTTTTTTCCAAGATAGTCGTCTGCCTGTCCACTTTTTTTAATGGCACTCCCACTATTATTTTTTTCATGTAATTTTCATTTATTAGATTATATGATAAAATAAATGGTGGAAGTGCCATTAACAAAAAGTGAGTGCGATTTAACATTTCCCCTTAATTTGAACCCCAAAATTGTTCCCTTTTGCAAAGTTGTATGCAAGTAAAAGGGAAAACCGTTATTGTTTCAAGAAACATTTTGTTGAGAAAGCTTTTACCATCTAGAATTGAGAAGGGGTAGGGAACGGGAAAGGCAAGAGGGAAAGGAACATGCCATTGTAATTTGCAAGCTTGAACACCTTTTGGATCTGTTATTACTATGACGAGAAACATATGGAACTGCTACTTAAGAGTAGAACTTATAATTAAATAGGGTAGGATTGATGGTCTGTTACATTGATTACAGAATATCCTTATACTATATAAGATTGAGTTTTGGTCAAAGAATAGGTTGAATTTTAACCGCATAGGTGGGGGCTTTCTAGGAATGTGAAATGTTGTGTATTAGTTTAAAAACTTTAGGTACAAGTTAATGAAGCATGTATTTGGGTATGTTTATTTAAATGACCCTATTTTAATACATTTAAAGTTGTCATTGATTAGCCATCTGGGTATTGATGGAATGTGTAATTAGTGTGCAACCTATATATGCTTGTATGTTGGTGTAATTACCGGAATATCCCTTAGCTACCAATAATTCCCCTTTTCAGCCGCAAATAACCGTTTGAGATATTGCTTTGTCTGAAACATTTGAATGGTAATCGGATTTAGGAAATGAGCCAACGATTTCTCTATCAATGGTAGGAACCTATTTCTCTATCATTTATAATCTACATGTATGAGTCACAAACGTTAGTCATTTTATCTCCTTTCAACTTCAGGAGTTAAGTTTTCCCTTTTGCCTTTATCTACAACGATTTGCCTCATCGTTTTCTCTTCCATCCGAACTCAACTCTAAAATTACCTATTAGTTCGTCATTAATTACACCCAATTCAATTGCCGAACCGTTGGTATCTTAATGCCTAAATGGTTGATTATCAGTTTCTCCCTGTTCGTATTCTAGGATTGGGATAATTCTACTTGGTTTCATACTAATCAGTTCAGAATGCTCTTCAGTCCCAGCTACTCCTGGTGGTTTAGCGTGAGGTTAGATTTCACCTCCCCCCAATTTTTCAGTTCCCTCCTTAATTTTGTCGGTGTATTATGAGTATCTACAATTAGCGACTCTTATCACGTTGCCTAGCTGCAAATTAGCATTTTTCGCGTTGCCTAACCCCAATTGGTCTAGGTTAGTTATAATCTTATAGGTTTGGAGCAACAGCAAGAAAGAGCTCTCGGTGGGGATTATGGAATAAGGTTAGCTTTCTGTGTTGCTCTGCCTTTCTGCATTATCAACAGCCTTCAATTTGACACAATTTTATTGTAACACTTTGTGAATTGATTAATTATATCGTTTATCTTTTCATACTAAGTTTTATTTCTTCTCACAATGTACTATTATTTGTTCAACAAAAAAACCTCCTTCCCCACAGGCACCAAACACCCGCGCGATGCGCAGGCACTCCTCCCTAGTATTTAGCTAATTTTATCATTCTGAATGTGATGCCATATGTTTTCTTGTTAGGTGTGAGTAGAGGTGTCAAAATGGGTGATTTGAACGGGTTTGCATTAGTTAATATGGGTAATGGGTATAAGTGAGTCAATCTATTTATACCCATTTAATTAGATAGGTATAAATGGGTAATTCAAAAAATGAATTGGGTAACCCAATTACCCATTTATAACACGTTTATTTTAACTTTTTGTAAACTCATTTAAATTTATTTTTACAAACTAAGTTATCAATTTATACCACCCATTGCACCCATCATTAGTTTTAAATATTTACTTGTAATGTACAATATGCCTAATTACCAATTTTTTCCCTATCCGTACTCTATATCGCAAAATTACATACTATTTAATAATTGAACAATAAGAATATAAAAATTGAAATAAGTACTACAAAAGTTAACACAAAAACTTAATCCAAAAATTTTGAACCCTTAACATTTTTTTCGTGTATAAATTTAAAATTTCTTTTTGAAAAAGTAGGAAAAGAAGTTAAAACTTGTCATAAATTAGTAATGCTGAAAAATGAGCAAATTAACAAACTAAGAGAAAATAAAATGATAAGATAAAACCAAAAAATAATAATAATAGTGAAACAAAAGTAGTTAATATCATGACAAAATGAAAAATTTGAAAAAAAAAGGTGGAGGAAGAGAGGAAACTTGGGGGAAGACAATTCTAAATAGGTTAATTGGGTTTGATAGATTACCCAATAATACCTATTTATTAATGGGTATTATTGGATAACCCATTTATATCCATATGCAAAAATTTAAGATGACCATACTCATCTATTCATGGACGGGTATAAGTAAATTTAAATAAATGAGTTTGTTTGCCACCTATAGGTGTGAGGTTCGGATACTTTTGATTCAAAAGAACTGAAAATAGGGGGAGTAAAGAAAAGCATCATTTTTCTAGTCTCTCGTTTGTTCGCGATCAGCATGTTCTCTAGGGGCTTTAGTTGCCGGAACATAATATTCCACTAGAAAGAAAATGGACTTGGCATCTATTCCAATCTTGTTTCAAGAGCATTTGCCTGACTCAAAAGTAGGCATATGTAAATGATTCTTCAGAGAGCCAGAACAACGAAGATTGGAGGCAGAATACAATGGGGAAAGGAGATGACAGATCTGAATTAGCTTCTTGAAATAGAGTGAAACACCAATCAGGCAGCCCCTGAAACCTAAAATTTTAACTTTGAAAAGATGCAAAGTTCGTGGGGAAATTTGGATTCACAGATTGTACTACAGTAATATAATACCACTCAGCCTCAGAATCGAGCAGCAGCCTTGTGTATGTTAGACTGGATAGCCTTTAATCATGCAAGAATAGCAGGAAGCAATCTGTGTAAAATAGATTAAAAAAAGTTCACCACTTTGCAGAAGAATGCTTGTAAGTATGATGCAGTTAGTTGTCCAGGTGTCTGTCAGCTTGAAAAGCACATAACCACCCTGAACCAATGGCGAGTAACTTAAAATTTCTCTATATTGATGCCCATATACATGGGTGAAAACAGAAATATTCAGGGAAAAAGAAAGAGGAGAAAAATTCACATGCCAAGTGAAACGAAAACATGAAACAGAATACAAGGGAAGTTTTGGCAATTCAATCTCATGCTGCAGCTTCCTTGTTACCGGGATTGTTTTCTTGCATGCTGCTCAGTGGATCTCCTTATTGACTCTATTCTTTGAAGCCTTATTTGCTCTCTAAATTTGGCTATGAACTCATCAGCCTTCTTATTAACATCACGTCCCTCATCAGTAGCATTCTCATTCGCATGTACTTCATTTCCCACGCTTTCTTCAAAATAATCACCTTCACTTTCAGCATCTGAGCTCTGATCAGTTTCCACGACCACATTTTCGATGTACTCTTTCTTCTCTGCCTTTGGCAACTCAGTAAAAACCTGCCTCGAAAAATGAGGGGCAGCCTCATGCATCAGTTTATCACTGAATCCTCTTTTCTCAATGAAGGTTGCTTCAATTTCCCTGGCATTTCCATTCGTGAAATCCTCATCAAATTCCCTGGATTCGACAGATCTCATGACTGGTTCGCCTGATCTAATTGTTCGAACAGACTTCACCATCGATGCAACATCATTTTGAGCTCTAGGCCCCAACTCTGGCCCTGAATTTGCTCTCCGAGACAGGCCCTCCATTTCAGTCTCGGTCAAGTCATTTGGCACACTCCTGGTACTACGTTTCAGCTCCTCCTCAGAAAAATGATTACCGTTTACGAGACTAGAATTTGATTTCTCTAACGGAGCTCTAAGAATAAATGGTGGAGGCGGCGGCGGGGGAGCAGGTGGAGGTGAGGACTTGACATGGATCTTTCTCCTCACCACATCTTCCACGCTCTTTGCTTGAGATTCAGATGAAAAAGAAGTTAAGGGAGACAGATTTTTCGGTGAATGTGGTGTTGGCGGTGGAGAGGGCTTATTCGGTGAAGGACAAGCTGAATCAGGTCTAGATGAACGAAATGATTGAGACCTAGTAGACCGTGATTCGAACTTCTTCACCTCAGAATCCTCCAATGAAGGAGGGAGAGAGTATGAAGGAAGGCCCTCCTCATCTTCCTTCATTACAATCCTTCCTGACCTTGATCTCCACGGAATTGGTGAACGAAGCACAACATTTTCCTCCATGTTTTCCTCAACTTTTACAGGGCCTAGTCCTGCAAATTCACTATTTCTTGATTTTCTTGAATTGCTTGAAAATCTCTTTGAACCTGAATTTGGATTAGACCTGCTAATAGAACCATATTTAACGCTAGATTCTCGCGATGTTTCCATCTCATTCGGCTCAGCAACGCGAGATTTCAAGCTTCGTACGGGCAAAAGTAAAGGCTTTTCATCAATTCTTGATGCAGTACCATTCCGTTTTCCAAGAAGAGGGCTTTCTTTGGCTACTACAACCACTGGTTCCCCCCTTTGGTACTGCGAATTCCAAGTTTGAATCTTGTTATCATCAGAAACTGCAGTGCTTTCGGTCTCATCATCAAAAACTGACGAAACCTGAAGAAGTCTAGTTACGTAGGACTGTGCATTATCAAATTTAGAGATGCTATTATATTCCTTGTCTGATTCATCATTTCTCTTGCTAAAGAGGCCATAAGAAACAGCGATACCTACAAAGATAAGCTGAAGAAGCTCCCAACTTCTAGAGTGCAGATTTTGGTTAATAAATTCAGGAGCTTGTGAAGGAAGAAGTGGAACTATAACCAAGAAAATAGTGACAATGATGGCTTTGTAGAGAAAATGACGAAAATACTTACTTGCATTTGCATGGTTTGCTGAGACTTCTAAGCTTAACTTTTTTGGTTTGGGAATGTAAGTTTCATTATCTGCCATTGAAGGACAGATGGGCTTTGTTCTGGGTCTTGATTATGCGGCAGAATGTGGAAAGTATAGAATATGAAGAAGATGAAGAAGAGAAGGCTTAGGGGCTAAGAAAAAGTATAGAATATGAGGAGAGTGGTGGGAAAAAAAGTTTTTGGGAGGAGTGAGCTGATTGCGAGCTCCTTGCTTTAAATCCTTTTACCCATTTTCGGTCTTTTGACAATGATGCCCTCTCCTTTCCTTTTCTCAATCTGCCTTTTTGTCTCTTTGGAGATATCCCCTATTCTCCCTCCGGTCTCCACCACTGTGGTCCTTATTTTTCTTTGGGCTATGAGCGTGGGATGATAATTGAACATTGAGGTAAATGGTAGGTACTTTCTAGAGAAAAAACTGAAAAAAAAAATCTAAAACTAAGTAGGTTATAATAAAGTTACTCTTTCCTGCGCATTTAGTTCAAAATCAACCATTCTCTTTTAGATTTAACGACGTGATGTCCCTTATATTAAGGAACACAAGGCTTTGATTTTAAATTTACTTTCACTTTCATGCTTCCATTCCATCAAGGTCTCAGCCTTTCGGCCTATTTAAGCCTCTTAGCCCACTTATCCCTCCAATCATACAACCAAGGAGTGGTTTGGTAAAAATTCATCCATCACAAGCACTATGATTATGATGAACTAGTTAATGGTAATGGATTTGCGTTGAAACCTACGAAGTGTTTGACTGGAAAGGGATTTTTTAACAAAAAATTTCTATTGTGAATACATTTTTCAATCACTTTTTTGCCTCACATATATCAAATCGCTATAATACATTTTCTAAAAAACTCCAAAAAATTACAATCCAAACACAAAAAGCCTGTATTTTTCACCAAAAAAATTGTAACGTTTTCGTGAACACATTTTCTAATTACTTTTTTACTTCACATATATCAAATCACTATAGAACATTTTCTACAAAACTTCCAAAAAATTACAATCAAAACACGACCTAAAATTGAAGTATCAATTTTACATTTTTTTCCTTTTTTCCTCTATTTTTTTCTCTCCACTCTCTCCATTTCTTCTAGTATTTCTTTTGCTTTTTATTTTAATTAAAAAATGTGAATTACACAAGTCACTAAATATTTGATTCTATGTTAGAAACTATTTAATCACAAAATTCATAGAATATGTCTATTACACCCATTAATTTGTTCTGATTAACCTACATCACTATGATTAACCCTGAAACTTATCCCTTGATTTAGAGCCCACTTACCAAACACCCCCCAAAATACATATACTTCATCTCCTCCAAACTTCTATGTCAAAATTAACTCCAAACAAGTTGCCACGTATCAAATTAGAAATGCAGGTTTATGGTTGAAATAGCAGTACTTCAAATTGTCATTTATTTTTCTGCTATTTTTAGGAAATCTGATAAATTCGCAGATATGGCTAAGCACTCGTAATTATTAGACAATGACGACGTGTATGTAGGGCACTTTAGGAAATGGGCAGAAATTGAGGGTGGCAGATAGGTTGCGTGGATGTGGTAGGGATTCTTCTTTTGGACTGCGTACGCTAGCTTTTTACTCGTGGGATCGGATAAAATATATTTGCATGTTTGCAACTTTGGAGGGTATGCTTTTCTTCCCATCGTCTTCCCTCTCCACATTCTTCAATACCTACCTTGGAAGTTCATTTTGGATTCTCTGAAGTTCAATGAGGACCACCATCATCATCACAGCGTTGAACTAGAGCCATTGAGTCCATGGCCTTATTCTAATTCAGACGAAAGAGAACAAAAGAAAAGAAAAAGAAAGGTTAGAAGGGTCCCGCTGAGAAATTTTGTCCAAGATCTTCACAGAGGAAGTGGATTAGCATATTAATAGTTTGATCACACGTAGCAGTAGTACTGCTTCTTTAAGATGCATTAGGCAAGTGGAAGAGTATAATAGCTTTTGATGGTGACTCTACTAGGAATGGACCTGCATAATCACAATTAGGAAGGGATTTTCTCATATGCTTGTTTACGCACTAACGATCCTACGCTGTGCTGTTGAACAGGGAAAAAAAAAAATACTAGTAGTAGTAACTTTACATCAGGAATCCTGGAATATGGTTGTGAATGAGTAAAGGAATTCAGTAGCCAAGGCCCGAGAGAAGAGAGTCAATGATACCGACACAACCAGTTGGTTGAATTGTCAATAACGAGTCATTTTCTCACAAAAACGTCATGTGATGTGTTTGAATTTCGTCATCGATGCGAAAACTGTATTGATGGAGGATTTGTCAGAACCCCTATAGGCACGTTCTGAATCGTGATGGTAATCGGAGATTAATTCAACCAAACTTTGTTCTTACCGGAAAAACAACGGGAGTATATGATGCTAACTTTTTATTTGGAAAGTGTTTCTGTTAATCAATCCCAGTGTTTTCAGTTATGATGCATTTAATATTCCTTTGATTATTATTCGTTGTTGGTGGGATTTTCTCATTTTCAATTGTTTGATCAAAGGAAGTCTGGAGCCCCCACGGGTTTAGCCACATGGTAGCAGCGTTTCCTTGGGACCTTCAGGTCCCGGGTTCGAAACTGCGCTATGGGGACGCCTGTGCACTTATCGTGCCTTGGTCGGATTGGGGCGTCGGACTCGGGCCGCAGGGGATTAGTCGGGCTCCGTAAGGATTGACCCGAACACCCCTGTGTCGACAAAAAAAAAAAAAAAAAAGATCAAAGGAAGTCTGAAAAATCACGGAATTAGTCAAAGGTTTGCCCCACAACTTTCACCTAGGATACTTTGGCATTTCGGTGTAGGCTTTTTGGAGGAGCAGGACACATCAAACCACAAGAGCTTCTCCTACCATTAAAATCCTAAAGAAAGATAAAGGAGACGCGGTAGGAAAAAAAAAAAAAAGAATCTCGCCAGCATACATTTCAGAATTGTTTAACTGTTCTTAATTAAGGGAATAAAGACATATGTGATTCATCTACTTTGGTACGTCTAGTTGCAATTTAGATTCTGTTAAGAGCTTGAAAAATACTAGGAACCTTTTGAGAATATAAACAAGATTGAAACGCCCACGTCAAGTGTGGCTAGATTTGGGTTGCGTGGAAATGTGCTTGGATGACTTATTGTCGACGTGATAAGTTAACACTCCAAGAGATACAGAGAAATTGCAGATAAGGCATTGGCAAAAAGCAGAGCGGCAAAATTCAATTTGCTAGGAGGCATTAGCTTAGAAAAGCATATTATTGCTACTACTATATTCTTTTGTCTTTTTTTCTCTTCTACGTTTGTGGCCGAAAGTGAATAGGAATGATCTGCATTGAGGTGGATCTGATTCCCCTTTCCAGTCTTTACATGTCTTTAAAGTTTGTTTGGATAGAGAATTATTTGTCAAAATTTATTTGCTTACATCATCATTACAATTTCCAACACACCTTTTTATCTCACATACGTCACATCACAAAAAGTGATACAGTAAAAATATTTCAAATAATTTACAATCCAAACAGAGCCGACGTCGATCCAATCTCCTTCAACCATTTTATCCACGTTCAGGTACAAAGGTTGCAGACTAGCCATGTTTAGACGATTAGGTACAAGATATACCAAACATTTTGGAATTTGGGACAGAACGTCACGTGTAGAGTCTACAAAAATTTGTTCTACGTTTATTTGTACGTAAAGTGATTTACATCTTAAGGACATAAATTTACATTTTTGTTGAGTTGAACAAAAACGTTCTTAAGCCAACAAGATACTTATGTGCTAACATCTAAAATTTGAAAACCAGGTGTCCCTGTTTGATTTAAGGTCATACAGATTTAATTGTCAGTTAATTGGATCAAACTCAATTGGACCTTCGAGTTCTCAATACTCTTACCACGCAATTAGCAATCACCTAATTGACAGATTATCGGAACTACGAATGCAGATCAGGTATAGAAAAGAATACAAGGAGGATCAAAATACTACGAATAAAAGATACTACTATGTAGATTCACATAAATATGTCATGGGATTTTTTTTCCTAAAATATGTCTTTACATAAACGTAAAGGATGACAGAAATTAGTGAAACAGGAAATGAAAGCTGCAAAAGAATAGTAAGGTTACTGCATGTAGTCCTGCATGCATGTTGCATGGAGTTCTCCTACAAAAGACTTCACAGCAAATTACAGATTCTCATAGCTGGAAGTATAAAATATAATTCGAGGGTTTTTATTTTTCTGACGAAAACATTGGATCTGGGGATTTCGATTTTTGAGGTGTCTTAAGCTTTGAGGAAGCAATATATGTACTGAGGAAAACATCATACTAAATGATGATAAAGACATATGGCCACCCCAAATGCACCCAACTGCCTTTCCCTCAATATAATGATGATAAAAAAAGGAAAAAAAAAAAAGTCTTTGACATGGTCATGTCCAAGTTACACAAGTTGGACTATCCACTTTCTTAGCCATGAAAATCTCAGCAGTCATTTCTCAGACAATAATCCTAAGCAACTTGTTTAGCAATTGGATCACAGAGATGAAACATATGAACTAATGGAACAGAAAATTTTTCTCATGAAACTTTTAGGAGGAAACCTTTACAGTATGTTTAGAGACTTCCAAACAACACAGCTTTATTGATGGTAGGACAGCTCAGTTTACTATATCAACTTTCTGAATCTTAGGAGGAAACACAGTCTTCTGTATAAATTGCATTTGTCTAATGATGATGCAATTTGTGCAGCGGAAAAATGATCCAACTGATGCTATACTATACCGGTGTTGCTTAATTTGCATTTTACTCGTTCAGGCCAGAATGGACCTGTGGATGTTCATCAGAATCTACAAATCTTGGTGCCGTGCTCCTTCTTTTATCAATCACTGAATAGTGATCGGAGACAAAGCGTGTGGGCAATGGCTTAAATGATCATGGCCGACTTGGTTATGCATGTATTCTTTGACCAGAAAAGAAAACTTGTGGTTGGTACCACTGGCGCCAAGATAGTGTTAGCTGTGGATTTTAATGGCGAAATTAATTCTCCACCAGCCACTGGGACTCTCAACTTGGAGATCCCCTCAAAATTTAAGACTTATTAGTACCACTTTAGGACACCCTCAAGAAACAGAGAAGAAAAAAAGAGAGGCTTGATCATGAGTTCTTAAACAAGCTGACTGGTCTTTAGACATGTTGCATCTAGACTGCACTCTAGAGATTAGTTATCAGCTTTATGGCTGCAATGGCTATATATATTCATCTCCCAATTTCATAATCGGCAACACAATCATTAGTTGATAGTTAGCTTCAGTACAGTCTTTCTTGTGTATACCAAACAGCTTTGAGCAAATACTTTACCTGGTTACTTGAGATATAATTGAGGCGAAACTTGTGTAGTGAAACATGGGCTTAATGCACATTCTAAATCTGTTTTCTGTTCTGAGTTTACAATTATTGGCAATCTCTGCCAATTTGGAGACATACATTGTTCATGTTGAGTTACCTGAATCTTACGCTCAACTGTCCACCGCTAGTATTTCAAGCCCAAATGAAGATTTAGATAGATGGTACAATTCTTTCTTGCCAACAACAATTGCAAGCACAAATGAAGCACAAAGAATGGTGTATTGTTATCACAATGTTTTCAAAGGATTTTCTGCCAAATTATCAGCTGAGGATGTCAAAGTAATGGAAAAGAAGCCTGGTTTTCTATCAGCTCGGCCCCAGAGGATGCTGTCTTTGCATACAACTCACAGTCCTATCTTTCTGGGGCTGCATCAGAACTCGGGATTTTGGAGGGAGTCCAATTATGGAAAGGGTGTCATCATTGGAGTCCTGGACACTGGAATTGAGCCAAACCACCCTTCATTCAGTGATGAAGGAATGCCTCCACCTCCTGCTAAATGGAAGGGAAAGTGTGAATTCAATACCCCAGTTTGCAATAAAAAATTGATTGGAGCTAGATTTTTCCAGGATGGAAATGGCTCTCCAGCTGATGAGAGTGGCCATGGAACTCACACAGCAGGCACAGCTGCAGGAAACTTTGTCAAGGGGGCCAATGTATTTGGAAATGCCAATGGCACTGCTGTCGGTGTTGCCCCTCATGCTCACTTGGCAATCTACAAAGTATGTACTACTGGCTGTTCTGAGAGTGATATATTGGCTGCAATGGACGTTGCTATCGACGATGGCGTTGATATTCTTTCCCTCTCCCTCGGTGGAAGTTCGGTACCATTTCACAATGACAACATAGCTCTCGGTGCATATAGTGCAATGGAAAAAGGCATCTTGGTGAGCTGCTCAGCAGGAAATAATGGTCCTTTTGGTTCCACTCTGTCCAATGATGCGCCATGGATTCTTACTGTTGGCGCAAGCACTATTGACAGACAGATAAGGGCAACTGCTGTGCTTGGAAACAAGAAGGAGCTAGATGGCCAGTCTCTATATCAGCCTAAAGATTTTCATCCAAGATTGTATCCTTTGTTTTACCCTGGCCTAAACCAGAGTGATACTGATGCTGATCGGTACTGCACTGAAGCATTGCTGAACATCACACAAGTCAAAGGAAAAATAGTGATATGTGAAGTAGGTCTCATACCTCCAACCAGTAAGGGAACAAATGTTAAGGCTGCTGGTGGTGTAGGCATGATCATGATTAATTCGGAACAAGAGGGTTACACTACACGGGCCGATGCTCATGTTCTTCCAGCCACAAATATCAATTACGCTGATCGACTTAAACTCATTGCCTATCTTGAGTCAACTAGTTCACCCGTAGCTACATTCTCATTCAAAGGAACTATCATTGGAGATAGTCACGCTCCTGCAGTTGCTTCCTTCTCCTCCAGAGGTCCGAGCTATTCTAGTCCTGGAATCTTGAAACCAGACATAATTGGCCCTGGTGTAAACATTCTTGCTGCCTATCATGAATCAGTCGAAAACAGCACCAACACAAAAGCCAACTTTCACGTACTCTCAGGCACTTCAATGTCTTGCCCTCACCTCAGTGGTGTCGCGGCATTACTGAAAAGTGCACACCCCGATTGGTCTCCAGCGGCAATTAAGTCCGCGATGATGACCACTGCTGATCTTGTGAACCTTGCCCAGAATCCCATCGAGGATGAAAAGCACCTTCCAGCCGACCTTTTCACCATGGGCTCAGGCCATGTTAATCCAGCGAGAGCAAACAATCCAGGACTCATTTATGACATTGAACCAAAAGATTACATCCCTTATTTGTGTGGTTTGAATTATTCAGACTGGGAAGTTGGCAGAATTTTACAACGCAAGGCAA
This sequence comes from Coffea eugenioides, assembly GCF_003713205.1. Classification (NCBI taxonomy): domain Eukaryota; kingdom Viridiplantae; phylum Streptophyta; class Magnoliopsida; order Gentianales; family Rubiaceae; genus Coffea; species Coffea eugenioides. The sequence continues at coordinate 42,905,551 of NC_040042.1, read as the reverse complement.
ATTGCAAGGCTGAATCAAGAATATCCGAGACACAATTGAACTATCCTTCATTCTCAATTGTAGTTGGATCAACAATTCAGAAGTATACAAGGACAGTCACTAACGTTGGCGACGCTAACTCAATCTACAGAGTCAAGATTGATCAGCCGGGAGGTGTCAATGTGACAGTCAAACCAAGAATTCTAAGTTTCTCAAAGGTGAACCAGAAGTTGAGCTATGAAATTACATTTACTCCATTATCGCCCTACAAAACTCCATCTGATGGATCTCTTACATGGACATCAGCAAAATACTCAGTCAGAAGCCCAATTGCAGCGCAACCGGAGGTTGTAACATCAGCATAGAGATCTATGTCAGCGTTATTTGTTTTCTCATTTTTGTTTTTGGGCAGTAATTATTCTGTCTTATTCGTGCATGTTTGACTATAAGTCATTGATGGAGATTGTATTCTCTATGTACCTTATCCTAATTGTGATTACAAGTTCCATATGTTGTAAGTGTGTCATTTTCTTGATCATATAATAATCTACAATTTTGTTTTTAATCATTGATATGAAAAGAAAGAAAATACTCAAGAAATTATACTGCATTGAATAAGTGATTGCTAGTATATATAAGTCGTAGAATGTAAAAGTTAGATGCCCGTATAAGTGGTAGAATGTTAAAAGTTCGATGCCCATTGTGCAATCTCAACTGAAATCAGTGTAAAGCAGTTGCAGTTCTAGCCATTAAGGTTTTTGTTATGATAGTTTATTAGCTTTTTTTTGTAAATAAGGGACACATTCATCAAATGATAATTGAAATGTGGGCACTTAAGGTAGGGAGAAACCAATATGAATTTGAGAAACTTATCCTGAAATTTCTGACAATATCATTGAACTCTCGTGAATTTTTAAATATCTCACCTACCTCCCCTAATTCTAACTTTTTTTTTTCGTAACATCTTGACCTATCTAACAAAAAGTAAGATTAAAAAACTAGTTTTAATGGAGAGACAAAATTTTCATGCAGCAAGTGCCCTTCTACAGTCTACTTGTTAATTTACTACGAATTTTGCATAGAAAAAAGGTTGAGAAACAAGACATGCAGTAATAAAAATGCTTTCAAAATATTGGTGCCAAAATATTAACCTATTATTTCTTGCTGCAAAACTAATTTTATTTCAAGGTGTACATGTAAGCAAATGTTTTTAGTAGCAAAAAAAAAAAAGAACATATATCCCCACGATTAGAAAATTCATATATTATGGTTAGAGTTGCATATATTATCTTTTTTTTTTTTTTTTTTTTACATATCACCATCAGAATTTACACCTAAATTGGTGCCAAATCTGTAAGGCAGTTTGGTTACCAATGATGCTAAAATTATTTTCTTTTTTGTCTTGTTTTTAGATTGTAAGTTAAATATAACATTTTATGAAGTATTATCATAGTGATGTGCGCGTAGGTTAGAACTAAACTTGTGATGGCACATGTTTGTTAATAATGATATTAGATATTTTTTAAAAATAAGGGCCAATAGAATTGTTGTCAAAATAATCATAAGGAATGAGCGTAGAATAATTAATTGACCACTAGTATATCCGTTATTGGATCCCATCTAAAGAAAAAGGTAAGTGATATTTTTAAAAGTTCATAGAAGTAGGTGGCATTGTCATAAACTTCGACAGAGCTTTATAAAATTATCCCATATGAATGACTCTCAACTTTAGGCATGAAAACGGATAAAGTGATGAACTCTTCTAGGTGCTTTTCGCCTTCTCTAAGTAGGTGCTTTTCGCCTTCTGGTAGTCACCGCCAACTTGGTGGTGCGGGAGGTTAAGAGTTCGATCCTTGCCTTCCATCAAAATTTGTCACAATATGTGACGGTTTTAAATGGCTTTCTTTGATGGAGTCCGACAAAAAAAAAAAAAAGGTACGTGGAATATATTTCACACAAAATTTTGAAATAGTATCAGATTCTAAGTTGTTGGACTTTTGATAGGTGTCGGGCCCGTACAATAATAAAAACCTGTTCAACTAAAGTTAACTTTTATAAATAGTAGTAAGTAGGGTCGAATCCACAGGGATTGGGAGTAACTGTTTCTTTTCAAATCCACAGTAACAAAGGGGGTGTTTTTGTGCAGAAGATGACAATCAAAGAAATTCAAATAAAATCTATGAAACTATTAAAAATTAAATAACAAGTTACTAAAATCAAATGAATGATAACTAAGGCTCTAGGCAAGAAATAACTTCAGCAATGGTGTAACTAATTGATCATCGAACCAAAGACAATTCCAATTATTTATCAATAAATAGGTTATAACTACCAAACAAGCAATAGCAGTCAACCTCTCCTTACTGTGTCGGTGATTAAGGTACGCCCGTTAATCACTGCTCTAATTAGGAAATAATGTTAGGTACGTCCGTAAGATTTAATTTCCCAATTGCCTTATGTATTAGAGGAATCCTATTCTAACCAAATAACATACTACCAGGGTTATTTTAGGTTAGCCCGCATATTCCCCTGACACAAATCCAATCATGCCAGTTGTCACTATTTCAAAGTAATTAAACAATTACGGATTTAAATGCCCCAATTGACAATAGATTACCCAATTAACTAATTATCCGGATCCAAGAAAATCAATTAATTGAACAATCGTAAGCACTGTAATCAAAGAATATGCAGAGACCAATAAATAAGAGGAAAAGATAAAATTAAATCGATCTCATAATTTTTAGGCGAATCAAAGCATCCGTTGTTCCTTGACTAGATAAAAGGATTTAGCTCATTGTCGATGAGAAAAACCCACGCAAAACTGAAGCAATAATCGTGGCCATGGTCTCCTCAATTCGGCGAATTCAATTCGTTCCCACTAATGAAAGAAAATGAAGCTACAGGGAAGAATTAATGCTGCCCTTTTTGTTCTCCACATACGAAAAGAAGGAATAACTTACTAAAAGACGAAAAGAAAAGTCAAAAGCTAACCTAAGAAAATTGACGCCCAATTGTCTGCTATCTCTATTCCCTATTTCCTATCTAAATTGCTATCATCTGCTTTGCGGCTACTCCCAGTCCCAGCCCAGGAAGGAAAAGCGGAGAGTCCGTCCTTCTCGGTCTCTCCTCTGTTCGGTAGTTGCCAAAAGGGTAAAAGTTTCCCTTTTCCAAAAGTGCCCCTAGAGTACTATACTCGCCCCTAGACTAAGGATAGCTATGTGAACTCCTTGCCTGAAGCCTGCTAAATTGACACTTGTTATGATATTTTTGATCTACTTCCTGAAATAAATATAAATTATAAAAAATGAGTAGAATTTAATAATTAATTCACATCGAATTAGGTAATAAGAAATATTAATAATAAAATAAATGATAAAATTACAACCTATCAACTTTGGCCATGCATTTTGTAGGTAAATAAATTCGCCGGACAAATTTTTAAATGTTCTGAGGTTCAATTCCTCAAAAAAAAAAAGAAAAAGGGGGGGAATAAAAGTTTCCAGCGACAAACACATGGAAATTGTAAGACTGGAACACCGCACTATTACTGTTATATCCTGATTCAGATATCTCATCTTTGCCTAGAAAAAGCGACCAAATGGAATCACCCACAATTCAGATCATAATCACAATTGGTCACTTTTTCTAGGAAAAATGAGAACAAAGTATTTGTATTAAGGGTCTGTTTGGTTGGAAGTAAAATTTTTTCCTTGGGAAAATATTTTCCGTGGAAGTAATTTTCCATGAAAATCATTTCCCTTTCATCATTTTCAGGTGTTTGGTTAGTTTATTGAAAATATTTTCTTAATTCATTTTTCTGGTGTTTGTTTAACTTTTGAAATATTTTCACTTTTATCTCTATCTTTACTTTCTACACATTAGAACTACATACTTCTTCCCATGCAAAATAAGAAAATTTATCTCATTGTTTAACTTTTAAAAATCTTGGAGAAATGTATATATGAATAAAAAATATCTCCTTAAGCAATAAACAAATTGCTGGCCATTTAGTGTCAAATATCAATCACATGCAATGCTTATTGTGACATATATCTTGCACTCTCACTGCTGAAAGTTTCTCTAGAAAAGAATGTCCCTATTATACATAATTAATTACTAGCATAGGATGAGCAGGATGAGATTTTTTTTTTTATTTTGAATATACTAGAGGGAGGGTTGGGTTAGGTTGGGTGGTACGGGAGAGGAAGTGTAAGGAAGAGGTCTTGGGTTCGAGTCCTCCTGTTTACACTAAAAAAAAAAAAAACATACTACAAGATGTTTTCAGTAAATTTGGAACATACTACAGGCGGGATGCATGCATTTCGGAAAACAACTTCAATAAGTTTGGAAGGGAAGTTGTTTTCCATAAGATGAGTGAAAATATTTTACATAGGAAAATGTTTTCAGTAACTTTTGTGCAACCAAACACGGGAAATTAGGAAAATATTTTCCTGGAAAACATTTTCACCCGAAACAAACAGACCCTAAGTAGAGATCAAAACAGATTGAAAGAATTATTTAAGCGCCGCAGTTTCTGTTGCAGAGAAATAGTCAAAGATCTAGCCAGTGCTCAAAGGCCTGAGCCTGTCGCAGCTGAAATTTCCCAAATCATTTTGAAGTCTAACACTCGGTTTCATGGATTAGTTCCAAAAACCAAAAATAAAAAAAGACTAAGGTGGCGGATCCAAATAATGAAACAGAAATGGTTAGGGGCAAAGGAACTTTTCTATGTTCCTCCTTTGGACCAACTGAGTCAGACAGAGCGAGACTAGAAGAAGGCGGCAATACGGCCATTTCAATGCAAGACAAATTCTGCTTCTAAACTCCAAAATAGTTTTCCCTCAAAATTAAAATAATCTTTTTTTTATACAAGTGGTTTGGATGTAAAAATGATCTCATGATAAGATATCAAAAAATTGCCCGTGCTTTTTTTTTTCCTCAGTGAAAACAACATAGGCAATTTTTAGATATTTTCAGCTTTACTTTCTAGCCTTATTTTAAATTTTATTGTTGATGCAAGTTTCATAAATAAGATAACATAAGGATAGTATTGGAAGTAGAATTTTATCTCTCTTGCTTTTCTCCCAAAGGGGATAAAATGTTATAAAAAATGTCAATATAAGGGAGGTAAGTGAGATTTTAAAAATCTTAGAAATGTTAAGTGATATTACGAGAAAGTTTAAGGGAGATTTCCAAAATTATCTCTCGAAAGAAACTAAAAAATTCTATCTAACATCATTGGAGTAGCCCGTTTGCTTTGTCTTCATGAACTAGTTAATTATTAATCTACTCAGGAATGTTTTATTCATTTAAGCTGATTAAATGGAATTTAAAAAAAAAGTACAGGGATGTTTCTATATGTTTTTCTTTTCGGGGAATTTTTCAAAATTATAGTAATAAACTTTTAAGATGTTCTTGGAATTATATCCAAGAACATCTTTTTCCCAAAGGGAAAAAAAAAAAAATGCTTCGAGACACATTCATTGATTATCGATGAATTAGATAGATGAGTAGATCTGGCGTGTGTGTAGAATTCCGCATGTATTCGCGTAAATGATCTTTTACGACATAGTAACCTATGTATTGTTTGACCAAGAAAAGACACTATTATGTTTTCTTGAAGGAGCTGACAAAGTCCTTGGACAGCTTCCAGGAATACTAGGAGCCTCCAATTATGCCCACCTGTGATTAAAATATTACGGTTGCCATGGCTATATATACTTGCAGCTTCCCAATTGAAGCACCACAGCCAAATCATCACTTCCAGGTTAGCCAATGCAATAATCTTTCTATTTGCTTAACCGCTAGCTTTTTGCAAAACTTCATATAGCTCTCAGCTACTACTGAAAATAATTCTTTGTTGAGTGTCAAAAGATATTCTTGAAGGGATAATCTTTTTGTTTATGCTCCACAATTAGGCTAACAGCTTTCAGCAAAACTTGATATAGCTCAGTTACTACTGAAACTAAATCTTTGTTGAGTGGCAAAAGAAATTCGTGAAAGGAATATTAATTAGTATATGCAGTCAAACATGGGTTTGATGCAAATTCTCACTCTTCTTTGTGCGCTGAGTTTTCACTCATTGGCGATCTCTGCACTTGATTTTCAAGAGCAGAGCAACTTAGAGACCTATATTGTTCATGTTGAGTTGCCCGAGTCTGATACTCAACTTTCCACGGCAAGTTCTTCAATCCCGAATGAAGATCTAGATGGTTGGTACAATTCATTTCTGCCAACAGTCACTGCAAGCTCCAACGATGCACCAAGAATGATTTATCCGTATCACAATGTTTTCAAGGGATTTGCTGCCAAATTATCAGCCGAGGATATCAAAGCAATGGAAAAGAAACCTGGTTTTCTTTCAGCTCGACCACAAAAGGTGTTATCGCTGCATACAACGCATACTCCAAATTTTTTGGGGTTGCATCAGAACATGGGGTTTTGGAATGAATCGAACTATGGTAAGGGCGTAATTATTGGTGTATTGGACACCGGAATCACACCCGACCACCCTTCATTTGGTGATGAAGGAATGCCTCCACCACCAGCAAAATGGAAGGGAAAGTGTGAATTCAATACCTCTGTATGCAACAACAAACTGATCGGAGCAAGATTTTTCCGCAGTGGAGATGGCACTCCAATTGATCGGAATGGCCATGGCACTCACACTGCAAGCACAGCTGCTGGAAACTATGTCAAGGGTGCCAATGTGTTTGGAAATGCCAACGGCACAGCAGTTGGTATTGCTCCTCTTGCTCACCTGGCAGTATACAAAGTATGCGCCACTAGTGGTTGCTCCGAGAGTGACATATTGGCTGCTATGGATGCTGCGATTGATGATGGAGTTGATATACTCTCCTTATCTCTTGGTGGAAGTTCAGAACCATTTTATGCTGACAATATTGCACTTGGTGCCTACAGTGCAATGGAGAAGGGAATTTTCGTCAGCTGCTCAGCCGGGAACGACGGTCCTACCAGTAGCACTTTATCAAATGAGGCGCCTTGGATTCTCACTGTTGGTGCAAGCACCATCGACAGAAAAATCAGGGCAACAGCTGTGCTCGGAAACAAGGAAGAACTTGAGGGCGAGACCCTTTATCAGCCGAAGGACTTTCCCTCAACACTATTTCCTATATACTACCCGGGAGCTAACCAGAGTGATTTTAATGCAGATAGATTCTGCACCCCAGCATTATTAAACAAAACAGGCATCAAAGGAAAGATAGCAGTATGTGAAGTTGGAGCAAATGCAATGCTCGACAAAGGAAAAAATGTCAAGGCTGCTGGTGGTGTTGGAATGATCATAGTTAACCCGGAGCAATACGGATATACCCCCCGAGCTGATGCTCATGTCCTCCCGGCTACACACTTGAACTATGCTGATCGACTTAAATTGATTGAGTACATAAACACAACAAGTTCACCCATGGCTGCCATCTCATTCAAAGGAACTATAATTGGAGACGGTCATGCTCCTGCTGTTGCATATTTTTCCTCTAGAGGTCCGAGCCAAGCAAGTATCGGAATTTTGAAACCAGACATTATTGGCCCTGGTGTAAACATCCTGGCTGCATGGTATCGTTCTATCGAAAACAACACCAACACTAAATCGAATTTCAATGTAATCTCTGGCACTTCAATGTCTTGCCCTCACCTCAGTGGTGTTGCTGCTCTGCTGAAAAGTGCTCATCCTGATTGGTCTCCCGCTGCAATTAAGTCTGCGATGATGACCACCACCGATCTTGTGAACCTTGCCAAGAATCCAATTGAAGATCAAAGGCAACTTCCAGCTAACATTTTTGACAGTGGTGCAGGGCATGTCAATCCAGCAAGAGCAAGCAATCCGGGGCTTATTTATGACATTGAGCCTAAAGATTACATTCCTTACTTGTGCGGGTTGAATTACACGAACCGGGAGGTTGCTTTGGTATTACAACGCAAGGTAAATTGCTCAGAAATACCGAGTATACCTGAAGCACAGTTGAACTATCCTTCATTCGCAATCGTTGTTCGATCAGCTGTTCAGAAGTATACAAGGACAGTGACTAATGTGGGTGAGGCTAATTCAGTTTACAGTGTTCAGATTGTTGCACCAGCAGGTGTTAATGTGACAGTCAACCCGACAACGCTCAGTTTCACAAAGGTGAACCAGAAATTGACGTATGAGGTTACGTTTAGCCCATCAAGATTGGCTTCTAACATTACCGTGTCTCAAGGATCTCTTACCTGGATTTCATCCAAGAACTCGGTCAGAAGCCCAATTGCTGCAATTTTCCGAGCTGTGGGATTGTAGCCTTCTCTAGCCATCAAGCATCTTGGACATTTGGATTCATGTGATTTGAGTTTTCCTTTTCTCACTTTTTCTGTAGTAATTCTTTGTGCCTGGTTCAGGCATGTTTGCAACTTCGAATAAGTGATGCATAACTTGATATGTTTCTTATGTACCTGATTATCACAGTAACATATATTTTTTTTCCTTCATGTAATAAAAATTCTTTTTTCCTTCAGAAAGACTAGGCGTTCAAGGTTTCTTCACTAATTGAATTGATGCATTATGTTAGCTGCTGTCTAATCTTTTTGACTGATGCATTAAGATCATGCCCAACTTCCCAAGGAGGCCTTCCACCAATTTATATTTTCTCTGGATTTGCTCTTACAGTTGCTTTGGGTAAGAAGATTAGAGCACTCTTCAAAACACTAGTCTTTGTGAAGAATTACATTTTATTCTCTTGAAACTATTTGTTTGGATAGTGAATTATTTGCCAAAATCTATTTGCTTGTATCACTAAAACATTTTTCAACAACTTTTTTTTTATCTCATATACATCACATCAAAAAAAGTGATTAACAATAGCCGCTTCAATTTTCAACCCTTTCTTGATTTTTGGATCGGCCGCTGCTACTGCCAGGAATGCTAAATTTGCAATTAGAAATAGCCATTAATAAGCATATTAATTTCTCTACGTGATTGCAGATTTCAGTTAATCACGAAAGATGAGTAATTTGAAATTGGACGAGTGTAATTGAATATTTATGTCTCCATGTTCCTTTCGACCAACTCAGTCAGGCAGCGAGATTGGAATTAGTCATAGCCCATGTCAAAGTGGTTGTGCTTCTTCTCCTAGAAACCGAAAAAGGGTTAATGGAAAACCCCTCTACAACTTGCTCATTCCATAATGATTGTGGGATTATTTTAAATAAATCGTGGAAAACATTTCGAGTTTGGTTATAGAAAATAATTAATAGTATACTTTAACTTTTTAAGAACATGGTCTGAGACCAGAAGGGTTCAAAAGATTAGTCAATCAATATTGGAGGATATAGTGGAAGTGGAACAAATGTGGCCCTATTGGCTTGTGTATAAAAAGTAGTATTAAAACAAAAGAGGTGGCATAGTTTATATTATTTCTGTTAGTAGGAAATGTTGAATTGGAATGAACTAACATCCAACTTAACATCAATGAAGTTAAATTATAAACTACGCAAGAGTTAGTGCATTCCCTTTATCCTTATGAACTAGTTTAATTATATATCAACTCGTGAATGTTTTATTTATTTAATTGGGTTAAATAGAAAAAGTTATGAATAGGGGTATACATATAATTTTAAGGGCAATTTGAAAAAAAAAATCAAATTTTTAATGCAATCATACCATGTTAATTAACATATAACTTTGGGTGTGGCAAATCACAGTAACATAAGAAAGGTTTTCTGCATGTCTGAATCAACAAACCTTGCTTTAACACAAATTCAGTGATTAACGATTGGATTGATAGATTTAGTATAGTTGGCGGGCAAATTTAATGACGTCTCCAACTTCGTATACATGATTATGTGCGACTAAAGGTGTCAAAATGGATGATTTGGGCGGGTTTGGGTTGCGTAAAATGGGTAATGGGTATAAGTGAGTCAGTCCATTTATACCCATTTAATTAGATGTGTATAAATGGGTAAGTCAAAACATGAACTGGATAACCTAATTACCCATTTATAATCCATTTATTTTAACTTTTTGTAAATTTATTTGAATTCATTTTTGCAAACTAAGTTATCAATTTATATCATCCTTTGCACCCATCATTAGTTTTAAATATTTATTTATAATGCTCATTAAACCTAATTATCAATTTTTTCCCCATATGTACTCTATGTCGAAAAATTGCATACTATTTAATAATTAAATAATAAGAATATAAAAATTTGAACTAAGTACTATAAAAGTTAACATAAAAACTTAATCAAAAAATTTTGAACCTCTAGCATTTTTTCGTATGTAAATTTAAAATTTCATTTTGGAAAAATAAGAAAAGAGGCTAAAACTTGTCATAAATTGATAATAGTGAAAAATGAGCAAGTTAATGGGTGGGGGAAGTGAGGAGATTTGGGGAAAGACAATTTTTAAATGGGTTAATTGGGTTTGATGGGTTAACCAATAATACTCATTTAATAAATGGGTATTATTGGATAACCCATTTATACCCATATGTAAAAATTTAACATACCCATACCCATCTATTCATGGGCAGGTATGGGTAAACTTAGTTAAATAGGTTTGTTTGACAGCTATATGTACGACACAGTAATGTCGTTTGTTTGACCATGAAAAGGATTGGTTATGGCTTCTTGATGAAGCTGACAAAGTCCTTCCACAGCTTCCAGGAAATAATAGTAGTCTACAAGTTGTTATTCCACTAGAATTGAACTATTACGGCTGCTATGCCTATGGCTATATATACTTGCAGTTTCCCAGTTTAAGCTCCACAACCAATTTATCCATTCCTAGCAAGTTAGCCAAAAACAGTAACCTTTTTGTTTAAGCTCCAAAATTAGGCTAACAGCTTTCAGGAAAAAAGAAAAAAAATTTATTGTAGAGCTCATATCTTTGTTCAGTTAATCACATGCGGTCAAACATGGGTTTGATGCAAATTTTCTTTCTTTTTTGTGTACTGAGTTTTCATTCGTTGGCAATCTCTGCAATTGATTTTCAAGAGCAGAGCAACTTGGAGACTTATATCGTTCATGTTGAGTTGCCTGAGTCTGGCACTCAACTTTCCACCACAAATTCTTCAATCCCAAATGAAGATCTGGATAGTTGGTATAATTCTTTTCTGCCAACAGTCACCGCAAGCTCGAATGATGGGCCGAGAATTATTTACCCATATCACAATGTTTTCAAGGGATTTGCTGCCAAATTATCAGCTGAGGATGTCAAAGCAATGGAAAAGATGCCTGGTTTTGTATCAGCTAGACCACAAAAGGTGTTGTCTCTGCATACAACGCATACTCCAAATTTTTTGGGGTTGCATCCGAACTCGGGATTTTGGAAAGCATCAAACTATGGGAAGGGTGTGATTATTGGTGTCTTGGACTCTGGAATCACACCGGACCACCCTTCATTTGGAGATGAAGGAATGCCTCCACCACCTGCAAAATGGAAGGGAAAGTGTGAATTCAATACCTCAGTATGCAATAACAAATTGATCGGAGCAAGATTTTTCCGCCATGGAGATGGCTCTTCAATCGATGGAATTGGTCATGGAACTCACACTGCAAGCACAGCTGCTGGAAGCTATGTCGAGGGTGCCAATGTGTTTGGAAATGCCAACGGCACAGCAGTTGGTATCGCACCTCTTGCTCACCTGGCAATCTACAAAGTATGCACCACTAGTAGTTGCTCAGAAAGTGATTTATTGGCTGCGATGGATGCTGCTATCCACGATGGGGTTGATGTTCTTTCCATATCCCTTGGAGGAAGTTCAGAACCATTTTATGCTGACAATATTGCACTTGGTGCCTATAGAGCAACCGAAAAGGGCATTTTCGTGAGCTGCTCAGCCGGGAACGACGGTCCTTCTAGTAGCACTTTATCAAATGAGGCGCCTTGGATTCTCACTGTTGGTGCAAGCACCACTGACAGAAAAATCAGGGCAACTGTCGTGCTTGGAAACAAGGAGAAGCTTGAAGGCGAGACCCTTCATCAGCCGAAGGATTTTCCGTCAACACAATTTCGTATATTCTTCCCCGGTGCCAACCAGAGTGATCCTAATGCAGATCGATTCTGCACCACAGCATTATTGAACCAGACAGGCATCAAAGGAAAGATTGCAGTTTGTGATATTGGAGAAATTCCACTGCTCGATAAAGAAAAGAATGTCAAGGCTGCTGGTGGTGTTGGCATGATTATTATAAACCCAGAAGAATTTGGATATACCACATCAGTGGATGCTTATAGCCTCCCGGCTACACAGGTGACTTATGCTGATCGACTTAAATTGATTAAGTACGTAAACACAGCAAGATCTCCCAAGGCTGCAATCTCATTCAAAGGAACTATTATTGGAGACAATCATGCTCCTGCTGTTGCATATTTTTCCTCTAGAGGTCCGAGCCAAGCAAGTATCGGAATTCTGAAACCAGACATTATTGGCCCTGGTGTAAACATCCTGGCTGCGTGGCATCGTTCAGTCGAAAACAACCCCAACACAAAGTCAAATTTCAATGTGATCTCTGGCACTTCAATGTCTTGCCCTCACCTCAGTGGTGTTGCTGCTCTGCTGAAAAGTGCTCATCCTGATTGGTCTCCCGCTGCAATTAAGTCTGCGATGATGACCACCACCGATCTTGTGAACCTTGCCAAGAATCCAATTGAAGATCAAAGGCAACTTCCAGCTAACATTTTTGCCACTGGTGCAGGCCATGTCAATCCAGCAAGAGCAAGCAATTCAGGGCTTATTTATGACATTGAGCCTAAAGATTACATTCCTTACTTATGTGGTTTGAATTACACAGACAAGCAGGTTGGTTTGATTTTACAACGCAAGGTAAAATGCTCAGAAATATCAAACATACCTGAAGGTCAACTGAACTATCCTTCATTCTCAGTCGTGGTTCGATCAGCAGTTCAGAAGTATACAAGAACAGTGACTAATGTAGGTGAGGCTAGTTCAGTTTACCATGTTCAGATTGTCGCACCTGCAGGTGTAAATGTGAGAGCCAACCCGACAATGCTCAGTTTCACCAAAGTGAACCAGAAATTGGCGTATGAAGTTACGTTTAGCCCATCAGGATCAGCTAATAACATTGCTGTCTCTCAAGGATCTCTTACCTGGCATTCATCCAACTCCAAATACTCTGTCAGAAGCCCAATTGCTGCGATTTTCCAAGCTGTGGGATTGTAGCCTTCTTTAGCCATCAAGCATCTAAGACATTTAGTATTGGTTTTTCCTTTTCTCAAATTTTCTGTAACAATTCTTTGTGCCCGAAGTGTAGTTCAGGCACGTTTGAAACTTCGAATAAGTGGTACATAACATAAGTTACCATATCCTTTATTTACCTAATTGGTTGATTCTGTTAGTTGATCAATGTCACAGAAACATATGATTTCCTTCATGTGATAAAAATTTGATTTTTATTACTCGAGCGAAAATAATGATTGACGTCTTCATTTTGCATGAACAATCTAGCCTTATTGGAGACTAGGCGTTCAGTGCTTTCTCCTATTTGAATTGATGCATTATTTTTGCTGCTGTCTAGTCCTTTTGACTGATCTATTAAGCTCATGCCCAGCTTCCCAAGAAGGCCTTGCACCATTCCATATTGTATCTGAATTTGCTCTTATAGCTGCTTTGAGTGAGGAGATTAATGCACTCTTCAAACATGGTCGTCCATATTGCATTTTCCCTGCTGCATCCAAATGTAGTTAGTTTGTAGGGTTTTGTAGGGTTTTAAATCATTTATTTCGTTGTTACAATGAAGGAAAAGGCACAAAACATGTTTTATATGTATTTAAAAATATCTTCTTCAAGTTATGGAGGGAGACTCACAGTTAGGAATTTGAAGTATCAATACAAAGTCTACGTTGTAGAAGGAATGCAAAGATGAAGATTGTTGATTCGGAATTTGAAGGCCGCAATAGGGCAATTTCAAAGCCAGACAAAATGGGCTTATTCCACATGTTAATGTCCCTCCCTTTTTTTTTTAAAAAAAATTCACATTTTTGTTAACTTTCTTTATTTTAATATCAAGAGACTTTAATGTCCTTCCACTATTTTCATTTTTATGCCCGTAAATTCATCTCACCATATTTATTCTTACATTCATAAATCAATTAGGCATTCCTTTACATATACACATGTCCAATTTAAAATGGGAAGAAAAGCTCATCCTAAAGGAGAAAAATACAAAAGTTATGCACTAGCAGCAAAAAAATAAAAGCCTGAATTACACTATTCTTCTGTGGTTGAGCTAATCTTGACGATGATTTAGACTTTTAGATATATGAATGAATTTATGAAAAAAAAATATAGGTACTATTGAAAATATACTTCCTATTCCAAGATTAAATCCGGAACTTCTTGAAATGCTTATATAAGGATCGAAAGTTTTGATTGTTTTGGAGAGTGTTTCTGTGACATTCTCCATTCTTTGCAAGTATTAATAAAATTTTAAATTTTTATGAGAAAAGTACATCTGGATTTAGTCAATTCATATATCTTGCCCAATTCATCAAAATTAATATTTTCTACTTGAGAGTTGTCATCCATGATTACTTTAAAATGCCCTAAGTTTTGTTATTAAATAGAAGAATATGAAAATGGTGTGTTTGCTTCCGATATAAATTGCCATTTCACCCTCTCAAAATTTGTTTTTGTGTGGTCAATCTACGATCTTAACTAAAAAAAGAAATAGGACAAAAGTATTATGATTTCTTGTTCTGAATAAAAGGACAATGAGAACGTGAATAACAAAAAGCAAAGTACTATTGACAATTTTTCAACCAAAAAAAAAAAAATTTAACCTTTTCTTTTTTGGTGGGGGAGGGGTTTTTATGTATCATGAGTCGCAACCCATGTGGTTGTGCTTCTTCTCCTTGGAACAAAAAGGGGATTATGGAAACCCCCTCACAACTTCCTCATTTCACATTTTATTGTGAGAGTTTTCTAAAGAAATCGTGGAAAACATTTCGAGTGGGGTTATAGAAAAGAACTAAGAATCTGCTGTAACATTCTAAGAACATGTTGGGAAACCAGAAGGGTTCAACAGATTAGCCAATCAAAGTTGAAGGACACGGCGGAAGTGGAACAAATATGGGCCTACTATGTAATTTCTGTACAAAGCATTGAAACAAAAAAGATGGTATGGTTTATATTATCTATATTAGTCTGTGTGTTGGATTGGAACAAGAAAAGAATTGGTTATGCTTTCTTGGTGGAGCTGATGAAGTCCTTCGACAGCTTCCAGGAATAATAGTGGTGTGCAATTATACCACTAGTGAGTAAAATATTACGGCTGCTATAGCCAGTTGAAGCTTCACAACCTGAGTTATCCGTCCCTAGCAAGTTAACTAGAACCATAAATCTTTGTGTTTATGCTCCGGAATTGGGCTAACGGCTTTCGGTAATCAAAACTTACGTAGCTCAGTTACTACTATAAGCAATTCTTTGTTGAGTTAATCATATACGTTCACACATGGATTTGATGCAAATTCTCATTCATTCTTTTCTGTGTACTGAGTTATCGATCATTGGCAATTTTTGCATTTGATCTTCAAGATCAGAGCAATTTAGAGACTTGTATTGTTCATGTTGATTTGCCTGATTCTGATGCTCAACTTACAAAGTTCATCAATCCCAAATGAAGATCTAGATGGTATAATCCTTTCTTGCCAACTGTCGCTGCAAGTGGCAATGATATACCACGAATAAAGCTTTCTTCGATAAAGGAAACGATTGGCATTCATATCACAATGTTTTCAAAGTTTTACTGCCAGATTATCAGTTGAGGATGTCAAAGCAATGGAAAAGAAATCTGGTTTTCTGTCACCCCCACCACAAAAGGTGTTGTCTCTGCATACAACTCGTACTCCAACGTCCAACCTTTTTGTGGTTGCATCACAACTCGGGGTTTTGGAGAGACTAGAATTATGGAAAGGGTATAATTATTGGTGTCTTGGACAGTGGAATCACAGCGGAACACCCTTCATTTGGTGATGAATGAATGGCTCCACCACCTGCAAAATGGAAGGGAAAGTGTGAATTCAATACCTCAGTATGCGGTTTGAATGTAATCTCTGGCACTTCAATGTCTTGCCCTCACCTCAGTGGCATGGCTGCTTTGCTGAAAAGTGCTCATCCTGATTGGTCTCCTGCTGCAATCAAGTCCGCAATGATGACCACTACTGATCTCGTGGACCTTGCCAAGAGTCCCATTGAAGATCAAAGTCGACTTCCGGCTGACATTTTTGCCACAGGAGCAGGCCATGTCAATCCAAGTAGAAAGCGGAATCAACTTCGATGCAATAGAATGTCCAACTTGTCTATTTCCATTTCCAGGATATAATAGTCCTGCCACACTTGCTGTCACTCTCATTAATCTGCACAACAAATAGGGTATAGCTCTACTAGCACTTTCTTTTTCTTGCCTAACTATAAGATAGAAAATAATAGAAGTGTGAGTAGTTTTCTCTCTTGTGAATTGAAGCTCACAAGACATAAGTTGTTGAAGTAGCATATTTTTTTTTTATCTCAGCTACACATATTTATAGGTGAAGAAATATTAGTCAAACATAACTTACATTATTAATAATATACTACATAAATGCTAAAAATTATTAACTATTCAAAACACATTCGAATGTGATTTATAATTTGCAAAAACTTATTGTAATTGAAAAGTCATAATTTCATGTAATAATTCTTTAGTCAAAACCCATTCAAACACCAATAAATTTCAAAAAACTTTTGGTTAATCAATAGTTTAATTTCACATTTAAGTAAAAGATTCATAAGTTGCTATTTTCTCTGTGTACGTGATTCTAACAATCAGTCTAAGGGTGCATTTGATGAAACTAAAGTCTGAAATCTGAATTATTAAGTTATTGAATTATTAAATATTAACTCAAATACATTTGAGTGTATATTACATTAAGTGATAAATATATAGTTTATCACTTATTTTTGAGAGCAAGTTTTACCTAGAAAATTCAGTGTTAGTTAATTAATTCAAATATTCAATTTTTGGTTATTAAACGTGTCTGAACATATTAAGATTTGAATTCATTAAATTTAAGTGCTGAATTGGATTATCAAACAAGGCTTAAGTCACAGAAATGTATTATTCCCTTCACGTAATAAATAATAGCTGATTTTGGTTAATCAACTGAGAAAAATGTTTGAAGTTTTGTTTTTGCATGAACAATCAATTGAGAAATGACTTGGCGTTTAAGGTTTGTCCAATTGGTTTCAAACTTTCAATTAGTACATGGTGCAAGCTACTATGAAGTATTGTCGACTGTTTTTTTTAACCTCATCGCAACTTCTCAAGGAGGTCATAGAGCATTTAATATTCGTGATTGGCTCTGGAACAATTAAGTTTGTATATTTTTGCCCTCCAACTATTATTTGTATGCTTTTAACCTTTCAATTTTTAAAAACATATATTTCTAACTCTTCCTTCAATTTCAACTGAAATGGAATCTATCTCAAACCTATGTAGTTTAGTTCATGTTGTTCCTCTAATTATGTCCTGCAGACACTGCAATTATCGGTGGTTAGTTAACCGTCATTGACCAATGATGCAGATTCCATATTTGAACTCCGTTTTTTATGAATTTCGCTAGATATGAGAAGAATGAAATACAAAAATTATAGTTTTACTACTATTTTTCCAATTATTTATTAAATCTTTCAATCCTTACACCAAAATGTTCTTTTAAGTGAGAAGAGTTCAAAACGACAAGAAATTTGGCACGATTCTCATCTAAATTTGAACAAAATAATTAAACACTCTCATGATTATTTGCGGCTATTTCGGGGCTCATTTGGTGTCAAATTTTCTAAGGCTTTGTTTTGATTGAGAAATTTGATGAAATATTTAAAATCCACCCAAATCGTTATAGTTGTTTGAATTGCTTAAGAATATCTAGGTTTACAATTCACTAATTATTTAAATGTAGTTTAAAAACTAAAATAATTGGTAATTATAAATCCAAATACTTATTGAGTAATATAAACAATTAGAAAAATTTGAGAGTGTTTCAAATTTTTCATCAAATCTCTCAAACCAAACGTATCATAACAGTTTATACCATTCAACTCCTTATGTCATGAGGAATGCAAAAATATGATTTATTTGGTCATATTTGTGTGGAATAAAAATCTCCCAATTTTGGACTATTTCTTTTATTAGGTTAATTTACTAAACCTTGAATTTTTGTTTGTGCATTGGGCATGATACAATTTCTTTTGGCTTTAGCAGTTCAAATGGATAGAAGGTTTAGAAGTGTACACTTTCAGGAGTGGGAGATTTAAAAATATACAAAGAACAATTGAGGGGCTAAAAGTGTACAAATTTAACAGTTTGGACTTAAATTGAGGCTTAATACCGAATGAGGGACTAAGCTGCAATTTTCTCTAAATTAACTTTAATTACCTTCACTCTTTTGACGACCTTCGTCCTCAATTTGCCGCTGTGCAGCGTCCCCTCAATCTCACTCAACTCTTCTCCAGGCAAGTTGTATCAAGAGCTCTTAAGCCTTTTCTTTCTTTTTCTTTTTTGGTTATTTCATTGTTTTTTCTTCGTCTGCGTATTGAATAAATCCCTTAAAAAGAATTAATGTTTATTCGTTCCCGTTCTTTCACATCATTAATTTCACCAAAAAGATCCAATTTTTCGCTTTCAAAATTTGCTCTTTTCTCCACATTTGCATCATCAGCAGAAAAACTTATGACCCATTTGCAGAAAAATGAATCGAACGTCGAAAAATCCCTCGACAGAGTGAAAATCAAACTTAACACAGCATGCATAAATGAAGTTTTGCAGAGATGCTCCGTAGATAAACCCCAAATGGGTCTTAGATTCTTCATCTGGGCTGGCCTTCAACCCAAATACAGGCACTCTGCATATATGTATGGCCAAGCTTGCAAATTGTTGGAAATTAAGCAAAACCCACAATTTATTAGTGATGTAATTGAAGCATATAGGATGGAAAACTGTGCTGTTAGTGTTAAGATGTTTAAGGTGTTGTTGTATTTGTGTAGAGAGGCTAAAGATGCAAACTTGGGGTTGTGGGTATTGAGGAAAATGAAGGAGTTTAATTGTAGGCCTGATACGACTGCATATAATGTGGTTATTGCTATGTTTTGTGAGAAGAGGGAGGTTGATGAGGCAATGAAATTGATGGAAGAGATGGGTTTGATTGAACTTTATCCGGATATGATCACATATGTTGCAGTACTTAAGGGGTTATCTGATATTGGGAGGCTGGAGGATGCATTCCGGCTTGTTAAGGCTATGAAAGGGCATGGTTGTGTGCCCAATGCAGTTGTCTATTCAATACTGCTTGATGGGATATGTAGATTTGGGAGTTTGGAGAGGGCAATGGAGATGTTGCGGGAAATGGAGAAAGAAAGTGGGGATAGTAAACCAAATTTGGTTACTTATACGGCTGTGGTTCAAAGATTTTGTGAGATGGGTCAGTCTATGGATGCATTGACGATTTTAGATCAAATGAGGGAATTTGGATGTAAGCCAAATAAAACCACGATGAGTGTCTTGATTAAGGGGCTTTGTGCTGAGGGGCGCATAGAGGAGGCCTATAAGGTCATTGATAAGGTTGCCGGAGAGAGTGTGTCATATGATGAATGCTATAGTTCTCTTGTATTATCGCTCTGGCAGGTTGGAAAACTTGAGGAGGCAGAGAAGGTTTTCAGGATGATTCTGGTTCAAGGACTGAGGCCTGATGGTGCTGCTTCAAGTACTGTCTTGAGGCAGCTTTGTTTGGTAGGACGGTGGCTTGATGCATTCCGCTTGTGTGAAGGGATTGAGGATTCTGGAAATGTATCCATTGATGCTGACATTTATTCAATTCTTTTGGCTGGACTCTGTCAAGAAAAAAAATTGGTAGAAGCTGCAAAGCTTGGAAAGCTAATGGTGGAGAGAGGTGTCCAGCTACAAGCTCCTTATGTAGATGATGTGGTTAAACATCTGAAAAATTCTGATGAAGAAGAGTTGGTTTCCAAAATCTCTAGGATCAGTAGTTGATGAAGAGCAGACTGTTTTCTATATGTGTTCCCTGAAAGATGCTGAAGTTTCTTCCCAGCATAGATATTTGTACAAGAAATTGTTTGGCTATAGAATATTGCATCTGATTTGTAACCTGGCTCTTGAACTTGACAGCATTATATTTCAGATATCGGTAAGCGTTGTCCTCAACAGATGGTCAATTTATTGATCTTTTTGCATCTTAATTGCCTAGTACAGTACCAAGTGAGAGTATTAGGATCACATGTACAACATGCAAAATGTTGGCAACCAGGATGCAGTAAGAATGGAAGGGAAAGGACCAGTCTCAGGCAGATTATCATTATTGAGGACCAATGAGGCTTGTACTGGCTGAGCATAATGCAGTTTCTTTTGAGGCTAATGTAACCCAATTGTAGTTTTTGAAGCTTGACAACCCTTGTTGCAGCAGTTTTAGATGGTGAGATTGTTATTAATTGGATCTTTTACTCTTCTTATTATCCAAAAATTTATTCAGCTTTAAATTTCTGAAATAGGCATTTCATAAATGTCCTTTTTGTTCTTTTCTGTTGGAATCCATTTCACAGCAGCAGTAGTTTTAGCCTTTTTGGTTGATGCATTCTTTGTGAAATCACTGCTAGAAAATAGATAATAGGAATCTTGTGGAGGGCAGCTGTTGTACCCCTGCTAGGTTTAATCATCATTAGTGAAATTTAAATTTATTCATGTTGTTGTCAAAAGATAATTTGTGGCAGACTTCATAGGATATGGAAAAATGAAGGAATGAGGGAACACAGGCTAGGGGATTGGTTTGCTCATACCTAGGATTAGCAGATGAGTCTTTACAGGATCAGAGCTGCTAGGTTCATGCATGTTGAACTAATAATCTTCCATAAATGAGAAATCCTCCATTTAGCTTGCAATTATTTAATGGATAGAGGTTTTAGAAACAGAAGTAGAAATTGTCTATGATTGTCTCTGGGACAAGAAAGATGTGCATATACATGAATGCAAATTGCAAAAAGTCATGTGGCATTCTAATTGCACCTCCTTTAAATTTCTTCATCTAACCAACATGGCATGACAAGTTTACATGCGATCATCCAATGTGAACAATCCTAATAACAACGAATAACGCTTGATCAACAGTCCACTCTAATGTCATCCTGCAAACTAGGATCTTTATTTCTTTGTTGGGGGAGGGGGGGGGGGATTTTGCTGTTTCTGCTATTTTTTATCACACAGTTCTTAGCTTGTCTTCCATTGTGAGGATATGTGTGCTACTATTACGTTGTCAAAGTTGCCCTTATTTTTAATCGTTGTTGTGATTTTCCAATGGATGCAGTTTTTGCTTTTTGGTCTCAAATTTGGGGACCATGCTCTTTCCTCTTTGATAGCTATTGTTTCTAGGGAAAGATAAAGAACTGCTAGTTCATAACCACTGTTTGATCTGGAATTGAAGCATGTTGTTTACATGCGCTGCGAAAAATTGGAAATTTTCATAAAGGAGATTGCACATTTGCACGTCATTTAGACGCTTATTCAAAAGATGAATCTGAAAGGTATGGACAAATGATGCTCAATGGTCTCCAAATTCTGTGGAACATTTCATTGGTCTTCTGGTTCCTCCCATTCAAATTTGTCTATACTTATAATTATTGGAAATTATTGTGGTTAGTCCATCATTTTGCTGGTCATTTTGAAGTATGCATCTTTGAGCATTTTGCGTTCGGTCAAACTTTTGGTAAACAATACCTTAATATTTAAGATGTTATATATCTCAGACATCATCACTTCTTTCCCTCCAATTTTTGGCATATGAATGTTTCTCTTGAATTATTAGTGCTTCTCCTTGTTGCTCTACTGATTAACTTGCTAACTGTCGATTAATTGAAATGGACTAAAAATGTTTTGCTGTTTCCAGATTTACAGATTCAGTTCCTTCTGGGGCATTGGAAGTAGAGGGCCTATTCAGGAAGAGTTACTATTTCCTCTTCTTGACGGCTAGCGCAGCCCAACCACCTCTTGAACTAGCTAGAATCCCGTAGCTGGACTAAGAGTTGCAGAAGCTTTTGAAAGGTTAGTAATCGACAATGCACATTCAGCCACTTCCAATGTCGATATGTTTCCAGACGGTGAAATCATTCTTCTTATTCTGTTTCCAGACAAGGTATCTGTTCGTGTAGTCAGAACTGGAAAGTGTGCAATCAATAATGTGGTTATAACAGCGCCTGGAGTGTTGCAGGAAATGGATTCTTCACGCTTAGGACGTGGTACAGGACGGTGCCAAGTTTGCTGTAAACAAGGGCAATCTGGGATTGAATAATTGTCGATGCATTTATTCTGAACCATGTACAACTTTGTTAATGAATTGTAAATCATCATGGATAACTCGTAGAAGTTCGCAAAGGTAGTGTGAGAATCATGTATGAAATGGATTTTGTGATTTTGGTTTATATGTTTTGATCTTACAGTTTTTGAAGATGAAAGAACAAGAATGAAAATGGGAAGCTAAAATAGAAGCAGGTGAGAATTCATGGGAAAAAAATGGAATGCCTTGTTCAACTTCGTACATAATGCCTTATTCCACATGATGTCTTCCGCCACTTCTACTATCTACAACCCCGCGGCTTTAATTAATTTTGAGGTCCCCTAATTGTTGATCCTCATAGTTTATCACCTCAAATGTTTAATATGAATTTTTACTCAAATTTGGAACAAGGACAAACGAAATAAGGCAAAACGTACATATGCATATCTTATGCTACTTTTGCCATAAAAAGTTTTAAAGAAGTTAATGGTAACCGAAACCCGTTTGGAAAGTGAGTTTTGTGGGTGTTTGTTTAAAATTTTACTGTAGTTTAGTGTAGAAGTTTTTAAAAAAATTTTTGAAGTGTATTTTTTTTTGAATATTTTGAAGTGTATAGTTTAAAAATTTTGAAATTTTTTTTGAGATTACTGTAGCTAAAGTTATTAAAAAACTTGTAGCAGACAAACTTGGCAGAAAACTTGACTTCCAAACATGGACATTAGGTTTGTTTTTATTAGTCAAAGGAATAAAAAGAAATGTTAATATTTTCTCCACTCAACTAATACTTTCACTTGCATTTTTTTTTTATTATTTTCAAGTGCCAAATTATGCTTTAGTCTATCATTAAGCTTGGTTTATCCATGCTTGACAATGACACGTTGGCTCTTCGAAATCAATCAGATGGCTGTCCTTAATTAGTCTAATATTGGTCAAGTTGTCTACTATTGAAGCTTTTGGTGAGAAATGAATAAAGCACTAAAAGCTACTTCATAATAATGAAAGGTACTAACAAAAATATATTCTATGAGATTGCGTTGCAAGCGATTATTTTAAAATTTCTTTGATTATTTATTTTAGTACATTTGTGATGTAGTTAATATAAGAATGTGATTGAAAAACATGTTCAAGATATTATACAAGTAAAAAAAAAATGGAATAACAAGAAATTTTTTTTAAAAAAACACATGGGCCGATCTTCAAATGTGTAAAAGTTGTGGGGGTTTTGACTATAGAACAATTTTATTAAAAGGTGAATTGGAAATTGTGTTTATGATGTAAGTAAAATATTATCCGGGATAGAGTCTCTGTCCAAACAAACCCGCCCAAACAAATCCGTACATAACAAGGCAAAAGAATCGCTTAGAATAGAGGGTTCCCTATATTCCATGCTAATTATCTGTTCACCCAAATTCAACGTCCCAGATTTCTTCCTCACCCACCTTTTCACCTCCTCATCGTCCGATCAAAGCCTTTCCCCTTCCCTAAAATTAATGACCCCAAATCCAAATCCCTATTTGTTTCAATTCACCCAAATTCAACTTTGTCTGATGCAATTATGAGATTTTTCAGGCTTGTCTAGTTCAATCTGTCTGACTGCCGTAATCGACTTGCAATCTGTTGACGTGATCTTCAAAGTTAGAATTGAATTGAGGGTTTCATTGTAAGGTTGCAGATTTTAAGTGATCATTGATTTGAAGGTAGTGTAAGATATGCGTATAGAAGAATTGGGTGGAGAAGAAGAGGGCTTGGAGATTGCCGAGAGGCCTGAGGAGGAGGAGAAGGAGGCGGCGAAATCAGCTGCTAGTGGTGAGGCTGTGCATAATGTTGGTGATAGTGGTGGCGGCGGCGGCGGCGGCGGAGGAGATATTGTGTTGTGGAGTACAAAGAAGGTTTTAGTGGGAGCAGGGGCAAGGGCTTTATTTTATCCAACTTTGCTGTATAATGTTGTTAGGAATAAAGTTCAGGCCGAATTTCGGTGGTGGGATTGGATTGATGAGGTATACTATGTCCAAATTTTTGTAGAAGTCTTTTATAGTATTGTAATTGTTACTTTTATAGTTTCGATTGCTTGTTTTGAATATTGTCATCGGTTAGTCTCCAATGGGTATTTTAGCAGTGGCGATTTGCATTTCTTCGGGTTGAGATGTTTTTGCTGTTTATAATGTGTAAATGACCAGGAAAAGTAGAATATTCAAGCGTTGTATTATGCTTGAAATTTGGGAAGTTTGTTCTTAGGGATAAGTTCGCATGTATTTGAACTACGAGTGATAAAGCTGGTTATGGATAAATTTACATAAAGCTGGCCAGATAGGAAATTGTTCTTATGGAGAATTTCTGTTATTGGGTATGTGGTTCTGTTAATAATCTTATCATCATCAGCTTGTGATGACATCTTAAGAGTGAGGAATTGGTAGACTGACCATGGGCTCTGAGTTAAAGAATATGATTTTTTTAAACGAAGCAATTAAAGGTGTTAGCATCCTGTTAATTTGACAAAGAATGGATGCCATACTGAGATGTCTTTTAATGAATGTTGTGAAAAGTATAATTTCTGTTTTGCAAACTGAAGTCCTTCTATATTAGTTTGTCTTGTTAGGTGCAGTTCCATTCAGGTCTGATGTCATTGAGCTAAAGGATCTTGGCATTGGTGCAGTTGTCACTCTTAATGAGCCATATGAAACTCTGGTCCCGACATCTCTGTATCAGGTACGTTCTTGCAGACTGCCTAGATAGAGTCTGCATCCTGACTTTGTTTTCATTTCAGTTAATTGGTAGTGAGGTAGAATCATTCTTCCAAGCCATCAACCATTTTTCTTTTGTTCGCTAGCTCCATTCTTGATGGATTCACAGTGTTTTTAGACTTTTGACATGTTCCGGAAGTGATTAATTTTACTGTCTACACTTAATTTCATGCTGTTTCTGTTGTCCTCGTATAGGCACTTGACTTTATGCTATCGAATTAAGAATAGGTGGCTATAGATTGAGTCACATTTTTTAGTAGTGTTGGTTCTATTTAACACTACTTTCCTAACTCTTTGAAAACTACTTTTACTAGGATTCAAGTGTCTTTGATCTTTTACTTATTTCTTTCCCCTCTTGTGTCTGTGTCAATGCTTCTCAGCTTTGAAATTTTCTTGAGCATTACTGGTTCTGTTGATTTTCTCAAGTGAATGGTGGTACTTTTACTTGGGTGCATTATGCATGCATCCTTGTCCTCACGAGGTTTTGGTTTTTTGATGATTGTGTATTTTGTAGGCTCATGGAATTCATCATTTAGTTCTTCCTACAAGAGATTACCTTTTTGCACCATCATTGGATGGCATTTGCCGAGCTGTAGACTTCATTCATGGTAAGTTTTTTGTTGTAATAGGATGTGTATTTAACCAAGTGTAACGAAACTTCCCAAACTTTTCAAGTGCATGTTTCATTATTGGATTAATTAGATTGTATTTGGAGATTGTATGTTTTCACATTACTAAACAATTTATCCTTTTCCACTAGGTCATTTGAATGTTATAGCAATTTATCTCTCATGTTGTGTTTAAGTAATGGGGATTGCAGGTGTATAATATTTGGCTGAACAAGCAGTATGTGGCTCGCCAGTAGATAGCTCCATTTTCGAGTACTTGATACCTGGGTGTACACATACAGATGCGCGTGCACTATAATGTGCACACTTAGATGTAGTTCGATGTCATCTGGTTATTTCATCATACTCTGTGTTGTTTTAGCATGAACCTGTTACTTAAATCTTCTAGTTATCTGCTAGAATCAGGCTTGGGTATTCTGATAATTTGGGTGCATATCTCGTTGGTGTCATTTCAACTGGGAAGACATCTACTTGCAATTTTATTCACCTCCTTAATTTTATATTTTGTGTTGTTGCTGATACTGTTTAATTGGCTCCCTTTTATCCATTTCACGCTCGACATATTTTATGCTCCCTAACACTTTGGTCCTCTATAGCAATTAGGTGTGGAAAAAAAATCACTGGACATGTAAAACAGAACTAACTTGTCAATCTGATATTTAATAATTACTATTCTACACTAACTCTGTCTTTATTATGAGACATGACTGCTTTATACAACTCAAATATTGTCGTCTAATATTTGTTTTCTTGGTTTTAATTCGTGAAGAGAATGCATCATGTGGACAAAGCACTTATGTCCATTGTAAGGCTGGGCGGGGTCGCAGCACAACTATAGTTATATGTTATCTGGTGAGTGCAAAAACCAGGAAATCCTAATTTGATAACATGTAACTTTTCTGGTCATTGCTTATTTACATAAATTCTTACTGCCCTTCCCCGTTATGCTGTTTTCTTCCATTTTAGGTTAAGTTTAAGCAGATGACGCCTGATGTTGCCTATAATTATGTGAAGTCAATACGGCCCAGGGTACACTTGGCCTCCTCCCAGTGGCAGGTTTGTTGAGATTATAATGAGGTTACAATCCAAATTGTGGACTAATAATCTGAATTACTCTGGTTAACTTTGTTTGCTGCTGATTGCAGGCTGTTCAGGAATTTCACTATCTGCAGGTCAGGACGACCTGTGCCTCAAGCCTTCTGACAGATCTGGTTTTGAAAAGCTCCAAGTTGTTTTCTAGCCGAGATCTTTTAGCATTTGATGATGGTTCTGCAGTCATAATTACCAATTCTGATCTTGCTGGATATGATCCAACTCAAGGCCCTGTTGCTGTAAGAAATGAGATTTGGGCAGACGTGAATTTCATCTATAGAGTTAAAGTGGCTGGTGCGATAGCTTTGACAAAACTTTCTTGCTTGTGGCTTCGATGTCACACTCAACAGAAAGTTTTAGGCGAGGAGTTGACAGGGGAGAGCAGCTGCTTAACTGGAGCAGAACAATTGGGAGACATTACTGTGGACATCCACGTCTACTCTTCATAGATTCATCAAAATTTGTACATATTTTTCAATCGTATATAATACATGTATAACTCTATTTCTTTAGTTCATTCTGGGCTGTGTTTTGCTCTGAATGGCTGTTAATATTCAACGGTTGCGATAATGTAAGTTTGTATATTCGAGGCATTGTTAAAATCTCAAACTGTCTCTCTCTTGATAAATGGTGTCAGGGGATGTGAAGAAAAACCACGGGATATCTTGGCCAATGTGCAAATTACTATAGCATTCCCCCTGGGAGAGATGTCGTTTTATTGTTTCATTTCAAAAGAAGCAACGGAGAAAAGCCTTTCTTACTGTAGGAGTAATTGACAAGATCCCCGTGCAAATAAATTCTCTTCCAGTTCAATCCGATGGTTAGCAACAAAAGCTGCGATTGAAGTCGACGTGGTGAAGTATGAGAGGAATTTATTATGAGATACTGTACGTTTGGGTAAATAAATATAACAGTCCAACTATTTTACTAAAAACTGTAGTGTCTTTGACAAGAATTTTTAACCAATTAAATCGGCCAACAAAATATATGCATCCAATTATACTTGGTTGTTATAGTTCAACTCTTCCTCCTCCTAGAACTTAAAGGAAGCTAATAGCCCCTGAAGGGCTATCCTATCCTATTTCATCAGATGAGTTAATTACTTGCCGCTGCAGGTAGATTAACTGAAGAGGGCTGGTTAGAGGAGGATGATGCTGATATGGAGACCTTGTTCTTAGGCATTCTCCTTCGACTCCAACCCTCGATGATCTGCAGGATAAGGAAGCTCCACGAGGAAGTTTCAAAATGGATGCTGGAAATATGGCTCAGGGTTTAGCCTCGAGGTTCTTCTGATCAGGATCACTATATAGAAGCTTCCTATAGACCTTTTTTTCAGTTTGCACGTATTTATATCATCAACAACCAAATCAATTAAATTTGCAGTAATTTATTTTAGCTTCAGGCTGCAGGGCTTTGGTTTTTAGAACCCACTGCATTCTTCCATGGTCTTTTACAACTTGGAAGAGAAATATACTTATAAATCTGGTCGTTTCTATCCTGCGTTGTGAAGCCAGTTTCTCTGACAGGGTTTAATTTGCTATCTCTGTGGGTATTCAGAAGTTACAGGAAAGATGCTGCTGTTAGAGAGGTAGGAAATAGAGCTAATCACAGTTTAGCAAATTATGCTGTCCAATTTCAGTTTCTGTTGAGTTTGTAGACTTTCTTTCCCTTGTGACTTCCTGATGAGGTCCCAATAGCCCAGTTGGACCAATAATACCTTATTTTGTCAACACAACAACTTCTATTCATTTTGGCCAAAGAAAAAACAAGACAAAAGACATAAAATAGTGGCAGAAACTTGGAAAAGTAATGCTCCAATGATTAATAACAATAAGAAATCATAAATAGGGAGGACATATCAATTACGTTTGAACCTAGATTGACATTGACTGGAAACAATCAAACATACTCCTTTTATTTCAGATCAGATACGGTTCATTCTTTATTTGGGAACGTCAGAAAGCACACTGATTTAGCTAGCTCTTAGTATTGACTCACCAAATGTGGGAAATTAAAACATTCTGAAAGCTTGTAGTCTTGCTTTTGGTTACTTTTTTGTTCGCAACTTATTCTCGGGTGATCAGCTTACGTTTGCACCTCGGACTAGTCTATAACTGATAGTAATCACATTCATTTTGTCTTCCTTAAAATGGAAGCATGTCCATTTGGTTCACCACAATGGCATGTTCTGCTGCTGCAGGGAGCCAAGGTAGTCGTTGGACTATATCCATTAGAGCTCCTCTTCTTCTTTCTCCCGGCTGCTGGTGTGGCTGATGACAGAATTTGTACGTGATATTGATGACTGCTTTCATCAGCCAGCTCCATATTGTCCTAATCTGGAATGGTGCAGGTAATTGACTGACTGAAAACATGATGGATAGTGTAAACAGTGATGGATAAAGGGACTTGGGGAAAAGGACCGATAATATGGAAGCCAATGACAAGGGAGCAGACAACGCCATGATTATCCTAAGAAAGTAGTTGTAGTACATGTAATTGTTTCCTGCAGAAATTCTTAACTTGGCATCATATGACAAGCAGTAAACCAGCAAACTTGCAATGGCTACGAACATGGTCGTGGGATGTGTTTCGAACGGGGATTCATCTTTCCCCTGATACTTCACCTGGAGAAAGTTAAGCAACACCCCGATGATGAAGGCAAAAATGGCCTGGCGAGAGGACACTGACATTTTTGGGTCTTGAGGTTGTGGGAAATTGTAGTGTTTTGTAGTAGTATTAATGGTAGTGATACCAATTCCAGGGAAATGTTCGGTAACAATATTGAAGCTTCTGCAGTGGAGGAAGAAATTTGTCATCGCAGGTTGTGCCATCAGGGCTATATATACTTTGTCAGTCGTTTTCTATTCATACACCATATATACAGAGAAGAAAAGCAAGCTAACAAGACTTACTGTAAAAGGATGCAATAGAATATAAAATTTGCATCAAATCAAGAAGGAATAGCTTATAGCTAGCTAGCTACTTACAGTTAGTACTGCCTGCTCCTCCTACCTTTTATAAAGGAAATTAATAATGGTGCTGTCCGTGACACATTGATGTCTCAAGAAGTCTACGATTGATACTTTCATGATTGGACTTGTTGGTGGGAGGTGACGGATTTGGTTGAGGTGAGAAATTTTTTTTTTTTTTTTGGGTTGAGAAATCTTGTACAGTATAATTGGATTGCAGAAAATATCTTATCCTCTACATTTTGCGTGCGTCATCTAAGGAGTTAGTGGCTTAGCGGGCAAACAAAAATTCCAATTGCACATTTGTCGGCCATTGTCTTCTGAACCATCATTGCTTTCTTACGGAATCCAGCATCTTTCGACTTGATGACGAAATAGGCAAAAATGAACCTCAGCATTTGATCCAACCCAATGGCCGAAAACTTTTGCTGTATTACTAACTATCCAAAAAGCATTTTTTGCGAAGCAAAGTGCTTAAAACCCACATATTCTTGGTCACTTACCCTCCAAATTAATGGAATATTGACAGCTTACATCCTATACTGACTGCGGATCATTTAGTGCCTAAACCTTTCTAATCTGCCAATTCACTCCTAAAGTTGTGTAATCAAACGCCAATTGTTGAATAATAGCGAGGCTCTTACGTGAAGTAGGATTATAATCTTCCGTTATTTTAGAAAAAGATGTTCGAACCCTCAATTTATACTGCCAAAGTAGAATTTATATGTCAATTGGCTCGAATTTGTAAGAAAAAAAAAATAGTTTGGCAGGAACAATTTAAGAGACACGAATTATCAAAGTCTGATAATTATGTGGTTAAGGTACCATAGTGACGTTAATAAAAAGGGATAATTTCAGAAACCTCCCCTGAGGTTTCTGACAGTCTCAAGGACCTCCCCTGAAGTTTCGAAAATCCCTTATACCTCCCCTGTCAGATTGTTGGGTCCCAAAATGACTTGAAAAACGTTGAATTGACACAAATATCCCTGCTGTTGAAGTAATATATTCTGATAATAACATGAATTAATTAGTGAAATGAGTAATAGAAAGGATTAAGTAACTTAACTGGAATTTGATAATAAAATGAATTGCTAATTTGGGCTAAGAGAAAAGGCGCCAAAAATGGGCGCCCATTTGGTTGTTGATGTGACAATGGTAGCTGACTGAACGTTAATTTTGGTGAGGAATAGACCTTCTTGAGCCATACTGATCATGAGAAGAGCATTTGAGAGCTCCAGGAGAAACGGGAGAATTCTTGAAGAAATTGAGTTCTGGAAATTGAGCTGAAGTATTGCTGCAAAGGGTGAACTGTTGGTGTTCTGAGAGCATCTGAAGCAAAGCAAGGTTAGATACTACGTAGCTTATGGCTGATGAAGGTTACTGACCATGTGGAAACTGAGCATGTCTTCTTATTTTCCTACATTAGCTCTGCATTTCTGCTTTTGTTATTAATATGATCACCTGACAATGTTTTCATTATTTCTGGTTATAATAGTTATAAACTAGAATGTGTATTCATGCATATGTGATGGTGCTGTTTATATGAATCATACAAAGTGGTTTGCATGAGGTCTAGGGAGTTACTCTGTCATAGTATTATATGTTTGTATACATTGAAGTTCATAAATAGTGATATCTGATGTTGTAGGATGGTGACTGGTGATGTGTATGACATTGTACTCCATTGTGGAGGGACAAAAGTTCGAATTTCCAATATAAATCCTGAAAAATACTCTTTCTTTAATCTGCTGAATGATGTTGCCGAGAAGGCATTAGATGAACTGCCTGGAAATATTAATCTTCTTGTACATATGAGATGTGCAATACCTGGAACAGAAGCTTACATTGATGTGAATGATGATGAAGCTGTCCATGATATGTTCAGTGTGTATGAAGGTCAACCAGTCATAAATATAGAGGTGTTCAACATGGATATTATCCCAGCTGAACAACCTGTCATGTTGTTGAGAAAGATTGATGGTGAGAGTGAGCACATAGAAATTCAGAACAAACACTCTGCCTTGGCTGCTGATGAGCAGAATGTTCATGTTATTGACTCCCAGGATGAGGGGTATAGGGGTGAATCGAGCTCTGATGATTCATGGAAGCAAGGATTTGATGATGACAATGAAGATGATATAGGTGATGAGCTAATGGTTCTGTCTGAGAATTCTAGCAGTGATGAAAGTTTTCAAAACTTGGATGATAATGAAACTGGTGATCTAATTGTACCAGATTCTGAATCTGAGCAAGAAATGGACCCTTTAAAAGAAGTGCTAAGAAACAAGATGTGGACTTACAATCCAAGAGAGGACATAGAATTCAAGAAGGGACAGCTATTCACTAATGTTGATGCCTTTAGAGCAGCACTGAAGGATTATGTGATCCAAAAAGGATTTCCCATCAAAAGGCTGAAGAATGAGAAAACCAGGTGTACTGCAATCTGTGATAGTGCTGGATGTACATGGAGGATTCATGCGTCCCCTATAGCTGATTCAGTAACATTTATGATTAAGACATACACACCTGAACACACATGTGTGATGGATAATAAAAATCGTGAGGCCACCTCTGACTGGATGGCCAAAAAACTGATAGCTGTGATGAGAACCTATCCTAACTTGTCAAGAAAGGGCATTGAAGCTGAGATGCTAAAATATGGTGTGCATCCTAGTAAACAGCAAGTGTATAGAGCCAAACAAAAGGCAAGAGAAGAGATTGAAGGCACACATTCAGAATCATATAGTAAACTGCCCAAATATGCTGTGCTTCTTAGGCGACATAATCCTGGTAGTGTTTGTAAGATTCATTATGACAGACCAAATCTACTAGTTGAACCAAGGTTCCTCAGACTTTTTATTAGCTTTAAAAGTCAGAAAGATGGATTTTTAGGTGGTTGTAGATCCTTTGTCGGATTTGATGGATGTCATTTGAAAGGTAGTTTTGGTGGAGTATTGCTGGCTGCTGTTGCATTGGATGGTAATAACAGCATATTTCCCATTGCTTTTGCTATTGTTGAGGTAGAAAACAAAGAGACTTGGAGCTGGTTCTTTCATTTCTTTGAAGAATTTTTTGGACCATTCGATAACAACTGTCCCTTAACTGTCATGAGTGACAGACAAAAGGTATTACTAAATACTTTACTTTGCCAAATTTGGACAACCTGCTGTGTAGATATGGTAAAAAAGGCTGACTGATTTTTTGCTTTTGATGTAGGGGTTGAACATTGCATATGAACAGCAGCTGCCATCTGCAATTGGAAGATACTGTTGCAGACATATTTGCATGAACTTCAAGTCTCAATTCCCTGGAGTGTTACTGAGTACCTTTTTTTGGCAAGCTGCTAAGAGTTATGATGCAGTTGGATTTACACAAGCAATGCAGAGAATCAAGGACATGAATATAGAAGCATGGAGGTACTTATCTAAGATTCCAGTTTCTGCTTGGGCTAGACATGCTTTCTCAACAAATTTGAAATGTGACCATGTCACAAACAATTTCACGGAATCCTTCAATGCTTGGATTGGAGACTTAAGGTGCCAACCAATACTGACACTTGTTGAAGGACTGAGGAAAAAATTAATGAAGAAATTACACAAAAGGTACCAGAAGGCTTGCACATGGACGTCTGCTATCCCAAAAAACATCATAGAAAAGCTCAAGGAAATTGCAATACATTCTAGGAGATGTTCATTGCAGATGGCCAGTGAGGATTTGTTTGAAGTTACTGATGGTGACAGAACATTTATAGTGAGTTTGAACCAGAAGACATGTGACTGTGGAGCTTTCCAATTGTCTGGACTCCCATGCAAGCATGCTGCACTTGGAATTGTATACAAAAGACAGAAGTTGGAGACATACTGTGATCCTTGCTTCTCAACAGAAATGTATCTCAAGACATATAGTGGCATGATACATCCAATTCCTCACGAGAAGAGATGGCCTCCATTAATTGATGTCACACCAAAAACTGTCCTTCCACCACCATTGAGAAGAGCTCCAGGTCGTCCAAGAGTTAATAGAAGGAGAGGGCCTGATGAGCCAAGCCAATCTCAAGCAAAAAGGTCAACCACTATGAGATGTGGCAACTGCAAAGCTACTGGACATAATACTAGAACATGTCAAAGAGCACCTGTGAGACAAAGGAGTACAAGCACCAGCACAAACAAGGTTCAGTCTAGTGGTTTAATTGAGAGACTTGAAATTGCTAAGCGAGCTTGTAATTTGTTATTAATTTTCATGTCAGGGGACTCAATTTGCTAGAGGAAAGCCAGGAAGGGGAATTGCAAATACAGGGCTTGCAGGATCTGTTCTATGGGTTACAATTCTTTTAGATTCAGAAACAGACTTTTCTTATGTTGCTGTTGTCTGATGAGCTAATGCTTGCCATTGATTTGTGCAGGATCATGCTGATGGCAATGTGCCTATTGTAGTTTCTAGTCAAGGCAATAACCGAAGTCCATCAACTCAATTACCATTAATGAATGCTGACTTGAATCTGCAAACAGCAACCAATGCTACTAAGAGAAAGGTATTTGTTCCTTAATCCTTTTTCAGAGATAGCTGCACTTTTAATGCTTATTTACATGCCTGTATATTAATCATGCTTCATCTGCAATTTCAGAGAGGCCGACCTTCCAACAAATCTGCTCCATCTGTTGTATATAACCCCAAAAGGAAAACTTCAACAGCAGCACCTCAACCATTTGCAGGAATGCATACTGCTGCACTACATCCCAGTGGAAGTGCCCAAGTACAAACTGATGTCAACATCAATGCTTCAGTTTCTCATGATTCTCATAATGTCAGTAGCAGCTTCACCTTTTAGTAGAATCTATTAAGAGTCTTTTGTTATTTGGATATCAGAGGACATGAATATCTGATCATTACTGATGAATATCAGGATCTTTTAGATGTCTTGGTTATCTAATTTTGGTATCTGAACATTAGTTATCTGATGTTTTGGACGAATTTATCTTTTTGTATTAACCTGGATGCATAAGTGGAAAGATTTGGCTGTTGTACACTCAAAATGCTTCTCAACAGAAGACTGAAGTTCCATTTGCACTATTACTTGTACACTGTGTTTTTGTAAAATCTGTCATGTGGTATTCAATAAGCAAAACTGGAAGCACATGATAATGAATCTGGTTCTTTACTATTATGAATCAATACTCATCTTTATTATTTTATTTTATTTTAATTTCGGCATTCAATGGGTTTAAATTTATTTTATCCGATAAATAAATTTCTATTTAAGGCACCTTGGGTATTCTGTGAGTATAATGGACGAAAGGCATAAAGAGCTGGTCTTTTATTCAACAACGGATTTATTTTTATTTTATCCGATAAATAAATTTCTATTTAAGGGACCTTGGGTACTATGTTGTTGTAATGGAGAAAAGCCATAAAGAGCTGGTTTTTTATTCAACAACGAGTTAATTTTTATTATATCTAATAACTAAATTTTTGTTTAAGAAAAATGGGTACTCTGTTCTTATAATGAATGAAAGCTTTGAAAAGTGGGGCTCTTTTATTCAACAACGGATTTATTTTATGTTATCCGACAAATAAATTAGTAGTTAAGGAAAATGGGTACTCTGTAAGTATAATGGACGAAAGCCATAAAGAGCTGGTCTTTTATTCAACAATGGGTTTAAATTTATTTTATCCGATAAATAAATTTCTAAACTGCCCGCTCCTGTTATAGGTGACACTTCTTGTTGTGATCAAAAAATAGATTTTGATTAGAATTTTGCTACTTGTATGAGCACTTTTGCAGAAACCTCAGTCACAACCCAACAACATTCACTGGTTTCTCTTGCAACTTCAGTAGGCAATTATATAGAGCTCCAAAGCAACACTACTGTTTCTTATTACCGTCACAAAGAACTACTTTGAGAGCCGTTGGCATGAACTAGAAGACAATTTCTTGCAATACAGCCTTACCTTTTTCCATCAGTTTCACATACACCCCCTGCAATTTCAAAGGAACTAGATTCCATTGAAATTTTCAACATAAACATCCTCACTAATGACAATCTTGAGGGCAGAGGTGGAATTTGATTATTTTCTCTCTCCTGAAACACATTTTATATTCATTGTCCACCTCAATTGGGTTGGACCTGAAACTATCTACTTAGTTTTAGGGGAGGTATAAGGGATTTTCGGAACTTCAGGGGAGGTCCTTGAGACTGTCAGAAACCTCAGGGGAGGTTTCTGAAATTATCCCTAATAAAAATTGTTAATTACCTTGTAAAAAGTCTAAGCATGACCATAAAAGTTCAAAGTACAACTTAGAAATCTTTTCCTTGCACATGCAATTAAACTCAAAGAGAATGTGTGGTAATGCACTTCTCTAATTCAGAGGTGCCTTTCTCTGATTTTAGATATCCCTCAATTTAATTAGGCCTTTCCCTAATATAAGCTAGCATGGAAGTCATTTTGATGTTGTCCATTTTCTCTCCTTTTTAGTTCCCTTGGTCCAATTAAATTCTCATCCAGTATAGGTTAGCAAACGAGTGGTTTACATGTTGCTGGCTAACCGAAAAAAAAGAAAAAAGAAAGTCTTTTTTAACTTATTAAAAAATGTTGACCTTGCTATAAAATATATTTGTAATACTTCCATGTGCTTGTAATTTAAAATATATGGTTGCTTGGCCATGCTAATCTTCTCTATATCTATATCGTTCCAATTTTATCGAATGTCCCCGAAAAAGTTTTATTTTCGGTCACAAGTCACAGCTCCAACTTTCTGCCAAGTGCCAAGACCAAGAGTGGGGCTGGGAGTTGGTGACCTAAGAGCATTTTGATTTTTGATGCCTCCTGAGTCCTGACTCAAATTATGGCTTTTGCACTTTCCACCACCACCACTTTGAAATTGTTCTTGCTTAGCTGAACATCCACCAATTGTTATAAGCTGTAGATGGACATCATCTCGGCTTACGACGTCATTCCTCGATCCAGACAAATCAAGAGATAATACCCACTTCCCCTTCCCCGAAACATCGCATTAGTCAAAAAAAAAAAAAAAGTATTTGAATCTAAATCTCTAATTCTTATTGTCTCGATACGGGGAAATCCAGTGTTAATTTACATGCAAAACATGAAAAATCAGCGCAGCTGGTATGCTCCACAAACTCTAATTAATTTGCAACCAAGCTTTGGTAGTTCCCCATTTGCACTATTGCAGCTTCTAGCAAAACGTTTACGTAAACAAGCTTCGATACTGGCCGTGTACTATTAAAGTTCATTAGTCAATTAATGTAGGTTGCAAGGTAGAAGTCGCAAATTAAGTTCATGAATTTGCCCAAAAAGAGAACTTGCAACAGCAGGTAATGAATTGCTCTCAAATATTAGCATATAAGCTCAGCTTTTATCCTTGCTATGCATAATTTCAAGAAAAGAAGCTCAATCACAAGGAACAATCTTTACAAGTTGAGAATCTCTAACAATAATCTTACAATGAGGCTTATGAAATCACGAAGAGAAGAGACAGATTGACCATTACAAGGCCGCTAAGAAGTACAAGGGTGGCTTTACATCAATTTTGCATTTACATTTAGGTGAGTTCAGGGATAATAAGAGCGATACCTGTTCCGGGCTCCTGACTTTTAAAATCAGTCTCATCTTTCAAGTTTTAACTCGTCTCAAGTTCAATTGAATTTCTCCGATCCCTTCCGCAGAACATGCATGATGGGAAGTTTCGAACGATTATGCACTTTTCATTTTGCCACTCGGGCTCGCACCAACTTGAAAACATATGTACAATTATGTAGATCTTCCTAGGCTTTAGATTTTGTTTTTCCTTGTTTTTGCTTTTGTGAACACGTGTACTGTTGATTAACTTAGTGTTAAGGGGATCCAAACGTGCATGATTATTCTTGTCGACCAAACCTCGATATTTTTGAGCTAATTTAGATAGGAAGATGGTGTTCTTGGTTTGTAATCATTGCATGTCGCTGGCGATGCCAAGTTAGTTGGAATAAAACCATTCTTCTCCTGCTTCTTCTTCCGTGCTGGCGAGGCCATGGATGATTCCAGAATTTGTCTATAATTATCTTGACGGTTGCTTTTAGCCACTCCCAGATTGTTTTAATTTGAGATGGTAGCAAGTGACTCAAAGAAAACAAAACGGAGAGAAAAAACAGAAGCGGAGAGATGGATTCTGGGAAAATGATTGAAGCGATAGATGCCAATGATAGGGGGCCGAAGACTAACATGCTGCAGTTTGTAAAAAGGATGTAATTTGAAAAGAAATTATTGTTGCGAAGTCTTAACTTGGTATCATATGACAAACAATACATGAACAAACATGCAATAGCAACAAACGTGGTCTTAGGGCGGGTGGGTATCAAATGGCGATTGACCTTTTACTTGGAAAAATTTGAGCAACGCCGTGACAATGAAGGCAAATATGGTCTGGCGAGAGGAAAGCATGTCATGGATTTGGGAACAACGAGTCCTAGGTGGTGGTGTAGTAGCAAAGTCTTCGTATTCCAGGTAGACGTTTATGATTACATGATTAAGGAAATAATTCATCGCTGCAACCTGAGCCATTTGAGGGAAAATATAGAAGAGATCATCAATACATGGCAAGAGTTGGAACAAAAATATTTATCAGGCTAGTAGTAACTTGCAGAGCCAAGAAAGAGTTGATGAGGATTCTCAAGTTGTGCTCCTCTAGGATTTATTCATATCCGTTATTTATAGAAAGGGTTTCAGCTTGATGCATGCATGGGTGGACAAAACTGCACATTCGAACAACTATTTGGCTTACGCCATCATGCTTATGTATGATAATTTTAACTTTCATACATGTTAAACTTCTTAATTAAGACTTGACTACTAGCTTGATTAATTTTATTCTTGTTTTATTCTAAATTAAATAGTAGCATTCCATCGAAGTCTTGCAATGTTGCTGAGTACGTACAAAAAGATAATTCAGAGTACTTCTGATTCCCTTAGCCAGGAGTAGTGGCAAAACACACTCCAAGTTACTTGATAAGTCATCTCAAGCCAGTGACTTAATTTGTAAGTTCCAAGTGGCGACCATTTAGCTGATTACCAGCTCTCCCAAGTCTTTCCAAGAAGGAAACTGCCAATTGTGCTAAGTGCCAACTGAATATTTGAGTGTTTGATCATCAAGTGAATCCCCTAAGCTAGATGCTATTATTACTTGGGTAGAAAGGACGGGAGTGGGGCTTGGGAGCATATGTTCATAGCCAAAAACTAAAGTTTTTGGCGTACAGACAGAAGCTTAGCTAGAGGTTTTAGAAATTAACGTTCTGGTTGATTTTAGTTGGAAGTTTGCAGGGAAATCAGCATTTGTCATCTTTCTCTCCAAAAGCTAGTATCCATTTCTTGAGAGAGTTTTACAATCTTCCAAAGAGCCAAAATGCGGAGCAACATTTCAGGTGAAGATAAATGCTTCACAGCAAAGATAAGAAACACCGGAACAAGCTGCCAATATGCTTCTTGCAGGTTCCTTGTATGCCCCTCTTTCGTTATAAAAGAGCAGAAATTTTCGGATTAACTAAAAAAGCCAAGATAGCTCTCTAATGCAAAGGATCTGAAGTTTTAGATAAACAAGTGTTGACTGAAAAACATCATCCTAAAATCATGTTTGTTTGGGCGAAGAAATATCTACCTGCTGCATATGTGTGCTAAAGATTACTCGAATGGAGATTAGCAATGGCTAAAATATCTGTGCTAGACCATCTGAATTATGCCAATTTACCATAATGTCATCGAACTCTATTTTTCTGTTCATCAATTTCTATACTACCGTTCCAGCAAGCAAGAATCAATCCATGTCTGTCTGCCAATGCGTTAATGTGATGACTGTGGGAACTTTCTTTTTCCAGGTAATTTAATTTATTAATAAATAAATAAAATAAAAATTAAGAGGGGAACCAAACCTGACCTCCAATGTACGACCATAAAAAATAAATGACAAGAAATTCTTTGCCACTAAACATTAGGAATCGTAGATACGCCTAAGAGTTTTAGTCTTACTTCTTTTTTCTTCATGGAATGGAATTCATCAAGAGAAGGATGTAGTGTTTGCAAAGAAGGGAATTATAATCCGAAACTAGTTTCAGAGGGAATGTTTGAAGCTACAAACCAACGAGGGATTTGTTGATGGAACTCATGCAAATTCTTTCGATCTACCAAATCCACCTGATCAACTAGGATATTAAACGACATATAACCTGAATATGTACGTCATAGATTAATGTGGGAACTTAAAATACTATGGCTGAAATAAAATACTATGCCTATATGCTAATACTAAAAAATATTTGCACTTCAAAGACTTGTAGAGGATACAAATTTTTCTAACACGAACTGCACTAACAAAATTTTTAGAGGTAGAAGGGACTTAAAAGAGGCTTAAATGCAGATTATCTGTCGGGAATAATTATAGCTTTCTAAAACTTAGGGAACCTAGGCCACTTTTTCTAATGTTAAAGAAAGTGCTGATATTACCTACAAAAAATTATTCTCAGTTTGATTGTACCCAAAAAAAAAAACAAACAAAAAGAAAAGAAGTTCGATAATCTCATCTCTGGAGCCGAAGAAGATGCTCTAGGACTGCAGTTGAAGTATACAACATCTAACATTAAGTTGATTGGCTGTGCCTATGTAGAAAGGACTAACCGTAAAAATGAAATTTTGCTATATTTCTGCATACAGCATAAAAAATTGAAAGACCTTGAAGAGTTGTGTTATGACCAGTATCAGTTCAGACTTCAGGTACAACGTCCAAGATGAGTCAGCAAGGAAATGAGCAAAGGAAATGTGATCACAGAGGAAGGGTCACGTGACTGAGCATTGTTACAACAGAATTAGAAAGTTAGTTATTGGGCGGGAAAGTTAGTTAACCAATTGCAGATCACTTCTTGTGCTGAAAGCTGTGATCTGTATAAATAAGGGGTCTGTCTTATGGAGAAGTAGCTTGATTGTAATACAGATCTTCTTCCTTAATAATATCTCAGTCTTTCTCCTTCTCCCCACTCTCTCCCCTTTCTCCCTTATTCTGCAATCACCTCCTTTACCTTCTTCTATCTCTTTCTCTAATTCTTATCATTCCATTCTGTGAGCTGTGAGCTATTACAGTGGTATCAGAGCTTGCGATCCTTGGATTGCAAGCTTCGAACTGCTGAAGATTATGGCCGAAGGTACTAGAATGAAGAGCTTTGAAGAGCAACTCAGGAAACAAGAGGCCAGGATCCAAGCAGTCATTGATTCCTTGGTTGCAGACAAACAGGCTATGGAAGAACGGTTGGAAGGTAATCAAAGAGAGATGCGATCTCTGATGGAAACCAATAGCACCGAGCTGAAAAGCTTCATGAGTACTCAAATCAGTTCCA
This sequence comes from Coffea eugenioides, assembly GCF_003713205.1. Classification (NCBI taxonomy): domain Eukaryota; kingdom Viridiplantae; phylum Streptophyta; class Magnoliopsida; order Gentianales; family Rubiaceae; genus Coffea; species Coffea eugenioides. The sequence goes on along the minus strand of NC_040042.1, from coordinate 42,864,433 downwards.
TTTTGAGGAGTCTGCAAGGTGATAGGGGCATTTTGGGAAATCCTACGAGCTCAGCAGAGAGAACTCCTAATAATCGAAATGCTGGAGCACAAGGTGTTCGACATAGTGAATTTGGTCATTCAACCAGAGGAAATGGTCAGCATTGGCCAATGGGGGTTCCCAGGCTAGATTTTCCCAGGTTTGAAGGCCATAGTCCCAAGGAATGGATCAGGAAGTGTGAAAAATTTTTCCACCTGTTTCACACTCCTGAGGATCAGCAGATGGACTTGGTGGAATTGCACTTAGAAGGCAAGGCAGATCTCTGGTATCAAAATTTTAAAAAAGACAGAGGAGTGGTCCAATGGAAGGATTTTGGTTTGGAGGTGTGTAGAAGATTCAGCAATGTAGGCGAAGCAGACGCAGTAGAGGAGTTCAGCAAGCTTAGCCAATCCTCCTCAGTGCTGGCTTATCAGGAAAAGTTCGAAGAGTTGAGGTCAATTGTAATGCTCCAGGTGCCTGAACTGACAGAATCCTATTACATTGCTAGTTTTCTAAGTGGATTGAAGGGGGAAATCAAATCTGCTGTAAAGATGCATAGGCCTCCTAGTCTGCAGGCTGCATTTGAAATGGCTAGATGGCAGGAACACCACTTGGAACTTCTTCACAAGTCCAACAGAACTCCACTCAAAAGTGCCCCCCAGCCAAATCCCTATGGTTCTACCAAGGGAGTGCAGGATCCTGGAGTTAGGCAGACCAGCACTCTGGCACCAGATTACAGCAGGAAATCCAACTCTCAGCAGGTCTTCAAGAGGATCTCCCCTACTGAATTTCAATACAGGAAGGACCATAACCTGTGTTTTAGGTGTGGAGAAAAATTCAGTCCAGGGCATAACTGCAGGAGCAAGGGAATCCACATGTTGTTAGCAGACGATGGGGAAAAAGGTGATGCAGATCAGATAGCAGAAGAGGAGGAAATTATTGAGTACAAGGGGAATCAGCCTGAGCATGAGGTGGAGCTGACCTTGCATGCAATGTCAGGAGAATTATCATCTAGCATCATCAAAATGTAGGGGCAGTATAGAGGACATCAACTGACCATCCTTCTTGATGGAGGAAGTACTAACTGCTTTATCAAGAGCTCTGTGGCTCAGATGTATCCAGAAATGGTGCACGGGCATAGGCCTTTTAAGGTTAAGATAGCTGATGGCAAGGAGTTGCATTGTGACCACTGGATTCCTGGGATGCGGTGGGATATGCAGGGCCACAAATTTACTCATGATGTGTTTGTTTTGGACCTGGAACCTTATGATTTGATTTTGGGAGTAGATTGGATGAAATCCTACAGTCCTATCACTTTCGATTTCAAGAAATTACATCTGTCTTTTGAAAAGGAATGGGAGCAGGTGGTGCTAAGAGGAGACTCCAGTACTGCCAACGTCAGGATGCAGCAAGGCTCATCAGCTCACAAGTATGTCAAGCATAAGATCAAGAGGGCTTTGCAGCAGTCTTGCATGGTGAAAATTCACAACTCACAGGTAATGTATGTACCAGATTCTCTCACTGAATTGCTGGCCAAATATGATGACATTTTTACAGAACCTAAAACTCTCCCTCCTAACAGATGCCATGACCACCATATTCCCCTTAAACCAGATGCCAAACCTTTCAAAATCCCTCCATACAGATACCCCCATTTTCAAAAAAATGAAATTGACAAGCAAGTGAAAGATATGTTAGCTTCTGGCCTTATACAACTCAGCCACAGCCCCTTTGCATCCCCTGCTCTATTAGTCAAAAAGAAGGATGGGAGTTGGAGACTTTGTATTGATTATAGGCAGCTAAACAACCTTACAATAAAAGATAAATTTCCAATTCCTATTATCGATGACCTGCTAGATGAATTACATGGAGCCAAGGTCTTTTCTAAAATTGACCTGAGATCAGGTTATCACCAAATCAGAATGAACTCTGATGACATTCCCAAAACTGCCTTCAGGACTCACTCTGGACTATATGAGTTCCTTGTAATGCCATTTGGACTCACCAATGCACCCGCCACCTTTCAGGCACTAATGAATTCAGTTTTTGAACCTTACATCAGAAAATTTGTCCTTGTATTCTTTGATGACATCCTGATCTATAGTCCAGACCACAAAACTCACCTACACCACTTATCCATAGTCTTAGAGACCTTGAGAAAACACTCCTTGTATGCAAAAATGTCAAAATGTTCATTTGGTCAGAATCAGGTAGAGTATCTGAGACATATAATTACCAGTGAAGGGGTGGAAACTGATCCATCCAAGGTGGAAGCTATGCTGTCCTGGCCAGCCCCTACCTGTTTGAAGGCCCTCAGAGGATTCTTGGGCTTGACAGGGTACTACAGGAGGTTTGTTAAGGGGTATGGGGAAATTGCCAAACCTCTCACTGAGCTGCTGAAGAAGGATCAATTTGCATGGAGTGCGACTGCAGAATCTGCATTCCAGCGGTTGAAAACGGCCATGAGCAGGACACCAGTATTAGCTTTACCTGATTTTTCAAAACCATTTCTATTGGAAACTGATGCGAGTCAGGTAGCTATTGGGGCGGTTCTGATGCAACAAGGGAGGCCTATAGCATACCACAGTCAAGCATTGGGACAGAAAAATCAGACCAGATCCACTTATGAGAAGGAGCTGCTATCACTCATCACTGCAGTTCAAAAATGGAAACATTACTTGATGGGAAACCATTTCATTATAAAGACTGACCATGAGAGCCTCAAATACTTGCTGGATCAGAAAATAAACACTTCCCTTCAGCAGAAAATGGTTGGTTAAACTGATGGGAATGGATTATGAGATTCAGTATAAAAAGGGTAAGGACAATGTGGTTGCAGACGCATTGTCAAGAAGGGGTGAGCAGGAGGGTCCAGCAGATGCAACTGTGCTTTCTCTCACTACCATTACACCCCAATGGTTGTCCTTGGTGGCTGAGAGCTACACTGGTGATGATATAGCTAAAGAAGTACTATTGAAGTTGGCTATGGGAGCTGATGCACTGCCTGACTACTCTTATCACCAAGAAATTCTGAGGTTTAAAGGCATGATATGGATAGGAGCAGGCACTGAGTTAAGACAGAAGTTAATCTCCTGCTTCCATGACTCTTGCCTGGGTGGGCATTCTGGAAATCATGGAACTTATCAGAGGATCAAGAGTTATGTATATTGGCCTGGGATGAAGAAGGAAGTGGAACAATATGTACAGAGTTGTGATATATGCAAAAGGAGTAAGAATGAAAATTGCTCTTATCCAGGACTGCTGCAGCCACTAGCTATACCTGAGCAAGCTTGGCAGCAAATTTCTATGGATTTCATTGAGGGGTTACCTAAGTCGTTTGGCTGCAATGTCATCTTTGTGATGGTGGATAGGCTTTCTAAATTTGCACATTTTATTCCTATGACCACACATTACACAGCTAAAAGTGTAGCAGAGGCATTCTTTGATCAAATTTTTAGGTTGCATGGCTTACCAACACACATTGTCTCTGATAGGGACAAGGCTTTTACTAGCTTATTTTGGCAGGAACTTTTCAAAATGTTGGGCACAGAGCTCAACCTTTCCTCTGCTTACCACCCTCAATCTGATGGGCAGACTGAGAGGGTTAACAGGTGTGTGGAGAACTATCTGAGAGGTGTATGCATGGATCAACCAGGGAAGTGGAGGAAATGGCTCCCTGCGGCTGAATGGTGGTATAACACCAACTATCATAACAGCCTGCAAATGTCTCCTTTTCAAGCCCTGTATGGTTACAAACCTGTTCAGCTAAATCTGAGGCCTGATGACACATTAGTAGCTGCAGTGGAAGATTGGGCACAGGAGAGACTGGGGTGGAATGCCTTGCTCAGAGAAAACCTGTTAAAAGCTCAAAATAGAATGAAACAGGTGGCTGATAAGGGGAGGAGTGACAGGGAATTCGAAGTGGGAGAGTGGGCTTATCTGAAGCTCCAACCGTACAAACAAACTTCTGTGGCCGTGAGAAGGAATTTAAAACTGGCTGCCAAGTACTATGGACCCTATCAGGTGAAGCAGAGAATGGGAACTGTAGCCTATAGGTTGCAGCTACCTGCAGGCTCTAATATCCATCCTGTCTTTCATGTCTCATTGCTTAAGAAGTCATCTAAGGAGGCTCCAGTCAGCACTACCTTGCCTACCTTGAACGCAGATGGTGAGGTTGAGGTAGTTCCTTCAGCAGTACTGGATAGGCGAACAACTTTGAGGAAGGGTCAAGAAATTGATCAGGTGTTAGTGCAGTGGGAAAACATGGGACCTGAGGAGGCTACTTGGGAGGATTTGTCGTTCGTTCATGCTCAATTTCCTGCCTTCACAATCAGTCAATCCTAGAGACTAGGATTGTTTTTTAGGGGGAGGTATTGTTATGGCCAGTATCAGTTCAGACTTCAGGTACAACGTCCAAGATGAGTCAGCAAGGAAATGAGCAAAGGAAATGTGATCACAGAGGAAGGGTCACGTGACTGAGCATTGTTACAACAGAATTAGAAAGTTAGTTATTGGGCGGGAAAGTTAGTTAACCAATTGCAGATCACTTCTTGTGCTGAAAGCTGTGATCTGTATAAATAAGGGGTCTGTCTTATGGAGAAGTAGCTTGATTGTAATACAGATCTTCTTCCTTAATAATATCTCAGTCTTTCTCCTTCTCCCCACGCTCTCCCCTTTCTCCCTTATTCTGCAATCACCTCCTTTACCTTCTTCTATCTCTTTCTCTAATTCTTATCATTCCATTCTGTAAGCTGTGAGCTATTACAAGTTGTTCTATCCGACTGCAACTAAGTACCAATCATAGATTCATTAACCACCTGCAAAATTTTGTCTAGTTATTGGTCCAACATCTCCATATATTGGTACATGCTTGACTTCATAAACGAAACGAAAATCAACCTGTTATTTACCTAGTGTGATTTTCTAATTGCACAGTTACAAGTCCATCTTCCACCAAAAAATGATCGTGGGTAAGCCTTGCTTTAGATCAGAGTGGATTACATGTCAATAGAGACTTTGAACTTTGCGAACTGAAAAGTAATTTTTGGGTAGTTGATCACTTGGAATATGATTAACTAATGGAAACTCAGTACTTTGATTTACTTAGGAAAAACTTGTTCAAGATCTTCAAAGAAATGACAGATTCGATCAAGTAATAGAAACTAAAGAGCTAAATATGCTGGAAATTTTAATTTTATTCACGTTTAGTCCTTTGCTACTTGTTCTCCAGCCAGTTAACTAAAACTGGATTGAGGGTTAGCCTTTTTAAGTTGACTAATAGTCTGAATGATTGACTAGTTTTAAACTAGCATGGAAGTACCTTTTTTGTATTTTGTATTTTTTTGGGTTCTCCCTCCAAGTAACTTGGGGATTCAGTTTTTAGTTAGTAAAGTTTTCGGTTTCTTCTCTCCTCGGATATCATTTTCCTGTATTGAGGTTGTACTGAGGTTTTCAATGGCATATTCTGAGAATTAAGGTAGTAGGACAGAAATCAGTTCTCTTATTCTTCTTATTCTTCCTTGTTGGCGTGGCTTCAGGCAAAAATTCTTTTTTTTTTTTGGTTAGTAAGAAATTTATTGATATTCAATGGAGATACAAAGTATCCCAAGGTAATACTCATATTTTCAGACTCGAACCGAGTATTGGGTCGGCTGAACTCAAGAGTAAAAGGTCAATGGGTTTGATCGGATTCGATCAGAGGTCAAATTAAATAACATCATAAATATAAATTAATATATATAATAAAAAAATATATAAAAGTGTCCCTTAAATTAGTGGTTTACAACTTTATATAGTTTTTTTGATGAGTTTAGATTTAATCCAAAACAACTCTAGTTAAATAACTTTAAAAGTTATAGGTAGAAATGTAGTTTAGAAAATATGATGGGTTAATTTTACATTTTGCTAAAATTATAAAGGGCCAAAATATAATTAGCAAAATGTTTTAGGGTTTTCAAAGTAAATAAATGTCAAACTTAACTAGGAACTCCCACTTTCTTGGTTACGCCATCACTTGCTTTCCTTTTATTTTTTTTACTTTCTTTTGTTTCTTCTTCTTCTTCCTCTAGGTTATACCAATGACCAACTATCTCCCTCTTCTTTTATATCACACAATAAACTCACTTGAAAGCTCTCCCTTTTCTTCATTGTTTTTTTCCCCCCTTCTCTCTTCTCTTCTCTTTTTTGCTCGTTTCTTTCATTTTTTTTCTCTTTCTCCTAAATCCAATTCAACTTTCTCTATGGCTTTTGTGTGTTTGTTCACCTCAGGCATGGCGAATTGGGATCCACTTGGGAATTAAGACATGGGAACTTCATTCATGTTTGGTCAAAATTTTGGGTTTTAGAAAGTGAAGGTTAGCTAAGGAGGTTTGGCAGGAAGGGCTTTTAAATCAAAGCACTGGTTTCTTTTCATCTGGGCAAAACCAATCAGGAGCATCCATCTTACTTCAGCAAAGGAAAAAAACCGGGTTTTGTCCGATTTCGTCAATTCCCGATCAAACCCGATTTTTGATCGGTCATCGGGTTTGACCGAGTTTTTTAAAGGCGGTTTTTTAAGGTGGATTGGGCCGGATAATTGGCCGGCTTCCAGTTCAACCGGTTTGATCGGTCGATCTAGTTCGAGTTTAAAAATATAGGGTAATACAACCGCACTAAATCAATCAACAAATGACTATTAATAAAAATAACACTCTAGAACATTTCAAGAATTAAGAATGGTGGCATTCGGCCGTGATCAAGTCTTGAAACGAAAAGTTTGTGTTGGACAACTTAACTCGAGAAATAGAAACTAGCTTACATTATGTTCTTATCCCTATATTCATTTTTAACAAGCCTACACTTCTTTTCTCTCTAAATGCAATATCCTATCATTGCCAAGAGCATGAGATATTGAATTCCAGTTCGAGATTTACCTTTCAAAGTATTACAACCCAAATCTTTAGCACACATTTGATCAGTTTTTTTTTTTAATTTTTTAAAGTTTCATACACAATTAGACCGGAACTATGACCGGTTCTCAATTCAACCAGTTGAACCAAATGATTCAGACCAGGTTTCAAACGCTCCAATTCGTTTTCTTCCCTCCCCGTGAGAAGGTGATATGAATAAATCAAACATGGATGAAAACCAAACAAAGATTTGGGGAACAAATACAAAGGTTGCACTGGAAAGGGAACATAGCCACGTGTTGATGTTGTGCTTAGGTTCGTTTGGGCTGTTGGGGTCTGGCCTTGGATTACCTCTTGTTCAATTTTGGCCTTATCATCATCATCATCTAAGTAGTCCTAATCTTTTGAAGAGTGGAAGATATAAGTTCTATAGTTTCTTTTCAAGGCAGGCACCTAGAATTTTGACAAAGAATGTTTATTTGGAGTTAATAGACAGAGATTTTTATATAACCATATGAGGTCAAGATTACGCGTAACATATATTTTGTCGGCAAACTATCAGAAAGGAAACATATTAATGATCATAAAGGGAAGGAGACAACCTTGTTTTTTTTTTTTTTTTTCCTTTGTGCCGGTGGATCATTTATGCAATTTTTAAAAAGGGGCACCTTTGATGTGTGATATCTCGCCCATGAATACAATAATAGTGGGTGATGACTTTAATATATATACATATATTCTTTCCAAGAAAAAAGATAAGCTACAAATATACCAAATCATTCTTCATGCCAATAGTTGTGTAAAATATATATTCATATAAAAACATTTTAAACCAACTAAATTTATTTGTTTTTACATTGTACGGAACACAATAACCCGTGAAGCAAGGAAGCATATCATGAAGCACTTCTCACTATGCATACACTGTATTGATTCACTGCAAATGCATCTTAGGATGCATACACATATCACCGGCCGAATTGATTATCCAAATTCATTAACTTTCAGCTACACCGGAAGTATGCCATGCATGTCTAATTCGTCCCGAATTACCAGTTGTGGGAGCGAAGGAAGTTGAACTGAAAGGAGTCCTCTTCTATACTGTTGTGGCTGATGATGGGCTCGGTTCATTACTACAGCTTTTAACCAATCCCACAATTTCTTGATATGGGATTGCATTAATTGACACGAAGAAAACAAAATGGATAGCGATAACAGAAGCGGGCAAAGGGATTCAGGGAAAAGGATTGATGATAGCGATGCCAATGACAGGGGACCAAGGAATGCCATGCTGCTGAGAACAAGGCGCTGAATAAAAGGAGGATGATGTCCAGAGATTCTCAGCTTGGGATCGCCTGACAGACAATACAGGATCAAACTTATGAGGGCCAACAACGTGGTCTTTGGGCGTGTTTCAAAGGGAGATTCATACTTTCCTTGGTACTTGAGTTGGAGAAAGTTAAGCAACAACGTCACAATTAATGCAAAAATGGCCTGGCCAGGGGACAATGTATCCTGTTGCTGTGGAAAACTGTTGTAGTATCTCACGGTACTGATGGTAGTGTACTTGAATTGCACACTAGAATTTCTGCCCATGCGAAGGATATAGTAATTTGCGGCTTCAGCCTGTGCCGCCATTCTGGCAATTATGTAAAAAAGTGTCATTGACATGAATTTAGTACTACTATTTGAAGGGTTTGTTTTCATTTGCTTTAGAATTTGCAAAAATTGATTTATGAAAAGTAATTGTGGAGAATAATCCGAACGAGCATAAGTTATAAAATGGTAGATGCAAAAGTAAATAAAAACATCACAAAAAATTTGATTATTCAATATCAGAATTTATAATAATCAATCGAGAACAAGTGCTAAAATACGATAAGACAAGAACTAAGAAGCGTGAAAGCTACTTGATAATTAAGCTGATAGTGCGATGACTTACCGCAACTGGGAGCAGCCTCCTGCACTAGCTCTGGCTTGTGCCTTGTGCCTTTGTGCCTGATCGACCTAATTTATAAGAGGAGCCGGCTAATAAGAAAACAGAAAGGTGTGATATCATTCCCATTTTTTATGGTACAGCCAAGTATGGGTTTGTCGCGATCGAGCTTACGTTATCAAACAAACATCATTTGTAGAAAATTCATGGGAACTGCAGATGTCTCTGTACACACTCAGGTTTGGTTTAGATTTTTTTTTTTTTTAAAAAAAAGGTTTGGTCTAGATAATGAACTTTTGAAAACCTTTACTGTGAATATATGTTTTAAAAGTTCTTTTGACATTTCATGCCTTGGTGCAGAAATTGTGACACTGGGAGCAATAGTGTCTATATGTATATTTGAGGGACTAATGTGTCTTAGTATTAGACTTAGGTGGGCGAGTTGTAATTGCCATAGAAGAACTAGAGAAAATTTGAAGGCTAAATAACAAAACTGAAAATTTTCGTCTTCCCAACAAAATTGTTTTGTGAGTTCTACAGTTTGAAACTCTTCGAGTGTGTAGTGGCTTTTCAATATTGATTGAATTTCCTCCCTCCACCCTGCTGCAACTGCTTTGACCTTTTCTGCACCAAAAATCTCTTTCAGGTCCCCCTTTCTCACTAATAAACATTCTTATCAAATGACTTGCTACGACTTACTGTGACTAGACCTTTTTTAACTTTGGATATCACATGCCACTGCTAGTTATCTCACCACCAAGGGATCGTATTTAAAAACAATTATCTTTTCATGTCCGAACTTCTGATCACCTTTAGCAGGATTCAATAAAGTAATGAAGGATGCGGTAGACTTCTTTGCTGGTTAAGTTAAAATAGTAAAATGAAGAAAAAAAGTATAAATAGTAGTATGATAATCGTGCTTTCATCTTCTCATTGCCCGAACTTCTGATCACCTTTAGCACGATTCAATAAAGTATGAAGGATGTGGACTCCTTTACTAGCTAAGAAAAAATGAAGAAAAAAAGTATAAACAGTAGGATGATAATTATACTCTTATCTTCTTGTTTTGCTTCAAAAAAAAAAAAAAAAGAGTGCCATAAACATCGAAGACACGGGCAACATCATCTGGCACTAGTAGGCCTCGCACTTCTGATTCAATTTGCAAGGTGAAGCTTCCACAAAACTCAGAGTTTAAGGAGTAAGAACTCTTTCATCTTTTTTTTAATCAAATAAAAAATAGAAAGAGGATGGCATGAAGTTATGAGTGTAGTCTATTAATCCCTACACAATATTTATTGAAAATAGAGACGATCTACAAAGTAAACCCATATGACATGCTCAGCTTGAATTAACTTTGGTGGTGGAGGCAGAAAAATATTTCAGTGGGGGATACAAATAGATTAAGATTATTTTAGTTCTGTAAATGTTATGGAACAATAAGGATATTCATATAGTAAATGATAGTAATAAGTAACTATATAAATAATTAATAAATAAAACAAGATGATGTAAAGGGCCCTCCAATGTTCTATAACTCATTAAAGTACCACCTTTTTTTTTAATATAGAAAAACTCACAAGTTAACTAAACTCTCTAGAGTACTGAGTTTATGCTTGTAGCCATCATTTTTTTTTTATATAGAAAATTGTTATCAAATTATTCACAGGTACATATTGTAATGAATTCCAACCAATTATCAAGGTAAAAACAAATTCTAAAATAAGTGAGGGCACACTGATAAATAAGTGAGATAAAAATAGAATTTTTGAAAAATTCTATGCCTAAAATTCAAAACTTCCTTTGGTCAATGCGGACACAGGGCCCCCAATGAAGCCACTGATTGACTTGATTTATTTTAAACTCTATGCATTCAAGGACTTGAACCACTTGTATATTTTGTCTTGAAACAGGAAAAACGAGCACTCTGGTCATTTATCTTTGTAATTGTGGCAATTTAGTCCATTAAACGGCATCGTTTACTAATTTAGGTTTTCATCTTCACAGAATGAAGCCCATGTAAGAATTCTAATACTAGAAAGTTGGAGAAATATAACGGAATTAGTCACTTGCTACTACGTGCACTATTAAAGAAAAACTATTTTGGTCCCTCATTCTTTGGAGTTGCGGGCCTTGCGGCCAATTCAGTTATTCATGCATTATAAGCTACTAGTTTAATCTTTCATCTTCACAAAATAAGCCAATGTATTTTTAACGGAGAATTGATAACCAACACAGAATTTTTAACATAAAATTGGAAACCCTAATAAAACCTATTCCGTTACACGGGCTTGGGCATCATTAGTTAACATAACTCGCGAAGTATATTATTTGGCTCCTTTTCGATGGATCCTTACTCCATGATTTCAGTGTTTTTAAACTCGGATCGGATTAATCGGTCCGACCAATTTAACCGAGAATCAGTCAGATGTCCGGTCCGAATTGCCCTAAAAATCCGGATGATAGAAACTCGGTCAAATCTAAGCTTCGAGTCAAAACTCGAGTTGACCGGAAATCGGTAAAACCAGTGAGAACTTGGTTTTTTATTTTCCTTTTTTGTTGACTGTTTTTTTTCCTCTTTGCCTCTGATCCCTACTGATCTCTCACATCTCTGCAAAGTACAAACCCATTTCACCTCTTCGACTCCTTCAATTCAGCCACCACATTAGTCCTTGATATCTTTTTCTAAACAAGTTTTAATCTTAAATCTAGGGAAAAGACCGCAAAAAAAAGAAAGAAAAAGAGATGAAGAAGAGAGAAGTTTGAAAAAAAAAAAAGATAAAAGTTTGATTATTTGTGAGTTTTGAGAATAAATTACTAATGATATAAGAATGGAGATCCTAAAAAGAAAGAAGAAATAAGAATGGAAGCAAAAATTCAAGAAAAAAAAATGAAAAACAGAAAGAGCGGACAAAATCTAAGGCTTGTTTCTCAAAACGTTTGGAGTGGTTGCCTAAGAGTTTTCACAGTCGACGGGCTTGAGACTTGAGAGCTTATGCTACTTTCCATCCTTTTTTGGATTATTAAAAAAAACAGTGGACGTGATGGTTGGAGAAGAAGAATAAGAAAATGTAGCATAAAAATAGAAGGTGCCTTTGTCGGCGTTTAGAGGAAAAGGAGGAACGAATTGGGGGAATAATGTGGGGTTCAAAAAGCTATTTCAATATTATGTTCTAACCCCTTGGATATTGAAAAACTATTAACATATCTAGAAATGTTTCATAGTCTATAAATATTGTCCATAAATTTAACTTTGAACTTACAAGTATGCATTGAATTATATTAATTGCTACTTGCTTGTTCTAATTTCTTTGCACTTTCTTATTAAATAGTTTTGAAACATTAAACACAGATATATACACCTTTATTGATATTAACACACTTTTAGATATTTTACATAATATTTTAATTTTTAAATAATTTTTATTAATACCATCATATTGAAGTTATGGCTTCTATGAGGATGACCTCGATATGTCAATCACTATTTTGGACTTATAATTTTTTTATTACAAAGTCTTGTTGGACTAAATCTAAACTTATAAAGTTGTAAACCACAAATTTAAAGATAAATTTTATATATTATTTTGATTATATATTATTAATAAATATTTATGATATATTTATGATGTCATTTGAATTAACCCCAATCGAACTCATTGACCATTGACCCCTGAATTTGGCCAAGTCAATACCCAAGTGTGAAAACATAGCATGATTCACAATGCATATTTAAATATATGACACATGTGTTATTTACTGGGAAAGGATATGATCACTTTTAATTTTGACTAATCCTAACTCTTATAAATAAATGAAAGGGTAAAATATACTTTACCCTCTTATGATTTAGCACTTTTTGACATAACTCCTTTGTGAGTTTAAATGCTATACATAACTCTCATAATTTGAACTAAGTGTCAAAGTAACGAAATTTACATTCCATAATAGAGTCAATTAAAATATCAAAAACACCCCTACATAGTTGGAAATTATTTATTAACCATAGGGGGTTATGTATATATTTTGAACCATAAGGTGTTATATGATAAAGTACTAAATTATAAGAAAGTTATGTGATAAAACATAAAATCATAAGAGATTAAAGTATTATATATATTATGTTTATATATTTTGTTCACTTCAGTCATTTGAATTTTTAAACAAAGGCAATCTTGACATTTTTGTGACTATGTTATAGAGGATTTTTTCCGTCATTTTGATACTTTAGTTCAAACTATAAAAGGGTTATCTATAACTTTTAAAACCATAAGAGGATATGCAAAAAATCGCTAAATCACAGGAGGTAAGAGTATATTTTACCCTAAATGAAAGTCACGTGCATCTAACTGTACATTGTGGAAAATTGATAGAGAGGAGATCCATTGAATAGGAGCCAAATTAGGTATTACTCACAATTCATATATTAAAAACATCTCAGAATACATAAATTTTATGTTACATGGGGTCGTTATCCATATTCATTCTTTTGATTTATACCGGAACATTATCATTTATGTGTACTTCGTCTCTGATGGCTAGTTGTCGGAGCCAAGGAAGTTGAACTGAAAGGAGCCTTCTCCTTCCATACTGTTGTGCCCGTTGATAGAGCCTGTCCATGATATTGGATTTTAACCACTCCCATGATTTCTTAATTTGGGATTGGGGTAACTGATATAATGAAAATAAAATGGATAGTGAAAACAGAAGTGGGCAAACCGATTCTGGGAAAAAGATTGATGATAGAGATGCCAATGACACAGGACCGAAGAATGTCATGGTGCTGTGAACGAGGAAATGGACATATTTATTAGGATCATCTCCAGAGATTCTGAGCTTGACATCGCATGACAAGAAGTACAGGACCAAACTGACGAGGGCCAACAACGTGGTCTTGGGGCGTGTTTCAAAGGGAGATTCGTCTTTTCCTTGATACTTGAGTTGGAGAAAGTTGAGCAACACCGTGACAGTCAAAGCAAAAATGGCCTGGCAACGGGATAATAATGTATCGTGCGGTTTTGGAAAATCGCAGTATCTCTGGATAGTACTGATAGCAGTGTACCTGAATTGCAGACTAGAGTTTCTGCCCAAGCGAAGGAAATAGTAGTAATTTGTTGGTTCAGCAGGTGCCGCCATTCTAGCAATAAATATGCCTGTAAAATGCGTATCATTACACCATGAATTCAGTATCACGTACTAATATGTTGAACAAGACAGGAAGAAGCATGAAAACTCCCTCTCCAGGGAAAGTGGGGGAAAACTAAATGAGCTGATAAGAATCGTAACTTACAGGAAAACGGAGGAAACTCCTGTAACTAACTAGCCCTGTCTTCGGCTCTTTGCCTTGTGGCCAAGCTGATTTATAAGAGTAGCAAGCTAATATGAGAAGTTCAATGTCGGCTGACTCTCCAAGTATAAGGTTTGTCGGGTTATGACTTATGGGCTCTCGTTAGCAAACAAACAAGCATGTAGCGGAAATTTGTGGGAAGTGCCGCAGCAGAGCCCGCAGGCAATTACTACTGTTTCTTGTGAGCAAAGTCCCTGTAAAGGTTTGATTGCGCCCTCATAATTTTGGAATTGTCAAGATTTGTTACTACAAAGTTGATTTGTGTTCAGTTTACAATTGTGGGGTGGAAGTAGGAAATGAATTACTATAAGTTAGGGGCGGTGGAATAATCTAAACATAGGTAAATTTGAGGGACTAATTATACTAGTTTAGTGTTGTAGTAGGACCAAATCATAACACTATTAAACAGAGTGCAGGACAAATTTTCCATTACAAAATTATGTCTTAAAATTGTCGAAACTCTTTGGATTGTAGCGCAATTTTGGATGGTAATGGTAATTCTTTGGGCAACTGCTTTGACGTATCCGGCACCACCATTCTCTGTTTTCTTGCTCATTACTAAACATTCTTATCAGACGACTTCCAATGAATGACTATAAGACTTTTGTTAACTTCGGAAAGCGCATTGCCAGTAGTTATCCGATCAGCCACCAATAGATTGCATCGTGTCCGAACTTCCGACAACCTTACAAAGATTTGTTGCTGAACCTGATGGAAGGTTATGGACTTTCTCTGTTGGCCAAGTATAATTAGCAAAAGAAGATTCAAAGTATAAATAGTAGAATCACAATTATACTCTTTCAATATTTATTATTATTATTTTCTGTCGCTTAAATCGTATTATCACTTAGTATCGGATTTTCTAACTAACAGTTGGTCCAGGTAATTGTGTGCAGGCTATTATTGTTAGGGTATAATAATTTCTTTTTGTTGTGAAAATTAAAATGTATGTGGGGTGTCCTACTCCAACAATTAACTATCAGTACTGAGATTGTATCGAACAAATATTGATTTGCTAACTTAAACAACCTTGACTGTCATCTTGTGTAAATAGCACGTAGACGTTGCAATCCGTATAAAAATGAGTAGTTCTGAAAACAGGAGGAGGATTTTAAAGAGAAGTATTTGTCTCTCTTTAGAAAAAAGGACACCACCATTAGTAAACTAGTATCCAATATGGTCCAGGAGAGACTATAATGATTAGTTTGAGGAGATCTTCTTTCTGTCCAATCTTCAGAACCTGCTTTCTAAATATTAGAGCAGATCGCATGAGAACTCGTTTACAGCATGGCCCTTTACGGCTTGACCTATGCGCCATCCTTCAAGTATGGAACGACATATCGCATTGTATCGGACAGGGAGATCAGAAGGTGAACTCCGGGCACACTAATCAGCTTGAGCCTTCCTGTTTCATCCAGAGTTCTCAAACCGATCCAATCCTCCGTGTAAAGCCGAGTCTGCAAGGAACAATTCATGTCAAAGGGATTCCGGATTATCATTACTCTGCATGCCTAAATCCTACGTGATCAAGTAACATCTTTATGTTGCAGTCATTTCATTTTTCCCCACCAATGTTTAGTTGCTAGCATAGAGAAGGAGGGTTAAAAAAAAGAGGACTGATTTATCATCCAATTTGATTACCTGCTGTAGGGGCAGAACTGGTCCGGGAATCCCATCCGCGTAGTATCCAAATAAGGAGCTTTCTTTTGGCTTCACAACACCGTCTTCTTGAAACTGTTTCATGACAAAGTTAAGATAACAAAATGATTCAAGTGCACAAACTGCGCAACGTCAATCATTTTTAAGCCAAAAGAAACAGAAGGATCGCACTTAAACGACAGGCAATCTGCCATACCATGATAAGCACAAGGTTCTTTAAGTTAGTTATCCTTTGCTTGTAGGTTGCATTTTTTTGCAGGAGTTCATTGTTAAGCTTTGGGAGAAAACTGCACTTCGCTAGATATACCAAATAATCCTGCAATAGAAGCGAAGAAATAAAAATTTCAGATGCTAACACTTGGGAATCTAAAACATAAGTTTGACACCCTTTCAGCTTGTTAGTAACTAATTTCATAACATGCACAATTTTGTATTAAGGAAAATGTAGAACAGTTAAAAAAGGGAACCATCTAATGTCATCTTGGGAGCAGAAGTCCTCCTATGACCATAAGATGATATACAGAGAACGAATTAGGAAATGCTCTATCAAGTAGAAAACTGTGTACTGACATATGGTAGCTTGGTATAGCCACTTGGGGCAACATGAGCCTGCAATCGCAAATCAAAAAAGTTTCAAGCCAGCATCTTTAACTCAACTGGGCAGAACGGAAGAGATAATTTAAGTATACTTGAACATAGTTTGTATATACTCCCCGGCCGAGCAATGCAGCATAATGACTGCAGAGGGCATCAAACTGCAAAAATGAAGAGAAAATCAATTACTGTACAGTTTAATGTTATGTGGCAAAAACTGAATAGAACAGAAAATTCATTTTTACCCAAAAAAAAAAAAAAAGAACGGAATATTCAAGTCCCACAGCTTCATAT
The DNA here is from genome assembly GCF_003713205.1 of Coffea eugenioides. Classification (NCBI taxonomy): domain Eukaryota; kingdom Viridiplantae; phylum Streptophyta; class Magnoliopsida; order Gentianales; family Rubiaceae; genus Coffea; species Coffea eugenioides. The sequence goes on along the minus strand of NC_040042.1, from coordinate 42,847,701 downwards.
AAGTCCAAACTCAGAAAGTATATATAGACAGGTCTTTGTTTCAAGTCATCTGTAACATTAATTTGTCCTCGGTAATATCAATTTCTACTGTTTGCTGTGAATATTAACCGTATTAGCTTCTTTTTTTTTCTTCTCCTGGTTGCAAAGAAAGTGCAGATATTAAGCCAATAAAAAAAAATTTCCAGATGTTACGCCAATAAAGCAAGTCTGTTATTAGAAATGCCATAGTAGGAAGACTAATGACAATGTTATGAGAGAGCTTACTTGAGAGCAATTAGGAATAAATGCAACACCAGCATGAGGCCCTCCTAATGATATAAAATTTATTACCTGTTTCATCAATTGAAAGAGGAAGGTAGTATCAATAGCGTAAGAGTAAAGAAAATCATGGTTCAAAAAAAAAAAAAAAAAAGGAGGACAACAACAAACAACAACAATTGGAACCCATTAGGATTTAAGAATACTGGAAAATCAACGCATCTTAACGTACTGGAAATGAAGATTCCAGATACATTTTTGCAGATACCTATTCCTATATTACTTGTTGAAGCTTTTCCCTAGTTTCTTGAAGATAACGTTATCAGCCATGGAGATGTGGAGTTGGACTTGCCAAAATTTATCATTAGAGTTATGTCTAACCATTTCAAAATGAGAAACTGAGAAGTAGGTGGGGCTATTATACAATCCAACCAGGAGGCTTTTGTGGATACAAATGCATAAGAAAAATTGGCTTTCGATTGTAATGGTTGGAACTTGAGAAGGTGAATGCAATGAATTACATGATCACATAAGAAATGCTTCTTAGATTCAGTTACTATTAAACCCTGTCCACTTAAAAAAAAAATACACCCTCATTCTACAATAACAAAGGAGCCATATAGATATTTAAAGAAAGACTTAAGAACAAATTATAGAACAGGAAAAAAACTAATTATCAGAGTTCTAGCTGCTTCTTCTTACAGGTGGTGCATCATCACATAACTCAACTAGACCTCGGCCAACCAAGTTACCCTGCAAAACAGATTGCAATTTTGGAAATGTTATAGCAATGAGAATAGTTAATGCTGATGGTATGGAATGCTATCACGAACTCGGGTGATGGAAATCAGAATATGCTAAACAATTAGGATTAAAAAAATCGTGGCTGGAGAAATTCATGAATCATATTCGTTAATCATGGGTAATATACTTCCAAACTAGATTTAAAAAAAAAAAAATTTTCTAGTAGGGGAGAAAAATTAAGAAAGAAATAGGGGATAGGATTTGAATCCAAAACCCCTGAAGGTCAACATTAGGCACTAGATCAAGATCTCGACCCAAACTTGATTATGTACTAAAGATTCGAAGACTAATTTTGCGATACATTTTAAGGAAAAAGAACCCAAAGTTGTTACATGTGGTGATGATATACCAAACTTAACAATCTTTTGTTGCCCACAAAAAACCAAAAAAAAAAAAATGGAAACCAATCCATTTTGATAATGTTACGCATCTGCAATCCTACGGCAACCTTTGACAAAAAACCGGTTCTTTTACAAAGAATGTTACATATTTGAAAGCATAAAACAATACGTTGCTTTCTTGTGAATGTTAAAGGGAAGTTTCAAATAAAATTAATACCCAAAACGAAAAGAGTCCTTAAAATGAAAGAGACAACAATATGCAAGAAACAGACAATATGGCATAGACACGAGTTAATAATCACCTGGGATTGACCAACAATGTTATAGCCATTTTGGAGCTCAGGTATTGCCTTCACCTTTCTACAAACTTCTTCGACCTGAAATTTTCAAAATGAAACTTGAAGGTAACAATTTAGGATATCATATATGCAGGTTAACTGTAAAAAAGATAACCTGATCTTTAGTCATATATGAACGTAATCTGATCTTTAGTCAATAGTAAGTAGACAATATCTTGCAATATACAACAAATTAATCAACCACCTGTGCCTCCAAGGGAGTGTCCCAGGATGTTATTGCTCCATTTCCAACTTCTCTGCAGGAGAGGAACTATAAGTATAACGTAAAAAAGATGGTATTTCTCCTCTTGATTGTAACTTGTCTGTGTCTGTTTGTATTACATGCAAATTACTCGTAGAAGAGAGCAAATTTGAAAATTTCAATTCGGACTACTAATATGATATTCATGAAAAGAGTGGACAATGGATATGTTCCCACTAAAACATAAGAATTAATGTTGAGGTGCAATGCTGATAATAACGTACCAAAATCTAGTAGTAATCAGTCATATTCAAACTTGAAACAGAATTCTTGAGTCCTAAAACTAGTCTTAAACAGCAAGCTTAGATAAGTTGTATTATAGAGTACAACCTCGAATTTCAGAGGAAAAAGCTCGTTTGAGTTTGGCAAAATTCGAGGATAGTAAATCGAGTGAAGTTTATACGAAGGTCCAAAAATGGTAGAGGGGTTAATTTCATAATCTTATAGTTACATATCAACAAACTATGAATTGATAAACAATCTCCATGGTTCAGAAACAAGGAAAAAGAACCAAAGAAGTCGTGAAAAAAATGTCATACAAACAAAATCCAAGAGATCCTGATAGATATCTGAGTTGCTGAGTGTAAAGCACAGGTCCAGGGTTTGAGCACGAATCGCCAAGTCCTACAGGACAGAAAAAATTTCCATCTGAACTACAAGATTTTAGAAGAAAAGGTACGATTGTGCAATATGGCTTAATGCACTTAAAATAGGAAAAAAAAATAAAAAACACGGTAGACTACCATGGAGTAGGATGAAAGGGAGGGAAGAACAGAATGAAACTAAAGAAAAGGCAGAAACGATAAAGATGATGAATGGTGAGTAGGTAGCCATGGAATCTTCAAATTCTTGGTTTCCTGTCTAAAAAGAAAAATGGGTAGACGGAGGTACAAATTATGGAGTATATATTTGTATGCAACACAAGAATATGTAGTAATGAAATGATAGAGATGCAAAGCACTTGTCCTCGTCAACTTTTGCCTTGTGCATATGCATGTATGTTCTTGATTTTCAGCAGCATATTTTAACTTTTATTTTTTATTCTCAGAAATATAGCATAGGGTCAGAGGTTATAGAAATCATGCGATAATTGGAGCTAGAAAGGGACATTCCATCCTATTTTGTTCTCAAGTGGAGAAAAAAAAATTATTTTACTCTATAATTTTGTTACCAAATATGAGTTTGACAGTTGCTTTTGTTTACTCAATTTCTCTAATGAGGGCACTTGGGAAAGGGAATAGTTTGTAATGAAGGAAAGTTTTCCAGCTGTGGATTTCTAGTTATTTGTTTTCTTTCTTTGACTCAAGGTATAAAGGGAGAAGGGGATAGTTTTCTAGGCCATAGAATTTTGATTATTTGTTTCTTTCTTTTCATTCTAGGTATAAATGGAAAATTATCAGTCATGTCCATCTCTTGTTTTAGATTACATCCTTTACTTTATTTTTAATTCTTTGCCAGATTTATTATGTATTCATTACATTGATTGTAGTGGCAATAGTTGTTCCCAAAAATCTAAAATATTTCTGGAAACCTGAAATTGAAATTCATTAATTTCTTAATTACTCTTATTCTAGTTGCATGAAATCCTATCAGTTTTTTGACGCTTTCAAGTAAAATGTTTAATCATTATACCTGGTCCCTCTTTCCTCTCCACACAAATATATCCTAAAACAACAAAACTCCTATTCTACGGTTGATTTAAAGAAATATAATAAAACAAGGAACCAAAAACAAAAGGAAATACAATCTCATTAGGAATGAAAGAAATATAATTAAAAAAGAAAGGAAACAAAAGATAAAAGGAAATACAATCTCATTCGAATTTCATTTGTATTGCTTTAGATTAGACATAAAATAAAAATATTAGTAATTACAACGACATAAGTTGTATAACATATATACGGGAGAACCAACCTTTATATTATTTGAACACCTAATTGGTTAACGGGTACTCATTAAGAGGAGTCTCAAGTGTTAATTTTTGAAAAAAGTGTAGTTAATTTAGAAAAATATCACAATTGTATATTTACATGGTAACTTACATGTGATTTAGATGTGCCATTGAATTCCACGCAGATGACCTACAGAAATTATAAATTTCAATTTAGTATTGTCATATAGGTCTAGTGTTTAGCTTTTTAAACACCAAAGATTCCGTATTGAATTAGGTGCCACGAATAATCTTCTGTAGTACTGTTCATTGTTTCTCGACTTCCTAGTGAATTTATTTTGAGTATGTTAATATATTAGTTATTGTGTTGCAAATTTTGAACTTAAATTTTCAGACTTTATCTACTATTTTCAATTGCAACCCCCCTCCGAGTCTCAAATTCTAGTTTCGTCCCTGCTCGCAGTATTGACCATTTACCTTGAGTTTCGTCGTCATTCTTATCATTTTTCAACAATTGAAATTACTGAAAATCACAAAACAAAGTTAGATTAACACTCAGAGGTAATCGAAATCCTGGTGCAAGCACAATTTAAATTACTGGTCGTCATTCTTATCATGAACAAGTCCATTCTTATCCGAATTTTAAGTCTTGCTAAGATGAGAGATTAAAGAAAACCAAAAAAATTGCTTCCCGTAAAAACTAAACATGCACGGATTCCGACATGCATGTTTTTGCGAGTAAGATTAGCTGGAGACCTTTACTTAAGAATTACAAGCAGTTCATGTTAACGGACTGGTGCTATCGCTCGACAGGATACCATAATTGCCTGTATCATTTCTGTGACTATCATTTCTGTGACATCTTGACGGCCTCTTTTTTTTCGTTTGTTGAAAAAAAAAAAGACGGCCTCCTTTTCTTTTCCTTCAAAGGGATGACGATTGTAATTGATACCCCACCATCCCTGAAAAATATGATAGGTAAATATAGTATAAATATGCACAAGTTGTGCTTCACTGATAGAAGTGTCAAGAATAATGACTGAAATAAAGAAGAAGAAGATGAAGAAGAAGAAGAAAGAAAGAAAGTATAGGCTAGACCTTCCCAATCTCATAAGAAAGAGGAAAGAAAAGCAGGCCGTTTATAAGGATCTTTTGCGTGTTGTAAATATGTTCATAAAGGTCATCTGGTAGTATTACAAATGATTTCGTATAGAGAAGCACATACAAGCATTTTGCAGGCTAACAATCAGGACCATGATCAGAACCAAAGCCGATATCTGCTACAGATAAAGATTTAATTGGTTTACACAATTTAACAAACCAGATGAGCTAAATTCAATATCGAAGTCTTGGCTCATACTGTGTGTTTGTGGTGCCAAGTAATTCTTCAAAGAAGCTCCTGATGGAAGAAGGAATGCTATAAGATGATGAACCTGCAGTTATGACTTCTGCTGATGCCTCATCCTGCGGTCTCTGTAAGGTTTGCATTTCGCTCTTTTCACTGGAGTCTGCAGAGCGTCCAAGTTCAATCTCGGCAGTGTCCTCCTTGGATGTATCATCTTCCAAGTATGGGACGACATACTTCTTCATATCAGGTTTGGAAATCCCAAGGTGATTCCCTGATACTGTGACATATTTTACCCTCCCAGCATCATCCAGAGTTTTTAACCCAATCCAGTCCTCGATATAAAGCTGGGTCTGCAAGAATGATGCAATACAAGCTTTGCATTTTAATATACTTAATTATAATTTACATGCAAGAATTAAGAAGCACGAAGATACAAGGACAGCTTATGCTTTTATCCTCACTTTCGCAAAACTGCATGCACAAGTTGGGACTGCTTCAGTTTTGCAGTTTTGCAGGAAGAATTCAGAACATTTTTTCGATCAAATTAGAGTGAGAGACACACGGCCACACACACACACACACACAGAGGGAGCCTGTGTCTGGAGAATGGTTCAGAAAGGCTCAGAGATAGACAGCTAGGATAGAGGAGAAGACGAGAGATTGTTTGCCAGTGGCAGTATCAACATGATTCTCTCCTCTTTGAGCTTAAAGAGGCAAGAGAGGGATGGTCATTGTAGCCATGCAGGAATGGGATAAGCAGTTTATTCTTGTGGTAAGGTCAAGAAGCTAGCAAAATGATAAGAGGTATGGACCAATAACAGCAGTTATACAGGTAGTCTGGAAGCTAGCCCATTTCTAGCTTAGCTGCTTTTTCCATTTTGCTTCTTGTTATCCCTTAGCTTATCATCATTCGAGTTAGAGTTTCAAGGGCTTGACATTAGTAAATGGTGTTTTCTTACATGACAGCAACACTGTCATTAATTTTAGCCCACAATAAGACCGATAGAAGATAATCCAAAGAAATTTCTTGAGCCTTAGGCTCAATACTGTATTTTGTTTTATTTTGTAATAAAATATATTGTTATTGTTATTTCATTGTTATTCTTATTTTTGCATTAAAAAGATGAGATGAAAATCTATCTTTACCCCAGAATTTTTTCCCCCAATTATAAATGTATAATTGTATAAAGTATGCGTTAGGGTCTATTAGAACAGGAGAAATACCTGCTGCGGGGCCAAGACTGGGTTGAAGGCCCCATCTGGATAATATCCAAACCAGGAAGTTTCCTTTGGTACCAAAACTGTATCATGCTCAAACTGTCACAGGCAAATACTACAAGTGTCACATGGAAAAACCCACTATCCTTCTACATAAAGTCAATGAAAGTAATTAAAAGGGCAAATGGAACAACAGAAATTACAGCATACCATGATGAGGACAAGATTTTGTAAACTACTGAACCTTGCCTTGTAAGTGGAATTTCTCTCACCAGGGATTTCATTGTTAAGCTTTGGCAGAAACCTACATTTTTCCAAATAACCAGCAATATTCTGTTTTTTTTTCCCCAATAAAAAGAAATGATATATCAGCTACAGATATTCCAATTATATGAAGCTTATACCACCAAAAACATTTTCAATGTAGACAAGAAATGACAGTGTTCTTGTGTGAGTGCAATTTAACCCATCAGTTATGGCTTTATAATTCTTTTGATACATTATTTCCTGCCTGTCATCACAATTCAAAGCGATAAGCCAATTGGAAAGAAATGATTGATCAATCCCTGATATTGGCAAATGTCCAAGAAGATAATGACAGACAATACTTTTACATCACTCAGCTGCATGCATGTACATATTACTCACGTTTGGTAACTTCAGATAGCCACTAGGAGCCAAGTGTTCCTGCAAATCATTATCAATAAGCGGAAGAAGAGAATTACAGAAATCAATTACAATGTTACCAGAGACCAAAAAGTGTGTGTGTGTGTGTGAGAGAGAGACAGAGAGAGAGAGAGAGACAGAGAGAGATGCATGCCTGTATATAGTCAGAGTAGATTCCTGTTTTGATTAGGGAGTCAGCTATAATGCACATGATGCCAGACTGCAAAAGAACAACCAGTCAACTTATTGTCATGGGATTAAGTAAAAACAATAAAGTAATGGAAAATTCACGAAAATGCACATGAATCAGGTGAAGAATGAAGCAGAACATAACGCACGGACACATATAACCTTAGTCCAAAATGCTTGCTGTGTCTATTAACCTAGTACTGGAGTTTTATTGTGGATTATCTCTGGCATTTGCAAAGAAAGTACAAGGTATTAGTACAGATTCGGCACTATATGAGGCAAATTTCTTCCCTTAGAAAGGATTAGAACAATAGGAATGAGTAACTATCCGTGCAAAAAACTTAGCAAACTGAGGGATTACTATCAAAAACTTATCAAAGAAAGAGATCAATTACAAAACTTATCAGACAAGTGATATCATGGTTGAAGACTGTGATACAGCCAGAGGTTAAAAAACACTCCAGGCGAAACATACAGGATTCACCTTAAATTTGAATTTTCAACTTAGATGGATGTCTAATTAGAAAAAATAAATGAATTCAAATGGTGAGCAAGGGGGCAATGAATTTGGGTAAAGCGAAACTCTGGAAAGAAAGGTGATTTTCCAGGTTATGGAGTTAAATATGAAAGTGGATCAACATTCTTTTGCATCTTTGGTAGGGGCATCCACTCGAAGCCCCAAATCCAAGGAATACGAGATGAATCTTTTTGAGTACGGTTTGCCAAGGCATTAGATTCTCTAGGAATACTTTGGGGGTTTACACAGGCACCTTAGCATGAATGCAACAACTTGTATGTTAAAAGATTGCATTGCCAATATAATAACTACACCATGACTGGATTCTTCAATGCTTGAACGGATTCTCTCAATTCGTGAATATGTTTAAACAACAACAGTGTCTTATCAGTGAATGATAGTCTAACACTATCACTCTGTATAGGCCTCTATTACCAAAATCAGATAATAGAAAATAGCATCCATCTCTTCCACTGAAGTGATAATTTTCTTGCAATAGATGCAGCAAGCAAGCAATGAGGTACAACACATGCATATCCAAAAATGAAGGTAGATGTGTCTCCAAGTATTCCTCGATCAGCTCGTCTAGGAAGAGGAGCTCCTCTAATTCAATGAAGAAGCATGGTTGGATTCTGCTTGTTAGTGGGGATCTAAGACTAAGTAAGATAAGCAATCAATATAGAAAAAGCAAGACTTCATAGTTAAAATTGAAGGCTTCGATCAATAAAGAGTAGTGTACAATTTATAATATGCTTTTGACAACTATCAATCTCTGTGTTCAGTATGCTGAATGGCATCACATCGAGAGCTAATTATAACAAGTAGCAATCAGATATATATTCACTACAACAATCTGCTATAATCCAAATTACATTTGCCACAACGATGCAGCACAAAATAGAATCACATTTGCAAAAAATGAAACTGAAGCCTATTGGATCAGCAATGAGCAAGCTATGGGGTCACTTACACCACAAAGAGGGACTGAAGCTATGCCGGCATGAGGCCCTCCCAACGAGACAATGTTCTTGACCTATTACATTAGTCAAAAAATTAATGATAACACAAACTTAATTAGTGCATGAAAATACAGCATACAAACTTATACTGTAGCAGTATTTAGAGAGGATAAGTAGCAGAAACATAATTAGCAATGACTAGCCCCTAAACTAATTTCCACACGATAAAGCACATAACACCTGATATGAAAATTTTCATGCCTTTTACAAGTACAAGAATAGTCATGGGGCACTGATCTGGCATGCATTGACTTATTCAGTCAGATTTGGTAATCTTCAAAATTTGAATAATAACTCTATGAATCAAAGTTACCATCGATGAAGAGGAGAAGATCTAGAGATATTTATTCCCAAGATCAAATTCCATAGGAGTACAAGAACGATGATTCTGCAAATAATTAAGCACTCATGTAGATCTACAACATTCAACCTTACTTTTCTGAAATATGCTAATTAAACACGTGTATTTGGAAGAAATGAAACAGTAAGGGGAAATGAAAGACCAAATTTGCCGGCATAGTGTTCTTACAGGTGGTCCACCATCACAGTATTCTACCACAGCTCGGCCTATTAAGTTCCCCTGTAGAATAAAAGTACAAAAATATAAATAAAAACTTCAAACCGCAAAACCAGTAATGAAGGTAGAAAAATGAATGATAACTTCTTGAAATAGGCAGTAAGTCACAGAGGGGAGTGATTGAACACAAGCTAAAACAATCAACAAAATATAAATCTTTCCTTATATTTATTAATAGCACAAAGTGATAGCCCCCACATATATTGTGCACCTGCTTTTCCCGGAAAATCACGAATAAACCTATTTGGCACTAAAATGAGCCTAAAAACCAATTGCCAATTGCTACAAAAACTTGTCTTGATTTCGGGTTTTCCTACAACATCCTTCACCAGGATTGCGAACCTACTTCTGCTATTACAAATAATGATGTATACATGGCAGGAACTTTTGAGAAACCCACTGTATTTTTGGCATTGGTTTAAATTTCATATGAACTTTGCATAGCATTGACTTTAGCAAATCGTCCAATAGAATAGTATCCTGCTACAATTTAGGCTGGTGCAATGACATCAAAATCTGTATGACATACTCAAACGAAGGGTGAATCTTGCTACTGAAATATAATTCATGAAAGCAATTTAATATGATTGCTACATATGCAACAAAAATAATTCCAATACTGTTTGAACCAAAATCATCTATCCATGAAAAGTAGGACATAATTCCTTAAAAAAAATAGACCATGACTCACAAGGTTTCTTATGCAAAGAGTAAAACAAAGCATTTGTAAATTGTCTGCCACATAAAAATTTCATTGTTTACTTTAAAAAGGTGCCTTATTCTAATTATACCTGGGATAGACCAACGATATTGTAACCATTTTGGAGGTCTTTCATTTGCTTCACCTATAAATAAGCGTTGAAGCATACAGGTTGATATCAGATAATCAATTCACCAATCAAACCAAACAACCCGGAAAGTATTACCTTATCACAAACTACTTCAGTCTGCACAAAGAAAAGGCAAAGTTTAGGATGGCATTACATCGAGTATTTTAAGCATTAGAAGTGACTGTTTAGTATCAACGCCCCATCAATTACCTGTTCTTCTAAGGGCATAAACCAGGAGTCCCAAGCCCCATCTCCAATTTCTCTACAAATTAAAAACACAATGCAGAACTATCATCTTGCTAAAGGAAATTGCTCAAGCTCAACATAACTGGAAAATTCAAAAGGGGAATGGCGAAAAACATATTAGCAGCATTGCCTAACAGGAACTATTTGAACAAGTTTTAAGCTACGCGGAGACAACATTGTTTGCCAATAAAAAGCAAATAGAACACCTAAGATCACACAAATTTTCTTGATGCATTTTTAATACATTACATATCTAGGTAAGATTTTTTCACCATCTGCCAGAGAGTTCTACCAGTCAAATTATCATCACTATTAGGCTGCTTAGACTTGGTCCTTCCCATTGCCTAATACTTCTCCATTGCTTTTCCTCTTTTGTAATTACCTCATGATCTTGATCGTGCATGCAGTCTGACTTATGTCATCACATCGCCAATATATGTATCATCTTTTAAGCTACAAATTGCATTGACTTCAGAACTAAGTACTGAAAAGATTCCAATCACCAAAAGCCTAATAAATTTCACGATAGATAACCAAGTAAAACCCTGAACATAAACTAAGTAATCCCTAAGTAAATACATCTTTATTAATTTCAATGAAATAAAAGCTGGACGAAATTTGTTAGCGAAATATTAACTTGACATACATGCAATATCCAGTAGAATTGGACCACTCCGTCAGCTCCTCTGTGAAGTGTTTCATTCCTCTGTTTGAGCACTGATCTCCAATTCCTATCATCACAAGCATTATTCATAAGCTTACAAAATTTTCAAACCCAAGAAAAATCAAAATTTTACACAACGAAGAAGGGGAGGAAAATAATAAAAAAAATAATAATAAGAACTGCAGAAGCATGTAGTTAGTACCATGAAGTACTACAAATGGAAGAGAAGAAGACAGTCGGATCAAATATACGGCAATAGTTATGGAGATGTACAAGACAACTGAAGCTAAATACCGGGCCATAAAATTTTCCAACAGCAAACCGAAAAATATCTTCTTTTTCGATAAAGATATGATTTTTACTCTTTTTTTGGGGTTCCAAAAACTTTTGGAGAAATCCTGGAAAAGGATTAGGTGGGGTTTTGGCAGAGGCTGGCGGAGATGAAGTGGGACAAGGATACCGGAGAGCTTGGGTAAGTCACCGGAGTGTTGTGAGTGTGGGGGATGTTTGGAAGTCTGGAAGATGAACAACAGCAATTATTGCTTTCTTCTACAACTAATTTTGAAGGATGATTTTGTCAGCAGCTAGCTAGCCAAATACGACACTAGAATGCAAGAAAATCTAGGTAGAGTATTAATAGTCTTCGTGTGATTGGTCGTTGTCCCCTCACTTTTTTCTTCACTCTTCCCATGGTTTTTTTATTGCTTTTTTATTTGGAAAAGAAAAAAGAAAATGAAAGGTGAAGTGTGTTGCAAGACTTTTTTTTCTTTTTATTTTGTATCAAGGAAGATGTGGAATTTAATAAGCGGACAGAAGGAAAAAGGGAAGGGGAGAAACGTATTGAGAGACTCATAATTCATCAAGGCAGTGTTATTATGATTATAATTCCAAATCTAGACACGTCATTTCAAAGGAAAAAAAAAGAAAATGTTTAAGCATGCATATTATTATGAACCGTAAATAAATGAGTTCAAATAAAATATTATATATTTTTTCACCAATTAATAAAAAATATATTTTTTTAACCAATTACTCATGGTATGATTTGTTGGTATTAATGATTATTTAATTTTTTTAAAGTATTACTATGATATGTTCTGTGATTTGATGTATGTGAAATATAAAAGTGATTAAAAATATTAAAAGTATGATTAAAAACGTCTTTACGATGTAATCATTTTTTAAAAAATTGATCAATCTGAAAAATTTTTAGACTTTTGATCCATGAAATAACTCAATAACTGTTTGAGATATTCTTTCATAATTTAAAACGTCAAAGGTTTGAATTTTGTCAAATAATAAAATAATAAAGCTTAATGCGCTGATCTATTTTATCATCCATAGTTTTTTTTTTCATTTCATTTTTCAAAATCATTTTGATATGATATCCATGGTTGGTTCTTTGAAGATCCTACTAGTACGTTTTTCTTCACCAACAAGAAGTGTGTCCTTGCAAGAATAATTATTCTTGTAATACATGCCAATCGTATCTATTAAAAAGTAAAAACTCCAATATTTAAGTACATATTCAAATTATCAAAAAAAAAGAGTACATATTCAAAAAAAATAAAAATAAAAACAAAAAATGGGCACTACAATGATTTGGCTAAAGGTCTCCCAGCTGGACAAAGCGCCAAAACTGTTGGATAAAGCTCCAAGCTTTTGCTAATGACCTCAGGACATATTGGATCCAATTGGGAAATTGCGTCCCCAAATTCATATTCCTTATCCTCAATAATCTTCCCATTTTGGGTTTCTTGGAAGTCACTTGGTCTAAAGTCCTATCCTTTACTTCTTCTGTTCCTCGCCTTTATGAAATTAACTCTATTGATCTACTACCCCTTTACAGTTCATAGTCTCCCACGCAACAAAAATTTGTTTCTTCTGAGGTGTCAACTGTCTACAACTGCACACAAGAGAACTGAAGAAGCAGCAGATAATCATAGACGAACCAGAGGCAATTCCAGGTTTGTCTTCAATTTTTCTTTTTCCTTTTTTCTTTTAAACTCTGTTCACTCTCATCAGCTCAAATTGTTAGATTAAGCTGTTGTATGTACACCCTTTTGAAGAAAGTTTATCTTTTACGTAATGTAGCCTTTTTTCTTGATCAAATGTAGCAGTATAATGCAGTTTATTGTTGCACGGGAGTTTCAAAACAAGAAAAAAGAACAACAAAGAAATTATCTTTTAACATAGTACAGTCTTTAAAGATTTTCGTTAGAAATAACATTAACTCTAAGATTTGATTGTTAAAGGTGTGAATTTTATTTGGCAGAAGTTAATTCTAGTTGTCAAGTCAAATCTTGTATCATATGGGCCTGTATTTGACAATGCTGTTATATTTAAAATCTGGGGTGGGAGATAAAAATTTGGTTTAAAATTGTATGTAACTTGTGAACATCGAATAAAACACTTGAGCACGTTTGTCTTTTGACTGTGTGAAAGTAATTGGAGGGAGATTGGCTTGGATTAGCTTGTTGGATAAGAAAATAAGGAAGAAAGTCATTACTCATCTCAGTCTTTGTTTAATCTTGGTTCAGTGGAATTGTTAAAACTGTTGGCAGTAGTGGACCAAGTATGACCAGACCATCACACCTTTTTTATTTGTGAATGACAAGAATTTGGAAAAAAAAAATAATCAACAACATAAAACATTTGTTTAAAAGTACCATGAGATATTCACGGACTGATGCAAAGTCGGTACCCGTGAAAATTTAGAAAGCATAGCACAGAAAAAGAAAAAAAAATGCTTCCTGTCATCAAAGAGCTTCACAAAGGCAAAAGTTCATTGAGTGTCAAATCTGACATCAGAAAATTGAAATTTAAGTGCTGAAATATGTCATATGAATCTCTCTGGATTAAACGAAGTGCTTATTAGATTGTTGGATTATGGACTTTTAGTTGTAAATGGTGGCAAATTGATCTGTAGGATCAACCTCCGGAAGTTTTGCTGCATACTAGGTTGCTTGTTTAATAAAGGTCCAAAGGGCTACTTCGTGGTCCCTGAAAGCAATATAAGAAAAAACTAGTAAAGATTGCCTGACATATCAATTTTGGAATAGCATCTTCTGTTTCCCTGAATGGAAATGCTTTAGCACATGCCAACCATATGTGCAGGATGTATTAACTAATTGCTGTGGCGAGGCTATGTATGATTAAAGCACTACACATTCAATGTTATGGGATTCGAGGATTTTGTGTTAACCAAGTAGTTGTTTGATACAATAGTCTTGTTTTTTTGTGGCGCTTATCTGTATCTCTTGCATTACTTGCCATAGAAGCTGAAGTCACTTTTTTTGAATATGATGACAATTATATCTGGAATGAATGAGTTAGTGGGAACCTATTCTTTGAATTTCTTTTCTCACTAACTTTAGCCTTTACTATTTAAACCTTTCTTTGTTTCAGCAGTTGCTATCACAACTGTACATCCTTCTCTCAACCATTAACTTTTCCTTAGAAAGAGAAAGAACAGGTATAGAAAGAAGAAATATTTTTATTTTCCAGACAGATATAGATTCAGCATTCATTTAAAGCAAACATAGATATTCTTTTTTTATGTTAAATTGACACAATATGTTGAGTCATAAGTTTGAGCAGAGCTAAAGAACCTATATGAGAAAATTCCAACTTTTTATGGAGGGATAAATCAACATTCTTCCCATTGTTAATCACAATTGTTCCTGTTTGAGACTATATATATATGCACACAAACAATAGTAGGTATCAAGTATCAGGTTTTGAGGGTATTAGTAATCCTTCATCAATACGAAATCCTAACCGACTACCCATCGGTTGTTTAATCAGATTAACCATTGGGTCAAGTCCCCACATCACTTGAGCAAGAAAAAGTAACATGTGCACAAAAAAAAGAATAAAAAATTTGTATTATATTTTTGTTTGTGTGCACATCCGTACTAGTAATGTGCACATACCTGATTTTAATGCACACATAAATGTTAGCATGTGTACAACTATTTGTTGGACAAATTACAGTCCCAAATGGTTAGGCTACTGATTCCAGATTGATTATACTTTTGTATTCCTGAGCAGATTGCAGGTTCATGCTAGAATTGGTTGTGTTCCTAATAGTGATACAATTGCTTTCCTTCTTGCTGGAATGTGTAATGATTTATACCATAATACAGGACTTTTGGAACAGATATGGACCAGAATAGTGTGGAATTGAAGGTTACAGATATTCTTGAACTTTTAAAGACAAGAAAAGTTGTTCTTTCGGGGAAATCAGGGACTGGGAAAACATGGATGGCAAGAAAAGTTGGTCTCCTTGCTGTAAAAAACCAAGATGTTCACTCTACCCCTTGGATTTCTTTGAGTGTTGAGCATGACTAGATGGCTCTTTATGAGCATATTGCTAATCAGCTATCTGTTTTTTCCACTCATATAGAGCTGGAAGATGAGGATATTAACAAGGTAGAGGATATTGTTGGTAAAAAGGAAACCTTGGATGAGTTGAAGGAAAAGGTACGTATGAGACTTTCAGCTGATGGTGCTCCTCAAAAGACTCTTGTAATTTTGGATGACGAAGGAAGCAAAATGAAAGAAGGGGATGGAGACTTAAACAAGGTCCTTCAGTTTATCCAGCAGCACTTGAAAACCATTGCTAATGGAGATGGAGAGCAGAAACTTAAGGTGCTGATAACTTCTACTAACAAAGATGTCAGGCACCAATCTGAGGGAGATAAGAAAGTGTTTGAGATGATGCCTCTGACTCCAGAAATGTCTATTTCTTGGTTAAAGAAAGGAGCTGCGGCAAAAGTATTTGAAATTTCTGGTGCAGAAACTTTGGTTAAAAAATTCATGAATAAAACAGGTTTTACACCTCGTAAAGTAGCCTTGCTGGCAAAACTATTAAGTTACCATCAACAAGATTCCCAAGTGCAGGATCTGGAACATGCTTTGGAAGAAGCATCTGGTGGTGATAATTACATTTACACCCAGTTGCTCTCAAGTGGATATGAAAAGGTGCCAGATGGTGTTTTAGTTGACTTTTCTTGGCAGGGCAGCCATTTTTTTGGGGACCGTGGATCGGTTCACTATGGTGAGTTGATAGCATACTGGATACTGGAAGGATATCTTGGTGTTGTTGATAGTCTTGAGGAGGCTTATAAGGAGGGACACCGTGTTATGATGCAGCTTATGGACTGTCAAATGCTGAAAAAAGTGAACGATAACATCCTCCGCATGGTGAGAGGAACACTAAATGTTAATGCTTATCATCGTCAAGGATATGGCGGAACAGCTAATATGGGGTTGGCTAATGTGCTTGTGGATAATAATGATTGGCATGGTATTGGAAATGTCACAGAGATAGACAGTATGATCAGAACACTTGGCAGTCATAGAAAGGTGCAGCAATTAATAACACTTTTACTAGATGGGACCTGTCTCAGCAGGGAAGACCCGAATAACCTCTTAGATTCCAATAGGGATCTGCAAATTCTAGGTCTTTTTAGTCTCAGAATAGTATCATTGCCTCAATCCTTTTCCTACTTGAAAAAACTGAATGTCCTTATGCTCAGGGACTGTGAGTTCTTAGAAGAGATTGATGACATTAGAGAATTATTGACATTAACTGTACTTGAAGTATCTGGTTCTTGCTTGATAAAAAGTATACCGGAAAACTTTTTTCAACAACTGACCCGACTTTGTAGCCTCCACTTCTCTGATCTTCAGATTGAAGTCTTGCCTAAATCTTTTTATGACCTTACAAAACTCCGTTGGTTCATTCTGAAAGGATGTTCTCATTTAACAAAGTTGCAGAGTTTGAGAAAGTGTGAAGAACTTATGGTGGTTGATCTTTCAGGTGCTGCCCTCTTGCCAGTTTTTCCTGAAAAGAACTTGAGACATTTGCCGAAGCTTAAAACATTAAACCTTTCAAAAACCAATATCAAATATTTACCTATTTTTCATGAGACTGGGGAGCTTACTCATCTCTCAGTGAGTGGTTGTCGCAACTTGAAGAGACTTCCCAGCATTCAGTCTCTAACCAATCTGCAAGTTCTTGATCTTTCATGGTCAGCCATAAAGGAGTTCCAAGACAAGTCACTACACAATAATAGCAATCTCAAGGTTCTTGACTTATCTGGTATTGGCATTCCTTCAGATTTGTTACCTTCTAATATCAGTAAACCTTGTGAGTTTTATTTGAGAAGCTGTTCGAAGATAGAATATATAAACATTGCTGAATCTCCCAAAGATCTAGAGGTGCTTGACATTTCGGGTGCCTCTAATCTTGTCAAAATTGAAGAAAAGTTCTTTGAATCTTTAGTAAATGTTCGAGTTCTCAACTTGTTGGAGACAAAAGTCAAAGATCTGCCATCCCTTGCTGCTCTCCAGAACCTTCGTCGGCTGTTACTTTCTGGTTGTTTGCATCTAGAGAAGCTGCCAAGCTTGACTTCAAGCAAACTGGAAGAAATTGATCTATCTGACTGCAAGGCTTTGACCATGATAGAAGATGAATCTTTTAAGCATCTACCTCGCCTTAGGCGGCTTGTCCTCTCCAAATCTAAGATTACACGGCTTCCAGATCTCAACTCCTTATTAAACCTTGAGGAGTTAAATTTGAGTGGTGTTAAATCATTCAAGAAAGTTGATTTCATTGAGCATATGAGTAAACTTCAGGATCTCAACCTATCTGAGACCTTGCTTGAACAGCTACCCACCTTATCAAGTCTCAAAAGCCTTAAACATCTGTCTTTAAGGGGCTGTGGACATCTGGAGTCTATTCCACCCTTAGAAGCACTTCACAGGCTTGAGACTCTTGATCTTTCTCAAACAGCAGTAAGGCATCTGCCATCCTTGGGAAATTTGAGCAACCTTCATATTCTCTTGCTTAGAAACTGTTCAAACTTGGAAGACTTTAAAAAGAACAAGATGCTTGACATGTCTGGAGTGGAAAATCTTCCTTGTGGAATCTCAAGATTGACTCAGCTGGAACATATTGCTTTACCTAGTACAAAGAAAAATAATGAGGCAGCTGAAAGCAACAAGGTGATTAGCTGGCAGCAAAATCCGGGTGAATCACATTGGTTCTTATCCATTGTGGATGGAATTGAACCAAATATTGGCAGATCTTTAATGTTTTGTGATGGTTCACTATTTCTTGAATTTCTGCAGAGCAATCCTTCTCTATTGGACGCAAACTCAAATCATTTCCATCTCTCTATTCATCCTATTGAGGTGCACGATGGAGCAGGAGACTTGCTCTTCAAAAAAGATGAATTGATTTTCAGAGATGTCTATCTGTTATCTAGGCATTACTCTAGATCACAAGGGCGATTAATGGAGATTCATCACCTCAACACTTTTCCCAAGGGTGCCGAGGCTGTTCTTGGTAATGCTGAGTATGTATTCTTGTTTGATAATTTGTTTTTGAAATCATTATCTGATCTGGGTGCTAGAAACATCAAGATGATGAAAGGCTGTTGGATTGAGGGATGTCAAAATATGGGGTCTGTAATCGGGATGGATGACTCAGTGGAGAGTTCTGAACTGGGGAATGCACTTGAAATTTTATGGATTTCAAATGCTTTCAGTTTAAGGAGAGTATACAGCATGGTTCAAAGTAGCGGTCGCGGCCTAGACCGTTCCACATCGGTCTTTGCATATTGGTCACGGTCTCAGCAAGACGCGATTTTTGAAATATTTAATATTCTAAAAATTGTAAAAAAATGATAAACAAAATAATTAAAAAATTAGTAAAAATAATAAAAATTCGAGTTGACTCGGGATGACTCGGAGTGATTCGGTGTGACTCGGCCGTTTCAACCCTTCACGGTGACATCTTGGTGAGTTGAGTATCTCGGTATCGTTTCGTCACGGTATCGTATCGGCGAAGGCCGAGACGGTGACGACTCGGCCGAGTCTTCGAACCATGGTATACAGTGAGAACCTGCAGAATCTGAAGTGCTTGTATCTAGATTGTTGCCTAAAGCTCTCAAGGGTTTTCTCTTCATCCCACTTGCTGCAAAAGCTTGAAATTCTTCATGTCAAATTTTGTGAGAATCTGGAGGCTCTGTTTAAAGATGATGTAGAAGAGCAAAAACTGCCTAGTTTGCGAACATTGCGTTTATGGGAACTACCAGCACTGAAATGCATTGGGTGCATAATGCCGTCTCTACAGCTTTTAGAAGTAGGCGAGTGTCCCATGCTTAGACATGTATTAACTTCAGGTCTTGTGCCAGAAAAACTCGAGGTCCTTAAAGTCAAAAATTGTCATGCATTGGACAAAATTCTTGAAGGAGTCGCATCAGACTACAACAAATTGCCTCAGTTAGGTGAAGTTCACCTACAGGGATTACCAAAGCTTACAAGCATCGGGATTGAAGCACCCTTGTTGAGATCTTTAGAAGTTCGGGATTGTTCCTTGCTTATACATGTTATTTCTTCAACCCATAAGCCAGAAAACCTGGAGGTCCTCAAAGTCAGATTCTGTGACAACTTGGAAACTTTGTTTGCAGGCACATCTGAGGATTGCGGATTGCCAAGCTTAGATACAGTTCAGCTGTGGGGTTTACCCAAGCTGGTTAGCATTGGCACTACATTGCCACCTCTGCGGAAGTCCATTATCAGGGACTGCCCCAAACTAACTATTCCTATGTCATGATTGACCAGATCTTTGAATGCACTTCAGGATCTATATGCCATGATTTCCTTGAAGAGATGTTGATGCACTGTCTAGGAAGTGCTAAAGGATATGTCAACTGGACTGGGAACGGTTGAGGGATGTATTCTTAGCATGTACAAATTATTCGGTCTGAATTTCACTGTTAATAGCTTAGAATGAGACAAATTTCCATTGTACATTTTTGGGATAATATTATCTGGCCTACATCTTGAAAGACATTGTCATTTTTCATGCAAGTGGATTGATTTTGTAGCTATCCTTCTCATTACTTGGTTTGATGATAAATACCTTACCAGACCATTTCCCTAGCAGGTTACAGATATGACATGGTTTATCTTGAAGGTTATCAGTTAAAAGTGGATAGAATATTTACCTTACCAGGAAGAGTAAATAATCTCTTGATTAAAAGCACCAAGCCCCTTAACATTTGCTGTGATTTGCACTTTCCGCAAAGTATATATTCGTTGCTGAATGTTTTTCCTATTCCGTGTGCATGCTGGACATATGGAAGAGAACCTCAATAGATAGAATCCATTTCCTCCTTTTAGTTGTTCTCATTCCCCTTCTGATCTTTCTTCTCTCCTCTCACCACCAGTCTTCACTCCTGTCAGTGGCTCCCCTGCTCTCTGCTTCCGCTCCTTCCCCTGATTTAACCTTGTTCCCATGCCTAAATCTGCCGCCCCCGCCCCTTCCGTGCAGAAAAACAACTACTTTTGTTTTGGACACAAGGGCAATTGTCACAGCGCATGGTGTCATTTCTTAACGGTTTCTCTCTTACTGCTCTCTAGTAATACAGTTACAGGAATCAAGACATAAACACACAGCCTGCTGCATTGATTGCACTAATTTTAGCTCCAGAACCTTAAGATCTATCTATCATCAGACCAAGATTAGTACAGCTGCTGAACCAATTTAAAATCAACAGTACAAGGAATGATTATGAAAAAAATTGATGTCAAGCTTTCAAACTCTGCACACAATGATGTGGCACAGCTATTTGGCCGACAAAATGAACGCCGTTCAAAGAAAAGACAGCAACAAGACTATGTCATCTCTTTAAACGAATTAAGACAACAGCAATACGCGGAAATCAAGGAGTCCAAAAATATGAGCTATTTTTCTTCTAACTAGGAATTCAAAACTTTATTTGATGTTGAAAAATGAACCCCATGAAGCTGCTTTTGTATATGCTTTAATTGTTGTATCCTGGTTTTGAAGTGCTGCAATCTCTTCATCTATCTGATCATCTGCTTTTCTAATGATAAGTCTGTTTAAAGCAATAAATATATCCTTTACGATCTCTTCATCTGCTGCACCAACTTTTCCTTCATTCTCCTCTCCGTAGGAAATTGCAAGTGCAGACTCCTTTTCTATGTAATGCATAATCTGAGTGACACCAAATATTGCAAATCAAGAATGACGAAGTCATGAAACCGTAGACAAGTCTTGAAGGTCAGAAGTTTTTTTTTTTTTTTTTTTTAAGTATGATATATGATATACGTAGCTCAGAGATCACGCAATGAACATGAGAAACAAAATGATCCTTGCAATAATAAGTGGATCATCAAGGGCTCTTCTTTTTTCACAAGCATTGCTGTAGAACTCACCATCACTATCTTCATCAGGTAAGTCTTTGATTTGGGAGTACGGGTGAGTGGATAACAATGGCAGTCATGTTTGATGATTTCAGGTAAAGGATAACATTCCAGATGAAGACCAAATCTACAATCCAAGCACTGGAAGAAATGCTTCTTGCATGGCGCAACTGTTGCACCTTAAATTACCAAGGTTGGTCTCCAACAAAGCAAGAGGATGCTGCTGAATTTTAGACCCATCATATGTGGCTTTGTAGAAGCACATTGAGGATCTAAGTAGAAATCACATTTGGAGGGGACGCAAGTGAAAATGCAATTCGTCTTTTTGCATCCACGGCATTTCAAACGACTGTTCAGGTCCAAGTTATCGACGAGTTTAACATGGCGGAGTGGGCCACAAGGGTGTGCGATCTCAGGAAGCAATTCTATGCAGGATTTGCCCAGTAAAATACCAGATTCTGTGCAAACGAAAATGGTATGTTTGATGGGTGAGTTGCACCCTGAGCAATTGCTATTGATTTGCTTTGTGACACTGCATTGGGTCAGCGGGTGGGACAGGCAGAGGGGTTGCTCCTGGAGCTCTCGATGAGATTTGGAATCTGAGAAGATGGGCATCAAGAAGGCACATTGTAGGCCTAGAACAAAGTTGCACTGCTGACATATGTAGAATGCTTCACGGAAATTCGGCCCAGAGAAAGCACTGCATGATGGCGTTTTTACTGGGAATTTGGAGCTGGGGAAAAGGGCTAGAGGGTGTTCAAAGTGAAACTCATATCTGATTTCTAATGGCAGAGAGCACTCTTCATGCGATATGTTTCTGCAATGAATCAAGACAGACAGTCCCATAGATGTGACTATGGCAAAAAGAGCAGCGAAAATCGACCACAAATGGTGCTTCAAATATGAATAGGGGATGCCGGTGGTTGTTTTCAGGGGCATGAACTTCCAATTTCTTGGTAGGCTTCAAGTTAATGCAAAGAAGGTCTATGCTGAACTTACAGATTGCACAATGGTACACAAAATTTGAACCATTGGATTCACATAAATGGCACTGGAACTTCTGAGGAGCACCGGATTCCACTTCGTAAAGCGAAAGAGGATCCTCAGAGTGACAGGAATGGTTCCACTCTTGAGGCAATTGAAATTGAGCACAAATTTCATGAAGGAAAAACCCACTCTCTTTACAACCGTATATAGCATCTCTTTCATCTTCTTTTTGGTAAAATGAGACTGCCTCTACTTCGAAAGGCTTTCTGTGGCAGAAATGACGCGAGCAAGAATTCCATGGTCCTATACTTGAATCTTTATACATCTCCATTCGATAATGATGCTTGAGATGGGCTACAAATTCCATTACTTCTCCTCGGATGATTTTAGTCTGGGGAAAAAAATGAAGAAAAATCAGTATACTGAACTGGGTATTTATGATATCAGTTATGGGCTATACAGCTTTTTCAAGTCTTCAAGTACTGTTTGGATTATGCATTTGGTCCAATGGCGTCAAGAAACAATCTCTGTCGAGTGGCTCAATTTGAACGTAAGTTACAGTTACATACGCGTAATGGCTAACTTTCTTGGTTCTGTCCCTTTCCCATGAGGTTCATTAGACAGGCTTTGATCAACTACATTGTGACTCACAATTTGTGAGGGTTTTCGGTTGTTTCCTTCTTTGGCTGCCGGTGACATTTCCCCCGAAAACAGCCTGGATTAGCTGCTACCCAGTTGCTCGTACTGATGGTTTACTAATAAGTTCAACTGTATATAGTGTCAATCAACTGGTAGTAGAAAACTGCAAACTTGAACAAGCAAGACCATTATAACTTAATAAGAGAAATTTTTTACCATTGTGGATGGAATGAACCGATTTCCGAGTTCCTTCAGTTCTTCTATCTTGGTATGTAGAGCAGCCATCTCTTCTTCTATCTCGCAACAACTCCTCTTGTTCATAATTCATTACAGTTATAACATTTTTCTTGATCACTTCCTCTCAAGCAGCAACTTTTTCACTGGTTTCGTTAGTTGGAAAATCAGCAGAGGGAGTTTGTCCACTATCGTCTGGACAGGTAACATCACCTATAAAATGGTTTACTGGTCTGCCCAATCCTGTCTTGCCATCTTCATTTGCTGCACCAGAAGAATCTCTCCAAGCCATGCCAGATATGAGAATGAAAAAACTGCAAAATGAAACTTTTGTCCTATAGAAACAAGGAGATCCAAGGGACAGAAAGGCGAACAATGGTGGCTGCATAACTAATATTCAAGTCCAACAGCCAACATCCGCAGAGCCTGAGGTGGGCACGAACTCGGTCAAGCACTTAGTTGATGAGAAAATCTGTTAAACAATCATTTGCAAGTCTTGCACAGCCCCAAGCTATTTCGCATAGTTCCCTTTGTCATTCCCTCTGTTTAATGTGCAACACGTCCAATAGCTGAACTAAGTGCAACTTCTTCCCAACTTAAAATTGAAACAATAATTAGATTGAACAAAAAGTAATGGTTTTTTTTTTCTTTCTAACAATATGACCAAACAAAGATGAGTTACTTTAAGCACTAAGACGGAAGTGACTACAGTTCCTTGCCACTTGCTATTTTACACTCAAACAAATTGATTCAGATGATATGGTAACTAGTACAGTTAGATTTTATACAATTACCACAAACAACAAGGCCCAAGATGAAACCAATAAATGGGAAGGTGAAGAAAAATACAAGTCAAAGAGCCTCCTTTGTTAGCCTCACTGGCTTTTCCTTCAAAAATGCTACATCACTGTTTGTAACCGTCAGTAGATGATGATCTAGCTCCTCTTCTTCAACATCTGCTGAAACTGATGATCCTACAGAATCTGTCCCATCATCTGCAGAGAATAAAAGAGATAAAAAGTACTGTTAATTGCATAAGAAAAATGATTGGAGTATGGAAAGCATAGTAGAATCATTTTTAATGTTTTCCCCATATGTTTACTTAATAAAGGACATCATTTCTTCTATTTTGATGCTTTAGGTTAAACTTAATCATAGATGTTGCTATGTTCATATAATAGATGCACAAGGCAGTTGTTTGGCTCAAGAATTGAGGTTTGAACAGACTTGGATTCATATTTGCTCATTATTTTCTTAAGACAAGCTTCATCCAATCTTTAGGCTTGTTAAGTAATAAAGCTGAAAATGAAGCCGCCAAAAGCTTGGGCCACCAAATTCATGAGCTTACTTGTATCAAAAGAAGCCCTCATCATTTTCAAATTAAGACTCCTATATAGCATCAATTATTGTGCGAGACTCAATGTTGGACATACAAACCAATTGCGTCGATAGGAAGAATCATGAAATAGTTGGGAAAAAAGGGAAAATAATATGGACAGTTTCCATGCAAGAATATTAAAGTTCAATAATTTAAACTTCTGCACTGCTGACTGCTACAGGTGGGTATTTACTATGACCAACTGACAAACTCTTGAAAGCAAACTTCTTTCTAAACTTGATCCGATGAAGAAGACATGCTAGACCACACTATAAAAAAGGTCAAATTATTAATTTGAAATTTGAAGTAAAAAACACTCCTTTAAAGTGTGCAGGTTCTTTTAGGACTTCATCATTTGAATCAAGATAATATAGGGGATCATTTCATCCTTCTTTCACCAGAAACAGAAAACCAAACACCAATAGAACTTGCCTGAATATGCTTGATGATCAGGGAGTCTTACTGCTTGAATCTGAATGCTCTCTGGCAGCAGACAATTGAAGAAAGAACCTGAAATTTTAAGGAAGAATACTTGTGAGGCTCAGAGAACAATCTAAAATGTAGACCACCAAAAATCAGTCATCTTGCTAAAGCCTGAAAGCATCAGTATGTAGAACTGGATTCTATTCAAATACCACTGGTATAGAAGAACCCCAACATTCAAAGAAAAGCATTGAAAAATATCACCACCAATCGGTGCTGAAGCCCAGTGGCAAGAGATCTCATTCTACTTTTCTAGATGTAATAATGTACTGTTCATTCTCTGTAGGGTGCAGACATATCCAAAGAGATTTATTCCATTGTTTGTCTTTCTGTTACCATAATCCCATGTACAACATGAGAAAAACCATTGGCTAAAAAGCAAACTAGAGAATCCTGACTCCAGAATCTCTCCTTTCTGTGATGATTCATTCACAGAAAAAACAACAGGAAGAAAATAAACAGCTTATTCTACTATATTTCACACGAAAGGTACACCTGAGTAATGAGAACAAGATCAAATGTTGAACTAAACAATTTATACCAAGTAATTGTATCTAGCTGACGTACATATGAAGTGTGCTTCCTAAACAAAAGTCAGATTGTGAAACCATTTTTTTCCCCAAAAAAAGGATGATTGAGGTATCTCAGTTAATTGACTAATAAATAAAATCACAGATTATAACAAAATTAACAGCTCCAGATTGTCTAGGCCACCTTGAGAATAAAATTGCATTTAATTCTCCCTGACTACCTTAAACTTCATCTCTACTCACATCCTTAAAACTACAAATAAACTCCTTGTGTCCTTACCTAAATGTGCTAGTCGGTTCACCCATCCAGGAATTTGCTTTCCTGTGAGACACATGCTAACATCATCGGTGAAATGATTGCAATTCTTGGCAATCAGATGATAGTTGTCTCCATGATATTTGCTAGAAAGATGCTCCATGAATGACTGAATTTCTGAACGAGTCATGTCGGTGCTACCCAAAAGGACTGACCGCCTAAAAACAAAACCAGGGCAATTTTTGGGTTCAACTTCAAACACCCCACTTGTTGGATACTCATGTGCTCCATACCCATACTCTAAACCATGTACTGCAGTCAAACAGAAGCAAAGATTACTACTAAAGTTATAATTTTACAAACCAAAACGACATAGAACATAACCATGTTATGCTAACACATACAGCCAGAACCATTGAACTAATGGACTAAGTCAAAATAAAGGCTCAACATGTCTAATAGCAAGTGATAACAATTAACTGTACAGATCTTGTCAGAATCACATCTATGAGACTTCTTTCAACACATCTATTATTGGATTACATGCAGCCCTTTAGAACCAATGTACTCAGTCATGATTGAAATGCAAAACAGATCCAAGAAATTAGTGAAGTCGTAGATCATCACTCCCAATATAGTCCAAAGTTGCAACAACTATCACCAAAGAGCCATAATTGCACTCCATGTTTTAAGTTACCATCTATATGTCAATATGCCATGTATGACTCAAAACTATAACTTCCAGGAACTACTGAGGATCTGAGTAACAAGTAGCTAAGCATTTATGTCAAAGTTTAATGTTCTTTAAACGTTGCCAAGATTAAGGCTAGTATAAATATATGAATCATCATACTGAATTGCATCACCAATATATAACGACAGTAAACAAAGATGAACATCTGAAGATTGATTGAAACATGAGAACCAAGATTAGCATTTTGGCATCGAAAACTTATTCTTACTCAAAATATTACATCATCATTTAGCAGAGAGATTTTATAAGATCAATGTATATTTCCAACAACAGATACATAAAGAGCAAAATGGAATAGAAGGTATTGCCGCCTCTTTTTTCACGATACAAAACAGTCAACTCATAGTGAATTAAATTCACAGGTAAGGAAAATTTTTTTAAGCTCCCCACAGAGTGGAGGTTCCTAAGGTGAATTAAGCTTTTCGATGCATTCAGATGCTAAAGTGATGCAAATAAGGCTGCATGTCTGAGAGAAAATATGTGTGAATTAGTACTATTGTGCATACATCTTACGTAAATCTATTAAGTGACGACTTGAAAGAGAGATTCTTTCTTCTTGTCAGTGAAAATGATTTTTGTTCATTATTGACTGGAAACAGTGTAAGATTCTAGGCACAAGCTTAAATAAATTGTGTTGTTACAACTGACTATGGTGGGAACAAGCATAAATGATTATGTGAATAAAACAAACTTAATGGTTTTCAGTATCACTGGAGCTCCTCTGTGGAGAAAATTAATATATTCTGTTTACCTAGTTCCACACTCAAAATACCTAAACTGGGTAAAATCTGAGATTATTAGCCCAAAAAGAAATAAATATATCACATAAAATACGTTCCTAGCTGACACTTTATTAAGTTTCCAAGTCAATATAGTTACTCCAGATAAGAGAGATTTCTTAGCATGACACAACAGAGAAAGGTAGCAGCACACAGGGCAATGAACTACAAGAGATTAGAGATTGGCCAGCAATTGGGTAACCAAAAAGTTTTCAGCTTTATGTATAGCTAGAAAAGAAAGACTGGCACAAACCCATGGCCTATGGACATGACTTGCAAACTATCCATGATCTGCTTCATAGCTCAAATCCCGTAGCTTTGCTAGTATTTGACAAGTTGGTATAAAGAGTCCCCAATGAATAACCTTGAATACAAGTTATTTCCAACAACTTGTTAGACAAAAGAAGCATTCCCCAAAACGAGTTCTGATGTAAATATCAGCTGGCAGCCCATGCTTGAAAGAGTCATTTGCAATTATGGACATGGGAGCTGAGTCAGGCTGATGTAAATATCACCTCAATCTGGGTTTGCAAAATTGTTATAACAGTTGCCATGTTGGTAATCATGTCAGACAGGGCAGGAAGCTTCAACCATGTATGGTATATTATTATGGCCTTAAAATGTTTATCCACAACTATTTTAATATACTGCAATGCCTCAAAACTTGTGAGAAGCAATGCAGAGGAGCAAACGGTGCACATCTATATAAACAACAACAAAAACAACATTACACTCAACAAAAACAGTCACACCCTCAAAACTCCTAAAAACAACTAGAGGACAATCAGGTAACATCATGCTAGACAAACAACTGAAATTTAAGAAACAACTTTCTAAAAGGAATAAAGATTCAAACTTTATCACAAACAATCTCCAAACACATTACGATTCATTAGATATAAGCATAAAAAAGTATAGTAAACTAGTAAACCATTACAAAAGGAAAGAAAGATTGGAGCTTTTTTAATACCTTCAATGCCGGAATGAAAAATCCCAAGCCCGAACCAGTAGAGATAGTCGTTTATATTTGTGAGGTCATATACATTTAAATACAAAGAGACCCGATTTCTCTCTCCATTACTATTCCGATCCTTTGATGAACTCGAACTCGAGCTCAATGGAAACAACCGCATTTTTTTTACCAACAATCCTCGTTCTCCAACTATGACTCTACAAGGCAAACCTCAGCTTCCACCGGACAACGAAAACAACGACAACCCTTTAATACTGATCCAAAAAAGAACCGAATAACATCAAAAAACCAGTCAGTCGGATTAGCTAATACGGCATAAACATTTAACTTCAATATCATACAAGGCAAAATTCAAGATTTTAGCCAGAACCCTCAAAAACAAAGCTGAATACAGTCATAAAAGAGATTAATTTGGGTTCAGAAATAAGTAGCAGGGGATCTATAAGGTGGGATGCTTTAACTACACTATTTCAAACACAAATAGTAAATAACAATTCAGTACTTCATAAGTAATCTTGCAAACAGGTAATTATGTAAAAGAAAGAAAACTTACTCTGTGACTATGTGTAAAGTTTGAAATTTTGCTGAAGTGATTCAGGAAGGAGACAGTTGGGGCGGTGTGTTTCTTCGGATCAGAGAGAGAAGAGGAGGAGTGGCAGAGAGGGAAGAATTCATTAATTGGTGGGAATTTCCGACAGTGGAAGACGTTTTATTTCATCTGTCCGATTTTCAAGACAAAGTAAGAAGATGTCTTTTATGGACTGATTTTTTTTATTACCCCGACCCAAACGTCTTGAATCTTGATACTGATAGAGGAAGGTGTAGCACTAATTGTTTATTACTGTGGTTAATCATAGTTTAAGACACATGAATTTTTTCAGACCTATTAGGAGAACTCGCAATTCCTAAACTAAGGTTCGTAATTTGTAGACTATCTTCTTAATTTTTGGATGGGGTTGATATCGAATTACTTTTATTAGTATTAGTATTACTCAAGAAGACTCTAAATCCAGGATTTTCAAAATTACTTGATAAATGTCCCTAATATTTTAGCTTTGTGGATAAAACAATTGGATAAGTTAAAATCTTAATTGAACAGAGTATATTGGTTTTGCCGCAGGTGCAGGATATTAAATATTCTCGGTCAAGAAGACAGTCCAAGGTGAAGGTTTGTGGAAAATGATTAAGAGCCAGGTGCTGCCAAAAACGGGTAATTGTCCATTGGTTTCTTATCCTCTCTGTATCGAACTAGGAGGCTGGAAAACCCTTGCTACGCACTGCTTTGTACATATTTTAAGTGCTCATGATTACGTGTGATTATGTTAATATTTATTTATTAAATAGCAAGTGAATATTTTCAAGAATAGTTAACTTGAAGGTTAATATTTTTATAAAATGTACTGATATTTAATAGAATTGTGTTTAAATAACATGGAAAATTATACTAATTTATTTGCCGTAATAGTGAATGTACTATATTTGTTAATAAGATTTGACCAATTATATCTGAGTAATTGGGATATCAATGTCAAAGACAATTATTTAGCATATGGATGGAAAAAAATGACAAAATTTTATGTAATTAAAGTAGGGTATACTATTGTATTTACTCACTATATATTCAACAAATATAGGATTTTAGCAATGAATCAATGAATTTTCTTGAAACAATTACAATCATTTTTCACATTATAAATAAATAACTTCCACATAATAGACAAATGAATTACACAAAAAGTCAATAAAGCAACAACCACTAAAAGTACAGACACCTGTTCATCAACAGGACTTGACATATAATTATCACTAGGAGGTTATTGGCTGTGCTAAGCACAGCCTAGGCCCCTATAATCTGTTATCATATCCAAACTTTTTGCATGTTTGAAGAGGGTTGTTGACCTGCTGGGTTTGGTAGCGTAGGCGGCGGCTGGAATTGGATTTGCTGAGGATAAATGTGCCGAATTTGTGCTCAGAAGAGCCGTGTGGTAGAGAGAAAGGAGGAAAAGGGTTCAACGGCAATTTGGGAAAGAAACAGTGCAGCCGAATATGAACCTGCAAAAAATGCTACTGTTCTACCAATTTTCTGAACAAAGCATTGTACTTTCTCTCGGTTAGAACCACAAAAACCCTCCACATCCACGTGATTGCACTTGACCCAAGAATCAGCTTCTTTTAGGGATTGTACTTTCTAACATTTTCTTACAGAAGTAAGAATTTATGCAAATAAATCTAATCCCCACAGTAACTTCAAAAGCCGGTAACTTTTGAAGTCCTGTGAGGGACTTATCTACCCAAACTCCAACCCCCCCAATACCGATGTGGGATAGAAAACCCCACAGGGTGCCCCGCTGCTAAGAGATAAAGACTACCCAAACCTCTGAGAATGAGTTTTCTTTCTGACATTTTCTTACAGAAGTAAGAATTTACGCAAATAAACCTAATCCCCACAGTAACTTCAAAAGCTAATCCCCACATTTTTTAGGGATTGTACTTGGTTTGAATTTACCAGTGAATTCGTCCTTTTTTCTGCTGCTACGAAGTGATTCAACGGCAATTTGAAAAAAAAACATTGCAATGGCAAAAGAAAGAAGAGAAATAGAAGGCTTCGGACAAGAGAAGCTTTAGATTCAGACAATTTGCAAGAAACATTTTACCCTGCCATTCCTTAAAAAAACAAAAGCATATATTTTTTGTCATTCAGAAATTATTGCATTCATTTGCTCAACAAAAATTTTTTTTGTCAAAATAAAAGACAAATGTTCACATATCAATAAATTAAAATAAAATTGATTCGAAAGTGTGTATTCTATTAGTTGGCTATTTCATTTTTGCATTTATAACAAATTGGAACCAATTTCTTTTCTTCTTTTTTTTTTTATCATTTTCCCACTTTGAAGATATCTTTTTCTTTTCCTCCGAGTTCAAAAATAGCCAAGGTTTGATTAAGAAAGTTTAAATATTTTTTTAGCATGTAGATTAAAATAATAAAATTCTTGCTATCAGATTTGGATATTTCTTTTAATTTTTGAAAATGTGACAATTTTTCTATCATTTTTTGACGGCTTCTAAAATAGCAAAAGTTATATTAACTACGTAGCAAAAAAAAAATAATATAAATTTTCAAAAAGACAAATAGAATTCTATGATTTTTAATAAAGTCAAGTTAATCTGTGAAATATAAGTTTAAATGATATTTCAAATCGTAATAAATATAAATTCAAATAATGATAATGATAATAATATTATAATTGGATTACATCTGTCCAAGACCTAGAGCTTGAAATCAATTTTAAATATTTCTTTTTGTTTTTGAAAATACGATGATCTGAAAAATACTCTCTCAAATTGACATCATAATAAATATAAATTGAAATAATGATAATAATAATAATAATTTGTAATTGAATTACATCTATCAAAAGCTTACAAATTGAAAAATTCAATAAAAATAATTGGACCTCATACTTGAATGCCAAGGTCAGACCAAATTTGGTCATTGTGCAATGCAGTCCAATCTATCTATCTACCGTTGCCTATAAAAAGAAAAGGAAAGAATGAAAGCTCAAAAATTCACCAAGGGTGCCATGTGTCAATGAGACAGCATGCTATAGTAACAGTGCAATGGCAAAAGAAGACAAAAGAAGGAAAAGAAATAGAAGGCTTAGGACAAGAGAAGCTTTAGATTTAGACAATTTGCAAGAAACATTTTACCTTGCCACTTGTCAGATAATTAAGAAACCATGTGGCAAGAGGAAAGGAAAACACTAAACCTTGCTCTTTTCTTATATACAAGGTAGATTATAATGAAAAAAAAAGTTCAAATTATGAAAATCTCATGCTTCCGAATGTCTTCCTTGAATCAAAAGGTCCAAAATTAGATGTCTTTCCTCAATCAAAAGGTTCAAAATCAAAAGTTGCGTGGTAATCACAACTGAAAGGAGGACGACGAAAATCGCTTGGAAGGTTTCTTAGCCACTTTGCAATTAGAAAATTGATTTAGGTACATAAAGAATCGACTAACATTAATGTTAGAACGTGAACAAGCATAAGAGGCTTTGAAAAGGTAAACAGTTCACCTTCATAAATCAAACCACTAAAAGTTTCATGAGTTTTCCCAATGTATTTATACATATGATGGACAATTTTTTAAGAATTTACTCCTTCAAATTTTCTTGTGACATTGATAGAGGAAATGCAACGAAGAAAGAAAATTTTTCCTGGATACCATTTGTCATTCTTTTGAAGGAAAAATAAGAAGTACTTGTCTTGCCGGAAGAAACATGTCTACAGTGATCCGATAGGATGTTGCCCATTGCATCTGACCAGGAAAACCAACAAGCCGATGCGTACCATCCATTTTTGGATTAATTTATTCCGCTGTACAAGAATAATTTGCTTCTCCACAGGCAAATCACATGCTTTGTTTTTTCCTTTCAGTTTTCTTTCAAGCTGTAGCACTCATGTGAGTTGTTACTTCATTTGTATTTTGTTAGTTGTAGATTGTAATTATTTTCCTCCAATACTTCCTGATTGGAAATTTGCATTTGCTTCCTCAACACAAGGAAGTGCAGATGCATGAGAAACGAGAACACTTTGTGTTTCAAGCAGGATGAGCAATAGATGATTCGAAGATTAAGGGATTGAACCATCGTTTTGGTACACAAATTTGTTCATACAATTACAGGTGATGAATGCTGTTTTCTTTCGCTACAAACAGCAAGTTCTGATAGATGGTTATATAGAAAATGTGTGTCAAACTTTCCTTGTATTAGATATATAGTAAAAATCATTTACACAATCAAACATTATGTTACTGCATTTTACCCTTCAAGATATATACATCAGTACAGGGTTATTTGCTGCCAATTTATGCATCCGTTGTAATACTTAATTCATCATTGATCATGCCAACTGCCAAGATATATGTAATGGCTGCTTTATCTCCATCAGATGCAAAAAATCAGAAAAGAGATGCAGCAATGAAGCATTCCTTGAAGGTATATCTGCTGTCAAAGTACTATGTGCTGTTTGAATCCTGCCTGTGCAATTTTAACTGGTTTGACAGGTAGAATTTGCGTCTTCAACAATGTTGAAGTACAAAGAGGAAAGCCTGCCATCAAATTTAGAGGCCAGTTGATGGACTGCTAATCCACAATAACGCTTTCCCATCCTTTCAATGCAAATGTCAGTGATTTTCTTAAACATAGTGTCTTCTTGGATCAAAGGCTGCTTTACAAACTCAACCAAAGGCATCCACTGCGTAGCAAAGCAAGAAAACTTAAAATAAGTATCTGACCAATATATACCACTTGTAGTTACCAAACTTGCTCAATATATCCCAAAAGTTGAGTTCAAGACCATATACTCCTGTCAAAAAACTGAGTAAAAGATCTAATTGATTTTCTTTTACGAACTTACATGTTACAACCAGAACAGATAATCAAATTTAAAGAGATTATGGCGTCTGTTTACCTTGGCTGCTTGAATTTCTTGATCATCAACCATAATCTGTGTAGAAAGAGATCGTAACATGCAGATGAAGAACAAATCTGACTTCTCAAAAGCCACATTGTGAGCATGCCTGAAAGAAAGGAGTGTACAGATAGCTTATGATAAGGAATGGATGTCTCCAGATCCTGTACATTACAGATACCATTAGCAGTTATATGCAGATGGGATGAGTTTACTGCTGATAGTTGAGGCATGGTGACGTAAATCATATTCGAGATAAGGATTTGGGAGGAAATCATTGGATGGCATCATTTAATTTTATTTGCTTATGCGCATTCTTCCAAAATAGTATGAAAGAAAAACGAAAAAGCATGCTAATATAATCTGCAACAGGGTACTCTTTCATTTGAGAGAGATGCATGCAAGAAAAGCAAGGATAGTGTTATTACCTGAAAGCTATGACTTCCACAAATTCACTGTCAACCTGGAAATGTGAAAGAATATCCGTATGAGTTAGTTGATTCACACTTTATTTTTTTTTCATAACAAGTAAAAGGCAACAATCCTTTAGGTTTAGGAGTCCATGGAAATGATGTCTTACTCCAGTTTCCTCTTTAACTTCTCTCACAGCACCCGTAAAAATCTCCTCAGACTGTAATACATGACAAAAAGTTATTTATCTAACGGATGCCATCCTGTTATTGTGTCTACTATTCATTTTCATTTCCCAAAGGCATTTAAGCATTGAAATCCAAATTCATTACTGCCAAAGATACCTCAAGAATGAAACCAGTGGGTATTTTCCAGAGGCCAGCTAGCCCTGTGGGACTGTATTTTTCCTGTACTACTAGCACCTGCATTAATCATGGGATAGTACTTCATAAATGATTGTATTGCAATGGCTAGAGTTGGCATAACATTGCTAAGAAACTTTCCTCAAGACTTCCGAGGATGCAGAATGAAGATTAGAACTGACAGTTTTTGGAAGAGTTCTGAGGCAAACAATATGCTATTCAAGCACGTTTTAAAATGATGATCACAACAAAAACTAAGCAAGCTCCTCACTCTCCCTAAAGCTTTTAAGGTACTGGTTTCAATCAAGTAATAAGGCCAATTTGATTTGGATTTGCTTTATTCTTTAAACATAAGCAAATATACCTCATTGTTTTCGTTTATCACAAAACTCCCAACTCCAACTTGATGGGAGGCATTAGATGGGAGCAAGCAAGGTTCTTCAGGAATCCAATATGTCATCATGACATATTCGCTTTCTGCATGGTGGTACTGAAACCCTTCCTGTTTTGATGGATACGCAAATCAGGGATTGCATTCAATTGGAAAGAGGCCATATACTTGCCAAAAAACATTCTGTCATTTGTCAATTAGAACAATGATCTTAGATCAAATTCATATGGGAGGGTGCAAATGGAACTTTAGGGTGGAACTGTACCTTTACTGCTATAGGAACAAATTCAGATTTTGTTATTGGCAGCTTGAGCCACACACCCTTCTTGCCCTGCAATTTGTTGGCCTAAAAGTGTGAGTTCATAACAAGACTGAATTTCGAAGCCATGCTCTGATCTACTTGTATTGCAGAGGAGGATTAAATGATGGATAAAGTTGCGATGATACAAGTGGAACGACAAGTCATAAACAAACGGAAACTAGATAAGTTTAGCCACATGAAAGTAGTAATGAGAGAGTTGAGCATGTAAGATTCATATCAAGAGCTCCATATCACATCATTAAAGCTTTTATCACTACAAAGTCATGCTCCAAGGAGACTAATCACAGTACAGCATGACAAAAGTGAATTACCTTGGCTTTCCAATGAGAAAGTGATGAACGAAGTATGGAGGCAAAAGAAGTTGGATTAGATGGTAGACCTTCTGAATGAACGATTACTCCATTATACTCATCATCGAATGCATCAAGCACCCTGGCATCCTCGTAATACATACTCGAACTGTTTGTTCCATTGACTCGATAAGGAAAAGACTCGAATAAAATTTCTTCTCCAACTGATCTGATGGTATTATGTGAAATACTTGAATAAGAAGCCTTGGGATATGTAACTGAGCACAGAAGACAGAAAACAGGAAGGTGAAGGAGGGAGCAGATATTGTATATGAAGGTTTAGGATCTATCATCCAACCTCCTACATGAATACTGTAGTATAGATTCCACCCTATCCCTAGACAGTGACATCAATTTATCTTGCAAGAGCAATAAAAGGTTTATGGCTTCTGCACGTACAACAAAAATAGCATTTATTCAAAGTACTAGTTCAGGTGCTTTTGCGACCTGATAAACATTCCTGACATTCTTTTGTTATTCCAATAATCAGTGAATTACCATTTGACAATCACAATGGGGTTTTGTGAAAGGCAAAAAACCTTAAATTGATGAAAGGAAAACAAATTGCAGAATGTTCTCACTCATCATGCAAGAAGAGAGGTGTAACATGAGTAAATGATGAGAAAAATCATAAACAATAATGGAGAACAAGATGATTATAACCAAACATTTTGTGCTTTATCAACTGGAAGGAAGTATTCACGGAGAATTAAGGTCAGATTGGAAGGAACGTGGGTTCAGCCATTATAATTCATGGACAGTAAAGGTCAGATGATTACTTTCCATGGTTCCCTACTTCCTGAGGCCAGCCAAAGAAGGAAAGTCAGGGGTCCAGGTTGGAGGTAAAGAGTTTACCTCTGCACGAAAACGATTGCATAATAACCTCCCTGCAACCAGCCATGCGCCCTGGGTTTATAAAGGAGGTTGAAAACATCATCTCTGTTCCCACCATCTTGGACATGGGCACCGACTTAACAGCAGACGGTTTAAACTGCATTTACACTTTTCGATCTCAACTGATCCACCCTTGAACACACCTTCCAATGAAGTCAGAGCCAATATATGAAATCTTATCGGATAATTAGAAGAAACAAAAACCCCTTTAAACTAATTAAGATTCCCTCGAAATTGCTAGAAACAAACAAGGGAGCTCTTGAGATTCCAACCGTCGGAGTAAACTAGAGGGCAGCTCAAGTGAGAGCTAAAAGACTCGGAAAATTACAATTCTTGATAGAAGAATCGACAAAATCCCGTGAGTGTAGATTAAGAATCAAAGGGATAGAAGAAGCATAACATCCATGGTTTTTGGTCATGCAGAACCTCAAAGTCTAGAACTAAGCAAGTGGAGTAATGCTGGGAACATGTGGTCTGAAATAAGCCTGGGGGGAAAGTGACAAAACTACTTGGAAAACTGACTACAAAAATCTTCCCACGTATGCATGGCTATTAGCAGACAAGTTACAAGTAACTTGAAGCTTAAATGGAGTCACTAACGAATCTACTGCGCCAATCCAAATGGCCAGGTAATTGCTTATAGATCAAATTAACAGTGATCAAGAACCTTTGTCATCATTATAATACGTTATCAACTAGCATAAAATCTGAAGTAGTCTTGTTTATGACAGTATCAAAGGTGACTCAAATGTTGGCTTTTGTAAAACCGAACCATCATGATGAGAGACTAGAGGATTGAGCTTCTTGATTTGGCCCTAATGCAGGCTATGCATGTTCCAGTAAAGTTAATGAAATATTTTAACTAATTAATTCTTGATTTAATTCTTCTTCATTTTAAAATGGCTGCAATTCTAGGCGTTTTTTAAATTACCTAATTAATTTACCATCAAAACTTGACCTATTAATAATGCAATTTTAAGTAAGCATTCCACTAAGAAGATGATGCGAACACGTTGTCGGTGCATTTTTGATGCAGAAATCAATTCCTTGAAAGCAGACGAGAAACGAGCCAAATTGGAATTCACGAATCACGATGTATCAAATCTAAACGTTAGTTAAATAAAGTAAAACAAAAAAAAAAAAGGGGACCAGTCCGGTCGAGTCGAGCAACGTAAAACAAAAAGACGATGAATCGCGTCCCGTTTTGGAGTCCCACCTCTTTTGTAAATTTAATACTCCAATTTTAAGTACGGGATATTTTCGTGGACGCCATTACCGCACGTGATTTCCAATTATGTTGCGGGGCCCATCGTCCTCGTACGTGTCCGAACCCAGTGACTGAACAAATGTTAGGATAATCCATCTACATTATTGATTGGTTGCGTTGGTTGGCTGGAGAGGTTTATTAGATTTTCCTTTTTGTTATTTTTCTACTATTACCATAATATTAAAATTAAGATTAAGGTTTTTTTCTTTAAAATTGAAGGTTCGTCGAACTCGAATTCAACCTCAAATTCTAAATTAGACAATACACTTCAAACTCAAGCTCTAAGCTGCTCTCTCAAGATTTTACACTTCTTCTTCTTGTAGTCCCTTAAAAAAATTTCAAGTTTTCATTTATGTCCCTGTAGAAATTAGAATTTCCCCGTCGCCCAAGATTTATGTCCATTCTAGTATTCATGACGACCAGTGAACCAACTTCATTTATTCATCAAATTTTTATTTAATCTTACATTTTTAAAAATCTAACACCTGAAGTATATATTAATAAGTGTCCAATTAACACCAATTAGACAGACCTTATGTGTATTACTGTGCTAATTTAAGGGTCACTATTACTACTTTTAAGCCAAGTGGATTAGTAAGTATGTTGGTATACGGAAACACTGCTGTTGCAATTGGGGCTGAAATTATGTTATTCTGGCGTAGGAAATTAATTTTGGTAGTCATTGTTGTAGATTTGAGGCGATTGGAGATTTTGTGGTGCTTGAAAATTGATAAATATTTTCTTTTTGCAAGTTGAATTTTGAGAATAGAAAAGTTCTGTATTTAAAAAAAAACAATAATTATTTCAATTTTAATAAAAATGACAACAAAAAAAAGAAACTCGAGGCGTTTAGTTTCATCTGTTCCTTAAATGATAACTTGTATCAAACAAGTTTATGTTCTCTTTTTATTAAAACCGTGACTAAACAAAGCAGCTGTTAGTAAAAAAAAATCATAAATTGCAGAACACAAACTTCACCAAACGGTCCTAAGGAACTTATTTGCAGTCATTGCTTTTGTCCAATCAGAAAACACAAGACATCATTGGTATAACTGTATATGAAGGGACGAAATTCAGCTTTCATGGTGTAAAGATCTACATCATATGCATATATATTGCTTTCAAGACTCACAAATATATGCCCAAACTTGAATTCTTTAATCTTTTCGTGCCGTTTGCACTTGGTTAGCATAAGCTTGAACTCGAACATTAACCGAGCAAATTTGCACATAGCTCAATTGAACTCGATTTATTTGCAAGCCTACCTATTGACATCTACAGTAAGCCCTTCCAAATGTGGAATGTGGAGGCCAATTGTGGATTTGTCCACCTCGGCAACCGTCTTGGGGTTAAGGGTGAGCCCTTTAAACCCTGGTGGTCAAGAGGGTGTTGGGATGGTACCGGGAGGGGCCTCTCCAGGATTCGAACCCTGGTCCTTTGGTATAAGGGTCTTGGGGTTGAATGCCTGGTACCCATCGGGTAACCCCTCACCTCGGCAACCGTCTTGGGGTTAAGGGTGAGCCCTTTAAACCCTGGTGGTCAAGAGGGTGTTGGGATGGTACCGGGAGGGGCCTCCCCAGGATTCGAACCCTGCTCCTTTGGTATAAGGG
The DNA here is from genome assembly GCF_003713205.1 of Coffea eugenioides. NCBI lineage: Eukaryota > Viridiplantae > Streptophyta > Magnoliopsida > Gentianales > Rubiaceae > Coffea > Coffea eugenioides. The sequence continues at coordinate 42,808,196 of NC_040042.1, read as the reverse complement.
TCTTGGGGTTGAATGCCTGGTACCCATCGGGTAGTGTTGGGATGGTACCGGGAGGGGCCTCCCCAGGATTCGAACCCTGGTCCTTTGGTATAAGGGTCTTGGGGTTGAATGCCTGGTACCCAGTGTTGGGATGGTACCGGGAGGGGCCTCCCCAGGATTCGAACCCTGGTCCTTTGGTATAAGGGTCTTGGGGTTGAATGCCTGGTACCCATCGGTCCAACACCCTCTTGACCACCAGGGTTTAAAGGGCTCACCCTTAACCCCAAGACGGTTGCCGAGGTGAGGGGTTGTCGAGGTGGACAAACCCACAATTGGCCTCCACATGGAACATTTGGGAACCATGTTCCTTGAACCTTCTTCAAGCTCATTTGAACGTGTTGCAGGTACATTTTTTCTAAATGACCTTTTTGAAGCACCAGCAAATTTAGAGGAAAAACAAAAAAGTGACAAGACATTTTTGTTGGCTAAATACACTGACTCGATTTCTTGCTTGCATTCGATAAAATCAGGAGTGACTGACCCGATATTGGAGAGAAAAACCACAAATCGACAACCTTGTTTGTAGATACTGAAATAAATGTATAAGCTTTTATTTATAATTTTGTGCAAATGGGATCGCTTGGTGCACACTTATGATCATACAGTGATGGACGAGCGCAGAATTTCGTCTCAAGTTGTCTGGCAGCTTGTAACAAAGGAGGGAAATGAATAACAAAAGAGTTGCAGAAACCACCAATGGCATCAGTAGCTATCAGAGTGTGTAATGAGAATTGACATCTAAGTCTAATCCCCGTAGCTTTGCAAAGGATTCCACCTTGCCTTTCAATGTGTGAAGTTCCCTCAACCTATTGAAAGAAGAAATGCAGACGAACTTCTTAGTATCCATTCTCACATATAGTGCAGGTTTTAGCTTTACTGCTCCTTCTGGGGCATTAGGTATATGCAAGGCAAGTATTTATGGCTTGCAGAACGAGACTGGAAGCAAGTTGGCGGTCTACAATCTACATCTTCAGTTTAAGAGGAAGAAATTAAGACTAACCTTGCAATCTCTGCACGTCTTCTTGCTTCTTCAGCCATGATGCTGATCTCCCTAAAATTATGCTTCTCGTTGAATGCTTTTGCTTCTGCAGATTGAAGCCCATGAAGGGTTCGCTGCTCAGCTGCCCATGCGGCCTCCCTAAGTTCCTTTCCAAAATCCTTTTGTGTGGAAAATGCCATCTGGTGATCAGAGGAAGCATTATTACCATTAGTCACGCGATTGTAAAATGACCTCAATTGGAGAACAAAAAATGGTCTCATAGTAAATGATCTATATGGTATGAAAATTTTATCATTTACTCACCCTTTGGCTTAGTAGCAGATTCCAGGGTTTGCCACTGAGTGCATACCGAATGCCAAATTTGATAGGATCAAGCAGCAAGTAGCTGAGAATGTTATATAGCCAAATCACACCAGTCCAACCCCATCCAATCTTCCTGATTCCGCAAAATTTCGATGTGGCCACAGCAGACAGTATGGTTGCAAACTATCAAGATAATGTATTATTGAAGTCAAAGCCAAGCATATACTTTGTTTCAAACAACAAAGAGAACAATCTCGCCAATTCTCTACCAGATATCTAAAGAAAGGCCAAGGTACATCATGGAATTTTTGTTTATAGGTAAAATTGCCTCTATGTAGCAACTTCTGAACCATGCTTACCAATTGGGCAATGATAAATGCAGCAAGAAGAAGAAGACCGGGCCTTTCTGTGTATGACCATCCTCTGGAGCGCGTCACAAAGATCAAGGCTTGACTGATGGTGCTGACTTGAAGATAGACAGCAGAAGCTAGTTGTGCATTTAGGTGCTTCCTGGCATCCTCATTTGTGAGATTGTAAAGCCCTTTGTTGAAGTCAGTCACATGGAAATGTTTCTGACAGAAAGCAGACATTATTAGTTGAAATTGTCATCTCTTTTACTGGAACTGAAGTGTTGTTGAAATTGAACTGTATAAGATCATAAGCACATTCTTCATTTCAGCGACCACATATACAGAGAATGCATTTGGTTATTCAACTCTCGAATGTGTGCACAAGTTAGCCATAGGCAGTAATGAATAAAAGTTTTCAATTTTTTTTTTCAGAACTCACTATAAACAATGAAGAAGATGTGCACTTACAGCAAAGAAGCTTGTTTCATATGTCACGTAGAAAAATATAAGAGTCATCAGTGCAAGGTAACTGCCAATTACAACGCCTGTTGCAAAAATTTCACTAAGCTTCCAGCTGTCGGGAAGTGGAGATGGCTTGACCCTGTCTTTTGATATAGTCATTATAGTACCTGGAGACAAAATGTGAGAACCATGAAACACATTAACAGGAGTAATAAGCACAAACTCGTTGTCAATCTACTAACATTTTATATACTTCACAGCCATATTAAATATTTAAGACTTACGAAACTCAAGATTTTTGTGTCTTACCATCATTGAGAATTGCAATTACAAGAACCATGAAAGGAGGGAAGTCAAATTTCCAGAATGCAGTGAGCAACATGAACCCCAACTGTTAAGACAACAGAATAAACAACAGAAATGAGTATATTGATGGCATCTTTAGGCTTCACGTGCAGTTTAGGTACTGAAATAGGGAAACTGCATTAGCTTACCACAATACGGATTGTGATGGATACAGCATATATCTGGATAAAAGGAGAAGAGTTTCAGAACGTACATGTAATGAACTAACAACTTTTGGTCTACAGTAAGGCTGTAAATGGAGAGTATTATATTACAGTGTAATTCTTCATTCTCTGGAATATGGCTCGGCTTGTTAATACCGCACTGATAATAACACTCAGCCCAGGCTCAGTTAGAACTATATCTGAGGCACTTCGTGCGGCATCCGTCGCATCTGCCACTGCAATCCCTATATCTGCTTTCTTCAGAGCAGGCGCATCATTCACCCCATCTCCTGTCATACCACAAATGTGTTTTCTGCCTTGCAATATCTTCACAATTTCATATTTGTGCTCTGCAGGGAATATAGGCATTGAATTCAGAAAGGAACTACAATATGAACATTTTTGGTCTACCCAAGAATATAACTTAGTTACCAGGAAAAACACCAGCAAAGCCATCTGCTTTTTCTATGAGTTCGTCAATCGGCAGGGCTGCAACGGACTCATCCTTATGATCTCCAAGAAGGAAAGATGAGGGATACATGTTTGTACCCATCCCAAGGCGTCTCCCTGTTTCCTTAGCTATTGCTAATTGGTCACCTGAAAGATGTCACATACATATAAAGCACAGCAAGAATGAGAAGAAAAGGCAGCCACATAAAATCAGTTTACTGGAAGTCAAAAGAGCAAAAGAATAAGGCAAAAGATGACACAACTCTTGTCGGGCAAATTTCCAGACTCACATGATGACATTAGAAGCACGATTTAATGTATAAACTTCATTGAAAAGTAAAAAAGTTTAGACAGAACAGATATAGCATGATTTACCTGTAATCATCTTGACACTAACTCCAAGATCTAAAGCTCTCCTGATTGTTTCTGCACTGTCATGGCGTGGTGGATCAAAAAGAGGGAGCAGGCCAACAAATTCCCATGGTCCACCAGGACTGTCTTTGGTGCCTTCAGGTACTTCCTGGAATTATTCAGATAAATTCACTTGTCATTCATCGGAAAAATCATCAAAAAGACAATCCAAGCTGATAGTTCCCTTACTTGTCGAGCAACTGCAAGGGACCGTAGCCCACGATCAGCAAATTTGTCAATGACTGAGTGCACTTTCTTTTCAATCTCAGATTTGTTCCGCGCAAGGTTGAGAATCTAAGAATCACATACGATTTGAGCATTAAAATCAAAATTTGTAGATATTAAATGCCGGTGCTCTTTCTCTGCAATAAAAATACAGGACGCTGAACGTCCTTAGAGGCTGAGACATATCTTGATCACTATATATCCAATAGTGACTTGGCTTTATCCTAGACCATTTCTTATTTCATTTCACTCATGCTTGTTGTGCTTGAGTAGGTTGCTGTATTGGTAGTTATACATTTTGTACTAAGAGGTTAAAGGTACGTGAGTTTCAAGAATCTATCAGTAAGCCCTTGTAATTTAATGCTCAAATAGATGTTATTATATTGTATTATTAACAATATCCTGTGCTTGAAGTTACTGTACCTGTTCTGGTGCACCTTTGCTCACTCTGTGCATTCTACCAGCGCCATCAGTGTAGGTAAGTGCTGTCCTTTTATCGGTTGGATTGAAAGGAAGGAAGTGAACTTCAGTGATCCCAGCTCGTGCCTTACACATTCAGATTCAACAATTAGAAATTGACCAACAAGAAGAGAGTATCTCAAGCTTCTTCATTCAACAGAAAATTTCTCAATTACTCACTATTAAATAATCCAAGCTACTAAGAAATGCATCGCACTTGGTATCTTCTCATACTTGAGAAAGAAAACCAAGCTCAGCAACCTGTGAGGGTATGTGTGTTCTATTTTAATGCTGTGAAAAGTGGACAACATATAAGCTGCACTCTTGTTCTAGTTAATGTGAATTAATACCTCCTTAGGATCACCAAGCATTGAGACAATTGCAGTGTCAATAGCATCTTGATTCTCTAACCTTGAAGCTCTTGCTGCCATCAGAACAACTGTGTCTTTGTCCACGCCTTTGGCATAAACCTGTGAAATGTCAAGAAACGGATTACTTGTTTTAAACAAGTTTCTAAGTTATATTCTTGCATTTTTCTTTACTATAAAAAGGCAAGAAAATGGAAGTTCAACTTTTCTTGTGTTTCTTCAAGCTAGAAAAACCTAGTCAAACCATGGCTTCTAGTGGAGTTGGATACTCAGACTGCAAAGAATGGTTTTATAGGCCAATTCTCTATTCACTGTTCTTGTTGGACAAGAGCCAGTTTAAGTAAATTTTTCAAACTCCTAATTTGTGACATGCATGATGATCAGATAAAAGTCCTTTTTATCTCCTGTGATTGTGAGCACAGCGCCTCTCTTAGGTTGAGGAATGACTTACATTTCAGAATCTGGCACTTTCTTTGGGAAATAGATAAAAACACCTATAAATCCCGTGTAATGACTCCTGTATCTGAACTTGAACTCTGAAATGCTACGTCTTCTATCTATAATTTTGTCTAGGCAAAAGCAGATCAGAGAGGAAAATTTGTTACCTCAATCATATTTTTGTCCACTGTAAGTTTGTTCAGAGTTAGAGTGCCTGTTTTGTCACTGCACAGTACATCCATCCCAGCCATTTCCTCAATTGCTGTCATTCTTTTTGTTATTGCACCCTGAAACAATGTTGCATGCTTCATATTTGGGTCCTCAAAAATTCCTCATTGTCCAATACCATCACTGGAAAATAATTACTATGACCATGGCGAAGAGAAAAGATTGTACAAACCTGTTGTGATAAACGGTGGGAACCAATTGCCATGGTAACGGACAAAACTGTTGGCATAGCAATGGGAATACCACCAATCAGTAGAACAAGGAGATTGGCAATACCTTCGGTAGCCTTCCTATGTTGCATTGCAAACATGACAATAGTCTCAAATAGCATCCCCATGACAATTGAGCATATACAGAAATTACCAATAGCCGTCAACACCTGAAACAAGGAAAGTATTACCTTCACTATTAGAAAGAATAATTAGATTTCACTTGCATGTTTACTCCTAGGCGAACCTCAGGACCATTAATACAACGCAACAGCAGTCATTATAGCTGCATCATTTTCATAATGTAATCCATCCCAGTACAACCTCTATCGTCTAGCATATGTTCACTTGCCCTTAATACTTGAGGTACAAAAGAAAATTAGAAATCATATGAGAGGATGCATTTAAGCTTACTTTCTGAAAATGACCAACATGTGTAGTGCTTTCCACCAAATGAGCTGCCTTTCCAAAGAAAGTATGCAAACCAGTTGCAATAACAACAGCCTCAATTTCACCTTGCTTACATGTCGAACCTGAGTATATTACATCACCAGGATTCTTGGTAACAGGCAGGGATTCTCCTGTAAGAGCAGACTGAAAGCAGAAAAAAAGTACTCAAAAACTGGATTTTGTAGATGCAGAATTTCTATTTTATACCATGCTCGTTTTCCTTTTGCCACACTAATTGCAGTAGCATCATTGTGATTACAGAAACTACATTGGCCATAATCGATTCACTAGAAACATTAAAAAAATAACTGATACACTCAGGTGATCTTCTACTTCTTCCAAGTGAATCTAGTTTTGGTTTTCTGCAATTGCAAAACGTGGATATTTGTGCATCTTGTTTGATTATACTGACAAAATTTCTACTGGGAAAAAGTGCAAGAAGCATAAAGAGATATTATCAATTGTAAAATAATAATTGAGGTTCAGAAAATCAGTTAGAAAAGGAGAATGAGAAAGATGGCCCCATAAAGGTTTACATCCATTAGCTAGTTTGAAAATTTTAAGATTTGAGATTTGCACAATTTTCTTCAGAGCTGTTTTCTGTTTTACACAATAATGATGCAAACACTTGACTGTTAGTTTCAGATGGCAAAATGTGTCAATTTCTACAGAGAACTAATGTATGGCACCTGATCAATTTTCAATGGATCTCCTTGGAGTAGTCTTGCATCTGCAGGGATGATATCTCCTAGTTTTATGCTTATAATGTCTCCTGGAACCAGCACAGATGCATCTTCTTCATTCCAATTGCCATCCCGCAAAACCTAATGGACATATTTAGACATTGTCAAAAGACATGTAGTCCAAACAAAGAACTTGCAGAAGAAGTAACTGTGCCAAATACTTCCCCAGAAACTGACCTTAGCCTTTGGAGCCAATCGAGCCATAAGAGCTGCAGCTGCATTTCCAGCGTTATTTTCCTCCATAAAACTGATGGTTGAATTGATGAGAAGTAATATGAGAATGCCAACAAAGTCTTGGTAATCAACTTCTTTTTTCTTATCCTGCAACATGATATTTTACGGCAGCAATTAGGCATGATTTTCATGTAATGTGAGCTTCCACTAGATTGTTTTATGCACGTATAGTATGAGATCAGATGTAAAGAAGTACCTCGCCACGTGGAACTGCAATAGCAATAATAGCTGCTGCTTCCATGACCCAAGAAAGAGGATTCCACATAAAGCCCAAAAACTTGAGTATTTTACTCTCCTTTACATAGGAAAAGGTATGGACAATGTCACAAACAAAATTAAGAAAGCGAAATGCTGAATTTGAGGGATATGCTGGGATAATCATAACAAGGGAGAAAGGTTAAAAATGCATAAAAAAACAACAGACCTTCTTCTCTTCAAGTTTATTGTAGCCAAACACACCCAAACGTGCTCGAACCTCATCAGAACTGAGACCCTCTTCGGTACATTTTAAATTTTCAAAGACTTCTTCAATAGGAATGTGTTCCTGTGATAATAGTTGATGATATAGATGATAAGATATGGCGATGAATGCTGAAACCCAGGAGCAACAATGATACCAAAGCGTAGGAACTGACTCTGTTGGCCGTCATTTATGTGTAGACATCATGAAAATCACGCTGATCCAGGTTAATTATATTCATTCAAAGAATGTCCTTTCACTTTGAGAAAGTCAAGGCAAGAAATCCATGAATGCAGTAAAAAATGATCAATTCAGTGAAAAAAAAAAATAGGCATATACCAAGCACTGTCCAAATGCCGGCAGAAATAATTGATGAAATAAGCCAAGATGCATCACACTGATCCATCAAAGGGACACATTTGGGTGATCTTGATGAATGATACAGCTTACTGGAATTTTTGCACATGTTTATTTGCTGTGCAAGGGAAACTATATCACCTATCCAAGAAGATGGATGTCCCCTAGTTGTAAGCAGAAATGAGCAATTTCTCTCATTCATTGATTCCTCTGAGAGTCTTCATTTCCATCTTGAGATGGCATTTCATATGAAAAAGAGGACTTTTTCTAAAAGTGAATTGATTGTTCCCTAAGAATACAGACATACAGTTACGACTCCTCGCATAGGAGATGTCATGTATGTACAATGCAGAACATTGTGAACCATGACAGAATGAGAGTTGACAAGTACTTACCAAGTCAACAGTTTCTTTGCTAACAGCTTCCAAGGCTAATGTAGATTTCTCTGCATCCATTGCAGCTTCCCAGCTTCGATCTCCTCTGAATCACGACTGGAATGTCTGTGCAGAAGAAAGTTTTACAAAATTGCCAAAAAAAAAAAAACTCAATACTGCCCTATAGCTTTTCCAGGTGTTTCCACTATGGGGCTGGTGATAAATGTCATATAACGCTTTTGTTGCCCATTATACACAAAATTTGATATCCAGATTCTTTTCTACTTGAGTTTGAACAAAATTCAACACCTAAGGTGCATTAAAATCAATTGCATCGATGCCATGTAGGAAAATCATTCGTTTAGAGCTTAATGTTACCTTTTCAGCGGAAGATACTACACTTTGCGAAAACCACAGACCAGGTACCTCAAACTACCTTTTCTCTTATGTGCATTATGACCTTCATAAGTACCACCATTGTGCAGAAATATGTGGCAAAGTTGCTCAGAAGAATAAACACTACTATTTTTCTTCTATTTGAAACAGAGAAAGCCAGTTTGGTCAAAATTTTGACACTTTTAATTAGGACAGGAAACAAGAGCAAGGAGTAAATATTGAGTTTGCATCATTTTCTAAACTATCTATTTTCGATTGCTGGGATGAAGTACGATGGTTTGCCAGTAGCATAATTCTAAAACATGAAAAGACAACAGAATTACTATATTGGATAGTACAATGTATGATCAACTCTACCTATAGAACTACCAAGGTAGTTTTCATCAATTCAGAATGACTTTGCGATATTAGTTATAGGCTTATAGCCAGGAGGCACCCTATTGTCCAGAGCTTAAAGAAAGAGAGAGCAGGCAACCATCAATGGTGTTCTTTAAGTAAATATACAAGTACATATCTAAGCCAACAAATCAAGTATTGACATTATAAGTTGTTTACATGCCAGCTTATTGACAGAAACTAGAGATTGAAAAAGAACAAAAATTGAAACGGGACACTTCAGAAGAGGACAGAATCTTTCTCTCTGAAGCTCCGCCAGCAGCATCAGCACAGATGAAGGACGATTTCCAAAGCCAGAAAAAGAGCACGTTCCGTAACTTTTATACCAATATTTTGGATTTATTGTTCAGTACAGCACTAGAATTTGAGTTTCATGTACTTCTTTTTATTGAATGAATTTTGTTGTTGCATTGTCTCAAACGTGTTATACAACCAATGTGATTTCATGAAAGTCCAAACTTCAAGTACCAGTCAAACAATGCTGTACAACTATCAACAGGTTAGCAACTGTGAATTCTCAAAATTGTACAGACTCAAGTACTTTTGCTTGAAAAGGTTTATCAATAAGCTGCCCTTATCTTGTTTTCGCTGTTAATAATTCTTTTTCATAAAATGTAGCTGGGCGAATCAATCGTTTCACTTAAGCAGTAAGAACCTCTTAAGGACAAGCATATTCTAAACCAATGAGGACGATCGTTCAATATCTTGTCCGTTGCATTTTTTTTTCAGTTGCATTTTGGCTCGACAGCGTCCAAGTTCGATAATTGCAGTTGATCTGGTGAGAATTTTTGCCTGATACTTGAGGATACCTTAGAACAGATAGAATCATTCAGGTATGATTCCCCTACCCCTGGTTATATCTACAAAAATAAAAATAAAAAACTTCCTCAAAAATGTTGCGACTTGCAGAAAAAGGTTTTGTTGTCAGGAATCCGTGTTGATGTCCTAATTTAGCCAAACAGAGGATTAATTTAGATGACACAAACCCAAAAATAGAAAAATTTAAAAAAGCTATCATTTGGTTTGGAGTTAAATCTTTTACTAATTAGGTTTCAAACTTCTTATTATAAGATAGTCCGATCTAAACTTGAACAGATGCCAAGTTTTACTCATATGTTACTGTTCATTGCAATGAGTGGTGGGCAACCTATTCTTTAGCCTTTCCCACTGAATTTTACCTGGAGATGGAAACAATGTTCTAAATTCTTATCCTGCAGCAAATTGTGGTGGGAAAATCTTTAGTCTAGTTTTGTTCTTTTTTTTTATTAATTTTTTTGTAACAAGGGAGCAGTTAGATATGATTTAAGAAGCTGAGAAGGGAGAATTTTTCTTTTTCTCCTTTTTCTAGGTTTGTCCTTAATCTATTATGGCTTTTGCTGCCATTGTAGATAACAACTTGTAATCAAAGCATTTACGACATACTACTATGGCTAACACTTTAAAATATGTACTAGGGGAGAGAGTAGTAAATTATTAACTTCGTAAAATGAAAAGAATTCTCCGTTGCTTTTGGCAGGCATCATATATAATTGGAGAAGATAAGTTAGATGTTATGACACTTTCGGAAAATAGTCCAATTATCACTGCCTAAAAATGGTACACCGTTCACAGAATTTCTGTAAGCAATTGAATCCTGAAGAACAAAATATTGTAGACTGAAAAGGGTTTTGTCGAAAAGGATCAGTTAAGAATGTTGTGCAATTTCTTGTCCCATTTCCATCACCTTGATAAATCAAAGGTTGAAATCCCAAAACATCACCATCAGGGATTCATCAGGTTTTAACAACGTTGAAAGAAATGGCATAAAAGATTACGAAAACTGCCAAATGCCTGGCTGGCTTTAGGGAAATTATCGGATTAACAAGGTAGTTCATTGGCTAAAACGGGAAAACAAATAATTTAAAGATTCAATTGTACGTTTTCCGGCTATAGAACCACCTTAAGAACCAACTTGGGTTGGGACACGATATACTCTATTGTATGCGGATTGTTGTTCTCAATATTTGTGCAAGTTATTTGTAGTTTTGATCAGATGTACCCTCTTTGCATTCATCCCACCATTAATTGTCGGTTTCAATTGTAAGTTAGCAATATCAAAATAAAGAAAAATGGGATAAGGTCCTTTTTTTTTTTTAAGAATAGAACAGAAGTAAATGTTAATAAACTATCGTTCAACATGCTTTATTAACAAACAAAACTACACTAATGGCAGAAAATATATAAAACATGACACATATGTGTGCGTGTGTGATCTGTAAACCATCAGTTTTGACCAATTATACGATCTACTACTATATATATATATATATATATATATATATATATATACATGTCTATTGAGATCTGACTAGAAAACACAAGAAATTCCAAATCTAACATATAGATCTGAAACAACTCTTAAATCTAAAAAAAATAACAAAAAACTAATCAAATCTCTCATTAAGATAGTTTAGAAGGGAAGAAAATTTCACTAGCAAATATTAGAAGGGAAAAAATTCTTGCTAGAATATCCTAAGAGATATTTTTATTAAACATAAAAGAAAAATAAAAGAAAAGGAAGGGAGACCCCAAAAAAAGTCATAAAATGATAGCTATGGAAGTGCATGGAGTGAGCGTTGAGAATAGAGAGAAAGCAGAGAGAGCAAATGAGTAGATTAAAAAAAAAAAAAGGATAAGATGATAGCTATGGAAGTGATAACTAAAATTTTGGCTATGTAATTTGTTACAGTTTTGGATGATCAAGAACACGAGAGCTGCCAGAAAGCTGAACTCCATTGCCCAACCCGCATCCAACCCTTCAGTTACATTTACCAAATGACTAATTTTGTCTTTACAAATGGCATCATAAGGCTGTTTTTTTTTTTTTAGTAAAGAAAAGGTGAAATTTAAGAAGTAGAGAAAAGTGACAGAGACATAAAAATTCAAGACTTCTAGATCCACAACCTTAAAAATGGCTTCATAGGGTACTTAACCATGTACGAACTGTATAATATCACGTACTATATGCATGCTTTTCTGGAAAGCTCATGTAAATACAATGGTGAACCAAAAGTATGGTTTACTGGGTGGAAGTATCAGAAAATGGCTAAAAGACATTTACAACTTGTATAAATTTACCTAACTAGAAAATTTTTAAAAAATTCACTGTACAGTTCTTTTTTATTTAAGGAAAGAAGAATTGTGAAAACGCCTGGCAGCCATCAATAACGGGGTCGGATAAAATATCTCTAACTTCTATTCTGAAAAGGTCACATAAATGGGACCCTTCTACATTTGGGCCCAAAGCTCCCGAAACAAAAATTTATTGTCTGCGCGTTTTAGATATATTAAAGTGGGTACCAATTAGAAAAAAAATTGTAAATAAACAATGGCATTCAATATTTTTTTAAAAATTAAAATTGAATTGAAAAAATGTTTAACTACATGGAGAGACAGCAAAAATGAATATGTGGTGTTTACATGGTAATTTAGGTATATATTAGATGCACTAGCAAATATAAAGAAAAATAAAATGCATTGTAACAAAAACTGAAACTAACAACACGTCATCTTTTTTTTTTTTTCTAGGTAAGAAAAGTTTTGAGTGATTTCGCCTCCTACCACCAAAGGGCATTGGCATTGGCATTGGCATGTATATAACAACCCTAAAGTATGTTTAGGACTGTGTCCCGTACCATGGTGACTTTAAGTTGTAGTACTAAATTCTCTCGAGGTTAGATTCACAGGAAAATTGCATTGTATAGCCGAGAAGCACGAAATCTAAAAACCTGCCACACGGTGGTTCGTTCTTGAATGACTTTCAACAATGAGTGCGCATACTAAGAGCTGTGTAGGACTAGGAAAAAACATGCTCAAGATTCATAGATAACAGCTAGCTGATCCATGCTTCAAGTTATCTATTGTCCGAGTGCAAAAAAATATAATATCCGTTGGTTTGTTTGGATAGGAGATTATTTGAAATAATTACTGTAACAATTTTTATGACATGACATATATAAGATAAAAAATTAATTAAAAATTGTGTATGATACAAACAAAACAAAGTTTGATTTTTTTTTTTTTTTTTAAATCTTATAATCCAAACACACCAAAGTGCAAAGTGCTGGGGATTTGGCCAAACTACAGTACAATGTTCGCATAATTTCTCCCCAATTAAAGATAAGATGAATAAACCAGCTGGTCCTCACTAGTCACAAAATTGTGAACCAGTACGGACTGAATTTGGTTTGGAACACCACATTCTGAAGGAGTTTAGCTTAGATTAATCAACTTTGAAACCATGCCTAAGCAAGGGATTTTGCTATATACGTCTATTTCTGCATTACCATTCTTCCATGATGGCAAGAATTGCACCACTCTTATTTTGTACCATACATTCTCAACCAGAACTGACATGATCCATCAATCCCATTAATATCATCCATGACCATAACTGCATTTTCCTTCTCTGGAAACGAGCTGCGACTTGTACAAATACAAGTTTGACGTATATCCAGTTCCTCAGAAGACTCTGAGGTCTTTCAACTTTCTGAAACGACTTCAATTTTGACTTGATTATTGAACTCAACTCCCACCTATATATACACCAGCAGTTTGTCCGTGCATGTTTAATTAATTAGTACCCCACGAAAACAAGAATCTCGTAGCCTATCGGAAATTATGAGGGATGGGACAAGTCTACCGGCATTCTATTTGTTCAATTGACGTATAGTAATTATCATACAGTTAATTACGTCGAAAGAAATTCAAAATTACATCAAAAATTAAAGGAATTTGTACTAAACGTGTCCCAATTTTTGGGTTAATAATATTTGGTTTGTTTGGATACCTTCTTATCTCAAATAAAATTTTGCTTGCATTATAAATATATTTTTCAACTCACTCTTTTATATTTTCGAATACCCTTTTATCTCACATACATCACATCATAAAAAATACTATAATAATTATTTTAAATAATACTCTATCCAAACAAATCCGTTAATATTTACCTCACTCACCGAGGCCTTTGTGACACATCATCATACATGAATCTTTGACCAGTGACCAACAGGAGGATCGTCAAGGGAGATAGATATGGCCTATTCTATATTTCTATTCAGTGATTTGGCCAGGTCAAAGTAGGACAAGTCAACCAACAACAGCAAAATAGAGGTCAATATATCAAATGTAAAGCATGGGACAAAACAATTATGACCTAACAGCAATAACGTTAAACCGGGGGGGCCAGCTGTCCTTTTTCTGGGCCGTGAGAGTAAGCAAAAGTCATATACAATTTGCATTAGAAACCATGCACATGAAACTATCGATCACGACGTGGCGAGTTACATGGGAGGAGCAGAGACCGTTGGAAAGAGGAAAAAGTCATATCCTGCATATTATGAAGATAATTGCTTGCCTTTTGAGCAAGCAAGAAAAAAAGTGAAAGTGCAACTGCCTTTGACTATTATGATAAGAAAATCTCAAAGTTTTGATCGGATGGAAACTGGCTTTCAAACCTTCAATTAATTCATTCAAATGAATTGGTTACCAAAACGTACTCAGTCAAGACAGCAGCAAAATTATCCAAGGTCAAGGGCTGATAGTATAGCGATATCTGCTGTAGTGTAGGGTTGACTTGCTGTAGTTGTCTCCTGAAGTAATGGTGGGTAAATTGATGTATCTTTCTATTCGGTCAACATTATACTGTAGAAAACAGGCATTGTTTATCCAGTTTGTGAATTTTGATACTCTTTTCATTCATTCAAACTCCATAGGAGTTCCAACAATTTTGGGACCATCTTTTCTTCAAAACCCAACATTTGTCTCCAAGAAATCTTCAAATCTTGCATGCACTGTCAAAAATGACAATTACATAGGCCCCAAAATTTAGTTTTGTGTACTTAATTAACTGTATGATAATTACTATACGTCAATTAACTGTAAGTGAATTAATGTAAAGCACAATATCATGCATAGAGTATAGAGTAAGTGAATTAATTCACTTAATTATCATACCTTGTCCATTGTGTACTTAATTTTATGTAAAGCATAGAGTATGTGAATTAATATCATGCACCTGTAAGTTCAAACCATAAAATTCACATACTCTATGCTTTACATCAGGCTTCAGAAATGGACAAGGTATATGGACTTTCCATTTTCGAAGGGCTAGGTATACATATTAGAAAAGTAATAAACTACCTAGGATGGAATTTTTGACGCAGAATCATTGAAAAGATTTGCAGCAAATATTTCTGGTTGTGTTTTTTTAGCAATGAGTCCAAAAAAAGATATTCTGAGTTCAGAGTTTTGGAAAAAAAAAAAAAAAACATCATTCCGGTTTGAAGGAAGCATTATTCTTCGTTTTGAAAACTTAATTTTCAACTCACTAGAATTCTTTCACTAAATGCAAACCCCAAAGGTCAAAGCAATTTGCAAATAAAGCACAATAACTGCCCATGGATTATGGTCATTGACATGGAGCCTTGACCTTGAATGGCAACCTTAGGAGTTGGGACAATGCCATATGTGAGAAGCATCTACAAAATGTTCCGGATACAAAAAGAAAGTTGCTAGCAGTCAAGTATATATGATCTACATGGTCCTACAAAAAATAGGTTTCTTGTGAGGACTAATTCATTTGTGTAAAAATATCATGAACTAATATGAATGTGAATCTTTATTAAAGAGCATAAACTTTCCTAATTGATCAAATCACGGAGAATCAAAACAGTAAAAACACACCCGCGGGGAAAGATTAGTACGCTGCCGATGAAACCTAAAAAGCTTTGAGGACTGGTCGTGCCTGAACTATTGGTTATTGGTTTGGTTCGAAGTCTTCAGAAGGGTAAAAGGAAAAGAAAAAGGAGTACTAAGACATGGGAATTGTTTTCTGTCAGCTAATACTCTAGTTAAGGACTCCTTTGTTTTGAGCTAAACTCACGATTCCTGTTCATATCTTTATTAATTTTTGCTTGAGCAACTCCAGTTTTTTTTTTTGATATATGCTTTATTAATTAGAAACCAATTACCCTTGACTTTGAACACCACCTAAATGACTTAAATGGTTGACGGAACTATATATTTTAGCTGCATGGACTGATGGAAGAGAAGACCAGTTCTTGCGATCCATGTGCTATGTCGATTCCTGCAAGTACAAATTAATAGCGCAAATGATAAAGACAACCTTCTAAACCTTATGGTTCATGCCATCTAAACCTAGATTAGGATAGATTAGGTTATAGGAATTCTACCATTGCGACAAAAAAATAAATAAATAAATAAACCTTATGGTTCATGCCATCTGCTCTTCAAATTTGTAGCCCGACAATAAAAACATTAAGGTCTAAAGTAAATTCAAATAATTCTTTTCAAAATATTACTTTATGACTATCGTTTCCAAGGAATTAGGTGCGTTACTTTTGTTTTCATCTTGTTAAATCAAGGGATTTTTTCTTTAAAAGTGAGAGAATTTGAATTCAAAATTTCTTACTTATAATCCCTTCTACCTTATCACCCAATCCAACTCTTCTCCAATCAGGAGATTTTTATTTTTATTTTGGGATGCAATCTGTTTCGAAGATTTATGAAACTTTATTTTTCTTTTGGGATGCAGTCTGTCATAAAGATTTAAGAAGGTTACAAGAGTCATCCAGGAATTATTTCAAGTGATAACATTATCAAGACACGCAGTAGTATCTCAGTAGAATAGAGTCAATGAATTGTATAAAGGACATTAAATGACATTAAAAATATCTTGCATTAATTACTTTTCCAGGTCTTTTCCACCTATAAGATGGATAAAAATCTTAAGAAATAATATGATTGTATGAGAATTGCGGCTAAAGTGTAAATAGATAATATAAGATAATGGTCTTAATTCTAGTTCTCTTTTTTCTTTTTTCTCTACACCCTCTATTCTATAAATCTTGATCACTTTCCTAATTTGTCATAAATAGATCTCGCAATCTTCAATCGCGTTATTTAGCAATACAGAAATCTTATAAAAGTCATGAACATGCCCTATGATCATATCAATGCTAAACAGGCTTAAGGGATTAAACATGTAGGGAGCAGATTGACTCTTCCTGACATTAACTGTAAAAAAGCTGGGGTTGAGATTGATCAGTTTGTTAATCATGTTACATTTTAAAAAAAGGTTACATGTTTTTAACATGTTTTTATCTAAACAAAAATGGGCTCGAGTTTAAAACTCAATCAGTAGTACTCGAGTCATCTCCAAAATTGTAAGGTTAGTATTGAGTTTGAGCCGCAATAGGAGACAAATGTACCAAAACAATAGAAAGTTCAAAACTTATCGAATTATTTGAGCTCAAGCTGAGCTTGGCTTATTAAATGAAAATTGAGCTAAGCTTGAATATAATAAAAGTTCAAAACTTGTTAAAAAATCGTACTAAACTCAGATTTCTACTCTAACCACATTCTAATTCTTTGAAGAATTTCATGTAACATATGCAATTGACATAATAGGTTTTTTTTTAAAAAAAATTAAGAAATTTGATTCCACACAGTAACTATAGAAATACATAGTTACTAATTGCTACTTATGTTATCTCAATGCTAATGTGACATGATTTGACACAGTTTCCATCTTCTAGTTCTTCATTTATTCATTACTCACAATGAAAAACCTTTGGTGGTAGTATTACACATTGGAGTTTCTTTTAATTTCGTATCAACAAATCCGCTTTAGAAATTTTGGGTTTTTCAATCCAAGATTTCTGATCACAACTTGAGTTAAATCCTAGCATATATATATATTTTGCTCGTTTGCCTCCATCATCCTTGCACAAAATATTTACAAAAACTTTGCTCAAATAATCAAAACCCTCCATCCTCTGTCAATTACATCACCCTCACTTGAGCATAGCCCAGAGGTGGATGTGGAGATGACGGAGATAACGGTGAAAAGTTAAATACTCCATCCACATTCTGCTCCCACATCGCACTCCAACTCGACGGTGTAAAGGGCCATTCTGACTCCGGCTCACTTTTAACCGCCGATGAAGTCTGACATTTTTTGGCTTCCTTAACCACCACTTCCTCCGCCTCTCTCCCCCGCTTGTTGCTGCTAGAGGCACGTGGCTCACTTTTAACCACCGATGGAGTCTGACACTTTTTAACTTCCTTGACCACCACTTCCTCCGCCTCTCTCCGCCGCTTGTTGCTGCTGGAGGCACTTGACTCAGAAGCGTGCTTACCAGCTTCCAGCGGAAAATTGAGAATGGCTTTGCTCCCGCGCATTTTAAACGCCGCCCTGTCGTAAGCCTTAGCTGCTTCGATAGCGGTGTCAAAGGTGCCAAGCCAGACTCTCGAGCCGCGTCGCTTGGGATCTCGAATCTCGGCCGCGTACTTGCCCCACGGCCTCTGCCGGACGCCTCTGTAGTGCCTCTGATCCTCCGCAGCCTTCTTCGGCTGAGTTGACTGGATGGGGAGGGACATCTGGCGAGCTGGCTCAGTCACCTGCTTGGAATGAGTGGACTCGCTGAACTCGATCCACTCAAATTTCTTCACCGGAGGCAGTATCGTTAGGGAAGGCTTCCTGTCTCTTGCACATTTCTTCACCGGAGGCAGAATCGTTAGGGAAGGCTTCCTGTCTCTTGCACTCTGAGGAGGTTTTGGCGTCGATGTCAGGTCGATAACTTGAGGTTTCTGTTCAAATTCTGAGAAATCTATGGTTTCGAATTTAGGAGCTCGAGAAAAATTTATTATTGTATTAGTTTGACGGTGTTTGAAGAAATCGGGATCATTTCGCTCAAAACTAACCGAGTTTTGAGCGAAATGATCGAAACAGTGATTCTGTTTCTTTTCAGCTTCATCAGCTGTGCTTAAGTAATCAGTGATTGGGACGGGGGAAGAAGGAGAAGAATTAGAATTAGAGTTATGATCATGATCATAGCTCGCCGAATCAGAGCCAAACAACGAGTCAGATTGGGATTGAGACTGGGAGCTGCAATTTGAAGCTCCCAAGTTGCTGTCCCCATCAATGACAAGCTCCGGTCCAAAAAACAACGCCGTCGGCGA
The DNA here is from genome assembly GCF_003713205.1 of Coffea eugenioides. Classification (NCBI taxonomy): domain Eukaryota; kingdom Viridiplantae; phylum Streptophyta; class Magnoliopsida; order Gentianales; family Rubiaceae; genus Coffea; species Coffea eugenioides. The sequence continues at coordinate 42,789,309 of NC_040042.1, read as the reverse complement.
CAATTCCCCAAACAGGTGCTCCTGAATCTGCCTCAGTGCTAGTACTTCATCTGGAGTTGCCATAGATAGATAGATAGTTCAGTTGAACAACAACTTTATTCTCAAACTTTTTTTCGCACTTTCTATTTTTTGGGTTTTATATTATAGAAGAAGGGGAAGAATAGAAGAAGGGAAGTGGAAACTTTTTCGGGATGGATAGAAGGAAGGGATGAGTAGAGGATTGAGTAGAATAAAGAAGTGGGAAGGGGTATTTATAGGAAGGGATTGGACTTCGTCGTTTTGTTGGGAAGGATACTGCTTGAGTTGAGAGGACAGAGGAGGAAGGCTGGAAGGATGGACCAGGAAGGTTTGGTCAACGATGGGAAGGTTCTTTGTGTTTCTGTAAACTGAGTCTTCCGCTCATGAATGAATCGTCAGATCCTTTTGCTGTTGAAAGTCAAAGGAAAATACACGGCTGGGATTTTCACCTGCGGTTCAAATTATTTCTTTGTCTGCTTATAGATGAAAAGTTTTACGAATATTCACAGGTTTTCTCACCGAGGATTTGCACCATTTGCTTCCGATTTGTAGAAGCAGAATCAGTATCCGAAAACAGTTTTCTATCAAATAAATTTTTAGGAAAAGCCTTTCTGCAAAACACATTTTTCAATCGCATTTTTATCTCATGTACATCGAAAAGATCGTTACAATTATTTTTATATAAAAATTTCAAAAAATAGCAACCCAAACGGGATCTAAAATCAAAATTTTGGTGCTTTCAATTTTCTTATGTTTTACCTCTAAAAAAGTTAACATTAAATTTTGGAAAAATAATTGAGAACAAAATATGATTTGAGAACAGGAAGTTTTTTTTTTTAAAAAAAAAAAAAAAGAAAGAAAGAAGAAGAACGCGCTTCCTCATTGGGCCAAGGTAAGACAAGATGAGTTGAAGAACGCGAGCGGTTTTTCTAAGTTAGGCCAGCCAAAATTACTTTGAACTTGTCGGATGGTCCGTTGGTCGGTCTCCGACAGTTGACAAGCTTATAAACATGGAGATACAATTTATAATTTGTATCCACCAGTTTTGTAATTTGATTAGAGTCCTCTATGTTAAATCTGGTGCTTTGGAAAAAAAAAACATTTCTTTTTTTTTTTCTAAAAGACATATCACTAATTTGAGAAAATAGAGAAGGGAAATCTTTAAATTGAGAAAATTCTGAGTTCACGTTCTTGTAAATGAGTTATAATCTATAAATTTCGGATACAGGTAATAATTAATCCAATAAGTTTATAGTGAATATAGAGGAAAAACCGCATGTGTTAAAAAAAAAAAAAACACTTTTTTCGTTAGCTTTGTGCACACTTGAGTGAATGTCTATAAACATCTTTATTCTTGATGTACATGCATGTATAGTTGTATACCAAGGATTAATCTAGAAAATTGGCAATTGGATCACTCCAAATATTCTCTCTCCTAAGAATAAGTGTGAGTGTGCAGAATTGTAGAATTTATAAGGATTAATGTTTTATATACTGACAGTATTATATATAAGCTATCATTGTTGAATGTATGACAACTAAGTTTAATTTGAATTTGAAATTCAAATTTTACATATATATCATATATCTAAGCGCAATAGTGTATACACTGGCAATATATATGAGATTAACTCAATCTATAATTAAAACGTTTTAATCAAAATAGAGGTGAAGTTACGTTTTAGTTGGGTTATGAAATATTCAAAATTTTGTCATGAAGGCACTTTTATTTTGTACTAGCAAATACCAAAAGTGTCACACCAAAGCATACTTATGCTTCGTCCAAGCAAATAATAGACTAACACCGGGTGGCCTAATAGTTTAATCAATTGACCGTACACTTTCTGTTTTTCCGTTGAGTTAAAACAACTTTGTCCACTTCTGTAGATTTTCTGCAGTTGCATTCGTACGTCTTTTATTCGATTGTCCGAACAGAAGATATATGTCAAGGAGAAAGATACAAGAAAGCGTGTGATTAGCCATTGAAAAATGTTAAGGGATTCAGAAATTGACTAGAATAATGCCAAAATGGGAAAATATATATATATTTTTGTAATTCTATAGCTGCATGGATATCTCCTAGCTTACAATACAAGTAACGACAATCTGCTTCTTTTGTTCGATTCTTGGGAAAGAAGAAAAGGGTTTTATGCATTTGACTGAGAAAAAGAAGAAAAGCTTTACGCGGCTAATTACTTTGTGGAAATCGAATGCTTGTGTTTGTCCAGGTGGTCACGAAAAAAAAAAGATATCCAAGAAAGAGTCAGTAATTTGAGAAAATACGTTGGTGTTCTACCCAAGGACAAACCTTATAGTAATGCTTTGTGGAGCTTGAAAGGATTTTGGATGTAGTTTGAGGTTTGCAGGGAACATTAATTTATTTGTTGGACAAGAATGAATTTTATTCGCTGCGTTAGAATTCAAAGCTAAATCTCTAATTCAAACTGATAAAGATTGTTTAGTTGTGCTCTTCCACTTGAATTAAATGGTTTACCAAGTCTGAATCCTGAATATTGCTTGGTGAAGATGAGATTACTTGGTGAAGCAATTAATTAAGTGAAACCAAACCATCTGGTCCATCTCATCGCGCTGCTCATAGCAGACAAAAGTTACGCAACCTATGATTTCGAGAGCAAGTTCTGACTCTGAAACCAAATCACCAAACCTTTTGTTAGCAAAAGAAATTAAAAAAAAAACGTAGCACTGTTTTTGAGGTACTTGCACTGTAACAATACGTAAAACTAGAATGGTAGAAAAATCAACTTATTATAACAATAAAAAAAGTTATTATGATCAACTCTAATTTATTGTCTACTAACTAATTAATTCCAAAGAGATTCATTGATACTCATATCTGAGTGATAATGTCCTAGACTTCATTTTAACTTGCTGAAGGAAGGCTTCAGTTTAATTAAGTCTGTGACCATGATCATCAAAGTGCATATGGATCTTATTGCATCATTGATGTGAGTACGTAAGAGAAATTAATTAACCTAGGCAGCTGGTTACATGCAAAATCCAGTCAAAATATGATATGATAATATGCTCAAAAATGCAACACAGTGGTGTGTGTGTATATATATATATATATATACTTACACAGTGCATTTACACAACCGTTAATTTTGCGTGTTTATCTCTTGATATATAATGCTAAAATGATTTACTTTGGCCCAACTTTGCAGGATTTATTCTCCTTGATTCCTCAGGGTTTAGAGTAGCAATATTGTAGCATTATAATAGTTTTATTCAAAACGGCAAAAGGGCTGAGCCAAAAACAGATTTGGATTCGAAAAAGAGTAAAACCATTCCACTGCTGCCGTGGGTTTTGTCTTAAACTCTTAATTGTCTGACTGGACAAATTCTGAACATTTCAGACCAATTAATGATTCATTCATCGAACAGGGCTTCACAAAGTTGACATGGTCCTCATTTGCAAAGGCTCTTAATTCTTAAGCCACTTGTGTCTCGTAAATGCAATTTTGAGATTGTGCCAAAGCTGTTTGCCCAAGTTCTACTAGGCTGAAATAGTCCAATTCTTGCGTAAGTTTATAAAAAGATTTCCCGATGGATTAATTGCATGTAATTAACTCCGAGTATTACAGCACAAATTACATGTTTTCTGGTACATTATGCAAATCAGTAGATCTCTAGCGTTTTTTAAGGTTTATATAACTGATATTAAGGGTTCCAAATTAGAGAAGTACTAAGAATTAAAGTTTTTACGTTTTCCCCCCGTTACCGTGCATAAATACGTCTCCATAATGTATTTATATGTGCAAATATTGGGTTTTTTTATGGTAAAAAGTTGTATATTTAATCTAAAATTTTATCCACAACGTCCTTTAAATACTTGATGTGTTAAAACAAGTGATGCTTTTTAGCTGCGAACCTAATTGTGCTCTAGGATAGCATGATAAGGGGCAAATGGTCTTTCTCATGGCATTCTCACGAACAAAAGAATTCTAAAATGGACTCCAAATTATATTCCATCTTGATTACAATATGCGGATTCTATTTGAAAGGAAAAATATTTTGTGATATTTATTGAAGAGTTAATTTTTTTTTTCTCCCTATAATTAACACACTAGCTAGTGGAAGCTTTGTTGGTATAAATGTTGTCCATGTTTGGTTTGATACTAGTTTAGTTAGAGTTCCAACTCAAAATCAACCACCAAAGGTAAGAGTTTTTTTGGAGATTAGTCAAAGTAATGGATTAAATTTAAAACTCTTAAAATCATTTGCAAAGCTATTTATTTAATCTATTTCTCACTTCCGTGTTAATCTTCATTGCAATTCCAACTTATGAATTCGTAAAATATAAAGCAGGATATTTTCCTTAAAAATGGAAAATGATTTGTTTGGAGATTTTTAATTATTTAGTTTTACTGTTTATATGACCATTCACAAGATTATCACCATTTAATTCCATAAATATCCATTTTTCTTCAATAGTAAGACAACGGGGTCAAATCCTTTAATTAGCATTAAAACTTGAAAACATCTAAAAGGAAATTTTTGAAAACCAGCTTTTTTCAAATACGGAAATGTCATGGACCAGACTTATTTTTTATGATATTTTGAGACTAGTTTAATATAATGCCTGAACTTTGAGGATCAAAAACCAAGAGGCGGAGAATTTTTTATGAGAAACTTTCTCAGTCAACTTAGAATGGATAGAATGGAGAAGACTCTCTATTACATGCGAGGAGGATAGGTAAATACAGCCTGAAAACGACGAAATCCGACGAACAAAAAAGTTTTATTCTTTGGTTTCTTCGTGCAAGAAACATAAACAAAATATTGTCTTCAGCTGCTCTCTCTATGTTTTTTTAATCCAAGTACGACAGAAGGGTTCAAACAAAATTTTAGATATTTCTGTTATTAGTCCCTTTCTCAGAATCTCGTTTCTACTTCCTTAATCAAATATTTGGAAGATATAAATGGCTGTGCTTTGCCTAATCAACTAATTCCTCCGCGCGCCTTTCAATTTTTAACCATACCAAAACTTATGTATTAAAAAAAATTATATACGCACGGAACTTGCCTTCCAAGACCTTGTCGGTAAACTTAATCAAAGACTAATAAATACACTTGACTTATGTATTAAGTAAATTAATTGGTGACTGCAGGATAAGCGTCTTCGGTCTTTGTCCTCTTATATATTTTAGCAACAAAATATATACATATTCCAAAACTTATAATATATATATATATTTTTTTCATTTTTAAAGAGAATTAACAGTGGTTCTTCACTTATATCCTTCGATGACTCGAACTCGTGATTTGTCGATTACAGATAACCTGTCGGTTCTTGCGATGACATGTTCTTCATCAACTAATGCATATTGTGCATCCATCGGCTAAATACAGACGTTAAATTAAGTCTTGATTATATTAAAGCATGATAAAAAGGAATCGAATAACCGAAAAATGAATCAAAAAACAGAATAAGAATCGCACCTACTGATATGGAATAACAAGCTTCATATTTTTTAAGCCTTTTGTCGGGATAAAGAGGTGCATGCACCAAAAAACCCGCAGCCTGCATCAACTAAAAGTAAAAACAAACAAATTTAATTACAAAAATGGACTCCGGCAGCCAAAATATTGAGTTGATCCATCCGTCGACTCGAGGATTTGTTTATTTTGGTCTTCCATACGTTTATCGCCAGCGACGAACATATCATGTGTATCATATTGAGAGGTTAATGGGCACAAGGATCGCCATGCATGGACAACTATTTTTACTTCTGAACAATGTATAATTTTCTCAACCTAAGTACACACTTCCAATGTATGAATATTATACACTTTTTATCAATTTAAATGTACAGAAAACTATTATCAAAATGATCTCAAAACTATTATCTACTCCCCTATTATCTGGGCAAAGCTATATTTTTTGGCTAATAAAAGATTTAGATGGATCCAATTCTAACCAACATCACTGAACAATAGGTCATCTGCAGGGTACTTAGAGATGGTACATGGTAAGATGCTAAATTCTTTGTATGCTCTCCCTTTTCATTACTTACGCTGGAATTTTTTTTTTTTTGGGTGATTACTTACGCTGGAAGGCTTTGTCTGTGTAGACAAGAAAAAGATATATTCAAACTTTCCCAGTTGAGCAAAATCGGTGAATGGTAAAATCGTATTCAGCACAGCTGAATTTTGCTAGTATATAAATCTCATTAGAGTTTCTACCAGAAAAATAAAATCTCTTTAAAGTTTACAAATAAGACCGGGTTTTCTCAATGACAAACTAAGGCTAGGTTAATTAATAGAGCAGTGATACAGTATAGTACACGACAAGTAACTACCTATTGACTCAGCCCTTTAGTTATAGTATGATGATACAAATTGGATAACCCCAACTATAATAGGATTTATTTGCAAAAACAATTATTTGAATGTATCGCAAACGTATTTTTCAACATACTTTTTTATATTTTGAATCTTTTTTTTATCTCACATACATTATATCTTAAAAGTGCTACAGTAATTATTATAAATAATATTTCAAATAATCTCCTATCCAAACACATCCGTTGTAATTTTGTTGGATCTTGATTTTGATCAAATCATTTCGCTTTTAGCAATGAACCATATATAGCTTGAGCATCTCCACTGATAAAGAGTTGCAAATGGGTGATTCGGCAGGTTTATCGAGTCATAATTAGATGGTGGATATAATTAGATTAACCTAATTTAATAAATGGGTTAAAATGGACAGGTCAATAAATAAGTATTGTCTTGTATCTTATTGTGATAATAAAAATTATACACATATCAATTAGTAAATAAATCTTTTTATTCAAATAATAAAAAAAAAGACAAAAACTAATGAAGATAATACATATATAGCACAAAATGATGATCATGATGAGTTTTAAATGATGTCATATATATTACAGGAGTTAAAAAAAATAGTTTAGTTATTACTATGAAAAGTCAATTAACACAAGATTTGAAGATTTTGCTCATTTATTAGTTTGGAGGGATCAACTTAATTGAGTTAGTACTCACGGTTATAACTCTTAATAGTTTAGTAAAAGCTGGGATTTTTCAACATTATGAGCGATCAGCAGTGGACAAAACCTACCATCATCGAGGACAATATGAGAGGAAATGAATGTTTGTTTTGCAAGATCCAAATTAATAATGTTTATGAGGTTATTCGTTTGTAAATATCATATGTTAATCCCTTTTTGTTGTTTGTTAAGTATTACACCTTTAAATTAAGCTCATATTGAACGTAATATGAAAATGCAAAGCTATCTGACAAAGAATGCCATGAGGTTAATTTTGTAGATCACACTCGTTTCAATTATATTTCATGACCTGCCATGAGGTTAATTATGAATTTATGATCACAAAAACTTGTAGGTATAAATTAATTAACCTCTTCTGTTAACTGTACAGGATATATAGTTCAGACATACATTATAATGGGAAATTAATATTTATACAAGGGATCCGATCCCTATATACGATTCTTTAATCTCAAGAAAATTCAAGGAATCTATTGAGTCCATTCTACTCACCTATTGACTCATGAAGTGAACTGTTTAGTTTAATTTGCACCAAAACTAATAAATGTCTGACATTTTCTTCTGATTAAAAAAGTCTTGTAGAGTTAATTAGACCCGTATATTTCAAGCAAGACCTGCCTTAGGATAACTTATTATCTATTTTTGGACTTCATCCTATTCAATTTGTAACCACGGTATTTTACTTATGAAGATGGAAGTAGTCAATATATACTGTTGCATCAAGCTGAAAATCACAGTAATTTCCAGTCTCTCTCTCACTCACACACATGCACGCGCACATATACATACATACAGATATATATATATATTTATCACATACTTAGACGTGTTTGTGCTTTTGACCCTAACCTGTCATGTTCAAGATGATCTCATCAGAGGTATAATGATCTCAAAATGTGGACTTAAAGGAATGAGAAGAAGTAATCATAGGAGTGCCGAAGTCTGAGCCTTTTACTTCAACTATCGAATCGAGCCATGTGCCTCTTCAAGTCATGCAAGCCGCCAGTCAAAACCAACCATATCTCTACTCCGTCAAACTTAACTACAATCACGGATTGAGTTGAATCGGTTTTCCTTCCTTCCTTTTTCTGTTTTTCTTCTATTTCTTACCTTCTCTCAAATGCTTTAAAGATTTCTTTTTTTATTATTAATAAAGGATTGAAATTTTGTAGTAATAGGTATCATGATGTGTAGATTTTTCTTATGCCCTTAATTTAGACATGCATGCATGCATTGTTTTTCTTTAGATCTTGTTAATCAGTAGTACGTATTAAGAAAATTATGAAACCCTCTACGTCTTGAACCATTACATGCTTATAGAATAAGCTTGCTAGCTAAATGAAACTACATTTTTTAGCATGAAAAAGAAAGAAGTTTATCACTATTTTGCAATGAATCTTAGGTATATGAATTTCTTCATGCCTGAGTATGAACAGTCAATTAACTCGTTCTTTTTCCATTTGAGACTTTGAAACCATGCCACATTAAGGCTGTCTTCTCCTCACGAAGAGTGTTTTTACAATCCAATACTTCACCAATTGAGTATTGGAAGTCTTTAAGGGCATATGAATCTATTTCCTTTTCTTCTAATGTCATTTACATCTCTCAGAAAAGGAGAAGTGTCTTTTAACTTAGTTATATGCAAGGATATATATCCAGTGGAGGATACGTATGTTGATCCAGTCAACATTATGGTCCCAACATATACATAAATTCTTACTTTTATTTTTTCCTCTCAAGTCTGTCCCTTTCTCCTTTTCCTCTCGTACAGTTTAGAGTCTCCTTTAAACCCAAAAAATGATTAACTTTTTTTTAAAAAAAAAAAAAAAACTACTATTTGTCATAATTTTTTTGGACTGAAAATTTAAGAAAAACTACTATTAGTCATCTTTATTTACTATTTTAACTTGATCTTCTTTAGTTTACTTTTCTTATCTTTTCACGGTACTAAACGTATTCGAGGAGAGTTAAAATCAATTATTCGACCCATTAATTAAGGACATTATGTTTGACTTGAAGATAATTATTTTGTTTTATCTTTTTCAATCCTTTGTGTTCAAGCTCCCCTTCCTCTAAAAAATACTACTAACTAGTGAAGAAATGTGATTGAAGGCATACGTAAAATTAAAGAGACCGTTGACATTTTTTTTTTTTGGATCAATTTCATTAATTATTCAGCATTTGGTTCATTATAGACTATTTCCAGCATAAACCGGTTGACTTAATAAATGAGAAATATATTGACTATGAAGTCTATAATGTTTGCTACAAAATCTTAAAGTACTAAACCCAATCCAAACTTACCACTGATAATAGCTTTTAAAAGGTCTAACACACGAGAGGTATTTGAAGTAAAAAGTAAGCAAGGGAGAGTGTAGAGTGAGTGAATGCATGTCAGCACTGAGCATTTTGAAGAAAGATTGAATCATCAAATCACTAAGACTTTGGCTAGGTTTGGTTGAATGTAAAATATTTGATGCGAAAACTACTTTTTTTTTTATGTATAAATAAACTAGCTCTATTAATAATTTTCCAGTATTGACTGGGGATGATTTCTTAAAAGTATGAACGATTTATGTGACCTCCAAGAAGTTTTAGAGAGTATCATGTCCTCCTAATAGTTTCAATTAAGGTTCATCTCGTCCTAGTCTCAAGTCAAAAAAGATTTTCCCGAAAAATGGAGTACTTAGGCTTAAATTCATCAACTATTACAAATTCATCACGAAAACATTATTCACAAAAAAAAATTTTAATTATATTGTAAGCACGTCTTTCCATTACCTTTTTTTATTTTATCTGTATTACATCACAAAAAGTGCTACAGTTAACTTTTTTTCCAAAAAAAAAAAAAAAATCTTCTATCCGAACAAACTCAATTTCCAGAGCATCATGAAGAAACAAAAGACAGAAAATGAATTTGAGCTAAAAGTCATGCAGACAATTCTTTTGTTAGCTGAGTAGCACCCAAACAACTCATAATTCGACGTTCACTGAAAACGTGAAAATAATGCCCAAATCAAAGTCAAATTCAAACTTGTGACATTTCACTACTATTAGCAAGCATTTGTATTGGAGGGACAAATTTCGTAGTAACCCCTTTCCATATGAGGTTATTGAAAAGAAATGGTGAATTCTTTTAATGTTTCAAGTGATCAAGCAAAAGTAATATGTCAACTCCATCGGACAAAGGGTCCCTTTCAAATAAGTATTTACACAACAAAACCTCTATATATGATGCGATTAATAGCTGATGGGCTTCTAATTAGTTGTGTGTTTCCAAGCTAGGGGAGGACTTAATCTCATTTGTGGGCTGAAACTGTAAGAAGGATCCAATTATTAAAACAATAAGCTTGTCAAAAGCAAAATTTCTCTTTGGGGTTCTCCCGTACTCCCATTCAATTTTCATGACTTGGTCTGAGGACCATAGATGTTCAAACCATACTAGTGTACCATTTAGACAGCAAAACTGATAAATCAACTCAAAAATACGTCGAAGCCTGTTTGGCTCATGACTTTAATGCAAACCTTTGTTCAAAATCTTCATTAGACATATTTTATGGGAGATCGACATGTATATACTTTAAATATTCAAACTTGTGTTACAAAAAATTGGAAAAAAGAAAAACAAAAATAGGCTTTGGTTAAATATATTGATACGATAAATTCTTTAACTGAGCGTGTTTGAATAGGAGAATATATTAAAAAATTAGAACAAAATTGTTGTACTTTTTTAATATAATATACGTGAAACAAAAAAAGATAATTAAGAAGTTAAAAAAATTGATAGGAAAAGATGTTTACGATATAAGAAAAAAAATTACCTAAACAAATCTAGTCTAGATCTTGTCCATTTGTAAGATTTTGCGTGATAGTCCTGAACTGTCGATTGGGGGGGGGGGGGTTGGGTCCTAAATACTAGGCCCTATGAGTTACAAATCCAATTTAATAATGGGCCTAAACTGCAAATAATCTCTGAATGATACTGTCTACAACCTGTAGACCCTGTTTGGTACTTGAGTTTTTTGTCAAGTTTGTCTGCTATAAGTTTTTCAAAAACTTTAGCTACAGTACCTTCAAAAAACTTCTCAAAATTTTTAAACTATACGCTTCAAAATATTCAAAAATTTACACACTTCAAAAAAAATTTTAAAAACTTTTATAGTAAGTTGAAGTAAAGTTTTAGACAAACACCCAAAAAACTTACTTGCTAAACGGGGCTGTATTTTTGTACGAGTACTTTTTATATTTTTCTGCCCAATTCGGCTATTTCTTACCCATAGGCCTAAGGCCCAAAACTGGTTTTCTGAGTAGAGTTAGGCTTGTCAACAGTTCGGGTCAAGACTCGGACCTGGCTTGGATCCACTAATTTTTTTGAGTATGCGTACAACTATAATTTTCTATACTCTACCCAAACCCGAACCCGTTTTTCCTAATAAAAAAAGGGTCGAACACGGAATATTGCATTCCGACCCGTACTCGACTCAAACCCGTTTAAATAGATATATAAACAAAGATAATTAAGAAATTAAAAAGTGATTAAAAAACATGTTTACGATATAAGCAAAAAAATTATCTTTTTTAAAAAATATATATATATCTAAACAAACCCAGTCTGGGTTTTGGTCATTTGTAAGATATTGCTTGATAGTCCCGAACTGCCGATCCCAGGGACTTTTAATTAGCCCATTTTAAGTTGGGCCCTAAAAATAGTCCCTATGATTTTCAAATCGAAATTAAAAATGGGCCTATGCGGCAAAAACTCTGAATGAGTCTGTCTACAACCTGCATATTTGGATGGGTACTTTTTATATTTTGCTGCCCAATTCTGCTATTCCTATTCCTTTCCCATAGGCCATGGAGGAGAGCCTGAGGCCCAGAAGTAGTTTTCAGAGCAGAAGCACAAATGAATTGCAAGTTCCTTTTGAATATTCGTTATTTTTTTTTAATCTCTGGATCAGCTGTTACTTCATTTATTTTAATCAAATACAATAATAAGAATGAGTACATATGTAATAATTTTTGGGTTTTTTTAGACAAAAATTTAACTGTAAAAACTTAGGTACAATTAATAGTTTCTTGAAGCAATTGAGGCACATGGGAGATTGTGCATAACTTTCTTTAAATTTATAGTTGGAAATTTTCTTTGGTCAATGGGGGCGCATGGTAGATTGTGCATAACTTTCTTTTGAAATTTACACTACTGTTATAGTTGGAATTTTGCTTGGTCAATGCAGAACTACTTTTTAACTAGTGGGAACAATTTGACAGTTAATTTGAAATGATAGTAGAAAGTTTCTAAAAGGGAATTTTCAAAAACTCTAAGGAAAACTTGATGGATAGTGAAGTATTCCAAAGATGAAGGTTGCAATCTGATTGGACAGAATTTCTAGTGTCACATGAAACAAACCCTAGTCGTGTACAGTTAGGACAAACAAGATGTGAAGCAGAAAATAGAAATAGTAAACTGTTTATCCTCTACATTTTGATGCAATAAGTAGGCCACTCTGGATATTAGGTTTCAGCCTATTCTGATTTATGGGACATTGAAGATGGCCTTGTCAAAATCAAAATGAAAAATGGTGTAAGAATTACTTATCAACTTACTTTAGTCAGTAAGGGAGTGTTAAACTTTCTTGAATCCGGCCATTCTATAATCAACCATATTTCTTCCAATTTTTTTCACACCTTGTATCCGAGGATGTAATGCTCAAATCAATTTAATAATGTCCATCTCTCTCTCTCTCTCTCAAAAAAAAAAAAAAATGGAACCACAACTCTTGTAGTCCTACCACCCCACCCTCCAAAGACAATTACCGGTGCCATATTCCAGCAATTAATAAATTTATATGCAAAAAAAACAAAAAATGGAATCACTTTCTTTTTTTTTTTTAACGAAAAAATTTAAATAATTTCAACTCTGATCACCATCAAAGTTAGGATATGTCTAAGACTCTAAGTCACTTACAATGAATCACTACTTTCTTTGGTAGAAATGGTATTTGGGAGCGGCTGCGGTCTTTTCTTTAGATTTCAAATGCTCTTTCCCATGTCCATGTTTGAAATTCTAAAAGACTGCGGGAATTTATTTAGTCATTTACCCAAAAAAAAAAAAGAAGAAGAAGAAGAAGAAGAAGAAGGAAAGAAAGAAAGGCAGCGGGAATATTATTATAATATAGTTGCCAGCTCTGGCCATGGGTTTGAGAATGACATAGCTCTCGCGTCAGGGTATGAGTAAAATGACTAGCAAAGAATAATATAGATGTTAATGTGGGTCTGCAACTCAAAACTCGAGCTTTCCACACAAACACAGGTATGCTTCTTATTAGGGTTAATTATAGATTGTCCCCATAATTATGTATCATGGCAAATTACTCTCAAGTATTCGTGAAACCTATAAATTGCCGCCTGTATTAAAAGCCAAATGTATGGGCAGCGAAAAGACAATAATGCCTTTATTAAGAAAATTTGTCTCATGACCATTTTTCAAATTCCAATTCTTCTTCTTCTTCTTCTTTTCTTTACCGTTAAATAAAAATTGCTATTTTCTTACTAAAATATAAGTCACCTTAAGAAATTAAATATATATATGAATTTTTAGTATTTTCTAGTTATATTTACAATTTCATAGTATGCATTAATTATTAACTAAATATTATCATGCATTAGTTGTTAATAAAACATGCAAGCAACTAAACATATACTCTTTAATTTTCTCATAACAAAACAATAACGTATGTTCAAGTCGAAAATGAAATTATTAATAAAGATAAAGAAGAAAAGAAGAAGCAAAAACAAAGAAAAGTAAAAGTAAAATATATACATTGAACAAGTAATTCTTATTAATGATACGAGAGGAGAGATGTGTTGGGTAATACGAGAAGAAGAAGTGTAAATGAAAGATTTCAAATTCAAAACCTTCTGTTTACATTAAAAAAAATACTCATAATAAGAAATTGTTGATGCTACTACTAACAGTCTAATACGCAAGTCATGCGGTAATGTGCCTAGAAACCAGTGCTTCTCTTAAAATATCAGCTTTGATGAACAACGAAGCAGCAAAATCAAATTAGTCCTCAACTTTAAAACAAGACCAAGCCATGACTTTCTTTCCATAACATTAGTCTATTCGCGTTCCCATTTGCTGTTGATAGTGACGATTTACTTACGATTTTTAGCAGCAACTTCTTGTTTATTAATCAACTGCTCAAAAATACGATGAAAAAGTGAAGTCGCAATCAATGACCAAAGCAGAAGCACAAAACTACTGGTAATCAAAATTATATACAGCCACCTTATCTTTTTGGAATACTTCAATAGCAACTGGCTTAATAGAATAAGAATTTCTGTAATGACCTTCTGGGAAAGAACCGTAGTCTGAAGCTGCCTCGCAACATCCAATTTGATCACGTTGAAGAGTTTTTTAAACTCAATTCAACAGAGAAATGCTGCTCCTTTTTTTTTCAACCATTTTTGTTATCTAAGTTGTCTTGTTTCTGGTCGTAGTTCGTATGATTCATGCACTCTTCTGTCGTCAAAGTAATATGAGCATATCCACATACTTTGGTACGCACGTGTAGTTGCTTTGGCACCTAGTGATAATGCTAAAAATAGACAACAGCAAAGAAGAAATGTCCCAAGTTCCGGCTTCCAAATCCGTCGCAATTGAATCAATAAATTGGCCTGCTGAATGTTCAAAGTTTCTCTAGTTTATTACTATTATACGCCAATATTCAAGTGGTAGGAAATGGGCATAAGTTGTTCGCTAAAGTGCTTAATTAGATCCACTTGCATGGAGAAAATAATGCAGTATCAGCCAATACTTCTTAGGATCAAGAGTATCTGCAGGTGGTTTATACTATCTTGTTCATACCTATTAATGTGAATTTAGTCCTCTATAGTGAAAAAGCTGGCCACCCTAATGTCGACAGTACAAGAGTTGTAGGTGATTCTTTTTTTTTCTTTTTTTGTATTTTAGAAAAGTATGTAACTTGAATAAATGGGGCAACCACACAAAATGGATTTTGAATATGAATTTTGTAATTGATGTTCCAAATGTAATTATTGACAACTATGTTTGTATCATTTTTCTACTCCTTTTCTTCAGTTGCAAAGGATCCTCTGTTACCAACAGGGGTTGGTCCGAGTGGTAAGCGGCTCGGATTCGCTTAAGCAGGTCTTGTGTTCGAGTTCTAGTGTATGCAGACACCCCTGTTGGGAGACTCTCCCATCATAACCAGGTGCGCGACGCGGGTCGGGTCGGGATTAGTCGGGGCAAAAGCTTCAGATACGGGGCGGGCAACCAAAAAAAAAAAAGGGATCCTCTGTTTTATTTTTTATCTCACTTTCTGTCCCTTCTTTCATTATGTTATCATTTTTTTCTTTACAAACTTCCTATGTTAATTATTTTTTGTTTCTTTAAATTTCAGTAACTAATAACAGTGTAAAAAAGTAAATATAATAGACTAAAAAAATAGAGAAGAATGGAATTTTTATGAACTTTTTGTTGTATTTTTTTTTTCGGTATTAGATAGTGTCATTTTACCCTGTTGTACTTTGACTTTACCTTGTTATTGGTTATTCAAACTTAAGAAGAGAAAAAAGAATTAAAATAGGATGTTTACGAAGAAAGTTAACAATTGAATGAAATATGGGACAAAAAGTGGGATAGAAGATCTTTTGGAGTCTTGAGATGCTATCACAAATTACATCCATATCAAGGGAGATTATGATTATATGTTACTGATAATAGAAAGGTAAGGCTAGAAGAGAATTCACTATGTTCCAATTGAAAAAGTTTTTTTTTTTTTTGGTAATTAACTTCTTACTATTTGACGACACTAGTTTGTGAAAAAAATTCTATTGCAGTCCAGCCTAAAACACAAATAGGGGACAAAATAGTAGTCATACATACATAGAGCTGCTACTGTTTTCCTCTTTCTTTTTCTCTATTCGGTGTGAAAAAGAATACATTAGATTTTTCAATCCAATTTAACTCTGCTTGATGTGATTGACGGACCCCTAAAATTTTTAATTATGATACACTTTCAATTGTTGATAATACAAAGTTCAGACTAGGGCAAGAAAATAATAAAAAAAAGGGGTTCAAATTTACTAAAGAAAAAGACATTAATCTGTTTAATAAGTGGGAAAAGTTTTTCAATCTCCTGTTCCAATCATATGTAGAAGCAGCAAAGATTATGAGGATAAGGTGTGGCTGGCTTTTAATAAAGAGATTTTTGCCCTTAATGGGAGACAAGAGTACATAAAAACAGAAGTTGGTCTACCACTATTTTTCCAACAGTGAGCGGTGCTCCAATGGACAAATAGTGAAAAAGGCGTACAAAACGTCTCAATCAGATTTAGCTAGCCATTTCCATTTGTCCTTGGAGAAGAAAATACAAACCAATAAGGATTCAGAAGTTTCGGATCAAATGATAGGGGATGCATACTAGCATGTAAGTTGATAACTTTATTCAACGGAGACAAAAGGGTTTGGAAAAGTATACGGGTGGAGAACAGCAACGACTCAGCCAAATGGGGTATTGATTTGGCCGATTACTGTATATTACGACATTGACTTCTCATGCTTGCTTAAGCGGCATGAAAGGAAGCTGGATTAACCTGAAACTCGCCTGTCTGCAGCTTGCATTGCACTTAGTTGATGGATCATAAACCAAAGAGAACAGTATGCGTGAGATTGAGTTCCACAAGAAATTTGTATAAACAAATGCTACAAATCCAATGTCTGTTTCGACAGAAACTACCGGCCGACGTGATATCATTTAGAGTAAATATGGCGAGAAAGATTACTCAACTATTTAAAATTGCATCTTTTTTGCTCATTTTGTTAAGATAGCTAAAAAGCGACTATATGACCAAATATGGTTAGGTTTTCAACGGTGAAAATATCTAACAAATTTTGACGTCCATTGAAAAAGATTAAGAACCTTCTTAATTTTTAAACCTTATCAATTCTTCCTAGATTGTGATTGTAATCTTTAACGGTAGTTTGGAATTTTTGGGCAAAATCCGGAAAGAATTAGTGAAGTTTAGAAAATCAAAAGGACCTTAATCTTTTTTCTAATGCGCGTCAAAAATTGCGAGATATTTTTACCCTTAAAAGCCTAAGGGTACCACTTGTGTGGATGCATTTCTGGCTATCTTAACATTAGAATTTATCGAAATGGATATTTAAAAAAAAAACACTTTTATGAATTCCATGACCCATTTTTTCTAAAAAAAAAAAAAAAAGAGGTTTGATGACCAAAAAAAAATGCAATCTTAAATACTACAGTTTTTTTTTTTTTTTGTCATTTGCTCTATATGCTATTATAGCATAGCCCTATTTGGAATATAGATTTATACAAACTAATCTTATTCAATTCAACAGAGAGACCTTGGAGTTTTACATTTTTCAATTCTTTATTCCTAACTTATTGACCTTTTTTTTTTGCTTTTTCACATAACCAAAAATTTTGTTACCAGTCAACGGACAAATAGTGCTGAACAAATATTAGAGTGAAAGTGCTTTACAAAATTTTTATACAGACAACCAATAGGCGGAGGCAAAAAGTCTCCAACAAATTACTTGACCTAATAAATTTATATAGATAACCAAAAAAAAAAAAAAAAGAATGAATATACAAGCTAAAGTATATCATTATGTTCGTTAAATTAGTGTAGTACACCCCTGAAAGGATGAATGTATAGCACTAATACAGGCCATGAATGATATGGTACTTTTCATGATAGGCTATAAACTATAATGTAAGTAACATATTAAGAGAATAGATGCTGTGCACTAATTGAACCATTAAGTGCATTTTTCTCTAGATAATTGTAGAGTTCAAATAAAAGGACTGAATCAAATATATTATCTACTTTTAGCTTTGAAAGCAATCAAAGACATTTCTGTAAATGTCTTGTCAATTAAAGGACAAAAGAAAAAGGGTTTCCACTTTCCCACAACCCTAAGCAAGAAAAGATTACATGAATGAAAATTCACTAATTAACTATTTGACAATAACATATACAGCCAACCCTATCAAACAAAGATCATTATTATTATAAAAAAAAAAAAAAAACATAGATCATTATTGGCGATATCTGCCTGCCAGACTCTTTCCAAGTGGAGACAAAAGTCGTTGCTTAGATAAGACTTCTTGGCGTCAAATTTTATCCTCAACTTCTCTTCTGTAGGACTTCATCAAAATCAATGATCAAATTTTGCACATGGTGGTAAGCCTTTTTTACTCAACTTGCTCACACAGGACTTTCCGAGAAACTCAATCCCATGCTTTAAAAAGTCCAAGAAAACCCAAACCCAAATTTGAATAGTATAGCAAGCATTGAACCCGAATAATTAAATGGTGATAGATTTTATCCAAGTTCATGTACTTCAACCTCTTTATAAACCCTTCATATCTTCACCCCACAAAATTCGTCCTCCTCCTGTTCTCTTCCCATAATAAGCTGCTCAACAATCTTTGAAACAAAAAAAAAAAAAAAACCGACGTCTAAAACTACTACAAGCCTTTTTCCTAGCTAGTACGTGAAAAATGACATATGGAAATGGTGATCTTCAGGCAGACTTAGCTCTGCTTGAATCAATAAGGCAGCACTTGCTAGAAGAGTCCCAAGCTGCTGCTCCGGCATTGTGGTTTAACAATTCCCTGCCAGTATCTTATAGCGGAAGCAACCCTTCTGAGACCAGCTTCTTTCCTTCCTTCCCTGACGTCAACCCAGATGGATTCCAATTATACCAGAATTATGATTATGACAACATGGGTCTTTACCCTATGGTTCATGACGCGGTTAATAATCGGCGAGAACCATTGCTGTCCACCACCACGACCATGGCTACGACCATGACCACCACTACTGCTACTGGCGCAGTTAAGGTGGAGCATGAAGAAAGGATTGAGGTGTCACAAATGTCTAACGCTGCAACGGCACAGCCCGAGGCAAGGGTGGTGCCGCCTAAAGGGAAGCATTATAGGGGCGTGAGGAGACGGCCGTGGGGGAAGTTCGCAGCGGAGATAAGGGACCCCGCAAAAAACGGGGCCCGCGTGTGGCTGGGGACATTTGAGACCGCGGAGGATGCGGCAATAGCTTATGATCGGGCGGCGTATCGCATGCGCGGGGCACGTGCATTGTTGAATTTCCCACTGAGGATAAATTCAGGTGAGCCAGACCCGGTTAGAATTACGTCTAAGAGGTCATCTGTGTCGCCAGACCATTCGTCATCGTCGGCATCGGAAAATGGGACTCCCAAGAGGAAGAAGAAGGCGGCTGCGCAAGTGGTGGAGCCGCCAGCGGTGCAGAGGGGTTGGGAAGAGCTATATGTGGGCTCAAATTCAAATGGTGAACGAATATTCGGGACTGGCACTCAATTTGGATCCACATTATTGTAGCATACAAATACACTAATTTTTTTAATTGGCGAAAAATCAGAGCTCTATCTGTTCTATTTTTCCTTAATTTTTTTGGTTAATTTGGAGGGGGTAATAAATGGAATGCAAAAGGGGGCAATATCAGAACTGTAGGAGCTGTAATCATGTAAATAGTACATGATTTATTTGTATTTATTTTAGACAAAATTCTTTGTTAAATGGCCAATGGACTTAGCTAAAAAAAAGAAAAAGAATATAATTATTTTCAAGACGTTAAGTTTAAGTTAATGGTGCATTTATTGTTGTTTGAATTAATCTTATATACACTGATTATTGACGTTACATTTAAGTTAATGGTGCATTTATTGTTGTATCTACTTCTTGATTGGTAATCTTGTAATGGTTAACTTTACTTGAAGATTGGACATTAATAATTATTTGAATTAACGGTTTTGGATTTATTTATGATCATTGTAACGAATGTTATGATTTTCACCCCAGTATGAATGTCTTATCCCCAACTATCCAAATTGGTCATCTAGGAAACTCCTTTATACTGATTAGAAGCTACTTGTCAATATGTAAAATGAAATTTAGAATGAAAAAATTGATTTGTAGAAAATGAGTGGGATATTAAAATTTATCCTGTAAAGTTAATAGTGAAATGACACTTAATTTGGGATGATAAAATTGCAACTCTTAATTCTGCGCATAAAGAATCCAGGGAAGTCATATCAATTAAACCTGTTTCTTGGCGGAGGGAATACTACAAGTATATATGCTACTGAATTTGCCAAAAGTACCTACCCATATACATGAATTTGAGTACCGTTTGAAAAATGTATAGATTCTTGCTTTGGCGTGCAATCCTCATCATCATCCCTATATTCTTATATTCTGATATAACAATAATGTAAACTTCATATTGATTTTTTTTTTTTTTTTTTTTTTTTTTTTTTGTCGACGGAGTGGGTGTCCGGGTCAAGTCCTTAAAGGCGGCCCGACTAATCCCACTTCGGCCCGGTCCAGCGCCCCAACTTAGACCTAGCACGTTAAACGCACGGAGAAGCCGATGTTGCTGCGGAGGTTCGACCCCAGGACCTGACGGTCCCGAGGAAGAGGCGCCAACCACCAGCCCATTCACGTGGGGGCGTAAACTTCATATTGATGAGCTCTAAAAAAACTGCTTATTTGCAACTTTTGAGCAAGTTGTGGCTTTAAACATTCATTTTCGAGTTTCAAAAAAAAAAATAATAACATAACAAAGAGGCGGCAATTATAAGCAATGTCCTTCTGGAAGATTGACTCGTAAATGTTCTAGTAATCTATAAAATGTTGATAAGCTGAAACCCTAGATTTGCTGGCTAATTCAAGGTAACTAAAGCAGCAACCTGTTAAGAATTCGTTCATTTTTGTGTATCAGAACATGTTTGCATATTCAATTTCTTGGAGAAACAAATCAAAACCAATGAGTGCATTGATTCAAGATCTAGAAACCTACCCATGGAAGAGCTATCAAACTTTGCTTCAATTAATGACGCTTTCATTTGAAAAAAGAACTGTTCAGCTGCATGTGGGTATTACTCGAACGTGATTATTGGTTATGTACTGCAATCGTTATTATTACATTTACAAAAAAAATTTTGTTCATTTTTGTACACATGATTCTACATTCCACAAAATTTTTTCAACAATTTTGAGGAAGTCATATATTGGATGGCTCCCAAATCATGGACAACAAAAAACTTTTGTGCTAATTGTTGCATTCAAACACCTTCCTTTTGCTTTTTTTTTTTATTCGGTGCCAACATTTTTCTTTATACACTGATAATATATACACCATCACTATTGGATACATGATAACTCATCTGAATTTAAATTTAAAATTTAAATTTTGCTCATTTATGATACATTCAATTATGATAGTGTATACACTATCATTATATATAAAATTTACTCTTTTTTTATATATAAGGAAAAAAAAAATTTCACAACCTTGCTTTATATACAACATATTGAGGTGCCATAGGAACATTCCAAACAAAGAATAGTCCAATGATTATTTTTAACTTGATCCTTACCAAAATCAAACTTTGCCCCGTAAACATTTGTCTTAGAATACATCCTAGTCCTTGCATTCTTCCTCTTATATAATCTAAGTTTTGCCTCCAAATCCTTTAATTGTGGGTTCATTGATACGGTTGATATGGTAGCCATGCATGGTTATTGAGAGGGATGTGGATTAGGGACAGAACTACATACGTCATATATGTCCTGATGAACTGCCCTCGTCAAAATGCAGACCAATTTTTCGAAAAATTTTTGCAGCAAGAACGAGATTTCTCCTTGCTATTTCCAATTTGACTCGCAGCAGCTTCTGAGGACCACATATGCCCATAATGCAAAGTTAAGAATGATAAACTAATGGGGCCCTGATTGGAGTTAATTGTGAAGCCGTTTAGAATCCCTAGTCTTCGACTGCTCGTGACACACATGGGGCCGTGGTGCTAGCTACAGACAATTGTACGGTCTCTCAATATTTTGTCAACTTTGAAATTATTTTTTGAATTTGAATGTTGACCGAATATGTGTTGTTGATATTTCAACCCAATTATATATAGTTACTAGTAAATACAGCTCTAATATCGATGCATCAGAATTCAGAGCCTGCACCTTAGCTCCTGCAGGTTTTCAGTCAAAAAGTGCAACTAGAATCATTCCGTTTGCTGACCTTCTTATTGTTTTCAAATATTCCTTTTTGCATCTATGTATTTAGTTTGGTTAGCTGGAGGTGCAAATAAATATTCAAGGCTCATAATTTACCCCCCGGAAGTAAAACGGGTGGCAAAAAGAAGCTAGCTAAAATTGAGAAATACGAGTTACTCGAACCAAGAGAGAAAAAAAAAAAAGAAGAAGAAATTGAATTGCAGGAATAATTAAATCTAAAGCAATTGGTTGAGGCATTAGAAATTAGAGGCTCTGAATTTAAATTTTCGTATTTCTCTCTATTTCATAAATTTCATCCCTTCCCTATTTTTTAAAAAGAAAAAAAAAAGCATTTCAAACAATAGTTTCAAACTTATACATTTCAATAGTTGATATTCATCCTACTTTAAACAGTATATATGGTGAACATTTTTAGATATTAGTGTGTACATCAATTGAATGCGTATAAATTCATGTATTTCTATTTGATACCATGTGAAATCCAAATCAATAGTCATTGCTTTTTAAAAAAAATAAATAACAGGCAATAATTGACCAAACAAAATTAAGTACACTAATTAACAGGCAATACTTTTTGCCAGGTAACAGGCAATACTTGACCACAGCAAACTAAAATATTATTTGTTTCATACTATAATAGATTAACACGTTATATTATATACCCAGCCCCCTCGGCCCGGCCAAATTTCTCCCCTGGCCTATTGCCATCCCTAGTCTATATTAAGACCAGTTTCCTTCATCTTTCATGGGCTAATACTACTGTGGATATCATGTCCTTGGGCCACCCAAGCTTGTTTAGTATTAGAAACGGGGGGGCTCAAGAATAGACTTGTACGAAAGGTGAGCGTCAAGAATGCCCAATAACAACCAACTCCATATTTAGGATTTATGCTCAATTATTCATTGCAATTAACTACCATTTAGGATGATTTCCCTGAAAGTAAACACGGTATTCCATGTTTATTTACTTACTCTTTTTCTTTTTTAGTTTGCAAGTCGAGACTCTAAGTTTTACAAATGATAAAGGAAAAAAGCAAGGTTTAATAATCAAATCAGAAATCTCATGATCATCTAATTAATATCCCTACCAGTTAAACACTATAGTATATTCTCAATTTATTTGACCAGATTCATTTGTGTACGCACTCGAGAAATAAATTGAGATGTGTGCTCACACTTGTATTAGTATAACTAGGGAAAAAGAGCCCGTGCGACGCGCGGGAATTTGGTACTTGTAATTGAAGATAATTAACAATTATTGTTTAATATTTTGTAGTATAAGAACTAAAGTATGATGATTTTATCATGTGATTTTAACAGAAAAATCAGAAGTTACATAGTGAGTCAATAAAATAGTATGCAATGAAATATTCTTATCCTTATATTATATAAGAATCAGTTGTGATCAAAAGTTATATTTGAATTTCGACCGCAAAGATAAGGGTAGTTTGGAAATATAAGAATGTTTGAAGTGCAATTGAAAAATATCCAAAAGTTTTGTCTAAAACTTATCCAAGATCTTTTTTGAAATTACCTTGATTATAAAAAATTGGTGCAAATAATATTTTCTAAATTTGAAATTGTAGGAAATGGTAACTAAAATCAAAAGAAATTGCTCATATGAATTCGAATTGAAAGCTATGGTAGAAACTGTTTAATGATATTTTCCAATGTTTACTTGTATAAGTATCCAATATAGCAACTCTACTTAATTGATTCGTTTAAACTATGAATAATAGTTTTTTTTTTGTTAGTGTAAGCGGAATGACTCGAACCCGAGACCTCTTGTTTACACTCCCTCCCCCCGTACCACCCAATCCAACCCTCCCCCCAAACTATGAATAATAGTTGTTTCAATCAAATCAAGAAACATTTATTTATCATTGTATAGTATACAATTATGAGTAAATGAATTAATACAATGCAATCAAAATGGTGTTGTAGTTGAAGCATTTAAACTCATCAAGTTCCACTACAAATTCTTTTAGATAGCATGTTAAATAATATCGCAAAACGAGTTGTCAAAGTAAAAAAACAATTTTTTTTGTATTTGAAATTATATAAACAATAGAATACAAGAACGAGATCATAACATGGAAAGCAAATAGATTGCAAATGACATCTTAGTACTATGTAGCATGATTACTTTTTTTTTTTGTAGTTTAATGAAGGAAAAAATTCTAAGTTAATAAATTTTACAATCATAAAATTTTCAATTAAAATAAACACAAGTTGAATTCCAAATCATATTACATGAAAAACTAAATAAAAATAACTACTTGAACCATAATTTATCCATAATATAAAATGCCATAATAATTTAGTTCAACAATCAAAAATTCTGTCAAGCATTAAACTACTGGCAGAATTACCAGGCCTCAATTCCATCTCTTCTTGCTATGCTTACTGCAACGCCCACACTCATAAGCCTATTGCCTCAGAACCTCAAATTTCAATCCCTATCATTATTTTTTTATACCTTACTTTCAACAATACTGATTAGCATCTTTAAGCTATCTGAGATTTTGGAAGAAGATGTCAAGTTGGGGTTTCTTCATGGTACCTACCGAATCATTCGCTTTTCTTTTTTTCTTTTTCACTTGGGATTTTGGATTCCTAGCTACTTAATAGCAGCAAGACACCGGAAATTCTAGAAATTCAGGCTCCCTTCTTTCTAGAACTATCAAAATACATCATGCTTTTACATGGTTTAGTTTGAGTGATATATAATATGTGACGGCGCATGTAGGTGGTAAATCACAGCATATCATAAAGTCTAATGAATGCAATATTTGATGTTAGCAACTTGACCGAGAAGGAGAAGATGGGATATGAAACTAAGCATGTGGTTGGATCCAGTGTGGCACGAGCTTCAATGCTTTCAAAAAGCAAATCAATCTTCTTTAGGATTGGAGGAGGGACTTCCTCAGGTCGTCGTCCAACTTGCTTTTGCAATGCCGACATGTTATTCCCTGTTCTAATTAAACTTTGACTTAATATCTATAACTTATAAGTAATAAATTTATAAGAACAAATAAGTTCCGCGGCTTTAAAAATTAGTTCTACACAACTTGATTCAATGAATTATAAGCAAGGTGATCAAATTGCTAACCTTATTCAAGATATATGCAACAAAACCATGTTTTGATACCTGCTTCAACCTATTCGACAAATACAAGAATCAGAAAATAGTACAATTAGTTAGTTTTTGGAATAAGAAGTATCAAAAAGCAAACTATATGGAGTTATTGAATAAACCAATCATCGAAAAAAAAGCCACCTCAAATCCAAACAGCTCACCTCAATTTAAAGGAAAGGCTATGCTTTCCACCAAATATTTAATAGCTATAATAAAACCAAAGAGGTTAAACAGAAAAATAAGAAAGGCTATCGACTGAACATAGAGGCATAACTATGGTGATGGTTGTTTAGATAGTTATTCTCTTTATTTAAGCAATCATTTATTGTTTTGGTAATAATTAGGTCAATTAATTGTAATTAAAATCCAATTATGTAAACATCACAATTAATTCCTTAACGGATGAGAAAGGTTTCAGGAAATTGGAAGGTTTGGATGTTAGTATAATAAATGATTAAAAGGCCTTTTATGTAATTTTATCAAAACACAAGCTTAATTCAGTTGTACCTGATACTCAACTTGGCACCAAATATTGTCACTTACCAAATCTGCCCCTAGTCTTAAATGTCTGAAAGGTTATATAAGTAATTATAGTAAAATTAAAGTTGTAATAACTTGTACCTAATGCTCCAATTATACTTCAAACACTCTCACATTCTCAAAATAACCCCACCTTTGTGATGGTTGTTTAGATAGTTATTCTATTTCTTTAAGCAATCATTTATTGTTCTGATAATAATTAGGTCAATTAATTGTAATTAAAATCCAATTATGTAAACATCACAATTAATTCCTTAATGGATGAGAAAGGCTTCAGGAAATTGGAAGGTTTGGATGTTAGTATAATAAATGATTAAAAGGCCTTTTATGTAATTTTATCAAAACACAAGCTTAATTTAGTTGTACCTGATACTCAACTTGGCACCAAATATTGTCACTTACCAAATCTGCCCCTAGTCTTAAATGTCTGAAAGGTTATATAAGTAATTATAGTAAAATTAAAGTTGTAATAACTTGTACCTAATGCTCAAATTGTACTTCAAACACTCTCACATTCTCAAAATAACCCTACCCTTGCGGTTGAAATCCAAAATCTATCTTTGTCCTAAACTCGTTCTTATATGGTATATATAAGGATATAAGAAGTCATTGTCACTAAATTGAGATGTGTACGTCTCAATAAATTATTTAACTAGATTCATTTGTGTATGTACTCGAGAAAAATAAATTGAGATGTGTACTCACACTTGTATTAGTATAATATAACAAGTCATCGTCACTAATTAACAAGCAAATTCCTGCCTCGACTTGGTTATTTTGGCCTTATTAGGGATATGATGTACATAAGTATGTCTAAATCTTTTGATAAAAGGTTACTTTTTTATTGATAAAAACAAGAAGCTTTTTTCTGAGAGATTGGCAATTTTTGCATGATGAGCTAAACAATGCGCAATCTTATTAGCCTTTCTTGGAACCTAAAGTACATTTAAAACATGTTGATCTAATAAAACCAAGTGAATATCCTCAAACATCAGGGTTAAACTAGATAGAAGGTCTTCCTTATCATTGATAAACTTGATAATTGAAGACGCGTCATCCTCTAAAATAAAACTTTGAATACTTGAGGGAAGAAAGGTTTTTTAAATTGACAACAGACTTCGAGTTGGTTCAGGAGACTCTGTTCGTATTTGGGACGATAGTTGGCTTCTACAGCCAGAGTTATTCCGTATCTATTCTCCCCCAACGCTGCTTGATAGGAATATTCGAGTTTCGAAATTTATTAATCATAAATCTCATTATTGGAATTCGACTCTGATTGATGCTATTTTCGGAAGAATGAAACAGACTTAATCGAGAGTATACCTGCCGCACAACAAGATTTGGAAAAAGCTCTGAGGCCTTTAATATTCCAAGCAAAACAAAGCACCTGCTATGGAAAATCATCCACAATTCATTACCTTCCTATAATAATCTTCAAAAGCCAGGTATTCATGTGGCTAACTTCTGCCCCATCCATAATGGGGGTCTGGTGGAGACCCATATCATCTTTATTTTTTTTTTCAACGTCCAGCATCAATTCAAATTTCTTCAAATTTTCAACATCTTTTCATCAATATTATTTTTATTATTAAGTAAGAGAGGGAGATAAGATTTAAGAAGTTGAAATGAGAAAAAGAGGAAATTGAATCAAGACTCGGGAATTAAAAGGTTTACAAATAGTGTTAAACTTACACCGCGCGACATTTTGAAAGAAAATTACTACATAGCATCTTGTTTTGAATACAGTGACAGATTCCCGGCATATGGTATCCAAAGGTAATTGCAGAATTCCAGGGAAATCTTGCCATGATATTCAAGGCAAGCAAATAGTTCAACATTACACGATACGGGCTTTAGTAGAATGATTTCTAAAACCTCAGGTAGATATTTGTGAATTGTGATCCTTACAAACCTCAGAAAAGGGCCAAATTCACTTTAGTAGTATGAAAGGCTATTGGCTTTTGCATTAGCACTTTCTCCTTTCTTTCATTCTTTCTTCAAAGCCAAAGACACAGCAAGAATTTATTTCTCAGTTTTGAACTTCCTATTGAGGAGCTGACATCAATTAAGCACATCTTCTTTGTTCACTTTTTCATTGCATCAAAGGATATATGCATCAAAAAACAAATAGTAACAGCCTAAAGCCATTAAGCAGGTCTACAATGTCCCCCCACAACCCTGATATTATGAGACGACAATCTTCCATCCACCTCCCAGTGTTTGGTTTCCCTTGCTATATGTATTTATTATCAGCCCGGAAAACATACGGGCCAGCCACCCAGACCATCCATTTCATGCACCGTACACGTAACACTCGGCCCTCCCCTCACGTGACTCCACCCCGACAAGCCAGCCTCGGTTGTATTAATAATTTGTTATGTTACATACACATCAATTATCACACCAACTACTCCACTGTCTCCGTTTTCCCTTCTCAGATTCACATCCCACCTCCATTTCCATCCATTCTACCGAAAATCCCAACAAAAAATTGAAGGAAAAAAAAATGGCAACCCGCCCTGACCAGCCGCAGACACAGCGCTCATCTAGTCAGGCGGTAAAAACCACCACAGCAGTCGCCGTGGGGGGTTCACTTATGTTTCTGTCGGGGCTGATAGGCCTAGTTTTGGCAACGCCCCTTTTGGTGATTTTCAGTCCTGTGCTAGTCCCAGCTGCTGTAACCATCTTTCTGATTCTTGCAGGGTTCTTTGTATGTGGAGGTCTTGGCGTAACTGCTAGCTTTATTTTCTATTGGATGTTCAGGTATGCAACTGGGAAGCACCCCATCGGTGCAGATCAGCTGGATCGTGTGAGAGAAAAGATTGCTCGTGCCAGCTTTATTTTCTATTGGATGTTCAGGTATGCGACCGGGAAAAACCCCATTGGTGCAGATCAGCTGAATCGTGCGAAAGAAAAGATTGCTGATGCAGCTAAGGAGATGAAGGACAAGGCTGAAGATTTTGGGCGCCAGGAAGCTAAGGAGATGAAGGACAAAGCTGAACAATTTGGGCAGCAGGTAGCTAACGAGATGAAGGACAAAGCTGAACATTTAGAGGAGATGAAGGACAAAGCTGAAAATTTTGGGCAGCAGGCAGCTAAGGAGATGAAGGACAAAGCTGAAAATTTTGGGCAGCAGGCTCTGCAGCAGATTAAAGGTTTCCGAGCTTGAGATACTTGATGGAATATTGTGCAAGCAATTGATGTATGATGATGCATGAATAAACTTTGTGCTCTAATTATGGGGGATTGTGACTTTTTATGTTTCCTAGTTAATCGGCGAATTAATTGTTGTTGTGACTGTTGTAGAGAGTGGGGATGGGTTGCTGTTTCTCTCAACTCAGCTTGCTCTGTGAGTTTGTAGTTGGATGTGTCGTTTCATGTGTGCTAAAACATTTGTGTTTCTTTTAGGCTTCTAACTCCATGCTTTTTCTTTTTCTTTTTTTTTTGGTTATTTTTTCTATGATTAATTTGTGGGGTTTTTTTTTTCATTTTAACTTTGTTGAACTTGGATTATTAGTTTGTAAGCTAGGATCGAATATCTTTGATTGAAAGAGAGTACCACCATTTTTTAAACAAAAATTCCGCTAAGCTACAACTTTTGAGATCTTGGATTATGTTACGGAAGTGTTAGACTAGAATCTTGTATTAATTGTGGCGATATTTGACTTGCTTGTGGGCGGTAGAAATGAGGGAGATTGTAAGTAAGAGTAGGAGGTTTTGCAACAATCAACTCATTGCCGCTATTGCTACTCGCTGTTATTAACACCCCCGTTCCCATGAATTTCTGCCACTACTGCCATTGGATATTTTCGACTCCTTCCCAGGCGAACTGCGGTCGAGAATTGCCGATGGCAATTGTAAAGGTGAGCCCCTTCCAATGAATCTCTGCCACTATTGCCAAACTGGCTATTGTCGATCTCTCTCCTAGGTGAAAATGAAGCAAATTTGCCCTACAAATTGCTGCAGCATCGAGTTGAGAGTACTGAAGAAAATTTGGCAGTAACTAGTCATCATCATTTACTTATCAGGCAAACATATAACTTGCTAGTTTTGTGAGTTACAGCTGACTTCTTCCAGAGCATAATACTTCTAGTAGAACTGATTCTGTTATTACATGCTTCTTCCAGGGCTTAATAATTCTAGTAAAACTGATTCTATCATTACATGTAATAACGAGCGCAAAATAACAGTCCTCAAGGTTTAGGCCAAGAAACTTATAGAGCCAGGTGGGTCAACTTCTCAATGGCAGCAATGGATGTTCATGTTGCATCGTCTATTCTCCTCAAACCCTTTTAGAAATGGCCATCACATTGAAGTTGAGTGAATCTGGGTTTTTCTCAATCATCTTCCGAATAACCTTAGCTGCATCCTGCAGTGACAATCGATGTGATTAACTCAGAAAGAGAAGTTGAAAGTCCAGCTTTAACTGTGATGTGATTAACTCAGAAAGAGAAGTTGAACGTCCAGCTTTGACTGAAGCATAAAAACAGTCGTTTCGTAACTGAAACTAGGGAAACAGACGACTTTCGAATCATGTGGGCACGAGCAGGCAGACAGAAACTAGGAAGCAGACAACTTTCGAGTCGTGTGGACATGAGCAGGTAGAAACTAACATAAAATCCAGTTGACTAAGCATTGGATAGGCTGATAGCTCCTTTCTATCGGATATGCCGGCCGTGCAAAACTATCCAATATATTTAACCCATTCCCTAATTGCATTCCCTCGTATCATGTTAACAACACACCAAGAAGATACTTAACAGGGTAACTGAAAAGTGACAAAATTGCACATAACATCAAAGAAGTTCATCTAAAAGAGGAAAAAGTAGAACATGGACCAGTCAATGCTCAACACGAGTTCAAGCTTCAATGGATATTATATAGTACAGCATCACTATTCTGTTGGCAAGTAGTTGAACTTCTAATAATCTTGCTCCTTTGTACTACCCAATCCTCGTTACAACCCAACAGCTATCCAAGAGAGCAATTGAGAAATCTTCTCCATATCATCTAAAATTTGAGTTTGATTCTTTCGTTCTGTCTTTGGTTTATACAATTATTTCTCAGAACATGTTCAAAAATGTATATTACCATTTAGCTTAGATTGCCCAGAATAAACCATAAAAACTTAAAAGACCCTGCTCACATTCGACAACTCTGGGGAAAAGAATCAAGCTACTCAAAGCTCGAGTAAGGCATCTGTATCAGGTCAGGTATTTATGACAAAGAAGGCAAAATATATTGTACATTGACAATTCTAACTCACAACATAAATAGCTGCATAAACAAACATCTTTTCTACTGCGGGAGAACAATTCTCCCCCAACGCTGCTTGATAGGAATACTCGAGTTTTAGAACTTATCAAACATAAATGTCATTGTTGGAATTAGACTATGATTGATGCTATAATTGGCAGCATGAAACAGACTTAATTGAGAGCATATTACCTCCCGCACGAACAAGCGTGAAAGACTGATGGACCTGGCATTACTCTGCAAATGACAAGTTTTCTATAAAAAACGTGTATCACGTGATAATGGATTCAAACGTCATACTGGCAGGGCAGTGGGAGAAACAAAAAAGCAACAGCTTAGGTATCGACAAGATTCGGAAAAGGCTCCGGGACCGAGACCTATAATATTCCAAGCAAAACAAAGCACCTGCCAAGGAGAATCATCCACAATTCATTACCTTCCTCTGATAAGTGATAACCTTCAAATGCGAGGTATTCATGTGGCTAACTTCTGCCCCATACGTAATGGGCCTAGTGGAGACCTATATCATCTTTTCTTTTCTTTTTTTATCAATTTTATTCATATTATATTAAGTAAGAGAGGGAGATGAGATTTAAGAAGTTGAAATGAGAAAAAGAGGAATTGAATCAAGACTGAGGAATTAAATGTTTACAAATAGTAAAACTTACACGGACATTTTGAAAGAAAATTACATATCATCTTGTTTTGAATACAGTGACCGATTCCCTACATACAGTATCCAAGAGTAATTCCAGACAAATCTTGCCATGAAATTCAAGACGGAAAAATGATCAATTTCGCCCCTAAACTTTTTTTGAGGATCGATTTAATCCTTAATTTTTATTTTGGCCAATTTAATACATAAACTTAATTTTCGGATCCAATTAAAACCTTCTACAGCACGGCACGTGCCACTACCTAAAAGCAATTTGACTTTTAATTTAACAATTAAATAAGAGTACCAACCTCCATTACTAACCACCTCCATTACCAACCTCCATTAGCACCCACCTCTCTCCACCACCCACCTCCTTCTCCTCGTACCCTTCTCCTTCCACCTCTCCCCACCCTCTTTCACTCACCTTTGAGTTTATATTATAATTGAGAAAGTTGAAGAGGAAATCTACAAATGCTTTCTGGCTCAAGTAAAAATAGCATAAATATGCAAATTTTATCACATTTGCTACCATTATGGCTGATGGACAAAACAAGTCTCAGCCATTTGCGCAATCGTTGCTGGAGCATTTGTTAGCCACAATTGCTGCATTGTCATAATCATCACTCCGGCCTTTGGCTAATGTTCACCCTCTGCTTTCACACTAATAGTTTCACAATTTCTAAAAATAGTCTTAGGTGGCGTTTCGTAACAGGGTTTCGAAATGGAGAATTGGAATAAACCCCATAATTGTTGTTTGGATTACTACTATCCGAATCGGGATTTTGAAATCATACCTAAAAATTTAGAATTCCTCAATTTCCTAGTAACTTGAAGGGTTTTGGACAAAACCCAAGTCTGATTCCCATTTACAAATGGGACCCGTCCCGCCACCCATTAAAAAATTAATATATAATTACGTACATATATATAATTATGTATATAATATCTATTATAATTATAATGTTTTATTATAATTATATATTTTATTATAATATTAGTATAATTATATAATATATTTATAATTATTATATAGACATATATAATATATTATATAATTATATATTATAATTATTTAATTAAATGTAATTATATTTATATAATATATATTATAAATTTATTAATATTATATACTAATATATTTATATTATTGATATATATTTATAAATGTATATTATATGTGCATATAATTATAATATATACGTGTATATATAATAATATATTATATAATTATTTTTATTTTTATTATTATAAATATAATTATCACTTGAACTATTAAAATCAAGTTTGACTTTAAAGTACAAATATAATATATTCAATATTCATTTATCACTTTAATTTGAAACTTATTGACTTTATTGTTTTAATCAAGAATTATACCTGTTTTCCCAAGTTAATAATTTATAAGATATTTATTTTAGGATTAAATCATTTTTCACTCAAGATTCTAAGATTATAGCTTAGGAGCACTCCATTGGTCCTCTTTTTAATTAATTAAACTCTAGGTTGTTTGTAAATTAAATTTTATTCCAGTACACCAGTCCCTCAAATTTTATAGTCTTTAAATTATTTGTAAAGACAGTATTAAGTAATTAGAAGCCAATTTAATTATCATGAGTTTTCCTCTCATTAGCTTTAGTTTAACTCTACTTGTGGAGCTATATATAACCATTAAATCTCAGACTAACCGTAACTATCATTTATGAAAGCTTACAAAGTTGAAAATTAGAGGAAATGCTGGTTAAAAGTTGGTTCCTCACGGTTAGCATCTTAGCAAAGTGCATTCGGGAACAAAAGGAAAGGCAGCTTTGCCATCCTCGGGTGTTTTGATCATAATTGGAGCTACGCTTATCGGATTGAGGCGAATTTTATAGCGTTTCGAAGCTAAGACCTAGACCTACATTTTCTATGAAGACATCGACATCCAGTTATCGCGTTTTCAAGGCCAAAATGGGACGGTCAGAAGCACAATCTGTTTCATTTCTCGGACAGCAACCAAAACTAGTAACGTTACTTCAAGCTTTCGGCGAAAACGCTATTCTTTCACTTGCTTAAAGCTCTAACTATTTAAAGTACATTCAGTCCAGCATAAACCAAGACAAAGAGCATCTAGTTTCAACAGATTATTCAACCCAACAGCCACGCACAACAATCTGACATCAGCTAAGACATTGGACAACTAAAGCTTCCAGCAGTGCCGCAGTTTAATATGCAACATTTTTACCATAACTCCTTCAATTTTAACTCCAGCTCATCATGCCAAATACAAGTATTAAACTACCCAGTAACTTTAGATATCAGATGTGAAAGTTTACAGAGTGGAGTTTGAAGGAAAAACTGATCAGAGGTTTAACTCTCTCTCTCTCTCTCTCTCTCTCGGCCTTGATAGAAAGCTTCGGACAACAATTAATCTTTTAGCAAGAAATTCCTCCATTAACTACTTCATTTCATACCCAAATCTAACATGCATGCCAAAACTAAAATATTATGCAATGAACTAAGCCTCAACGTAGGAGTTTAGAACCAAAATATATAAAGAAACTTGGACATTTCTATCTTTCCTCCTTCGGCCAGCATAGCAGAAACTTCCAACTATTTCCTTCAACCAAACTTAGTTTTTCTTAGCTACAATCCAACATGCAACCTTAATATTCAAGTGTACTGAATAACTAAGAGGTTATTACGGAAAATTTTCTTTATTTATGGGCTGCAACTCAACAACAACTCTCGGTTCCCTCCATTTCTGTCCAGTTCTCATCTCTTTCTCCTTTATCAGATTTCTCCTCGGTTAAAACTCATTATGCCTTGCTAAAACTAACATGAAGCCCATATATTCAGTTATATCCAAGAAATAAAAGGGTGGTTACAAGATTCTTACCTTTTTCTGCTAAGTTTTACTAGTGGCAGATTGCTCCTGCTCCTAGTTTCGGTTCCTCCTCACTATGGTAGCTGATATGTGAAATTCTAAGTTAGCTTCCTCCTCTTATCACTCACTCAGCTCTCTTACTCACTCGGTTGTGGCTGGAAGGAACCAGAAATGCTCCTTCACTCTCACTCTTTCTCACGGTTTTGGGTATGAAGAAGAAAGAAAGCCTCGTTCTCTGTTTTCTTTTCCTCTCACTCGGTTGGATTTTTGTGATAAAATGGTGTGACCGAATCTCTCTCTCTCAGTTTTGTTCCTAATGCTTGGTTGGTAGGAAGAGAATTAAGCGTACTTCTTCACTCAGCTGATCACTCAATGTTTCTCCATTCGGTGGCCGATCATTCCAAGTTCCTCTCATTCGGTCGCTGCTTACTCAGCAGTTTCGGTGGTAAGTTCCTTCCTGGCAGCTGTCCAAATAAATGTTTCCCACCGCCCAACTATCAAACAACTCCTACTCCTTTTTCCTTTCCACCGTTTAGACAGCAGATAGTTGCCTTGCTTCCATTCGGTTCCTGTTTTGTCAAAATTCTAGTAGCTTGTTCCTTAATTGCATGGTAGTTTAACCGAATCCCCAAGATTAGTTCGGTCCTTTAATTTTAGTTCATTTATTTGCTACGAGGCCATAATTTTATTGTCTCACACGTTGACTCAAAATTTCGTTTGTTCTAATTTATATGTACCTTAAAAATTTTCGCCATGTGACATACGTAGATTTTCACACTTTTGATTTTAAAGAAATTTGACTAAACGTGCAACTGATTCAACTATAATGACACAATTACATTATACATATTATATGTTTATTTAACTCCTAATAATTTTAATTTTTTTTTTCTACACCATTCTAGGATATTTCTAAATTCTCAATTTTTATAAAAATTCAATTAAGCATTTAATTTAACCACATATTCGTTATATGTTATATTTTCAATATCAAGGTAAATAAAATAAATGCAAAGCACACACGTAATTTTCTCGAGTTCTCACATCCTTCCCCCCTTAACAAAATTTCGTCCTCGAAATTTCGTACTTTTAATCGTTAAAACTTTCAAGTATTCTTTTCGAATTTTATCTTCCATTCGAAGCTCACACTCACAATTGACGCTTCCTTAAAGTCGATAACACTATCCTTAGATTCTATTCATGATCTTCCTTCTTAATTCTCCATTGATAGTATCCTTGTCAAAAATCTATCTTAGAAAACACCATTGGCCCTTGCAACAATTATAACATCGTTATAAGCTTAACTTTCAATCTATAATAAAAATTATATTTAACATATAATATACTTTATAATATATAATATTAGTATAATTAATATTTATATATATTACATAATTATATAATTATATGATAATATATACATATACATATATAATATATTATAATTATATATTTTATTATAATATTAGTATAATATATAAATAAATATTATAATTATTTAGTTAAATATAATTATATATTATATATTATACATTTATTAATATTGTATAATAATATATTTATAATATATATTTATATTTATAAATGTATATTATATGTGCATATAATTATAATATGTACATGTATATAATATTAATAAATTATATAATTATATTTATCTTTATTATTTTAAATATAATAATAGATAATAATAATTATATTTAATATATAATATACATTATATTTATGTAAAATATTAGTATAATTAATATTTATATATGTTATATGATTATAATTATATATTTATATTATAACATTTGTATAATTATATTTAATTATATATAATATTTAATTTAATTAGTTACAAACTTATAATAATGATATTATTAGTTATATGTATAATATAATGTATATTAATCTATGTAATATAATTAATATTATCAATTAACTAATAATTATACATGTTTACTAATAGAAATTATTAATTAGTTATACTAAATTAACTAATACATTTATAC
The DNA here is from genome assembly GCF_003713205.1 of Coffea eugenioides. Taxonomy (NCBI): domain Eukaryota; kingdom Viridiplantae; phylum Streptophyta; class Magnoliopsida; order Gentianales; family Rubiaceae; genus Coffea; species Coffea eugenioides. The sequence continues at coordinate 42,752,664 of NC_040042.1, read as the reverse complement.
TAATATATTTAATTAATAAAAATTTCTTATATCCCATTTATAAAGAGGCAACGAACCAAACATCAATTATAGTAATGATATACATTCCTGGCACTGAACCGAACAAATGTATTGGAATGATTTATTCTATTCCAAATCCAGGATGAATGATTTCGAATCCGAATCCGATTCCAACACGCGAACCAAACGCCACCTTAGTTTTTCTACCGGTTTGCCGAAGATGTTTTGAATTTATCAAACGCATTTCAAAGCAAATTGCTTGTGTTGCTGTAAAATCCGGTGGGATTGGTAGCTAGTAGAAAGAGGCTATTTATCGTTTGTTGGAATGCACTTTGAATTTGTTGAATGCCTTATCAATTGTTGAAATGGATGATGTGACGTAGGGGAGGGGAGGGGAGGGGAGGCAGCGGTGGCTATGGCAACGTGAGGTTAGGTAGGGGAAGGGTTAAGAAGTTAATTAAAAATTTTTAAAATCTTAAAAAAGTTTTAAATTTTAAAAATACCTCAAATATTATTGATTTTTTTTAATTTACTTTTAGTTTGATTACAGTTTATACCTAAAGTTCCTAAAATATCCTTATTTAACTATTAAATTAGAAATCCGATTCCTTTTAAGTGGTGGCACTGACGCAAAGGAACTTAATTGGATTCAAAGATTAAATTTAAGAAATAAATTGATCAGAAATGAAAGTTAAAGACTCAATGGACTCTAGAAAAAAAGTTCAGGAATGAATTTGGTCATTTTTCCTATTCAAGGCAAGCAAATACTACAACATTACACGATATGGGCCGTTGCTCAAATACTATAAAATCTAGTTTATCAATAAAATCATCTATTACTTCCAAAAATAAACTACAACATTACACGATATGGGCTCTAGTAGAATGATTTCTAAAACCTAAGGTAGATATTTATGATCCTTACAAACCTCTCAGAAAAGGGCCAAATTCATTTTGCTTACACGATATAGATACAGCAAGAATTTATTTTTCAGTTTTGAACTTCCCATTCAGGAGCTGACATATCAATTAAGCACATCTTCTTCGTTCACTTTTTGCTAGTAAAGTAGTAAAGGATATATGCATCACTGCATCTAAGGATGTATACATCAAAAAACAAATAGTAACAGCGTAAAACCGTGAAGCAGGTCTACAACCGAATATTATTATTATCACCCAGGAGACGACAATCTTCCATCCACATCCCAGTGTTTGGTTTCCCTTACTAGATTATCAGCCCGGAAAACATACGTGTCAGCCACCCAAACAATCCATTTCATGCACCGTACACGTCACACTCGACCCTCCCCTCACGTGACACCACCACGACCAGCCAGCCTTGGTTATATTATTTTATTACACACACATCCTTTTCCACACCACCAGCTCCATTCTCTCCACTTTCCCTTCTCAAATTCACATCCCAACTCCATTTCCATCCATTGTACTGAAAATCCCAACAAAAAATTGGAAAAAAAATGGCAACCCGCCCTGACCAGCCGCAGACACAGCACTCAACTAGTCAGGTGATAAAAACCACCACAGCAGTCACCGTGGGGGGTTCACTCATGGTTCTATCGGGGCTGACACTGGCTGGAGCAGTGATAGGCCTAGTTTTGGCAACGCCCCTTTTGGTGATTTTCAGTCCTGTGCTAGTCCCAGCTGCTGTAACCTTCTTTCTGATTCTTGCAGGGTTCTTCATCTCTGGAGGTCTTGGCGTAACTGCCACCTTTATTTTCTACTGGATGTTCAGGTATGCGACTGGAAAGCACCCTATCGGTGCAGATCAGCTGGATCATGTGATAGAAAAGATTGCTCATTTTAGCTTTATTTTCTTTTCAGGTATGCGACTGGGAAGCACCCCATCGGTGCAGATCAGCTGGATCGTGCGAGAGAAAAGATTGCTCATGCAGCTAAGGAGATGAGGGACAAAGCTGAACATTTTGGGCAGCAGGCTCAGCAGCAGATTAAAGGTTCCCCAGATCAAGATACTTGATGGAATATTGTGCATGCAATTAATGTATGATGATGCATGAATAAACTCTGTGCTTTAGTTAGCCGGGATTGTGACTTTGTATGGATCGGCGACTTAATTGTTGTTGTGACTGTTGTAGAGAGTGGAGATGAGTTGCTGTTTCTCTCAAGTCAGCTTGTTCTGTGAGTTTGTCGTTGGATATGTCGTTTCATGTGTGCAAATATATTTGTGTTTCTTTTAGGCTTCTAATTCCAAGCTTTGTCCTTTTTCTTTTTTCTTTTTTTTGGTTATTTTTTCTATGATTAATTTGTGGGTTTTTTGCATTTTAAATTTGTTGATCTTGGATTATTAATTTGTAAGCTGGGATCGAATATCTTGATTGAAAGAGAGTACCACCATTTTTTTAAACAAAAATCCCGCAAGGCTAAATCCCGCAAGGCTGCAACTTTTGAGATCAATTATGTTACGGAAGTGTTGGACTAGAATCGTGTATTAATTGTGGCTCGAAGTGGCAATATTTGATTTTGACTTGCTTGTGGCGGTAATTGTAAGTAAAAGATTTTGAGTTCAAAATTCCTTTCCCTTATATTGCCGTGAACTGAGTATTGTTCACGGCTCAGATTGGGCATAATGTCAATGTCAGTTCGAGGTTTGTCAATTCAAATTTCTTAAAGAAAAAATGTAAGTTTAAATTCAAGTTTAATTTAAATTTGGAAAGAATAACAAATTTTGCAACATCAGGCTAGAACCAAAATGTTGGCAACAATCAACTCATTGCCCGTTCCCCTGAATTTCAATGAATTTCTGCCACTACTGCCATTGGATATTTTTGACTCCTTCCCTGGCTAACTGCCGTCGAGAATTGCCGAACGGCAAGTTTAAGAATTGCCAGTGGCAATTGCGAAGGTCAGCCACTTCCAATGAATCTCTGTCACTATTGCCAAACTGGCTATTTGTCGATATCTCTCCGAGGTGAAAATGAAGCAAATTTGCCCTACAAATTGCTGCAGCATCGAGATGATTGTACTGAAGAAATTCTGGCAGTAACTAAGTCATCATTTACTTATCAGGCAAACGTATAACTACTTAGTTTTGTGAGTTACAGCTGACTTCTTCCAGGGCTTAATAATTCTAGTAAAACTGGTTCTGTCATTACATGTAATTACGAGCGCAAAATAACAGTCCTCATGGTTTAGGCCAAGAAGCTGGTAGAGCCAGGTGGGTCAACTTCTCAATGGCAGCAATGGATGTTCATGTTGTATCGTCTATTCTCCTCAAACCCTTTTAGAAATGGCCATCACGTTGAAGTTTAGTGAATCTGGGTTTTTCTCCATCATCTTCCGAATAACCTCAGCTGCATCCTGCAGAGACAATCGATGTGATTAACTCAGAAAGAGAAGTTGAACGTCCAGCTTTAACTGAAGCATAAAAACAGTCGTTTAGTAACTGAAACCAGGGAAGCAGACAACTTTCGAATCATGTGGACATGAGCAGACAGACAGAAACTAGGAAGCAGACAACTTTCGAGTCGTGTGGACATGAGCAGATAGAAACTAACATAAAATCCAGTTGACTAAGCATTGGAGAGGCTGATAGCTCCTCTCTATCGGATATGCCGGCCATGCAAAACTATCCAAGATATTTGACACCAGGTCCACCCATTCTCTAATTGCATTCCCTCGTATCCTAAACTCCCCATGTTAACAACACAGCAAGAAGATACTTAACAGGGTAACTGAAAAGTGACAAAATTGCACATAACATCAAAGACGTTCATCTAAAAGAGGAAAAAGTAGAACATGGACAAGTCAATGCTCAACACGAGTTTAAGATATCTCTGCTCGTAGCTTCAATGGATATTATATACAGCATACACTATTATGTTGGTACGTAGTTGCACTTCTAATAATTTGGCATACAGTCGTATTCTGATCTTACTCCTTTGTGCCCAATCCTCATTACAACCCAACAGCTATCCAAGAGAGCAATTGAGAAATCTTCTCCATATCATCTAAAATTTGAGTTTGATTCTTTCATTCTGTCTTGATTTATACAATTATTTTTCAGAACATGTTCAAAAATGTATATTACCATTTAGCTTAGATTGCCCAGAATAAACTATAAAAACTTAAAAGACCCTGCTCTCATTCAACAACTCTGGGGAAAAGAATCAAGCTACTCAAAGCTCGAGTAAGGCATCTGTATCTGGTACTTATGACAAAGAAGGCAAAATATATTGTACATCGACAATTCTAACTCACAACATAAATAGATGCATAAACAAACATCTTTCCTACTGCAGGAGAATACAATTGTAAAAACACCCAAAATGTTTTGAACAAAAAAAATGGCGTATAGTGGCATTAAGCTTTGTCTGAGATTAGTTTCTTTTCCACCAACTGTCATCCCCATTCATGCAATGTGTTGTACATGCTCCTATCCAAGCACCAGAATTATAAAAAGAAGAGAAAGAAGTAACATTACATGCAACAAGCTGCTTGAAGAGGAAGAACCATGTGAAACTGGTCCGGACCTCCTTCCATCAAGCTCATAAAGTTGTCCTGTATAAGGCTTCACACGTTACATCTATGTTTAACTTGTTCAAACAGCTATATCACAAAGTATGCTAAGTATGACTAGGAAAAGTACATGGACCATGTCAAACAGGGAACAATTTCCTTTAGATAATATAACCAACATTTGAAACTAATTGGGCATTATCAATTCAAACAATTTGCAAGAGTGAAAGAAAAGCAACAATTGCAAGCATGTAGAACCTTGCAACTACCGTGGAAATGACTGCAAGCTCCTAAACCAGTTTTCTGAGCTTTTAGAACATGTGATCGTAAGATGTTTCAGTGAACCATAGACATTATAGGCCTTATAGCAGAAAATACAAACTCAGTACTCAATTAGCCCAAAAGGACTTCACAAGTCCAAGAGGAAATTGAATAGCAGATATGTTTTGGGAATAGAATAGAGAAATACTTGAAAACTAGTGGACTGCAGATGCAGTAAAGCCAATTTTGAGCAATGAATAATTTAGCCTGAACTGCGTGTGCTTTCAACTAATAAGATGTTGTATCTGATTTAGTAATAAAAGGTATACTCAAGAAGATAAACAAATATTTACAGAGCAAGAGGAGTGGGGAAAGGGCATGCGTATATATGGAAGGCAAAATGGAAAGACTTACCATTCACACATGTGAAACAAATAAAATGGGTGTCCACGTTATCTCTAGCCTGTAAATGGAAACTTGTCAGACGAAGACAGAATCTCCTTTGAACAACTTAAAAGTAGCTAAAAAAGAAAGAACATTTCAGAATGTTTGCCACCAAATTGCAAAAGTAAATAAATTTATGAATAAATGAATAAAGAAATAACATAGAACATATGTAGTCAAGCCACATTAGAAAGTTAGTAGAAAAACTAATTAATGAAACAGGAAAAACTAGTTGACAAATGCTTATAGGAATCTCCTTTTCCTTTGGTTGAAGACTAGGAACTATACTCATATTGTCAAAAGATCTAATTACCATGTTCAAAATTTTCAAATGCCAGAAAAATATTTACTAGGTAAAGTATATAATTATTCGCCTTTTTCGCAATGATTCACTTGAGTAAAAAGATAGAGATGTTTGCCAAATTCTTGACCTCTGTGTCACCACCACTAGCAGCCACAGAATGAGCAACTTCCATTTCTTTGTCATTTTCAAGGAATGCTGCACGCTGCCAGAATAGTAAATATACTGTTAAGCACATCAAAGCAAATCCACTGGATAAGCTTGCATTAAAATTTCATTTCTAAAAGAAAAAATAAGTAAGATTAAGACCTCCTCTGGGTTCATGTTTGCTGTAGTTTTAAAGAACTTGTCCAGGTATGAGCCCTCAGCTGCAATCAACAGAAAGCAACAGAAAGAGAAAATAGATCAAGACAAGATCACAGCTTCAAAATAAAAGGAATTCTAAATTTCGGTTACCTTACCATTTGTAGCACAAATTGGCCTTAATATTCTTGTTTACAAGGCAAAACAAATTCAGAACTACTAATTACGAGTGGACACGCCATTTTCACTTTTAACTCCACAGGTAGAAGTACAGAATATCATCTGTTTGCAAACATACTTTTCATTGAGATGCATATTATAGGCCTAACCTTGTCGTGTAGTAATCACGCCCATGCAATGCATCCTTAGCTTTTAGTAAAATTACCTTCTCTATGGACAATTCTTTTGCATCTATGACATTACTCCTCAATAGATTGGGTAAACTCAGCATCTTACAGTACACAAAATACAATCTGGGAGGAGATGAAGAAATCATGAGGAAATCTATTGGCAATTATGACTGCAATGACAGAACACACTAGGGACATATCTAGCCATCTCTTAGGAATACAAAGACTAGCTACCAACAACAATATTCAAAAGGACCAAAACTAGAAAAAATGCAGTCTCTTATGTGTACAATAAAAAGTAATGATATATATGAAGAACACCACAAAGGTTAAATGAATTGGACATGATACTGTTCATCCATGGAATAGAGTACTGACCAAGATTTATCTCTGAAGTAATATTAGCAACGGCGTGAAGAAGCCCAATTGTTCCACAGGCATTTCCGACAGTTTGTTTCATAAAGTATACTCCAGCACTAGGATCCTGCAGGCAGATTATGTGATATGCCCCTTTCCTAGTGTTAATGTAATTACTATAAGATTAATAACACTAAAAACATTTATACTAGCTGTCATATGAAACATGGAATCTAGTTCTAAAAGATACACAGAAAAACTACAATCATTTTCAGGAAAACCAAAAAAAATTGCCAACAATTTCAGAAGACCAACAAAATGTAACATGACTTGAGGAACCCCATGGAGCCATGAAGGGCCAAGGGAGCGCATAGAAGTCAACCATTGAACATGAAATAGTATTAGCAACTGTGGCATCACTGTAGGCATTGCTAAAGACAGAATACTGGACCAAATGTAATATGATCGAGACAACACTGCTTTGACAGGAAAGCAGATTTGAAGAAAAAAGACCTCCCTCCAGAAGAAACGGTACAGCAGAATAAAGCTTTTGCATGAGTGAATACGTTTGCAAGAGAATGCAGTGGTTTTGCCAAAATTGTCATATGCACTTCTAAAATCAAAAGAAGTGAGTCCTAGATGCTAACATACAATGAAGCCACTTAAAATGTGTTAAAAAACTTTTGTTTTATCTAAGAAGCAGGCTTAGATGACTCCAGTGTAAGGCAACTGTAAGGCCACCTGTCAAGTTTGAATCTCACAATAATTTTTTCATCCAAGGATGAACTGGTACTGCTCATCTGCATCCAACCCATTTAAAGGCCTACACACAAACAACTTACAAAAGCTGGTTTGAGGCTTTTGTTTTCTTGTTCAAATGATTTCAGCCAACTGATGACTAAAAAGCCCTGAAACTCTTAGTTTTCCACTTAATTGACGAGCACACTGCCTTCTTGCTACTAGCAAATTTTGCAGATAATACAACATAATAAAACATGACAGCTTTGGAATAAAAAAGGAGAACAGACATAAAAAAAAAAGAAGAGAATTTCTGTAAACTAACCTTGATCAAGCTGTCTTTTTTTAGTTTTTCTTCTTCAGTCTGGTAGTACACAATTTCATCCAATATCAGTAAACACAGGAACAACCAACTTCACACATCACCACAGAAAAGAAATACAACATTTACAATAGTAGGACCAAACACAGATTTCACCCACAACGCACCTGTGGCGTGATGGGATACAGAAACAGCACAGCAAGCACTGGCTTTGGAACCATTTCCAAAAGTTCTTCATCCAATCCAAGGACATCACAGCACTCTGCCTCCTCAGGCGAGACACCAAGCCCCCAAAGGAACTGCCAGTAACAAAACCATATTAGATATGCAGCAACAATTTCTCTCTTTCTAATGCTTCTTTAATCTTATATAATTAGTGTGCTCTGCTGTAATTGCTAATACATCCATTTCCCTCAAAATAACTACTTTCTTTAATTTAATAATCTTATCATATTTAATTAAACAGCAACAGTTTAGGTTGAATAACATTATCAATCCGAGAGTAAGGGTCGACCCCATTGGTAAAGCCACCCTTACTCCAGGCCTTATGTGGGAGGTCCACTTTCAGTACTGCCGTTTAACAACCTAACAGCATCAATATGAGGGATGGCCATTGGCCCGATTGGTGTATTATAAAAATATTGAAGAATACGCTTCCGTATTGAAAACAAAAATTAAAACTTACATCTTCCCCAAGATGAAAGTGAATAGCAAAATTAAATCATAGCTCTCCAAAAGCGGGGAAAAAGGAGTTCCATTTTCTTGTAATAACTAGAGTGCCCAGATATAAGATAATGATATTCTTCCATGACAATTAAAAAGAAAAAAAAACAACCTTGGGTTCTTCCTGGAAAAGCAATTAAGAAAATAGTCTGAATACTAGAATTAAATCAATATATAGTTAATTTCAACATAAAAGGAAAACGAATAGGCGAAAAAAAAAAGATTCCGTTTTTAAGTAGCCATTATGGTGCCTAGGTAACGAACAAAACACAATAAGAAAAATCGCACAAAAAATAAGAACTTCAAGAAGTTACTTATAAATTTGAAAAACAGAAAAGGAGGAACCTGGTTCATAACATCAGGGTTGGCTTCAAGTGGAAGCCATCTCTTAGCAGAAGGGCTCTCGTCTGCCATGTTTCTAGGTTTCTCTCTCTTCTTTTTTTTTGGGTTTTAGGCAGCGAATCTTTTGATTTCGAGGAAGGTAAAAGCACCTGATGCTCCCGGTCTGGTGATGGATTGCTTTATATATAGGTTTTGGAAGGGCTTTTAGAGTCCCTGGTCTATCACGGGACCTTTTTATCCTTAAACCGAGTCAGACTTTCTTCTTCCTTTTTTTCTTTTAAACATATATTTAGTGCTTCAAATCTTGGGTTTTTTGGGATAATTAAAAAAAAAAAGCCAAATCATGGAAGTTTGTACCATTCTTTTTAATTTAGTTGCTAGGTTTGAATTTTTATGTGACAGTTACTAAAGGTTGCTTGGAAGTTGATTTTCTCGAAATTAATTTCCCTATTACTGGGAAAGCCAATAAAAACATTAATATATTTTAAATTTGAACATTAAAAATGACAACAAATTGTGGAATAACCCCAATGTTGGTCATTTGTTCATTTTCTTGTGATCAAGAATTGTTTTTTTTTTTTAATGGCGGCAAAATTTTTCCATCGTGCTCAATTGCAGAAAGCCAATCTTGTTAAGGCACGACTTATGTCTAGCATAACCCTGCTGATTCATGGTCTTGCACTGAACAAGCTCATTGAATCTCAAACTTTTGCAACTACCATCCATTACCGGTATTTTAAAGATGTGGGAGTTTTGTCAATGTATAGCCTCGTCTTTGTTACAGACATTTACAGCACAAAAGTTGAGAAATCAGCATATAAAGCTTTGATCAACCAATTGAACTTGATGAACCAACCAATTATCCAAAAGCAACAGCTCAATCAGCCCCAAAAAAGGAGTTCCTGGCTTTCATGTACAAAAGCTAATACATGCTTTTACCCCATCTTGGGTTGGTCAAATGCAGCTTTAATCCACATAACTACAATTCTGCATTTTTTAACTTTCATTCACCATTGTAAATTGGCCTTCGTTTCTCAGCAAAGGCAGCTAAACCTTCCAACCGATCTTTCGTGTTCAAAAGCTGCTGATAGCAATCCATCTCAACTGATAAGCCGGATGCTATATCCATCTCAAGGCCCCCATCAATGGCTCGCTTTGCCATCCTTATCGCCAATGGCCCCTGTGATAAAAATTCGAACAAGTTATAGAAATATGATCCTACACACAGCAAATTCATGTTTCTGATTCAAATCACATGTTTAATGTACCTTCTGGTTTATGTCTCGTGCAATTTCAAGTGCCTTTGAGCGAGCTTCACCAGCAGGAACACAGTGATTCACCAGACCTGCAGGATAGTGCAACTCTTATCATTTTTAGCCACTATAACCACTAACAGTGGATAGCAGCTTAAACTAAGCATACCCATCGACAGTGCATCTCTAGCACCAATTTTTTGACCAGTAAATATGATTTCTTTTGCTAGTGATTTCCCAACCAATCTAGAAAGCCGTTGTGTTCCACCAGCCCTGAAAAAGGCTAGAATTTACATCATATGAAAGATTACTGCAAAATATTTTCAGCTACAAAAGAAACCATGAAAGAAGCTAGACATGATTCATACAACATGCAGCAACAAATATGTATACTGAGGTGGGAACTAGTACCATTCTGACATTACTGACACACCAAATCAAGAAACAAGATATGTTTCAAAATGATAAATGTTTAAAAAGATAGATTCAAAGAGATGGCACAAGTAGAGGTAGCATATCCATAAACTAGAACAACATCAACAGCAAATGCAACACAGACCCTGGGATTATAGCAAGTCCTGTTTCTGGCAAGCCAAATACTGCATCTTCCCCTGCATCAGTTATTGTGGACCAATAAATTCACAACAGTACATATAACAACACAAAACAAAGGACTTCAATTTGAAGCTCAATAGATAAATACCACATATCCGGAGATCACATGATAATGCCATTTCCAGTCCCCCACCCAGTGCTGCACCTTCCACAACAGCAATTGTAGGTATATGCAGTCCCTAAAGGCAACACAAGTCTTTATTCAAGAAGAGCTCCACATTAGGGTGGAGGTTATACAGATCTACTCTGACAGCTTTATAGTCAAACAAAACTAAAAACATATTAACAACTTAGTAACAGAGAATGCGTACAAACCTCCAAAAAAGAGAATGTTGATCGCAGAGAATTTACATAATTCTGAATTTCATCTGGAGTCATTGTCTTTCTTTCCTATGGATCCCATTTCAAGCAAAGGCACCATTAAGCAAGTGAACTCTAACAAGATTATGGACTAAGAAACAAGAAAGACCAAAAATGAAATAGACAATACCCTGAAGAAGCACTCATACAGCATATAGAATTTTGCTTGGTAAATTAAATTAGCGGAATATCCATTGTCTGGCTGAGAACAATTCCATAATAACTATGCCATGAAATATTTAACATAAGAAATGCTTTATTACATTTATATCGCTTACAAATCTTCAAGAAGGGCAATTAGCATAAGATTGACCTTGACTTCATTTTTCATTAACAAACAAGTGGTTAATGGGCTTTACAGATCATCACTCTTGAAGCATTTATAATTCAGCTTGCATCATGGGTAGGATTGATTTTGTTTTACTACAATTAAAATTTTGACTCTAACAAGTGTACCTTTCATTGTAACTGAAATATCTTGTTGGCCAATGAGTTGTTTCTCTGGTCATTTTACTTTATAACCTTTGTAGGTGCATATGTTATTGACTAGACACAGTCCTCAAACTCAGCGGAATTCATTCTCTGCTCAACAACGGTCACAATCAAATCTTGGATGCTCATCGCAATGTTTTAGCATCCTTATTGAAGCTAAATCTCTATAAGTTCTGTAAATCACCTATCCAGCTGCCAAGAACCTACTAATGCATTTTTTGACTGTTCCAAAATAGACTTTTATTTTCTAAGCTCCCTAAAGATAATCCTTTTGAAGCCATTCTTATTTAATGAAAACCATAGAACTCCCTTCAAGTAGTTCAAGCCTTGTGACATTTAAATATGCTGTAGGTGGAGAATCATCTTTAAACTCCATTATTGTGGACATTTTTCAAAGATATTGACAAGAGTTTAGGCCTCAGAAATATTATTCTAATCTCACGAATGAAGCTTATACACCTAATAAATAAACTGTTCAACATATACATCACATACTATCAAATCAATCTAAAACTAAAGATGATATTCACCTTTAAATCAGCACCAGCGCAGAACGCTTTGTGAACAGAACTGCAGATCATCAAAACCTTTGCTGAATGATCCTTATTAACAGCTTCTAAGCTTCGCTGCAACCCATGTAACATATCCTTACTTATTGCATTTTTTGCTCCAGGCCTATCCAAGTTAACTTCAACAACTCCTGTAAGCAAGAATATGCTTCTTCAGTATGCACAGTTGGTTACTGAGTTGACAGGACAAGTTTCATTCAAAACATATTTCTTGGTCCAGAAACCCCAAAAGAACATATTAGTAAGTAACTATATTACAGTAAATTACAATTCACCATTTCTTGCAGAGCCCTAATAGACAGCTCAAACTCCAAACAGTCCAAATATAACTTTACCATATGAACTTTTAACAAACCATGATGAGTGACTTAAAAGTACGGGTGAATTATCCTAGTTAAGATTTTCTGATTGTCAGACTTCGGAGAGAATATCATTTCTTTTTACTATATCAGTTCAAGGGATAACGTGAAATCCTTCCTCTCCTTTCTTCACAATAAAAACAATAAAGAGCAACCATCTTTCCTCAGTGTCCCAATTTCAAGTTTAAATAGCTCCATCCAAAGTGAAACCTTTTTCTTATTTTTTTCTCTCACCAATTAGGCCATCTCTTTTCGCAATAAATTTTTTTTCTTTCGATCTGGTAGTTTGCATGGCCAACTTATGTCATTCAGAAATTGGTGTGATGGCACTGGACGGTGAGGAAAGTTTGTAACCAGATGGGCTCTCAATGAAAGGAAGACTGATTACTTATATCAAGATGAAGCAGAAGCTATAAAGCTGGCACTAATCAAGGCATTAGAAGCAGATTGGAGAAACAATATTACCGCAATGTCTCTTGGTAGCAAAGATCAATTCAAAAATTTGTCAGGATGGTTTAATAGCTGCCTTCTTAGAGGACCTCAAGATACTAAGCTCCAAGGTTCACAGTGGTCCTATTAGTTTGTCAACAGAGCTGATAATGCTCTTAGTATTCAAACTGCTAGATATACATTAGAGATTAACCAGCAAATTCAATGGTTCGGGTTAATCCCACTGTGATTAACACAGGCTGTAGAGTAATCTTTGGGCACTTCCTCAATATACTGTAAGGCTTTTGTTAACTGTTCTCTGTATTTTAATACGAGTAGACGTTCTAACAAAAAAGGAAAAAGAACAAAACAAAATGCTGCTAATCCCTCCCTTACTCATGGAGCCTGTAGCAGGCATATGACCCATGACAATAAAGTAAACAAATAATTCCAAAAAAAAAAAAGAAATAGAAATTTGTTTTCCCCGGAAAGAAAAAGAAACAATACAGATTAAAACAATTAAATTAAAGAAACTGAACATTACATCCAATGGGCAAAAGGGCTTTGAAAAAAGATGAACTCAGAGACAAAGATCATATTTTTACCACACTGATGGCTAAAAGCGTGCAAGGAAAATGGAGTTACCGGAATCGGAGTCATCGAGTTTGTGAAGCTTGACGGAATCAGAAGTAGACTGCAAAATCAGGGTTCGAACACTCTGGCGATTCCATTCTTCATGTGGATATATATTGAATTTCTTGAGGTGAAAAAGCAGTTGTTGAGAAGATGAAATGGGCTTCGATTTTTGCTTCAGCCATTGCTGGCCTACTGATTTTGCTACAGCAGGTAAAAAAACCATGGCTTTTCCCTATCTTTCTTTTCTGTTCCTTTTCAGGATTTGTGGAGCCGATTATATGTAGCAGTAAATAGTACTAATCTAATTGGAAAGCAAATCGATAAATTCAAGTATGAAGGATTTCAACCGCACCCTTTTTCTTTTCTTTTCTTTATTTAATTTCCGTATCTGTCTAATGTTTTTGACTTGAACAGATGATTCATGTCATGCCAAGTCACTAATTTGATCGTGACAACAGGCAACGAAGTTTCACAATCAATCGAGGATGAGGCTTTTTTTTTCCCGATGAACAACTTGGGATGTCAGCTTAAAAACTCAACAAATCAAAGCACTTGTTGATTGAATTATGCTTGCCTCAGTAACACCTGTATGTTAAACTAGTCAAGAATATGTTGAAAGTACAGGTTCCTGTGATAATTATTGGTATGCTTCTTAAGCTGTTGTTCAACTAGAACAAAAAAACAAACATTCAATAATGAAAATTAGACAATAATTAAAAAAAGTTAGACACCAATACTATAATAATATACAAGTGAAAAGGGTCAAAGCACCGAGTATCTAATTTTCTTTAAAGTGATTTAAGCAGAAGATTCAATTTTAGCGAATTCTCTAACTTTATGATCCTAAGTTATAATAGTCAAACCCCAAATATACAACAACCAAGCCGTACTTGCCATCAACCTCTCTAGTTTGCACAAGTAAGAGAGTATTGCTCGTACTAACATCAATAATTGCAACTCTCAAACATAAATTGTAGTTAGTTTTTTTTTTTTATCTCAATTACCCGTATTTACAAAACTAGTCAAAACATAATTTACACTTATAATTATTCACTAAATAAATGTTGAAAATTATTAGCTATTCAAATCGTGTTCGAATTATAATTGTAAGTTACAAAACATTTTGTAATTGAAAACTCTTAATTTCATATAATACAGCCTTAGTCGAAGATAATCATTCAAACACCAATAAATTTCAAAAACCTTTACTAATTTGATCTCCATGTAACCTATGTAACGTACACAATTAATGGAAAATTTTTCTATTTGATCAAAATACTCCAAAAATCCCTCACTTATTTTAATAAAATGAAATAGTATAATATAATTTTTATACCATGCACAATATAGGTCCAAGACATTGCAACCTAGGGTTAGTAGTGTTGTTATAATTTCAAATACCAGATTCAATAGTGAATTTTGATCTTGAACCATAGCCGTTTTTGAAATACTAAATATTACCTTACACATATAATAGTCCAGTTGCATGCATCGGTACTATATGGTCTTGTACTCTTTTTCTTCTTTCCTTCTTTTTTTTTTTGAGTATATAAGAGAATAAACAAGTCTTATTTAATGCCCCAACTCCATTTAGGATACTTATTTTGGACTAATGACAGTTAGAATCCTCTATGCCACTACTCGGTGTCAAATCCAGTGCCAATTCCACTTATCACGTGATGATAGAAGAAATTTAAATAAATAGCACATGACAAATTAAATAAACAGTGATGATAGAAGAAATTTAAATAAATAGCACATGACAAATTAAATAAACAGGATACTTGGCATAAATATAGAAGTGACACTGAATTGCCACCGGAAAAGTGGCACCCGCGTGTGGACTAATGAAGGCTTTCATGGAGCCCTCCAAAAAAAGAAGCAAAGCTGAAGATTTTGGACGCACGGAGACTCATGTGCAACTGTGCAAGCAAAGACTTATTTCTTTAGTTTCTGAAGGTCTGAGTATTTTAAAAAACTCAAAACGATTATCACACAAGATGAAATATTCCCTGTGAAATTTCATACACCATAGAGTTTGAAGGACATTTCTTTAAAATCCATTATACTCCCAATCACAAGCATTGTATAGGCTAGATGTTAGTGTACCAGGTACATGGTGATTATTCTCCAAGATATTTCTTTTTGATTCTTGCTTAATTAAGCTTCTAAACACTACGGGCGTGATTGATAAAATTGATGTCTGAAAACTAAAATCATGAAATTTTGAAGTCTGAATCCGTTAAATTAATAAATTGTTAAATACTAAATCTAATATATTTGAATGTATATCACACTAAGTAATAAGTGAATAGTTTATCACATATTTTTTTAAAGCAAATTTTACCTAGAAAATTTGTGTTTGGATTGCATTTTCCATGATTTTTCATGAAAAAATTACTGTAGCGATTTGATGTATGTGAGGAAAAAAGGTAATAGGGAAATGTGATCACGAAAAACGATGTAATTTTCCGACGGAAAACCGCAATCCAAACAAGGTATAGCACCGCTCAATTTATTCTTAACTAATTTAGATGTTCTATTTGTTATCAAATATACGTGAACATATTAAAATCTAAACTCAATAAATTTAAATGCTGAATTGGATTATCAGACAAGGTCCATGTCGAGCATTATTTCCATTCTTGTTTGTGAAAATTCTAACAGTTAATTCTCCCCATCCAACTTTATTCCAAATACCGTAGAATTCAAATAAAAATATTTCCTTTGTCAATATCCTCTCCTTATAATGAAAGGGAACCCATTAATATAACTAATTTATGCCAATTTTATTGGACAAATGCACATTTATATTTCCAGATTGCATCAACATACTTTACCAAGTTAACTCAAATTTTCCACACAAAAAAAGGCTCTCTTAAGCAAGTGCTTTTTAGAAAACCTTATTCTAACATGTGCCAGGTAAATATTTGTTAGTATACCTAAATTACACCTAACTTATCATATTAATACACATAATCACAATCATTGTATCCCTACAGTTAGACATTTTCCCAAATTAATGACACTATTCCCAAGAACTAATGCCTAAGAACCTTCTTAAGGGGCACTCGTTAGCCAAACATATAATACATGTATATGGAGCTGATAGTTTGCAGTCTCATTTGTTATGGCACTCTATCCGTAACTGTTTTTAGATCATGCCAAAGGACAGTTCTGATATTTGAAGGCTCAAGACGAGATCTTGAGTTTTTCGATCTACATGCATTTTCTAGCTTGCAAATGCGCAGTTTCGGTGTAAGCAGAAGACAATTCTTCTAATTGGTACATTATTTTCAAACGCCTGAGTAGCTATTACTTCAGCATCTTAGAACATATACCTGAGTAGCTATTACTTCAGCATCTTAGAACATATACTAGTCTACAGGTTGTTGCCTTTTGAGGATGTCTAGATAACAGATTTGCAGCAATCCATTCCTCTTTTGAGGATGTCTAGACAAGTTTAGACCCGACGAACCCATTGTTCAAGTCTGAGCTGCTTCAAAGGAGGGCCTAAGTTGGGTTTACTCTTTTGAGGACACCTCCATTTTCCAGTAACTTCCAACAGATTAGGAGCTTGGAAATTGGTTGTGTCCAAGAGAATCTTTCTTGTTGCTGTAGCCTCCTTGTTGCCTCTTGGTGGAACTGTGGCTCCATTCCTAGAAGAATAAGACTCACCAGCAAGTGGCCCTTTGCAAGAATTCTCTCCATCACCTACCTTGCTCCTCCTCATCGAAATGAACCCATTTTCTGCAAACCCTGTCCTGGCATTCTCTTTATTCTCTTGTCCACCAAGAGCCTCGTTTTCTGGTTTTTGGTTTACCAGAGTGAAGTACTCCAAGTTTTCTGTAGGTGGTCTAGTTGTAGTAACTATGGTAAAATGTTCAGGCTTATCGCTCTCTTCTATTGGAACCCTGCTCTGAATTGCCTTATGAGGCGAGTTCCCCATCTTGCTACCTGACCTACTTTTGATATTCAACATCATATGACTATGCTCCGCATTGAACTTAGCATTTAAAGCATCAATAGGGCTTTTTCCATTTTGGATTGATAGTTCAAAACCTTCCGCTAAACCTTTACCGTGGTCAATCATCTGTTTCAAGGGCAGAATTTGACATGAACGCCTTTGAGGAGTCAAGTCATTTAGTATAGCTGAGTTTTTCTCTCCATCAGCCTTTAGTATATCCTGTAAATGAGAAGCAAAGGATAGTTCACTGATACTTGTTACTGCTTTCGCCACATACAAGCTTCTTAAGCATGTGAAAATCTGAGGTGTCTTTAAATTATGTGACTCCTAACACAATACCAGATTATGTAACAAAAGCAACAACAAATTCCCTTCAATAAAAGAAAAAAAGAAAAAAAGAGTCAGAGTACCTTAGAGAGATTGTTTTGAACCATTCTTTTCCTACAAGCAAGAATGTTATGGTGCAATAAGTGCTAAAAGCAAATCTTGGTGCTGCTAATGACTGTGATGTCATTTATACCAGCCACAGATAAAATGGTAATCAAAGAGACAAATGTCAAATTCATCCTCTAGAAGTGTCTAGGTTTGAAGCCAAATAATCACTGACAAAATATCTCCTTTCTCTTAGACTTGTCAAAGCCAGATTGGGAGAAATTCAAACTCAAAACCCAGACTGCAGCAGGGGTAGCAATTGCAGTATTCAGAGTTGAACGATGCAAATCAGTTAATACAACTCAGAAATTTAGGTGTTTCATGATCTGTTGTTAAAAGGTTATAGGTTGAACTCAAGTAGTTAAATGGAACTTGTATAAGCTATCAGCCTTTGGTCATGTACGTGTAAAAAAGAAAAACTTGAGTTTATATGCTTGAAAACTTGCTTGTCAATTTCAAGCACCATTTCCCAAAGACATAAATCTGGTCGATCCAGAACAGCTTTTAGCAGAAAATAAGAATCAAGAATACCTTAGGGAAGGAGTGGTGCTCATACTCCTTTTTTCTGCCAGAGTTGGTACATTTGACAAGCCCAAAAGAAGTTTTCTGACCTTCCAAATCATTCTTTTGAACTGCCTTAGTTGCCCTAATCAATTTGTCTTCTTTCCCTGTGATACATTCTTCATCAAACACATTTCCATGAGGCTGTGAACTGAACTCGTAGCTGGTATTAATTGTTGGAGATTCGTATTCATAACTAGAGAACCAATTCCTAACATCTGGAGGCACTGATATCAACACAAAGAAATACGAAGTCAAGGATTGGCCAGATATTGTTAATAGTTTTATGGGTTCAGACTATGCATACACAAACCAAGAATCCAAATATTCAAGTTTTCCATGATGTAAGAAGACAACATTGAGCATTTCTTTATAAAGATAAAGTAACTGGACTGGTCATGCATACCCGAAGAAAGTGAGAGGGAATCTGAATCTTTCAAAACCTACAAGACAAAAATTGAAATTCAACTAGCACATAAATATTCATCTCTCTGCTAAAAATAACAGCCCAAAAATTTCACTGCATCTTAATTTAGATATGAATGAAAAGACAGCAGTTTGAATTGGACAAAGAAAGAGGGAATCAAACCTTTTAATTTGAGATCTCAGCTCATAGACTTGGGCAGTTTTACGTTTTTAATGCTTGCCAAACATTAGTCACAGAGTTCATTCCACGAACTTGTCAGATGAAACAGAATTGTAGATTATGGAATGAAAGGCCTTCTTTACAAGGACACCATTTTTACATTCCTAATTGACAGCAAGCAAGGTAATAAAATCAAGTCCTTACAACAAACTACCTACATCTGACACCCAAAAAGTTTGAATGACAAAGATACCAGTGCACGGAGAAGAAAACTGAAATAGTCAGTTCAATCTCAGTGGAGTTTCTATGTCTCCCTGAACCATCATCTTGACCGGTCAATTAACAGATATCATTAGCATAACTGATTTGCAATTGAGGCAAACTGTTGTTACAGTGTCTGAGACTGGTAATCTGGATGAGCCTATGTAACTGATGCTTGTCAGGAACATCAATTTAGCGATTGGCTTATTAATGCCGATTACCTCTAAAGGAAGGATTTTGGTTGACCCTCTTGATTTTTGGTGTGGATGATTAATGGAGATTTTCAGATCACCGGGCCATTCAGAGACTTTCCCACTGTTCCATGGTGCATTAAGTCATGACCAGCTACAGTATTTTGCTCAAGCTTAAGGAACTATGTTACCATCTCTTAACACCATCAGTTAGTTGCATTCCATATATGACAAAGATCACCATTTTTCTGCTCATTTTCTTACATTATTTCATTCTTTCATAATTCCACTGTACAAAATTAAATTTGCAGTGGCCCATTCAGCAAATTAAATGCTTTGAGCCACCCACACGATGAATCCTAGTGAATATCAATTCAAATGTACCTCCTTGGTCACTAATAATTAGAGCCAATAACCGTACTACATTGACATAATTCCTATCTGTAAGATGATTATAATGATGTAATCGTGAACGATAATAGTACCAATTATCTCTTTATACTTTATAAAACGTCCTATCAATTAATCAACATTCTTTGCAATTGAAGTAGAGAGAAGAGGAGGATATAATGACCTCAATGTTCCGGTTGTCAATTCTATCAATGCAATTAGACTGGAGAAAGCCATCTGAAGTATCCTTCCCATCAGAAAGCAAAACATCATGCCTTCTTTTGAGTACACCGTTTTCATCAAAATTCCCTTCCTTTTCCTCTTCGTTCTCCCCAGTTTCAGCTAATATGGGACGACCAGAATCGTTAAAATCATCGATGCTATTCAATTCTGGAGACTCGTATACATAACTTGGGAACCACTTGGCTATATATGGAGGCTCTATATGAACAAAAATCAAAATCCCAGTAAAATTTTTGAAACTAAAAACACTAAACTATAGGAAAACATTAAAAAAGAAAAGAAAATAAAAGATTGCCAAGGCAGTTTCCCAATAAAAGAACCTGCCTTTATGATTTCCTTAACATCACACAGGCAAAAAGAGAAACGTCTTATGGACAATGCAAGAAGCTCAAAGATTTGCAAAATAAGAATGAGAAATTGAAGATTATTTCAGAGATCAAACAAACCTGAAGGAAGCGATAAGGAATCTGAAGAACCCATTATCCAAAACGATGAAATGCAGCACTAGAGGGGGCAAAGATCGTAACTTTATGTGTATTTTAGTCTGCTCCAGCTTCTTGATTTCTCATGTTCGAGCCGATAGATGGCGCGAATAGGGAAAAGTTTTCAAATTTCCCGGGGCATAAGGTGGGCCCGTGGCCAAAATCAGATTTCTTTGGGCTAATTACATTTGACCACCTCTGGTGTTTCTCATAATTAGGGAGACGCCCATATGAGGTTTTTGAATTTACCGAAACCACCCTTATCAGCATTTTTATACTATTTTGTGTACTACTTTTACCTTTTATCTAATACCTACCTATTTCCACAGGAGTGTGATATTCTCTCCCAATTAGGAAATTGTACATATGAATGTGTTATTGATCTATTTTGTAGGTGCGGTTCAAAACTTATGTGATAAGAGTTATAACTGTAGATTTTGGAGTATTGAATATGTGTCCATAATTTGAAATTGAAATATTTTTTTAGCTCAGATTGTTGTGTAAGTGAGGTCTTGTGTAACATGACATGAAAGTATGAATGCAGAATTCAAAGTCCATGTTTCTCATTGAAGATATTAAAAACAAAAGCAAAACAAGGGCACACTATTTTTGTAACACTAATTGGTCAAGATAACATACTTTTTAGGTAAATTGTAGCGACTCTCTACTAGGGTTAATATATTCACAATTAGAAGACTAGTTTTGGTTTATAGTTACTTAATTTTCATCAATATTTATTAAACTTATTTTCATTGTAGACTTTAGTAACATGACCAAAGAAAGAGTCGCGATGTTTCTTTTTTTTTTTTTTTTTTAATTTTTCAGTAGGGAATGAGTGGGATTTAAGAAGCGGATTGATGGTAAGGGACATAGTCACGATGTTTCTTTCTTTCATTTTTAGTTAATTAATTATTTATTTATTTTTGAATTAAGAGTCCTATGTTTATGCAAATGAATACCAAGGTTCAATGTTTATACCTATGTTTTGGATTAAAGGGTCCTATGTTTATACCAATGATCCAAGATCTTTTAATTGTAATCCCTTCCATCTTACCACCTAATCCAATTCTCTCCCCACCAAGATTCAAATTTTTTTTTTAGGTTCAATGTAATATATCCTTACATAGAATTAAGCAATTTTTCTCAACCTTTCTTACCCTTACAATCGACTAATTGTATCCATAAGAAATGGTTTCCATGCATTCCAAGATTCGCAGCATTTGTAGTCTACGGTTAGACCCCATCTTTTAATTATAACTTTTCATTTGCTGCTGGTCCGGACTGATTCCTTCTAATTATCTGCATCAGGGACTTTTCAAGAAGTTAGTCTAGGTACCTTGAAATCGTTCATGTCACTTGGCAAATTAAAGCGTCTGAAGGTTCCTAGAAAATCTAGAAATTTTCTTAATCTTGCTATAAGATAAAGCTGCTTATTGTAAAAGATCTCCCTAAATAAACCAAAAAGTGGGCTTCTCGCGTATTCAATGTGCATGATTTGCAAAATTCGTGTACATTTAAGATAAAACATCACGTGTAGCCATATCAAAGTTTTAAAGATGAAAGAGTTTCAACAGTTTTACACTACCAAGTCGACAGTGTTATCTGCTTAGTACTTGGATACTATAGAGCTGTTTTTCTTGGAATATTCCCTTTTATTATGCATACTTGACAGAAATGGCCCAGGACACTGATGTAGCATATTTTCAACTTTAGCAATATATTGAGTTTTACCTCATTTGATGGTAAAATAGGATTCATACACGTGAAATTTTGTTTGTGGTAATTAATACTTCAATAATGCGCTCATATGGAGTGAAAAACAAGTAAATCTTTTACTCTATGTTCTATTCAAGATGATGCAAATCACCTATAATCATCAACTTGAAAGTTGTAAGCTGTGATCTTGTTCTTTTGCATTAGGATGATCAGCATAGTCCAATAATCCTAAAATAGTTTAACTAAAAGGGCATTCTTGACAACTCGTTCAGGATTTTTCCCCTTTCATATAGAAAAAGTTCATGTAAAATCCACCTTCCAATCAGTGCTTCATGCAATGAGGCAACTGTACTATATTAAAAGTGATGAGGAGATGCCCTATTCCATTTTAGACAAGATAATCAGCATAATACACTTTTCTCTTGAATAATTTGTTATTCACCTTATCTTACAATAACATATCTTAAGGGCCGTGTTTAAGTGGAAGTTCATTGCACAAATTACTCAGCAGTAATAGTACAGGCAACACTGTAAAATTCTAGATATGGACCTCAACAGAAGCATCTTTGAAGTTTGAACCTACTGCAACTTCTAAACGATCAAACTCTATCTGTAGTAAAATGCCCTTTCAATGTAGTATGAAAAGCTAGTTGTCTTTATTCCTCTTTTGTCTTCAGTTACTACTCTGAAATTTCCGTTGACAACACAAGGTTTTAATGAGGCGAGTGAATAGAATCCATACCGCTATAGCAAGAAAATCAAAATGATTTTCCTTGACATAAGTATTCAAATGATACCTTATATGCAAATCTGTACTTACATGGCTTTTGGTTCAATCTTTATGTCATTTGTTTCTCATAACTTTCCAGTATACCTTAAACCCAAAATTCTAGCACAAATTTGGTGTTTCTTTGGAGTTCTTTATGGTTTGAATGGCTGGAAAATCGCATAGAAGGAAGAAGCAAAGCAGCAATTCATCAAGTTCATGTAGCTCAGACAATGCTGAGGATCCTGATTACACTGTAAGGTGGGCTCAAAGGCTGTCCAGAAAAGAAAAGTTCACTTCCTTAAGTGGATGGCAGAGACACAGCAGTTGTGACATTAACGGTCTTCAATTCACAGCTGGAACTTCAACAATGAGAGGAAAACCAACACGTTCATCGAAGAAGAAAGACATCAAGCAAGGGGAGGTGAAACCGATCAAAACATCCAAAATGGCACAAGCAAGGAAGGAGCCTGGTTGTTTGAAGATTGAAAGAATCAACTTTGGAATCAAGAGAAGCTCCACTTCTAGATGGAATAGGAAAATTAAAGATGAATTTGACCAAGAAAACAAATTCTCCACAGACAGAAGTGGTAGAAGTTCAGAAAATGAGAATGACCATGAGAATCAAGGGTATTCTGCTAGCAGAATAAGAAATCAAGAGGATGAGAATGAGAAGTGGAAGATGAAAGCAACCATATTTTCGTGGCTTATAGATTCCAAAACAATTGAAGAAAATGCAGAAGTTTTCTATATGGATGACCACAGCAAGAAGATCATTAAGGAGGGAATAATCAGGAGAGAGGGCATATTATGCAACTGTTGCGATAAGATCTTTACTGTAGCAAACTTTAGTATTCATTGTGGGAGGCAATCTGCTAAACCCTATGAAAGGATTTTCACTTCCAAGAATCAAAACTCTCTTTTATCTTGCATGATTAGAGCTTGGAATATGCCAGAAGAATGTGAAAGTCGTAAATTCAATCGCATTCAGACTAGAGGTAATGCAAGTGACTCGTACGATGATGCTTGCATGATCTGTGCAGATGGAGGAAACTTAATGTGTTGTGAGGTGTGTAATTCAACATACCATCAAGATTGCATTCAGTTGAAGGTAAGACTGATGTTACCACAATTTCAGTTGATACTCTAATTAGTGACCTTAAGAAAATTAGGTAAATGTTACTTGTTCTATTCTCGGTTCAGGAGGTTCCTCGAGGATCTTGGTATTGTCCATACTGTGTTTGCAGATTCTGCAGAAATCCTGCTCACGACAATGACTATTTAATTGAATGTCCTCAATGTGAACAGAAATGTGCGTAACACGTTAATCTTCCTAAATTTTCATGCACCTATCTCATTCATTGCTATTATTTATTCTTTTCTTTCTCTAGTGAGAACTTGTTATTAAGATGTTAAGGCATAAACATAAGCTTTGTCTGTTCTACAGATCACTGGAACTGCCATCTGCGGAGAGAAATGAAGATAATAGATCTCAACAGTATGCCATGTGCACCTTTTTGCGAGGGGCGCTGCAAAGAGGTAATCTTAATGAAGCATGATTAACAATCTTCTCTTGACTCTAGCTTGAAGAACTGGATTTTCTTCATGATTAGTTCTGACATATCAGTTCATTAAGCACTAAATACAAATTTTCTGGAAAGGTTTATGATAAGTTGGAGAGAAACCTAGTTGGATTGAAAAATGAGCTTGATGAAGGTTTCTCCTGGAGTTTGCTTCATCACATGGACAATGACACAGGTAGTTACACAGATGACACATACAAAAGAATCGTTTGCCACTCCAAGCTTGCTGTTGCACTGAGATTGATGGATGACTGCTTTGAGCCAATTGTAGACCGCCATACTAGAATCAATGTGATCCGTAGTGTTGTTTATAATTGCGGGTAGGTTTATTGTGCAATCACTATCATATGTCTCTAGTTCCCTCCCTACACAAAAAATTCCTCAAGTTTTTCTAGAAGAATAATAAATGGACGAATCCTTTCCTCTGATGCCGATGATGAAATTCATCTTACTTTTGATCTTTCTTTACCCATCAACAGATGTAAATTTTATCATTTTCTGTGTCTTATTTTGTTTTCACGACTACCAAAAGTGAACGTTTTGTTTCTTTGTAATAACTTTTTTACAGAGCAAACTTCAAGAGAATCCAATTTAGGGGGTTTTATACTGCCGTCTTGGAAAAGGATGATGAAATTATCTCTGTGGCATCCTTGAGGTTTCTCCTCTTACATCTTCACGTGCGCATCGATTTCAGTTTAAGTATCTCATTTATTCTTCTAATTGACCCGCAGGATTCATGGGACAAAGCTTGCTGAGATGCCCTTCATTGCAACCAGCGATCAGTATAGGTGCAAAGGAATGTGCAAAAAGCTTATGGTCGCAATTGAATCAGTTAAGTCCATATTTGAATCTTTACGAATATTATTTATAGTTCACTGGTGGTTTTCATGGAGATTTTTTTGCTCTGCTGTATTTGATTTCCTTTCTATTTCTCTTCTAATTACCATAATCCATATAGTTCTTCAAAAAAGTTCTCAACTGATTTCACTTCCAGGCTCTTTGTTACCTCAATGTTGAAAGTCTGGTCATTCCATCCACATCTGAGAGGATCAGCAACTGGATTGAAAAGTACGGTTTCCGTCTTCTTGATTCTACATTGAACAGAGAAATCATATGTCGCAACACTTTGATGTTCCATGATTCAGTCAGATTGCAGAAGTCATTAGTACCTTCTTGTTTGGCAAAATCAGACAGAAGCATTGGTGGTATGGTGTTTTAACACTTCTTTTTTGGTTTTTTTTTAATTCTCGCCCCAAGCGTAGCTTTTGCCACCATCGAAAATCATCTGTTCTTGTGCTCCTAAGTCTATGTCTGTCTAATTCTCAAAGCAAATTTGTTTGTTTTGTTTGCAGCAACTTCTTCAGTGAGAAAGGCCAGGATCAACCAACAACAAAATTGGCTAAGTTTTTCACATAAAGCAGCTATGGCATCGCTATTTGATTTGGATTTTCAACCTCCTGAATGGAACAAAAACCCTTGGATGAACAGCACAGAAAGAATGCCCTATAGATAGAAATCCATGCATTCAGCGAAATGATTTTGATCATGTATGCTGGTGGTGTAGGAGTTGCTGTATTGGGACTGCATTTTCTATTTCAGCTTTAGGCAACCTATAGTGAATATACAGTGGATGAGAAAGGATAGGATCAGAAGAATCAAAAGATTGCAACACAATTTCTTAACTAAGAATGTTGTGGCCAACTTTTTTAAGCTTTATTAGCAGATTGTTGAAGTTTGTAAATTTTGTTCTTATTTGTATGAAGTGATTTCTGAAACTTTATGATCGTTCTTTCTTTTCAAATTCTAATTTGCATATCAGTATCATTATACACATATATATATATTTTTTTGTTTCACTTTCAGAATATGACTGAAGCAGCCATGGCTCTTATATTTTAATCCCCATTTTCCAGGTAATGCATTCAAGATTCATACCAGTGCTAACAGGTTATTTCCATCTTCAAGAAAATCTTCAAGACTCAAAATTCCAATGTCAGAAAAATACAGCGCCACCTTTCAAGAATTCCATTCTCGTTTGGGTCTGCTGTTGGACGATTCTCAGTTTGGGCTTTACTCCGTCTTGGTTCCTTGGATCATAGCAATTGGCCCTTTTCTTTAACATTTTTTCTTGATGAAATGCCATATTAAAAACAGCTTATAAACTCTAACTCCAACTTCTAATGACTAAATATTATGGCAAGTAATCATTGTTCCGTCAATGTTAGCATTTGAATTAAGTAAATTTAAGGCTTTAGGCAAATTTATATGCAACTTATCACATCATGCAGAGGAAAACACAAAACGTCGAGAATTCTCTCTCGGCATAGTCTGCAATACTATTCTTAAAAGTAATTCTAGAGTGTTTACAATACAAATTTAGCAAATGTGCCATCCATATTTATGAACACTCATACATAGTTGGATTAAAACTTCTCATATTTTCCCCCTGACACATTTTTTATTTTATCCCATGATGACGGTCTTAAGAAGAAATCACCACAGAAATGATCTATGAACAATCACAATTAACAATTTAGGCAAATGTTCAGTTATCGTAAGGTCCAATCCTTCTTGGTCTATTCAAGAGTCATGCCGTGACTAAGTAAACAACACGGGAAAAAAAAATGATCAATTTTCTGAAATGGTACGTAGCTCATGGATTAGGCATTCATGAATCATGATGAGTAATTTTACAACTAGGTCACTCCAAAGAAAATGGTGTTACCACGAGAAGGGCCAGTCCTTATCCTCTTCGTTTGTCCCACGGAAATGAAAGTCCGTGCGATTTGAAGCCACTCTTGCCTTGCAAACTCCGAACAGCCACTGAAGTCAGAAAGACTTTTGTGACGAGGTTGAGAATCACACTAGGTGACTTTAAGACATGGGACATTATCGGTTCCTTCTATTCCAATTGGGACAATTTTAGAAATCTTCCTTGAGGTTTCTGACAATTACGATCACCTTGCTTAAGATTTGAAAAATTATACTCACCTCTCTTAATGCTACGAAAAAACTATATGATAAGTTTTACAAACTTTAATTGAAAATGAGTTTAAAAGAGAAAAATGAAGATTCTTTTATGATAAAACTTCTTTATCCTAAAACTCTAGCATCATCTAATCTAATCTAGTATGTTACACTTCGTTCCCTATTTTTTTTTTTACTAAATTTATTAATCAATTTTCAAAAACTTGACCAATCAATTAGGGAGGCATTTGTTAAACTAGCTAGTATCTTCAGAAATTACTTAACCAAAAATATGTCCAAATTATAGGAAAAGAATGCTTTCAAAACATAACTTAAATTTTTTTTTGCTTACATCATTAATTATGATCAGGACATACTTCTTAGGGTAGGTTTCCATAATTTTTCAAATTTCAGCAGAGATAGCTGCAATTGTCAAAAACCTCAGGAGAGGTTTCTGAAGTTATCCCATTCCAAATTGAGTAAGTGGCTGTCCAACAAGGCTGTTTATCACGCTTTTGAGGTAATCTTTCTCTTTCAGTCTCCAAAACGTGCAACTACAGCACTACAGAAACAAGAGAAGCAAGCACAGAAGTTGTGAAATTGCCAAATTCAACAAAAGAAATGATCTCAATGTGCAATACAATACTTATCGGTCAATTTGTCCTATGAAACACTAGCAGTCATTTCAAATGAAAAAAAATAACGAAAAGGAAAAGAAAAAGCATCCTCTAAAGTTATCAAATAATCAAATTTCACTTTTAAACTTGTTTATCCATCAAAACTTATTTTCAACATGTTTGAAAATGGATAGTTAGGTAAGCTACCACTACATTCTTGTCATATCCATATTTTACCCATTTTCCATATTTCACAGATGTTGTCATTTTCTAGAGTTACCAATTTCAGAAGAACTACTCTTGTGTCTATCAATGGAAAAATTCAATCTCAAGAGGGCAATGTATCCTTTTGCATTCAAAACTGATATCTCCTCATTTATCCAAATATCAATGCAAAATAAAATACTCAAGTCTTGATCAATCTGGTGCTCAGAAAATTCATAATAGAATACTGAAAGTGAAAGGATCACTTTCCACTTGGTTCGGCACTCATATAAAGACACAACTTGCAATTTAAAGCAAACTAGCGGATAAGAATCTATGCTATTGTACGTTGGATGAATCATTGCTCTAACAAATAAGAAAGATCAGCAAAATTAAACCCTTTTGCAAAAGTTGAATTATATCACATTCCACAATTGGATTAGTACTATTTCCAAATCCAGTAATATTCTTTGAGCAAAAGTGACAAGCACGTAACAGTTATGAAAGAATAATGGTGGTGGAGGCCGTCTTGTGGATATTTTCAAGTAAGAAATGGAGGAGTTTTATACTTTCCTTTCTTGAAATATTTGGTAATTAGATCTTTCTGTTATAGACGTAGACATTATTGTAAAGGGATAATTTCAGAAACCTCCCTTGAGATTCTTAACAATTTCATTTAGTTCCCTTGAGGTTTTAAAAATTACACATACCTCCCTTGAATTTACCATTTTGGTAACAAAAACTATTCAATGGTCAAAATTTTGAATGAATAACCCAAATTGCCCTCGTGAAATTGTAAAGTTCATTTGACCTTGTTATAAAATTCGATAAAAAAAATATGGAATATGCACAAAATCTCAAATCTACTTTCAACCCTTATCTCTACTATTCTAAACCTTTCATATACCTACATCTCAAATGAGTACCACTATCAACAGGACCTTCTAAAATCTCAATCTAAGTTACAAAAGAAAAAAATTAGTATTGTTAAACTTAAAAAATTTCACTAACTATATTAATATAGCATTCCATCCCTCAAATGTTGGAGTACCAATACATGCTCCGTATTTAAATCTTCAACTTACATCTTCTTTTATTCATCTTTAGATCTTTCAAGTCAAGCTAAAATTAATTTGTAATATGTTAGAATTATGTTTACGACATAATTAGTTATTCTATAAGTGAACCTTGTTTTTGTTTCCATTAAATATTTAATTGTATGGTGCATTCCTATGCACAAGATTAGGAGTGTATTATTTAATTGCATGAAAAATATTGCTATATTAAGGTTATTATGGTCATTTTATAGGGTCAAGGGAGGCATGTGTAATAGTGAAAATCTCAAGGGCACTAGATAAAATTATCAGAAACTTGAAGATATATCGTTCCTATTCTAGAGGCATATGCTTGTATATATGGCGAATGTTAGGTGCAAAAGTTTAAGTATTATTTTTCCGTCCAAGCAAACAAGGGTCAAACACACGAGTGAAAGAAGGCATTTTGTACACTAGCAAGCTAGAAAACATATGAAAACAACGTGGCCAAAAAATTTTTTTTTGTAATACAGGACAAGATACGATGCAGTAGATAAATTGCATGAGATCATTCAATCATCATAGTGACATGCGTATACAATATGATGTAATCCTCGTAGGCCACATGAAGTGGAAGTTTCCAGTGATGGCTATGCTATGTATGGTGTTTCATGGTACTGTGTAATCCTGTGCTGTTTGATAGCGTTTCTGTAACTTGTTTATGTGCAACTTTGCGTACATCAGCTCAGTTTGGTATCAGCTGCTAAATAATTTCCCATATTGTATTATGTAAAAGGAGAGGCAAATCTACGTTAACTTACATTAGAAAATTTTTAGCTGCTAACGAGGCATAATCTTCTACCTGTCTATGCCATAAAATATTTTTCAAGAGACCATGATGTCATTCACCAGGACTGCTAGGACATAAGGTTGTGAAATTTCGATATCTCTACAAGTGCTTTTGGCGTTAGCTTGAAAGCCATTCAATAGATCAGTAGTAGTGTTTTTCAACAAATTGGAAAAGAATTGATCAAATAAGAACTTGTACACTACAACGTAAGCACTACTGGTGCAGTCTTGGACGAACTACTTGTCTGGTAAGTAATGCGTTTTAAGATAACGAGTTAAGCTTTACATCATTCTATAATTTGAAGCGTTCAATTTCCTTGAGTACCAAAACTCTCTGCTTCAACGAAAATTCTATCCCTATTTATTGCCTTCTATACCAATTGCATTTTTGAATTTTAGTGAATTTTATTCTGTTTCCAATTCTCTATAGAGTATTATTAGAAGATTCAAAACTTTCTCTAGCTATCTGATTTGGATGAGAATCTTCACGGAGTTGATATTTCATCCCTTTAACATTAATTCTTTTGTCAAACTAGCTAGTTGACACCACTACTTTTCTTCTTCTTTTACTCATTCATTTGCAGGAATTGCCTACGTCATTTTCCCTCTAAGTTGGTTACGTCATGCACTAGATAATAAAAAAAATATATTGGGTGTGGCAAGTTATAACTTTGGAGCTTCAAAAGGATAAATGATCATAAGAATACACGTACGGACATTTCTTTATCTCAATTTCGGTGTATATTAATGAATAGAGTAATTCTCTCTTTTCCGGAAAATAGTTACGACTGTTAAAATTTAAACCATGTAACCTGCCTAGCCGCTTCTTGGTTAAGAAGAAAAACACGAGTTGCTTAAAAGAAAAAAAAAATCTAGTTTCTTTGTGGTTTGTTATGTGTATCCAAATTCAACCAGCATTTTACTCAGGCCAAACATTAGTTTCAAATTTGTTTTTAAATCTTGCAAAAGTATTAATCATGCTCCTAAGTGATACTTCCTTTCAATCTCTTGGATTTTATTTTGTTTTGTCGATATTTCGATGTCAGCTTAAATTTCAACAATTGGATTAAGTGATTATGGGGCTCGTTTTTGGTTGATTCTTTTAGCTGATTGTAGGTTTTGATTTTAGATAATCAGTTTTTTTTTCGATGTTCTCATTTGATTTTGCGTTCAGATTTTACAAAATCTAAGGCAATTCAGAACAAGGCGGTTGTGTCGAGGGTTAGAAGGGTCGAGTTTGGAACAAATAAAACTTGCAGGTTTAATTGTGATCAATTTGCGAGTAATAAGATAACAAGATATTAAATCAGCTCAGTCCACCGTCCAAAACTCCATATAATGAAATATGACATGACACTATTGCAACATTATAGCACCGTCTTGCATTTAGTGCTTCTGATCTGCGAAAGACAATTCTCCAATTTCATGAAGTGTTGATTTTTCCTACTTCAACTGCAATACTAATCTACAGCTTCAACAAGTCAACATCATTATCAATGTCAAAAGCGGCCCATAATTTCCTATAATTTACTTTCTTCTGGGGGTCAAAGATGAGAGCAAGCTACCAACCTAAATTGCGAATTTAAGATTACTTGTAGTTGACAACAAGACACATCAAAAGTCACAAAAACAAAGTTTCATCGAAAGTTCAGGAAAGACAAGAAGGAGAACCAATTGTTCACATCCATTGGCTGTCTTAATACGATTGAACTTCAGTCCTGCTACTTACCTACGAGACATAGAAAAGGCAGCAACCAGCAAATGTGAAACTAAGGCCAAGACCTCCACGAACATTAAACATTGAAAGCTGTAGAAATTCTACCAACCCCCATCCATATCCATTCATCCACCACCATAACACAAGAGAGTTTGCAATAGACACTATACACATTAGTATATGACTGCCCTTTATTTGTTTGTCAAACTTTTTGATCTTTCTTTGGATTAACTGTTGAGTATAGATGAAATAATTAGCTTTAAATCTTAGTTTCATTCCGGTCGAACTAATAATGGATATTAGCAAGTTTAGTGATTTCTTTTGTCCCACTAATCTTGTCGCACTTGTTAATTAAGACCTCCTACTTTTCTCAAACACAATCGCTACATTTTCTTTAGTAGGAAAAAGCCAGTATATTTTCTGTGGGAGTACCTCTAGGACCCTTATAACGTGTATGTAGGAATTTCTTCGAATGTTTGCTTAATTTTGAAATAGATAAATAACGACCATTTACTCATTCTCCTTTCCTTTTCATGGAATAAGACCTGTTCCTATCTTTCCCTTTTCTTTCCATAAGTCCTGTCTTATATGAAATACTTGAGAATTAGAGATGTGACAAGCCTTTGGAAGTGGT
Organism: Coffea eugenioides; assembly: GCF_003713205.1. Lineage (NCBI taxonomy): Eukaryota > Viridiplantae > Streptophyta > Magnoliopsida > Gentianales > Rubiaceae > Coffea > Coffea eugenioides. Next base: position 42,720,116 of record NC_040042.1, on the reverse strand, counting down.
AAAATGTACTGTTCAAATTACACAACCATAACTACCCACTTCCACATGTAACCACACAATAATATATATGACAGAAAGTTGAAAAACTCTACTTCTACATTGTAAACATCCCTTACCCCCTTCAGTCAAACAGTAATTTGGGTTCAGTAAGCTTGCAGCTTCATGAGAACTGGGCAAAAGTCAAAGCCAGAGAAATCAAGAGCCGAATCAGATTGATAATAATAATGTTTTGCATAGTTGGGACCGAAGAAAAACAAAAAAGTTCAATAACTTTTTGCGTTAATTACCCAGAAAGCAAATAAAGTGAAGTATTTGCGTAGAATTGCCCGACAAGTTTAATTTCTTTGTCCCACTACTGAGTTGGTACATCATTGGATTAGCCAATTTTTTCCTTTTCGACCGATTTTATCTAGTCTTTTCCAGCCTAGATTATCTGTACAGTGTAAAGTTTGGAAAGCAAAAGCAAAAGTGCACCCCGGCTCCACTAAGTGGATAGAAAACCTCCAAGAAATTTACTTCAATAAATTATGTAATGGAAGACCGACTTGGCTGGCCGAAAACTACATCCTGAAGAGGATATACATAAAGTCTCTAGTTGATCCTTTCATCATGCAAAATTGTATGGCAAAAATGGATTTAGCCCCTGAAATTCCTGCTTTGGACTCTGGACTGTGTGTCACAAATAGACAGTAAAATTCGTATACATACATACACATATATTAAAACACAAAGTGTATGAATTGAATGCAACCAAAATCCTACGAAGTAGCTTGGAAAAATTGAAGTCGTGAAATATATTAAAACTAAAGAAAATCTTGATTTTTCGTCTTTCAGATCCTTTTTTTCTTTTTCTTTTTCTTTTTGGGACTGTTCTGGAGTCGCAGAAAACATGCCATTCAAAAGTAGAAGACGGAAAGCTGTTCATAAGCTTTTCACCAGTTTTGGAGACAAGAAAACAGAGAATTTCCATTCTGAATTCAACAAAACAACGGATCGAGTTAGATAATTCTGCACTTTCTGTGTGTCCTCCGTGTTGCATGGAGGTCGGCAGTATAATAGTGTTCAACTCCCCCGTCTTCTCCTCTTCTTCTCCGTTCATATTTGTAGACTTGTACGAAATCGAAAGTTACTTAGCATTTATATAATACTATCAACTAAGAAAAGTCTCAAACCTGCTGGTCCATGCCTCAGCATGCATATGGATTAATAGTGGTAGTATAATCTAACGTTATTCACTTCAGACAGATTTTAGCTCTCTCTGTCGTGCTTTGACCTGCATGGATGTACCTTTAATGACTTACTCACATATATTTATTTCTCAAATTTTTTGGAGGGACACAAAGTCTAGCAATTATTAATGACAAATATTTGGGCCAGCGACTTTTAGGTCTAATATAATTCCTCTATAAGTTTCTAAACATGATTTTTATATTTTAAATTTTAATGGATGAATGCTAGGTCAGAGTTGTTTGTGACAGTGACAGAGAAGAGATGAAAATAATATTTCATTTGGATAGCAAATTATCCCAAATAATATTTTGTTTACATCATAAACATATCTTTTTATATTTTCAATCACCTTTTTATCACAAAATATTACAGTAATTATTACAGTAATTATGATGTAATTATTCCAAAAGTGCCACATCACAAAAAGTGTTACAGTAATTATTCCAAATAATATTTCAAATAATATTCTATCGAAACAAACCTCATATCTCGAGAGAATGTTCATTTCTTTTATTTCATATTCTAAGATGGTAAAGGGAAATGTACTGCAACAAATTAAACTATTCCCTCTTTCTTTCGCTTATTCGAATAAAGGAGACCAAATCGAAATTAGTTGCTTTTTTGGTGCTAAATTTTACATTAGTTCACTCTATTATGACTTCTTGCAATGTCGACCAAAACATAGCTCTTGAACACTTGATACAGTAGCTTAATCCCCTCTAGCTACTAAAGAAAAGCAAGAACAAGAAGTTTAGCAGCTTCTATTATCGTAAATGATTAGAAAAATTATGATGACCTAAGAATACTAGAAACTATAAATCCTAGATTTGCGATGGTATATATTTTTCGTCCTAATTGACGTTTTCTCTTCTCTTTACCCCCCACACGATGCCTGCCTTAAAGATTTCCACAAAATTATTCATATTAAAATCTTCCAGTTGGCTTAACTTTGTTTACTGGTGATCAATTTTTAAGCAAATTAACTCCAAACTGTCTATTTTTAAGTTCTTTCGTCTACTTGCATTGTATTGAGTATAACAAGTCATGCATCTACCTACCCTTATTTATTCTTTTTGGTGGCCCATGAATGAGCCAAAACATCTTGGTTAGAGACAAGGGTTTTCTTGTACAACAATTATCTTCCCCTCGACCCGCTAGACTGAAATTGCCAAGCGACTACTTTGACAAAATGGTGCTGAGCGTTTATACTTCATGGTCCAGACTCGACTACTGTAAAGCCTGAATTAGAATAAAAAGTGGTTGGTGGTCTACTACTTTCTATTCGAAAACTAACACTACTCTAAATACACAAGCAGCATAAGATACCCTTTTATTTTTTTTAACATTTTTCATGAATACATTTTTCAATCATTTTTTAATCTCACATATATTAAAATATTACAGTACACGCTTTCTTTCTGTAAAAACTCTAGAAATTAGCAATCCAAACAGTTAATGTGTCTATTCGTGGCAAAAGAAAGAAAAAATTGATATTGATAGCGTGTGTAGTAAGTGTATCATGAAGTCTAAATTTATTATTGAAGGAAAATAATAATATGAACATCCAACTGCTAAGCTACTTCCTAACATGTTTCGTTACTCATCAGCATGGTAGATGACAAATTTAAGGTCGTTTTTTACTATTGTTTCGGATGCTCGTTGCTTACACGTTGATTGAGACAAAGCCATCACTCGTTACATTACAACTCCCAAGCTCAAAAGAATTCTCAAGTCTTCGTGAGAATATGACAAGAAAGGGACATGATGAATATTTCCACAGGCCACAACTACTACTGCCGAAGCATTTATATGGTAGTTAACAAGAAATACTAATAAGGGATCAAACGTGCACTAAATTCTACAAATCCAAGTTAAAATAAATGTTAGTTTAACAAAATTTGAAGAGTTAATTTGGACGGTGGAGTAGCTGTATAGTCATATGCTACGCGTATGTTCGTCATAAAATAACTACTACTACATGATATCAGAAGAATGACAAGCTACTAACAAGCACAGGGAAAGAAAACAAAGAAATAGTGAAAAACGATTGATGGGCCATGGCCAGCTCCAGCAACTAAAGTAAATATGTTTTCGTGGGTCAACAAGATGAACCTTTTCCATTCTAAATTCGACTGTTGACTTTGTGCCCCAAGGATAAGGATACGAGGTTTTTCATTTTGGACTTTGCAGGACCATAATATATATATATAGCTTTTTCTACTAAAGGCTAGGCCTAAATTTAACATTGTGTATGGGTAGTTCGTCAAATATATAATAGATTTCTACAAGAGTTTAAAAAGTAATTTTGGGGGGATAAACTGAACCCTTCTGTTCTAGTATCAAGAGATTAGATAGCTACCATTTACCTACTACTTAAACTTTCTGAATTCCAAACATTACTACATCTTCCGAGTCAGATTTGTAACCGTTAAGGTGACAAATAATCCACACGTAACAGAAGAAAAGACTTCCAAGATTTTGTGATCTTCACTTTTTCCTCTAAGTCTTTACCTAATAAATATGACTGCAGCCGATTTCACGTGTAACACCTTTTAGGTGTAAACCGTGCTAGACGGTAGTAGCATGCAAAGTGTGTATGTGATCAAGAATATGTTGAAGTTTTTCTTGAATCAGATTAGGGCATTGGAAATCAGGGCAAAGTTGATGTATCTTTTCAATGACAGGCTATATTATACTATTAATGTTGAAGCTTGAAAGTCCATTAAGCTAATGAGAACGGTTTTGAAGAAGTCTTGGATCCCTTTTAATGGAGTAAATGGCTTTGCTGATGATTATAATGGCTCAACTTCGGACCACCACTGCTATGGTGGCTCGGTGCTCTACACAGACCACACCACTAGCGTTGGTACTGAAAAAGTTATTGGCGCATTACTTGGGTGGCCATATCACTTACTAGCCAAGGCAAATGCACCTTGGACACTAAAATACTGTAGCTTTCTCAACGTGAACAACATTGCATCATTTTTTGCTTAAACCTTGTATAGTGTGTGTGTGTGTGTCTTACCCTGATCATTGTTTTTGATGACTTGTGCGCATGGAGGGGTTCTTGGAACAAGGACCAAATGGTTGCTACAAGTATTTCTTTCCAAGTTTTAAGATATAGTCACCCCAAAGTTGCACAAAGTACTAACATTTATTAAACAGGTTGGATCGAGTTTGTATCTAAGTGATCTCATTTTATTTCTTGAGATTAATTTATTCTACGGAAACAATATATATACTAGCGAGTTTAGATGTATACTACATCATTTTAATTTAAATTTTAACTCTAAATTTTACACATGTGACATGCATGTAAATCCGCTTATATATATATATATATATACTATCAGTTAAAAATATTACTTTTTTTTGAAAGAAAAAAAAATTACTCAATCGATGAGCCTTCAATAACTGTTGGATGTCACACCTTTCATAAACAACTTTTCACCATCCAAATCTAATGTCAATTAGGTGTTATTATAATAATTTCCATCCTAATCAAATCTAATCTCAAATTTTACTCAATTTTATGTGGTATCCCCTTATTCAAAAGTCAATACACAAATCATACTCGTAACCATGCTGTCAAACATTGTCATGAATAATCTTATTATATCTCTATAATTTACCTATAGATAATTTAAAGGCTGTTGAGGTCCCAAATCTGAGAAAAAAAAATTAGATATAATTCCATGTCATATAAAATCATATAATTTTCTACAAATTGTCTCAGATAGAGTTACAATATATGGTACTATACGCTACACAATAATATCAACAAAAGATAAGGGCATTATATCAACATAATTTATTAATCTACACGTTAAAAATGGATCTTTCAGCCTCTCAACCTAATTCGTACTAATCTAAGGTGTACATCTCCTTAGGCCCCATTGAAAATCCATTAATTTATTATACACGTTTCACTCGGCTAAGAATTCAGAATGAGAGGTGAGCCGCAAGGAACGTGTCCTACGTAGCCTGTCGGTTGATGGAAAAAAAAAAGAAGCCAAAAGTAATAATCGAGCGCAACAATTAATAGCCCCAGTTAATTGAAAATTGTAATTTAACAATGTGACGAAAGTGGAGCATTTTCAATCTTGCATCAGCTATAAAGTGACAAAAAAAAAACTTCATTCAATTGGATTCTGCAAATAATGATACGATTTTGTTAGTTAATTAATTTGTTAATCACTTTTCCAATTAGAATATTACAGGTTCTCTCGCCTGACAAAACCACGGGGAGAGGCATTGGCAGCTGAAATCATCCCAAGGATTAAAGGCAAGTTATTATGTGCCCGTGGATGAAAAGTCCAAAAAGCCCTTATGTTATTTTCAGTGTATATAATGATTTTCTGCATCCATGGAAACTATAATTATGTTGTCTTACAATGTCTATAGTGATAACTTAAGTTTTTTTTTGTTCAATCACCTAGGGTCCATTTATTATTTGTTATTTTCTGGGCTAGATTTGACAAAAAAATTTTAAAATGGCAACAATACAATCAAACGGAAAGTGTTTATTGTAGGTTGCATAATTTTTTATTTTTTTTATAAGTGAGAGGTCTTGAATTCAAAATCTTCCATTTTTAATTCCCCTTCCCCCACTTTACTATTCAACCCAATCATCCCTTACATAAATTTGGTTGATCATTCCCTAGGAAGAATGGAAACGAATAGGGTAATTATAAATAATATAGAAAATGAAAATAACCGTTTTTTCTTGGTATTGGAATAGTAGATTTTTTCATATCTTTGTTAAATAAAAAGTAAATTTCATTAATGAATTGCTTAAAATTGACAGGTTGAACATGCATAAAAAATTATATATCTATAATTTAACATATATAATATAAGTGAAAAATTATGAATAGATTTGAAAAATATAAGAAATTTCAAAATTCTCTTCTGATAAGATAGATCGTTGCAGCTCTCTTTCTTGCATGTTGTAATCGCCAGATTTGTTAATCAACGATTTTAAACTCCAACAATAATGATTAGATCTATCGAAATAGACCCAAGATCTAAAAAAAATTCAGATTTTAAATAAAAGTGTGATCTAATAATAAAATAAGATAAAAATAACGCAAAGTCTTCATAGGAACCCCTAAAAAAATAGAAATTCTCACTATGAACATCAAATAGAAAATTTTTACCAAGAAAACTTAGGAGAGACTTTATTAGAAAAAAAAATGAAATTCATATAGTCTCCCTCTCTAAGAAAAAGGCATTTGGGAAGAGGAGAAGAAGTAGAGAGAAGGTGGAAAAGAGTATAGATCAAATATAATTAGCTCAATTAATAGTTAACTATTATGTGATTTTTTCCCCATATCTTTGGTTACGTTACGATGGTTTATAAAATTTGAATCAAATCTATGGTCATTGGCATGCTCTAGGTGAATGTAAGCCGCAATAGTTTGAAATTGAGTAATTTCAAACTAAAACTTATCCAATCCTTTGAATTGAATTAGACCGTAAATGAATTAAATCTTGACTCATGAATTGAAAAAATCAAATGGAAAAGTACCATTAGATGGCTGTTAAAGCAAGAAATGCTTTATTAGCTAAAAGTTCACACCACCCGAAAATACTTGGTAATAATACTGTTTGACTCGAATTTCTCCCTCTTACTTTTAAGCTAAATCAAGATTCAACCATTTTACCATATCAACTCCGGCAGGGGATAGATCCCAATGACCCATCTACCGGACCTTTTTACTGGGCATTTTAAAGGAAATTTAGAGCATACGTAGTAGAGCTTTGGCATATTTTTGAGTCAGAAATTTGGAGAATAAGCAATTAACCATTCCTTCAAAATTAGAAACGTTATAGTTACACAACACGGTCCAAGGGGGGAAAAATATAACAAGTCATCTAGCTTTGAATGAATTTGTTCAAGGAAAATTGTTTTTTATTGTGTATAATTAAAGTTTAGCATAATACATCATCAAAATCATTTCAACAAGACCAATGTTGTACAAAAGAAAGTGACGTTAACAAATAAGCTTACTACATTAATATTATCTTTCTTTTTTTTAATATCTTGTTCTTAGTTTAATCTTTCCGGTCTTGAGTATTAAGTCTGAATCCAATTCTATATTCATTTATTTTCAAACCCCAAAATTCGTTATAATTCCTCCCAAGAATAGTCGAGAAAAATTTACGTCATTGTCAAACCTTCGTGCTGCGGCCCAAGCAAGGGTAGATTTGACATTTGAACCGAACAGCGACACCGTCCGTCAGAGGTGTCTTTTTTTAAATAATGTCAAATGATGCCACCGAGTAATGTTTAAAAAACCAAAATTTGAGCTGCCGAGTAGGCTGACTTTTCCTGTTTTTTCATGCTTTGGACGCAAAACACCTTTGTTGAGCCTCGTATTCTCAATTCAGCCAGCCCTACGGACGAGTCTATATAAGGAGGAATTGATCCAGTAAATCCCACTTGGTTTCAGCAAACATTTGCCATTTTGGTGGCTGAAGAGCCTGTATTACCTGGTTGACTTTCCTCCCTTCTGCTCTCTCTCTCTCAACTCTTCTTCTGTCTCCTAATCTCCTCTCTAATTTTCTTCCTCAAGAAGGCTACTTAATCCATCTTAACCAAAAAAAAAATGATGCAAATTGGCTCAACAATTCCGGCACACAACCTGAGTAGTTTTCAGGCTAGGCGTGCCAATTTCAAGTGCAATGGATCTCCTTTGAACCCTTCAACAAGAGCTCCTCAAGCTCATGCACAAAACATTAAGGCAGTTCAATCCACCACTGAGGTGACAAAAAAGCACCTTTCCAATCTTGAAAAACTGTTGCAGAAGGAATCCATCCCTCCTGACCCTGAACCAGTGGCTAAAGAATCTTCCCAACAAAATGGTTTGCCGGAGAGTAAGGGAAGAGGCCTGTTGGAGGGACTCAACCTGGCTAGAATATGGCCTGAGATGAAAGCTGCTGAGGACATGTCTCCTAAGCATTTGAACAGGCTACAGAGACTTCTATCCATGTCACAGGAGTATTCTCCCCGGAGTACTCTCGGTAGCCGGTGGCGCGAATATCACGGCTGCAATGACTGGGCTGGCCTTCTTGATCCCCTCGATGAGAATCTCCGGCGAGAGGTGGTCAGGTACGGCGAGTTTGTTCAGGCAGCCTATCATTGCTTTCACTCCAACCCGGCCATGTCAGCAGACGAAGCTCCCTCCCAACGAAATGTGGCACTGCCTGATAGGTCCTACAGGGTTACCAAGAGCCTCTATGCCACGTCATCCATCGGATTGCCTAAGTGGGTGGATGATGTGGCACCGGATCTCGGGTGGATGACCCAGAGGTCGAGTTGGATCGGATATGTGGCAGTGTGCGACGATCGTAGGGAGATCCAACGGATGGGAAGGAGGGACATCGTGATCGCCCTACGTGGAACGGCCACGTGTCTCGAGTGGGCAGAAAATATGAGGGACGTGTTAGTCCAAATGCCAGGAGAAAATGGCTCAAAAGATGGACAACCAAAAGTGGAATGTGGTTTTTCGAGTCTATACCAGACCCCTGGAGCTCATGTCCCAAGCCTAGCTCAATCAGTCGTTGAAGAAATTCAAAGACTAATTGAACAATACAGAGGAGAGACCCTAAGCATAACTGTCACAGGGCACAGCCTGGGCGCTGCCTTGGCACTGTTGGTGGCAAATGAACTCAGCACTTGTGCACCAAACGTGCCACCAGTAGCGGTTGTTTCCTTCGGAGGCCCTCGAGTTGGCAACCGTGGATTTGCAGATCAAATCACTGAGAACAACGTTAAAGTGCTAAGAGTTGTGAACAATCAAGACGTAATCACAAGGGTTCCGGGCATGTTCGTTAGCGAAACACTTGACAAGAAGCTGAGGGAGTCAGGTGCTGCCGCCGGGGTGCTTAATGCCTTGGACGGCAGCATGCCCTGGGCGTATTCACATGTCGGGACAGAACTAAGAGTCGACACGAAAATGTCTCCCTATTTGAAGCCAAATGCAGATGTAGCATGTTGCCATGACTTGGAGGCTTACCTGCACTTGGTGGATGGTTTCTTGGCGTCAAATTGCCCTTTTAGATCAAATGCCAAGAGGAGTTTAGTGAAATTGCTAAATGAACAGGGATCTAATGTGAAAAGATTGTATACTAGTAAAGCATTGGGCAGATTGAATCTTGAAAGAGGAGGAAATCTGCACATGTCAAGCTGCTTGCCAAGTCCATCCTAATGTAATATCAAGGGATGACTTGAGAGAATTACTTCTCTTGTAAAAAGTTACAAATGAAGTACTTCGATTTTGATAATCAATTTTGGTATTGGTGTCCTTTAGAACTTTTAACTTTATTTGCTCTGATTCGCAACTTCTTCCACTTCTCAGTGCTAACGATCACTGAAGAAGACATGCAAGAATACCCTCTATTCGCAAAAAAAAACCAGGCCTGAGCCCCGATTATATCGATGATAAAACTTCCACAATCCTGAATACAGAGATCAAAGAATCCGCAAGAATACAAAACTGTATCGCGTTTTATGCACTGAAAATCGATCTTGTGCTATGTATAGTCTCTTCCATGTAGCAATCTTTTACAAGAAAATCTTGATTAGCTGCAGAAACTCCTAAAACTGCCTGAGTAAGTAAAATGGGGAACATAAAATCTTTTTTTTTTTTTTTTGCTAGCTAAAGAAGTATCGCCATTTTATTGGTCATAGAAATCATAGTTCATTAGCACTCACCAAACCAACCCTGATTATGAAAAGAAAAATCGTGAGGGGATCGCAAATCAAAATGAGCAAAGAGACAGTACCCTCCCATCCTCCCGTGCCATCTAAGACTGAAGTAAATCTCTAAAGAACAGTTGAAACCTTCTCAAGCGTATGGGTTAAGCAATATTGCTGCGCACCATATTATGACCATGAAAGTAGCTGACCAGTGCTGGAGAGTGGTTTGGTAGGGATGGCAATTCTTGGGTGTGTTGTCATCCGTCGACTCGCTTACCATTTGTTCTCTAGAATTCAATTCAAAAACTTGGAAGCCAGGCTACTAGGAGGTGGCAGAACTGTCTGTTTGTCCGCAATATTTCCGCAAGCAAACTTCGTGGTTCAAGTCTGATTGCGTTGACGCGTGCTCGATGAAACAAAATAAATCTATCTCCCCCTGCAAAATTACAACCTGACTTGACGGTAATTGTTAAGACTGACCTAACAAGATTCCAATCTTTCTTAACTTGTTCTACCTCTCTAAGGCCTCAATCTCATTTTGACTAAGATTTCTTCCATTTTGATGCCTTCACTGTTTGGTAACTTATTTTCTGAAGTTAAATACAGATCACTAAGGCATGCAAGAATACTTTCTACTCAGAAAAAAGGAAAAAGAAAATACTAGGCTTCCTAGTTAGGAACTTGATTAGACTTCACTCAATCTGCCCCGGAAATTTCATTTTCCAATTACTTATCAGAGTTTTCAGTTAACCACCATTTGAACGATCAACTGGAAATAGAACACTCATTCAAAAAAAAAAAAAAAAAGCTTATACTTTGTCTCCTATTATAAACATTAGAATGGAGTTATTTGTTACAAATTTTGAGCTTCAGTTTGATATACTTTATCCACCATTTTCTATTATTCGCTCCTTGTTTGGATTGCATTTTTCTAGATTTTTTGTAGGAAAATTACTGTAGCGATTTGACATACGTGAGGTAAAAAGGTGATTGAGAAATATGTTCACGGAAAACGTAAAATTGCTATCCAAACAAGGCCAAATTCTGATTCCGTCCTCGATGCCAATCTTAAAAGTTTGCACATATATCCACAATATCAAATCAAAGAACTGCCAGAATACAAAATCATGCCCATGTTTAATTTGTACACCGAAAATTGAGCTTGTGCTAGTCGCTTCCATCTAGTAAACTTTTTTTTTTCAAACTTTGAATTAGTTGCAAAGACTTCTAAAGCTCTTTTAATACACAAAATACAAAAATCAAATGTGTGCTTTTTTTTTAAAAAAAAAAAATCATCCCCAATTAAAGATTGAGCAACATTAGGTGTTTAACCATGAAAGCAGTTGCAACTTGAGAGGGTTTTCGTGGGGGAAGGAAATTCTTGGCTCCTGAACTTCTCATTGGTCTTGATTATGTCATCGACTTGCATACCATTTGTCCTCATAGAATTGAATTCAAGAAGCTGGAATCCAGGCTACTCGGAGCTGGCAGAAATGTCCTCTATAGTCTGCCACTATTCCAATACCAAATCCCTCTGTTATAAGCCGAGAGTATGGACACGTAGGGAAGGGAATGGAAGAAATTCCATTTCCATGCAAATTGCAATCTGCAACTTTACGGCTTGACAAGAATTGGTATACTTAACTGACCAGTTTCGGCCTGCGTTAACTTGTCTTCCTTGTCTATGACCCCAAAGTCACTTTTGACTAAGATTTCTTTCATTTTGACATATTCACTGTTAGGTACATTTCCAATAAAAGAAGCTCTTCTTCTCTGATCTGTGATCTGTATCATGCATGACGCACCCTTCATAGCCTACATGAAAGTAAGAGACAACTAGCTAGTATTTTCAGTTAATTGAGGAAGAAAATTACGTCCTATATCTTGTATTGCCCGGGTCCTAGTATAAATCAGAATCGTGGCATTGTATGTAAATCAAACTTCAAAGTAGTCCTTGACCCAAAAAAAAAAAAAAAAAAACTTCAAAGTAGTCGATGACCGTACCTGGTTGGTGGAACTTGTTTCTGTGACAGGTACACGTTTTCGAGGTAAGACGAGGTGCGGTGCAAGGAAATAGTCATCAGTCTAACTCTAACAGGCCCAAAACATTTCTACCAAGGAACCTTCATACTAAACATAGTAGTCAAGCATAGGACCTTGAAAGAATCCTAAATCGCTTGCTCGACCAAGAGTTAAATTGGCTCTCAATAGACGAGGGTTGAGTTGAGCTGTAAGGATAGAAGGATTGCAGATAGGATGTCTTGGATTTAAAACTTTTTACTTGAAAAAATAAAAAGGATGTCACGGAAATCCTTTGGATTATTACCCCCTCCAAAAAAAAAAAAAATTTTTTTTCGATTGTGCAGCTGCATTTCTACAAAGTAAATGTTTATATTATCAGATTTTTTTATCCAATAACTTTTTCACTCCTTTATACCTCGCTCGCTTTCTCCTCAGACTCGAGTTATTTGGGTTTTCTTTTCCCTTGATAAAATAGAAATCTGTATTATTAATAAACTAGTTGAAAATCGTTCAGTATGATTTGTTTAACAAAGAAAAGTTGCACTAATAGCAGAAAAATACAAGAAAGAAAGCAGCTAGACTACCGAAGGTTTCTAGATTTATTTGGGTGGAATCAGCAATTGATGGAGTACATGTTAGGTTCATAATACGATGCTGTAGCACAAAATACCTTTCGTCCAATGTGCCCAACAAGATTGAACATGTGGAGCAACCCAAGCCCCAATCCTAACTCCTTTATTGATTCAGCTCCATGGACCCAACCAGCACTCATACCACAAATACCACACTTTGATAATTGCTTTTTGACAGAATCTAAAAACGTGCTGATCAATCATTGCAGTATATCCTTTCCGTTCCCAAAAGAGAATAGAATTTGTCCATGGTTATCTATCCCGTGTCCAAAGCCCAAACTCCAAATGTTTATCCTCAGAATATTCACCATAAACCCCTTTTTTTTTTTTTTTTCTCTCCTTTTCTATCACTATCTTCATCAGTCAAAAATATTCCATAAAGAACATCTATCAGTAAATTCTGCAACAATAGATTTCCCAATTTACCGTCTCTTGTAGATCATCAAATCTGAAAAAACAAAATTTTGAAGGCCCATAACTAAAACAAAAGCCCAAATTAGTAACCCAAAACCATGGTTATGGTGCAGTAACAGCCCAAACTTGTAATGACACAACCCATCCTCAATTAACATCTGGTACGCCCTCCAACACCTTATCATTTCCCTGCTAGGGCTTTTAAGATCAGACTTCATCCTCAGCTCCCTCAAAATACTCTGCCGCTTCGGCTAGGGTTTTCTAAAGCCCCTCTTCACTCGCTCGCTCGCTCTCTTCTTTTCACTCACTACACACACTCTTTGCTTTCTGCATATCAGATCTAAATGTCCATGGATTCTTATAACAACTAGAATTCATTTTCGAAATAAATAAATCTAAGGCTCAAAGCTTTAGCCTTGTTTGATATACATAGACCACTGAGAGTATCGAAAATGGCGACAATGAACCCATTTGATCTTTTGGGCGATGATGATAATGATGACCCAAGTCAGCTTCTTGCTGCTCAGCAGCAGAAAGCTCCGGTGGCTTCTGCAGCTCCGGCTACCAAGAAGGGTCCAGCACAAGCTCAGTCGAATCAGCCGTCTAAGGCTCAGGGTCAGGCTCAGGGTCAAGCCAAGCTTCCTTCCAAGCCCCTTCCCCCAGCTCAGGCTGGTAAGACTCAGTTCATCTCCTTGTCCCTGATTTGATTTTGGTGATATTATTGCAAAAGAACGAAATGAAGAGAAATAAGGAATTTCTATGGAGGATTTTAATGTGTTTTTTGATGAAAGGATTTTGCTGAAATGAAAGAGAGGAGAAACTGTGATGAGGGTTTTACCGTGTCATTTCTCTGTATTTATCAGTTTTTCCGTGTCATTTCTCTGTATTTATCAGTTTTTCCGTGCTTAATGATTGAGAAAGGATGAAATAAAAGGACACGAAGACATTTTTGTGGAAGTTTCTCTGGATTGTAATGTTGTTATAGTGAAAAGAAGGGCTTGAAATGAAGATGCATGTTCTAAAAGGATGTGTGATTATGTTGTACCTTTTTTCCCCTTGTTGCATGCGCGTTTTTTATTGTCATTTTGGTGTTTCCTTTATGGCTGAGGAAGAAATGCAAAAAAGCATTTGCTAACTTTGGGTCCTTTTAGAATTTTGATTGTAAATGGGAACTAGGGGAGTAGAAAGATCATGTCTTATGCAGGTTTTCCAGGAAATAGGAAAGAAATGAAGTATGATTGAGGTTGATGGTGCGTTGATGGAAGCTATCATTCCTTTCATTTATGTATTTTGTGAAGCATGATTAATAGTGATGACTAATTTCTTTATGTAGTTTGGTTTAGAGATCTGGCTTTATTATGTGTTTCTAGGTTGCAAGTTGTTTGTCAGTGGCAACCTTTCTTTTGTGCTTTAGGCCGTCTTGTGAATGGAGTTCATTCTCATTCAAGTCAATCATGCTCATTACAGAGGCCTAATGCTACTAGGTTCTAATCACAATAATCTTTTGGTTTTTAGTTTATCATTCAGTGTTACATATCTCATATTGTTCTTTAGCTTGTAATTCATGTAGTCAGAGATGAGATTCAGTTACTTGCTGAATTAGTAGTAGACGGGAATTTCTCTATCAACAAAAATTGGTAACTTGGTTTGCATGTTTCCTTGGGGCTTTTTTCAGTTATACTCTAATTTAGGAGACTTGGAGTTTTTTCCAGTTATATTGTTTGTTATTTGCCCTTGTATTTCTGTTGTTTTGACAATCTTGTGTTGACCTTTTATTAACCTTCTTTGGACATTTTTGCTTGACCCTTGGATGAAATAGTAATTTGAGATGATTTTCTTGGATTGTTCTGATGCAGTGTGCGCTAAATCTTATCGCTTCATAACAATCAAATAGGGTTTACTTCTTCAGTTAAATTTTCTGTAGAAATATTTTGAATGTGCAATTTTAACAATTTTGATGTCTTGAATTGCTTGGAACAGTAAGGGAAGCAAAGAATGAAATTCAACGTGGTGGCGGGCGTGGTGGTGGACGTGGTGATGGTCGTGGTCGTGGGCGTGGGCGTGGCGGTCGAGGATTTGACCGAGATTCTGCTGATAATGAAAATACAGCTGCCGGCAACAATGGGTACTCTGGAGGGTATAGAACTTCAGAAGATGTGGAGGCTGGGAAGACTGGTGAAAGGCGTGGATATGGTGGTCCTCGTGGAGGTTTTCGTGGGGGTCGCCGTGGTGGTTTTAGTAATGGGGAAGCTGCAGATGGTGAGAGTGGAGAACGCCCTCCTAGGAGGATATTTGATCGCCGTAGTGGTACTGGTCGTGGGTGAGTGACCTATCTGAGTAGTGTTGCTCAGCTTTGTATTAATTTTGCTGAATCTTAGTTATCAATTTTTTTTTGTTATGATATGTAGAAATGAGATAAAACGTGAGGGTGCTGGTCGTGGAAATTGGGGGACCCCAACTGATGAGATTGCTCCGTGAGTATTTCTCTTTTATATTCTGGACTCTTGAATGTATTTCAGATATATGAAGAAAGAGTTAGAAGTCGTTAATTGTATTAAGATGTGGTTTTCTTGACAAATTTAGTGAAACTGAAGAACCGGTCAATGAGGGTGAGAAGAATGCTGATACTGAGAAACAATCAGGACAGGAAACAGTTGGGGATGCCAACAAAGATTCTCATGTGGACGAGCCAGAAGAGAAAGAGAAGGAACCTGAGGAAAAGGTGTCTTTACCCTCTAATTGTCTTATTCTTGTGGTCGGAGACTTAGGAAAACATACTTGTTAGCTGCTTAATAATGCTTCAGTTTTTTTACGAGTTCATCTAGTTTTCTTAATAGGAGATGACACTGGAGGAGTATCAGAAGCTACTTGAAGAGAAGAGGAAAAGCTTGCTGGCATCAAAACCAGAGGAGAGGAAGGTTAACTTGGATAAAGAATTTGAATCCATGCAATTGCTGTCTAACAAAAAGAATGATGATGATGTCTTCATAAAATTGGTAAATTTCTTGCTCTTGATAGTGCCATGCAGATTGCACTAACGAGTCTTAGAGCTATTACAATAATTGTATTTGTTATTTGAATTTGCAGGGGTCTGACAAAGATAAGCGCAGGGATGCTGGTGAAAAAGCAAAGAAGGTTTAGTTTCTTGTGCATTTTTTAACTTGATGAATATTTGCTGCTGTGGCTGTCACCTTGTATGTGTGAATGTTGAATTTGTTGTCTATGCCTTTGCTTCTTTATTGGAATTCTGTGTGTATGGCCAAACCTGGCCCATTTCATAAACTCTGCATTTTTACTTCATGATAACATGTTGCATCTTAATATATTTTAATTATCCACTGGTCATTCATGGCAGCACTACAATTTGCTATTTGGCATTCATTGCAGTTTTGCTATTTTGAACATTGATTTTACCTTGCTGAATTAATAATCTCGTTTGGATCTGCCCCTCAAATCTGAAGTAGGTGAAATGTTGTTATGTAGTCACTGGGGAGAGCAAACTGCTGCTCATGTAAATTTAATTTTGAAAAGAAATGGTAAGTAGTGTTGGTGCTTCAAGGAACATGATATGTGAAACACAAGCTGGGAACATCATCAATGGAAATTTAGGAATTGTAAGACTGTTCTTGTGAATAGCATATATAAGATGTTTAGATTCTTGGAAGTTAAAAGAAGTAAATGTGTAAAATTTACATGTACATGTTTCTTTGTTAAAGCTTTTAGCAAAATGCAGCTAATTAATAATATACTGCTAAAGCTACAAAGAATTGGAGTATGAGAACCAAGATGTACATACAATTGTTTGGTTGTAAACTGCCTTGAGTATTTCAATAGACAATGTGTTAAGAGTTTTCATGATGTGGAGCTTATCTACTATTCTTATGTCACGCAACTGCCTCGAATCATCTGGGACTGACTATTTGTTTATTGTGCCTTGTCATTTTGTCAAACATATCCACCGCCCATGCTTTTGAAATTTACTGTGCACCTGCTTTTTTTGGTCAAAACTTGTAAGATGTGAGGAGCCACTCTCTTTTCATGTTCCACATCTGAAAGGGCTTGAT
Organism: Coffea eugenioides; assembly: GCF_003713205.1. Lineage (NCBI taxonomy): Eukaryota > Viridiplantae > Streptophyta > Magnoliopsida > Gentianales > Rubiaceae > Coffea > Coffea eugenioides. The sequence continues at coordinate 42,703,050 of NC_040042.1, read as the reverse complement.
GACTTGATTGGATTAGCAAGTAAATAACTATTGATTTCACATATTTTAATTCTTTTTCGAGGTTCAATATGATTGTTTTGCAGCTTGTTATTTGTTTCTTACATCTTATCCTCTTTTCTTGCATAATTTGCAGGCTGTAAGCATAAATGAATTCCTGAAGCCTGCTGAGGGTGAAAATTATTATCGTCCTGGTGGCCGTGGAAGGGGACGTGGCCGTGGTAGGGGAGGATATGGAAACAACTCATACAACGTTGAAGCTCCTTCCATTGCAGATGTCGGGCAGTTTCCTTCTTTGGGCGGAAACTAAGGGAGCAGGGCCTGCCTGAGCTTTTATTCTTCCTATTCTCATGATTTTGGGTGGCTCGCTTTTGGCGGGATATTTTCACAAATGACGTGCTCCTGTACTAAAATTGTTGAAGAATTTTACAACCTTTTAAAGAGTGTAAATTTAGATGTCTTCCCGGGGTTTATTCCCTTGGGTCTAGTCCTTTGACCAGCATGGTTACACTTTTTTTTTTTTTGGCATATTTAGGGCACTAGGGTCCAAATTTTATATTTTGATGATGGATCAGTTTTGATTTGGAGTTATGGAAACAGTTTTGCTTTTTCCTAGTTGAAGCCTTTAGCTGATTATCAGTTTCTGTTCTGTTGGTCCCTATTTTAGAATTTGTTTGTTTCCGGTTATCTTGGTAGAAATTAACCCTAGTACATATTTCTTCTCCCTGGACTTAGACCGGTCTGTGTTTGCTTCTTGCTCGATCAATTGCTCCTGTGGTGTATTGGCTTCTATGTAGACATGCTTTTGCATCTTGCTTGATCAATTGCTTCTATTGAGTATTGGCTTCCATGTAGAGATGCTTCTGCTTGAACTTCATTTTGATCTGAAATATGGCCTGTCTTGCAAGTGTTGACAATGTTTTAGATCTTTCAATTTAGGTTATTTGATCAGAATTTATGGTTTGTTACTCGCAATTGAATGTTGGCTGAATGGATCAATTTCGTCTAATATACATTACAGAATGAGCAAATTATTTCGGGTCATTCAGCTTCGAAATAATTTTTCCTGACAAATTTATTATGCAGATTGAGAAAATTTTGCAGAAATAAAAGGCAAATAAAAGTTCACTTCTAGTTGGAATTTATCCTTCTGGACAAGATATTTGACATTGGTGGTAGACTCCAGAAAATTGCCAGTAAAGGAAATTGAAAGCACGTATGGGCATGCTCTTTTTAGACTTTTGACAAGATTTTCATCCCACTCTCTACTTCTCTGTAACTTGAAAAAAAAAAACTCAATAGTGGTCAGACAACAGGATTTTTATATCTTTTTAAGCAACAGCATAAAACTTTGGGGAAGTGTATAATTAAGGAGGTGGATAGTAACATTGAGTCCTTGAAATGAATGAATTTTCAACAGCCATTCACTAAAACACTTGTTAGTACACCTAAGGTTTAGCTTGGGAGTTTTGAAGAGAAAAGAAAGGAAAAGGAAGTTTTAAATGACGAGAGAAAAGACAGAAAGAGATTTTTAAATTGTTTGGGAATGTAAGAAAGAAATAGAATGAACTCAAACACGTTGGGTATTAACTATTTATTCATTACCAGATTATGGACATATTTGGCATTTAGAAAGAAAAAAAATGGGTTGAAGGTTTGTTCACTTTCCTTCCATTTCTGTCCATATTTGGAGAGAGTTTGCTTGACAATTTATCCCTCCAAAAAAAAGTCGTTCTTCGCCCCTTACTTTTTAACAGAATGTAATATGGCCCTCGAAAGATTTCCTCTGCCTGTTAAGAAAAGTTTCTTCAGGAGCTGTAGAAGTGCGGTTCCGTAAACACCAACCATGACAAATGCGGTCTCCTCATCTTAGAATCAGAAATGAACCATTTTCCTTTCCCTTCTTCAGAACTTTCCCCCGGTTCATCTTCTTCAGGTACTTCTCTTCTTCCTACTCGCCAGCAGTCGAAAACTCAGATGCTTTCCCAAAACCCAAAACGTTGCAGTCCACTCCTTCACCAGCCCCACGTCACAAGTACCACTTGGTTCCCCCCAGTAACTTAGCAACATGTGATCAGCGTCAAATGAATTACGCCGTCTCAATGAACAAGAAAATTACCAGTTTTGTACGATGCGGGGATTTGGATTCAGCCCTTAAATTATTTTATAAGATGGCTTTTAGGACTACCATCACATGGAACTCAATCTTGGCTGGATTTTCAAGAAAACCCGGAAAATTGATGGAAGCCCAGCAATTGTTTGAAAAAATTCCTGAACCAGATACTGTCTCGTATAATATAATGTTGGCTTGTTATTTACAAAATGGTGAATTGGAGGCAGCTAGGAATTTGTTTTCTCATATTCCTTGTAAAGATGTTGCAACTTGGAATACGATGATAGCAGGCTTTTCGCGAAATGGGATGATGAGTGAAGCTAAGAATTTGTTTTTGGCCATGCCTCGGAAGAATAATGTGACTTGGAACGCTATGATTGCGGGATATGTTGAGTCAGGGAATGTTGAATTAGCTTTGGAGATGTTCCAGGCTAACCCTGCGAAAGATGTGATTGCATACACAGCGATTGTAACAGGGTTCATGAGGTCTGGGAAGGTTGCTTTTGCAGAGAAGATGTTTCTAGAGATGCCAGTGAAGAATTTAGTGACTTGGAATGCTATGATTTCTGGATATGTTGAAAATGGTAGAGGGGAAGACGGATTGAAGTTGTTTAGGACAATGCTGGAATTGGGAATTAGGGTTAACGAATCAACCTTGAGTAGTATTTTGTTGGGATGTAGTAACTTGTCCTTTTTGAAGTTGGGGAAGCAAGTTCATCAGCGTGTTTTTAAGTCTCCTTTGTATTTGGATATTACAGTGGGAACTTCACTGATTAGCATGTATTGCAAGTGTGGTGATTTAGAGGATGCATGGAAGTTGTTTCTTGAGATGCCACGGAAAGATGTTGTGACTTGGAATGCAATGATTTCAGGCTATGCTCAACATGGGGCGGGAGAAAAGGCTCTTAGTTTGTTTTCAAGGATGAGAAATAAAGGAGGAATGAGACCAGATTGGATAACCTTTGTTGGAGTTCTAACAGCTTGTAATCATGCAGGTTTAGTTGATCTTGGGATTCAGTATTTTGAGTTGATGCAGAAGGATTATGGAGTTAAACCTCAACCAGATCACTACACTTGTATGGTTGACCTCCTTAGTCGAGCTGGAAAGCTTGCTGAAGCCATGGATTTAATAAAGAGAATGTCTTGTAGACCTCATATGGCTGTATTTGGAACCCTTTTAGGTGCTTGTAGGATCTACAAGAACTTGGAGGTGGCTGAGTTTGCTGGGAAAAACTTGCTTAGTCTTGATCCTACTAATGCAGCTGCTTATGTTCAACTTGCAAACCTATATGCTGCTAATAATAGATGGGAGAATGTTTCTATAGTTAGAAGACTGATGAAGGAAAATAAAGTAATGAAAACGCCAGGATATAGTTGGATGGAAATAAAAAATGTGGTTCATGAGTTTAGATCTGGAGATAGGCTTCACCCAGAATTGGATAGCATACATGAGAAACTGAATGAGCTAGAGAAGAAAATGAAGTTGGCAGGTTATGTTCCTAATCTCGAATCTGATTTGCATGATGTGGAAAAGCAGCAGAAAGAGCAGATACTTTTGTTGCACAGTGAAAAACTGGCTATTGCATATGGACTAATAAGTTTGCCACCCGGTGAACCAATCCGGATATTCAAGAACCTGAGAGTATGCGATGATTGCCACCAAGCAACTAAATTCATATCTGCAATAGAACCAAGGGAGATCATTGTGAGAGATACTACAAGGTTTCACCATTTTAAAGATGGAATGTGCTCTTGTCGTGATTACTGGTAGAATCTTCTACGGAAGCTACAAAAGGGGACCCCATTCCCGAAGGGAATCATTGGCAAGTCGAACTTCTTGAAAGAATGAAGGGTTTGTTTGGATTGAGTATTATTTACCCAGTTTTATTTGCTTATATCATCATTACAATCTCCAATACATCTTTTTATCTTCTCAATTACCTTTTTATCTCACATACATCACATCACAAAAAATGCTACAGTAAAAATATCCCAAATAATCCCAAATAACTTACAATCCAAACAAACCAGAACATTCCTGTTCAGTAATGGGTCCAGCAAGTAGAAAGATTTGGCAGCAACATGGACGAGATGACTTGGTGAGGAATTTGTAAGAACCATTTCTTTCGAAAGCACGAGTTGATCAATGGCTGCACTGCGTTCAAGTGATCGTGAGGCTGCTGGGTGCTCTCGCTAGAAACGATGCACGGGTTTCAAGTGGCCTCTATTTCGGAATCTTCCATGTTGTGTGGATGGAGGATCTGCTGTTGTCATTGGATTGTAATGCATTTACAAGCCCATCCTTGCATCAACATTAAGATGTCTTCCTTTCACATTTCAGTATTGACCCGATAACTAACTCCTTGTGGCTCGATGTATCCATGTCAGTTGCACTAAGATCTTTGACCTAAGCTCATCAGCATGAACATTTTTTTTTAACGATTGAAATGACTTATTTCCTTGAATCAATTTGGTAAAATGGGAAAAATTTAAAACGAAAGAGGAAGATATGGTGACTAGACATCAAAATAGCGGAGGCAAGAAACGGTGTCTGCATGAACAAGCTGGTTTAAGGGGCATTTACTGTCGATGCAAGTAGAAAAAAGGGGATGATTATGCAGTAATGTAAAAACTTCAATTACGAGAATTGCAAAGGAGGACAAGGTAATGAAAGTAAATATTGCTATTAACCAATATTTTCCTAATTTGTACAAATGTTTACTTAACATCAAATACAGTAAAAAGAATGAATGTTTTAGCATAGTTCTGAAACAACAATATCAAATAAGCAATCCTGCGAACGGCGAGTAATTTTACACCCCATGGAGAACACAAGCATAGGCTTAGCATCATCTGTTAATCCAACTATTTTCTTCAAGTGGAGCAGCAACCAGACTTTTGGTTTACAGGTTGTCCTCGAATTTGTACGGTAGGTGGTCGGGCATTGTTCATTGCGGGTTGGCTTGCCATCCTAAAAAACCATTAAGAGAGCCACAAGGAATTACATATGCGATTAAGATTTACTGATCAATGAAACCGCCATATCGCCAAGAAAACTATTGATTTTTCTAACGCACAACAACATTCAGTACCTATTCTTGATCTCGGCAGCCATTGCCATAAAAGCCTGTTCAACATTGGTGGCACTTTTTGCACTTGTTTCCATGAAAGGAATCCCAATTTCGTCTGCAAAAGCCTGAAAAACGAGAGTATATGCAACATTAGCACAACTGATCCAAAAGAAACCTGAGAGTTAGATTATTTGGTACCACAGTATTAAGCAAAAACACGTCCCAGAACTTTCCACCATATAAGAAACTATCCTATCAAAAGTATCAAAAGTTCTAGATTACAGGGTTCAGTATGATGTACCTTGGCTGTATCATATGCCACTACCCTTTGAGATTCAAGATCACACTTGTTCCCAACCAAAAGCTTGTTTACATTCTCACTTGCATATCGGTCAATTTCATTCAGCCATTGCTTTACGTTATTAAAGCTTTCTTGATCGGTGACATCATAAACCACCTGCATAAGTGCAAACAGGAACTTGTAAATCACTGCAAGGACACGGTAAAAAAAGAGCAACACATATTGCAACTTCTCAGAAATAAGTTACTCACAATGATACCATGAGCGCCACGATAATAGCTGCTTGTAATTGTCCTAAAACGTTCTTGCCCAGCAGTGTCCCACTGAACCACAGAGGGGGTAAAAGGCATCAGATGAGAAAGGAAGCTAAAACCAAAGGGGGAAGAAAGTTCTACGGAAGTAAAAAGCCACACATTTGGAGTCTAATACCAAAAAGACAACCAGATAAATTCTTCATCAACTGTAATCAAGTTATTTTCCTCATTTCGCATCGTCTTCTTTACCATCATACTAATATAATCATTAAATATCTAGATGTGATAAGAATAACAATATCTTTCAAACATAAGAAACAGTTGTTTAGATACTCACAATTTGGAGTTTAATGGTTTTCCCATCCTGCTCTACTGTGCGGATTTTCTGCAAGGTGAAGGAAAAGGAACTATAAACCACACTGACATCTGACAAGAAAGCCAAGCAAAACAATAAGGCAGGCCGACTACTTACAAAATCCACCCCGATGGTACTAATATAACTCTCCAGATATGAATCATCCTGAAAACAAAGACAACTTGTGTTAGCAGCAACATAGAGAAACATTTCTCTTGTTTGAGTTGCAAAATTATGACAGACAACCTAATGTTTTTGAAATATAAAAAATGCTGTGCAAAAACGGCAGTTATTTTTTCCATCACAAAAAGAATTTAACTGTCTTTATCTATTTCATAACTCTTGTTTCATATTTAGCTCCGGATTTTTTGGTATGAAAACTTATAGGCTATACAATCTATAAAGTCAGCTCACAAGAAAATGACATTTTTTATACGCAGTCAGCACTAATCAGTAGCCCATGGATTTCCAGAGTTAGCCAACAGCACATAACCAAGCAAGCACCCATTCCCTGACTGAAATGGTGAAAACCAAAAAAGGAGGATGCTATCCACCTAGCTATTATGAACAATTTGTCTCTCTTAACTGTTTCATGTGCCAACAAAGCAACAGAAAATTGGACAAAAAACTAGATTTAAGGAGGAAGAAAGAAGCAACAGATTCAAAAATCTGACACAGAGAAAGCGATTGAACCACATGAAAAATGAAGAACTTACAGCAAACCTCAAGAGTAGACATGATTTGCCAACGCCAGAGTCTCCAATGAGCAAAAGCTTAAAAAGATAGTCGCTGGAACATGAAAGTTATGGTAAGTAGTCAACTTAAGGTTCTAGAAAGAAAAAAAATCCAACTTTTGAAAAAAACATTTCCACCTCATATGAAAAGTACAAGAAAATATTAGCCAATAATTTCACATATTATTAAATATGCCATCCAGAAATCTCATATACTAGATAGTATCAAGCGAGAAAGCTCATCAACTACGGAAATTTTGAATGTCTTTCAGTATCACGTGAGTGGCACAAGCAACATGATGATTACTACTGGTTTAAGTGCATCAAATTGCATATAGTTCTGAGGTCTAGGCCTATGCAGCAATACGATTTTCTTCTCCCTGAACAGAAATGATCCTTACACTACCATCACTTATATCATCATGAATAACCAAGTTGAAATGGCAAGAAACATGTTACATGAAATTAGAAGGCCAATCTGATATGTGATCAACATCTTCACCACCAGTGAAGCTTGCAGCATGATTAATGACAACTGACAAAGAAAAAAGTCTCATAACAGCACACATTTTCATTGGTAAACAAATCAACCTTAAGTTATAATTCCAACTGCTACAGCCTAGACCAACTAGTTACCAAAAGGACAAGATCGACATCCACCTCTCAACCAGGCAGAGATTATATTCTAGTTGTCGTTTCAGCCACAATCACAAAGTTCCAAATGCTTGAAATTTGCTGTTTCTCCTAACACAACTAACAACGATAAGGAAAGGCATCGATACCAAAACTGAATAAATTAACGGAAACTATTTCATCCATAATCCGGTTAGATTAACACGATTAGATTCAAACAATATCTCAACATATTTGAAAATAGAACCTATGTGATCATACATATCAATCAATTATTCAGCTCAATATTTTAGTACTCTCTTTGTCCAATCAGGAATTTAATTACAGTTATTGCAACAATTTTCTAGGCTCAGATTCTAAGAACTATAAAAAAGATCCTCATCCTTGTCAAAACGATATAGTTCTCGGATCAACCAACATCAGCAGAAAAAAAATAGATCCCCAATCCCTTATCTGAAAGCATGTATCATCAACCAACCAAGGAAAACTCGTTCAAGAGGTTATAGAGAAAAATCACAACGGATCTAAATGAACTATTAAATCTATCACCAAAATCTAAAAGGGTTCCGAGAATGAACGTCAAAATTCAATCTTGAATTCAGAATTCAAAAGGGTCTAAAATTTTGACCCAACAAAAGAATATCAGAAAAAACTTACTATTCTGGATTCATTATGACGCTATCTGGACAAAAAGAATTCCGGGATCGATACTTTCACGAAGAGATAAGAGAGGAGCCAAAAGGGTAGATGGGTTTTTGAGTTTCCCGGCGAGAATTTAACGGGAGCTTCGTACACGTCGTCTCAGAGAAGGATTGGAAGAGAAAGTTGTGAAAGGAAGAGAATGGGGAAATGAGAGAGAGGGGGATTTGTCTTAGTATTAAAAGGAGGCTAAATTGCACGTACTGTGGAGATGGGGAAATGACGTGGCAAATTCATGGGGTGCTCTAAACGTGTCAAGCACTTGTCAGCCAATTACGATTTTGGGATTTGGGGTTTGGCCCATTTTATAATTTTTGTCTTTAAAATTTTTTTTGGTAAGAAGATTTCATTTAAGTTTGATCAAATTGTATGAGTACAGTACAATGATTAATTAAGGTGATGGTTTATGTGGAAGAAACACAATGAGAAGTTTCTTGTTTGGTCGTGCACCATACTTCTCTTACATTTTTCGATAAATTATGACAGAAAGTCAGTTAGACACTTTGTTTTTTTAGTAAAGAAAAAAAAGATTTGAGTGGATTCGACTTTGATTAACATTATAGTTCAGAATATGTTCTCGAAATTATATCAATAAATATACGATATTTTTTGTAAAAAAAGTGATATGTTCTTATCAATTGACTAAACTTATCAATTGAGTAAACTTGTGTTGGTCTAATCAAACACTTGTACGTTAAATTTTTTTTTTCTTTGGATATTGCTTTAGTATCACAATTCACATACATGCCATACTTTATGGATCTTCCCATCAAAAGTTATATACTGATACTTTGTTGTGTTAATATTTATACTTATTATTAGTATCTCTATTTGTGGCGTTAGAGCATACGTTTTATAATGCAATTACTAATGGGAATTGAAAAATTGCAATTAGAGCATACGTTTGTAGAATATGTGTTTGCAGTCTGAAATTGTGTTGCAGCAGAAAAGTGCCACAAAGCATTTGCAATTCAATTAACTACTACTAGTTTAGCCTGTTAAGAGCTGAAACAAGAAAAATTCGCAGACATTTCTTTTCTAATTCGCAGAAGCAATTGAGCACCAAGTAAAAATAAACTTCTCCTGACCACTTTATTAGAAACCAATATCTAAAATTCCGTAGTTTGAATTGAAGAGAGCAGTGTGACCAATTGAAAGTTGTATCGGTTCTGATAGACATTCTGCTTTGTGGGTTTTATATACTTTGTAAGTCTAATTGCAAACTCCACGAAGTTTTGTTCAAATCGGCTTCCAAGAAGAATGGAAAAAGAGTTCAATTCGGCAAGCTTATCAATTACTACTAACTATTATAAGTAGTCTTTTTGACCAGCCAAAAGTCGCCGACATTTCTCAACCCTGTCCGCGTGAAATCGCGGAGTCCAAATAATCGGCCAAAGATTCTTCCCTCTCGACAGCCGACTCTTTCGTCTTTCCTGGACGCCACGGAGGCACAAACGAGGAAACTCCCCGTCTTTCCCAGCTCTTTCCTTCCCTCCAACGTTTTAGTCTTTGTGATTCCAACTTTTGTAGTTTGTTCTGTCCGACAAAATAATCCAAGAAACCCACAAACATCTCATCATCATCATCAATATGTATCGCTCGTCGAGCTCCGCGCGGGTCTCTGACGAGTTCTTTTCTAATTCTTCATCATCATCAGCAGCTGGAGCTATGTCCTCCACGAATCCTAAGCCAGCAACAACCACTTCAGATTTGGACCATTTGCCGAGTTACAATCCCATGTCCCACCTTGCCAAGAAAGAAAAAAGTCGTTTAAGATCTGCTGAAAATTCTATTCATCTCATCCCGGTTTTGCTAGTGCTCTGTGCCATCGTTTTGTGGTTTTTTTCTAGCCCTGGTAATTCATTTTACCCATTTCTCAGCTACCCTTTTGATCAATGTACTTAATATTGTTTTTTTTTTCTTATTTTTCGGTAGCATGGAATTTCTCATTCTTTATGACGATCCCATTTGCTCTGTTCTTGGTTCTGCTAAGTTTTTCTTTTGTGAAATGGAGAGTGATTTGTTTCTTTGAATTCCTAAAATTTATAGCTGGGTGATCAGGCGGGGGATTTAAGGATATCAAGATCAATAAGAGTTGACTTGAAGGTGATGTCCAATATTTGTGTATGGCTAAATCCAACGGCGGAGGAAAGAGAATCTGAACCTAAAAGACTACCACTCCGCTTAGAAGTGAAAGCTTTTGTCATCTAGAGACTAGGATCAATTATCTAGGACTCTGAATGTGGATACTGGGAAAAAATATTTAATGACTTAGATGTGGTTCATTTTTTTAGTGCTGAAGTCGAAGGAAATTTGATTAAGTAACATAAGAAGATAGCTTGATAAAATTACTGCACTATGTTAACATATGGTGCTAAAGAAAGACGAAACTGCAGGACTACAAGCAATTCTCCTGCGGAGAATAATACTAACAGAGACTTTCAGCAGAGCAGAGCTCAACATGGAAGAGAACTCGTGTATCAGATCTTAAGTACTCAAGGCTGTGTAATTCAAGCTGCCATTGTAATTGTGATCGGGTGAAAAAGAAAACAAAAAAGGGATCTTGGATTTTTTTGGTGAAATTATGCCTTTTGTTTAACACCTCTGATATTTTTCTGTATAACTATGTACCAAAAATTGTATCTTTATAGTGGGTAGTGAGGTATTTGAAACAATTCCAGTAGAGGCAAAACCTTTACTTATCATGAACATTACTGATGCTGTATGCAATGGGTTTTTTGTTATCATTCTTGTTTGTTGATATCCTACAGATAGAATGGAGTTCTCACTCTTCCTTCTTATCATTGATAATATTTTCTGCTGGACACTATTCAGGCATAAATTTGATCCCCAATTTTTAAGTGTCTTTTGTTCTCTGTTGTTTCGCAGCTAGTAATTTTAGTCAAGTTTTACGATGATCTTCTGGACCTGGAGTGTTCCAGAGGTAGCGAAAAGACAATAATCAAAATATGTGTGCCTATAATCACATGGGGGCGTTTTTGAACTGCTGTTTTCTGCCTTCTTAGTAACATTATGTTGTTTGTCTTTGAACATCTCATCAATTCAATATATGAGCGTTGGTTGGGATGGCAAGATTGTTGGATGCAAGTGCATTATGTGATGATGGCGGAGAAAGTGCTGGACCACTAAAACTTTAGTTGATTGAAAGTTTATTGTGTTCCCTGGTGGCATCTACTGTTTTTTTGCAATGTAGAAGGGATTCTCTATGAAACATGTCCTAAATTCTATTTTCAAAAAAATGATATATTTGGTGTAAGATTGCTGGTATATGTGGTATTCTTGTGCACAAACCGAACTAAGTTTCTCTAAGTTATGTAGTCCACACTTGTTCCCGTTTTGTGTGTCAATACTAAAGAATTTGTTGACTGAGACTAGATATGAATTTCAGCTTATTTATTTGTTCCTCATGACTCATCTTAAGATAAAGAAGCCTCAATGGGATTCGGAGTTTTGATTTATACTCTGTACTGCAGTTGATTTGGTGAATAAAAGTGATTCCGTTGTTGCCAGAATCGAAAGTTCATTGATTAAGAGTGGAGTTGATCGTGGCCATGGAAAGAGTAGCTTGGAATCCACCTTGAAGCAGGAAGATTTAAATCCAGCTAACCAATCTACAGAAGGCGTAGATCCAGTTAATCAATCTGCTGATGATGAAGTTCTGGATAACCAATCTACAGGTTCAGCAGAGCACAATATTATTAGATAGCATGGAAAAGTCTCACTGCTTCTCTGCATCGATCAACATGTCTTATGGTCCAGTACGAAGAATTATTTTGACATTTACAGTGGATGCTTTCTGTTACTTTGTTCCTGAACTCTACTCTATTTAGGCTTTTTGAAAGACAAATGTAAATGCTCTCAGTAGCACACGTCCATTTATTGCCTCCGAAGAGGAGGAGATCTTGCTTCCTATTATTCTTTCAGACCTTCAAGAGATACAGGTCTGTATTTAACTTTCAAGTTGTGGAAGGCATTACAGTATTTTGATTATTTCTATAAAAGCATGCTAAAGAAAATATTTTTGTGGCAGCTTAAGCTATGTATTGTATCTTTACATTTGAGATACGATGATGAGAAGAATTCTGTTCTATCTTGTGCACTATTTCAAGCCCCATCCAAATTTCGCCACCTCTTGCATGTTTCAGTTAGTTAATAGAGGCTCAAATTCAAAATTCGTGTGTTCCAGCACTGGTCCAAGACTAACTAGCTTAGGGATAACAATGTTGTTCCTCACGAAGCACCACAGAGGATCATCCCACTGCAATAGAGTCCCCACAACATTTGCTCGTATGGTTAATGGGAACACACGACCCCAGCGCTCATCTTGATAAGACCTGAATGCTTCTTCGATGGACATGGCTTCTGATTTGACAGCCTCTGCAAGCTTTTTAGCCAGAACCACTGCATCCTCTAATGCACAGCATGCTCCTTGTCCAAGGTTGGGTGTCATTGGGTGCCATGCATCGCCGACCAGCACAACCTTTCCTGTTGACGCTGGAGGACTTGCCACTGGCCATAGCCATCTGTCTACCAATGGAGTTCTTATGATTGTGTCATCAGGGGTAAGATCTATTATGTTCAACAAATCTGCTGGCCAATTTCTAACTAATTCATTAGTTTGCTGCCTCAGCAGAGATGTATCAGTGATCTTTGGACCTGCACATGTACAAATGAAACAACTAAAGCAATTTTTGAGAAAAGACTGGTTGTCCCTAAAAACTGGAGAATTTGCTAAGTTGAGTATCTCAAGAGCATTTGTTTTATACTAAATCTTTATTTCAATCTGATTTAGGGGATCATTAGTTTCAAAACAGAACAAGTGTGCACTCAGCATTTTAGCGCAGGGCACCGCTAGACTAGACAAATCAGCATCCTGCTTGATGATCAGAACTTCATTTTGTAAAGAATTAGCAACTTGACTGATAAACTGAGAATAACCATGTGTAGTTGTGTACACAGTATACCTGGAGATGAGCTGTTGAAGCAGACAAACCAGTAGACCTTAGTTGAAGAAACTGGGACATATGCAGCGCGTATTCCTTTCCCATAGATATAGTTGACTCTGGGATTAAATGGCTGCCCTTCAGGAAAATATCCTAGGCCACGAAAAGCACAATGACCAACGTATTTGGGCTCTGGAAATCCCATCCACTTCGCCACTGGAGACCCGATTCCATCACAGGCGATCACCACCTGGTGAAATGTCAGACCTTTGGATACTGTAGGACGAATAAGGGATGCAGCAATTTCAAGAAAAGAAGGACGCAAGTCAAGCTACCTTTGCAGATAACTCACTACCATCCTGAAGTTGCAACTTTGTTTCTCCATTTTCCTCTCTTTGGATATTCACCAGCCTTGAGGAGAAAGAAACGGAATCTGATGGTAGCTGATTTGCTAGTGTTTCTAGTAAAATTCTCCTCTCCACTGCACGGACCTCTTGACTGCTTCATCTTAATTTAATCAGTAAATTAAACCAGTGAAAGATTGTGCAACGAAATACTCGGTGGAATCAAAGTGGAAGCCAAGAAGCACCTTTCATCTTCATCCTTGAAATTGAAGGACCGCATTTCGTTTCCATCTTCTGACTTTATCACCATCCTGTAACGCTAGTTACAGGAAAAAGTTACTAATCTGCAACAAGACCCTTGAAAGAGTAAAGAATGATTACATGATTTTTCCGGTGTCAAGATTGAAGAACTTGATTTTTTAAACATGTGTCTTCATGGTTTGTTATTGCATTGCTGAATAGTGAATCGTTCATTCAATATACAACAGAAATGACACATTTGCAAAAGTTCTTAAGAAGGTATGTATACAAGTATCAAGTGATGCAAATAAATATACCCTTGAATTTCAAGAAATTGGGTCCTGAGTTCATTCCCAACTCCAATTGCATCCAACACACTCCATCCATTCTTGAACAAGGTTAGTGAAGTTCCTCCAGTTCGCAAGGACTCAGCCTGCTCAAGTACCCTGGACTTAATTCCAAGCCTACTCACCCCAAAAAAAAAGCAAAAAAGAATCTCAGACAAAAACAATAGCAATCATAAGTACTTTACATTGTACAGATCACGAGCAGTTGTCCACTTGTGCTATTTTATTTTCGAATAGAATTAAAGAGAACCTTTGAAGTGAAACGGCGGTGGCGAGGCCGGCAATCCCTGCTCCGATAATAACTATGTCTTCTTTCTTAGCATCAGCTTGAGCTTTAATGCTGAAAGGAGAAGTTCTGGATTTGGGTGTAATAGACCTACTAGTATTATTGATTTGGGCAGCTTCAAACCAAGACTGGTTTGCAGGAAGACGATGGAGGCATTGGAATGAATGACGAAAGGAAATTGACGACTTGACAAGAAGTAAATGAGGAGAAGAGGCAGAGGTTGATGCCGCCATTGCCATGATTTGATTCTTGGAGAAGCGTTAGATTTGGTTGCTATGAAATGAAATGGTATGAAAAATGATCAGACATTTTTTTTTTTCCCGGGAAGACGATTATTTTGAACCTCAAGCTGTTTTATTGATTTACTTAATTTTTGTGGTCTATTTTATTAGCGCAAAATTGCATGGGAATATGTGGACGTGTCAAAATAAGCACTTTTAGCTTTTTCAGTCCCTCTTTTACCCCTCAAGAAGTAGTGGTGTCTTTTTCACTATGGTCCTTGAGAATACAACGTTGTGGCAATTCAATCCTTCAACTATCTAAAGTTATCAATTTTTCCTGAAAAGTTTACATATTAAAGTTGCAAGGGTTGGGTTGATTTAGCCCCTTAGACAGTGCTGATTGAAAGGATTCCACTAGAAAATAATGATATTAGCCATTAGGGAAGCTTTTTAAGTGAGTTCATCCAACATTTCACGCTAATAGAACAAAAATAATGTATAAGGGAAAGATAATTTGTGAATATTGAAAAGCGTGTGAACATGACTGTCTAAAGAATGACGAATTTAGATGTTCAATGAAGTAGATAAAAAAGTGTAATCAAATACAATTTACCTTGAGGTGGTAATGAAAAGGTAGAGAAAAAGACAATTTCTTCATGCTATCAGATTAGTCTCTTTCACTTTTTTAATTACACGTTTTTAGTTTCATATGCTAAACTAGAAAAACAAAAGAAGAAAGAAATGGAGTAACTTGCTATGTTATCTATCTTTTTGGTGTTCAATTGCACTGAAAAATAGTGCAAAAAGGGCCATGAGTGACGTGAGGTTGTATTGATTTTACAGAGTCAGTAGTTTTCGTTGTTTCTGGTAGTAGGGAGAGTACTTTCCATCTTGTTCTCTTTTCCCCTCATTGAAGATGAAAAAAGTGGAGCTTTAAAAGGGAGAAAACAGGAAAAGGCCCCAACAAAACTTCTGCACAAAGTATGACAAAGATTGGGGATCAATTCTGCATGCCTCTGAACCGAGTGTGTAATGTGAGAAAATTGGTTCAGTGACGGAGATAAAAGATCAAGATGAGTACAACGCTACTAGGTTGTAAATATGTCAATAATCTCGCATTATATAATACCTGTTGCTAAATGCTAACCTCCCAAACAGTCATGATACAAGAAAGAATATGACAAAAACAGCACGATGTTTCCTTCTAGTTTCCTCGTTCTGGGCTTCGACGTATGAGCAAAAGACATAACGACTTTATCTGATCAATCAATTTGCTCGAGACAAATTATTTGCATTATCTTGCAAAGCGGGTAGCTGGGCTAGCCAAGGAAGGAGCTTAGCATGGACTAACTCAGGTCTGTCATCATGAGGACAATGTCCAACTCCTTCCAGAACAAAAAGACTTACGTTTGGTACTTGACCAGGTAAGGAGGAGAAATACTTGCCAACAGGTCCATCAATAGGGGTGAATGGGTCTTCATCACCCCAAAGCACCAGGATAGGTAGAGTAAGTTTTGGGATCAACTGAACTGGACTTGGACCCGGTGGTCCAGTGACAACTGAAACAAAAGCATCGAGTGCCCCTTCATCATCTGCTGGTTCCCTAATTATCTGCAACAATTTGAGGGGGGGAAGAAAAATCATGCATTTGTCAGTATTATGATGGATTTAGCGAACTGCAATAGAAAGTTGCGAGGAAGAGCACAATGGTCACGAGAGGAATGGATTGACATTAATCAGTTACCTCTACCAGGTCATCATCCACAGATTCCTTATTTCCATAGATTGACGTTAAGATGTTCCTAATATTATCTCTGCATCAAACATGACGTGTTCAAGCTTTATGATCAGGCAGCCCCAATTACGGGATCACAGAAAACATCAATTTATGTTGTACTAGTACCTTTGTTTGACTTTATCAAAAAGAAAAGCGGCAATCCTTCTCTGATTCAGTAAGAAGTCGAAAAACCAAAGTAGAGGTAACAACAGCTTGATTCTCCAATCATCAACAATGGCTTTGTTGTTCATGCCACCAGCACAATTTAGTAGAACAAGCCCTCGAATCAAGGACCGACTACTAGACTCTATTGAAATAAGAAGTAAACCAGAAACATTTTCAATCAATACAGGGGAGCATAATACCTCCTTTTTTCAAGTACAGGCATAAGCTAAACATACCGGCAGCAGCAATTAGACAAGCAAGACTTCCAACTGAGTTCCCGATTAGTACCGTTGGCCTTTGAATAATTTCATTCACAAAATCCAATATCAACTGTTTGAGCAGAATTACTACATCTGTGAGTAGTAAATACTAGTAAATTGCTGATAGACATACATTAAACAAACCATTCAAGAGTTCACCTGACTCCAACCTTCCGTTGAGTAAGCAAAGCTGGTAGGTTTATCAGAAGCACCAAAGCCAAGAAGGTCGATAGCATAAACAGTATATCTTCTAGACAATATTGCTATGTTCCTGAAAGAAAATCAATTAATTGTGATGCTTTGTAGAAAAATATCAGATGACTTGAGCATACAATCCATCTACATGAAGAATATAATCTTGGAAAAGGAAAAATAAGTGCAAATGCAGAAGGAAAGGATAGGATAGGACATGACAGGACTTCAGCAAGGACAACTAAAGAAGGAAAATGTGTAGAATAATGAAAAAAGAAAATACCAACATTTAAGATCAGAAAAATCTGATGTAAGAGGTTTTCAAAATCTTTATCAAATGAAAGGAATGAACAAGATCTCCTACGCAACACACGGATAATGTGAATACTTTGCTTAAAGCGATAAGAACCACAGAAAAATAGGTACTACATAATCATAGGGCCCTAGAACAAAAATGCTATATAGTATTGTTCTTAGATTCAGAATGTAGATTGAATGCAACATAAAGTTTGTAATAAAAAATTTGATGGATACTTGCGCCAATGAGCAACAGAAGCCCCGAACCCATGAATTAGAAGTAAAGGGGGAGCAGCAGGTGAGGTTTTTCCATCGCCTGCCTGATAATGCAAGTAGTTGATTTTGTGGCCTCTCCATAGCCAACTTCTGCTTATTGCCTTTATGTCACTTACATCCAACGATAACACGTTATCCTCTTCCTCTGATACGACTGTGGCAGGAGCTGCAGAGGAGGACCTAACGGGTTGGATGGTCCTGACCGTAACATGCTTGCGCCTGTGATGACAATGCCTATTATTTCAGGAAATTCACTTGAGGATGCTCTAAAGATTTTATAGACATCTCAGTATACATAAGAGTGTAATTTCATCTAACATCTGGTTGAAATAAAACAACTTAAAAGCTGATTATCAGTTTGTAACCTGTACAATAGCATTCAGAAGCTTAAGGTATGAATTCTGATTGCACCTACGATAGCCTCTTTTTTAATGTATGCATTTACCTGGCCTATATTATTGGACCAATTACTTTAGAACTGGTAAATCTTTGCAGAAAGAGGGATTTAAGAGAGTCTAAACAACAAATCAAGATTTGCAATGTAGGTACAATAAGATATGCCAATTTGGGAGAATCTAAATCTCACGCTGACGTCTAAAACGAGTACAATACTAAATAACGCAGAAGGAGTTGTTAGCATTTGATTATTTAAACTGATTTTGAATTATAATTTTGAAAATTATCACTAGCTGCTATGATAATCATGTCGTATTGCCACATTGAATATTTCGTACTCTTGAAAACATGCAAATAAAAAAAATCTAAAAAAGATGATTAAGTAATGCAATTATTAAATTAGAGTGCTATTTACCTTTGGATTAGTGCAGTTCCTCCACTTCGCAAGGACTCAGCTTGTACAAGTACCTTGGACCGAATTCCAAGCCTAACTTACAAGAAAACAAAATCCCATGAAAAACTTGAATAACAATCCTGAAAAGTTATCAAAATCCTACCCCAAAGAAAAAGCAGTTGGATTAAGGAGAACCTTTTGAGTGTGATGGCGGTGGCTAGGCCAGCAATCCCGGCACCGACTGAAAGTATATCTTCCTTCTTGAAATCAGCTGGGACTCTAATGCTGAATAGGGAAGTGGACTTGAGAAGTAAACAGGGAGAAGCGGCAGAGGTGGATAACGCCATTACTATTGACTGATTTTTGGAGTGGTCTTGCATTTAGATTTATTTCCTCAGGGGATATTTTCCCGGGAAGATGTGATTATTTTAAACCAGAAGCTCTTTTAGTAGCAAATTACACGGTTACCCACTAAATTTTTTGAATAGTTGAGTTCTGTTTACTTAACTTTTAAAAGTAGGTATTTTACCTATTAAACTATCAAAATTATAAATTCTGAACAATTCTATCGGTTCCTAGTTCCTATCATCAAGTCTATTTTCACCGCTCTGTCTTGTGACTCTTATGAGTAGGGGTGCATTCGAATCAAATTGAACTCGAATAATGCTCGACTCAAGATAAAATAACTAAGTTCAAGTTCGAGCTCGATCTCGAACTCGAGTTTAATTAAATCTAATCAATTCAAATCAAGTTCAATCGAGCCTATTCGAGCTCAATTAAGCCTAATCAAGCTAAAGTAATAAAAATTAATATTTTACATATAATTTTAAATAAAAGATATTATTAACATTTTACAATAATAAAAATTAAAATACATATTAGAAAAAAACTTAATTATGCTCGTTTAGCTTTCGAGTGTAAAATATTAAATCTTAAACTCGACTCGCTGCTTCTATCAAGCAGCTTGAGCTCAAGGTGAGTTGCTGATTGAGTAGCTTGCGAGATCGAGTCAAGCTATTCGGTTCAGCATCAACCCTACTTACAAGTCCTAAGGTCTGGAGACTTGATCGTAGAAATATACGATATTAAAAAATTTACACTTTTTTATAATTTAGTGAATAAATACATACTTTTAAAAGATGAGTGGCTGAAACTCTACTATCCAAAAAATTCAATGGATAGCCGAGTAATTTGTTCCACTTTTAGTTGTTTATTTGTTTAATTTTCGCGGTCCACTTCACGAGTCACTTTTTTTTTTTTTTTTTACGGAGAGGGTATCCGGACCATCGGGTAAACCGGACTCGACTAATCCCCCACCGGCTCGGGAGGAGAGGCCTCACCCCCCAAACACGATAACCATGGGACTCGACCCCTGATGGGAATGGACAACAGCTCCTTAGGAGGCGTGCTGTGACCAATCGAGCTGCCCAGCTAGTGGAAAGTTTCAATTGTGGAATCACCGAAAAAAAAATCAACTGGACATGCTAACGTGTCAATTGTTACCCTTAAAATGTAGTATTTTTTTATTATAGTCCTTGAAAAAATACAACAATGATGTCTTGTCAATTAAAAGGTTAAATATTAAAAGTTTCAATTATTTTCACAAATAATTTGTGTCGTACATATCTTTTGTTCTTTCTTGTAAAGTTCTATCTTATAAATTTTAAATTGACGAAGATCCAATGACTGAAAAATGATTCAATGATTGAAACACGCACTTCTGTGTGCAAATTTGTTATCAAGGCCAAGATTAAAATGATCCAATGGTTGAAAACACCCTTAGTGGCTGAAAAAAGAGTAATATGCACCTTCAATTTGTTGCCAAAATTTTTTTTTTTTTGGATTTGGGGGGGGGGGGGGGGGGTGGGGTTTCGTTGTACTTCAAGCTCTTTATTTTGGTTAGTATCTTCTTCCTGGTTAAAGAGGTAATCCCATTTCCATCACCATGTTATAATTCACTTTAGCTGCCATTACAAAAATAACAGCAGTTAGCTAACGTGAAACAAAGGAAACAATGTACATGATATCCAACTCATTGTTCAATACCATATTCGAAAAATAAACAAGATAAGAATCAGATTTAAAGACTGAGAAAAATAATCTTGCAAATTAAACAAGGCTGTTAGCGGTCTATTATCAAGAGATCCGCATACCAACAAAATTTTTCCATGTGTTATTGCTATCCAAACTTATTGCTCGAGCAAAGCAAATATCTCTTATTTCCATCCATAAACCCAAGGAACTCATTACCAATCGTGGGATATGCCAAAGAAGGCAACTGTTTATGCTACCTATCGCTAAAGGAAAATTATTAAGAGAGAGAAATAAACAAATAAAAATAAAAATAAAGGTAGCCCTGCACATTCCATCTGTTAATCCATTTCCATATATTAACAAGGGTTAATTCCACTTTGTCCCCCCAAACTTTGGACGATTACCCACTTCAGTCCCTAAACTTCAAAATGGGACACTTAAGTCTCTAAACTTATAAATACCTCCCAATTAAGGAAATTTGTTGACAGAATCCTGAATGTCATTAGTGGTTGAAGTGTCCCATTTTATAAGTTTAGGGATTCAAGTATCTCATTTTATAAGTTTAGGGACTTAAGTGTCCCAATTTATAAGTTTTAGGGACTTAAGTATCCCATTTTGAAGTTTAGAGACTGAAGTGGGTAATCGTCCAAAGTTTGGGGGGACAAAGTGGAATTAACCCTATTAACAACCCCGTCACACTTGCTAATTTACTATGTTTTGTTTTGTTAACGATGTCAGAGCTTATTCACTTACTTTTCGATCTTTCTTTTAATAAATAAACCAAGGGCTTTTCCTAATTAATTGCTAGACACTCGTTAGTATACTTAAATCAGATCTAACTTATCATGTGAATATACAGTTAATGATTGCATCTATATAAATTTTTTAATTTAACTTTGCCTTTCCAAAAAATTAATACTTGAACTCTATTTGATCACTTGATAGATGTACTCATAATTTAAAAAACACAAATTGTATATTCTACTAGCTAGTTTGAAGGCTGTTGGTGCCATATTTACGGCAACAATAATTTGAGGCCAAAAGCATAAAGTAAATTTCTCTTCGAAAACTACGGTCCACCTAATAAGGTTGGCCAGAGGACTGTTAAAGATTAAAAAGGACTATTTTCAGATCCATGGCGGACGGATGCACCCATTTTTGGATGAAAGATACAAAATCATGTGGTTTTGTGATATCTGTATCCAAAGCCTGTCATGAATTGAAGAATTGTTGTAATGGCATGTTACGCGTGGAGAAGTTTCTTGAGAGGTCGAGGTCCGTTGTTCTTTTAAATATCCTTCTCTTTTTTTTTCGAAAATAATAACTGTTGTATAACCTAATTTATCATACATTAGGGAAGAGAACGGATCTAAAGATGTTCAAGAATAATTCGGAGGAAACTGAATTGGTGACCACTTTTTAAGCGAAGTCACTTTTTTTAACGTGGCAAATTGGTCCTTGCCTCCCACCCCACCAAGTTTTTAAAGCTTTGGTGGTGGCTACCAACCGTTTTTAAATATCCTTCTACGCTGTACGTTGTTTGTATCAAGGTACTAGTTCTTCTCTGAGTTGCAGCAAAGCTGCATTTTCATAACTTCGATAGCAAACCATGGAACTGCCTATGGTTGACGTTTCCCTCCTTAGCCAAGATTCTAACGAGAAATCTATAGTCATCAAGCAGATTCAAGAAGCTTGCCAAACTTGGGGCGCTTTTCACGTAATATCTCTCACACTGGAATATTACTCCCTTGTTGGCTGCACTTATCCAGACAAGAGCAAAAGTGCAAAACAAAGAAGACATCTCTTAAGCTTATTTTTCTTTATTAAATGTTCTACATTTTGAGTTCACTATTTTTTTTCAGGTTATTAATCATGGGGTATCCGAAGCAGTCATACAAGCCGCCATGGAAGTGAACAGAAACTTCTTTGACTTGCCGGAGATGATGAAAAAGGAGATATTGGAGCTTGGTTCCAGGGACATGTTCAGCCCAGTAAAACTGCTTACTTTTCAACGCAGTGCTCGGGGCAGTGACCTGCTCCAAAGGGACTTAGTGAGGCTTTATGCCAATCCTTTTGAAGACTTCATTGATTTCTGGCCCACCGAACCTGCGGATTACAGGTGCGAGAATTTGTGTAATGATCGAAGTGTTTTCAGTTGATTTTGGCTAAACACTATGTATAAAATTTGAGTAAAGAAACAACTGTCATCTTTGTACATAGTGTTATAACATCGGTATAATACTAAGGCGTTGTTTCATACCAGGGCATGAATTTCAAAATTAATTATAGTGATATTTTTAATTTGGTAAAGGTTAATTGGAATGAGTTAATGATATGATAGACCTATTCTATGGGTTTTATGATTAACTACTTTTTAGAAGTTAATCAATGATTACTTATCATGTATCTCATATTTTTAATTAAAAATAAAGAAATTTATTAAAAAAAAATGCTAAAAGAAGTGGAAAAAGTGGAGAAAGAATAGAAGAAAAAGTAGAGGAAAAGAAAAAAAAAAGTAAAATCCATATCTGAATTTAAGTTGCCAAAACACTCCATAGATTTCAACAAAAAAATTCATTGTCATTAACTAGTTAATTATAGTCATAGTGACTGTGATTGGTGACATCTTATCCTATGGCTCCTTAAGAGTGTAATAAAGGAAAGGGAGGGATGAATTGTGTGATATAGGGAGGAAAAATGCGAGTTCAAGATCTCTAGTTAAACAGTACTCAAGGCAGTGACCATTTGGCATCCGTCTTTTTTTTTTTTTTTTTTTGTTGACACAGGGGTGTCCGGGTCAATCCTTACGGGCCCGACTAATCCCTGCGGTCCGGATCCGGCGCTCCAACCCGGCCCGAACACGTTAAGTGCGCGGAGGAATCCAACGGAGCGGAGACTCGAACTTGGGACCTCAAGGGTCACCGGTGAGAGGCGCTACCGCTGGACCATTTGGCATCTGTCCAACAGGTCAATTGTAGAGATTATTCGAACCCCATTTCTCAATTATTAGGAAATTGAAAGTCTCAAAAGTCTTAAACCAAGTGGGGATAATTTTTACTACCTTTTACACATAATATCACATTGTAACTGGTTAGAAACTATGATGATTTGACAGGGAGAAAATGGGAAGGTACACGAAGGACGTGAGAAAATTGGGCATCACATTGTTTGGAGCCATCATGGAAAGCTTGAACTTGGGTCCAACACACCTTCAAGAAAATTTCGATAAAGGAATGCACATGGTTATAGCAAACAGTTACTCACCACCAACTCCAGAATCAAGCATCAAGATAGGTGTAGCTCCCCATTCCGATCATGGCATCATCACCATTCTCCTGCAAAGCTCACCGGGTCTTGAGGTCCTGGACATGGCTGATGGTAAATGGAAAGCTCTTCCTTGCCCAGAAGGGTCCCTTCAAGTCCTTGTTGGAGACCATCTGGAGCTATTAAGCAATGGAATATACAAAAGCGTTTTTCACCGGGCAACACTAAGTACCCGCACTACTAGGATGTCTTTAGCTAGTTTTCATAATTTTGAACTGGATGAGGTGGTTGAGCCTGCTACTGAACTGACTGCTGAAGATTGTCCTAAAAGATACGAAGGATGCAGCACAAGGGACCTCATCAAAGATATCTATTCTGGAGAAGTTGGACGTCTCATTGATAGGCTTAAAATCTGAATTACACAACTGATCATATGGTCTATCTTGAATTTAATTCACTCTTTCATGCGGCCTCAAAGATGGAGTCGAGCTACTTGAGCGGAGAAAGGAAGACAGGGCAAGCAATACTAGCCCCTCCAAACTTATTGCGAGATGGCTTCTAAAGTGTGGCTACGATTTTCTTCTGCTAAATTGTATGTCGTTGGATTCTGTCTAATGTTTATAGTTGTGTATGATTTGTTTTTTATTTACTTTTCATGACTCCGCATCAATCTTAATTTTAAGTGTTAATACTATTTTCAAATCATACTTTGCGTCCTAAACTATATATTTTTGAGAAAATTTTTTCCCTTTTTTATGAATATTCTGTTGACATATGTCTTAATCATTTTTTTAATTTACATATATCACATTGTTTAAAAAATATTACAGTAATTTTTTTCCCCAAAATCTCTTCAAAAAACACAATCCAAAAACAAGTTTTGGTAATTTACAATCTTGGACTTTTTCACACGTCTAGAAAATGAAGCAGAAATAAAGCCTTTTAATAAGATTTGGATTGGAGGAAAATATAGAGACAGTATAAAAGTTGAGGTTAAGAAGATCATTTTGCTAGTTACTAGCAGATGAAATCTACAATTTGTTCGAATTTAGTTCATTGTGATGGATTACAAATAATTAGAAGTTTAAAGCAGTAAATTGCGGGAACTAAAAGTTTTATGGTGCAAAGAACAATTTGGAAGTATTTGAGAGGTGCGAAGAGCAATTAACCCTAATTTGTAGTCTTGATTTCCACTTCAAGTTGTTAGATATAATTTTTAGTTACTGTAAATTAATTATATCAACAACTATATTATTGGTTATTGTGAGGCTGGTCTTACTCTTTAGGAATTGACAAAATTATACCCAAAAAATAATTTAAGTGCCTTGCTGACGCAGAGGGTCACTCTCCAGATAATTGAGGGAGCATCATTAAGTCATACATGCCCAACTCTTAATACCACGAACCAATATTCTGCTCTCCTTCTTCTTGGAACATATGGTCTACAAGTGGATCTGGAGATCAAGACTGTAAAAGTATTTGGCGTAAGCCTATTGCTAGTTAGATACATCAAGCCTCTATAACCAGGAAAACTAAATATTGTACCACCATACAAATACTTTTTTTTTGTTTTTTGTTTTTTTGCCACCATACAAATATTGATTGATGGATTCCTCAATTTGCTCCACTCTATCGATGGGTTTTATTGTAGGAATCTTTTCTCCGTTGCTCCGTTTGCTCTTTCACTGTAGTTGTACATGAAGTAATTACACCCATACATATCTAACAATTTCAAGAAAAAAAGCAGGAAAAGAGCCAGATTGAGGATTAGGGATGGCTTTTATTCCTGCATTTCCAAACGATATTCACCACTTAATTAAAGGTCATGACCACTAAACCCGCTTTAATAATAGTTGGAAGTTAATGGTAGGATTTAATCAGGTGCATGCCGATTCCATTGCAGTTGGGATCCTTGAACTTGGTTTCGTTTCATGTTTTGGTACATTTTTGTGGCCTTGAAACTCTTTAGTAAGGTATGGAAAAGGAAACTAACTTCTGTAACCCTAGAGTCTGCATGCTCATACATGTCAAACAAGCATAGATTTACAGATGACCACATGAGGGTTAGACTTGCATGGACAAGTAAAGGTAGGACTGCAACTTTGATCTTTTCATACATAGAAAAGATAAAACTTCATTAATTAATCATTCTTTAAGCGCCACAAACAACCAATGTGAACAAGTGTAATTGGAATCTGATCATGTTAACCTTTCTGGCATAAAGTTAACTTGCAAAATGACCAAGTCGTGGATATACATGTATTTTATATAATCATGCAGTCATTTTATATGATAATCGAAGTCAACTACAAATCATAGATAAGCAATCCTACTAGTTGGCCTCCAACAACACAAACAACTGCCTTCCTTTGCCTTCACATTTCTTCCAAAATCTGCAGCAAACAACTACATTACAATCCTAATCAATTTTGGGAGGAAAAGATTATGAGTTCAATCAGTGATCATAATCCAATTCATGCCATGAAAGTGCCCATAATTGACCTCTCCCACCTAAGCCGCCAAGATTTTTATGAAAAATCTTTGGTCATCAAGGAGATTCATGAAGCTTGTCAAAACTCCGGCGTTTTTCATGTAAAAATCTCTTTCAAACATGCTTATTTTTGGCAGGACATGCATGCATTTTTTTGAGTTAGAACATTTCCTGATTTTGATTTTCTTGATTTACCCACATTTCTGAATTACATATCTTTCCAGGTTATTAATCATGGAATACCCAAGTCAGTCATCGATGAAGCCTTAGAAGTGAACCAAAAGTTCTTTGACTTGCCCGGTATTATGAAGGAGGAGATTTTGGAGCTTGGTTCTAGGGACCCTTTCAGCCCAGTAAAGTTAGCTAGGTTTCAACACAGTGCCCTTGGCAGTGACCTACTCCAGAGAGATGTGCTGAGGCTTCAAGCCTATCCTTTTGAGGATTTTGTTGATTTATGGCCTAAGCATCCGGCTGATTACAGGTACAACAATTCTCTATATATTTCATTCAGTATTATTTGAACTACACTGGAATCCCTTTTAAATTCAACGTATCCAAAGCCAAAGCTCTGGTTTTTGTATGTAGAATCCAATTTAAATTTTATAAATATGTGAAGTTTTAATTGACCGAGAAAAAAATGTTGGATTGGTTGTATCCACCTTTCTTCTTTCAACATAAAGGTCTGAATTTCGTTGTCCCCACTCCGTGATCTCATCGTCATCTGGCTATTTGTCAACAAAAAAAAAAAAAAAAAAATCTAGCTCAATTTACCGTGGTGTTTGATTGTAAATCAATACAAACTACACCAGGGAAAAGATGGGGAGGTACACAGCTGAAATAAAGAAACTGGCCATTCAAGTTTTTGTAGCCATCATGGAAAGCCTAAACTTGGATGCAACATACCTCAAAGAAAATTTCGAGAAAGGGATGCAACTTGTTGCTACAAACAGCTATCCATCAAAGTCAATATCGGACATAAAAATAGGTACGCCCCCACATACCGATTTCGGCATCATCACCATTCTGGTGCAAACTGCTCCAGGTCTTCAAGTCATGGACAGCCTCGATGGAACATGGAAAGATGCTCCCAAACTTGAAGGTTCCCTTCAAGTCTTTGTTGGAGATCTTCTGCAGGTGTTAAGCAATGGAATGTACAAGAGTGTAATGCATCAGGTCATTGTACCCAGCACCAACAAAACTAGGATGTCTATTGCCAGTTTCCATAGTTTTGAATTTGATGAGAGAGTTGAGCCTGCTAAAAAATTGGTTGACGAAGAAGGGGTGAAAAGGTACAGGGGATGCAGCTCAAAAGAACTTCTCAAACTTATCTTCTCTAGAGCATTAGATCGTCCTATTGATGCACTTCAAATCTGAGTGTGACAAGTCTTATGGTTCAAAGTGCGAAGAACCTAATTTACATGGTTTTAATATGAAGAACTATAATTAATTTTCTTGGCTTGTGTTGCTATACAAGTTCGATAGAAATAAAATGCTGGATAGATCAAAATTGAAGTGTATAAGGTCATAGGCCGCGCTTGATTCCAGTTTTGAACTTCATTGTCGACCTTTTCATGTTTTTCCATTAATTCTGGAGTTTCAATTCTTTACTATCAAGTAGAATCTCAGATGCATAGATGGTACCCATAGAATTGAATTATACAGTGAAGGGTCATCCGTTAATCATCCTTCCTCTCACGGAACAGAATAGAAAATGTCAGGTTTCTTGTTCGGAGACTGAATGCTTGTTAGGCTCTTAGCTCGCTGCTGTTGAACAAGTGTACGTAATTGACAGATAGGAAAAAAGTTAGGTTTGGACACAGTATAGGCCGATCATTAAGTTGTTAAATTTCTAGATCCAGGGTGATTAGTCTGGCAATTGCTGGGATACACCCTGTATTGACAAAAAAAAAAAAAAATTAAGTTGTTAAATTTCGATTTTAATAAATTATACACTGGATATTTTCATACACAAATTAAATAAGCTTTATGAATAATGACCATCTACAAGCACTCAAGAACCATGTTTTTATTTCTTGAAAATGGGGTTTTTTTGCACAGGTTGCTTCAGTAATAATTTCTAGATGAAAAAATGACAGTCTGATTCAAAGGCTAAAATTGAAATTTTATCCAAGTAACAGTTTTCAAGGCCAAGCCATTCAAGCGTCATCATCTTGAGAAGAAGAATTACTGTAGCACTTCTTTTGAGAGATTTTAGAAAATAATTGCCGTAAAACTTTTGTTAAGATGTGATATATTTAAAGTAAAAAGATGATTAGAAAATGTGAGAAAAAATACTCGCAAAAATGTAACCTTTTTTCTTTCGTTGCAAAAAATGCAATCTGAACGAGGCCTTGAAGTATTTACATCTCCAATCCATGTTTCCCTAACTTATCTTTGGGTCAAGAAAGTTGTCTTGAATGATTAAAACTAGATTAGACATATTGGTCTGATTCTCAACAGTGTGAACATCAAGAATAAATGGCAAGAACCTTTTCAGATCTAATGGACTTTCTATTATCTTAAGCTGGAGTCTCGAATCATCTTTGTGCTATCATCTATCATATGAACGTACTTAATATGATACATATTTACCGGCTCTGAGCAGTGAACTAATGATCGATGCAGTCTTGATCCTGAATTAAGAACAAACTAATATGCAATATTTCACTCGTTTGGCCTGCTAGACGTGGTAATCATTAACCAATGGCTGCTGCTTGCTTAGCCCGGAAAATAAATGTTATATTGCAATTTAACAACTCCCCGAGTTTAAGCAGCAAGATTTGTGGGTGTAAATCATAATTTTTTTTTTTTTTGGCTTCAATAAAACATCATAATTTTATTAAAATCTGCACTAATGATAGAAATTATATCATCAAATATACACAAATATCAAAAAAACAGACTTAAAAAACCATATAATTGTTAACATAGGCTTAGATAAATTTTGATTGAACAAGTTAGATGTTGATTTCAAATAGGTAGAACGTATTCTCTATTCATACGCTCACAACCAAAAAAAAAATTTCAATTATTTGGCCCACCATCCATTTCAAGATCAACCTTCTTTGAATAAAGCCACTTAACGAAAGTGTTGCCACTTCTTATTATAAAGTCCCATAATCTCATAGTTGCATCTTAGTGCCCATTGCAGCATGGGTTCATCTACTGATTATAATATGCTAGTGCCCATAATCGACCTCTCCCTACTGCAAAAAGATCATCAAACTAGGTCACTTGTCATCAATCAAATCCGTGAATCTTGCAGAACTGCTGGTATCTTCGCTGTAATTTCTCAGAACTGCATGCTTTCAATCTACTTTGGTACAAAATAGTAAGTATTTGGATATGTATTAGCATGATTGAAGCATTTTTTTCCCCTTAATTTGCTTGCTTTCGTTCGATTATCAGGTTATAAATCATGGCATACCTGAGACCATTGCAGAAGAAGCTTTGACCGTGAACAAAAACTTCTTTAACTTGCCCCTGAAGATCAAGGAGGAATTCTTTTCTCCTGACATGTATAAACCGGTTAAATATGGTACAAATCAAGGCGGAGCTCACGGCATCTTGTGGGAATATTTGAAGCTGTATTCCCATCCTTTTGAAAAATTGGTGGATCTATGGCCTAAAAGTCCACCTGATTACAGGTACATCTTTGGGTTTTACTATATTTTTCACCAGTCAATAAAGAAGCTATCTTGATGAAGGATGAACTGAATAGGAACGTAGCAGATTGTGATAATATTGTATACTCTGTGCAATTAAAATTGTCATCTTTGTGAATAGAATTTCTTTTACGTGCAAGTTTTTTGGGATAATATATACTAAGCTTTCTGCCAGAACCTGTGTAAAAATCTTGAATTGCAGTAAAAGGCAAGTCAAATTTCATCTAAAAATAATTATTGATTCCTACAGTTGTACTTCTATAACAGGGAAATAATGGGAAACTGCACAATGGAGATGAGGAAATTATCAATTCAGATATGTGGAGCTATGATGGAAAGCTTGGATTTGGAGGCAACATATTTGAAAGCAGAAATTGAAAAAGGCGTGCAAATGGTTGCGATAAATAGCTATTCACCAATTTCTGGATCAAACATGAAGATAATAGGTGCATCCCAACATTCAGATTTTAGCGTCATCACTCTTCTTCTGCAGAGTTCTTTAGGTCTTCAAGTCATGGACAAAAATGATAAGAAGTGGAAATCTGTTCCTGTGATTAAAGGGGCTTTACTAGTCCTTGTTGGAGATCTTTGGGAGGTATTGAGCAATGGTGAATACAAAGCCGTCTTGCATCGAGCAATCCGAACTTCTGGGAATGAAACTAGACTTTCTATAGCCAGTTTCCAGAGTTTGGAAATGGATGAGATCCTTGAGCCTGCTATGAAACTTGTGAACGAAGACCATCCTGAACAATATAGGGGCTGCTGCTTAAGAGATTATCTCAAGCATCGTGCTTCTGGAGAATCAAAGCCCTTCGTTGAAACAGTTAAGATCATCAATTCTGCAACAATACAATGAAATTATGTCTGAGGACAAGCTCATTTGACATCATGATTTTCTTTTGTCCTTTTGATGACAATTTTTTATGAAATGTTCTTCAACTAAGCTATCCGCTGGAGATACTTGAAAATATGAATGTCACATTATCAAATTAGAACACTGGTATCCAAAAAAATAAATTGAGTCGTTCCTTACAAATTTTAAATGGATGGCTCAAATCAAACAGATATATTACGATAGATTTGGGCCGTCAACTGGGTGACAGACAATCCGGCTCCAAACTTGAAAACCTGAGAAATGAAATACAAATGATTAATGCGCTGCTACAGTAATTTCCAACAATGTTCTGACCAACTCGGATCCAAATCAGGTTCTGCATTCGCATACTGACTCAAGTTGACTACAAAGTACCAAGGTTATATCAACTGGACATTGGCAAGGTAATATACAACTCGCTAAACAAAGCCCCTTTCATGACCCATTGATTTTATCTGACTCATTTAATTCAAACTCTATAACTTTCTTGTCTATTCAACTACTAGGGACAATTCAAAAGAAGTTCGATAAATGATGAGGGCATTTACCCTAGTTTTGCATGCTTTGGTGGATTTTTGCTGCTTGCAGGTTCCTTTCGCTTTGTATTGTTTTAGTTCGCAAAAGAAGACCAAAAAAAACAGAGGAATTTGTCAACAAAAGGAAGTACTTGCAACACTGACCAAGGACAGAACAGTTTCAGTCGCAAAGTAGGTGACTGCAGCTTCAATCAGCAGAACTACAGCAATAACAGTGAAGCTAAGCAGCAAATGTGCAACAGCCATCTCCTTTATACTACTAGGATTATCGGTGAAATGGAATGTAGGATGTGGGATCCGAGCCATGATCAAAAGGAGCTGAATCAGCCTGACAACAAAGCACCACCGCTTACTTTTATACCAGCATTATCGGTGCAAAGTGCCACGTAGGAATCCAAGCTAAGATTAGGAAAAGCAGAACGGGTCTAACAACAGAGCACCACCGCACCGCACCGCTCCATTAATATATGTATATTTTTAAATCGTAGAGATATAAACAGATAGAAGGGTCATTCAGGCATGCTGATGAAATGACGAAGAAGCCAATGCTTCTTATGGTCTAACCGTCTAACCATTTTGCATCGAAGGGCAGAAACGAAAATCAGGGATACTATGGTAAAAAATCAGCTCATGAGTAAGTAAATCACAGCCATGCAATCATCCACCACCAGCTTCGCATGACCAAATGATGTTGTGCAATTCCACAAATGGCCACCGACGGAAGGTGCCAACAGGGGAGGGGACGAAATCTGCTGTTCTAAACTCCATTCCCTCTTTTATACTTCTTAGGATATGGCTCATGATGGGGATAAAACCAAGAAAGACGCAGACTTACGTAAATTCCTCGAATTCGGAGGGTTAGGAATATAGGAGATGGTGGTGGTAAACCAGAATTGAATTATTAAGATTCTTTTCTTAAATCCCTTTTGGGAAAGTAGTCGGGTAATTAAGGTGTCTGGTCCACTACACTAGCAAAGAAAAGTTCTAAAATGGGGATATCCCTCCCTGACTTTAACATATAACTTGAGGAATGTACTGGATAGAGTTGTTAGAAAGCCTATAATAATATGATTACTTCATTATATGATTTTACCCATTCTAGTTAAATTGGTGCTCTCATGTCAGAAACCACCACATTAAGGGTGTGGTGTGACTAACTCTAGATTAAGTATACATCAATTGATTTTATAGATCCCTTGAATATTGTATTGGGGTAACAGGGAGAAGATGGAAAGGTTTGCAATGGAGACGAAGAGACTAGGCATTGAATTAGTGGGAGCAATCATGGAAAGCTTAAAAGATGGTGTTAAGCAATGGTAAGTACAAGTCTGTCTTGCATCGTGTAATCCAAGAATCTAGCAATGAAACTAGGCTTTCTATAGCTAGTTTCCTGAGTTTGGGAATGGATGAAGTTCTTGAGCCTGCTATTGAATTGGTGGATGAAGACCATCGGAAAAAATACAAGGGGAGCACTTTAAGAGATTTCCTCAAGCATCTTGCTTCTGGGGAATCAAAGCCTTTCATTGAGACACTAAAAATAACTTCTGGAACAGTAGAAGAATGAGATGTCATTTGATCATTCAATGAATGCGGTATTCAACGTAGGGAAAATTCATCATCATCTAGGTTGCAGATGCATAATGCATTAGTATTGGTGTAGTTGAGGAATACTCTGATACAAAGTTTCAATCTTCAAATTGTCTAGACATTGTAATATGACAATGCTCCCATTATTCAAGTTGAATGGCTGGAATCTTTGTTGCAAGAATTGAATGCGCATGTATTCTCGGAGGAACAAGAACGCTAAATCCAATTGGTCAGATTGATCTACGTACATTTTCTGGATTCTTCAAGTGGGAAGAGGATTTAGGAAATAGCTAGCTGGATTAGCTCCTAGAATAAGTCAAACGGGCAAAATGAAATTAAAGTTGTGCTGTTGATGACTCGGGAGAATCATCTTAATAGCAGCTTTTAATATGACTCGGAGGAACAAGAACAACGTTTATCACTAGGAATAGAAAATGAGGGAATGATTTTCTACTAGACCATAGAATTTCCCTTCTTTTTGTATGATTACACCAACGTACACCTAATATTGAGCCGGGCAGGGCGCTTATTGAAATTTGTGGTCCTTTATACTACAGAACCCTTTGGGCAAAAGTGCCAAAAACCAGAAGGCTGTTTTTTGGCACTTTTGCCCAAAGGGTTCTTGAAAACTGTAGGAATAAATGGTCCAAATCTTTATTCCTACAGTTTTCACGAAAGATAACTTACAGAAATTAAGTTTTTTTTTTTGGTGCTAATGTACCGCAGGGATATAAATTAGGAATTAGGCCTCTATGCCAATATGTTTGTTGCTCTTCAGAAATCCAACTTTTTTTTTTTGATAATAAAACATATTTCATTAAAGGATTACTGGAAATCGTCCAGCACAATTAATATACATTGCTGCCCTGATAGCAGATAAACATGCACTAAAATTATAGATCTGCAATTTAACAAATACATAAGATTTGAGAAATTAAGAACAAATCTAAATAGTACCATAAATTTGAAAAACATTCCATCATAGAATAAGTCGCTGCAGCTCTCTTTGTGCATGTTGTAATCGTCTAATCAACAGTTGTAAGATCCAATAAGAATGATGAGATCTACCGAGATAGATCCAAATCTGAAATATTCCCTTAGATCTGCTATCCAACTGGTTCAAGCTCAAAACTGAAAATGAGATCTGATGAGAAGAGTGAAGAAATTTTAGATCTAACATATAGATCTAAAAAAACTCCAAGATCTGAGAAAATAAAGAACAAAAAACTAAAAATAAACTCTCACTAAGATAGTTTAGGAGAGACGAAAACTCTCAATATGACACCTTAGGAGAGAAGAAAACTCTCACTAGGATACCCTATGAGAGACTTTATTGAAGGAAGAACAAAGGACAAAGGAAGAGGAAGGGAGACCTTGGCTCAAGGCCAAGATCTCCCTCCTATGGAGGAGGAAGAGTAGAGGAGGAAACCTAGAGAGCAGGAAGATAATCTAGTTTGCAGTGGAAATGTCCTTCCCTCTCATCATCTAAAGAAATGGATAAGAGTCAGTTTATCGTAGGGAAAAATATTAGGATTAGTTATAGTATATGAAATCCAACTTTTTAGCAAGTGTTATGCTTGTAATTTTTGTACTTCTCTTTCCCCAATAACAGTTGAATTTATAGTGTGCGAGACTTAAATGCCTAGCCTTAATTCTTTAGGTCTCAACTCTGAAGAGGAAGGCCAGGACAGCGAGTTACATTAGTAATATAAAATCTTGCCTTTGATTGTTGGCAAATGCCTCCTTTTCTATGTTGTCAAGCATCCAAATGCTTTTCCTGAGAAACTGGCCATGTCCATGCACCTTCAAGACAATCAAGAGCCAATTACTGGGGGGCCTTCCTAGCCACTTGCCCCGTCACTCTCCGCCGGCGCCGCCCCTATGAAATCCTAAGAGTGAACAAATTACCGAGTTTTTCAATTCTGGCAAGGGATTGACAACAATTTCAGTAAGTTCCGGTTGAGTTTTTTTTTAAAAAAAAAAAAAAATAAAATAAAATAAAGCGTCATATTTTCAATAAATCTGTACTAATGACAGAAATTATATCAATCATGCGACTACCGTGATAGAGTTAAGTATGGCACCCCTATGATAGAATCACCGGAAATTTTTCTAATTTACATGCCCTGGAGGCCATTGTTTTAAATGCCAACCACCCGACTGAAAGACTTTTGTCCCACCGCGTGAAAACAAATGTATAATCTTCAGGAACAGGGGCCGGGGCTGGTGTTTATGG
Source organism: Coffea eugenioides (assembly GCF_003713205.1). Taxonomy (NCBI): domain Eukaryota; kingdom Viridiplantae; phylum Streptophyta; class Magnoliopsida; order Gentianales; family Rubiaceae; genus Coffea; species Coffea eugenioides. The sequence goes on along the minus strand of NC_040042.1, from coordinate 42,668,047 downwards.
AAATCTTATGAGACCAATAAATTAGGACTATGACAGATTAGCTGTGATCTGTTACCAAATTTTATGTACTAGCAAATAAATTTTTCGTTTCTTTGTATAAGTACTAATTATGGAAGTTAGGTGTAGCGGCACAACCATCCTACAAACACCTCAGTAGGAAATTGACGCCTATTTGGAGTATTCAAATCTATCATACGAAAATCTGGCAAACAGTCCTTATAAATACCAACTTCTTCTGTAGTTAATTGAGTGTCAACTAGTTCTTGAAATTTCTACCCAAAAAAGAAAAAGAGAGAGAGAGAAGTCATTGAAATATTGCTAGTAATTACCAAATGGCAGCGTGCAATGGCAATGGTCCCTTTTGCTCCAAGTTGGAGTTTCATGCTATCCAGACTGTGATGCCAGTCAAGCCAACTGATCCAAGAAAATCCACTCGAGTTTGTCTTTCTGAGAATCCCATTTCAGGGATATTCTCCAGGTGCTTTAACGTTCTTCTGTGCTACCAAAAGGTAGCCTCAGAAGAGGAGGATTCGGGGATAGCTTCTGGCTCCCTAGTTGCAGGATGGATCAGGGAGTCACTGGGATGGGCATTATCAGAGCAGCCAATGCTTGCCGGAAGGCTAAGGAGAAATCAAGATGTTGAAGGAGAGTTGGAGATGGTGTCAAATGATTCAGGAGTTAGACTGATTGAGGCACAGCTTGCCATGACCTTATCAGAGTTTCTTGATTTGAAGGATGAGAAAAAAGCAGAAGCTGAACTTGTCTTTTGGGAGGGTTTGGATCATGAACAAAATCCTCAATTTTCCCCTTTGTTTTATGTCCAGGTTAGCAAGTATACAGACTAAAAATTGGACTACTATACTTCTTGACTAGAACTGACCAATGATTAAGTCTCATGCATGATAAACTGATAGTTCACACTAAGGCGTTGAGGAATCATTCATCATTTGGTAAACTTTTTAAATTTGGGATTTGTTTGTTCTGGGTATTAGCGGTGTCATAGGTGAGGATAATGTAAAATATATCTGATCTTCAGGTGAAAGGATCTAAGCAGTATCTTCATTTTTTTCTTTTAAATATGTTTTAGGTAACCAGCTTCAAATGTGGGGGATACTCTATTGGGATTAGTTGCAGCCTTCTTCTGGTTGATCCTGTTGCTATGACAAGTTTTTTGAAGAGATGGAGAGATATTCACGTTGAAATGGTTTCAAGAACTGATGTGCCCAAAATACCAATATTTTACCGACCCAATCTCAGGAACCCTGGCCCTTTCCCAGGTCTATCAATTGGCTCAAGCAAAAAAGCATATGCTGCCAAAACTATGATCTTCACCATTGCCAACGAAGTTCTGGATTTGGACAGTGAAATCCACAACAAATTTGCAGCAGCATGCATTGACGAGGCAGAGTACAAGCTTGGCTATAAAACAGCTCCAAGCTTAAATTTCTCCTTCTTGGTGAAAGAACCATCAGAAGAAGTTAATGTAAGAAACTTTACGAGAGGAGGTTTGGTTCAAAAACCATCCACAACTGTGAATGGAATTCACACTTGTTCAACTTGGGATGACTTAGGGGTTACAGAAATCTGGTTTGAAGAAGGAAACAGGCCTGCTCATGTATCATGCTGGATCAACTCTGTGCCTGATGAAGCTTTGGTCATGATTATTCCATCTCCAGAAAAAGATGGCTCAGGAATGAAAATTGTAGTTACACTTCCCCATTAAAGATTTTTCTTATAGCTTCCCTGATGCTTTTTAATATTAAGAGTTTAATAGATCTTTTGATTATGTATTGAATGAGTCAGTCATAAACACTGGACTTGTTTCTTCTACATGGATCATCTTATAGTTGTTACACTTCTTTTATTAAAGCATTTATTAGCAAGATTCATATGTTAGTTGAGATTTTCAACTTTCCAACTAACACCTATTTTCACTTACAAGAAGACATTTGAAAACTATTCCCCACACACACACTTAGCCTTCTCTGATTGGTTTGAGCAATTTAGGCTTTGTTTGAATTGCATTTTTTTGGATTTTTTCGTAAAATAATTACTGTAACGATTTGATATATGTGAGGTAAAAAGGTGATTAGAAAATATATTTATGAAAAACGTAGCAAGCTACATGAAAAATTGCTGTCCAAACAAGACCTCAGTACTCTAATAAATTGGCCAACTAGGGATCTTTACTCCTGAAGTAATTAGTAATTACCCCAATTCAAGCAAAATCTTTCTTGATGGCAAGCTACATGAACACTTGGGCCCGCTGTTGGATTTGAATGGAGTTTTCTAACTTGTAATAAATGGTCTGTGCTGGCTTCCACGGCTCTACGTACTAACTAGTAACTATACAATTCAATGAGTTACGTCGGCTCAGTATCAAAAAGGAGTATCTTACTCATGTCTCATGAATTATTGCGTCCTTCAATCCATCGAGATGGTGTTACTAAGGCCCGGTTTGGATTACAATTTTTAGGAGTTTGGATAGAAAAAATACTTGTAGACAGGGTCACGTATGAACTGCACTTTTTAGGAGTTTTTTCCTTGTGTTTGAAGAAAAAATGTAATAGCGACGTAATATATATGAAAGATAATTGAAAAATATATATATATAATATTTTTAAAAATTCTCCCCAAAAACTCGCAATCTAAACAAGTTCTAACTATATTACAAACAAGGGAGCCAATCATGGGTAATCGAATAACTAAAGAACTAGAAAATGCCTTTACTATGATTGGATGGCCATTATTTGCAAATATTATTATGCTTACATGATAAATATATTGTTTAATTATTTTTTGATCTTTTAACTAAATTTTCATTTCATATACATGACATTACCAAAAAAAATATTACAGTATTATTTCAAATAATCTAATATCCAAATGTTTCATTCAGATTTACAATGCAGGGAAGAGAGACTTGAAGTTTTCTTGGTGGAATTGTCTTGTCCAACTAGTAAAGCCTAGAAGATTTGTTGGTGGGCCTGGGAAAATCTTTTGGCAAAATTGGGTAATATGGGTGAATCGTGTCCTCACCATTGATACCTTTCTCGCGTTTTAGGCTAAGACGAAGCTTCTGCATCCTTCAAAGGAAAGTTAATTTTTGACCAATACTAATTGCCAATTGTCTGCATAAAAAATGGCAAACACTTGAGTAGACTCAATCTATACAGACTGTGTGCCCTATGTTTTGTCGGACAAGGGACACGGACGGTTGCAGGTGCAACCGTCCCCAACCGTTTTGATCATTTTCAACAGCGCGTAACTTTGGTTATACACGGCGTAACTTTGTTTGCACAACGTGTAACTTTAGTACAAAATTTTACGAGCCCCACACATGATGTGAAAATCGATGCACAACTTGTTATCTAAACCGCACAAAATTTTTTGACCAAATCATGGCCATTAATGCTCAGGGACGGTCATTGCCCCATTTCCATGTTTTGTCATGCCATTTTTCACCAACCCAAAAATTGAAGATGTGACAACATTTGAACCACATGATCTGTAAGACTAAGCCTACCCGAGTTTTTGCCTCGAAAAAATTATTCCAACCTCAAAGATCAACTACAAACATGTCCCATGTTATAAACAAGAAGAAATCAGGAGATAGCAAACCACATATCTTAAGGCCTCAATGTTGGACTTTTCTCCCAGATCTGGATAAGACTGTTTTGGGCCTGGTCCATTTGCAACATTTTCTTTCAATAGCCTTTCGCTCCTCCCTGTTTTTTATATTTTCTCTTTTGTACCTAGAGTAGACTGTATTTGGTACGCCAAAGACAGAGTATATAAGGAAGAGCGAATAAATAAAAATTAATTTTATATATATGAATAGTATTTATGCTATTACAGTGATATTGTATATAATGTTAGTGTATAAAATAGTAATAGTGTATACAGTGTTAATATATAAAAGATTAATCTAATAAATACACATAATTTCTTTGCTCTTTCTTATGCCTTTCAATTAATTTCTATTTCATATACATGTTATAGCGAGATACATATGCAATCTCTATAGTTAGCTATTATTCCAAATTATAACAAAGAGATTACAAAAAACAATCAATACTTCTTCGTTTTAATTCTAATGAAACTAAGCATAAATCAATTCAGCTCATCTCATGTTGATCCTGCTGAAGTTAACTCTATAATGACTATGGGTATATTTGGATATAAACCCAAATTAATTCCTCCCTCGTTTGCCATCTTGAGTTATATGAGGTTTTATTTTATTTGGATCTAGTCTAGGATAGAAGAGTGTGAATTTTAGAATTTTTTTATTTTTGAAGTAAATCAATATATAAGGTTTTTGTTTTCTATATATCAATAATAGTTTTGATACTAAGATGTTTCTGTTTCTTTACATTTTTTACCCCTTTCCAGAATGAATGTGTTGAGGTTATTGCTACAACTTTATTTAAAAAAAAAAGAAAGAAAAAGTTAAAAGACATTTAAGAGCATATTATCAGGATGGCTATTAAACTTTTAGAATTATCGAATTTTGATCACTAAATTATTTTAAGTTTGGTTTTGGCCACTAAATTATTTAAAATTTAACTTTTGAGTCATCTTGTCAAATTTTATTGTTAATCATGTCTCTTTCTTTTGTCTCGTGATTTGTGCGAACACTCAAATCTGACATAGTTAACGATCAAATCTAGCAGAACGATCTGAAATATAAATTTTAAATAGTTTAATAGCTAAAATCAGATTTTTAATAATTTAGTAACCAAATTTTGGAGATTCTAAAAGTTTAGAACTCATCTGGATAATTCGCTGGACATTTAACTGTGTCTTTTAGAATCACCTCCTCCGAAGTTCTGTGATTTCTCGTATTAAACCCGTTAATTTAACATATCTTTCAAATGTAGCCCCTACTCCAGAATCCCAGAGTCGGTCTCGCCAACTCTCTTCCTCTTTACTACTGTCGAATCGCTCTATTCGCAATAAAGAGAAAAAGGTTCATTTCTTGCCCAAAGCAGTCAAATGGGCTTTGAATTCTTGAAGAATCTCTATCCCTTATAGCTTTTCCTGAAGAGAGGGGTAAAAAAACAAAAGGAAAAAGCAAAGGTTTTTGTTCCTTTTTTTCACAATGGAGACCAGTACTGGTAGTAGAAACAGTGGTGGAGTGATTGTTACAAAAGAAAGAATGTTGAAAATAGAGAACCCCTTTTCTTTAAAAGTGGGACAAGTATTTACTGGCTTTGGAATTGGCTGTGGAATCGGTATTGGTGTTGGACGCCCTTTAAACTTAGGTTTGTTATGCAACTTCACATTGTCTGTGTTCCTCATTGTTTGTTATTCAGTTTTTTCTTGACTTATCGAACCCAGAAAAATATGAACTTTTCAGAGTTTTTCGGGCCTAAAGCTGGCAAAGACCATAAATCATGTAAACTGTTTGTTTATAGATATCAACATTAGTTTGTATGTTTCAGTTCTATTGGTCCTTCAAGAACATATATTTAGCATACATTTGAAATGTTTAAGTTGCAAGAAGTAATATTTCAGTATATTTTGTATTCTGTTTTAGAGACTGAGTTATGGCTGAATTTTTTGATTTGCTTACCATTTCTGAAAGCATTGTTTGAGTGATATTGTGTCATTTTGAATATATCCAGCTTTAAGACTGCATTTGTGTTTGTTAGACTTTCTCTGTCAGAATGTGGAAGGCAATGGTATGATGGATGTCAAAGTGGGAAAATATCTTATATGAGTTGGGAAGGATAAATTTGTGCTCTTCTTTCATGAGTGGTTCTTCAGTTTGATTACATGTTTTTGGTGAAGATTTAATGTGTTTGTTGGACGTATATCTGGTTAATGAAATTGTTGCAGGAATTGTTTAAGACATAGCTGTCTTTTTTACTATGCAAATGAGGTGATGTTCACCTTGATAGATTATACCGATGAGGCATTTTACATATTACCTAGAAGAAAAAAGAAATCATTGTGTGCCGATTTTGATGGTTGAGTGGCATCAGACAACAGCTATAGTTAATGTGGTTCATGATGGTTTTTATTCAAACAACTTCGGTTCTGTTCATTTTCTCTAGTTAAATCTTTTTTAGTGTCTTGAAACAACCGATGACAATTCTCTAATTCTTATTTGCAGGAAATGTATCAAATTAAGCTAGTGAGACCAAATAATTATGTGCCACTTCTACTCTTATCAATAAACGAGAACCAAGGAATTGAACCCTGTTACTTATTTCTCTCTCTTTTACCAAGTTCTCATTTCATGCCTCAGGTGCAATACCAATGCTGAACCAAGTTATGGGTGCTGCTAGAGGCGCAACAGATGCTTTTTCTGGGGTTGGAAGGCACGTTAATAGCTCTGTATGTCTTTTAAATCTTCCTTTGAGTCTAATGCTCATAATTAGTATGGCTTGTGTGTTTATGTGTATGATTGAGAAGTATTCCACTCAGGCTTCCTTCATAAACTTGCTTCTTGATTTTTTTTTTTTTTTTTTTATTTTTTTAGCTGAGGAAGTTGGGAGCAAAGAACATAGAAGCAGGCATTGGATGTGGAGTAGGCTTTGGCCATGGGTTTGGTGTTGGTAAGGATGGACAAGATGTACAAACTCCAACTAAATTGTTTTAGCTTGGCAAATTCCAAGGTGAAATCTGAGGGTTATAAATACTGCAAATGGATATCTAATCAGCAGAACTGCCTGAGAGAAAAAGGCTATGGGGATGAGCAGGAGCTGCCCCAAAGTTTAAAGATCTTTTTTACGGTGCATGCTTTCTAGCAAAAGTAGATTTTTAAGTGATCATACAAGCTTAGCTCTGGCAAAATCTCTCTCTTCCCCCAACCCCCCCCCCCCCCCCCCCCCAATATAGCTTCTCTTTATTCCTGGACAGTTACTTTTCTTTTTGGTGCTCACAAGTTCAAATACTGAAAAAGTATATTAAGCACTAAATTTCTGGTAAACTAGATTCCTGAAAGAAAGGAATTTAACTTATTTATGTGCTATTGTTTGCACTTCTGAAGCTGTTGTAGCTGCATGACAGGTCTTGCCATGAAGCCAAGTGTGCTGCATCAGCTTCAGTCGTGCCTCATTGTATGTATATAGTGTTATGCTTTTCAGTTTTCACTAATTCCTGCTATGCTTCATTGGTTCGATCTTACACCTAGTTTCCTATCAGCAAACAGTGGCAAATTTAATGATGAGGTTTGGTATAGCTCCGAGCTTGCCTGCTGTCAAAGGTGCTCTTCCAGAGTCATTGCAAGGTGGCCTCAGCATGACGAGCCACAGATCAATTTCAAATCCGCTAGGGACTGTTGCACAAGTAGCAAAGAAAGCCCCTGAGGTCAAGCGTCAAGGATTGCCTGGAGATGCAAGTACAGTTTCTTCTGATGAAACTGAAGCTTACAAAAGTACTCCACTAAATGCATCTTACAGTAGTCAAACAGAGAAGGTCCTCAGCAACTTTTTACAAAATCCTCTTTTGAAAGATGAAGACAGAGAAGTAAATGAGCTGGTATGCTAATTGAACCATGCATCCATGGACCTGTCGTTCCCAATTAACTTCTTTGATATGTATATATTAGCTATTTATCTGATTGTTGCTTGACTTTAAAGCTTAGTTATTGATGATTACAGTGTTGCTTTCATCTTTCTTGGTGCATATTTATGTAAGTTACAGTATTGCTGTTGTCTTTCTTAAAATGGTACCTTTGGCTTGTAAATTCCGTTGGCACTGATATAGCTTTTGCAGAGGAGCTTAACGTTTTGAAAGTTTACAGCTAAGTTAATGAGAATGTGTTTTGAGCATTTAAAGCTTACAGGCTATGCGAACAAGTAAAAATATGGAATTGTAAAGGATGACCTCTAATTATCTCAAGCCCATTTACATGCTGAATTTTGGAATCAACCTAGTCCATCAGTTTTAAGTTGCGAGTATTTTTCCTGAAATGGAGGTCAAGTGTAAGCTTTCACAACTGGAATTTCTGACCGTAAACTGCATCCCTTCTGCTATTACACCTTCAAGCCTGGTCTTCATTCATTATACTGTAATAAATAATCCTAGGAAGAAGAAATGATTTTTTTGCTCTCAATGTCGTGAATATGTTTACACTGTTTTTACAGATATTATTATGCCTGCAGTGATTATTTGTCTACATCATTTTCAATTTGGTTATGTACATATTTACCGACTTGGAGCACAACTTTCTAAAAATGTAGTCTTTGATTTCTTAAAAATTTGCAGGCTGAGCATCTACGCTTGGAGAACAATGTACTTCAGATGGTAATATTTTACTGCTGATCTTTTACTAGCAAATATATGCTGACAGTGATCTAATTGTAGCCCATATTAGATTTTTTAAGGGAACTGTATTTCAGCATAAGTAGCATGACATTCATGGTTTAGAGAAATAAAATGTGTCTTTATTTCCTCTTGAGACTGTATACAGTCTGTTAAAAAGGTTTTGTGATGAAGCTCAGTGTATTTTCCTAAAACCAAGTAGAAAGATTTTGGACCCTTTATTTATACATCAAGAAAATAGTGTGTTATGCATGTATAGGAACTTTGGTGCTAATTTTCTGTGCGGATCAAATGATTCTGTTCCTAGGATATATTTGACGATAATCTAGAAAGTGATGTTCCACATTGATTCAGGTTTTGAGCCATCAGAGAATCATTGAGGGGCTGATGAAGGAAAACGAGAAACTCCACAAGATACTCGTGGAAGACCTGAAAATCTCACCTGAAAAGCTTCAAGCCACCTCCTTGAGTACAAACAGTAGTAAGTCTCCATGTAGTGAGTGTTTCAAGTGCCGTAGAAGACTTAGAAAAAGATAACTAATTACATATGTAACTTGTGATATTCTTATTTTTCATGCAAAATATTTACCTTGGGTATTTCTTACTTCCCGGAATCCATTAATGTTGTTAGCTGAAATATGTTGAGAAAAGCACAGAATTGCACATGTGCGCCAAAGAAGCCACTAATCCTCATGATAGGCTAGTAAATACTCGTCCATGAGTATGTTGTTGGCATTTTAGACTTAGAACAACTTAGACACTTCTCTCCATCCTTCTGTCTTTTCCTCAGAAAATTTTATGTCTCAATAATTTACTCAGGTAGAATGAGCAAAGCAGTACATAGCAGTTAGCGTACAACTTATTTGATTGTACATTGGTATGCAATATGCTTAAGCTGATTCCAACTCATACCTCAGGCATTGGTGTCTGTTCTATCCATAGATCAGAATTTTGATCATTTGAATAGGTGGTTATAATTGCCAATATACTCCATAATGAACCAGGAAAAGTTTGCTGAGGAATTTACTAGACTGGTCTAGGCTTTCCATGGTCTTGACTGCAAATGATCCCTTGGAATTTGCAGAATTTGAATGCTTACTAATATATGCTTTTGTAAATCTGAGGTCTCTTCAGTGCTTAGATGGTCCAGTACAATAGAATGATGTGATTACTAGATCTTACTGGTTCAGTGAATGATGAGTTGAAGAATCCTTGCCATTAGTTCAAGTGTTCAACCATTCTAACTTCTTGGTCATGACCACGTCCCATGCAAAAAGTTGATAGTGAGGTCCCTGTGTCCAACCCATGTACAAAAGAATATTGTTGGTGGTTGAATTATAAATCCCCCTACTCATTATCCTCCATTCTTTTGGGAGCCTGCTTTACCAAAAATCCTAGAAATTCATCCTTGTCTCAGAAAGGAGTTCACACAGTACGATCCTTTTGATTGCTCTCCCATTGGTGGCAAAATTTTTGAAACTTACCGTATTATATTATTAAGTTTTTGTGTTTCTTCCAAAGATGCATACCAACAGGCTTTATCTGGAAATCATAGTGGAGAGATTTTATGGCCTATTGTAATATCTTTAGAATCTTTGAATTCATTGGGAAAGGGAGAATACGCATTTTGGATCCAACTCAACTTTTTTGTTGGTTTAGCCGGTTTTAGTCCCTCTGGTTCTCAAGTTTGGAGGGATTCAAATCCAAGCTTTGTTGAAACTGAGTTTGTCATTACTGTAAGCTTCGTTTTTAGTGAGTTTGTCATTATTCATCTGGTTTAGCAATCAAGGAACTAATCAACGTGCATGCTTCTACTTGATGAAGCAGATATTTTGAAGTAGAACAAAGTTAATAGATGTGATAGGAACTCCCAACTCATAGGGAGTAATATCACAGGCTGTTGACTTTATGGAATCATCAAAGATGACTAATTGCTTAGCTTTTTGTTGGAAACCGATGCTCCTCTGTCATAGCCACTGCAATTTTAGAAAGATAATGATCACCAAAGATTAACAATGCCATGGCATAAGTATCAAATCATTCTTTTTGTGGTTTATACACACAAATTTTGGTTTATACAAGAGTTAAAAAGGCATTTGATTCGACATCATTAGTGTTGTTATGTGCTGTCACATTATCCTAAATCTTTCTAACGACACTTTCACAGCTCGAGGCAAAGGTGGTGGATTTGTACAATTCCACTGACTGCATAGTAACTTTCTCGTGTCAATAGCACTGTAAATAGTAAAATTTGGGGATAACTGAAGGTTATCTTGATTGATCTCCCTCATTCTTTGTTTGTCTGAAATCTTGTTTGAAGTTGTGTAATTGGATTAACTTCTAACCAGCTGTTTCTTGAATGTGTGTGTATGTTTCATGGTGGGGCTGAGAAACCATGTGCAGGTCACCATCCCGGTCGTGTTTCAGTGGTACCAATTTAGCCCCACCTCACCAGCCATTCTGTGCTTATGCCTGAGTTCCACCATCCAAAGCCCATTCCCCTTTAATTTCCACACACGTGAAAACGTCCCAAGGACACCTTCCTATCCTCTGAAAGAGTTATTCTTTGTAGTTTCCTCCACATACTTGTATCCTTCCAGCTAGCAGACAGCAACATTTCCTTCCTTCCCACCAACAATTACACCAGTTCATCATTTCACCTTGCTTCAAGTCCATTTACTCATAAACTTTGGAGGACATTACTTTTTTGGTTAAATTCTCCTCGGTGTAATTTTTTGACGGTTGAAAAGGGTGATATAATTATACATATGGTCAGCTTGCAGCTGCAATCGGACAGGCCGAATTGATGCATGTTTGGAGATATACTTTTAAACATTTTCTCATCTCTCTTGTATTGTAAGATGGTGGACAATGATAAGTGTAGGCTTTTGCACCTGACCTTGGCCTGAAATTGGAACTGCCTTGAATTGTAGTAACTCTTCAGCAATGAGGGCCACTTGTACCGCCTAATTATGCATGCATGACATAATAAATACTGGTAGGTAGTCGAAGCAGAGAGACAATTTACCTTATTAGGCTAACCTAAAATGTTAAAAGAAGAGCTGTAACTCTGTAAAATCTCCAAACCGTCCTGATCTTTGCTCACAAATTACAAATGGAGCTCCAAATTAACCACAAATGAAATCAAAAAAAAAAATCAAAAGGAAAACAAGAAAAGCTGGAGAGCTCCCAATGAAAAAGAAATACCAGGAAAAGAATACATAAAGCATTATTTAATCTACACAAATGTGAATGGAAATGAATATCGTGGAAACACTGGAGCTTAAAAGAGGAGTGCAACTCCTGCAAAGAGTGTGAGCAAAGCCATGTTACTTCCCTGAACAAATGCACCTGAATCTGGGGAGGAGGGGGTGGTGGTGGTGGAGGGAGCAGGTGCTGGAGATGGTGGAGATGCTGGCCCCATAGGAGCTGGTTGAGAGGCTGGCGTTTCAGGTGCAGGCGCAGGTGGGGAGCTCATGGATGGACTTGGACTCGGAGAAGACGTTGGAGGAGGGGATACCGGAGCCGATGAAATGGTGGGAGCCATGCTGGGAGTAGTGCTGGGAGCAGGAGGAGGGGATACCGGAGCTGATGAAGTGGTGGGAGCCATGCTGGGAGCATGAGGAGGAGGAGGGGATGCCGTAGGAGCCATGCTGGGAGTAGTGCTGGGAGCATGAGGAGCCGTAGGAGCCATGCTGGGAGTAGTGCTGGGAGCATGAGGAGGAGGAGAAGGAGGAGGAGGAGGAGGAGGAGGAGGGGATACCGGGGGAGCAATAGTGGGAGTAGTGCTGGGAGCAGCAGGAGGAGGAGGGGATACCGGAGCTGATGAAGTGGGGGGAGCAATGCTGGGAGCAGGAGAGGTTGGCAGAGGAACTGCAACCGTAGGTGGAGGTGTAGCGGAGGTGGAGGGTGGCGCTGCATTTGATGTTGGAGGTAATGATGGCGCTTGAGCAGCTGAAAAACCGACTAAGGCAAGGGATAAGCCTAGCACGAGCATGGCACTTGAGACAGCCATGACTCCTGAGGACTAGAAGCAAATGGTGATCTTACAAAGAGGATAAATGTTGTATTAGACAAGAGAAGCAAAAGGTTTGAGGGACTTGAGGTTTTATATATAGGGAACAGAAGTAGCAAAGTTAAGAAATTATCTCATTGGGCACACCACCGGGTAGTACTAAATGATTTGTGCATATGGGAGTTCTAGAGAAGGTAGTGGCTGAGCACATCTTATTTACCTCCCATTGTACTCTTAGTCTTACATATAATATAAATGAAAAAAGAAACCGAATTCTAGTAAGGAAAAGGGAATTAAAAAGTTTGATGCCTCTAGTCTAGAGGATTCCTTTTTTTTTCCTGTGGCGCCTGGCCCAGGCCGCAGGGGATTAGTCGAGTCCCGTAAAGATTGACCCGGACACTCCTGTGTCGACAAAAAAAAAAAAAAAGATTGATATGTGTAATAAAGACACAGCCGAGGAAGTTGTCCAAGACATAGAGGTTCTGTGGTGGAGATTGCGTCTTTGCTTTTATTGACTTGAGCTGGAGAGTCTGTGTGTCTTAAGTCATAAGTATTTGGGTGTAAATGGTCCATAACATACCCAACATATTATTATGGCTTGATGCTTTGCTTGCTTGCACGTCTATTTTCTCTCAACAGACTCGTGACTGCTGCCTTTCATCACGAGACTCGCAACATCAGATGCAGAAAATCACCCCCAAATAATTGCTGCTATTTGCTAAAACTACAGAATAATGTTCTTGTGAATTACAGCCAAAAGCAACTGCAAGGCCAATATGGAAATTCAATCTCCATCCTAGTTCTTGACCTGTGTAGCTTTTGAGTTCCACACTAGTTTAAATGACATGTAAATCTCATATGGTGGTGTTTGATTGACCTTTTCTTGATGGAAAGCAAAAGCAGTGAAAAGGCCAACAGGGAAATGCTGGTTAAGGTGTATAAAGATTGGGACCAAGCTGGGAGTGTCGAGAACAAGAAAAAGGTTGAAGAAGATGTACATTGAATATTGTGGCTGTGTAATTGCTCCGAAAATGGCGGGGCATTCTCCAGGAATTAAAATGGGGTCCTGGAGGTTACTTCGGACATTGGCATCAGCACTAGCTGGTGATGATTCATCAATGCATATTTCGCCATTGATTGACAGAGATAAGAAAGGGAAAGCAGTGTGGTCTGATGAGGGTAATTGCCCCCCCCACACCAAAGCCCAACCAAAAAAACAATCCTGACATTTCTTCATTTTCCACAGAGATGTCCCTTTCGGACCTCATTGTACGTTGCTGAGGAGGTTATTATCACTGACAGTTTCTAGCAAGGGTTAAAAACAAAAACAAAAAAAAAATCGTGTGGTATACCTAATACACAGAAAAGCCTTCTATAATTTCAAAACATACAAAACGACACCTCATATTTTGAACTAAATTGTAAACTAACAGAATTCGTTAAACTTAACGGAATCCGGTAAATTTTATGGAAAATTTAATGGAATCTGGTACATTTAACGGAATCCGGTAAGTTTAACAGCCGAAACCGTCATTTTCGTTAACTTTAACGAATTCTGTTAGTTTACAATTTAGTTCAAAACACGAGTTATCGTTTTATATGTTTTGAAATCACGGGGGGATTTTTTTTGTGTATTAGGTATATCACATGAGACTTTTTGTTTTTAATCCTTCTAGTAATACTGTACTAAACAAATTTCTTCTTCAATGTCTGGAGAAAGTGAGGTCAATTAACTTAATAAGCTGAGCAAACAAGAAATGCTTATTACAGCTCATTCCATCTATGTTACGTCAAATTTCAGCTTTGCTTTTCTTGTAATGACGAGGATATCTCGCTTTCTTTCTTTATGGTGGGGTCTGTCTTTTATCACCTCTTGCGGCCTTCATCGGTAGGTAATCGGAAATTTGTTTAAAAAATTTCGGGAATTTGGTAAACGGTTTGTCAAGACCAATATTCGATCACCTCCAAATTTTAGTTTGATAATTGAATTTCAGCTGGAGAATCAGTAATTTCATAATATCCAAAATCTGAAATATTAAGATCAAATATTTTAATTTTCGCTAAAAAAAATTGATGCACCAAAATAATATCCCCATGTGATTTTTCCAACAAAATTTAATTTTTTTAAAAATAAAAGCACCAGTACATCAGTCATCAACCCATCATCATATGAAATATAAACAAAAAATAACAAGTCTTACGAAACAAATACTAACCACTAGTTAGTAGTCAACAGCTACACTTATCAGTTATCACTAAATCTGTCGGTAGTGAAGTGTATGTATATAACTAGTTGGGAAAATTGTTCAAAACATCCCTCATATTTTGTAAAATAATTTTTTTTGTCTATCAATTTTAAAAATATATTTTTACGTCCCTTACAAATTCACATTGATCAAATTTGGTCCCTATTTAAGTTTTCAACTAGTTTTTTTATCAAAATCCATCATGTGCCTTGCATGTGATCATTTTTTAAGGATAAAATTGTCAAATAAAAATTTATATAATTCGATCCATAGTCTCTCATTCTTCACAAAATGAATTATTTTGTCCCTCATATTTTATAAAATAAATTTTTTCATGTCTCATTGACCATGTGTACGAATAACTTTTTTTTTAACTCATGTATATATCTATTTGATTTCACTCGAATAATACGAATAGCATATAATATATCTCTATTTAATTTCACTAATTTCGTCTGAACGTACTGTTCAGGTGAAATTAAATAGATATATACAGGGGTTTAAAAAATTTATTAGTTTTTCACTCATGTTTATTTCCTTTTACTCAAAAATTGAAAATAAAGAAGACATTTAATCCTAAATATTATCAAGTGTTTATATCGAATTAAATTGGGACAGAAAAAATAGACAAAGGAAAAGTATGAGAAAAAGAAGGAAGTGATTGACACTTTTAAATTTTAAAACAATCACAAGACAATAAATTCAATTGTTGATCTTAAAGATAGCGGATAAAAATTTTAGATTTAAACTGCAATTTCTTAGCATGATTATAGAATTCGAATTAGAACCGATTAATTAGATGACCTTATTATACAACTCAATAAATGAATTATTACCAAAAGAGAAATGTTACAAATATTGAATAGATTCACATAGTAAAATCAAATATATATATATATATATATATATATGTTTAAAACAAAATTGTTAAATTTAAACCCATATATATATCTATTGAATAGCATGTATACAATTACAATTAGTCTGTTTAGATGAAATCAAATAGAGATATATTACATATTATTCGTATTGTTCAGGTGAAATCAAATAAATATATACATGGATTTTTAAAAAAAAAAATTATTTACATACATGGTCATTAAGGGATGAAAAAATTCATTTTGTAAAATGTAAGGGACTATAGATTAGACTATGTAAATTTTAATTTGATAATTTTGCCTCTAAAAAATGATCACATGCAAAACACGTAATGAATTTCGACCAAAAACTAGTCGAAAACCTAACCAAATTTGAGCAATGTAAATTTGTAAGGAGCGTAAAAATATACTTTTAAAAGTGAGGAACGAAAAAAGTCATTTTACAAAATATAAGGGACTTTTTGAACGATTTTCCCTAACTAATTAGTAGTTACTAGTTAGTAGTTAAGTAATTATTAGTTACTAATTAGTATTTAGTAGTATGCATAGATATAATTATTACACATACACACATATATATCTATAGTAAAAATTTTGAAAATTCGACGATTACCAAACATTAATTAGATATATTTTGATTTTATCAAATTCCATTTTACTGAAATCCGAAATCCAATCAAGATTGAATTGGCAGATTTTTTAATTTTTAAATTTTTAAATTTTTTTTTTTTGCGAAATTTGAACGCCTCTAATCACCTCATTCATTCACTCCTCCGACAAGTAGAGCTGCCCCTCATGTAATCAACAGAAAAGTAAAGAAGTCCCGTTATTGATGCAGTTGCCTGCACCTAGGCTAGACTGGCTGAATTAGTAACTGATTGCTTGTGCCAATAGATCTCAATGATTAGCTGATAACCGATAAAACCAGTTTGAAAGGAGGGATTCTGAAGCAGTAGGAAATAGCTAAGAGATAGGCTGAACCTCTAATGCTGTGAAAGATGAGCTATTTTCAATTCAAACTAGTGGAAACTCAAGACGAATATTATTGTTAGCTGAAGTATACATTTGTATCTATTTTGTCGTCAATCGTTAGCTAAAATACCTTGTATCCCACTGTTAGAAGGTCCATTTGCTTTTACATGTGTATGGTAGCATCAAGAAAGTTCAAAACTGGGAAGTGGGAACTATATAGCCGCGCTGGATCAGCTCCCCATGTTGTGAACATTGGATGCATCTTACCAGCAAAAGGATATGGAAGTCGATCATATTGTTCCTCTACAAACTATAGGCTGCATATTGCACTATCGCAGCGTTGTCCAGCAAGAACACTGTCTTTCTGAAGTCAACAATGGCATCAACCATCACCTCTGGCCGCTAAGTAGGGGTTGAGACGCCAGAGCTGCAATAGCGGTTTCGACAAAGTAAGTGCGCAAAATAAGTCCCAGTGCTTAGAATGTTTAGAATGTGATATCGGTTAGGGAAAAACAAAATACTCGAATGTTGTAACAGGACATATGCTTTCAGAAGATTGAGATACAATAATAGCTGCAGACTTAGTGACAAAATCTCCCCTCTGTGCTAAAGCTGTCAAGGAAAATGCAATATAACATTCTTGGTGCCTTGAAGCACAAAATATGATCTATCTTTCTAGAATGCAAGAAACTCTCAGGCAAAGAAAAACTACAGACACATGACCTAGCAGACAGAAAAATCAAATTAGTGATAGTCTTACACATTCAAACCAATCAATTTGTTCAACAGATACGGCTGAACAGCCAATGATACAGTTCAGAACACCCTTAGACTAGCAAGACGCATGCCAATATGACAACAAAAAAGATGCATTCACAAGCTTTTCTTATTTTTCTTAGAGACAAGCACTGGATTTCATCTTACTTTTTTTCTTGTAGGGGAGTTTTTGTTCGCAACTAAATATAAGGGATATCATAAGATTCATGTGATAGAAGTAAACTTAAATGACTCGATATAGAGTTTCTGTAGTATTTGCAATTTCATGCTGAATGACTGAGTATTTGACAAGAAACTAACTGTTATAAATTTACTCCTCGTTGAATTTTTATCCTTAGCTTGATTGGACCAAAAGAGTGCATCCAATATTTGATCAAAATTGTGTCTGAGGATCTAACCAGGATAACACAGCACCAGAAATCATGATGGATCATCCAGAGAATAGCAATGGACATCATCATGCAAATTGCATTCTTCAGTAATTACAATACAATTCTCTGTTTACTCCATTAACATGTTGGGGAAAAAGTGTGAAAAGATAACCAAAGCGAAAACAGAAATATAACCAGAGGAACATTGGTTACCTTCAACATTGTCTCTTGCAGAGACAGTTCTGTGAGAAAATTTTTCATGGAGTTCATTTACCACCAAACGAGATAAACAAAGGCCCGCACCAGCAGCACAAATAATCAGCATCCCAAAAACTTTGTCCCATCCA
Source organism: Coffea eugenioides (assembly GCF_003713205.1). Taxonomy (NCBI): domain Eukaryota; kingdom Viridiplantae; phylum Streptophyta; class Magnoliopsida; order Gentianales; family Rubiaceae; genus Coffea; species Coffea eugenioides. The sequence continues at coordinate 42,650,167 of NC_040042.1, read as the reverse complement.
AACTTGGAAAGGAACCCAGTCAAAAGGGGGCCCAAAGCAGCTCCTAAAGACCCAGTACCATCAATAAGAGCGGTAACTGTTGCTAGTGCTCGGGAATCTCCTCTCAGAGAACTGTGAGTGCCAAGATCTGCTGATACTGCAGTTGTAATGAGTGCATAGGGCCCATTCACGCATAAGCCCGCAATAATCATAAGAAAGATGTTGATGTTCTTGGATATGCTTCCATATATACGATATAAGATCAGTGATGGAATTGCTACAAACATGAAGCTTGTTGCTGTAGTAGCCCGAGCCTTAAGTTTGTCAGATATATAACCAGCCAAAATTCCACCAACAATCCCTCCGACATCAAATAAAGTGGAAAGGTTTCCAGCAGATTTTACAGACATATATTCTCCTCCAATAGCTGTAGTAGACATTAGGAACCAGGTGAGTAAAATCAACCAACACAAGTTCAAGTACAAAAAAAAAATTCAACTGACAAGGAGAAGTCTGGAATTCGACCTCCAAGCTTATACCCTCTAGAAAGGGATCATGAAACTCCATTTCTTATAGGATCCCCACTAGCATCAGTATGTTATGGGAGTGGAGTTAGGAAGATAGAAGCATAGGGAATTTGCAGAATTATATTAGCTCGCTGCAGGGGAATTTGCAGAAGCGCAGAACTTTCATCAGAAGAAATTCTAGATGTCCTTTGGCATAATTAGCAAAGAGAGGGGAAGACAGGAGAAAATTACTAATGATGATATTCACAAACCCTCGTACACAGCTCCAGAAGATAGAGAATTTGAATTCAAAGATTAAATTATTTGGGGTACCAATCTGTAAATCATATTCACTACTTAATTAAGCTTAAGCTCCTATTTGAGTAGACTTGGTCTAAAGATTGAAAACATGGACTTGAAAATATCATCCTTGGTTTACCTACTGAAAGAAGATGTCTGCTTAGTGTTACTAAGTAGTATCATTCCCTTTCAGCCTTTCTTCCTAAAATGATATAACTAGTCAAATAGGGTACAAGTAAATGGGAAATGCATGATATGAAGATGCGCAACAAGACAAAGAAAACTCTTCATTGCTTTTGCAATTTTCAACACTACCAATGGGACTGCTTATTGTTTTATTCAAATCATTTAACTTCATACAATAGAGGATTTTCAACAATCTAGGCACATTTTCATGACATACCAGCTTGACATTTTCTGCCTACTTGATGGTTTCGTATCCAATGCACAATTTGTTACAAAACATCTTATTAACATTAATTTTTTTTAATAGTTTCACTGTCTGGATTAGTTTTTTTTTTTCCTTTAATTAAGGAGGATCAATAGTGATTGCCCACTTACCCTCTTGATGACTCAACACTGTGACCTCTGGATTAGTAGAAAGCAAAAATCATCAGATGTCCAATGACTTTGATAATCTAATGGATAAGTACCATGTGACCATTATTGTGCAAATAAAAGATCCTCCATCAATGTCACTTGAATAAATAATCTATAGGCAATATTTTCCCTGATTCCTCAAAAGTAGTGAATGAAAAATGGAACATTCACAGCATGCACCTCAATGTTCTCAGACATTTTTGCAGAAACAAGTGAAAACAAAGCACAATAAAAGTAAACAAACAACAATTCGTGAGGGTGGGGTTGCTAAGATTACCTGTCTGACTAAGATAAAATGGCAACCAATATAGAAATGTGTACGCTACTAACTTCGCTAAGAAGAGGCAAAAGGCAAATTGTTGAACTCCTGGTATTCTCCAAGCACCAACAATCCCAATACTTTTCCTATTAGCTGAAGCAATCTGGGGTTTTACATTACTCTGTTCATTCACCACTATAATCTCATCTCCCCTTTGAGCTTCTACATCATTAGGTCCAGTTACAACCTCGACAGCCTGATCTTCAGGCACACCTACAGGTTTAACAGCCGAGCTATTTGGGCTAGAAAAACCAACATCTTCAGGGTAAGCAGGCAAGAACAAGTACACCATTATCCCACCGAGAAATATAAAACCACCTGGCACAATGAAAGACCAGCCCCAGCCATACTCTAAAACGCTAGCAGCAAGAAGGGATCCACAAATGTTCCCCACAGACGTATGAGCATTCCAAATACCCATGATCAATCCCCTTCTCTTTTTGCCAAACCAATTCCCAACAACAGCAACAACGGACGGCCAGCCGGTGGACTGAAACAACCCAGCAAGCATTTGCATAACCAAGTAAAACCAAAACACATGAATGTTGCAAAAATACCCAACTCCAAAAAGGCCCACAAAAATGCCACTCCCAATCATCCCAGTTGACAAAAACAGGCGAAGATCCCATGAATCAGCTACATGCCCAGCAAAATACATTGCAATTGCATAACAGGCAAGAAATGCAACATCAATGGCACCCAATTTCAGCGTTCCATCTTCATCATTAAATGGTTCCCAACCCTTACTATGTTTCCCTCTCTTAAGAACATCATTATAACTCACTAATTCCTCTTTTACAAAGAGATCACCAATAGGCCATGGAGAATCGTACCCTGTGCCAGTGGTGTTGATCCTATTGGGCTCAGGATAGAGCACACTTTTAACTATACTACTTGGTTTTCTCGAAGCATGGTAACAAGTATATGCTATGAATGTAACGAGCAAAACTACATAACTGTAAGTGTTAAAGCTCCAATCTTTGCCTCTAATTCTTCTTATAACCGAAATCCCAGGTGGGTTCCCCCTCCTTGAATGATGATCAGTTTTTCCATCCGTCGTCATCTCTGAATCCAATCATAAATACCTAAAGATCACTCAAATAACCCATTTTTCCACCCTAATTCGTAACTCATTCATCAAAATCAACATTCTTGAAACAAAAAACATAACATTCAACTCAAATAATAACAAGGTTGCTAGCTAAAATCACAAGGAACATTTACCCAAAAGGGATTTCCAGATTGAGCTTTCAATAACCTTCTCGAAATTCCTGAAATAGCTGGGAGCAATGAATGTGCTGGTTTGGAGGTAAATCTGTTCGCAGGCGTGGAAAGAGAATTTGGTCAAAGAAGGGTTGAGGAGAAGGAGAGCGAGATTGGCGGGAGGAGAGAATGATTACGTAAGAAAAGTGGGGTACGTGGCAGGCCGGGGAAACTTTTAAATTCTGACTGTTAACTGATTTGGATCCACGAAAACGGTTGTTTCAGAAGTGGGTGGGTCGGACGGAAGGCTGAAGGGTTCTGGTTTTTGGTTAGTAGTTTGCAGCTGCCGGTTTAATTAGGAGGTTTATAATTATTAACTCCAATCCAAAATCAGTTTCAATTTTTATGCATCTGTAAATAGGTTACAGTTTGGATGACTTTACCCAAAAATTATATTTGTCAGGGAGGGGAATATACATGCCAGTATATTCCTTTTTTTGGTTTATTAGGCTGTGGATTAGAGGTGGCAATTTTCGACACGACCTGAAAATACGACACGAACCTAACACGAAATTAATAAATTTGGGTTGAGACTTTGCGGGTTCGGGTCGGAATTTGGTTGAACCCGATGAAACCAAAAACGGGTCGAATTCGGGTCAACTCGTGGGTGACCCAATATGACCCGATAACCCATTTACGAATTAAAAATTATTTTATCTAGCTAAACTAAGTTATTCTTTTTTTTCCAAAGGCATTAATCACTTTATCCTAAATGAATTTATTTAACTTGTGTGCAGTTGAAATTATTATATTTGGACAAATAATATATTATATTATTTTTTACTTTTATACTGTTTTAATTTATTTTATATTTGGTTTGGAATTATTTATTTAAAAATTTATTACTTGATTATGTAATTAGTCTTATGCGAAATTGGTTTTATTAGAAATTACAGTGGTAAATTAAAAAATTAAAATTAAGTTTCGGGTCGATCCGTCAACCCGCAAACCCAAAATTTTCGAGTTCGAGTCAACTCTCCTGATCCGTTTTGGGTTGACGGGTCAGATTTGGGTCAACGGGTTTTCTGTTATACCCGGATCTGGACCCGATTGCCACCCCTACTGTGGATAAAGAGTTGTTTTTTTTTTTTGGTCAGCGTAATTTAAGCTTGACGAGTAAGAATGTTATGAATTGAAAGACAAGGGAGCAACCGTTTTCGTACAGGTAGAACAATGCTAAAGTGTGGCAACTCAGAAACTATCTTGATCACACAAAATCATGGGAAAAGTTATGGTTTTTTTTCCTTTTTTGATAAAAAACAAATTTCATTAACGAATAGCTGGAAATCTTCTAACAGGATTCAGCAATTTTCAACGCAATTTAATTTACACCAGTGTCCTGAAAAACAAAAAATTTTCACTAAAAACTCTTAGGAGATACAGAAAATTTTCAGTAACAATCTCGAGGGGAGGAAGAACAAATAACTCCGAGTATTATGCAGAGTTGAAATCATATATTGCTTTCGCAACTCTTTATGTTGATTCTTGAGCACGAATGACCGCCAAATTTGTTATGAATATCACTAAGTTTGGATAATTGAACACAACCTTCATGTCTCACCAGTATAATCAAAGACACAGTGAAGCATTAGTTTATTCTTTCTATCTCTTTTCTGTCTTCCTAATTTGTGTTTGATTTTGATGTGTGTCATCACAGAACATGATTTTTGTTGCTACAACTCTACATCGTGTGCTATGAAACAAAAACGCGATTATTGTGCTATCAATTAGGCCAACCATCCAAAGCAAAGGAACTATCAAATGGCCTATCTCGTCTAAACATAGCAAAACTTCAAAATCCCTTTACAGAGCCTTTATGTTAGTATTTTTTTTTTTTGAAAAAAAAAAACTAAATAGAGGTGAGGTACTATCGATGACAAAGTTAGGAGTTAGGACCCTAAATCAGATGGTGCAATGTATAACCATCACGTCCGATGTGATGACACATTTGTTATATGTACCATTAAATCTAATTTTGTGATTTTAATTTAACAGTAGCATCATTCTATAAAATTATAGAATAGCATCTGACTAGTGATTACATATTATAGATAGGGATAGTTGGAAACTCGGTGAAAGTAATATTTATGGATGAACATTCGAACAATCGTCACTTTGAATTGATCGAAAAAAGTATTATAGCGCTTTATTGAGTTGATAATTCAATAATTTAGTGAATGTCACATATATTTGGAAAAAAATGTTTAAAACGTCCGTCACATTTTGTTAAATGAATTTTTTTGTCTCTTATTATTAAAATAATAACTTTACATTTCTTACAAATTTACATTAATAAAATTTGGTCCCAACTTAAATTTTCGATCACTTTTTAACCTAAAATCACTACATGATCCCACATGCAATTATTTTTTATATACAAAAAGGTCATATGCCAATTTTGGTCAAATCCTATCATTTTAGAGGCCAAAGTGAATATGGATCAAATCATTTGTTTAATTACAAATGAGATCTAACATTTTTACTCCTAAAAAAATGATCATACGTGGATCACGTGATGGATTCAAGGGAAAAAATGATTGAAAATCTAAAGTGCTGTCACAATTTATTGACTTGATTTTATAAGGGCCGAAAATTTACTAATTGAAAAGTGGAGGATAAAAAATTTTATTCAACGGGCAGTGAGGAATGTTTTAAACAATTTTTTCCATATATTTTCATGAATTGAATGAAAGATCCACGAAAACTTTGATGATGTGCGAAAAGTTGACATAAACAATAGTAATATGTTAGATTCGTGCCTAAAGTTAAATCTTTAGTTGAATTTCAACTATGGGGATTTAGATTGCGAATTGACTCGAGTAACGGTACGGTATATATGATTGTCGAACCCTATGTCCAATTTTTGGACATGTAGATGCAGAATGACATTAATATAAAATTGTAGGGGCAAATGAACAATATTCCCAATTCCAGCAGCAGAGGACCCTCTCCTCTATCCGGATAAGGCATTCTGTCTTCTGCTTTTTACCTTCTTCAATCTTCACACTCAAAATTAACACCACTTTGTTGACCCCATATCCCTAATCTCTGTAGTTTCTCTATATGCCCTTCCTTAAACTATGGTCTCCAATGTCCTTCCCCAGGTCATCCCTTTTCTGAACTTTATATATTTGCTATAATTCACCCCTTTTTCTGGGCTAATTGTGTCAATTTTGCAGGCACTGTATATGATTCCGAGGAACACGGCGCAATGCTCTCAGAAGAAGTTGAGTTTTTCAGCTATGGTTTCAGGGCGTCCCTCCTCGTCATTCAGTTCAAGGGTTTCGTTGAACTGGTCTGGCTTCGGTTTTGAGAAATTAAAGGGTAATCAGAGTTTTGTGGTTAGAGCTGAAGGGGATGCTGACGGAGTGGAAGCTGAAAATGTAGAAAATGAGGAAGATATTGGAGAGACAGTAGCTGAGGTTGGAGCAGCAGAAGGAGAGGCTGAGGTGGTAGCTGTCGAAACAGAGGAAAAACCACCCAGAAAGCCCATAATTAAGCTTGGCGATATAATGCAGGTACCTAGTTCACCAATTGGTCTTTTAAAGCAGTTCGCTTTCTTTAATTTTTTCCATTTTTGGTTTTAATTTCCTGTCAAATTTTAAGAATTGGGCTAGTGAGGTTGATTGAAAAGTGTAGATGGTTTTATTTCTAAAGAATTTCGAAAAAGAAGGAAACAAATTGTTCGCCGCCAATTAAGCGTCTTTATTCTCGTTTTAGAATGATGGTTCGGTTCTGATCGTCACCATCCCCTTGCTTGCTTCTTCCTACTCACCTGCCCTTTGAAGGATTCTTTTTTGTAATGTGTGTTATATTTAAAGTTAAGTTGTCTTGACTAGATATTGAACACGAGAGCAATTGAGGAATCAGACAAGGTGAGGCCAACACCAGATATCAGAACTGGAGACATTGTTGAGATCAAACTGGTAATTTGGATGCTTTTATGTTAGCTGCTTTGGTTCTTTGTTTTTGCCATTTAGTTGCAATAGTTATGGAAAGATTGTTATTTGATATGTAGGAAGTTCCAGAGACTAGGAGAAGGTTGTCGGTGTACAAGGGAATAGTGATTTCTAAGCAAAATGCTGGCATTCACACAACAATTCGTATCAGGAGGATCATTGCTGGGGTTGGAGTTGAGATAGTATTCCCAATGTAAGTATGGTTTTAACAACATAATTCTCTCCTTCCCTTGAATTAGATTTTTGGAGTCGCATATGAGAAAGCATTTATCTTTCATATTTGGACCCCTTTTCTTCGGTTTATATTTAACTCTTAACTGATTTGACATATGTGATTGTGTGAATTGACCTAATGTATGTAATATGAGTTAACAGCCACTTCAGAATGTCTTCATTCTTAATCATTGAAGAAGTTATTTAATTTAACCATTTATGTAGATACAATTGTTAGAAGCTCAAATTCGCCTATCAATTTTTCATGTTTATTCCATGGTTAGTCATCCAAAAGATTGTTTCATGCAGGAAGAGGTAGTTATGGGTTGCTTTTGCCTCTTTTACTTACCATTTTTACCTTCCTCCCCCACCCCCCCCGCGGGGGGTGCTGCATGGTCTGTTTGGAGTATACGAAACATATTAAGTATCTGGGGAAAAATTTATCAAACATTTCAATGACATAGAGACTTTCTTTGCTTTGGAAATTGGTGACACTTTTGCTCACTTTGTATGGCTTTGTTTTCCTGAATTTTCATGAATAAGTCTTCTGACACATTTACTTAACTCTGAACTTTGATGCTTTTATGTTTATAAAATTGATGCTGTTTATCCTGAAGATTTGAATCATGTTAACCACTGTATTTCTATATTGTACAAGTCTCTGTAAATTTGTGTAAACTTGTATCAGAGAGGGAGGAAATAGACAGGGAGACATTTGCACAAGGTTTTGTGCCTTATTTAGAGAAGGGTGGCAAGGGGGGCATGGAACTGTTCATTGCTTAACCTAACATTTCTGTTGATCTTAATCCGTTCTTCTTTGGGAGTTCGTTTTATTTCTTCTCTGTGACATTTTATGCAAATAAGCTTATTACTTTGCAGCAGAACATTCAACTCCATTTTAACCTAGCTGCATTTTTCTGAACTTCATTGTCATGGTGGTTCACTTCCTGCATGTTACATTTACACAAGGTTTTTGCAACTTATTTTAGAGAAGGGTGGGAAGGAGGGCATGGCAACCTTGGTTCCTTAACCTGAGTCTTATGGTGATCTTAAATATTTTTTTCTTCAGAAAGTTTGTTTCATGTCTTCTCAACCACAAAACAAGCCTATTGTTTACATGTCTCTACTCAATTTTAAATTTATTTTGTTTTTTCCACATGGGATATGATGTTATAGGAACCTATCACACACTTCCGGAATCATATATTCATAGGAAAGTCATCCAAAAATAACTGAAGTTCATGTCTTGCGCATCAAATTCATTTGATTGGTTTCATGCTTTTTGCTGAGGTTCTTTTATTCGTTTTTTTTTTTGGGACTCTAAACTTGGGACAGTTTTTGAGGTCTCATCATTGATTTCATTTGTCATTTCTTATTTCTTTTTTTTTTTGAGATTCCATTTGTTTTGGTTTTTGGTCCTGCCAGCTAATGAGAATCCTTTGTCTTGTTTGTCGACAAGTGGTAGTCATTTATCAACTGTTGATACGAATAGCATAATGAACAAGTTTCAATGGTTTCAACCTCGGAGTGTGGTTTTATTTTTACTTGGCATGTTTCGAAGGCTATTGGATTCTTTTGGTGTAAATTTTACTTTTTTTTTTGGGGTCCTTGTGTAAACTTTTACTTTAATCATGAAAAAGGACAAACTCAATCCAGACAATGCATTCTCATTCAGATGAGAATGTATACATAACAATATATCAAATGTAGCTGGCCTTCTTGGTATTATAGTTATCGAAATAAGATCAGTCTGTCTGGATTAGCTTAATAACATTCTTTGACAGAGACATTGTTTTTCTTAATCCGTACTTCCGTCAGATGATTTTTTTAATGAGTATAATCAGATGCTCTAGTGAAATGGATTTCACTAAATTTTGTGATGTATGAACCTCATTGATGATCTCAAGTAGTCACAAGAATATTTAGTTTTGACAAGAGAGAGATATCAGTGGTGTTTATAGAATTCAGCCACTAAGTTTTTGAGGGTTGCATGAGAAGAATTTCTTGTCTTCATTTAGCATACAACAGACAAAGACATGTACACATATTACATTTGTTTTGCATCCAATCTGATGAATGCAACTCAACCGACATGTTTCCAGCGGCTAGCAGATATTCAAGAAGCAAAATTTGATGTGATTCTTTCTTTCTCCCCCTGTGATTACAGATATTCACCCAACATCAAGGAAATCAGGGTAGTTAGCCACCGGAAAGTCAGGAGAGCAAGGTTGTATTATTTGAGAGACAAGCTTCCTCGTCTCTCCACCTTCAAATGACATCACGAAAGCAGCTTTTTTTTTTTTGGTGGAATTCTTAAAAGTTACATGTAATTTCCCGTTTCACAAATCATTAATACTACTGTCTTCTTGAGGTTATACTAAAATCTGTTCTTGGAGTTTCATCCTGCAAAACCTGACTACAGGTATCAAGCTTCTGTCATGGTCTGTGCTAGTGTTGGTCGAAATAGACCTTTAAGTAATGTTCACAACGCACTGGAGGAAAACTACCTTTGCTTCGGGGCATCTTTTTTGCCTGGCAGAGTTGTAGAGATAGCAAAAGCTGCTGAAGTTTGTGTGACTAGATGATCATTCAAGTACTGATCGAACAATATAGCCTAATAGCTTATGGTGATTGGATTATAAGTCATGTAGCATCATGATAGGTGCTACAGCCACCAAATACTTCTTTCTGAAGTGAAATGAGCCACAATATGGCGGCTAGCAATCCTACTCTACTTGTGTGACAACTAATAGAAAGCTGCATCAGGTACCTGCAGATTCTAATTGATCTGCTGAACAGCTTTAGCCATAAACATTGCAGAGTACAATTTAATTTCTTCTGGGGCCTGCAAATCATTTTCGTATTTATGGTGCTTGCCCCTCTTCCAGTTTAGAAGAACCCATTAATTAGATTAGATTGGTAACATTATTTTGATTCAATCCATCATACCTTCATGAGGACCTCTATTGATTCATTTAGCTACGCAAGGAAGATTTAAGAGCCTAAAATAACAGTCCTTAAACTGGTTTTTTAGTCCACATCAGGTTCCACGTGGTCGTCCCATTTCATTTTCTGGTGCTTGCACAACCTCGGAGAATGTTTATCTACACTTTCTTGCAGGACATTTAGAAAAGAAAGTAGTATAACATAAGCCAAAAAGAACAGGAGGATAAAATAGCTATGGTGAGTGGAGGACGGAAAAGAGGATCCCATTGCAGTGGAATGTTTATCATTGTGTGTCGTTTGTACTTGTAATTTATAACATTTGATTAGTATCCTTTGTCGTGCAAAAAGTAGACAAAAACCACCTATGAACTTAGCTTTCATGGTACATTGATTATAAGAAGCCGCAGCTCATGGGGAATTTGGCATTTGCGTTTATTAATAGCCAACAAATCTGGTTGGTATGTTGACAGGTCTCATCTCATCTCTGTCAAAATCTTGACGATGGCATAGTATGTAGTTAGTTAGTTATGTGCCACATACGACCTTCAGCATTTCACATATAAAAAAAAAATTCGGGAAACAAACCTTAGTCGGGAAAAAAAAAAAAATGAGTCTAATGAGTATTTAATAAGCACCCGTTACGATAAGATGTAGTTCATGTATTAAATTTTTTTTTTAAAAAAAGTAATGTTAATTAGGAAAGATGTATATGTCAGTGAAAATAATAATTATTAGTATGTGTATTTTTATAATAGGGTGCTCGTTAAAATTTTTTTTTTCTTCTAAAAAAGAAAATTCTACATGATTATGTAATTAAAGTGCATTGATTGGTGCAAGAGAGGGTCACCAACCATGACACAACTAATTTTGGTAACTAGTGTTAAAAGGCATCAATAAATTCACAGCATGCCACCCCCTTGGTGGTTGAATCTAACTTCTCTATTTTGTAATTTAAGCTATATCATGTAATCATAATTGTAACATGACATGATTTGGACTAACTATAAGGGGAAATTAAATTTTTAATTCTTATTCAAGACACTAAGGTAAATTGGAAGCAAGACATTTATTTGCACAAACAATTTATTATGATTGAATATTAACGTCCATTCTCTCTAACTCTTCAACTTTATATCTCCCAAATAAAAAAAAAAAATAGCACTTAAAAGTCTCATTCAATGAGAATCAAAAAGGTACCTGTCATGCAAAGCACTAAAAGTATTTAATTTGCCTTCTAGAGGCTCTGCCAACAGCCAAAGCCCCTTTTTATTTTACTTTAATTAAATGGAGCATAAGAATTTATTAACACTAAAAGGAAAGAAACCTTCATTAATTAATATTCTTAAACCAGAAATAAACATCTGGTGAGCTAATTAGTAAGTTGTAGTAATAATTTTTAGAATTTCTATGCCTAATCAATTGCGTAATTAATCAGTGATCAACACGCATGAGCATGATGAGGTGGACAATGGACATCAATCGTGCGAATTAATTGTACTAAGTAACCTGGAAAATCAAATCCAAGCCGGATTAGTCACCTAACAATCACAAATCACAAAATTTCTTCCGTAACCCAAAGGCACACGTAAGCCACCTCCTACAAAATTCCCGGCCAGCTCCACTGACACATCATCTGGGCCCACACCAGTCCCCCTCCTCTTTGATTTCCGGGCCAACCGGTCACAGTTCCCAATCATCCGCCACGTGTCTTCCTAATTCTGAAATGATGAATACTAAAAAATACATAATACGGATACGTATAAGAATACATGGTAGTAATAGGCATCAGCAAGAAAGAGTAGAAGTTGGGGAATTCGGACCAGAAAAAGCGACAAATGAGGATGAACAATTGAGTTCCGAAATATTTGCTCTCTGAGGATTCAATTCTCTGATCCTAAATATTTGCTAAGACGAAGGTAATTTGCTTTCCTGTTTCTCCCTGCTCTTATTCGTTGCTCTGTTTTCTCTTTCCGCTTCTCGAGAGATTTTATTGCTTCATTTCCTTCTTGTTTTTTTTTTTGGGGTATAATTGTGATTTTGTTAACCTGGGGTTTGCTGTTTGTACTAGTAGGTTTAAATTTTGGTTTTGTTTGATTGAGCTTGGGGGTAATTGTCCAAAATCAAAGTGAAAGGTGTTGATCCGGTGTGCTCGTCTTCACTATGACTGGCGCTACCAACCAGTTGATATCCGTTCAACCTGACGAGCTCCACTTCCAATGTGATTTCCCCTTTCTTCTCTCTCTCTCGCGTGTTTGTCTCTTTCTTTTGTTTAGATGAATGATGATGTTGATGAATGGATATATTGCTGGAAAATTGTGTTAATGGACAAAAAATTGGAATCGAGATTGGAGAAATTTTTCTAGGGAATTGGTAGGCTGTGATATGATGTAATTCACGTTTCTTGATTTTGATATTTGATGTGCTAATTTTACGATGAAAGTAATGATAAACGTTCATAATTTGCTGCTTATGAATTGGCCTTGTTTTTAGAATTTGGGATGGGTTTTTTTGTAGAGAAAGGGGAAGGAAGTTGTGAAAGGAGATGAAAATTCTTAAGGTTATAGCAATTGAGAGGTAAAAAACAGTGTAAAAGTTATTCTTTCGGCGTTTGTGGAATAGAAATTATATGGGCTAAATATCATTCGGTTGATAGTATTAGTTTCAGTCGTTCAGCTATAATTTTTAGATTACATTTTTGCTGATTGCCCTGTGTGTAGTTCGTTTACACTGTTGTGGGATATAATCGCAATTGTTGACTGGCTATATATCCTTTCTCTTGTTGTTACTAGTTTAGCTTGAGAAACTGAGATGTAAATGCGGGAAGATATAGAAATAGACTAGAAAAAACAAGTGGTGCCAGTGGTTCTTTTGGCTGATAAGAAGAACCTAAAAATTATGGGAACTTGATCATGTTGCTGATGTAAATAGCTTCAGTTATCTGGCTATATTAGTACATGATTTTGGCTGAACTTCACTCCCCTGTACAATGTAATACAATTTGCTGGTACATTCTTGAAGTATTGACTGGTTTTATATTCTTTCTGCGGTTGTTACTAGTTGAGTTGGAGAAACAGAGCTTCTGTGACCTCAAAGTTTCAAATACGACAGAGCATCATGTTGCTTTTAAGGTATATAAGTGACGTTATACAAACTTTTAAGTAATTGTTGTGACTGGAGTTCCATATGCTAAATTTGTGATACTCTTTTTCTTGATTTTGGTTTCCTAGGTTAAAACTACTTCTCCAAAGAAATACTTTGTTCGGCCAAATACTGGTGTTATACAACCTTGGGACTCCTGTGTCATTAGAGGTGCTAATCTCTAACTTGCAGTCTTCCATCTGGGATGAGAAAATGTTATAATCTTCTTAAGATGCTAGGATCGTACATTTGTATTACCACTCACGCATTGTTTTATTTTGTTCTGCCATCTTTTTTAATATATATCAAAAGCTTCTATTTACATAATGACCTGCACGGCTTAGTGGGCTGTTCCGCTATTTTAGACCTATATAATTTTTTAACGCTGAAATTTCTAATGCATTTGTAGTCACACTTCAAGCTCAGAGAGAGTACCCTCCAGATATGCAGAGCAAAGATAAATTCCTCCTACAAAGCACCATAGTACCTCCAAATACAGACGTTGATGAGCTTCCACCAAACACGGTAACTTTTTTTCAAATAATGACAGAAAAAGCAGTTTCAACACGATATTAGTTTGATACTGTTTCTGAACCTAAGTTACTTCTTGTTTGATAAATTCTTTTCTGGTAATGATTAATGATTCTCCATCCAGTTTAGCAAGGAATCTGGGAAAACTATAGAGGAGTGTAAGCTTAAGGTTGTTTATCTCACTCCTAACTCGGTGCCTGGAATCTCTGAAGATGGCTTCAAACAGAGTATTGATGCGAATGCAGTGAGTGCTTGTTCTATATAGTTATTTTTTAAGTTCACATGGTTTCCTTGTGTTGTGCTGCTCATTATCAGTAGTTGCATGTTGAATCATAAGTTTGTTACTTTACCGTGTTACTTTAAAGGATTGGACATTTGGCTTGTGTTGTTGCTGTTTACTTCTATTTCCGACTTACTGCTGCTTTACACATTGCAGATGCGGCGCTCTGCGAGCTTTGATGATGTGAGTATAATACTCATTGCTTTTCCCCAACCCTTTTATCTCCAACCAGTTTTGTTTCTATGCTAAGAGATTGATCTTTTATCTCAAGCATAAGTGTGTTTGTCTCTGTGTGTGTGTCTCTCTCTCTCTGTGTAGAGAGAGAAAGATGAGAGAGATTTAGGTAGTTTATGGAATTTGAAAATGAAACTAGCCTGTTGTTCTTTGTGATGGTAAACTGAATAATAAGAGCTCTTTCATCTTATACCATTATGTCCTCGTGCATCTGGCTCTTCAGTGTGATCCCCTAAATTGTCATGGATGTGGTTCTTGAGTTTTCTCTCATACTTGGGCTTTTTATCTGTCAACATTTCCTTTTTTATTAGTATTCTATCTTTTGTTGTGTAGAATCAGGTCTTGCAGCGCCTGAAAGAAGAAAGGGATGCAGCAATGCGACAAACACAACTACTGCAACAGGAATTGGTTAGTGCACTCTGCCAACCCATTTCAATTCTACCTAACCAACAATGCATATAGAAATACATAGCTATTAGAAATGGAAGCTACAGCATTTTAGAATTGAATCTGGTTGGATACTTCAATCACCTTTTCTTCTATGTAATTTCAATTTCAATTTCTGATGGAGAATTAGGATAATTCAGCAGATGAGTGACTGCATGGAGACTGTACATTGTGGATAAACTCTCTAGGAAAAGAAGAGAGAACCAATTTAGAGGATTAGATAACTATCATACATACACTTACCCGGAAAGCAGGGGATGAGTCATCCTAAACTAGAAAACTGCCTAGACGATTTAAGCAACGTTAACCTACCAGGTGGAGGAAGCATCGCAATTTATTGCATTTTGCCTGGCTGTTGATGAACGTCAATACTTTCCGTAGTATCTTCCAAATTTCTGTGCAGAGGATTTATCGAGCAAATCTAATAAAAGTTGCATAGTGAAATATGGTTGATTTCTGATGATCTGTTCCATGAGATTATGACTCTTCAGATTCACAAGGTTTTCAGTGTTGAAGAGTCCATGATTTTGGTTTAATCAATTGTTGTAGAGGAGATTAGAACTGCACATGATACTGCCAATAAAACTAAAGCAGGTTTTCAGTCTGTATCTTGTAGGTTGTGGAGGCATACATGGTAATTTGTTAGCCAGTTAATAATTGTCTTTTACTTATACACGGTTGCTCAAACTCAACCTTCTGGGGTATACCGTGTGATCAACGATGTAATGGCTGTAATTGTTTATTTTTCCTGTGTCATCTGAATCTTATAGTCTGGAATTGTGGCTTGCATATGAGATTTAAGGATCAGCAGTTGTCCACTAATTCACTCAGTTTCTGCTTCTCTTGCTTGCAGGAAATGCTGAAGAAAAGAAGAAATAGGAAAGGCGACCCAGGATTTTCCATGGTGTTTGCTCTTTTTGTGGGATTGATTGGCCTCATGGTTGGCTTCCTCTTCAAGCTGTTATTTTCTTCACCTTCTGCAGAATAACTTTGCTCCATCTTATACTCTCAGGATACAGATTTTGCTCCCAGTTTCCATGTATAATTCAGATCATGGCTTTGATTGATTGGAAAGCTTGCTTAGTTTGATCTTTATTTCTGTAAATTCTTTTATTGGATATTGTTACTTGTTCAGTTCGTTTTAGGAAATATTAATCTCCTTGAGTGTGTTTGATCACACAGTTACATGCTCTCTCGATGGATTATCTTAGAGCTCGTTTGAATTGGAGTTTTGAGAGTTTTTTGTAGGAAAATACTCGAAATCAGAAATTATTTGTTTGTATTATAAACACATTATTCAACCATTTTTTTTTTCTCATATATATCACATCAATCAAGCGGCACAATATTTTTTTCAAATAATTATCCTAAATAATCTACCATCCAAACACTAATAATAGTAGTAATTTTCCTGGAGTACTACTTCGGCTCTGCTCTGGTTGAATAGCTGTCTCCTCTGTGTTCCCCAAGCAACTCAATCTGGGCCATCGCCAATTTAATAGAAGACAATGTATATATATATTGAATCATTGCTTGATACTGACAGGTAGCAGGAAACACTCAAGAGATGGTCAATTTATCTTATTCCTTGTCTGGTTTTAATTAGACGATGGCAATTGGAGTTAACTTTGATGGTAATTTTGGGTTAATTTTAATTCAACTTCATAAAAATCCAATTTGCAGATATCTCTAAAGACTCAAATTACAAATTTCGTGATACTACAATTCTCAGGTCATTTGCACCTAAAACAACACTTTCACATTTTGTTGCCTAATAAGTTCTTGACCAACTTGAAGTAAAACATGATTGGTTCTTTAGTAGGCAAAATTATGTATTAAATGCAGGGGATGGAAAAAAAAAATAAACGAAAAGGTCCTTGTGTCAGCACAAAGGGCTTCAGGGCTCCAGAGGTAAGTTGCAAATATTGTCATTAGCTGCAGGAGGAGTTGATGATAACTTTTTGCCTAGCTTCATTTGATCCCTTTAATACGTGGGAATTATATTTTGTGATCACGAGTGCTTAATGATGAATCTTCTGCAGGTATCGATCAGACCCCTGCCTCCAGTCCCTAAGGTTCGTAATTGGTCCCTTGCCATCCATTAAAGTCCGAGATTTGGTGTAAACTCAACAATTGAAGACTGAATTTTCTTGAGGTCGTTGCAAGATCATTTTTTGATCTCGTGGATAAGTGCTTTACAGTGAATCCAAGGTCGAGGTTTAGCGGGGAAGAAGCCCTTAGGCATGAATGTCATGACATGAGGCCATAAGAAAGGATTTAACTGATAAGCCTTGCATGTATTAGCTCGTAAAAAGAAATATCTTAAACTTTATATAATTTACCCTCCTGTGATTTGGTATTTTATTACATAACCCCCTTATGGTTTCAAAAACTATAAATAACACCATCATGGTTTGGATTAAAGTGTCAAAATAACGGAATTTGTAATTCATAACGGAGTCAACTAAAATGTCAAAAATATCCATATGCAAAGTTAAAAATTATTTATTAATCACAGGGGGATTATGCATATATATTGAAAATTATAAGGGGATTATATGGTAAAACACTAAAGTATAAGTGGTTTATATGGTAAAATATGAAATTATACGGGTTTAAATTGTCATGCATATTATATTTATATATTTTAGTCACTTAAGCCTTTTTAGTTTTTATACAAGAGTAATTTCGATATTTTCATAGGTTCCATTACGGATGAACATTTCCGTCCGTCACTTTAACACTTTAATCCAAACTATGTGAGCGTTTATATATAACTTTTAAAACTAGACGGGGGTTATGTGAAAGTTAGCTATACTACAGGGGGATAAAGTGTAATTTTCCCTTTATATATATCTCGTAAAGAGCTAGCGTTATTAACTTCCCAAGCTCCATATCTATCTATCAAGGTAAGAGGTTGTATTATTTTAATTCAAAAAAGAAAGAAAGAAAAAAGCAACGGATACAGTTGAAGTGAGAATTTGGGCCAACGGAATGTGGCCAATAAGACGCTACCTCGTGTGTTTCTTCCAGTCTTTTATGTGTTTTTTGGCAGCAAATTCATTGGTTAAATTTTAAAACGGAAACAGGAACTTTAGCCCAACATCAATTTTCATTCAGATGAAAAAGCTGTTGTCCTTTTCGAGCAGAACATGAGTACAACCCATCCATCATGGCCGAAAAGAGTACAACGAAATATATATATATATATATATATATATATAAGAGTACCTCCAATATGAGGACGAGAATCAATTGCATTTCCCCTAAGAATTGTCAATGAAGTGATATGATATTTGAGAATTTTGAACATCAGATCACAAGACTGCAAAACAAATCAACAGAAAAGGCGCAAAAGGATCTACCTGGAAAAATCCCACCAAAAAGTACAAGTTCCTACCAATTTTGGTACGTCATTTGACCTTAGGGTATAAAACAATAATCCCATACTACTTTACAGCTAATTAATCATTATTGTTGTCGCTCCATCTTAATTGTTAATTTTTTTTTTTTTGGGCGCATTACAACTACTATTGCTCAATCTTAATGTGCATTATTTGGTAACAGGAAGAGCAGAAGGGTCTTAAGTCAAGAAAAGTAGAGAATAATCAACGGAAAAGAGTTCTCTGCAATGCTCAAAAGCCACCGTCGAAAAGAGGATGTATTGGGGGGAAGATTTTGGACACTTGGGAACCTGAAAGCTGAAAGCTTTTTGATGGAAACGTAGCTTACGCAGTCAATCAGCATGCATGAGCAACTTCCGAGTAATTTTACTTTTCACTTCCTCTTTTCATGTAAATTTACAGAGACAGGCGCACAAGCTATCAATGTCATTGAGATTTGGTGGGGCGGGGCCGTGGCGGGGGTTTCTTCCTGCTTGATAGAGACAGCAACCGTTGGGAGGGTTTTCTTTCTTTGCTTGATAGAGACATAAGCATTCCGCACCTACTTACGACCTTGACTTAAAACAAACACTCCAGTTGGATTATTGGGCTTCACCCCCATCCATCTATGCTTTTCTTGTGTATCTTCTTATTTTTTATGGATAAATGGGGTCCAAATTAAGCTTGACAATCAGTTTTGACACCTCTCTTTTAATCTTTACATGATGATGATGGTGGCATCTCCGTTCATCAATCTATTTGAAATTATGTGTGCACGCTGGATGCCCGACCGAATAACTGTGTATTTCTTGAAGAACAATTCCCATCTCCGGTTGAAACTTTGTGGTGGGTGATTATATGCCAGCATCTCCAGTCAGTTGTACACAATTTCCCAATCGCTTGGGACTGGTACACAAATTCCCAATGCTTTTGGAGAAATGGCAGGTTTCACGAATGGATAATCCACTTCTCCTCTTAAGATTATGATTATGAACTCCATTTAGATTGCATCTTCGTGGTGCTTTATTTTAACATATCAAACTACGCTAGCTCTTGAACTCCAATCTTCTATCTTTAAATAGTTAACCAACAATGGATACACGTTACATGCAGAAATATCAAAATACTCCACAGAACGAAGAGAATACATAAAACATCTTTGTCAGTGCAAACTCTGTAGCTAGTTGCAGGCATTAAAATCCCATGCCAGGAAAAAGTCTGCGGTCACAGGGGAAGTATTTGCAGATGTTCAGTAAAGCGATGAGCCAAGCGCTGCCAGGTAGTCATGAAGAATTGTTGGCTGCGTCCCCACCACCCATTGTCTGATTCTCCTTGTTCTCTGTTACCATATCTTTTATGAACCCAATCTAGCAGTACAACTGCTGAAGTGATGAAATAGAATACAAACAGGAGAGGCCTGACCGAGTCAGGGAACAAGAATGATACAGTGGCTGCTATCGAAAGAGAGCCAGCCAAAAACATACAGAAGTGAACTATATCGCTGACTATCCTATTGTAGCGAGCAGAAGGAAGCCCAAGTTGGATGCCATATGCAAAGCCGTATATCAGCAAACTCAAAATGGCAAGAGAAATGGTTTTGGGGTGCGAGTCAAATGGTGTTTTGTCCTTCCCTTGATACTTCACCTGGAGAAGGCCAAGGATGGCAAGAATTGTAAAAGCAAAAGCGGCGTGGGGGAAAAAGGGAGCAGGGCTTTGGTCTGCTTGAAACAAGTTGGAAATGCGGAATCTTGTATTGATGTAGGCGGCATTCAATTGCTCACGGATCCTTGCTATCATGCGATGGAATCGTAGGTTGTTTCTCGGGTCACTATCAGCCATTTGGAAATGTGAGCTCCTGCTGCAGGAGGAGAAGAATCTACCAGTTCTGAAAACCTCAGAAGAAAGAAAGAACAAAATGTTTGGAATATGAGGGGATTTGCAGGTCTGCAAAAGGCTATATCTAAGGGGATTTATTTAATCATGTGGGGCCATATCGAGGGAATTTGCAGATTCACCTTCCTTCCTTTGGAGTCGTTCTTGAGGACTCATCTTTGGTAAGCTGTGTATTTTAAAGAGATTAGGTGGGGCCATTTGCAGTGTAATATAGTATATGTCTAACTAGCTTTAAGGAAGACTACCAGTTGATAAGGTGGACTGAAGCGGTCGTGGCATTCTAAAGATGCATTTTTAAGGTGGCTTAATCAATCGTGTGGGGGTTCATTTTCAATATAAGGTGTCAACAAATTTCTTGGAAGACTTCGCACATCTGGACAAATGTTCTCAACTGGATGACCCGCACTGTTGGACTGAAGATTCTTTGAGTGGTGCAAAAGATGCCTTAGGAATCCACTGTGAAAGTCTTGTGCAGAATGCCTCTGGATTCCCTTGGGATTTTTCTCAAAAGAGGCCTGCCAAACAGTGTTAAAAAGGTGCAGTTTGGGATCACCAACGAATGCCTAAGCGCTAAAAGACTCGAGATTTGAGGTCCAAAGGCATGCTATGAAAGTTCGATCCTAGTGTCTAGGGGTGTGGGCATGCCAAGCCACTCATGAGTAGTTTGCGAGCGGCTTGATCAAAAGCTTGCCTCGAATTCGGTTTTACTAAATTCGAATTCGAACTATCCGTTTCGTGCTATGACTCGAGTTCGAGCATCAGTAGTAACTATTCGAGTATTCGACGAGTTTAATCAAATATTTATATTAGTTATATAGTATATATTTTAATTATAGAATGACTATTATGGGTTCGTATTTTAATAATTTTATATGAAATAATGTTCTGTAAAAAAAGTGATAGATGAAATGGTAATATGATAAATTTAAAATGTAAAAAATTAAAAATAAGAAAAGACAAACTCGAGCTTGAACTTGAATAGCTAAAGGTTTATAAGACTTACAATTTACTCGAGTTTAAACGAGTCAAGTTCGAGTTTAATTTCCATTACGTCGAGTCGAGTTTTAATTCAAATTTATAAACTCATTCAACCTCGAGTAGCACTGATTATGGTCGAGTTCGAGCATTGTGCTATTCGAACTCAAATCGACTCGATAGCACCCCTAGTCGCAAACATAGATCACAATGGATGAGAGAAAAATAGGGACTTGGCTTATCTCCAGTAAATTCTTTCTATATTTCTCACAATGCACATCTAGATGAACGACATATGTTTCATTTATTAATAAGGGTAAGGATTAGTCAAATTTAAAATGATCTTAATCCTTTTTAGTAAATAAAGATGCATGTCATTCATTGAAACGTACACTGTGGACAATGGAGAGATAATTCATTGGAGAGGAGCCAAATCCGAACAATTAGAAGTCACGTCACACATCGCGGTGGAGCAGGTAAGCATGAAATATGAAGAGAAAGAATTGGTGGGGATCAAATCAGATGGGAGATTGGTGGAGAGCATATCAGATGGGAGATAAAACTTTAAAGACGGGGATCACAAAGAGCGGAGAGCCATGGAAAATGGCATGCAATCAGAAGAGAAAAGGTCCTAGTCACATCACATTGGACGAGAAAAATGACAATCGCGTCATGCATGTAACCATGTCGGAATGATATGCATAAAAAAGAAAAAAAGGGCTGTGGATAAAGCGAAGGGTTAATCGCACTTTATCCCCTTTAAGTATAGGTCGTTTCTCACTTTACCCCCCAACGTTTATTTTTCCTCAGTCTACCCCAAAAACTAACAGTCAACTCTAATGGATATAAACGGAATATTGAAAAGACAATAATATCCTTATGAAAATATTGAACAACCCAAAATATCCATATATGCTGGTTTATGAAATGCAAGTTTCCAAAATTACCCTGGAATAATGGAGGGAAATTTCCCTCCATCTGGCACGGGACAGAAAAAAAAAAAGACCAGCTCTTTATATATTCATTGTTGAATAAAAGACCAACTCTTAATGACTTTCGTCCATTATACTTACAGAGTACCCATTTTCCTTAAATACTAATTTATTTGTCGGCTAACATAAAAATAAACCCGTTGTTGAATAAAAGAGCCCCACTTTTCAAAGCTTTCGTTCATTATAAGAAAAGAGTACCGATTTTTCTTAAACAAAAATTTAGTTATCGGATATAATAAAAATTAACTCGTTGTTGAATAAAAAACTAGTTTTTTATGGCTTTCCTCCATTACAACAACATAGTACCCAATGTGCCTTAAATAGAAATTTATTTATCGAATAAAATAAAAATAAATTCGTTGTTGAATAAAAGACCAGTTCTTTATGCCTTTTGTCCATTATACTCACAGAATACCCAAGGTGCCTTAAATAGAAATTTATTTATCGGATAAAATAAATTTAAACCCATTGTTGAATAAAAGACCAGCTCTTTATGACTTTCGTCCATTATACTCACAGAGTACCCATTTTCCTTAAATACTAATTTATTTGTCGGATAACATAAAAATAAACCCGTTGTTGAATAAAAGAGCCCCACTTTTCAAAGCTTTCGTCCATTATAAGAATAGAGTACCCATTTTTCTTAAACAAAAATTTGGTTATCGGATATAATAAAACTTAACTCGTTGTTGAATAAAAAATAAGTTTTTTATGGCTTTCCTCCATTACAATAACATAGTACCCAAGGTGCCTTAAATAGAAATTTATTTATCGGATAAAATAAAAATAAACCCGTTATTGAATAAAAGACCAGCTCTTTATGCCTTTCGTCCATTATACTCACACAGTACCCAAGGTGCCTTAAATAGAAATTTACTTGTTGGTTAAAAATAAATTTAAACCCGTTGTTGAATAAAATACCAGTTCTTTATGACTTTCGTTCATTATACTCACACAGTGCCCATTTTCCTTAAATTCTAATTTATTTATCGGATAACATAAAAATAAACCCGTTGTTGAATAAAAGAGCCCCACATTTCACATTTACGGTTGCAATCCCCTCAACTTTTCCTATCCCCTTTCTGCTTAACTGCAACGCCCAACAGGTCTTTGGGTTCTAGGTCACAAAAGACCTTTACACGTGCCCATCCAACACATTTTCCCTACCGTTTGTGGCCACAATCACTTACACCTCCTATTCCCCCACCTTTCCACACCTCTTCTTTGACTAATAAACATATCGCAGCAACATCCCTGTTTCTAAGGCTTCATATCTGCTTTTCAATTTTTCATGCTCCCTTTGCAAGTACATTAGTTTCTCCTTTTGCTCCACCAGTCTAGATTGCAGCATTGCACTTACTTCTTTTGTTTTGCTACAAACTTCAGGATCTACCCATGAAAAGTGCCCACATGCACGTCGATTCTAAATAAAAAAAAAAAAGTTGTTTAAACTCTTTCTAACTTAGCCAAATTAAAGACAATATTAACAAATTATTAATGAAAAATTCTTACATTGTAATTTGAGCAGCCGTAAAATCTTCTTCCTGGATTTTCAAGTGTCCAAGAGGTGCACAATGGTGCTTCTTTACCACATCCACACATTTTTTGGGGTGATCTTTCAACATTATTTGAAGCACTTTGTGACATTTTATGATGCTTTTGGTTGACAAAGAGAAATTTTAGGAACTTTGGAATTTGCTAAAATGTATGAGAAAAATTGGCTGCAAAATACCACCTTTTATAGAACCCAACCAACAGCTAAAACCAACCAACGGCTCTTTGAGGGAAAAAGTAGGCTAAAAGCATCAGACACCATTGAGGGGCATTTTGGTCAGCTAAAACCAACGGCCCTTTTCGTATGGCAATTTCGAAATCTTGAAGTTTTTAACGGTACAATTGCTAACGGAGGGGGTAAACTGAGGAAAAACAAACGTTGGGGGGTAAAGTGAGAAACGGCCTATACTTAAAGGGGATAAAGTGCGAATAACCCTAAAGCGAATGATCGAATAAATAATGAAAAGATTCTTAGCTCTTGGAGTTCTGGTGTTCGCATATGTAAGACGGCACAGGTGAATGATTCTTAACAAGGCGAAGACCTTCGCCCGGTGGATTTGAGGTTTAAATATAATAATACTACACTACACCCAGTTTCAAATAAGGTGCGCTCGAAAAAGTAATTCCTGCTTTTTAATAACCAAGTAGTACAAGTTATTGCTAAAAAAAATCGAATAGGTGACATGCAGGTTGACATATGCAGTTTTGGAACTGAACAGCGTGAAAATTAGTGGAAATGCAGAGGAGTTATTTTTTTTTAGCATTTGAACAAGGGGTGGAATCGAGTTGAGTTAGGGTTAAAAGACGAATCAAACTACTTGACACTCGAATCAAATTTAATTTGGTAAGAGTTTATTTGAGTTTAATTCGTCAATTAATCAAGTCAAGCTCGAATTTAGTTCAATTAGTATAAAAATATTTATAAGTGAAAATCAAACTGCTCGAACTCAATTTGAGTTCGTTCAATAAAAAACTCGTTTGAGTTCGGTTCGGTAACTCCCATTTGAATTGCATTTCCCGTCATTTTTCATGAAAAAATTACTGTAGCAATTTGATATATGTGAGGAAAAAAGATAATAGGGAAATGTGATCACGGAAAACGACGTAATTTTCTGACAGAAATGGCAATTCAAACAGGGCCTAAACAAGTCAAAATCGAATATGATTTAAATTCATTAAAAGAATCCAACAAACTTGAATATTAAAGTGTTCCACTTGTTAAGACTCATTTACACACCTAAGTTAAGTCAACTACTTGAGCTAAAATACTTGTACTATAACTTGATTTAAAATTACCTTTATTTGAGGTTGAGCTATGAGGAATCATGTATGTAATGTAGAGGAAAAATAAAATTTTTTGACTTCATTAAGAGGAGGAAGGGAGAGACTTGAGAGAGGGTGGCGGAAGGGAGGAAAGAGAAAGAAAAGGAGGGAAGGGGAAGGGGTTGCGAGAGAGGATGGGGAAGGGAGAGGAGGAGGAAGAAAGGGAGGAGAAAGGTAAGGAAAAGAGGAAGGGGGAAGGAGGAAGAAGAAGGGAAGAATGAAGAAGGGGAGGTGGCTGCGAGTAGTGGTGTGTGATGGTGGTTGGCAGTCGTTGTGGGCGATCGATGAAGAAGAAAGAAGGGATTTTTTATTTATTTATTTTTTGAGTCTATTTGAAATGCATTGTATTTTTAAATTATTTTTAGAATTTATTACTGTAAATTTAAAAGTCAAAAACAATTTTTCAAAAAAAAAAAACTCTTAAATCCAAGAAGAGCCTAGAGTCCTCTAGTAAATTTCTTGGACTACTTGGGCTCCGCTGTGGCTGAATAGTCGTCTCCTACAAATTCTCCAAGCAAGTCGATTCAAATGCTGGAAGACAAACATCAAATACTCCCCAAACTGGGCCATCACCAATTTAATACTAAAAATAGGAGACAAGGAAAAAAGAAAAAAAGAAAAATTGTTGAATCATTGCTTGATACTGAGAGGTAGCGGAAAGAAAACGCTCAGGCGATGATCAATTTATCTTTTTCTTTGACTGGTTTTAATTAGACAGCTTTGATGGCATTTTGGGTTATTTCTAATTCAACTTCATAGAAATCCATTTCAAATATATCTTTTAAGACTAAAATTACAAATTCGTGATACAATTTTTAGGTCATTTGCATTGCACCTAAAACAAGACTTTCAAATTTTAATCACCATAAACTGCATCTCTTTGGTCCACAACAAAACGACGACGTAGAACAAATCTCTATCCTTCCCCATAACGCGGGAAAAACAGCATTCCCTACTTTCTCAAAAAATCCTTTTCCCGCCCCTCTCCTTCACATCTCTCTCTCTCTCTCTCACACACACACACACACACAAGAGTTCTCATTTTTTTCAAACACAAACCTCTTAACTTCTAAATCAGATCTGAGACTCAATCTTCACTAATAATGGAAATCCAAACCGATTTAACAAACTCGCACCTGAGTTTGCATCTCGGTACATTCGCCTCCACCACTGACTCAGAAAAGGCCTGGCATATTTTTTCTCTCTTGCTGTCTCTCCGGCGGCCGGCGCGGCCAACTGAACTTGCAAGCATAACCACGCTTTTCTATACTACTCCACAATTGATAGAATTTCTCTGTTTTATCCCCACTTCTCCTCTTTTTTTAACTCCTAATTACTTCGTCACCTTTTCTTCCGTCGGATACCTAGCAATCTCGCAATTTGTCGCGAATTCGGATATATGTTTGAATTTGTTGCCGCGGTTTCAGTTAGGTTTACGGTTAAGTAGTTATGGGGAGAGGCAACGGAGTGAGGGAGGACAAATGGTGAAGAAGAGGAAGAAATTTATGATGGGGAATGAGAAGTTGCAGGTGGGGAAAAGGAGAGCTGTTTCCGATGATTTTGACGGTAAAAATAATAATAAAAAAAGGATACTAAAACATTTTGTTACCTATTCAAATTGAATTTACCTGATTTAATTTCTAGTTCTGTTTTGAATTGCAGGAAAGGAAGATGATAAGGTGGTGTTGAGATTGCCTAGTGTGGTCAGTAATGCTTCTACTCAGGTAATTTTGAGCCTTTTCGATTGTCTCCTTTTTTTTTTTTTAAGTAGCTTAACTTGTTCCCTGTTCCTTGACTGGTTCTGAGTCAGTATAAATCCTCTAGATTTGACAGTTAAACTTAACTGACAAATCTATCCAAATTATTGTACCATTGATAATTTCACAAAATTTCTCTGGAATTTAGCTGCTCATGCAATGATTAAAGAAGGGAAACTAATAGGTAGCTGGTGCCTGTGTTTGCTCGTTGCTTCTTGCTTCCTTAAGGCATATTTGCTAGTGATTCTCTTATACTGCTTGTCCATTTTTTATTTGGTAACTTTTAAATCTTCACTTTATTCATTATTACATCTCAAACATGGATTTTAGTTGGCATCCATTAGAATTCTGATTAAATAAGTTTTCATGTGAACTTCCATTGCTCGTCGATATATATGCGATCTTAATTGATTTCCTTTTCCATTTTCTGGTCTAGATGTTTAGCAGAATGATTTATAGTACCTGTGTTGTCCAACAATTTGTAGGCATATTTTTCTGATGGTAACATGAGCAGAGACATAACTTTGCAGTCCTTTGAGCCACCTGCAGTGGCATTTGATGCTCTTGAACTGGAGAAAGCAATGTTGAGGACATCCTTATTACTCGATTCTAGTGATGAACTGCCAAAGTTTAATATAGGGGAAACTGGATATGGTAATGAAAAGGTAACAGATTTTTTTGTCAATAGGGACGAAGTCAACTACGCATCAAGAACAGGATGTCAATTTGACTCTCTTGATTCTCGTGGATGCCAAAATTTCCTGCCATCAATATCAGAGCACAGGGTGAAAGCTGTTCCTTTTTCAGAGATGAATCATGTTGCTATGTTGCAAAGTCCCTTTGGAAGCATGGAAGACAATGTAAATGAAGAAAGTTCATTCAGAAAAATTAGATTCACCGGAACATCTAGGTTACAATTGTATCAAGAGACGCAACATTCACAAAAAGAAGTGGTGCCTGTTGTTGATCCTTGTGAAAGTGGGAATGAAGATATAAAATTCATGCAAAGCAATCAGGAAGAGCCACACAGAGCAAATGATGAAAATTGTCTGATTGCTATGAATAAAATAGATGGGTTACAAGAGGATAAGCTTCTAAAAAACATATCAGAGGACTGCAGTTCTATGATACCATCTATAGAAAAAGAAAAGGTAATAAAGCTTCCAAATAGTCAGGCTACATTGACAGCAAGTGGTCTTTCTGTTGGTCAGAATCCACTAGCCAAGATCTCCCATAAATCGAAGACTGATCAAAAGCAAGCACCGAGTCAGAGGCTCCATTCCATAGACAAGACTTTAGAGAATGCTAATGCTGCTTGCTCTCCTTTACAGAAGCTGCAAACAAGAACAGATAAGAAACCAATCCCGATGAAGCAGCACATGAAGTATTATGGTCACCAAGATATGAATGTGAAGGAAAAGAAGGAAAATTTAGATAAAAATAGGGAACCTTCTGTTAATCCATCTCATGTGAGCTTGTTGGTAATATTTGTTTGTAACCACTTATTACGTTGACTTGTCAATGAAGTATCCTCATAGTTTAAAGATATTCCATGCTTTCTAATTAGGAGCAGGGACAACAAAGAGTGCTACCAAACTTTGAACCTTTTATCGTGGAAGAAGAAGAGGGCTCAGGTATTTATTTGGTTTTGACAGTTTGTAAGGATTCAGTTACATTTCTCCCTATCTAATTTTTAAAAAAATTACTTCTCATATTTGTTTGATCCCTATGTAACGATACCTGCAGGTGGTTATGGCACAGTTTACAGGGCAAGAAGGAAGAGTGATGGAGTCACATTTGCTATCAAATGTAGGTGCAGAATCTGTTTGTTGGTTCCGCCATAGGGCATACAAGTTGTACCCGGTGCTTCTTTGCTACTGGCTTAAACAGAGTTTTGACCCACTAATTTGCTGAGATGCATACTGTTTCAGATCTTTTAACAAAGTTACAAGTTTGCAGCATGGAAACATTTCTGAAAGTATAATAACAATGAGACTTTTAATATGTATTAAGCATTTCAATTGGGCAATTGCATTTGTTTTGTATGCCATGTGTGCCTATGTGCATAAAATATGCTCTGTCTTGACTTTATAGTCACTATATTCTTTTAGAGGCACTCGTATATAGTTACTTTGAAGATGCTCGACCATGCTTAAACTGGTCTTTTTTTTTTTTTTTTGGTAAAAACAGGTCCACATGTTAATGCTAATCGAAATCACGTCCATAATGAGCTGAAGATGCTGGAGCGATTTGGGTAATTATACTGAGAGCTCTTATAAAAGTTTCAGTATTAAATAAATCCCTATGCAGCTCAATGTTGAATTGTTAAACAAACATTTGGTTCAGGGGAAAGAACTTTGTAATTAAATATGAAGGCTCATTTAAAAATGGGGATTCTGACTGCCTTGTCTTGGAGCACGTTGAGCATGATCGGCCTGAGGTGATTTGTACCTTCTTTTGAATTTTTTTTTTTTGACTAGTGATGTTCACACTATTTTTGTTTGTGTTCGTTTTTCCTAATTTACATTCTTTTAATTGTAAGGTCTTGAAGAGAGACATAGATGTTTGTGAGCTTCAGTGGTATGGTTATTGTATGTTCAGAGCCCTTGCTGGTCTACATAAGCAGGTGATAGTAACTCAGATGCATATACTCGCAAGTTGCATTGAATTGTTAAGAACAAAGGCAGGTTCATAATCTGTTTTGCATGTACAGGGCATTGTTCATAGGGATGTTAAACCTGGCAACTTTCTTTTCAATCGCAAGGCTTGTAAAGGCTATCTCATTGATTTTAATTTGGCCATGGTCAGTAGTTACTGCTTGAATTTTCATGATACTTTTGGTTAATCTCCTCCTCCCTCTTTTAAGCCTGAATTTCTTTCTCACCCTTTTTTATGCGTATTCCCCTTTACCAGGACTTGAACCAAAAATATGGCACTGCAGGTGAGTTTGTTCTCACTTTTTCGTCTTCACATTTATTTTATTGCTTTCAGGAACATACTGGGGGTCTTTCCTTTATTAGGACATCTTGTTTGGAGTAAACTGAAGACGATAAAAAATTACAAAAGAATCGTGCACATTCTTAATCTTCCAACAAGCTTGTTTGCCTTTCTATCTTAGCTTCACTTTATCTTTGTGCTAGTAAGCTGCTCTTTTTTATAATACATGATTAAAGGCAATTTTTTTTTTTTTATAGACAAAACTAAGCTGAGCCATGATGTGAGCTTAAATAGCGTTCCTCTTTCTCGTGCCATTTCTATTCCACCTAGTAAGAGCAGGAAAATCCTGACTCCAAAAGCTGTGGAATTAGCTAACCGGGAGCAAGGAAAAGTATTAAAGCCCCTTCTAATCTCCAAGGACACGAGGAAGAAGATTCAAAACTCTAACCATTGTGCTGAGGTAGGCAGTAGAAGTGCAATCAAAAGTCAGGGTGCTGATGGCTCTGGGATAACCTCGGCAAGGGAAGCAACAAGCACCAAAACTTTATCCGCAGAGAAGTTCAGAGAACCTCTACCAAGCCAAGGTAGGAAGGAACTGATCAACCTGGTGCAGGAAGCATTGCAGGGTGCAAACCGTGGATCAGCAAATGTTCCTGTTTCCAAGAGAAAGAGGATTGCTGCAACTCCTGCAAAAGTGGATCGGAAATTTCTTTACATAACTCCAATGCCACTGCACTCAGCTGGAGGAGTTGTTGGCGGTGCAGGAGTATTGAAGAATAAAGGTGTTCTATCACACTAAGTTCTTCACTAACTTGAGGTAACATATGATTGGTTCTTTGGTAGTCTTATTATTTGTTTGTTTCAGGGGATGGAAAAAATAAACGAGAAGGTCCCTGTGTCGGCACAAAGGGCTTCAGGGCTCCAGAGGTAAGTTGCAACTTTTGTTATTAGCTGCAGGAGTGGATAACTTTTTGCCTAAAGCGGGGAAGTGTTGCCTCTTAGCCAGCCCTTTGTTTATCATGATTTTTCTGTGACAGAAACTTTTCCTCAGACTTTGCTTGTTGCCTGATTACTCTTGTACTTTTGGTCTTAACTCTGTCAAGTTTTCCTGTGAGAGTGCTTTATGATGAATCTTCTGCAGGTATTGTTCAGATCCCTACATCAAGGCCCTAAGGTTGATATTTGGTCGGCTGGGGTGACCTTACTCTACCTGTTGGCTGGACGGACACCTTTTGCAGGCGATCCTGACCAGTAAGATTTCTTCATACTTTGAAAGGGTATTGATTGGCTGTGCACCTAGTTTCATGAAAAGTAACTTTAGCTACATTATCATTGTCATAAACAGGAATGTCAAGGAGATTGCCAAGTTGAGGGGCAGTGAAGATCTGTGGGAAGTGGCCAAGCTACACGGTCGGGAATCCTCATTTCCTGCGGTATTACTCACTAAACTTTTTTGGTTCATTACTGATTTTCTCGTCTCTATTATCTATTCAATGCCTACCTTTTCAAAAACAGGGTCTATTGGACATAAAATCCTTGCCATCCATTAAACTCCAAGATTGGTGTAAACACAACAATAGAAGACCGGATTTCCTTGAGGTTATCCCAGGATCTTTTTTTGATCTCGTGGATAAGTGCTTAACAGTGAATCCAAGATTGAGGATTAGTGCGGAAGAAGCTCTTAGGCATGAATTTTTCACCCCATGTCATGAGGCCCTAAGAAAGCATAGGTTGCTCAGACAAGAAGCTAGCCTGGATTCTGCATCTTCCTGCGTTCTTTTACACGAACAATCTCAAAAATGTGCAGAAGTCTCGTGAACAGTTTTAATCAGGTTATATCCTCTTTCTTGAAAGTAGAATAGATCGTCAATGAACTCATCCTTTTTTCCCCCTTCTTGTGGGTCAAATATTCCCTTTTTCCCTCAGCCTCCATGGTCCCCTGTTGCATTGCGTCTTAAATTAATCCGATATTCCGTACGGAGTTATGTTCGTCGGACATCCACCGCTTGGGCTTTGATTGATACCTAAATGGTTTAATGCTCCAGGAGAAATTACTGCAAATTTCTTCCAACCTATATTACAGTTAGGCTTTATACCGAGTTATATGGAACAAGTCTGTTTGTCTTAAGTTTAAATCTCGGAAAATTTTGCAAGGATTCAACTGATATGCCTTGAAATATGCATTAACTCGTAAAAAGAAATATCTGAAAATATTTTTTATATGTACCAAAGAGCCAGCATTAACTTCCAAAGATCCATATATCTGTCTATAAATATAAAAGGTTGCACGATTTTAAATCAAATTGGAAAAAAAAAACAACTGATACAATAGAGGTGAGAATTTGGGCCAATGGAATATGGCCATTAAGACTCCACCTTGTGCATTTCTTCAAGTCTTAGGGTGTTTTTGGCAGCGAATTCATTGGTAAAATTTTAAAAAGCCATTAGCAGGTCGTCTATTGCTGACATGGCACAAAGCAATTGGTAGCTCAACGTGGCTTCAGAAAAGCTAAAGCTTGTGGGGATGCTGGGGAATCCTTTACAAGTTAACACCTTGATCAACATTAGTTTGCTTAGCAGGGAAGGAGACAGATGTAAATATCTCAGGTGGCCCATAATTAATTATGTCCTAATTTCCATAAATACCCCTGCTCAACAGTTTGGGTTATTTCGATAGACCCGTTTGCATTTTGAATGCCGACTAACCGGTTCAAGTTTAGCTGGAACTGGACCTCTAGGCTCTAAGTAACATCCATTTCTTGCACATAAACTCAGGGCTGTCTTTTTGAGCACAACATGAATACAAATCATCATTGGCAGAAGTGCAGAACAGAGTAGAACGACATATATCACACATATACCTCCAATTTGAGAATTGAGAATCAAGGCGTCATATTTGGGTGGATCTGATTTTTACAATATTTTTTCACAAAATTATCTCAAATACTTTACTAGAGTTTGGATAATACCATCTCACTAAACGGTGGCACAATTTAGTTTATTGGATCTTTGGTATAGCATAATTTGGGCCATTGCGGATCGGGTTTACCAAGTTTTGATCCGAAATCAATCGCTTTTCTACTGTAAATTATTAATTAAGTAAAATAAACACTACTATTTGATAATTATAAACATCGCATGCAACACAAATGGACAGAAAAAGCGCAAAAGTATCTACCTGGAAAATCCCACCAAAGGTTGAAGTTACCAATTTTGGTATGTCATGTGACCTAGGAGGGTACAAAACAGTAACACAAATCTCCTAGCTAATAAGTAATCATTGCTGTTGTTGCTCCATCTCAATAATGTTTTTTTAGCACGTTACTACTACTATCGCTCAATCTTAATGTGCATTTGGTAACATGCATGCAGAGCAACTAATAATACAAATGTTGGAGGATTTTAAGGCAAGAAAAATAGAGAATAATCTTTGGAAAGGAGTTTTCTGCCATGCCCAAAAGCATCGTGGGACTGCTGCACTGAAGTTTCGACACCTGGACATGAATAGTGAAATGTCAAGCTTTCTATGGGAACCCTGTTTAGGAGTTGCGCTGTTAGAAGTATGCTGTCAAAACCAGGATACATATGCAACTTCCGAGTAATTTTACTTGCTGGCATGCGACCTTTGTCGTCCTCTTCGCATGCAAGTTGCTCTTAGTGGTGCATCTCTTGCTTACACCTGTATATAAGACACGCACATTTTAAGCTATCACTTTCCAGAATGAGACATTTGGATTTTGATTGGCTTGGTGGGTTTCCCTACAGGGACAGGGACTCGAGCGGAAATGGAGCAGTAACAGTCTAGTTCCTGAGCAGTTTACGGTCAAGATTTGATCAAAAAAATTTATACAGCCCAAATTTCATCTTGTATTTCGATTTTAACAATATGTGTGAAACCCACAAAATTTTGTTATAAAGTTATACGCTGTTAAAAATAAGTTACACTATGTGTACACAAAATTACGCGCTGTGCAAAATGCACATAACTGCCAGAAACAATCCGTTGCTGCCCGTGGTCCGGACCCGAGCTCAAGACTTGACTTGAAACAAAAAGTGAGGGCAGGGAGAAATATTTCGTTATTCTTGGGGGTTGTCGGGTTGACATGACTGCGGGCATCTTGAGTTTATTCCTCATCTTGGATTTATGTATCTTTTGATTTTGTGTCCAAGTTAAGCTGGGATGGTGGGTGGCATGTCCACTTATCTTTCATCCGACTTAGGTACAAATTCAGGACGGAAGCTCGGATCAATCAAGGGTTAATTACAACTTATTCCTCTATAGTGTATATCAAGGCTTTTATCTTTAAACCTTTATTTTCCGTAACTTATTGCTTAAGAGACCAAAATACTCCATTACTATATATACTAAGTTTCTATTTTTCGAATTTTTTCCTTCCTTTAAATATTGAATCTTTAACCGGTGGTATATTTGAACTACGTACTTTAATTGATTTTTTTTTTTTTTTAAAAAGGGCAAAGAAAAAACCAATTAGAAATCAATTCAGGACGGAAGCACGTAGAAATCAATTGGAAATGATATGTGCACTGTTGTGTACACTGGATACCTTCCCATCTATTGTAACTTTGTAGCGTGGATTATATGCCGTCATCTCCAGTTGCACACAAATTCCCAATTGTTATTATGTTTTTTTTTTTAAAAAAAAAAAAAATTCTTTTGGAGAAAAGGCAGATTTCATGAGTCAACAATCCTCTTCTCCTCTTAGATTATGAACTTCCAGTTAGATTGCATCTTCATGGTGCTTAGTTTAACATATCAAATTACGCTCTTGAACTCTAATTTTCTATCTTCAAACAGTTTGACTAACAATGCATACTTATTACATGCAGAAATATCAAAATACTCCTCAGAACGAAGAGAAACATAAACCATCTGTGTAATTTTGTTTTTAAAATTTTTTGTAATTGGGTGGTTTTGAATTCGAACCTCCTTAAAAGTGCACAAATTCATAAACTCCCCCAAACATGCATCTGCGTAATATAAAGGTATACAAATTAATAAACTCTGTAGCTAGTTGCAGTAATTGACATCCCAAGCGAGGAGAAAGTCTGTGATCAGAGGGGAAGCATTTGCCGAGGTTCAGTAAAGCGATTAGCCAAGCGCTGCCAGGCAGTCATGAAGAACTGTTGGCTGCGCCCCCACCACCCATCGCCTGACTTTCGACGTTCTCCGTTAAATCTTTTATAAACCCAATATAGCAGTACACCTGCTGAAGTGATGAAGTAGAACAGAAACAGGAAAGGCCTGACCGAGTCAGGGAACAAGAATGATGCAGTGGCAGCTATCGAAAGAGAGGCAGCCCAAAACATACAGAATTGAACTGCTTCACTCACTATCCTATTGTAGCGAGCAGAAGAAAGCCAAAGTTGGATGCCATATGCAAAGCCGTATATTAGCAAACTAGTAATGGCAAGAAAAATGGTTATGGGGTGCGAGTCAAATGGCGTTTTGTCATTCCCCTGGTACTTCACCTGGAGAAGGCCAAGGATGGCAAGAAGCGTAAAAGCAAAAGCGGCGTGGGGGAAAATGGCAGCAGGGATTTGGTCTGCTTGAAACAAGTTGGAAATGCGGAATCTTATATTGATGTAGGCCGCATTCAATCGCTGACGGAACCTTGCTATCATGCCATGGAGTCGTAGGTTGTTTCTCGAGTTACGATCA
The DNA here is from genome assembly GCF_003713205.1 of Coffea eugenioides. Lineage (NCBI taxonomy): Eukaryota > Viridiplantae > Streptophyta > Magnoliopsida > Gentianales > Rubiaceae > Coffea > Coffea eugenioides. The sequence goes on along the minus strand of NC_040042.1, from coordinate 42,614,958 downwards.
GCCATTGGATTTTGAACTCCTGAAGAAGTAGTTCAAGAAATTGTGTCTAAAAAACCTGGAAAGAAAGAATGAAAAAAATGACTACTGGGCTATGGAGTGGCTACCTGCAGAAAGACTGGTGAATTGCTCACGGAAGCTTGCTATCATGCGGTGGAGTCGTAGGTTGTTTCTCGAGTTATGATCAGCCATTGGATTGTGATTGCGAACTCCTGAAGAAGTAGTTCAAGAAATTGTGTCTTAAAAAACCTGAAAAGATAGAATGAAAAAAATTACTGGGCTAATTCATGAGGCGTCTGCAAAGGTAAAGATATATATATGTATTTGTACCATTTTGCAGAGCAATCAACTCGCCATCAATTTAAGTTAAGTGCGTTTCGGATTGGGCCAATTCGTGGGGCCATATTAAATATTTAAATGTAACTAGTCTAGAGAAAAAGGTGAATGTAAGGGTTGAGTGGCTTGTTTGGAAGACTTTTGTAAGTTCGAAGATAGGGAGAGTGTCCGAATCTTCTCAACATGGTGACCCGGAAAACGTTCTTTACAACTTCAGATGGTCACCTACGTGACCATTGGAGGAGATCCCTGCCCCGTTGATAATGAAATCAAAGTACAGTAGACAGAACAAACAAATAGCTTCAGTGGAGGAGCTTATTCACTGGTATAAATCAAAATCATTATCAAAGTACAGCAAACAAAACAAATATAACTGGAACTTTTCACTCGTACAAATGCCGACCATTAAAAAGCATAGGTCTGAGGAAGTTGCAAAGGATCTAAGCGGAAAAGGCCTCCATCCAATGGATTTTGAGCACTGCTAGAAAATTTGCCTTTACTGGCACTTTTTGGGAAGTTTAGTGATAAGTTCTTGTTTAATTATGTCTATTAATAAGGAACGTGCTCATGTATCGAAGGAATCCTGTGGTGGCTGTTGTGTAGAAAAGGGTGGTTGGACAGATAAAATTAGAAGGGCGTATTGCATGTTCTGCCAATTGATTATTAGTAAAAGAAGATCTATGTTTGGGTTCTCAATTGAAACAAAAAATGGAAGAAAAATCTAGATTTTGCTCGATGATATCCTGCATGTTTCTAGTGTCTTGAGAGCTTCATAATTATCTTCTTCTTTTTCTCCTCTTGAGATAAAATTCAAATGCCATTTATCTTCTTCATTATTATGTTTTGTTCTGCCTACACCTCAAGGTATATATGCATGCTCTACAGTCCACACCTCCAAACATTTCATGAGTTTCCAAACTTCATGCAGACAAACCAAACTAAGCCGCGAAGAAAGAAAGCAAACTAACGAAAACCAAAATGATAATGGCAATGCTGGAGGCGAGTGAATGATGCCCTTAAGGCTTAGAGAACCAACTCAATTTATTTGAACAAATTAATTAATACTCATCAAAGTTGCATAAAATGCAAGGCCAAAACCCAAACTAAACAAACTGTACCCATCAAGATAATGCACGCACTTTTCTTGCTTGCTTGCTCTTTTTTTTTTGGGGGAAATTCTTGTACGTTGCATATCCCACAAGAATGCCACTCTTACTGATCGATTTATCTATCCTCTAGCAAGGGTCAGGTTGAAGATCTCGTGCGATTATGGGACGTTATTCACCTCAAATAATGAGAGGATAATTATCCCCTTTTGCTGGGGATTCCAGTACATTTCAACGTGTTCTTATTAATAATAATAATTAGGGTAAAAAATCTCAGCAACCACTAAACTATTGGTCAGATCATGTTTTGGCCATCAAACGAAAAATAGTTTGATGGTCAAAACATGATCCGATTAATAGTTTAATGGCCCCTGAGATTTTTTGCCCTAATAATTAACTTCACGCGAAACTGCTCTTCACAGGCGTGCCTGTCAGCATTATATGTACATCCAGCCCTAGCTACAAAGGCGTGCTTTTTATTCTCAATAAAACTCACGCTTTTATAGCTTTAAAAGGGCATTCGAAGAAGTCGTGGACGTTCGTTTTCGGCCATCAGACATTCAGCATCCCATTCTTCTCTTCCTTTTAAAACGCCAGAAGAACAATACAAGTACGGTTCAAAACCGGACCCTAATACAGATCCATTTTCGGGTCGAAAACACCCGTACAGAAATGTAATTTTAAATACTAAAACCAGGGGCATAATAGTCACTACGAAAAACTAGCGTCCTAGACTTCAAAATATCTGGTGATTTCCGAGTATTCTCTGGTAATTTCGACAAAACTACCCGACACTTATAATGAATTTTCAAATCCTCGTTCGTACCCCCTATAAATAGCACTCCCCATATCTTCCCTTCACATCATATTCGTGTTGGATAAGAAAAAAATTTCGCGAAGAAAGGAGAAAGAGAAATTCAGAAAAGTCGCAAATTCTTGGAGGAGGTGAAGAAGAAGAAGAAGAAGAAGGAAATGGAAGGGTTTACGTCGTTCTTTGACTCACAATCGGCGTCAAGAAGTGGTTGGAGCTACGAATCTCTGAAGAACTTCCGGCAGATCTCTCCCGTCGTTCAAAATCATCTCAAGCAGGTTTCGTGGTTTTCTCCTATTTTTTTGTTAAATTTTTATCTCGTTAATTTTCTTGTATTTAGTTTGACAACTTGAAATTGATTATGATTTATGACTAATATTATTGTGGTTTTCTTACTGTTTGCTAGAAAGCGTTTGTATAGCCTGTTAATTTTTACTTAACTGAGAAGTAGTGAGAAGAATTTTGAATTTGCGGGAGAGAAGTGATAGAAAGATTCTTCAGATTAATGAATTGAAGAAGAGATTGAAAGTCGTGGTTTTGATTTGTGGACTTTGTTGATTTGCCATTATTGTGTATTTTGTTATTATTCTTTTTTTGGAAGAGATTATAATTTATTGAAGAAAAATTTATGCAGAGATCTTTAGGTAGTTGAATTGTGGACGATTTTGAGCTTCGTGGTATGGTGTGGAATTTATTGTTTTGTTGTATGACTTGATCATGTTTTCTATTAAATGTTTTTTACTTTCTATTTTTGTTATATAGTATATTCGTTTTCATTTTTTTCCCCTAACTTTTTACCTTTTTATTTTTTTATTTTTAAAGACGTTCTTAATCATTTTGTTATTTTTTTGATTGTTTCAAGATGTTCTCTCCGTAATTGGTAACACCAAAGCTGTAGATTAGGATAGAAATATCAGTACTTGGCTATAGTTTTCATTACTATAGTTGGAGTTGCTTCTTTCATTATCGTGATTCAAAGTCTTTTCTAATGTAAGAGAAGGCATCTTTGATGCCAAGCATGGACTTTTACCAGTATATTAAGATCACCAAGGAATCACAATTATGTGATTTTCCTTTACTTCCCACCGGGATTATAAGAAGGGGCCCCGTGGGGGGTTTTTGGGGGGGGGGGGGGGAATTTGGTTGGGACAGGGTTAAGGGTAAAGAGGGAGGCCCCATCTACCAAAGGGTGTTTATCAATTTTGCTAGACCTCGACTGTTGTGCAGTACCAAAACGTTCTTTTATAAACATTATTGATAGTGTGATTTGCACCATGTTATATTACTAAGTGCTTAATGTTAACATAATTGATTGTGTAATAAGTATCATTTTATGTCTATTTACTAGTTAAGCGTGCTTGAGGTTTCAATGTGTTTGTTTAAGGGACATTGTTTTCTTTTTTCATTTATTTGATTAACCTTCATCAGCTCTCACACTTTCTATCAGATACTTTTTTTTTTTTTTTTGTTTTTTGCGTATTGGTTTATTGGATCATTGTTGTAATGCATGAAAACAGGTGAGCCAGCTTGTTTCATCTATATCTATTAATGGAAATACGCATTTTGTAAATTAAATTTGCTGCTTGTTTCAGGTTTATCTCACACTATGTTGTGCACTGGTAGCATCAGCTGTTGGTGCTTATCTTCACATACTCTGGAACATTGGAGGCTTCCTGACCACTGTTGGATGCATGGGATCCATGATGTGGTTACTTTCCACCCCTCCTTTTGAGGAGGTATGATCTTTACTCTCGGTCTTATTGCCCTTCTGTTATCTGGTTGATATTGGTTTTCTATTAGTTTTTTTTTAAATCTTGATTACCAATTTGTTGATTTTTTGCCTGTTTGCCTTTTTTGTGAGAGCAGCATAAAAGGCTTTCACTGTTGATGGCGGCTGCTGTTTTTGAAGGGGCTTCCATTGGTCCTCTGATTGAGTTGGCTATTAGCTTTGACCCTAGGTATGTGTTCTCCATTGATGTGTTTTTGCATGTATGCATTTTGCTTTTGTGCAATTTTGTAGTGATGAATTTAGCAGGTCAGACTCCATGTCCTCTTTGCTTTGTATGGGAGTAAGATTTGGTTCTGGTTTATAGCCTAACCAAGTCTACTTATGAGATCAAATCTTGTTGACTAGAGATTCCACTGGGTAGTACTTTGGCAACCAAAAAAAAAAAATTTTATTTATGGCTAATATACCAATTAAATCAATTGTCTGTTAGGCAGTTATTCTGGACCTGGTTAGGAAAGGGCATCTTATGTGAACCCGCTGGAGGCTGTTTTTCATTGCTTACGAATTTTATTTTCAAGGTGAAATGCGTTATCATTTTTAGATCCTTTATTCTTTTTCTGCATCCTGAGTGACAATCTGCATCTCTTTGTGTTCAGTCTGGTAGACAAGTGTTATGGATGTGTTTAAGACTTTATTTTGTTTGGATGTGAGATTCATGTGAGTTGCTAGCTTATCTAGTAAAGCATGGTGTGTTGTTAATACTTTGGAAGGAACACTGTCTGGCCATTTCTTTTCCTTCTAGCAAGTTAGCTGTGTCGAGGAACTACTTCTGACGTTGTTCTTGGATGTTGCAGCATCTTGGTAAGTGCAGTTGTTGGTTGTGCTATTGCCTTTGGTTGTTTCTCAGCGGCTGCTATGTTGGCAAGGCGCAGGGAATATCTGTATCTTGCAGGCCTTCTTTCTTCTGGTGTTTCCATTCTTTTCTGGCTGCACTTTGCATCCTCCATCTTTGGAGGGTCTTTGGCACTTTTCAAGTTTGAGGTACTGGTTTGGTGTCTGATCTAGTGTTCCACCTGTTTGGTGTTTCATCCTGTTCTGGATGATTGACCTCATAATTATTCCTGATCTTTGTTCGCAGCTATATTTTGGGCTACTAGTGTTTGTGGGCTATATAGTAGTGGACACCCAGGATATCATTGAGAAGGCGCACTACGGTGATCTGGACTATGTGAAGCACTCTCTTACCCTTTTTGTAGACTTTGTTGCTGTCTTTGTGCGGGTTCTTATAATAATGGTAATCTCTCTCTCTCTCTCTCTCTCTCTGTATATTTGTTGACTGATTAATTTTATTGTTTGTTTATTTTGTTGAGAAGTGGCTGATTGATTTTTATTACTTTGTTTATTTGTTCATCTTCTACTTGGCTCTGCTTTGATGATTGGACTATTTATGTTTATTTTGTAGTTGAAAAACGCATCAGAGAAGGAAGAGAAGAAGAGGAAAAGGAGACACTAACTACTCCAAAATGGCTCAAGAGGAAGGACATTGTTTAACAGTCAATGAGATGATCTCTTTTTTTTCTTTTTCTTTTTTTTTTCTGTTTTGAGAGTTGTTTCCTCTGTGGATCAACTGATGTTGATGGTCCTAGCCTGGTAGGCTTGCGCAAGTGCTCGCTGTTGTGGTACTACATATTGGGAAGTTGTGTGGTGTCAAGTGCCAGTTGTTGGACAGTGTTTATTGCTTACCTAAAGAAATTGAGTAAAACTTTAACCAGTGAATTCCTTCCTTTTCGTCCGATCTTTGCATCAGTTTGATTGGTAAGAGTATTTTGCTTGTAATGTGCCATGATTTTCGTGAAAACAATTTGCGCGTCATTACATCTGATGATACTGGGGCCCTTTTAACTTAAAATGCAGAATTGAGGTGAGGCCGAAGTATGGCATATATCGGGTCCAAAATCTTGTGGACACTGGCCTTTGATTCTTGAATGATTCGACCGCGGGGATGTTTATTTTGTTACATTTTGATTCTTGAATGATTCGACCGCGGGGATGTTTATTTTGTTACATTCAAACTATATTCTTGGATGGAGATTCGTAGGGCATCATATGATGCGATGGCAGCTCCTACATTTTAACTAAAAGACGATGCTACGGGCAGGTGTCTGCTTTTACCTAATCTTCTGGGCCCCCCCACCGGGGGGGGGGGGGTCGGAAAGAATTCTAAGATCACCCTTTATTTGGATCTTTGTATGGTCGCTTTGCGGCTTAACCTTCAACGGTGGTAAATTAGTACGTTGCCAATGCTGCGTGTGCGAGCCGGCATCTTTGTTAGATTTTCTGTTTTAACACTTTACATTAGAGATCGCTTGTTTGCTCATTCAATGCTCAAAGTTATGATTGATGGATCAGTATTAATGAGGTGACCGCATGATCCCCTAAAAGAGGCAACACAAATTACATAAAAGAGGCTAACACAAAGTTGAATATGTCACACTGTTAACAATTCCCGGAACAAGTTTTTGGGTTGTAGCCAAATGAAGTACTACTAGCTTGAATCCGGGGAGCGTGCTGCAACGTGTTGACTTTCTTTACCTGTAATTTTTGTGCCATTTGGGGGGATTTCTGAGACTCTGGTTGACCGGTAAACCAAAAGCCAGAGGTACTCATGGTCTTGGCGTTATGAGCCCTTGAGTTTGGCTTGTACAATACATACACGGTATCATTATTGTAAGGAAGAAAAAGGATACTCGCAGAGTTGTGGTATGGGGCGGTGGGGGTCGCGATCACGTTTAGCAGCTAAGAAACTTTTCGAACCTTGTACCTATTTAATTATCTTCTAGGATTATTATGTTGCTGAGGACTAGAGCAAGAAAGGTCAATCTAAGTGACTTCTCATATATAATTTTAACGATTTCTTGGATGGCAATGAACTACAAGGTGGACAGTTTGAGGCTAATTTCACTTTTTTGCAATTAATTATATGTCTATTCAGGTGTCACCTTAATGATTTGACATTGAGGTTAAGTTAGTGTTTATATCCTGAAATCAGAGAGGTGTACAAATTATGAAAACTTTCCTCAATTTCTAAACTGCTATGAAAAAATTGGAAACTTGTAATAAAAGCTAGTAACAACCTTTGTACAAACTATACCACTCTTCCGTTGAGATATAATAAGAATGAAATAGACGAGTGTTAGATTACTATATACTAGAAGCGGTGACTTATGAATGTCGTATTATGTAGTGCATTGACTCGTTCTGGCTGGCATAGACATACCATTCCTCTTCTTGTCCCCAAGCAAAAGCAGAAGAACATTTCAAAAAAAAAAAAAGGAACATTTCAAAAAGCAGCACGGGTCTACCTTTTGCACACCAATGGCTTTCATCAATTCACAAAGGCCACAAAGATGCCAGATTTTGGAAACTTTTCCTTCTGGAATTAGCTAATAGGGGTGGGCGCGGGTCGGGTACCCGTCCCATTCACCATTTTGGCTGACCCGACCCACACGTTGCGGGTCAGTCATTTTTTGACCCTTACCCGCCTCGCATATCAGCTGATATCCTCATATCAGCTGATACCCTATAATTGGGTACCTGCTGAGATAGGTTCGGGTCAACGGGTACTCGCCCCGCCCCATTTATCATTTAATTTTAAAAAAAATAATTTATACCAATTTATTTTTATATTTTACACATTCATCTAAGATTTAAGAAATGTTTTTTTTTCTAAAAAAAGGTTTCCCACCAAGAAACAAGCATGTAAAGAAAATATAAGATAAAGGAAAAAAATTAAAAGAATTCGAAATCAATAAAAGTTTGAAATAAGTAGCACAATTTTTAATATATATGTTCCACATTAATTAAACTTTTTTCTATAAAATATAAGATCATGGCCTCTACAAATGAATCTTGTAAATAAACTATAGTCTCTCATATTTGTAATGCAATTTGTTCAATAAAATTACTTATTTAGTTCTTATTATTTTATAGTGTGTGTATAAAAATAAAAATAAAATAAAAAATATATATATGCGGGGTGGATCGGGTACCCGCAGGTTTTTAATTATGTGACCCTAACCCGCTCCGCATCTTAGCGGGTATCCGACCCTCTTTTGATCCGATCAAATAATAAAAATCGGATATCCTAATTTTCGGATCGGATCGGATCGGATATGACGGGTTTTCGGGTTAGCGGATAATTTTGTCCACCCCTATTAGCCAATAATCAAAGATGACATAAAGAATATGACTAGCAAAGCATTTGTGAACAAGTCCGAAAGGCTTAATGATACTCGAATTCAACATCCTCAACCGTGTGTAAAGCTCACACGGTATGAGCAAAGCAGAAATCACGAGCACAATACTAATTTAACTAGAATCCATGACTTTGCTCGAGTAGTGAGTATTTAACATCGGTTCCTTTCTTTCATGCACTTGTCCTTTAACTAATATTCAGGTCTGTCTCGTTGGGCAATCTTTAAAATGGAGTTCAAGTGTTTTGAAAAGATATAATTAGATAGGCAAGGTATATCAGTACAAGATAATAGTTATTAGTACGCGCATTTATATAAACACAAGGTGTATAAATACTAGGTAATAATTAGTACGTGCACTTATATAATATGTTATATGTGATTTAAGTGTATTAACGAATACTTAGTGGACACCTATTAAGGACAAAAAAAACTCTCAATACTTTTCTAGTAGTTTCCAGTTCTTAGTAATAAACCTATCCATTATTTGGTTAATAATCCTTGCCATTTTCTACATTCCTACCATTCAAGCAGGGATTGGTGGGAGACATTTTCTACATCTTCTACATTCCTACCATTCCTATCCAATATTTGATTAGGGAAAAGTAAGCTAGCTGGAATAGAGAATATTAGATACATCATATGCGCTACGTTATTCAATAAATTAAAAACAAGTTACAGCGTTGTTTTTATGTGCTGCACTAACACCAAATAGAAGTTATGAAATATTTTATAATTGTGACATGATGTACTAGTAGGGGTGGCAATGGGGCGGGGTTGGGGCGGGGGATCCGTTGTCAAATAACGCCCCTTGCCTCTCGCCCCCTGCCCCGCTCCTGTCCCGTTTTCCCTACGGGGGAAATCAACTTATCATAAATGTCCACTTACAATAATAGAATTGTAAACAACGTTAAATAAGATTAAAAAGCTGTTCAGATGGAAATAAAGCACAACAAGTCAAGTTACATTCAGTGCGGAGAAAGGGAACCGATCAAAATAAAAAAGGGTTTGGAGCAAAACAGGTTGGAATTGGATAGTTTAGTCTTTGGGGGGGGCCGTTGGAAAGAAATCAACAATAGTCCAAGAAATTTTTTCAGTTGTTGCGGCGGTGTGGCCGTTGGCACTGACCAGTGTTGTACTTGTAAGTAAGGGTGCAACTTTGAAACCTTTAGGGTTGTATTATATATATATATATTTATTTATTTATTGTATGCGAGGGACAGGGCGGGTGTATGTTGCCCCACCCCCCACCCCGTTTTAAGGTGGGGGGAAATAGTTTTCCCCCGCCCCATCCCCCGTCCCATTTCTACTCCTGCCCCCATTGCCATCCTTATGTACTAGCATCCATGTTAGAAATATTATAATGCAATCATTCGTTATATGAAATTCACCAAAGGGGAAATGACCCATCGCTATTATTTAACGATGAATTATTGATTCGAGTCACACAGTTAATGTACATAATTTACCCAGTCTCCTCTCCTTACTTTGCTTGGTTCTTTTTTTTGACATAAAACTTGATGTTACAAAATTTTGATGCATGCACGCTCTTATTGTTAAAATATCAATTTTTTTTTCCAGATACAATAGATTCCATTACACTTACTCCTCTATATTAGGAGGAGGGGGGACACAAAGGGGTCAAAAAGAAAATTCGGAAAAAATGAACCACTATCGATTTAGTCGGATACTTATTTATGAATTTTTCTAAAATACAGGTCAAGGGATTATCAATTGAGTGACCAAAAATTTGGAGTCAAGGTGCAATGAATGTAGTGCAAATCTAAGCAGTGCTGCTGATTGGGTTTGGCTGAAGTAGGTGACAAATTTCTGGCTTGAGTTTTAACTTTGGCAGCTTGGCCTAGCCATCAAGCCATACTCTATCTGACTAATACTACAAGAAGAATGCATCTTCCACGTCAATGTGGCCATCAGCCATGCTCCAAGTGTCATCGAGTCACTGTCTATTGCGGTGTGGTTTCAGGGCAGTGGTTTTAATACCCCGTGCATCACCCTGGATGGAGATGGACCTCCCAACCAAAAATAATGTCCATATAGCAATAATATTTGTTTTCCATTCACGAGCCCACTTGGAAACGTAGAGAAATTGCAACTTTTGGCCACATGTTTTGGGTCAGTCCCGACCTGCCCCCCTTGGGATTGTACTAGATTTTTCAAAGTCCTGTGTATATTTGTTATTAATTCATTATTATTAATACTATTTCAAATTCTTGTTTATGCCTACCATGTTGATTTATATGATTTTTGTTATGTGCACTACACAAAAATGCCAAAATTGTCATTTTTTTCTCATTAGTTTTTTTTTTTTTTTGCTCAATTATATGTCAAGTTGAAGTCTTCTAAGTTGAATTGAAGAGCCAATATGTGAATCTCAAATTAACATATATATATATATTTCAAAGATGGTTTTTATTCTGTTCTTAACTTAGTGGGGGGGAAGTTGGTTTGCTTTATGTTTTCGGGTACATATAATTAGATAAAGTCTTGCCGATATGATGGGATTCCATTTCCGCTTAAAGTAAGTTTTAAAAGACTCGATTCCACTAATGCTTTGGGAAAAAAAAATCATGTAGAAAGAATGACAAAATATTCACCCTTGGCCTTGCCTGATTATTATTTTGCTATGTTCTTCTTCCAATTGATATCCACACATTTGCTTCACTTGTCAAATCGCTAATTTTTCAACTTTCTACTTTTAAAATCGCTAATACGTTAGCTCAAAGGGGGAGTTTTCTTTTTCCCCACTTAAATTAAATCACGAGCATAATTGATTGTTGACCATTGAGAACGAGTTGCAATTCTATTTTGTAAGAACAATTCTCATTTACTGAAGCAATCAGTTGTCAATATCGGAGGACAAGGAGTGATTACTACCTAAGGTATTATCCTACCGGAAAAAAACCAATATTGAACCAAAAATCATTTTAGTACTAATTCGTTTGGATTAACTGTTTTTGGGGGTGTTTTTGAAAAATTTTACTGTAGCAAAATTTTTAAAGTATATTTTGAGATATTTAAGAGCAGTAGAATTTTTAGAATATATTTTGGGATATTTTTTAAACATAAAAAAAACTAATTTTTGAAAACTGATGAATTGAAAAGACAGTTTACTCCCACAACTCTTTATTAGATTCCCTCTTCACTCCTCATCGAAAAACATATATATTTTGGTTAATAACAGCCAGGCAACCCTTCATCTGAAAAGTTAGGATGTTTACGTCCCAAAAAGGTGCGAAACCAAATTTGAATTCACATAAACAGTAGGAGCAAAAGAGAAGAAAATTAATGAGACCATTTTCTTTTCAAAGGGCAATAGCAAACACAATCATGAATGGTGCGAGTTCCACATCAATGTTGAGGACTTTCTCTCCCTATGTGCCTCTATATTTCTTGTTAGCATAATTCTAGAATATAGTGGATACATATATATATATATATCCAAGAATGTGTAACGATGATAAAGACAGCACCCATGACATGATCCACTTTTCACATACTTAGTATATAATTTACTGGTCATGTAAGTTAACAAATTGGCTATGCATCCTGCCAAATTTAGACTAGTAGATAGATTTAAAACACCGAAATTTGGTATGTGTAATTCAATGATAATATCGACATTTTGTCATTTCTGAATCATGACTGCATACTTTGCGTTTCTCACGCAGCAATCAATTCGGCCATTAGTAGTATGGCACATATGCAATCCACAGCAGCAGAGTGGCGGATAGGATTCAAGTATGTTCACATCCAATAATATATGCTTAAGAGCTCGGATTAAGATCAATGATCTTTTTTTAAAAAAAAAATTTTGTTAAAGATGACCAATAATAATTTTTCACTTACTCTGTTGATGACTTGAATCCGTAATCTTACTAACTAGGTTGCGTTTTATTATCAAATCGCTGATTGCTTACTTGCTAAGTATGCAAGTGATTTATCATTGGGCAAGAACAAGAAAACTTTTCTTCCGTGACACATAATAAAACGAGACTTAGTATTGCATGAATCAAAATATCTTGTTACTTTTCAACTTTTCTTCATTCAATGTGTATAAAATAACTTCCATTTTGAACCAATAGAGAAGAGACAAGAAATCAGTTTGATTTAACGTGGCATTGAAACTAAGCTTGGTCCAATGATCAAGAAAACTGCTGTTGAAGTGTAGGAATTGTAATTTTCATTTTCGTCTAATTACCTCAACTCGTGTGGGCAAACCCATCTTTTTTTGGGAAAATTGAAGAATCTTCTATCAAGAAATTTACATCATATCATTTATATCCCACAATGTGTTAGGCTGTACTAGTTCAATTATTGAATACATTAACAAAAGGTTTGGTGATTAAAGGATGACTTATGAAAAGTGCAGTAAAAGAAAATTTTAACAACATTAAATTGCACTAAATTGTAATGGCAGTAATTTATTTACGGACTGTGATTACCGTTTAGTTAATTAGTTGTCCCGAAGATTATTAGATTCTCTCCTGAGGCAAAGGAATGAATTGGATGGTACGAAAGGAGGGAGTGCAAATAAGAGATTTGGGATTCAAAACCTTCCACTTATGAAAAAAAAAAAGGGTGCTCTTGTCCTATTAATTATTTGACAAGTCTTGTGATCCATTTATTGATTTTGTATAGTGTGATTTTCATCTTAAAAGCACAGTCAATTCTAAACATGTAGACCATAATTCTCAATCATACAGGTGTAAGATCCATGGAATTTCTGTTGGATCTCCTCTGTCTAATACTAGATGCCACTTCATTTCTCTTTTAATTGCAGAAACAAAAGGTATACAAAAGAAGGTAGCGATATGGTTCTATACAGTTCCTCACAAACTTAGGATATTGTTCTTTATTTTTGTTAATGTCTTTTTACCATTTAAAAAGGGGAAAGAAAAGAATAAACTGAGTATAAGAAAGGGAAAAAGCATCTTTACCTAGTTTAAAAGAATAATGGGTCAAATGGATTTATTTAAATCGCTCTACAGTCAATATTGTACTTCAAGTTAGCCCAAAAAGAATATTTGCGGGTTTTAATTGCTTAACCTAGAAAAACCCAAGGCTGATTTTTGTCAAATATAAGCCTCTAAAAAAATATGCTTAAGAATTGCATACGACTAAGCCAAACTAATGCTAAGTAATAAAGAACAAAAGCAGCAGGGAATTCAGACATCAAAGATTCCAGATGATCGTCTCTCCCCTCTATATGTCAAAAAATATTGGAACAATCTAGACAGCAGAAAAGTCTTTTTACGTAGATTTTGTACTATGCTGAATTTTTCACTTTTTTTTTTTTTTTTTTGCTTTACACTGACAAAATGTGCATCATAATTCAAGCCGTATATAACATTTGTTTTTTACCTTTCATTCATTTCTGCACCCTTTTCACTTCCAACTATCAGGTTCAAGATTCAAACTCTAAATTTGACAGTGAGAAGAATTCTAATAACCCTTCTCCTAGGCGCTAGCCAACCCTGCTGGTTCATGAAATGTATCTCATTTCTGATTTTCCCCATTTCAATTAAGATATGAGTTTCCAAATCTCAGGCACAAGAAAGGGCATCTTTCGGCTTTTCTTGATTAGGCAATAGTAATACCTTTTTTTTTTTTTTTTGGAACTCCCAAACACTTGAAGAGTATACATACATTAGGCTAGATCTCCACAAGATCTCACTTGGGATAATGACCACCTATTTGAAGGTGTCTCTTCTGGGAGAAAAAGTTTCTTACTTCATCCTTAAGGAGCCAAAGAGTAGGGGTAGTGGTGATTTGGAGAATGGGGGCTACTTTAACTTTGGTTTTATCTCTAACCTACGGCAAAAAGTAAACAATTATAATGAGGCAGAGGAAGACCAAATAGAGGAAACCACAAGGAACAACACAAAACAGTGTGAAAAAGTCCAAAGCCACACAGTCAAACATAACAATATATTGAAAAACCTCTATGGAACTAATCCACGATTGACGTACCAGATGTTGATCATAAATTATTTTGGATCCACCATCTGCCTGTTTTTTTCTTTTTCTTTTTTTTTTGGGTAGGTAGGTAATAGAAGGGTTAAATTTTAAAACTATATCCAATTGAGAATGGCACTTGCATTTATTTATTTATTTTTTTGGTAAAAAGTGTTATGCTTAGTTAATTTGTGAAGAAAAGCAAGAAAGGGTGATGATAATTTTTTCTTTCACTATATTTTGTGCATGAACCAATAATTCTCCTATTTGTTTGTTTTTGAAGTAGTAATTTGGAGAAGCAAATAAAGTCTTTCTTGTTGGTTCGAATGCGTTAACAGTACAAAAAAGAAAAGTAAAAAAAGGAACCTCACCCCATCTCTTTTAACTTACTTCAACTTGGTTGGTATAACAATCAAATTTTGTTCTGTCCAAAGAAAAAACAGAAAAAAAATATAATTTCTCGAGAGATCTAATAAAGAATAATTAAATGGGGTGTGGATGGGTGGGAATAATAATCAATAAAGAACAATAATTAAATGTTTAGTCAGCAAACTACTTGATTGATCAAATTCTTTGCTGCTGTGGATGAAATGGACGGTGATGATGGATCAATTTGAGTTGATTCCAAGAAAACTCTTAATATTTTTCGCCTTTTGTCCTTTGACATTTATTTCTTTAAAACTGGGCTGCCATGTGATTTGTTCTAAAGCACAAAATAATGCAAGAAAAGAAAGAGTCACATACTACATGGCTATTGGCATGACTTTTGGCCTTTGGATATTGACTCATCAATCTGTCTTCAGTTTCTAACTCTAAAGCATAAAGAAAAAGGGACATTAATGCATCAAACCAAATTAATTCATGGTGCTTAGCCGTCCAAATTGGGCACTTTTTTTTTTTTTTTTTGTGTTTTTGCCCAAATCTATATATCTTTTCTTTCTTCTCTTATAGCTCATTCATTTAGGGAAATTATACTTGACTCCCTTGAAGTTTCTCGTAATTTTGTGTGACATTCTCTTGAACTGAATTTCATTGACCAACCCTATATACTTTTTTTTTTTTTGGTAATAAAAATGATTTCATATAGTCCTTTCGATAATGTAATTTAGGATCTCCTCACACTCTACCAATTAGAAATGATGATTGTGGAACCTTTCCCTTTTAGCTAAAACTAAATCATTTAAGAGAGGGTTATGGAATGCAAAATTAAAAAGAATTCATCGTAATTTTCAAAATAAATGAAAATTCTTTTTTATTATGAGAAACCTCAAGAATGGTTAGCGGGAAGGATTGTAAATAAGAGTTTTCAGCTCCAAGGCCTCCCACTTATATATATATATATAAATCTCGAGGATGGTTAATGTAGTTTATCTAATTTATTTTGGTGTTAGAAATTTTACTTTTGTTATTTGGGATGGTCATAAACTTGGAAATCAAACAAAATTTCTGGTACAATGGTTGAATCTAACACTTTGTTCTGGTAAAATTGGTCCAACTTGGAATTCTTATTGGAGGAACATGACCTTTTTTTTCTTCTTCTTCTTTTTGAACAATGGAGGAACATGACCTTAAGTGCCACATGACAAAAAAATTAGATAACTATTATGAAACATGGAATACTGTACTTTATTCCTCATTTCTCCCCCATTGCAAGAAAAGGAGAGAAACCCAATTAAGAGATTTCACAAAAATCTACAAGAACTATTATGGTCCTGAATTTCTTCAAAACTAGTTTTCTTCCTTTTTAATCCCAAATTTTAATTTCTTGGTTCCATGTAGCAGTCAGTCATCATTTGCAAAATTCGTAGGAGCAGATCAAACTATTGATTAATATCCCTTCCAATAAGATTGAATTAAAAAGAAAACTAGAAGGTCAGTGCATACCACATCATCTAGGACCCACATGTGAGATCTCTCTTGGAACCACATCAATGGTGAGAAATGAGGCATTGAAGCTGGTATAACCAATAGTGGCACCACATTTGACACTAAACTAATTTTTTGTACAAAAATTATTATAAATTTCTAGATACATATATTATTTTATTTATCAGCATCATGTCACCATAAACGCATCAGAATTTTCAATCAATCCTTTATTTATCTTATCTTTTTTTTTTTTTTTTACATATACCTCCTGTTTTACCAAAAAGAAGTTTTATACATCAGAGAGAAGTATATGGTAAAAGAAAGAATATAAGAAGTCCAAACAAACTTTCTTGTTTCTTTCTCTTTTTTGTTGTTCTCTGGCTTGGCCCTGCCTATCTTTTTCTACTCTTTCTTCTCATATGTTATCATATTTTTCACAACCATAACTAAATAAGTAATTACAGAAAAATCATCACCAGTATACATACCTTTTTTTTTTTTTTTAGAAAAAAAAAAATTCACCAGTATACATACTCAAACAAAAGGTTCAACGATTCATTAACTCTCTCTTGTCCTTTTCATTTATTCGAAAACTGGTATTTGAAAAATGGTTGTACTACTACTACAATCTGTTCAAGATAACATATAACTAAAAGTCTACAGTCAACAAGAAGATAGAGCAATAATATTCCTCTACCCCATTAGGTACTTATTAAAAAAAAAATATTCTTTATGTGTTTATAATACCTTAATTGAAAGAAGTAAAATTGTAACTTGTGAGATGTATAAGTAATCTATAGACATTAACATCAATCAAGAAAAAAAATATAAGAATTTGTGGAAAAAGCAAAGCAGTAAAGAAAGCTGAAACATTTACTTCACATACAATACAACAAGAAGAGAGGTCATACATAAACACAACCTTCCCCTCTTCCTTTTTTCCCATTTCACCTTCCCTTTTATCAACCCATTCATTAGATTCCTACAATCTCCAAATGGTCTTCTCTGTTTTCCATTGGGTTGTACAGATTCTGAGCTAAAAAACCCATCTTTTTACCTTTCAATTACTTGTTGAATTTTTGCTGTTTTTAGTGGTTTTTCTGGGACTTTAAGATACAGACTCCTCTGGGTCTTGTTGGGTTTTTGCTATTTTTTGCAGAACTATATTGTAGAAAAAGGCTTCATACCCAGAAGCATAAGTTCTATAACTGGCTCAAGAAGAATAATTTAAGTCATATATATTTAAAAAGTTTAATCTTTTAAAATTTTTGTTGAAAAAATTTTCTTGGGAAAACTGGTTTCTTTCTCCCTATTAAGACTCAATCCTTTTGGAAAGTTTGCTTATTTTAAAATTTAGGGAGAAAAGAAATTCACAGATATGGGAAAGCAAGGACCTTGCTATCACTGTGGTGTTACAAGTGAGTTTAATTTTTATTTTTCGTATTTTTTCAAATATATTTTCATTTAAGTTCTTCAATATTCAAGAAAAATGGGTTCTTTTTGGGATATTCTTTGTTTTCATATGGTCTATAATGGGTTTCTATGCTGAGATGAGTTTGTTTAATCTTGAGAAATGAATGCCCATATGCTAGTTCATTTTTCAAAAATACAAAAAAGATGTTTGTAATAACTGAACAATTATCGCTAGTTTGTGCTGTTAAGACTACTACTCTGTTTGTCTATGAATCTCATAATATAAAATCGTCTTTTCAATATTGAATTGGTTAAATGAAACTGGGTTTCTGTTTTCTTGTTTGTTTTGATGTTCTACTTAGCCTTATTCTCTTCTTCTTGAGTTTGTGTACTGCCCTTTGACTCTCTTGAACAATGTATTACTAGTGGAAATTTGGCTGAGAGTTGTTGTTTAGCTGTGCAATTTGTAGTCTATTGTACCCATTTCGCTACCCCAATGGCAGTTAGAAGTCTTCCTGGCTCAATTAATCTACTCTTGCCAAATGCAAATACCTGAATTTATTGAAAAGATCTGCTTGAAGCAATTGTATTTGCATTCCTTACATGATCGTTTGCTAGACTAAGTGGTCATCTTATTCACACTTGAAAGAATACAAGTAAAGAACCAGTGCCAATTTTTGCTGGTTTCAGTCCGGTTCAGTCTTCCAAACTTTACCCAAATGAAGGACAGCCTTTCCTGAACCATATGGTGTTTGATTATGATTCATAATTTCCTCCACTAATATAATCCAAGGGCACATTGCTTTTTGGTTTAGTGGCATTGTTTCTCGAAATAAGGGCTCAAATTTCTCATTCAGTCACCTTATTGATTTGTATTTCACCATTTCTTCATAAGCTATCTGATGATGACTTCACCCTCCGAACCATCTTGTTTTCTTATATGTGCACAATCCAATTCGTTCTGTGTTGCCTAAAACATATGGTAGATGCAGTTCCACAATGCTTGTCTAAATGGGAGATTCCAATGCTCCATCAGCTAAACAATGATCTTTGGCACTTCTTCACTTTTAGAAACCAATTGCTTCATGCTGAGTGGTTAACAATTTTGGACAATCTTCACTTGCCTGTCATTTGCTTGTCCTAGGATTTCAGTTGTAGGGAAGTTATAATGGACTTTGTTGTGGTTGTAATTTCCAATTTATTGCAGCTTCTAGTATGATATGTCTAGTATTCAAGTTCAAAATACAACAATTTAGAACAAGTTGGACATCAGTGACTGAGAAAATTCAAGTCTATAATGCAGATGCCTGTGGGAGTCATCTTCATCCCAACCTTAGCTCCCGATATTGCTATTTTGGTCTGAGATCATTTGTCAAGTATTATTTCACTTTTCATTATCGATGATACTCCTACTATTCCTCTTTTCGTCTTCTCCTTTTGTTCTCATTCTTGAGATGGCCATTCTATGGTCACTCATGAGTTTCTTTGATATCCTATGCACTAATAAGCTCACTTTTCCAAATTTGGGGTGAACACGTTATATCAGAAGCTCATTTAGAGTAAACTTTAAAATGCTTGCCAGTCCTCTTACAACTATTTGTTTTTCTTTTGTCAGAAAGAATCTGTTACTGAGATTCCTACTAAAATTCTCTTTGTATGTATCAATTGCTCTGTTGCTTTTATGTGTACAATTCTGTTCCTGTAATTTCTTTGCGATATTTGTATGACAAATAGAGTGTGCAGTGTCAATAATCTGCTGAAAAGCATTATATACTGATCGCTTGCATTTGATCAATGCAACAGGCACCCCTCTATGGCGCAATGGGCCTCCAGAGAAGCCAGTACTGTGCAATGCATGTGGATCCCGGTGGAGAACAAAAGGGACACTCGTAAACTATACCCCTTTACATGCTAGAGCAGAACCAGATGACCTTGAGGACTATAGAAATTCTAGGGTGAAGAATATCTCTGTTAAGAATAAAGAGGCAAAGGTTCTTAAGCGGAAGCCGAATCATGAAATTGAAGTTGGAGCCTTTTCTCCTGATTATAACCATGGCTTCCGCAAAGGTTTAGATGAAGACACAAGCAACAGATCCAGTTCAGGCTCTGCTATATCTAATTCTGAGAGCTGTGCCCAATTTGGCAGTGCTGATGCAAGCGACTTGACTGGTAGGCTCACTGTATATGCATGAGTTTCATACAGAGTTTCAGCGCCTTTTGCATCAACATTCTCCATGCCTTCCCAGTAAAACCGTCAATTCTGAGTTTTCTATTTTCCTTTTCTCCTCTGAATGAAAAATATACTATTTAAGTTTGACATTGTATTGTTATTATAGCATAATTCTGCAGGATTATCTTTGCATTGAAAATGCAATTGGCTGTGAAGCATTTATATATTTTCAGGTCCAGCCCAGCCCATGGTTTGGGATTCAATGGTGCCTTCAAGGAAGAGAACCTGTGTTACTCGTGCTAAGCCGTCACCAGTTGAGAAGCTTACCAAGGATCTGTATACCATCTTACATGAACATTCTCCCTACTTCTCTGGGTCTTCTGAAGAAGATTTGCTTTTTGAGAGTGACAAACCTATGGTATCTGTTGAGATAGGACATGGAAGTGTACTCATTCGGCATCCCAGCTCAATAGCTAGAGAAGAAGAATCAGAAGCTAGCTCCCTTTCGGTTGATAACAAGCTACACCCAGTCAATGAGGCTTATTCTCGGTTGACAACCTTTTCTGTACATACTGATAACAAAGGTGTCAATCTTCCAAATCCAGGAGCAGAGAAAGTTAAGAAGCCTACTGGGCAGGGTGGGGAACAAGAGCAGATTAAATGGTAATTTGTTATATGATGTTGGTTATCAGACAGACAAAACTGCTATAACTTTAGGGGCTTAGGGACAGTTTTTAGATGAGAATATATGGCCATGTGGTATGGGATGCATTTTCTGATATTTGGCATTGGATGCCATTCGAGCTGAAGAACATATTGCCTTATAATTGAGGAGTAGAAATAGTTTGCTACGTATAATACATTTTTACCAGGAGTCACTCAAACAATACCTGGAATTTTATTTCTCTTATTCCAGAGTTTGTGAACTAGGTGTTTCTGCATTCTCTGTTGTGTAAACTTGTTAAAAACTTTGGCATGTGTGATTATATATGCTTTCTTGTCATTATGCTTTTTTTTTTCCTTACCAATTAAATTTGGTCTAACTATAGCTTGTGCTTATATTGTAGGGATAAAGATCAGCTGGAGAAACTGCAATTGCTGGGTCATCACAGTTCGCCACTATGTTATGTTGATCTGAAAGTAAGTTGCAGGGCTCTAATCTTCCATTCTTTTTGACTTGTCTTGTTCATATGGTAAAACAAATAAGAAAAAGAAAATGATGATATTATGTTTTGTCATTCAACAAGTATTCAACAGAAATTGGAACTTTTTGGTCCAGCAGACGTACTCTGTTTTTTCTTTTCAATTTTTAATTGCTTTTGAGTCTTCAGTTGCAAATTTCATAAGCTGGAGTCTTATAAAGGTCATCTTGCAGTTCAGTACTTCACTTACTTTATCAGGGTTATACAATATTCCAGGTTTATTGCTAAGCTCCAAGTCATTGGAACCATGAACCTTCTATGTTTGAACTTTGAATCATGTAGTTTGACAAGCTGGTTGTTGTCTATATCTGATGCAGGATCTTCTCAATTTTGGTGAGTTTGTGAGTTGCTTAACTAAGGAGGAGCATCAGCAGTTACTTAAATATTTACCGTCCATTGATACTTCTGGACCACCTGAGAGGTTTGTCCCACCATCCCTCTTGTTTGTCTCGAGTCACTATGAAGTCAAGAATCAAGCATGCTAACTAATGTAACCTAAAGAGATAGAGAGGATTAACTCAAAGTATTCTGATAAGTCACATGCAGAAAGTGCTCATCATTTATGATGGGGCTCTCTGGAAATTGGAAACACACAGGAAACTGTACATCATAGATATAAGTGGACTTGATTGTTCTGAAAATTATCCGAACAGACACAAGGTGTCTTGTTGAAGTGTGGACGTTCACATAATATAATCAGCTAAACTGCTTTTAATGTCATCCTGGATCATCATCTCTGCTCTCAGTATTGGCTAAGCAAGCACATTCTCATGTCAGTTGTAAATAGTGGCATTTAAAGGATCTAACATGCATGCTTCGTCACTAAAAGGGTTGTCTTGTTTCTATACAGTCTCAGAAACATGTTTGATAGCATACAATTTGAGGAGAACCTGTCTTCCTTCCAGAAGCTGCTTGCTGAAGGTGTTTTTGACAACACACTATCGGGGGTGAAGACAGAAGATTGTAGGACTCTGAAGAAATTTGTATTGTGCAATTTGACAAAATCAAAATGGGTGGGTCAATATAATCTACTAAAGGTTTGTACATGATAATGACCTCATTTGCTATGAGTTGCACTCTTTCCCCTTAAAAATGGTATAAATTTATTGACCCTAACTATATTCTGGCTGTAGGATGTTAAATGTAGAAGTAGTATTAGCATGTCTGAAGTTGCAGGAGAATTTGATGCTGTTGCAACTGGTCATTCAGTGAATGCTAAAAGATCACGTGATGGACAATATCAGAAGTTTCCAGGTCTGCCATACTGTCTTTTTTCTATTATTACTCAACTGCTTGTGTCCTTAGAACATGTTCTCTTTGAGATCACAAAGCAGCTCATAGTTGGAGGGTGTTAGCACTGTAGTAAATTTCTGATAGATGATATGGGGTGAAAAGCCAAGCTATAGGGCTCAAGTTTCATGTCAAGTTGATCATTTCAGGGGTTGCATGTTCCTGGATGTTTCTTGTGATATTACATAGTTGCCAACTATCAGTATACAAAAAAGTTGATTACGTGGACTTTAGCCAATTAAATGTAAACATTGTTATGCACTTGGTTTTCTGTTCAATGGAGTGGGTTTTTGAGCCTTGGGCCTTGCAAAAAGGTGTCAAACCAATCTCCTTCAGAGACAAAACAAAAATTGCTTCTTATGATATCTTACTAGTCCGCTGATGTCTTTCTTACTATGCTTCTTTTTCTTGCCTTCTGAATTATGATGCAAGACAAATAAATAGAGCTTCTTAAAATATAAGGATCTGAGATAGCTGCTGGGCGGCATACGAGGAAGTTCTTATGAACATTTTGTATAAGAGGTTCACATGATTGGAATCAAAAAATTGTTTGTTTGGATTATTCGCTGTGGTAAAACAGCCAAGGGTAATAGACCTCAGAGCTAATTCAACAGGCCTAGTTTTTAACATGATCTTTTTATATTACACATGAATGTCTTGTAACCGCATTGGAATAACCTCCATTTCCATTTCCTTTTCAGCAGCAAAGACCATAATGAAGAGTCCAAAAAGAGTGATGATGAAAGCCAGCTATGAACACAGGGAGGTAACAGACAATGATGGCTCATGCTTCAGTCCGAGAAGTCTCTTTGCCCTGCCTGCTGATAATAGCTCCTTGGTGCTGGACTCTTTCAATACGGCAGAAAGTTCAGATCAGGATCTACTGCTGGATGTGCCTTCCAACAGTTCATTTCCGCAGGCAGAACTCCTGCTTCCAACTTCAAGTTTTGGTGCCCAAGCAAGCACTTGTAGTAGCTCAGGATACCCACAGCTCTTGCATCCCTAACCATAGCAGCGCGACCCTGATACAATAGCTAGGCTATTAGATGCCGTCTTGTCACTTCTTCCAAACCCAGCTGTTGTGCTTCATATGTTTTGCATGCCAACATGAAACGTGGGATCTGTTTTGAGGGTTGCTTTTCCCCTTTTCTTGGTTTTTTTGGCTCGGGCTGCTTTACCTATATCATACATGGAATTCTAGGAAATGGATATGGGTGGCTTTTTGTATAGGTTGACAGATATTGTATTATATAGCTCATAACGCCGAAGAGGTGGTAACTTAAAACTTTGAAGAGTTCCATATGCTACATAGTTGTTAAGCCTGCCATCAGTGACTGGCATATCTCTCTCTCTTGGCCGATGAGCCGAGCAATGTCATATCTTTATCTAAACGTCAATTTGCTAGCCATCACTTGAGATCTCAATGATTTGTGGGTAGGTCCTGGTTTGTGAATTAGTAATCCATTTGATACAGGGTGGTCTTTGTTAATGAACACGTCTCCAGAATTTCAAGTACTGTAAACATCATTTGAAGCTATATCTTATCCAGCTCTTTTGAGGGGAGAAATTCATTGGTTATATTCAATAACTAGTAATCATGATCAGATTGGGGGGAACCGAGTCTGTGAAGATTTTTCATACGTTGTAGAGAATACTTGCTTACATACTAATCAAAAGATTAGCTGCTAGTCATATGTAAGGTCATTGTTCCTCCAGATAGAATGTCCCTATAAACTTTGAGAGACAAGCTCCTTAAATGCTACTGGTAGAACGATGCCTACCAACATTTCGAGAAGATTTATCATTCAGCAAGTTATCCATCTGTTTTCTTCCAACTTCTGTTTGAGTGCATTTTCGTACTGGAGCTCCTGCATACAAATCATCTCTCTTCATTTAATTACTCCAGAATTTTTCAAAAGATCATTGAGGAAGGGCTTATCATCTAGATGTGCTTGCTTCTTGTGGTATCCAAATTCGTACTCAGATCGCTTGGGAAAAGGCATGAATAGCCCTGTGTTTGAGTTACGGACCTCCAACAATGGTTACCAACAAGGTAATGATTTTTGCTGGCCTGTGACGAACTGAATTAAAGTAAGATCTGTTGAAGAAATGGTCATAATTCCTTATGCAGGTGTCCTTGAAGATCAAAGCAATACTGTGCCGAAATCCCACATCTTTGTTGAGGTTCAAATGTAACTGACAGTGCAGGCAGGGCTGTCTTTTGTTGGTGGGAATTGGACCAAAACTACCACATTTCCACTTCGTGTATGGAAGTTAACCATAAGTTTGATTACATCGTGTTCTGTTGGAGTTAGGTGATGAAATTTTGATATAAACAACAGTATGAATCTTGCTCTTTTTCATACGAAAATGGACCAACTTCTTGATCCATTGTTTTTGTTCATGATCCAAAAGTCTCGTATAACTTTGAATTTTCAAGCAATTGAAAATCACTTTTGAGACAGAATAATTTATATTACACTATACAATCAATGGGTCCCCAAGATCAATCTGTCTTCCCTTAGCATGCATGACCTTTGTCTCAAACTCTCTCTCAGTAAGTACTTTAATTTGTAAACATAATCAAAAGAGATTAAGAACAAAAGAAACATAATTGCTTCAAATTTATCCATTCCTCTAAGAATTAAAAAATTGGCTTCACGGAAACCAACATGTTTAAACCTCTCAAAACTAAATCCTCATCAATAGCCCAACCTATCATTTACTTTCTAAGATTAAAAAATTGTTTCGTTTTCTTCTTACGTTTCAAGTTTCTATTCCCAAAATTCTACCATTAGAAATTTCATGTTTTCTGTGCACCTATGTTTTCATCTCATTCATTCAATTCACCCACGAAAAAACCCCTCAGGGTTTCCACCTATTCAAACGCAAAAATCTAAATAATCATTCTAATAAAATAGTTTGATGACCCCTGTTCATTAAGCTTCCTTAAGGATAATATGCATCTTGGCATGATTTGGGAGGATTTTGCAATTCTTACTATATCTATCAATCCAAGACCATGGCGATTCCGATGATGAGACTCTGAAGAGTTCCCGTTCCCGTTCCAATTTTCCGAGCTTGATCCAAGCACAGGGGCACATGGAAATGGAGAAGGATAGTGAGAGTCTCATCACTGTAATAGTTTTCGGAAGGATCGTTTGAATTTGAATGGGACCGTTGGCTCCTTCCCGCCTCTTTGAGGTTAGGTAAGGGTGTACGGCCCACCCGCCACTTTCCCTTAGCAGGTGAGGCTAAAGGCAGGTATATTAAGTCAGACGGCGTCGTACGAAGGGAAACTATTTGCTACTACTCTTTTCTTCTCGCCACTTACGACGAAAATACAAATCACAATGAGGAGATAAATATATCAAGCCCAAAAAAGGGAAAAAAATAATTCAGCCTTCTATTTCATTCTTAAATTACCACGTTGATGAGTTCATAAAATATTATTAATTCTATGAAAGAAATTAAATATTATTAATTCTAGAAAAATCATTCCACCTGATAAAACCACATAGGACCTAAAATAAGAGTGACAAGCTACAAATTAAATTTTCTAGTTTTTTTTTTTTTGCTTAAAAAGAAACATATAATATTTGTGCTATTTTCAATATTAACCAAAACATGTTGCGTCTGAAAGGACCAGAATACGTAGGCAACACTACTAATAAAGCAGACACAGAACAAGAAGAACATATAAGACCTGAATCGCTTCTTGCCAAAGGAAAAAGAGAAATCAAGAACTCATCACTAAAACAATTGCAGTAGCTGTTATTTCCAGAAGTGAAAACTCTTTTAACTCGTTTGTCTGTAAACAACCCATGTCAGGCTAGGCATTCATAATATAAAAGCAAAAAGAGAAGAAAACAAGAAAAGCATTTTCAGACATTTCCTCCCCTTATTCAGTAACTTACAGAGACTAGTCTGACATTGAAACAGGACAGTTGAAGTTTTAACAGGCTAATTGACATACGTTGTGAATTAGCACCTGCATATTGGAGATATCAATAACAGAAATTTGAAGTCATGAAAGTAGATCATATACCAGTTGAGAAATTGCCACCGTGGTATCCCCTTCGTCATAAAGTCTTTAAGTTACAATGCATGAAAAGATTGAGTTACATCACAATGTCAGGATTAAATCTCCAAAGTCACCAAAATTACCTTTTATGCAGAACTGTTAAAGTTGAAGCAATAACAAGAGGTTCTTCTAGCAAACCACCAATTACACCAAGATAGCTTGACAAAACACTAAGGAGAAGTTACTTCTTGTTTCTGACTACAAATAAACCGAGTGTAGAAGGTCATCCTTGTGCCAATCAAAATCCCAAAGCACTGAACTTGAACCTCACTTTAAATGACAGATGATACATTCAACAGAACAACTCACATTAACATTAGTCCAACTACAAATTTCTATTCAACTACACATCTAAAAGTTTCAAATGCATGCTCTTTTCAAGTAGTAAGCATAGACTTCAAATCCACCTTGGCTGCGGAAAGGTCATACCCTTCCTCTTTGCTGCCTCCAAGAAATCTACATCTTCACTTGCATCATTCGCCTTTCCCAAAACAACTGCCACAGTATCCAAAAGCTCCTTCCAAGGTGGATTTTTCACATCCGACTTACCAACCCTCGGCTTTCCTCCCACATCATCACCCTTCTCCCTCAATGATAATGGCAATTCACGCCTTCTTTGAACAACTTCCTTTGAGCACTGATTCCCATCATCGCCACTACCATGGTACCTGAACTGCTCAATTTTGCCTATGTTCCTACAAGCTACGACTTTTTCACTACTTCTCTGCACCTCATCATTCCTATTGTTCCTATTCCCTTCCTCAGATGCCTCAACCACCAAATCTCCATTTACCAACGAACTTTTGTTTCCGCCATCTAAACCAACATCCCTCTCCTTCCCTGGATCATCAACACCACTTTTACCCGTGTACTTGAACTTTTCAATTTCTTCTATGTTCTTACCACCAGAAACCCCCTCACCCTCCCGCAGCTCATCATTCCCATTCTCCCAGTGCCCTTCCTCAAATCCCTCCACCACCAGACCTCCATTTATCATCACATAATTTTCACCGTTATCTAAATCACCACCCTCCTCCTGCTCCCCCGAATTACCAACACCACCATCGTGACCACAGTAAACCTTCTCCATTTCTCTCTCACTATCATTCTGACCATCAGATATCTCCTCAACATTTTTCTGCATTTCAACATTTTGACGAGCCCCATCAATTCCCACAGATTCGTCACCCGAATCTAGATCAATTACAATTTTATCCTCATCAAGCCCTATCCCCTCATCATTCTCATCCACATCCAAATAAAAAGGCACCTGCTCATCGAGACCATCAACCTTCTCTGTAATTTCTGTCTCATCAATACATACAGTTTGCCTCTCCGAATCCCAATTCTCCTCCCAAACCCTACTTTTCTTCGACACGGGTTCATCTAATTCACCCTCAAAACCCCTAAATTTCTTCGATTCCCTCTCAATTCCTTCGATTTCCTCAACTTCTCCTTCCAATTCCTCCGTCTCCATAAGCCCTAGACTTTCCCCTCTTGCTCCTAATACAAAACTAGCCTCATTCTCACCACAACCAGCATCAATTGCCACCATCCCGACATCATCCGAGCCGTCAACTCTCTCATCAACGGTTGTCATGGGTGTAGCAAGTTTCTGGGGTTCTTCTTGCGAGGATGAGGCGGATATATTATGGTGCTCAGGAGGGGTTTGGAATTCTTCATTTTCTTGAGGATTACTATCGTAAATCGAAGCCCTGTCGTCATCCCCATCCTCGCCATCGGTTTCGGGAGGGGAGACCATAATAATTCCCGGAGGCTCCGACGCCGGAGGGTTTGGGGAATATTGTGACGGCAAAGAATCGACGGCGTCAGGGAACTTCTCGGATTCTAGAGCAAAAGGGCAGTTCTGTAATTTCAGTTCCTGGGAGGAAGTGATTTGGCAGAGCTTGATGAGCGAGCGAAAGGGGTCTTCTGCTTCTCGTCTTTCCATTTCTGCAACTAGAGCACTCTGTGTGTTGTACTTTTACGGTTCATTTTGGGAGCTTAAAGCCAATATTCTCCCGCCATTGGAATTTGGAGTTTCATTTGTCTTGGTATGTTCCAACTTCATTTGTATTGTAGGCTGTAGCTTCTTCTAGAGTGATTTGAAAAATAAAACCAGCATATTTTCATATGAATTTAATTGCATTTCAGCAATTATAGGGTAAGTTTTTTGGGTCTATCTTGCATTTCTCTAGGTTTTTCTTAACCATTTTTTGCCATGTAAAATTATCTGATCGACAGTTCAATCGGTTCGGTCGATTTTCTGTTACACTATATGATCGACAGTTCAATATTTGAAAAGTTATTTTTCATCAAAAAATCTTTACGTTTTTTTGTAAATATATTTTTTAATTATTTTTTTACCTCAGATATATCAAATTGTTACAATATATTTTTTACAAAAACTTCAAAAAAATTGCATGGACGGTTACTTTTGTGCTGGAAATGTTTTAATTGGTGGTGCCATCGTAAAAGGATTTAATTAGATACAAAATTTAAGTTAAAGAGGCAAATTGGGATAAAACAAAGTTAAGTGACTAAATCGACATAAGTAAAATGTTGAAGGACTAAATCGCTATTTTCCCTTTCGGCAATTACAGGGGAAGTTTATCGGGTCCTTATTCCAAAAATGTAGCCCACATATCTGATGCTGCAACTGCCAACCAAGTACTACTACTTTTCTTATTTTTTTTCATGTAATCCTTATATCTCATTTTAGATTTCATATCTACCTGAAATTTATGCAATGTCTATTTTTGTGTCATTTCACCTTTTAAAAATAACAATTTAGCTCTAAATTGTTTAAAATTTCAAAATTTCTTACTACATTCTGTATTTCTATCTAAAAAATGTTATTACAATTATACAATTTATATTGTAGCTTTATTTTTATATAAACTTTTCAAACTTTATTCATAAATTCACAAATTTTTTCATTTTTAATATTATTACAATTTCATGTTTTAGCACAGTTAGTTCTTTTTTAGTTTGTAATGGTCTATCTAATAATAAAAAAACATATTAATTAATTATGCCATAGGTCAATAATGACTTAATTACAGTTAGTCCAATGGTTAACCTAGTAAGATTTCCGGTTCATTGAATGGTTTGGATTTTAAAATCTTGATCACTTGTGCCATAGAAAATAAGAAATTTTTTTTTTAAACTTTGGGTGCAATTTCAGCCAAATATGCACATAAACTATTGGGTAAACACTTTTTAGGCTTCCAAAATCATAACACTAATGAATTAGCAATTGAATTCTAACTAATCGGACTTACCACTAAGAAGGGAGTGTTTGATAAGTGCATATGAGGGGCAAAAATAGGTGTCAAACTCAATGGTATCCATTTCTACTGCTTCGTAGTTCACTATAGAAATGATTAGGAATTCCGTTGTGTAATAATCTATTTAAGTTCATTTGGGCAGGGGGTAGCAAACCGTTCGAGATACTAAACAGCTACAGAAACCTTACATTCAAAGAAAAGATGGTCCATAAATTCCTTACCTCCTCTACAGGGTACACAAACAAATAGTCTAAATAAACATTCTTAGTCCTTCATCCTCTTCCTAGCGTATAGCCGTCTTCCGCACAGCATCCAAACTATACCAAGGCATTGGACCAACCTGCCTAATTGCCTTCAAGGTGGATTGTACAGTAAACTCTCCACTAGTGCTAGATAACAACAGAGTGGAAACCTGCTTATCTGCTAAAGGAATAGATTCACATGATGTGAGTTACTTCAAGTTCTTAACTTCAATAGTGCATTTCCTTCCTCCTGGCAAATTCCACTCATTCCCTTGAATACACTTAGCCACAGAATTAGAGAGGGATAATCCAAAGCATCTAAGCAAGTTTCCAGTAAAGTGCAGATATAATGGCCCTACTGGATGCCATCAATCATACCAAAAAATTGTGTGTTAGTTCTATTTCCAATCACCCTCTTCACAAGAGGAAGGGCCAGATGTCTTGTCTTGGGCAGTTTTCTCCACACCAATGAACAGTTAGCAAGCACTGAAACTGCCCATAGAGATTTTTGTTTAAGCTGAAACATGTGTATTCACTTGAGCCAAAGAGTGTCCTTCTTAGCATTTAGATTCCATAGAAGCTTAAGAACAAGACAAGTATTCCAAAGTGCCAAGTCATGCACACCCAAACCCCCTTTTTCGAAGGTTTACACATATCTTTCCAACTCACTCTAACCCCATAATGACTCTTTATTTCACCAGTCCAATGAAAAGAAGACATAATGCATGCTTTCAACCTTTCTAATCACAGGTTTAAGCAAAATAAAGGCAGGGGACTGGTATATCTGAACATCACAAATTTAGTAAGCTGCAAACGGCCACTGTAACTAAGCTTCTTGTTTGCCCAGCCATTCACTTTCCGCTGCAGTGTAGCAAACAAAGGCATATAGTCCTTGCAAGACAGGTTTAGGCAAAATATTGTAATAACAAAAACCTATATATATAGTGGGAGAGCTACTAATACAATCTAGCCTACATCCTAAGGTCGGAATAGCAAGAGTATCAACGAGTTTAATCAAGCATCAAAATCAAAATTCAATATAAAAGGTGTGGTCGAGCTCGAGACAAGTTTGCTCAGACAATTGATTGAGTTAGAGTCTTTACTCGAGATTAGATCAAGCTCGAGCTGAGTGAAAGAAATAATTTGTCTAAAATGAAATAGATATTTAAGTAATGTAACAGAAAAATTAAAAAAAATTTAACATGTATACAGAGATGAATAAACATATGCTTGTTGAGCTTTAGAAAAAAAATATTAGCATGCTCGAGTGTAGCTTATTATGTTAACAAGTATGCTTGAGCTCTTTTTGACCGAATTCCTTGCTAGCAATTCGATTTGTTTGTAACCCTATATAGTGCAACAAAAATACCCAGAATATGACCTCCTAAATTAGCTGAGTCAACTAGCCGATTCATATTTATCCTTTAGTTACTACCATATGTTAGCATAATGTGAAATGTTGAGGTGATTTTAACAATTGTTATGCATGGCTTTTAAAGCTTTTTTTTTTAAGTGTAAGTTTTTTTAAAGTAGTTGAGTGAATATGGGAAATTCCTTCATTTTTGCAAAAAGAATAGGATCATAATAAAGATGACAAGGTAAGTCATTGATTATAGATTATTACTAATTGATATGATACTAGGAATCTTCTTATATGCATCTATAAATATTCCAGCAACAAAAGGGAGAGAATCCTACATTATAACCAAGAAAATAGATAAGGCCGAAATTCGAATTCTTTGCCTTATCTATGCTTCAATACATGACTTTGGCAGTACAGAAATAGGGAAAGCAACTAAGAGGAAATTTTGATTGGAGCTCAAAAGCTTGAAGAACAACAGAAACTTTAGAAGCCTCGATGAAAGTTTAAATTATTATTTCTAAATCACTTTTCTAAATTATACTCCACCAAAATAGATTAGAGAGCCCTTGACAAGCTCATATGAAACCTTGAATCATTATTTCTAGATCAAACTAAATTATTCTACATGTGATGATTAGAGTTTGAACAAAAAGGGAGAAATATCATATCATGTTTATAAAAAGTTATAGTACTTTGAAGATTGGAAATACAAAAGTATAAATTCTTGAAGTGCCTGTTTGAATTGGGTGCTTTTAATGTGGTTTTAGATAGAATTATGTTGATTTTTTTAAAAATAAAAAATCATACCCAAATGTGATATTTCTAGAATACTTTTGGGGTAATTTTTAAATAGTTCAATTTTGCCCTAAATTGATTGAACGAAAAATATCGAACTGGGCTGTGAGCAATGAGAGATTAGGGAGACTTGGCAGTTCAAATTATTCTCCTAAGTTTGCTATGTAGAATACACAATGTAGTTGTATCTACAATGTTAAAACCATTTTTTCTTTTAAATTAAATCGACATCAGTGTTTAATTTAGATAAGTCCAATACTTTTGGTAATAGTCACCACTATCAATATAATATTTCATTCTTTAGGATGTCAATATAATTTGACAAAATTTGAGTTTGTATCTAAATATATAGAGGAAATTTAGAGGGATGTAGGAGGCAATATAACAAAACAAAGCAATTCTATACAGTTCTGGGGTCCAACTGCAAAACTAAAAACTTTGAAAGCTTTAAAGCCTATTACTTATCTAAGTTCATCAAACGTGACGGAGAGCAATTGCCCACCCTTAAGATTATCTGGCTCCGTCCTTCCTCTAAGTTTTTTCTCAATTTTCAAATCCTCAAAATTTCATCATGGATACTATTGGCATCATCTTTTTTTTTTCTTACATTAGTTATAAATATTATGTATTTATGTCATCTTTTTGTCACAATGAAAAAGAATACATACCTCACCTAGAATATTATGTTATTTTATAATTACAGTGGATTTATCACAATAGTCATAGATGAAAGGTGATGATCTTCATTGCAAATTTGCTTTATCATACTATTTGGGTAATTGTTGCCAGCATCTCAAGTCCAAATTTTAGAAGAATTTCTCCCAATATTTCCACAAATTAATTTTGAATCGGACACAAATCGAATACCCATATAGCTAATCCAGTAAATTCGAATATCCAAATATGCGAATATTTGTTCGGATAACAAATTTTCTGATCTGCAAAATGTAGACTGGATCAATATTTTAGCTGGGGAATTAGATATCCAATTAGTGTGCACTCCTATCTAACTTTTTTTTTTTTTTTTTTATCGATTGGTACTTATCTACCTTATACCTGCTCCTACTCTACTTTAGTCTATTCTAAAGGGAGGGTCCAATTTGACCTACCGAGAAATCGACGAGAACTGAACCATTATCTAATCAGATGAATGCATTATGAAGAGGTGATTTTTGATCGGACTAGTAGCCTCGGATTGCTGGTGGGTGCTCCTGTCCAGAGAATCCACTTAATCCGGATCACCTGCTTAGATTATAAGAAAAGGGGTTGGGTCCCCCGGTGTAGCTCCGAAACTTAAGTTAGTTCGGAATGAGATATCAATGTATGAGACTTGCTGGAAGTTTCTTTGTCACTTTACCAGAGATCCGTCCCCCTTTTCAGTGGAAGGTCCTAGTATTTATAGGGGACAATTTGGAGGGAGGGACTGTAGGTCCAGGTCCCTATACATCTGATGGAGACAGCGTATCGCATGGATTTGACTACCCTGTGCAGGAGGCAGTGTGTCAGAACAGTTATCAGAGTCAGACATCACTAGTGTGTCAGAGGTCACCAGTGTGTCAGGGGTCATATCCCTCGCTGTTTGGCCGCGAGGTCCTTGGTCATGACTTCGGTTGTGATTGGCCAGAAGATAACCCGAGGTGACAACTATGGCAGGATCACCTCGGTTATCAATATGTGATTTGAAGCTGAGGTGGCTACAGCGTGAGTACCACAATTTCGAAGCGAAAAATGGCCTCATCTTATGCGAGTCGAGATGACCATCCTCACTAAACCCCCCAAGCCTCGGGAAGAGAGATGCGTTCACTGCTTTCCGAGGCTTGCAGGTGGTTACAGAGAGCGAACTGCGATAATGACACGTCATCGTGTGTGGATGGGACTGGAAGGAAGATGATGCGATGGTCAGCAGCTTTAATGAAAAGTCTATAGGTAGACGCGAAATCACCGGTCAGATGAGCAGCGTCTTCATAAATGAGGAGAGAGTGTGTCCTCTCGAGAATCTCAAGGATACCGTCCTTTCAGTTTCCTACCGCTTGCCTATAAATAAGGGGGTCCCTTTCACCCTTTCACTTTTTGTCGCAAAAGTTTTTAATCACCTGAGAACAAATCTTCTCTAGATTTTCACCTCGGCAACCCCCAAAATTCCGACTTCCTTTAAGAGTAAGTTTATCACTCCTTCTCCTTTACTTATGGCTAGAACAGCCCGCACACATAAGGAGATGGTGAGGACAAGATTCACCGAAACGGAGAGGCCCGACCCCTCCGAGGAGAGAACTGTCTCCGAGCCCAGAGGAGAAACTGTCGAAGCGTCTAATCAGGCCGGGACACCCCAAGCACAGAGCGAAGAAGAAATCGAAGTCCTCTACAATGACGACCTTTGCAACGAAATACCAAGGGACGAGGGCGTGCAAGAGCCAGCCACCCCTCTAGACTTACATCCATTGACTACGGCCAGGTCCCCATGTTTAGCAGTATCATGGGTCAGACATTGATAGCCGAGCTGGTTCGCAAGTACCCTTGGCGGAGAAACTACAGCATTTATCCACCTCGGTCGGATCAGTCAGCCGAACTCCCGTCAAGGGGTAGGATGGCCATCTACGCCGATCAGTTAGAGGCCGGGTTCAGGATGCCGACTACCTGGTTCCTCCGAAATTGCCTGAGGTATTGGGGGGTTAGGATCACTCAACTCACCCCCAATACAGTCTGGGTCCTTGTCGGCTTTCAAATGCTGTGCCGACATCAGAAAATAACCCCCACCGTCAACCTCTTCCGCCGCTGTTACACCATAAAATATAGTGGGAGTGAGAAGGGGTGGTTCTACTTCGGGAACAAAGTCCCCAAGTTGGTAGTGGATGCCCCCACTTCTATAAAGGACTGGAAGCGCAATTTCGTTTTCGTCTCGGCTGATGATTTCCCAAGGGGATTCTGGTGGAAGCCTCCCACCCCGGTTAAGGATACCTCTCTGGGAAACTTAGAGGAGGAGAACTTCCGGAAGCTCCTGGGGTCGGGTCTCAAGATCAACTGCTGGGCTCTTCCCGAAGCAGTCCTTGTTAACGGCGGGATCAATCGAGCTCTGATCAGCCCGGAACATCCTCCTTTCTTCTCTACTAGGCTTCAAAAATCTTGTATTTTTCCATTCATGGCTTTGTTTTTACTTTTCCTGGATTCTAAATAACTCTACTTTTATGCTTTGCAGTGGTGAGAATTTCCGATTTGATCACTTCGGGCACCACTGAGATAGCCAAAAGGCCAACGAAACGTAAGAACATGGCCGAGCCGTCAACTCGGCCGAAGAAGAAGACGACCACGGCCACTGCGAGCCGCAATTCTCCAGTGATAATTACGGGAGAAGGTTCCCGTACCTCGGCCATTCCAAAGGGGGTGACCGTTCAGGGCGTGACAATAGCATCTTCTCCTCCCCAACCAAGGTGTGACGATTCTTCCCGAAGTTCCAGTAATGGGATCGTCATTATTCAACCTTCACCACGTGCCTGCCCAAAAAGTCGGGGAGGATAAGAGGCACTCCGGCGCGCAATGGTGTCCGGAGTGGGATCTCAATGTAAATAACCGCTGCAAAAATTCCCTCGTTGCTCAGGAGCTTCTGATACATTCAGTTCTACCAATGGACAGCACTTATGCCAGGAAACTCATTCCTGCCGAGTTGATGCAAAGTGTCTCGGTTTCCTGGGTTTTCACCACGACCTTCCTAGTCGAGATGACCCAACACTACATCGAATTTGTCGAAAACTATCAGCCGTCCTCTGAGCTTCACAAAAAAATTTCCAAATTGGAAGAAAAGTTAGAGGCGGCCTAACAAGAACGCAACAAGGTAGTGATCGACCTGGAGCAAGCCGAGGCCACGACCAATTCCTTAAGGACAGCCCTGGAGGTGGAAAAAGACAGGAGGACTCAAGATGAACAATCAGCTCGGGAGGCCATAGAGAGGGCAGGCGCCTCGGCTGTGGAAACTTTCCGAAAATTCGAGACTTTCACTCATGATCTCGGCAAGTTAACTCTGCCAAATTTCATGTTTGGGTACACCTCGCCCGTCAACGATGCATCTCCTTTCCTGTCTTCTGAACAACTGGAGTCTCTCCAAAATAAATTCAATTTCAACGAAGATGCCAAGGAGTTATGCGACCGCGTGCCCAGGGCATCCAAGCCGGGAAGGACCTGGCTGAGGTTTGAGCAGAATTAAACCGATGGCTTTTTGAATTCGACCTGGAAGAGGATGAGCCCGATGGTGATGAGGTCGGCTGAGAAAATACCAGTGCTGAAGAGACTGGGGGCGACCAAGGCACCAGGGCAGGAAAAAGCATTCCTACCCTTTTATCATTTTTGTAACCAAGCGCCGAGGTATTGGATGCTTTGCTTAGAATCATCCCGGACCTCGACTTTTTGTAATCACTTATTATTTTTTAATGCTATTGACTTCTTCCCTTTCATGTTTGTCTTTTTTTCTTCTTCTCTTGTACTTGTCCCCTTATTTTTTACTTGGGATAAAATAGAACCAAGGAAGAAATAACTTCAGTAAATATGAAAAATAGATACATACCCTTCATGGGTGATACAATTTGAGGTTCTCAGCATGCCAAGTCCGGGGTACCTGAGAACCATCTCTGTAAGCTAATTTACAACATCCATTTTGACTAGACTTAATAACACGATAGGGTCCCTCCCATCTGGGAGTTAACTTGCCTTGAGATTCAGCTCGGCTGATCGAATTTTTTCGGAGCACGAGGTCTCTTGGTCTGAACCTTACGTGTTTGACCCGAACATTATAGTAGCTAGTTAGGATATTTTTGTATAGTGCTACTTTAGTTGCCGCGATGTCGCGCTTCTTCTCGGCGAGGTCGAGGTCTACTCGCCTTTCTTCCTCATTGACCTCGGCAGCAAAGGCTGCCATGCGCGGATTCGGGGTGATGAACTCGACAGGAACCACGGCTTCGGACCCATAGGTTAGGGAGAATGGGGTCTCTTGTGTTGCGGATTTCGGTGTTGTCCGGTAAGATCACAAAACACTGGAGAGCTATTCAACCCAAAATGACCCGGTCTAATGCAGCCTAATTTTGAGGCCGTGGAGGAGTGTACGATTGAAGTTTTCGGCCTGTCCATTGGCTTGGGGATGTCCAACCGAGGTGAAGTGCTGTTTGATTCCAAGATTCTCACACCATCCTTTGAAAGGGTTGTCCACGAATTGCTTTTCATTGTCCGATATTACCACTCCAAAGCGGCATACCACACTTTTTTAAAAGAATTTTTGGACTAATGAGCCAGTTATGCTTCTCAAGGGCTCGGTTTCGACCCATTTGGTGAAGTAGTCGACTGCGACTACTACATAAGCATAGTTGCCGGGGGCTCTGGGGAATGGACCAAATATATCGGTGCCCCATTGGTCAAATGGCCAATGCGAGGTGATAGGGATCATAAGGTTAGTTGGTTAGTGGTGCTCAGGGGCGTGGTGTTGACAGGAAGGGCAACTAAGGACCAGGAGTTGGCAATCTCGTCGAATGGTCGGCCAAAAATACCCAAGTAATAGGGCCTTCTTAACCAGCATTCTATAGCCGACGTGGGCGCCACAAATCCCTTCATGTATGTCTAGGAGAATTCTTTTCCCTTCCTCTGGTGTGATACACCGCAACCATGAATCGAGGTAAGATCTCTTGTACAAGAGGTTTTGCTGGAGAGCATACCGGGCTGTCTTGCGCTGAAGTTTCCTTGCTTCGGCTCGGTCCTCCGGAAGCTTTCCTTGTCCAAGAAACCGAACTAACGGGCCCATCCAGGTGTCATTTGAATAAACGGGGCATATGATTTCTTCTAAATGGCCCGGCTCGGCCAAGACCTCAATGAAAACCATTTTATTCAAGTCAGAGAAAGAAGTGGAAGCGAGTCGGGATAGAGCATCAGCCCGCTTATTCTGCAACCGAGATATCCTTTGAATTTCGAAGGACTCGAAGTGTGCAGTTAATTGGTGAACTTTGGAGAGGTAACGCTGCATGACCACCTCTCTGGCCTCATATTTACCAAGTATCTGGCACACGACGAGTTGGGAGTCGCTGTTGACCAAGATGTGCCGAGCTCCGAGCCCACGAGTTAGTTGTAGGCCGGCGATGACAGTTTCATATTCGATTTCGTTATTAAAGACTGTGAAATCAAACCATAGGGCGTACGAACACAGTTCTCCTTGAGAATTTTCGAGGAGCAAACCTGCTCCATTACCCTCGTTGTTAGACGAGTCGTCCACATGCAGGATCCATTAGTGAGGCTTGGCAGAAGCTGAGGTAGACTCATTCACTTCATTGAAAGTGAGCTCGGCTAGGAAGTCCGAAAGGGCTTGAACTTTGATGGCCGTCCGGAGCTCGTAGGATAAATTGTATTCTCCCAATTCAGTGACCCATTTAGTAAGATGACCAGATTCTTCGGGCCGCGATATTACCTGCCTGAGAGGCTGATCTGTTCTCAAACAGATGTGGTGAGCTAAAAAATAGGGTTTCAACTTACGAGCTGCGTGGATCAAGGCCAGCACGAGCTTTTCTGCTTGAACATATCTAGTCTCGGACTCTCGAAGGACCCGACTAACATAATAAACCGGCATCTGAACACCTTTCTTCAGTATCAATGCGATACTTACAGCCCCATCGGCGGCAGACAGGTACAAGTATAGCTTGTCCCCAGGCCGATGTGAGGTAAGTGTTGGGAGGTGGTGCAGATACTCCTTCATTTGCTCAAAGGTCTGTTGGCATTCTTCTGTCCAGGAGAACTTGTCAGCCTTCTTTAACACCTTGAAGAAGGGCAGTGCCTTAGAAGCGAACTGCGACAAGAACCGGTTCATGGCTGCCAATCGCCCTATAAGCCTTTGCACGTCTCGGATGCACCGAAATGAAGACATTTCCTGGACCGCCTTCAACTTGTCAGGATTTGCTTCTATATCCCGCCACGGAACGAGGTATCCCAAGAATTTTTTCGAAATGACCCCGAAAACATATTTTTTTGGGTTCAGCATCATCCGGGTATCTCCGAGAACCCCGAGGACCTCTTTCAGGTCGGACAGGAAAGTGGATGTCTTCTAACTTTTGAGGAGGATGTCGTTCACGTACACCTCGACATGTCAGCCTATTTGAGATTTAAAAGCTCGGTTGACCAAGAGCTGATATGTGGCTCCGGCGTTCTTCAACTCAAAGGGCATGGAGGTATAACAGTACGCACCTTGATCTGTATAGAAGGTTGTCTTCTCCTGGTCCTCCTCGCTCATCCCGATCTGATTGTACCCCTTGAAAGCATCGAAGAAATAGAGGATTTCGTAGCCCATCGCCGAGTCCACTAGGGCGTCGACTCTAGGCAATGGGTAACAGTCCTTAGGACAGGCCTTATTCAGGTCGGTGAAATTGACGCACATTCTCCAGGCCCCCCGTGTCCTTTTTGACCATGATTGGGTTGGATAACCAGGTCAAGTATTGCACTTCCTTGATTATTTTTGCAGGTAGGAGCTTGTCCACCTTCTCACCTACCGCTTTACTGCGCTCGGGGTCGAAGTGCATTCTCTTTTATTCAATTGGACGTGCTTGAGGATCAACATTCAACTCGTGCACCATGAGGTAGTGTGGCACTCCTCTAACTTTCTCGGCAATCCAATCAAAAATATCCCGAAACTCCCTAAGGATGTCCACCATCTACCTCTTCAGTGTGTCAGGCAGATGGATGCCGACGCGGACAATCTGGTCGGGCCTTGAGAGGTCCAAGAGGACATCCTTTACCTCATCACCGGTCTCCAGCCTCTTCGGCTTCCCGGTCTGCTAAGGATCTATACAGTCGATTGAGAGGATATTGAACCTTCTTTCGGACCTCAACTCGGAGGTCGAGGAAGAGGCGGCTTGCAGGGTGGCGAGATAACACTCTCACGTCGCACAAACATCACTACTCACCTCGACGATGCCCGCTGAAGTTGAAAATTTGAAACTTAGATGATACGTGGAATATACTGCACGCAGAGTATTAAGTGTAGGTCGGCCCATGAGTAG
Organism: Coffea eugenioides; assembly: GCF_003713205.1. Classification (NCBI taxonomy): domain Eukaryota; kingdom Viridiplantae; phylum Streptophyta; class Magnoliopsida; order Gentianales; family Rubiaceae; genus Coffea; species Coffea eugenioides. The sequence continues at coordinate 42,575,017 of NC_040042.1, read as the reverse complement.
GTTGTAGGGAGAGTCAATTTTGACCACAATAAAGTTGACGGGAATTGTACGACAGCGGGGGTGATGTCCCACAGTCACCATTAACGTGACCATCCCTTCAGGGTGCACTACATGTCCCCCGAACCCTACCAGGGGGGTCCTCACGTGGGTTAGCTACTCCTTGGTTAGCTTCAAGCTGTCAAAAGTCCGGAGATACATGACGTCTACCGAACTCCTTGGGTCAACATACACCTTCTTAACTATGTAGTTGTTGGAGAACACTTCAATCACCAGAGGTTCATGGCTGCTGGAAGCAGCGGGGACTGGGTCACTGGGACCGTACGATATCACCTCGGATAAGCAAGAGCTCGGCTCGACCTGGTCGGGGTTACCCTGCCTGTAGGTTCTCTTTCGGGAGTTTTGGCTGTCTCCTCCAGTCGGACCTCCGGCAATGGTGTTGATGATCCCGGCAATGTTTGGCCCGTATCCTAACTCATGACCCGATGACCCATCCCGGGGAGACCTTCTCGTCTCCCTAGGATGCTCAGGGGGTCGGCAGTTACTTCTCGACCTCCGCCAGTCATCTCGCTGTTGATCACCTCGGCTCTCGTGAAGAGAATCAGTTCGTTGACGACCTCCAGCTTGGTGGATGAACTGCTTCAAGTGCCCCTGCTTGATTAGGTACTCTATTTCTCTTTTGAGGTAGTTACAGTCTTCCGTCTCGTGTCCGATGTCCCGGTGGTACAGGCAGTAGAGGTTGGAGTTCCTCTTCTCCCTGTTTCCGTACATTTTCGGGGGGGGGGGGCACGCTCGAGGTTATTCTGCTCCATTACGGAGAGCACTCGGGATCGGGTGGTGTTTAAAGGAGTTAGCTCAGAATCAAGGATATGTGACTTCCCCTTGGCTATTCTATCAAACACATTTCGGCGATTCCGGTTGGGGGTTTGGAAACCGCTAGCGGTACCTGTCTCATTTCGGTTGGTTTCCTTCTTCCTTCGGGAATCAGTTCTCGAGCGAGCTGTTTGGACCTCTTTTTTGAGTTCCTTGGCCTGTATGCCTTTTTCGATCTTCAACCAGAGCTCCTGGAGCGTGCGAGGATACTTCTTTTGTATCCCAGTGTTAAACACCCCCGCAACGACCTCGTGGGTAAAGGTAGCTATTGTTACCTGCTCATTGGGATCAGGTATTTGCATGCTTTTCTCGTAAAACCTTTGTACATAGGACCGAAGTGACTCTCTCGGATTCTGCTGTATGGTCAGCAGGTAAGCCGAGGTCCTGGTCGTCAGTCTGGAGGATACAAATCGGTGAAAAAATCTCTCCACTAGTTCCCCTAGGGTGGATATGCTCCTAGGTTCTAAACCTCAGAACCATTTTCAAGCAATCCCTTGGAGGAATACTGGAAAAGCCCGATAGATGATTGGGTTGGGAATGCAATATAATCGGAAAGTTGAGATGAAGGCATGAATATGGTCTTCAGGATCGCCTCGGCCATCGTAAGAAGGTATTGAGGGGAGTTTGAAGTTCGGGGGAAGCCTTTCCTCATTGATGTCATCCGTGAAAGGTGGAGTCCTCATGTAATCCACTCCTGGCCTTCCCAAATGCCGAGGTTCTTCCTCAACTCGCTTCCCCAGCAAACCCCGCGAGAATGCCTTAGTTATGGAGGCAATTCTGGAAGCAGCCTTAGAAGAGGCTTGCTTCGGGGTGCTCCTGAAAGAGTGCCTTCCTTCGGATTCTTCATCGGATGGACCTTTGGGGGACCCATCTGATTTCCTTTTAGAGGACTTGGCCTTTTGTTTGCCTTGCCTCTTAAAATATCTACCCAACTATTCGAAGATGTTAAGATTCTCATTTACAAACTCAGTCATACGGGTCATGATTTTTTCGTTTGCAGACCGAGTCTCTGGGGACTCTTGTCCTTCTGAGACATTTTCCTGTTGAGCTACAGCATTAGAATCAGCTCCAATGGTGAGAGCCTTTCTTCTCCTAGAACGCGTGGGCTTCATTCTAAGATATTCTCGGGTTCCCACAGATGGCGCCAATTGAAGAGGTGATTTTTGACCGGACTAGTAGCCTCGGGTTGCTTGTGGGTGCTCCTGTCCAGAGAAACCACTTCACCCGGATCACCTGCTTAGATTATAAGAAGAGGGGCTGGGTCCCCCGATGTAGCTCCGAAACTTAAGTTAGTTCGGAATGAGATATCAATGTATGAGACTTGCTGGAAATTTCTTTGTCATTTTACCAGAGATCCGTCCCCCTTTTCTAGTGGAAGGTCCCAGTATTTATAGGAGACAATTTGGAGGGAGGGACTGTTGGTCCAGGTCCCTAGACATCTGATGGAGACAGCGTATCGCATGGATTTGACTACCCTGTGCAGGAGGCAGTGTGTCAAAATAGTTATCAGAGTCAGACATCACCAGTGTGTCAGAGGTCATCAGTGTGTCAGGGGTCATATCCCTCGCTGTTTGGCCGCGAGGTCCTTGGTCATGACTTCGGTTGTGATTAGCCAGAAGATAGCTCGAGGTGACAACTAAGGCGGGATCACCTCGGTTATCAATATGTGATTTGAAGTCGAGGTGGCTACAGCGTGAGTACCACAATTCTGGAGCGAAGAATGGCCTCGTCTTACGCGAGCCGAGATGACCATCCTCACACTACACACTAGTATGGATTTAAAGTGACAAGTCACATGTAATGGCAAGTGGTGGGAGACAAAGCTAGAACCTTTAATCTCCTACCCATGAGGTGGTGTGAAAGAAAAAGGCGCTACACTACGAGATTGAAAGAGACGCAATAAAGAGAATTTCGGATTGGGAAAGAGTGTTGTGCGCGCTCACCTCGGCCCTCCTCGGCTCTTCAGTGCAAGAAGGGAGAAGGTTAAGGACAATGGGAATTAAGCAAGGATTAAGGAAAGGCGTACAAAGGGAATGGTGATGGAGCGTGTATTGATATGTTTTGTTGTTATTGCTGTTGTTGTTGTTTTTTTTTTTTTTTGGTGGTGCTTCATGCCATTTTAACTGTATCTTAGGTTTTTTTTTAATGTTATTTGCAAGTATATTTTTGAAAACAAATGAATCCAGATAGTCAACAGTTCTTGGACATAATCTTTCTTTTTGAACTTTGTATGCTTAAAATTGAAAGTTAGGGAAAACTTAAAAATTTGGTAGGCCTTGCAAACAAATAGTTAATATTAAAGTCATTTAGTGTTTAAGTGTGTTTTGATATGTTTTGTTGTTGCAAACAAATAGTTAACATTAAAGTCATTTAGTGCTTAATTGTGTCTTGATAGAGTGTGTATTGCTATGTTTTGTTGTTTTTGTTGTGTTTTTAGGCAATTTTAACTCTATCTTAGGTATTTTTTTAGTGTTATTTGCATATGTATTTTTGAAAACGAGTGAATCTAAATAGTCAACAGTTCTGGGACATGATCTTTCCTTTTGAACATTGTATAGTCAAAACTGAAAATTAGGGAAAGTTTAAAAATTTGGAAGGCTTAAAAATTTGGTAGGCCTTGCAAACAAATAGTTAACATTAAAGTCATTTAGTGTTTAATGTGTCTTCATATCCCTCTTTATATAAAGTGTGAATATTCTTTTGTGTTAAAATTTTTTATCACATAAAATGTCTAAAATATCATTCTTCAGTACTTTAATTGATGCACCTCTGTTCTTTTTTCTTTTTTTTACTCACTTCTCTACTTCTCAATTTTTTTTGTCTTAGTGATATTTAGTATAAGTAGAAAACTTCCTTCAAACTGCTAAGACACACACAAAAATGAAAAACATTTTTCAAGCTTATACTAACAATATATGCATTAAACAAATATGTACATACATTGAGTGTGTCAAAAACGCTACTGGGAGTGTTTGGATAGTGTATTATTTGAAATATTATTTGGAATAATTACTGTAGCACATTTTATGATGTGATGTATGTGAGATAAAAAGGTGGTTGAAAATATAAAAAGGTGGGTTGGAAAATGTGTCTATGATACAAGCGAATTATTATTTGAGATAATTGAGGTATCCTAATGGATAGGGTGGGTTGAGTCTCCACTTATATTGTTTGTATGCCTAAATTATCTCATATAAATTATAATTAGATCTAGATCTAAACCTCATCCTAATGGCATCCCAACTAAGGGATGGCAACGGGGTTGGGTATCCCTCCCTCGTCCCTATCTCTGCTCCGTGCTCTAAAATCTTCCCTTATCCTTGTTCCATCCCTCGCCTTATAACCATCCATATTTATTTAAACAACTTACAATATGTAAAAAAAAAATTGAAGTAAAGTAAAAACAATCAAATAATGACTTCTATCATATAAATTATGATACACAAGCATACATACGTACACACGTTATTAACATGTAGTTATAATGCGTATATGTATAAAACTATATAGATATTTATTTTTTTAACTTTATATTAGTAACGAAGACAGGTGAGGGTATCTATGTCTCCCGCCCTATTTAAAATCGCATCTGCGTTATGACTCCTCCTGCCCCTCATCCTCCCGTCCTTCGTCCCATTTAAAATCGCGCCCACCCTATGACTCCTCCTGCGGCGGAGCGGGTATCCGCCCCTATTACAATCCCTATCCCAACTTAAGCATTAATTTGGAGGCTTGTTTTGGGGATATTTTGAAAAACTTTCACCAAATAATCATTTTATGGATCAAGATTATGTGAGATTAAATTAAATGAAGTTTTTAAAAAGCATACCATACAAAATTATTATGTGCATCAAAGCTTGTACCTCCCATAATGTGTAGCTTGATGGCATTTAAATCCGTAATCTATTGTTATGGTAGCGTTGACTCATGAGTGTACTTGAACTTTACACCCCGAGCTTAGGCCCCGGCCAACGATGTTGAACCGCCCTCTCCAAGCTCGTTCGCGCCACGACCGAACAAATTGGACACGTCTTCACTCTCCCCGTTCCGTTTCCCCAAATGCCAATCTTTTTACTGTTCACAATTTCCAAAAGTAAGTCATAAAAAAACCAAAATCCTCCCAGAATTATTCTTTCATCTTCGTCACCTCACTCTTCTCTGCACACAGCCAAAAGAACACCGAAATGGAAAAAACAGAAATGAAATTAACCGCTGCTAAATCAAATAGAATCCCAAAATATTAGCGCCTCCTACAAAAAATCCAAAATCCTCTATAGATTTCACATGAAAAGCTGAAGCGAAATCAAAGGTAACAGTTGTTACTTCGTTGTCTTCTTCTTCTTTTCTAAGATTTCTAGATTTTGGGTGAGTGTTACATGCAAGGCTTAATTTGTGGAGATTTCTTCGTAAATTATGTATTCGTGAATTTTTTGGTGTAATAGTTTTTTTCCTTGTTATTAGTCTTATTTTATGACCTTTTATGTTGTCCCCTTGATTTGTTTCTGGACTGTTTTTGGCAGTTTTCTGACCAATTAACCGGTGGAAATCTCTTGGTGGGTAGCTCAATTTTGTGCTTAATCAGGTATTTTTGCCTTTTGTTTTCTAAATTTAGTTTAATCTCGTTTGCTTCAATTGTCTACTGCATGCATATGAAGCTGTAAATTGCTTTATTTCCTTTTTGTCTGTAGCTGTATATGTTAGCTAACTTAGTAACTTTAATTATATTGGTCCCAAAATTGTGGATTTTTTGAAAAATACATTTACATTTTTCTTAGCTAGGTGGTAAACCGAAAGGGAAAATGGGGGGAAAAAAACCCTATTCGGTATTTGTTGGTTTTTTTTTCCTTAATTGGTACTAATTTGAAGTATTGACCCTCTTTTGAGATACATTCTAGCATACAAGTTTTGTTGTCAGTGAATTGTCCCCTTTTGTTCTGAGCAAGGAATGGGTGGCGTTCAAGAGGGCAAAGGGGGAAATTGAACCCTCTAATTCCTCAAGCCTCAACCTTTTTTTTTGTTTGGGTCCCGGGGGGGGGGGGGGTGTTGGTATATATTTGTTCCTTTTGAGCCCTAATTTTCGTACTCTTTCAATGTTATTGAGATTTTTATGTTATTCCTTTTGCTTGGTTTTTCTGCTTCAGAACTCAGAAGAGTGTTTCTTTTTTCTAGTGATTGAGATGGTGTGCTTGTTGAATGGTGGATTGTCTGACGGGAACCCAAACAAGCGGTCATTGGAGAGTGGGTATCACCCTTCGAACTCTGGAAATGCATCTAACTACAAGTCCAGGAAGGTTTCAGCTGTTCGGGATTTTCCTCCTATGTGTGGTCCAAATACTCAGCCTCATTTAGAAGCCAAAGACAATAGTGCGTTGCAAGTTAGTGATATTGCTGTTGGAGAGCCTAATGGTGTTAAAATTGAAACTGAGGTCCAGAATCAACCTCATGAAAGGATGAAAAGTCCAGCTAGGGTGGATGCGAATGGAATTGGGACATCAACTAATGGCGTTCATAGTGAAACTAAGGTTGAGACTCAGGCTCATGAATTAATCAAGACTAAAAATGAGATGGAAACTGATCAATCTGGAAAGCTGTCCAATTTGGAAGATCTAGAAAATGGGGTTTTGGTGAGCAGTGATAATGCTCCTGCAGCTTTAGAGGCCAATTGTGTTAAAGATGAAAGTCAGGTGGAGACTCAGTCTCATGAACTGGGAGGGGGTTTATATGGGGTGGAAGGGAATGGATCTCTGGATAAGTTGGTGGAAAAAGTGGTGGCTGGCTTTACTGATAGTTTGGATGATGGGGTCAAGAAAATGGCGTTGGATGTAAAGCCTGCAGGAATGGAGTTGATGAAGGAGGTTGAAAGGAAAACCATTTTGGTGGGACCCTCAAAGGGAGAGGTAAATGGAAGGGAGGCTGAGGCAGCAGTGATGGAATTGGACAAGAAAGAAATTACGACTTTGGTGAGGTGCATAGGTGAAGATGTAGTAAAACCTACTGTTGAAATTGATCACATGGTTCACAGGGAGGTTTCTATTAAAGATGGCTCTGTCCCGAGTCCAAAGAACAAATTCCGCACAAGAAGAGTTTCAGCTATTCGTGACTTTCCTCCATTCTGTGGAAGAAATGCTCCTGTACCGTCTATGCAGGAGAGCCTAAAAATTACTTCTGGGGAGAGTTCGCTGGGGATGGACAAGGTTAATATGGAAAAGAGGATGATGGAAGTGTCGAAGGATGGTGCGGATAGCAAGGCATTGAAGGATGGTGCAGATAGCAGGACATCTGTGGAGATATTGCCTGCTAAGGTACAAAAGGACACATTGGAAAAAGTGGAGACTGGTGTTGAAGTCGCTGCTCTAGAAGAACCAATCACTTTTGGTTGCAAACCAGCAAAAGGAAATGTTCAGGTTGATGATATCCGGGGAAGTCAAGCAAGAGGAGTGGTGTCTCTGCCCAAGGATGTTTCTGATGCTACAATCCTTAAGGAAGCCGTGGAAGGTCAAGGCTCTATAAGTAAGGCGCCTGATCTGTTTGAAGGTGAGAACACCCTTGATAGAATGGCTCTGGATGATAGCACTGGTTCAGGACATGAAGATGAACCTGCAACAGTGACTGGTCTGCATGCTGCACCAAATTGTCCTTTGAGGCTGGGTAAAGTGCCCCTAAGTTCTAGTGTTGAAAAAACCCGAGGCAAGGTTAATGAAGGCAATTTAACATGGCGAAGCAAGGCCAAAGCTTTTGCTAAGAAAACCATTGTCAATACTGAGTCTTCAGAAAGATCATCTCTGAAGAAGGTTGCTGTTTCTGTTCGCAAGGGTGCAGATGGTAATTTTGGTGCAATTGTTAGGGATGAGGGAATTTATAGATCAGAAGATGATAAGTCACCTAAAGGTTCTACTACTGGTTCCAGGGTTGATGTGAATTTGCCTCCTTTTGGTCCAAGTTCAAGCAATGGTGATGCTCGTAATAGAGTTAGAGAGACCCTGCGCCTGTTTCAAGCATTGTGTAGAAAAATCTTGCAGGGAGAAGAGTCGAGGCCGGAAGAAGATACAACATTGAAGCGGCCAGAGAAAACCAGGAGGATTGATCTTCTAGCAGCAAAGATTATAAAAGAGAAAGGAAAAGAAGTTAATACTGGCAAACAATATTTGGGGGCAGTTCCAGGAGTTGAAGTGGGTGACGAGTTCCAGTACAGAGTGGAGCTTGCCATTGTTGGGATTCATCGTTTATACCAGGCTGGCATAGATTCCATGAAGCACAATGGAGTGCTTGTTGCAACTAGTATTGTTGCATCAGGGGCATATGATGATGATATGGAGAATGCTGATGTCCTAATATATTCTGGGCAAGGAGGAAATATAGTTGGCAAAGATAAGCAACCGGAGGACCAGAAGCTTGAAAAAGGTAACTTGGGATTGTGGAATTGTATCTCCACTAAAAATCCTGTGCGTGTAATTCGTGGATCCAAAGAGACTAAGGCTTCTGATTCGCTGGACTCAAGGGCTAAGGTAGTCACGTCATACATTTATGATGGCTTGTATACTGTGGAGAAGTGTAGGGAAGAAACTGGGACATATGGTAAACTAGTGTTTATGTTTGAATTGAAGAGAATCCCAGGCCAGCCGGAGCTTGCATGGAAAGAGGTAAAGAAGTCCAAAAAATCTAGAGTGCGGCAGGGGGTTTGCATTGATGACATTGCAGGGGGACAAGAGACATTTCCCGTATGTGCTGTGAACACAATTGACAGTGAGAAACCCCAACAGTTTAATTACATTAGAAAGATGAAATATCCTGATTGGTTCCGCCTAGTTTCTCCTAAAGGCTGTGATTGTACTGGTAAATGCTCTGATTCTCGAAAATGCTATTGTGCACAAAGAAATGGAGGAGGGATCCCATATAATCGTAATGGGGCTATAGTGGAAGCAAAACCTCTTGTCTTTGAATGTGGACCTCATTGCAAATGCCCTCCTACATGCTATAACAGAGTCAGCCAGCATGGTATCAAAATTCAGCTTGAGATCTTCAAGACTAAGTCAAGGGGCTGGGGAGTAAGGTCCTTGTATTCTATTCCTTCAGGAAGTTTTATTTGTGAATATGCTGGGGAGCTTCTTGAGGACAAGGAAGCTGAACTAAGAGCAGGAAGTGACGAATATTTGTTTGACATTGGAAAGAATTACAGCGAGGGTTCAATCAATTCCGATGGATTAGGAAATTCAAGCGAAGCTGTAGAAGAAGGTGGCTATACCATTGATGCAGCAAAGTATGGCAATATCGGGAGGTTCATAAATCATAGTTGTTCACCCAACCTTTATGCTCAGGATGTGCTCTATGATCATGCTGACAAAAGAGTGCCCCACGTAATGCTTTTTGCGGCGGACAACATTCCTCCATTGCAGGAGCTAACTTACCATTACAATTATGGTGTGGGTCAGGTTCATGATTCCAAAGGAAATATCAAGGAAAAGAGTTGCTATTGTGGTTCTACAGAATGTATTGGTAGGATGTATTAGAAAGCTTCTAGTCGCAGAGAGTTGGGACTACAAAAACTGAATGACATTTTGCATGTTTGAGCTCTCCTTATAAATTGTCGTTCTTCTGCCTTCAAATTTTGGAAACCTGAGTGCTGACCATCTTGATGACAAATTCAGCTTGATGTAATGTGCTTCTTTCACGCTCATATGGCGGTAATGATTGAGTAAGAAACTTAAATATTCCTATAAAATGATCAATTCTAATGTTGGTGCTTGTATACATTCTTCTAAAAAATGTTTATTGAAGTTGTATATATATATATTTTTTTTCCGATAATGATAATAATTGTATAATCTATTGTATTCTAATCTACAAGGAGGGGGAGTTTAAAGACTCTTATGTGTTAGGGATTAGTAGGCATGCAGATCTGACTAGATCAAGGAGGTGTTATAACACTACCTTTGGATTTTTTTTGTTGCAGGTAGGGTTTGAACCCTTGGATTTTTTAGACCAAGAGAATGTCGACATCACTTTGAAGTTGTATATTTGACTCTGGTAGTTTTGTAGAAAAGTACCATATTTTGATGTATAAACAAACGTCTGGTACATTCTTCTTATGTACCATATTTTGATGGGTAAACATCTAGTACAAGGTTGCCGCAAGAAGTGCGACGACGCATTTATTTTTTAATTTTGCATTCTAGTCCCTAGGGACTGGAATGTGAATACATAATTTTTTAAAATTGCCATTTATTTTTTTATTTTTGATGGAATGCAAATACATTATTTTTTAAAAAATACATTATGACGTGCGGCGACACTGTAGTTTGTGACTTTTTTTTCGCATTATTTCTAGAAATTGCCTTGGAGATTTTACTGGACTTTTTTTTTTTTTTTTTTTTCAAAGCTTGAGTAAAGCCGCACCAAGTACACACAAAAAATTATGTTTCATGTTGAGCTCACAAATCTTCTCTTTTCTCCCTCCCACTTGCAAGGTCTTCCCTGAGAGAAAAAATAAAATAAAGTGTGGATTTACTGATATTGTGAAAGAAACACAATGGCCTTGATATATTATTAAACTAGCAATTTGAAGAGCCTCTTAATCACTGCATCTGCACTTCTGCCGGTTCTTGAAAAAATAGCGCCTGGGAGAAGGTGGAAATGAGACCATCGACTGAAGGGCTAACCTCTCTATCTGTCCGTGACACGAATGAAGAAGAGTAACAGGGACAGATATATCTGTCATTATTTTTTCTTTGCAGAGGAAATGTGCTTGTTTGTGTTCTGTCCATTGGTTGTACTTAGAATTAAGATTTGTGTTCCATCTATAAAATTTGATCACATGTTCAGATTGTATTACAGTGAATTACTCTGCAACACTCTGATCCTTACAGAAATCCATTTATGTGATGGATGATACGGTGTTGTTCAATACATTTGGTTACTAAGATCTAGGGAAGGTAGTATGGAATGAGGTTTCAGTTTGTCAAGATCAGCAGAACTGCAGAAGTGGTCAATGCTTTTGGCGTTTTAATTTAGCTGCATCATTCTGCTAAACCAAAATGTGAAGGATCTTTTATGGAAAAAAAAAAACGCCTTATTCATATATAATCGCCTCGGTACAAAGGTACAGATATTCCATCCTGAGCTGAGGCAGATACTGACTACTAAAACTATAGTAGCTTGATAGTAATAGATCTTATTCCTTCTAAAATATGTGGATTCTAGATATGTATATATATGTATGGTAGTTTCAGTTGAGCTGCACAGCCGTGTCAATGATAATCCCTGCCCTCCATTCACTGGGAATAACCTTTTTCGGCTCCACCCATTTTACTCCAGCGCTGCCACTTGCTTGGAACCTGAAGCTAAGTGCACCTTTGGGTGGGTTAGATATGTTCCATACAGCTCCAAAGGCCCTCCTCATGGCCTTCCATTTCTTGCTTGATTCCTGCATCCAAAGGTATCGATCCATTTAGCTGAATACCTTATTTCATCTTCAAAGTGCGAGAGTGCAACTTGATTCATGCACCTTTTGGTTACTTGTTTTGCAGAACCCTTTTGATTGTGTTTGACTTTAAGTGTTACTTGGTAGATATTTATATAATATCCACTCTCAAATTGTTCTTAATTGACAAAACCGTGCCTAGTTGGCCAAAATTCTTAATCCATCTGACAGGCAGTTGTGCTCAAATGAATGAAGAATCAAACAGAGCTTTTGTAATTTCAGTATTCAAGTGTTTTTATCATAGTCAGATAATTTAGTTTAATCTGATAATGTAATTGGAGTGGTACCTCATAGATTTCAACTGCTGTGATGTCACTTTCGCCGCCTTGATATAGGATGACAATGGCAAGGTAGTCAGGGTATCTGCTTTTCTCATGAACCTTCACCTTGACATTGGTCCCTGGATATTGGCAAGGAACCCTTTTGTATTCTGCATCAATCACCCCAAGTGCTATCAACAGTCTACCCATGTTTGTACGTGCCAATTTTACGAAGGCCTCAAAGCTTAGGACAAAATCTGTGCCGTGTCCTATTGCAAAGTCTGTCACCACCACCGTCGTTCCCTCTTCAGTGCAATATTGCGGATGTTTGCACCTCACCTACATTAATTGTTGTAAGCTACAAGCATTCAACTACTTGTAGTAATAATCAGCTTCACATTCAGCCTTGCTAAGCTAAAATTTAGAAGGCAGTCCCATTTGAACCACACCCCTTTTTTCATCTTTCATGTTTTTGGTTTTTCTATAACCTCGTCAATGATATGGTAACTGAGGAGCTAATCGATTGATAGTTATACAAGTGAGACTGAACTGGCTTTGAAGTTTAAAATTCACCTGATAGCATGCGCCACAGCCAGTTCCATTCTGGTATAGCTTGGAGACACCACAAACCTCACCATTGTTGACTGTTTTACCATATTCTCCAAAACCACAAGCTCCGGCTGATTAGTGGAACCAAAGAAACAAGGATTTAGGATCATAATTAACTGAAAAGAACATAAAAGTCCCGTAAAACGAGTGCTTGAATGTGGCAAAATCACAAGACAGTCATACTAAGTGGTGCTATTTCATACTCTAGAATTATATAAACTGCATATGCTTGGTAAGGATAGATGGAAATAAGTTACATACATGGAGTCCCCAAGGCACCAGCACTACCATAAAAAGTTGCCCGAGCGGATAAGAATACATCACCGCTGTAACAGGTAACTGGCAGTAGTACCAATATGCAGAGGAAAATGCAGCAGTGATTGAGTGCAAAAGTCATTTTTTCAATAATTATAGTATTGCTAATTGCAGAAAAATGGATTAATCTATACTACAGTATTAGCCAGGAAATGAGAATACGCTGAGCATGTATTGTGAAGTTGTGGTATGGACAAAAGGGTATTTATAGCAGGGGTCCTGACTCCTGAGGGCAGACGCAATGAGGAATGCTGCCACCTATATATCTTCCACTAGAGATTGTGGAAGCCAAGTGTGGATTAAGGAGTAGGTTACTTATTTTTCCAGGGAACTACTTTCGAATTCTAGAAACAGAATTGACTTCTGCGACTGGGGAAAATGATGGTGAGGATTGGCGTGTTAATTAGTTTGTGGATTGATTCGTAATGCCTAATGGCTTTACAAATAGGTTTGCTCAATCTGTAGCACCTTTGCCATCTCTATCTTTCCACATGGAGAAAAATAAGCATTTCTTCCTCCAAGTTAGGTGTAATCTTGTTCCTAGTCCACGCGTGAACAAGTAAAGATGTGTGCACTTGACGCCCAAAGTATTTTTCTTTTCTTAAAAATACACGAAAAAAGGTTTATACTTCAACCAAGCTTGTATATGGGGTCGGAAAAAATTTCATCTGACACAGAACCAGCAACTGATTGGCCTAATCAATCAATTGTTTCAGGTGAATCTCAATTTGAAGTCCAAGTGCAGTCGAGAATGTGCTACGTTGCATGTGGCAATAAGCGCATTTGCATTAATACAGATCGTGTTTTAAGGAATGTCCACACTTGAGGACCTAAGACATGTAAAATCTTTGCTTGCTACAAATTTTACTCGACAAAGCTAATTTTCTCCCACAAGACATGGTATTATTAGCCGATGCTGATCGGCTAAATGTGATTTCATATGTCAACTTCTCTTTCATCTTTGAGAATCTGCAAGTGTACTCAGCTACCGTCACATTAACAACTGCAGGTGGAATGATCTCAGGAGTGTATACTGAATTAGCCTCACCAACATTGGTTGTCGTCCTACTATTGATTAATGGACGGGGATATAGAATATTATCCGTGGATGACACGCCAATGATGTAGATAAGCATAGAAATTAATCCCCAAAGATAGGATACGTGAGTAGTTTATTATTGCAATAGTTATGCATGCTAATACAGGTTTAGATAAGTAGCGACGATAAGACTTTTAATTAGTGCATTCTAATGCAGGTTGTTACGTAATGGAATATGCAGGAAATTTGCCATCCTGGTCCCTAAATTTTTACACTAAAATTAATTCCATCTTTTATGATTTTTTTTAATCAATTTAATCTTCCGAACTATTTTTCCTTTTCAATTTCCGACCAATGAAGGATATTTTGGGAACACTAAGTTAATTTAGCAGTACAAATTATTCAAATGAGCAAGAGATAAACAACAAACAGAAAACTCCGTTGAATAAACAAAATTCTGTTTCCAGAAACCATATCCTTACTTCAAGAAAGAAAACTTCAATCTGATGTACCCAATTAGCTGGAAAATACTCTTACAGTTACCTACGTATCAATCGCCTTTTGGATTTAGTCACTCGAAGTCAACACCGTCTGATGCTAAAATGAAAGAGGGAAGAAGAAGAACTTCTACAATTAATGACTGCTGCTGCTGCACCTCCACTATATGAACTGAAATTTGGTGGCTCTGCCGCCCTTAATGTCAAATTTGTGGCATAGCTTTCCTGATAAACGTACAAAAGTTCACATTCCTAACCCAAGTTGTCCTCTTAGCTTTGACCAGATTAGCATGAAAATTACAGACTCATGTATGATTGAGTTGGTCGACGGGTTCACGTCCTGACGATCTCTCTAAATAGTGGCAATTGCTAGTTAGTGTAATCACTCCCGAGTCCTTGTAGCATAGCATATGTATGCATATATAAAGTCATTAATGATCCCTTTCTCCGTTGCAGATAATACGCGAGAAGCCAAATCATGTTTGAATGATATTATTTGTTCTAAATTGCCATCCTTCAAGACGGCGTTTCTTCCACTTTTGCTCAGTTGGCCCGTATTTGCATTTCTTCTACTTTTGATTAACTAGGCGAGGCTTTCAATTACGTGCCCATATGGGTCGTATTAGTGTTGTTGCAGATAAATGCTTATTCTACTTTGTAAAGAATTTTGGACTGAAACGTGGTGGAAGCCCGTTAGTTGTTTTTTCCCCTTGATACTCTAGAATTTCGATTGACTTCAGTTTTTTTTTTTTTCCCTTACGAAGAGAAATCAGAAACTAAAAACCCAATTGATGAGATGGATTTGTTGAAATCTGAATGTCCGATGAACAACGTATTATTCATTGTACGTAGCTAAATTTACACCCAAATTATAAATATCATGTTATTACACTACACTAAAAGCCATTTGCTTATTGATACTAATGTTGCAGCAAATACATATTTTTCATATTTCTAGTGGCTCAACTGGGCGAGAGGAATTTGCTAAACTAGTAGATATCACATAACTAAAAGCGCTGGATAGCAAGTGATGATTTGCTCAAGTGAGCTGAATAGCTGTGTCATAAGCAACCCCAGCCTTCCATTCACTGGGGAGCACAGTGTTCGGCTGCACCCACTGCACCCCAGCACTGCCACTCACTTGGAACCTGAAGGCCAGTGTTCCCTTTGGAGGGTTAGCTATATCCCATACTGCGCCATATGCCCTTCGTAGACCCCTCCACTGCTTGCATGATTCCTGTGTCAAACCAAAATATGAGTTAAGTAGTAGCAAAAAAATAGTACTTTTGATTTGTACAGATTTAGCTGAGAAAGTTATATAAAATCCACAAATTTGACACTCTCAAACTGCTACGTGTACTTGTGACTTTGTGCGTCCTAGACTATAATCGTGACAAATTCATCAAAAGAGTCATCTCCAGAGTTGTGGGATCTGAATTGGAGCCCAGGTAAATGCATCAAAAGAGAAAAGTAAAATGTAAATTTAGACCTACTGATTTAGTAACTATTATATCGTTGCTCGAATTTTGTAGACGATATGTGTTGTACCTCATAGACTTCAACAGCGACGATGTCTGATGTACCACCCTGGTACAGTGTTACTATGGCTAGGTAAAAGGGGTACTTGCTATGTTCATGAACTTTAACCAGGAGATTGTAGCCTGGATAACTGCAAGGAATTCTCCGATACTCGACTTCAATTACACCGGCAGCAAACAACTCTGCCACCACGTTTGGCTTGGCTAATTTGGCATAAGCCCGGACACTCAGGATGAAATCTGTGTCATGCCCTTGGCCATAGTCCGTCGCCACTACTTTAGTCCCCTCGTCACTGCAATATTGTGGATGCTTGCACCTAACCTGGAATGCAAATGTATCAGAGAGAAGTTACAGTCTAGTAGCAAATGAATTTCTTGACCATTTTTGCACGTAATGAATTCCTCAATTAACAAGAACTCAATTGATCTCGACCATGTAGCCGCACTATTTCAGTTTTGTTTCTTTTTTATTTTTTCTGGTTATTTATTCACGTTTATTGCTGGAACATAGCTGCCTACCTGATAGCATGCACCACAGCCACTGCCATTCTTGTACAGCCTAGAGACTCCACATACTTGAGCATTGTTTACCGTTCGTCCATATTCTCCGTATCCACAAGCTCCAACTGCAAATTAATCATGATATTATAATTAATTATCAATCTATTCTAGAGACCAATGTATCCCTTAAATTGAAATGTACTTACATGGAGTCCCAAGGCAATCAGGGCTGCCATAATATGTTGCTCTGGTGGTTACATAGGCATCTTGGGCCAAGCACAATTCAGAGAGTAATGCCATCGTGAGAAAGAGAAGAAAATAGTGTTGAGGATTGAAAGCCATGCTTTTCCTTGATCAAAATCCTTAATAAAAGATGAATCAAGGTGGGAATCTTGAATGAAAAGGTCAACCAAGATGATCCACTATTTATACTTGAAGCGTCGTGTAGAGTCTTCTGGGAGGAGTATCCCACCAGGGCATTATCACTCGCCATTTATGCAAAATGGAATCCAGGTGGTGCTTGAGGAGAAGCAGTTGCTCAACTTTAGATGCATTACAGTAGTTTCCACATAAATTAGTGGCTGATTCATCCTAAGAATTTTGGACGAATAATCATTTCTTTCCCGGTCTAAATTTTGTTTCTCCAGCATGCAAGTTTAAGCAGGGCTGTCAACCGGATCTAGTGAGTCAACTTAATTTGGTAAATCCAACTTCAACTCACCCCAAAGAAAAAAAAAAATAGAGAAGAGACTTCAGGGCTTTCAGACTTTGGACTCAAACTAACTACGTTAAGGTTCATACTCGACTTGCAAAATTAGTAAATTAAACTGGTTCAACCAAACGCACAATGTAATACATAATTATATATATAATATATGTTTGATATTTGTGTACTATTATATAATTATCTATAAATTGTCGATTTTTTAAGTTATAATATGTATAAAATTACACACACTCTCTCTCTCTCTCTCACACACACACTCTTAAATACACAATTATTTAGGTTGGGATTTAATTGAGCCGTGTCTACTAAGATCCAGACTCAACTCATATTTAATTTGGGTCTAATATTTAGATGTAAATTCTGTCCTATCTAGTTAAATATAAGACTCAATTTTATTAATAAATTCTTGTTTCGGCCTGAATTTGAGATAGCCCAGCTCTGTTAACAATCCTAGATCATTTGAGTAGTTTCTAAGGTAAGGCAAATACTAAAATAACTAATATGTTAGAGCGCTTGTGAATAATTGTATAATTCATGAAAAGATTTGAAATGAGGTACCAAATATTGGTTGAATTGGAATCAATTGACGATATCACAACCTATATATTCGCCAAATAAATTGATTACATTAGAACACTCGTTTTAGTTTATTGCTATATATTTGGAACGACAGTACTCGCGTTAAAAATTTACTTGGACCAGAAAATTTGCAGTGAAAGTGCATATGGACCATGCATTAGATGTTTCTGTTTTGTAAATCAATATCGGTACTTTTCTGCATAAATATACAGCTTGAAGATACAATTTCTAGAAGAACGTAAACACGCAAGCAACAGTAGAATAGATCATTATTGGCAGACGAAACACTGGCAGATTAACACCTGTATTCATTAACCTCCCAACTGGTAATCTCTCAGGATTGCAGGTTTATTACGCACGCACTACAATTAGTGCTTTCATTTTCAAACCAAAATGCTGTAAGGTTGTAAACAACTGGATCGGATTAACCTATAGTAGCAAATCGTCTTTAATTTGGCATATAATTGAACTGACTGACAAAGTGCTATAAAGATCAGGTAATGGCTGTAGATCGAAATGAAAGGAAAAAACTTTGCGAGTTTAAGTAAGAGCAAAGTGTTATTTCTGTACCAAAAAATGGCGTTTGGATATTTTCCTCAGTATTGGGTTGTTGCCTACTGATTTTCGCCGTCCATTTGGCCTTCTCAAGACCAAGTGCATTTTACGGTGCTCATCATTGAATTGCTAAGTGTCGAAGTATTGTGGTTCTTTAGAGTCTATCCTGATTTCCACTTCAAGGTACTAGTGTTGCTATACACATTAATTAACACAATGGCCCAAAGGCACCTCAAACTATCATGCTATTTGACTAATATTATCTTGTCAAAGGTTCAGGACACCCGTCTTCAAGATGTATTTCAGATGTTAAATTTTTTAAAAGGTAAAAATAATGAAGGAAAATGTATAAATATAAAAAAGGATAGTAATTATTAGTATATGTGTATACTTAATAAATTAGGTGGATTATAATTGAGTACCCAATTAAAAAAAAAAACCTTGTTTAGAACAACTATTCAATCAAAGAAAGGTAAAGAACAAAGGCCGTGAAGTGAAATTAAGTAGAGGGTGAATGACGAAGGGCCAAAGGGTATCTTGTGCTTAATTGTAGAGCTTGTATCTGCCAATCTAGCCATAATTCCAAATTCTTAGGCATAAAATAAAATACAAAGTTGATCGTTTAGATTCGCATTCCGATATCTGAATTCTAGATCTTATGAAGTGTTTGAATTTTTGTCATTCTACCTTAACTGTTTGGTTTGGACCATAATGGTTTCATTCAACTAATGAGTTAATCAATTCAAAATCCAAATCATACGTGAGGAATTATAGAGAGAAAAAATCTAATATTTTCATGCGATTAAATAATTTCCATGGTAGTCTACCAAATTATAGGCATAGGTGTCATTGATTGTAATGCCCATTCTAGACCTTGAAACCCATTGAAGGATAAGTATGAGGGATAAATATACCATCTACACCTCACTCAACATTATAAATAACAGCTAACGCTTTCAAGTCGAAGAGTACAACCTTGAATGTAAGTCATTTAGTCTCATAATGGTTTGTTGTCAACATCTTTCCTTGCATTAATTCCAAATCAAGATGTGTAAGAGTACTTTTTTTGGTCTCATTAGCCATATTGAGTGGTATATGTGGAGAAAATTCTTGTACATGTGGGCACAACAATACTGAAGAAAGAAAAGATTGTAAGTGAGATAAATCATAAAAGAGAGATGGGTTCAACTTCGAGAAGCTTATTCTCATCAATCTTCCTTTCACTTGCTTCTCTCTTATATTGCTCTACTGTATTGGCAAAATCAAGTAAAAAGGGAACAAATGATCTAATCGGTGATGTTTGTAACCAGACAAGAAATGCATCTTCTTAACCATGGCATCATTGAGCAATTTGCCAAAGGATATTTGACATAAGCATGATTTTAGATAATAAGTAATTTAAAGCACTAAACATTAACTAGGTACATCTCCACCGACCGGATATTCTAAGATTTTAGTGCTTTTTGCAAATTCTTGGACAAAATATAAAGGAGTTGTTTGGTTCAACTTTCTTGCATTTCTCTACTCTAACAAGTAGCAGCTGAAGGTATTTGCTTAGACTCCCAAGCGTCTTCTTTTTATTTTAGTCCATGACCATTACCTGATCTTTATAGTTTATAGCAATGTTTTTAAACTCGGACCGGTCAGTGAACCGGAGAGGTGGCCGGTTCGCGGTTCGACCGGTCCGTCCGGTCCAACCGGCCGGTTCAAAGGTTCACTGTTTTTTTTTTTTAAGTGTTAAGTACTAAGCAGGTTTCATTCTACACTTGAACTTTACCAACATAACTTAATTTAAGTTATGATAATAATAAATTTTCTAAAAGTTATACACAAAACATGGAATGATAAATATAATTAAAATATCATAATTCACCACAAGTTTTCATAAATTCATTATAAACATAAATAGATACAATCCAAATGTGCACCAATTATCACAAATAAAAACACAAAAAATAAATAAATTAAATATTGAAATTCTTTTACAACCCTTAAAAAAATCCATAAAAGAGTTCAAGTTAAGACAAACTATTTGAATAGCAAACTTTTATCAGTGGCATGATAAGCAACCACACCACCTTCACAATTTCATCAACTTAAGCTGAAAAAGTTAAAATTTTATTATAAAAATATAAATCTAATTGCTCAAACTAAAAAAAACTAAAAATTTTTGAAAAACAAATATACAGTTAAACACATAAAAAATTAATTGCTACTAAACATTACTAATTAACATGTTATATTAAATTCAATGATCCTATACCATTAATTATTTTAAATTCAATTATCAATAGCTTCGATTATGTGCCAACTACCATATTTTTGACCAACCCAATGTTATTATTTGTAATTCCTAAATTCCTACACGGATGTGCACTACTTTTGCAAAAATTTCATCCTTAATTAATCGAATAAAAATAAAACAAAAATGAGGGAAACATATGAAAATTGAGGGGAAAAAGAAGAAAATGCAAAAAATCAACTAAAGATAATAATATAGAAAAAAACCTTGAAAAGAAAAAAATTAAACTTACTAAAATGTTGGAAAACAAGAAAAGTTGAAATTTTCCACTTGTTTACAATCTGCTAAAGATAATAACCAGATAATAATGGTGAAGACTTGAGAAAATCTTGTTGTGGATATTTGGGTTAAAAATGGTTAAGAAGAAAAAATTGAAAAAAAAAATAAGAGAAGAACTTGATTGATTTAATATATTTTTTAGTCAAGTAGAATTCTCAACAAACTTAAGTACAGTCTAGCGGTAAGATTGTCATATTTAAACTTGGAGACCCAGGTTCGAATCTTAGCTACACCATTCTTGATATTTTGTTGAAGAATTTAAAAAACCGCCGGTTCACGGTTCTTAACGGTTCGTCCGGGTTTCAACGGTTCTCCATGAACTTCCGGTTTTAGCATTAGACCGGACCGGTGACATGGCCGGTTCGCGGTCCAACCGATCGAACCGGCCGGTCCGGTCCGGTTCTGAAAACATTGGTTTATAGCACTTGGCAATTTAATTCAATTATATGCCAAACAACTCCTTTAAGTAAAAGGGAGTCTAAGGTCCTATATGATAATTTAATTTAGCGGTTAAATTTATTGGGTTCAAATCTTAGCATGTTCCGATGCGTTTGATAATAAAAAAATAGAACATCTAACTTAATTAAGTAGTAATGAATTTTTTAGGCAAAACTTGCTTTAAAAAATTAGTGATAAGTTTAGAATGACATACACTCAAATGTTTATATTTATTCACTTACTCAACTTTCAATTTTCAAAATCTTAACACCTATTCAT
The DNA here is from genome assembly GCF_003713205.1 of Coffea eugenioides. Taxonomy (NCBI): domain Eukaryota; kingdom Viridiplantae; phylum Streptophyta; class Magnoliopsida; order Gentianales; family Rubiaceae; genus Coffea; species Coffea eugenioides. The sequence goes on along the minus strand of NC_040042.1, from coordinate 42,553,752 downwards.
TTTCTAAAAATTAAAAGGTCAAAGTTATCCTATTCATATTCGTGAAACCTTTAGAAAGAAAATATAAGTTTAAGGGAAAGTTATCTATAAGTTTATATGGTAATCGATCTATGTACTTTATTCTCATTCTTTACAGCATTATAGTAATTTTTTTTTCCTTTTAATGGGTGCTTAGTAGATGTGCATTAGCACACTTAAATCATAACCAAATTACAACGTGAATCTACATAATAACAATTATTACCTTACGCTATATTTATTCACTTACTCAACTTTCATTTTTCAAAATCTTAACACCTACCCTCCATCTTAGGCACTCGGGCCCTAATCAATGTATGTATTTTATTTTCATTCATTACGCTATTCATGACACGCAACTAACTGCTATCTGTTCTGCCTTTCCCATAGGTGAAAGGGTGTAAAGATAAGGAGACCTACTCCTATAAATTGGACAGCCAGTTTTGTGCAAAAACAAGAATCGGCTGTCATTTCTACAACAATTTTGTCTCAATGGCAAAATCAACTGCCATAAATCTTGGAACTATGTTTTTACTTCTGCATTTGGCAATTCTACCGAGCCAAGTCATGCCTTCTACACAATCTATTGGTAGGAATATCATTCTCCCTCTTTAGTTAAATATATCGTAAATCTTATTCTAATGTTCTTTATCCCTTCTTGCCTATGATAGGGAGTGGGCAATTTTGCCCAACTGAATTCAAGAAAGACGGTGGGTGCGGAACAACGGGCGATCAAGACTGTTTTAATATAGGGAAAGAGATTTTCCCACCGTTCCTTTATTTGCTTCGTGATTGTCATTGTGCTCCTTATACGGCTAGCAAAAGCAATTGTCATTGCAAAATAATTTGTCAACCAACTTAATTGCCAAAGCAATGGCAAGAGAATATTATTTGAAACTTCATTCCTTATAAAGTTTGTGGGCTTTTGTTCTTTACAGATTGTTTTGGTTTCGATGTGCAGTTGGGCTGAATATCTCGTTCATTCTTTTGTATGATTTCTTTGCCAACATGATTTCAAATCTTAGCATATGCAGACGCGTTTGATAATAAAAAATAGAACATCTGACTTAATTAAATGATAATAAATTTTCTAAGCAAAACTTGTTTTAAAAAATAAGTGATAAGAGTATGATATACACTTAAATGTATCAGATTTAGTATTTAACAATTTAATAACTTAATGAATTCAGATTTTAGACTTTGAATTTCAATTTTCAAATTTTAGTTGGAAAATTTGCCAAATTGGTCCCTAACATTTTTCAAAAAAACTTTTTTAGTCCCTAACATTTAAAATCAGCTAGAATTGCCCCTAACATTTAAATTATGATCCATTTTGGTTCTAATGCTTGTATTTGCTCATTTTTCCGACTGAAAATAGCCCGCCTCTCTCACGTGGGCATATTTTCAAGGGTAAAACCGAAAAACACACTTCATTTCTGGTTGAGTAAAGCCATATTTCCTTCATATTTCCCCATTTGTGTCCTAATTCCCTCACTAAAAGAACGAAATTGAAGAGGAAAAATGTAGCTGCAACTAGACAGTTGTGTAATGGAGGAAGAATAGCAAGAAAATCTGAAGAAGAAGCTGACATTTTGATCCAAGTACTTGTTGGCCAAATATATCACACTTGCCAGGCCAGTAGTAGAGACAAAGTTCAAAGCTTTCTCCACTACCACCGCGAAATAACCACCAGCATCGACAGTCTCTACCCCCCTCACCTCCCACCACCTCTAACTCCGCGGCATCACTTCCCACACCTCTATCCTCATCTTCCTTCCTCCTCTCTCCCTCTCCACTTGCAATTCTTGTTCCGCCCCCACTAGCATGCAATTGACCCAGCCCCTGCTTCCTCAACCAATTTTCCAACTTCATTTGGCCCCGTCTTCTCAATCAACCTGGCCGCCCACCTAATCACCTCATAGGGCACTATCTAACCACCAATAAAACCATTGTCATAAAAAATCCAAGCTTTGGAGCCTTGGCTAGACTTGCCTTTGCCTCCTAGGGCTCTAATTGAGCCTGACTCATATTACCAGCTGCAACAGCAGCGCCACCCTCTTTCCCCTCTCCTGCCTCGAACTGAGAGTTATGTAATAAATTTTTTATTAGCAATGTGTTTAATATGTCAGCTTCTTCTTCACATTTTCACTGAGAAAATATGAAGGAAAACCGGAAATGAAGTGTGTTTTCAATATTTGCCCTTGAAAATATGCCTACATGAGAGAGGCGTGCTATTTTCAGTTGGAGAAATGAGTAAATACAAGCATTAGAACCCAAATGGATCATAATTTAAATATTAGAGACTAAAAAAGTTTTTTGGCAAATGTTAGGAACCAATTTGACAAATTTCCCATTTTAGTTTTATTAAATGAGTCTTAACTCCTAAGTTGGAAGTGGAAATTTTAGAAATACTAAGTTTACACAATGGAGTACGAAACGTGTAATTATGGACCTGGCCCATGCCCGCAGATGGATTGGAACTGATTTGGGTTCATTAACTGGGTTTGGGTTAGTATTAGCATATTACTCAAACATGTCCACCTAAATTTTATAAATAGTCATTCTATTCCAAAATTTTTTTCTGTTCATTTTTATGCTTCCTTTCGATAGAATTCAATGTAGGCTAAAATGGTATCCATGTAAACACAAGATTGTAAAATTTCTCCTAAATTACTTTCTTCTGTTAATTTTTAATAATTTGATTTAATAATAACTTCATTATCTATTAGTTTGCTTTTAAAATTTTTTTTGGTGGCAAAAAAATCAAATATTAAGTGCATTTATTTCCTAATAAATCTTCTTTATTATATGTTGACATGCCACCATTAATTAGAGTAAACATAATTGAATCATGGGATAAGATTCTATTGAAACTAATTATTAAGTTAATATGAATTAACTATTTTTAATCTATTGAATTTAAATATTTGTCTTACAATTATTATATTAAATTTTATAAAATAGTATTTTTAGGTTATTTTATATCAATTTTTATTCAAAAAATAAAAACTTTAGAACATAAAAAGTGCCGTGTAAATGCCCGGGTGAAGAACTAGTATACTTAATTAAATTGGTATTTCTTTCTCTTATGTTGGACGAAGATATTCTTCTACTGTTTAGTTTGAGCACATCAATGGTTCATGCACAATGGCTTCGTTCTAGGAGGAATTTTTTTTAATTAAAATTCATAACTTTTGTTCTTAAAACCAGTTACGTTTTTTTTTCAGTTACTTGTAAAAGATACCAAAGACTTATTTTAGGAGACAAAATTTAATGAAACTCCTAATTTTCTTTTCTACATTGATGGGATGGCCTCTTTTTTTTTTCTATTTCTGTGATTGCAAAGAATCTATTTTAGGAGAAACATTAATTAATTCAAATCCTTTCTTCTTATATTAGATGGAATGGCATTTTTTTTTTTTTTTTGGTAAGCGCATATTTTCTTTCTTTATTTCTTTTCTCTGTTTTTCTTTCCTTTTTTTTTGTGAAATTACATGAATAGCCAAAAGAAAACCAATTCTAACAATTAAAAGGTCAAAGTTATCCTATTCATATTCGTGAAACCTTTGGAAAGAAAATATAAGTTTAAGGGAAAGTTATCTATAAGTTTATATGGTAATCGATCTATGTACTTTATTCTCATTCTTTACAGCACTATAGTATAATTTTTTTTTCCTTTTAACGGGTGCTTAGTAGATGTGCATTAGCACACTTAAATCATAACCAAATTACAACGTGAATCTACACAATAACAATTATTACTTACACTATATTTATTCACTTACTCAACTTTCATTTTTCAAAATCTTAACACCTACCCTCCATCTTAGGCACTCGGGCCCTAATCAATGTATGTATTTTATTTTCATTCATTACGCTATTCATGACATGCAACTAACTGCTATCTGTTCTGCCTTTCCCATAGGTGAAAGGGTGTAAAGATAAGGAGACCTACTCCTATAAATTGGACAGCCAGTTTTGTGCAAATACAAGAATCGGCTATCATTTCCACAACAATTTTGTCTCAAAGGCAAAATCAGCTGCCATAAATCTTGGAACTATGTTTTTACTTCTGCATTTGGCAATTCTACCGAGCCAAGTCATGCCTTCTACACAATCTATTGGTAGGAATATCATTCTCCCTCTTTAGTTAAATATATCGTAAATCTTATTCTAATGTTCTTTATCCCTTCTTGCCTATGATAGGGAGTGGGCAATTTTGCCCAACTGAATTCAAGAAAGACGGTGGGTGCGGAACAACGGGCGATCAAGACTGTTTTAATATAGGGAAAGAGATTTTTCCACCGTTCCTTTATTTGCTTCGTGATTGTCATTGTGCTCCTTATACGGCTAGCAAAAGCAATTGTCATTGCAAAATAATTTGTCAACCAACTTAATTGCCAAAGCAATGGCAAGAGAATATTATTTGAAACCTCATTCCATATAAAGTTTGTGGGTTTTTGTGCTTTACAGATTGTTTTGGTTTCAATGCGCAGTTGGACTGAGTATCTCATCTCGTTCATTCTTTTGTATGATTCCTTTTCCAACATGATTTTTTGTTTCTTTTCTCTTTTTTTTTGTGGGTTTAAAATTGAGCACCAGAAGGTTCCACTCGAAAACAAAAAGAATAAAGAAAAAGGAAAAACAGCATCCTAGGCCTCAGTTAGTGATATATACTTACCAAATATTGCCTTTCTAAATATACTCACAAAGCAAAAGGATATTTTTAAGTTTAATGAGACTTCAAGCCATTAATATTCTCACCAACAGAAATGAGTTTTGCGAACCTCAAAAAAGAAGGATTACATTACTTACATGTACTATACAGATAGTGATTGGAAATCATCCGAGTTAAAAAGGAAGAAAGATTTTTGTTTTTTTAATGATCGACACTCATTATTTCACTTAAATTACACATAATTTATTATGTGAATACATTCACTCATATTTAATCCACCCGACAATTTTCTAAATTAATTTAACTTTTTGTCAAAAATTAATATGTAAGACCCTCTTAACGAATGTCCTAATGACGCCTGTTAGCCTAACCCAAAGAAGACAACTGCAAGTAGCTCCTCCAATTTACAAATTTACAATTTCAGCACCACGAAAGAAAACAAATATTACAGAAAGAAATATATATGTGTAGCAAGAATAAATCTTGAATATCATGCTTCTACTTAATTAACAAAGTACAAGAACATGTTTAGTTATAGTAAAATGTTGAAGAAACGCTTGATTATTTTGGATGGTGTTTGCATGCATAATTACATAGAGAGTTCAATGTCATTGAGCTTTAATTAAGAGGAAATGCCAGTGTTATAAGTGAGTCCAGCTTCCCAGTCAGTTGGAAGCACATTATCTAGTTGCACCCAATAATTGTAGTCTGCAGAGACAGTCACTAGGAACCTCAAGGTCAAGGCTCCTAGAGGTGGATTTGTTGTGTCATATACAGCTCCATAGGCTCTATGCATTGGTTTCCATTCATTGCTTTCCTCCTAACCCAAAAGGACAAGCAAATTAAAAGTATGTAGGGATTAAAAGGGTAATGATCTATAGAAAATTAATCTTCAGATTTTTTTTTTTTTTAAATTGTAGATCTTTAACTGGAGAGACTTTTAGGATGTCGTAATTTTTTAAATTTTCCATGGGACAAAAGCACAGTAAGGGGCAACTGGCACATTTAATCCTAACCTTGTTGGACATGAGTATGAGATGATTTCACTTGCTATTCATAATTGCATATTCCCATTGATACTCCATAATTTGATTCAAACTCTGTTGTTGATGAAATTCTAGAATTTGTTGAAGAAATGCAAAACAAGTAAGATAAAACCTTTTTTCTTTTGAACTTTCTAAAGGGCAATCAAAATTTAGTGAGACGCGTTAAGGTTTGAGTCAATTACAATAGTCCCACTTAGTTTATTCGAATTAAGATTGTGTAGTTTTCTTAAGCCTTAATTTTTACCTGCCAGACTTGGAATGCAGTGATATCATCTGCACCAGGCAAGAACAACAACAACACGGCCAAGTAAGCAGGATACTTGCTAGTCTCGTGGACTTTTAGAAGCAAATCGGCATCATAGAGACATGGGATTCTATTGTATTCTACCCCAATTACTCCATATGAGAAGAGCTTTGAAGCCATATCTGGAAGTGCCATTTCTGCAAAAGCATTTTGGCTCAAGACAAAATCTGCAATATGTGCACCTTCACCATGATCTGTTACCACCACCGTTGTTCCATCCTCACTGCAGTAAAGTGGTACCTTGCACTTGACCTGAAACGAAAAAAAGGAAGTAGTAATTGGCAATATGTTATAGGATTAAGAAATTGTCTGTTCTTGCTAGAGAAAGATTAACCTGATAACATGCTCCGCAACCAGCTCCATTTCTGTAGAGCTTGGAAACTCCAGTAACTCGACCACCATTGATTTTACGCCCATATTCTCCATATCCACAAGCTCCAGCTGATTCATTCAACCACAGGACTAATACTTATTTTCTGTAACAACTGAGGTTTGTGGACAATGATCCGCAATGTAAATAATAGCATTCTGAAGCTGAAAATAAATTTCTGTACAATAACGTTATATATAAGGTGATTAAATGAGAAGAAGCATACTTGGAGTTCCAAAGCCATCAGAGGACTTATAATAGGTTGCTCTTGAGACAATTCCTTGGCTGTGGGATTCTGCAACCAAAAGCAGCAGAATACTCGAAAACAAACAACTTTTGCAAAGAATGGATGAACCCATGTTACATTCCATATTAATTTGTCCAGTCACAGTCTGGGTTCAATTAAAGCCAATTGTATTTGGGATGAAAGCTCAGAAATAAGAAGCCAACCCTTATACTTGAAAATTGAACTCTTCAGAGAAACTTAGCAATGTAACTAAACCTTATCTGAACATCAAAGCAAATTGGCCTTGGAAGGTGTTAACTTACCAGCATTGTAATTACGCTGCATAAAGCACTAAAATCTTAGAATATTGGGTTGGTGGAAAAGTACATTATCCACTTACTAGTGTTTAGTGCTTTAAATTGCAAAATATCTCAAATCATGATAGAATTTCATTTAGCAAACTGCTGAATGATGTCACCGTTACGCTGATGAGCTGCATATACACTTCAGTAATTATGATTGTTTCGTTTCCACTTGTTACTTGTCTCTTTCCCCACTTTCAATTTTACCAGATTTCTAACCAGCCACTGGACCATCCCATTCATTAAGCCACTCAAACAATTTCTCATGATTCAAAGTTTTCTTTCTTTTATGAAAAGAAACAAATTTACCATGAATTAAGGTGCTAATTCTTATTGATTAGACACACAATGAGACATAGTGCTCTGCAGTAACACTGTGATTATGTACAGTTCGGGACAGCTAGATCTGATTTGAATTGAAATTCCTAGCAAACCCTTAAAAGTGGACCTCAGACCATTGCACTCAATGCATTTGGACTAGGCATATGACACGTATGTGTCCTCGAACTTAAATTATTTTAGGTCCTGATTACACAAATACGGTGTTCAATGTCATTGAGATTTAATCAAGAGAGGAAATGCCGGTATCATACGGAATTGCAGCATCCCAATTACTTGGGAGCACATTATTTAGTTGCACCTAGTAATTGTGGTCTGCAGAGGCAGTCACTTGGAACCTCAACGTCAGGGCTCCTGGTTATGGGTTTGATATGTCAAATACAGCTCCATAGGCTCTGTTCATTGGCTTCCATTCAATAGTTTCCTCCTGAACCAAAAGCAGAGGCAAATATGAAAGTAGGTGAACATTAGTAGGGCAATTATATATAGAGAATTAACATTCAGTTTCTGATTTTGCTTTGTAGAACTTATATATCCTAGCTACTCTTACAATGTCTCGGTCTCGGCTGAGTCGTCGTCAGAGCAGGGCTTTTTGTTCCGATACCAGGACGAGATGACTCCGAATTAATGGATCGCCGAAAACTTGATCGAGACGTCTCTGAGATGGATAGAAACGGTCGAGTCACCCGAGTTATCTCAAATCAACTCAAATTTTTATTAGTTTTTATTATTTTTGTTTATCATATTTTTTTTACAATTTTTAGAATATTAAATATTTCAAAAATTTACGTCTTATCGAAATCACGACCAATATGCTGAGATTAATGTAGAAGGGTCTGCGCCACGACCGCGACTTTGAACCATGCTTACAACAGCTACTCTTACAATGTGATGACTTTCGCTAATTTCCTAAGACAAAAGGGCACAAAGGGCAACTGGCATTTTAATTACAACCATTTAATTGTGAGACCTTTATTAATTTTTTTTTACTTAGGAATAAAGGGTCGGCACTAAAATACCATAATAGTGTTTGGTACATTAAATTACTTAAATATCTACTGATGATTATGCTGTATAGTTCACTAATTATTCTTTGCCACTTGTAATCTGTCTCTGCCATGGAGTTCCCCAGATGAGGATTGTCACATTAACCCACTTTAAAAAAGTTGTCTCATGACAAAGACTTTTCCGAAAAATGCAAAAGTAACAATTGTTTACCATTAATATAAATTCATATTAATCACAAACACAATAATGTGATTGTAACACTTGTGATGATGCACTTCTATCAAGCAGCCTCTATCATCAGTCAACTTTCCATTTCATAATCTTGCAGACTTTCGTGCAGCAAATTCACCTCCGGTCTCTACCCAAGTTCAACAGAATTGTCTTTCATAGTTTGCCTGCCCCAAATTTTGTTGCTTCTGTTTCCGCATGCTCAAAGGTTTTTGGTCTTGGGAGTCCTCATTCGCAGCCACGAAGGTGTGTTAATTGCCAGTTTACTGTCTAAGAACTAAGCGACATGAGGGCCTTGTGAAAGCAGAACTAGTCGAAGCTTTAAATATCTAAAGAAGCGGTCTATCTTCCTAAGACTCTTGAGGATTCCAATTTCCAAGCTTTATCTTGGAGGGTGACACATCCTCGGCAATCAAGCTTATTAGCGATAAAGACGACATTCTATCTACTAGAATAGACTCTATAGGTGAATAGACTAACATGTCGTCGATATGTACAGAAATGGAAATGTTTGTTTTTTTTTTCTTCCGCCCCCAAATGTAGAAGAACAACTTGACAATTTAAAGGGCCTAAGAGTATCTTATACTGAATTACACCAAGAAAAAGAAAAGCAACATGAATTACACGAAGAAATCCCTTGGCTCTCCTGCTCTTATATCTAAATTCCATTATATGAGATCAAAATCATTTACTACATAATGGGAAAAAAGAGGTTAATTCTGACGTTCACAAGCTGGGTTGATGCTTCCCATGTACTGCCCAGAAAACTTCATTTTTTTAAAAAAAAAAAAATTCAATTTCATTCTTAGAAAAAGCATTAAAAATTATTTCATTCGTTACCTGGCCATTCGGTACTTGGCAGGCATTCACAGAGAGTTTGAGGAGGGGGATTTTGATTTTGAATTTTTTTTTGTGCTCTCAACTGTTTATTTAATTCTTGACTTTGATTTTTTTTTTCTTGTTAGCCTAAAAAATTTGAAAATTAGAAATATCTATCTTTGGTGCTTTTTTTTTTCTTAAAAAAAAAAAATCCTGACTCAGTTTTTACATAATCAGGAGCATTTGAGAACAAGGTCATAGTACAGTAAAATAAAACACACTTAGTTATTTATAGAATCACTTCACAGATTAGATTTTATTTATGATATCCATGGTTACTAACAAAGACGTACAGCTGGGGAGATTTATACATGCCCTAAAAGAACCATACATGTGAGGGGCATGGTCTCTGAAACAGCGTTACAAAACAGTACACAGTGAAAACATCCTGCAGCAATACCATATATGTATGAGGGTTATGGTCTCCGAAACAGCAGTACAAAACAGTACACAAGTGAAAACATCCAACAGCAATACTACGTACTACTCCAAAAGCAGCTCATAAGTTGTGGCTGCAGAGAAGGATCATACGTACGATAATCCTGAGTTTCTGAGAGATTAAACTATCATGCTGGAATCTCAATCTCATACGCGTGTCCAGCTTTCCAGTCACTAGGGATCACTTCGTTCAATTGCACCCAAGACTCGGGATCTCCATAGTCCACAGATTTGTACCTCAAGGTTATTACACCCAATGGAGCATCTGTTATATCAAATACTGTTCCATAAGCCCTCCGCATTGGCCTCCATTCACCGCGATCCGCCTGCATCAAACTCAGCAAAATCAATCACAAGTCGTTTTCTTAATTAATCCAAACAAGCATCCCCGCATGCATGCTCTATATATGCTTGACAAATTTTATTGTTTCAAAGCGTTCAATGCATTGTGTGGGCTAATTTCTCTTGCAGTGTGAGTATAAAGTTTTTCTTTTTTTTTTTTATCACTCTAGCCGTATTGGATATATGACATACATCCAAGCTTGTTAATGTAAAAAAAAAAAAAAAAAAAATTTTTAATGTATGAAAGATTAATTTCTTGATGAATTTGCTTGCTGTTCAAATACTCGAATATTTACCTGGAATATTTCGATAGCAATAATGTCGAAAGTACCAGGTTGGTACAATGGTACAATGGCCAAATATGCGGGGTACCTGCTCTGTGGCAGGACTAGGAATATAAACCTTCGATAATACAGACAAGGAACTCTCTTGAATTCTACACCAACTACACCGTAGGCAAAAAGATGTTGAGCCTTGTAAGGACGAGCCAAACTTTCGAAGGCAGCTTGACTGAGGATGAAATCTGTCTTGTCTCCTTCACCATAGTCAGTCACTACTACCCTTGTTCCCTCTTCACTACAGTCTTCTGGAATGGTGCATCTTACCTGAAATTCTCAACGAACATATATAAATATATATATATATATATATATATATATATATACTCTCGTTAATGACCTTAATCAACAGGAAGGAAAATTAAGGGAAGTTTGAATTGCATCGTCATTATTGAGGCATGTATCTACTTGGTTTGCCAATTCAAATCAATAAATGAAAAAAGAAATTAATTTAAAAAAGGCCACATCACTTTCATGCACTCGTGAAATTAATTGCAATAATTGAACACATCAAATTGTATAATTAGATGTTGTTTTTTTAAGAGCAATGCATTTTTATTTGATTTCTAATCTAATTGGGTGAATTGCTTATTTATATAGGTGCTTGTTCTCCACACTTGATGGCTTATTATTGCCTTCAAACGTTAATGATGATACAAAATGGCTAGGAAGACTTTACCCGATAGCATGCACCACATCCAGAGCCACCCCTATAAAGCCTGGACACTCCAGTAACCCGACCATCGTTGACAAATCTCCCATATTCACCGAACCCACAAGCTCCAGCTGATTAAAGTAGTCCAATTTAAACAATTAAATTTCAAATTGATGAACCATAAATTCTGATTTTGCTAGGGGAAAAAAATCCTTCACAAGAGTGTTCAATTGATAAACAGGTTTTGAACGCAGGACACAAGTAGCAATTTTGTAGTAACAAACATTCATGGCTTTTTTTTTTTAAAGGATGATTATTCAGAACTAGAGGGAAAACGGAGCTAATGATGAATTAAGTAACTCTAACTGGTTTAGCTACATTAGATAGTATACACCATTTATCTATGATAAGCATGAGCAGAAAATATTTGTGATATAGCCTAGAGGGGCTGGCAAATCACAAATGAATAAAATTAAAGAAACACGTACTTGGTGTCCCTAAGAAATCAGGGCGGCCATAATAGGTTGCTCTAGAGTAGTCTCCACCGTAGCATAGTGCTGCGGGTAAGAGCACTGTGATGCAAAGAAATGCTGCGTAGTAATAATTCATACTACTTCTAAAGCCCATAAATTAAAAAGTATCTATCTACTATAGCAAATTGAACTCAATAAGTATGGAATAGTAGAACTGATAGAGATGAGGAATGGGAAGCTTAGAAACGAGGAGTCCATATTTATAGACTTAGTTTTTTTTTTTTTTTTGGTTAGGTAAAGAGTTTCAAATCTGGAACGTCTTATTTACAATCTTTACCTCCATAACACCCAACTCATCCCCTCTCTCTCTTAGGGTGTGTTCGATTAAAATGAAGTTTGAAAACTGAAATCTAAAGTCTATTCTATTAAGTTACGAAATTGTTAACTACTAAATCTAATACATTTGAGTATATATCACATTAAATAATAAGTGAATAACTGATGACTTAATTTTTTTGGAACAAGTTTCATCTAAAAAATTCAGTGACACTTATTTAGATGCTTTATTTTTAATTATCAAACGCATCTAAATAAGTTAAAATCTAAATTCGTTAAATTTAAGTGTTGAATTGAAAAATTAAACAAGACCTAAAGTTGAATTGATCTTGGTAGGCAGGGTATGATTTTGTGATATTAATGTGAGGGTTTCTCTACTTGTTTTCTTTTTTCCTTCCTTCCACTATGGATTCTATGGGAATCCGACTGTGTCAAGGATTGGATTGGGATTGGACGTGTACAACTCGGACCCGTAATTGACTCGTGGAGACCTTCTAACAATCTACTTCTTTTATGATCTGTCTTCGTATATATAATTCGATATAACATGTGGAGTGATACTTTCAAGTGCGGGAAATACATGCATGCACTTTTACATTCTTACGTGCAATTAAAGTATGCTTGTCGATCCAATTTTTTTGTAATTCAGATTTTGCATATTTTGACAAATTTCTGGCATTTATAAAACGGTTAAGCTAGCAAGCTGGAAGAGAAATATGGATTTTGAGTCAAGTTAGCATTTGGCACAATTAACTGAGCATCAATTCTTATACTTAAAACAATAACAAGGTGCAGACTAGCATGCAGTGTTTGGAAAAGTTCTAGGCTTCGAATCTTTTTCCTGCCTTATGAAATCCCTGTCGAAGTTCTTTCGGATATATTTGACCCCCGATTAAAAGAAACAACATCATTAGTTTCTTCTATCCATTTTCCTTTTTACTGTGAAATCAGGAATTATAGAATTCTTTGCTTGCAGCAGTTTATTTGCCAGCAGTATTGCAATCTCAGCCAACGGCAACGGGTTGTTGAAAATCCTAGCATTCCATGCTTGTAGCTTACCCTTCTGTAGCCATCAACTTTTGGTTCCCCACAAACGTTATTTCATAATTCAGGTAAGTGAGAGGAAATTGCTGGGTAGTCTTAAGGCACCACTCACTCGGCCGCCGGCACTGGCGCATATTCACCGAGTCTTTTCCCTTCTTTTACTCCAATCGAAACGGTGCCTCAGATAGTTAACCTTCTGCTTTGTCAAGATGCAATAAATAATGGAGATATCTGTATCTGCTGATCCCATCATGGGCTAATCTTTTCTTTTAAAATTAAATGCAATTTCAGCGCACTCTTTCGAGGAAGGTACTGTGATCCAATACGCACAAACTTAATTGGTTTGCGAAATGATTTAGCCATGGATCTTGACTGCTGACTAAGAAACTCTCCAATAAATAACAAGTATTATGCGTAACTGGACACAGGTTCAGATCAACTTGCAGGAGCCTAGGACACTCATTCGCGATGGCTACCTGTATATGTGCACGGGTCAAGGTTCTATGAACTGCTTTTTATGGTTGAGATGGGATATTTTAGAATTGGACAGTGGAACTTAGATGGAGGACACTAATTTTAGTGGGTCAAAAAATTTTATTGTATTTTTTCCATTTTTGATATATTAGTGTCTATATTTATTATATCAGTCTCTATATTTGTTATATCAGTGTTTAAGTCTCTTGAGTTAGCATTGCAATGTACCTGGTGTCACAAGGAACCCTGATTCATAAATGGACTGGGTGTTACACCTGCATGTTTGGCTTAATTGCAAATTGTCCCCTTATAATGTTGGGCGAGTAGCGAGTTGCCACTTATTATTAGAAAACATACAAATTGTCCCTTGAAGATAAATGGTCGAACGCTTAGTTTATATTCTATGTGTGAAAAAACAATTACGCTATCACATACATAGTGCCTTTTAAAATTATTTTTTTCATTCTTTTTTCTTCTTATTCATTTTTTTATTTTTTTTGCCAATAAAATTGTAGAACTACTACTATTCCCTCTAGTTTCTATTGTAATCAAATATCGAACTAGTGATTTTTTTTTATGAGTTAACTTATATGTAATCCAACGTTTTTACTGATCTTTTTTTCTATTTTTTGGTATTAAAATTAAGAATAAATCAAAAATAAATTTTCAAAAATCACTACTAAATTATGATAATCTCACTATTCAAAAAATTTATAAACTCTAAATGAATTATTTCAATATTTTCTTTTCTATCTTATAAATCTAAATCCATAATAAAATACCATCAAAAGTATCCTATCATAATGATAAAATTATTATTAGAGTAATTCTTATATACACTTTATATACACTGAAAGTATATACACTATCACAATTGAATGCGTGATACATATGCAAAATTTGGGTTTAAAATTGAAATTCGGATTATGTGTCATGCATCTAATGGTGAAAGTGTATACACTGTCAGTGTATAAAAGATTAATTCTTATATTATAGTTGTTTATCACACAGTAGGTATGGACATGAAAATTTTGGCACAATTTTCTTATAATTATACTAGATAATCTTATAATTATATAGAAAAATAAATTAAAACTTATCAACAAGGGCATTTCTAGATATTCATTTAAAAATTTACCCAGTCAATATTATTTTAAAACTTTGTTAGTAAAACTGTCAAATCAAGGGAGGTAGGTGTAATTTTTCAAACTTTAGGGGAGCTCAGTGAAATTATCAGAAACCTCAGGGGAGGTATCTGAAATTATCCCTAACTAAATTTTAGACTAATTTACCTCTATTAAAAGCAAAACTAATCTTTGGACTAATTGCTCCTACTAATAACAAAATTAAATTTGGGATGAAAGCTCATAAATAAGAAGCCAATCCTTATACTTGGAAAACTGAACTCTTTAGAGAAATTTAGCGATGTAACTAAACCTTATCTGAACATCAAAGCAATTGCCTTGGAAGATATCTGCTTACCAGCAATGTGATTAACGTTGAATAAAGCATTAGCCCTGGAAGAATATGGGGTCCGTGGAAAAATACACTATCCACTTACTGGTGTTTAGTGCATCAAATTCCTCAACTCATGATTATGTGGAATTTCATTTAGCATATTGCTGAATGATCTCATGGTTACGCTGATGAGCTGCATATATAATGATGTCATAGCTGTTTCGTTACCACTTGTTACTGGTCTCTTCCCCCCTTGAATTTTACCAGATTCCTAACCAGCCATTTAAAAACTTTCTGATGTTGATGCTAAAAAGATGAGCAAATTCAGATATGATAGATGAGTCCTCGCTGGAGCAGTCCAGATAAAACAACTAAAGCTCTTGATCCAGCTGGAGGTGATAATATTGAACTTCTTTGAAGATGTACTAATTTTGATGAATATAGCCTGCAGCAGCAGGTGTTCAAATACCAAGTATAAATTCAAATAAACAACAGGACTTTTGTTCCTGGAGAAGGCTTTAATGCTTAAATCAGCACAGGGATCAGTATTTAGACTTGGAAAAATTGATTCAGATATATACGTAGTAATTTGTATTAAGAGAGTGTAGAATGGAATAATTGACCTTGCATTTTAACTATTTATGGTGGAATTAAAGCTAACGGATTTTTTTACTGAGTTTCGTCTCCAATATTGTTACCTGCTGCTGCGCAACATTTAAGTGCATCTAAATAAAAAGACTAAGAGGTTGTCTAAATTGTAATTTTTATGAGATTCTGAGAAAATATTACCATAGCACATATTAAAGTATGATGTATGTGAAATAAAAAGTGGTTGAAAAATATACAAAAGAAATATTCTCAAAAAATGTAAAAATTTTTTGCCAATAGGTAGCTAAGCCGTTCAACTGCCATGCTCTAGCACGACATTCTGGATCCACAGGAAAAATTATAGAACCGCTGGACACTTCGAGTTTGAATCCTTGTTGCGAGGTGGAGCACGTTAAACCTTGTTTCTTGCAAGTTGAGCTTGTAATCACTCAAGCTCTCTTGCACGTTAAACCAATAGCCAAGAACATGGAAGCTCCTATCCATCGGGAAGCAAACGAGACTAATTAAACTGAACATCTTAGTGTTTAAATTTGTTTGATTATTTTAACGAGTTTAAAATTTTGTTCAAATTTGTTTTGTTTCTTTACCAAATCGATTTTGAACAAGCTTTTTTTAATCAATTTAAATTTTATTGAACATAAATGCTATTCAAGTTTAATTTGACTAATTGGCAAATCAAACTTGAATGAGTTTTTATCAAAACGAACTCGATTCAAGTATTAACTAGTATGATTCATTTTTTAGTTCTATCTACCTGTTGCACAACGCGTCATTCTTAATAACATTTATGGGGACTTGGAAGTTAGATGTCCACTGCTGCAGTAAGCAAATACCAGTTGAGTCTCAGACGGGATCCTTCGTCCGTTATATCTATCCATTCTTCTTGTTCAATACAAAACTACATAGTTCCACTTATTAATATTGCTGATGTGGTAAGTAACATTGAATGCATATTTAGGTGATGTTTGGTAAATGGGTTTCAAATTCAATTTTAACATGGACGGCTTATTTTCGGAATCAACATGATTGCACGTAACTGTACCTCTGATAAATTCAAGGATCTCATCCTCAAATGCTTGTCTAATCTCATCTGAATCATGTGGCGTGAAATTCCAAAGTAGAAGATTATGGGTACAATTAGGCATAAACAAAATTATTTATGAATATTATTGAATTTGAAACCCATTTACCAAACACCCCCTAAATATGCATTCAATGTTATGTGCTACATCAAAAGTTTTAATAAGTGGAACTAAATAGTTTTGTATTGAACAAGAAAAATAGACAGATATAATGGACAGAGAATCTCGTCTGGTCTAAAAGTAGCATATACTATAAGCTAAGGGTAACATTTCGACACATTTTCATACGCTGTAATAAAGATCATATATAAACTATTTTCATTTGCAATAGAGAATCTATCTTTTACCATAATCGGTTTTTTAGAGCTCTCGCCTTTACAGGCTCCACCATTCTTTCTTTTCTTGTCACCTTTCTCCTCTATCTCTCTCTTCTTTTCCTCTCTTGATCATCTGCTTCAGCATGTTCTTCAACTCTCTGAAAGAGGTTCTTGAAAGTTTTGGGAGTCTTGTGATTTATCTTCTCGGAGAATTTTCCTGCTTTGGTATTGAAACACCATAATTTGCATATCCTCATTGGCTCTAGCATGTGCTTATAGTTTCACTCTTGAACCCAACATACTCTAGAAGGGTTTCTTCCTCTCTCTGTTTCAAAGTCATCAAATGAATACAAGTCCTCCAAATGCGTTTTTTATTTTCAAAGTTAGTGAGAAAAAGATCGAATGGTTGATCCAAACTTTTGTTGTTTCCCTTCTTATACTTGCGAAACCAATCGGAAGCTGCACCTTTCAACGTGCCCGGGAATGGGAAACCTCGACAAAAGATAGCATCTCTTGTGCGGTTAGCAATATCGGCTGATTTCGATACGAATTGGCCAAGTCGTAACCGGAATAGAGGGACTGGTACGATACTGATTCTCGAATTGCGGATATTACTATATCCGCGGCAACTCGTTCTGAGTAATCGATATTGGTCGATTCGAATATGTGATGCATAATTTTGGCCAATATATCCGAGTCAACTCGGATATTTTTTCAGATTGTGCCTTTTTGGCATTTTCTAAGTTTAGTAATTTTTTCAGATTTTTAAAAAAATTTTGTGTGCTATAATGTACGTAGCACCCTATATTCAACTGATATGCTGCGATGGATGTGGAACAATCAAAATTGTGACGTAATCTCGATCTGTGATGGCGAGCCATGCTTGTGCCTTAGAAGCACATCTTGGAGCATATGCATCCAATATTCTCATGCATGTGTCGAACCATCATAAGAATTGAAGAGATTCCAACATGATTTCAACATGTGAAAGGCATAGAGTTGGATAGCAAATTATTTACATAAAACTATCTGCTTGTATCATAAACATATCCCATTGCATGACAAACCATTTCTTTTCCAACAAAAGCTCCAACCAATCGAAGCTTTCTTAGGTTGGAAAGCTTTCTGAGGTTGAGAAAATTTTTTATTTCTTATATATCACATCAAAAAATTATTTTATTATTTTTTTAAAAAATTATCCCAAAAAATCTCCTATCCAATCACACTAGTTTGTCCCCTTTCTTATCATTTATCTTGTCTGCTCGAGCTTTTAACTTGTCAAGTTTCATCATTACATCCTCCTCCTGAGCGGGTTCACAATGAGAAATAGCAGTTCTCATCGGTTCACGCGGGGTAGAAGCATCTCCTGCTCTTCATCTCATTGGCCTAATGGTGGGGGGCTTCCTATTTAAAACTCATGCTCTTCCATTTTTGTTTTGTCCTGTTGAGTCCCATTTGAGGTTTCTTTCCTTAGTTTTCAAAGTGCTGTCTTTGATCCTGAATCCATTAATTAACAATCATACCTGTGAGCACTTCCACTTGCTGCTTGAACCTGTGCATGTCGACGTCTTTGTCTTGGTTTTGGGAACCGGAATCCCTCTCGCTTGCCCCTAGACCAGTAAGCGGTTTGAGAGACTTTGCTATGGACCAAATTTATCTCTGTGAGAATTATTACAATTGGTAGGAGGAGTACTAAGTGCCATTTCAGGTTGCTAATAATCAATCCCCACAGAAGACATCAAATGTTCTTGCAAAATTGAGCAAATTCCAAAATGACAAATAAATTCTCGCTAGAGCAGGAGTCCATGTATAGTAACTGAGGTTCTTGGTCTGACTGAAACGATAATATTCTAACTTTTTTCACGTAAACAATGGGCACTTTATTTTCAAGGGAGCCTCCGACTTAAGTTTCGGAGAGAATAATTCAAATATCAAAATGGTAAATTGCATAAAGAGAGTCTACAATGAAATAATTAACCTTGTATTTTAACTATCTATACGGAAGAGTTAACGCGTTTTTTTTTTTTTTTTTACTGAGTGAGCCATAATAGGTTTTGTGGGCTAGGCATGTAGTCAATTGAGTTGATCGAATAAATTTAGTGTTAATTGGCCACATATCTTTTACACAACCACCCCAGATTTAAAGTTCTCTTTCCTTTTCAACAACAAAAAAAAAAAAAACAAATTTACCATGAATCAACGCGCTAATTTTAATTAATTAAACACATAAGGACACATGGTGATTTGCATATGACGGGACGATGTACAGTTCGGCCCTGCTAGATCTTCTTTTGAATTGAAATTTCCAAGCAAACCCTTGAAGGTGAATTTCAGATTACTGCATTCAATACTTTTGGACTGCGCATATGAAAATCGTACTCCCAATTAAATTTAACCCAATTTGATGCACTTTTTCTTGTTTTGCCATGCGGTTTTCAAGTGGGACAAAGCAATTCTGCTCAACCAAATACAAATTTACAAAATTCTTGCGGTATATACTTGATTAATTCTCCTTGAAATTTGAATGGTCTTCTTCCCCCCTTTGCTTCTTATTCACAAAGATTATAAACATGGAGCAAATGGAAATTATTCAATTTCATTGTTTTGTTATAGTTTTCCTATCCGTATTTACTAAAATGTTCAAAATTCATCTATATTTCTTGATCCTCTATGCACAAGGTAATGACACAAAGAACCATATACTTTAAGCCAAAGAAAAAAGAAGAAAAAAAAATAGAATCTTTGGGGTCAAGATTAAAAATGGATGCCAGCAATAAAGTTGCATGTGCTTAATGTACAATATTTTAATTAATCAGCAATAAAAGTGTAAACAGTAGAATTTCAATCAGAAAATATAATTAATAGTTCTATACAATCAAGCAATTTCTAGGGTGATTAAGCATACATAAAATTCCAAAGCCATCCGGGGACGACTTATAGTGGGTTGCACTTGAGACAATTTCTTGGCTGAGGGATTCTGCAGACAAAACCTACCAAAAACTGATGAATTCATGGTGCAGTTGAGATTAAATTTGTCTGATGGAAGAGTCAAGAGTGTCTCTTATTAAAGTGTAATCATATATGGGATGATTGCTTAGAAATCATAAGCCAATTTTTATACTCGGAAAATTGATCTCCTTGGAGGAATTCAATTAAGCGAGTTGGCCTTGAAAGGTGAAAACACGAAAATATCTTCTTCTTCTTCTTCTTCTTTTGGAAAAGACACGAAAATACCATATTAGTATATGGTACATTAAATTACTTAAATATCTCAACTCATGATTATGCTGCATAGTTCACTAATTATTCTTTGCCACTTGTAATCTCTCTGCCAGTGGAGTCCCTCATAAGAGGATTGTCATAATTAGCCACTTTAAATAAATTGTCTCATGATTAAGGGTCTGTTTGGTTGGAAGTAAAATGTTTTTCTTGGAAAAATATTTTCCGTTGAAGTAATTTTCCATGAAAATCATTTCCCTTTCATCATTTTCAGGTGTTTGGTTAGTTTTTTGAAAATATTTTCTTACTTCATTTTTCTGGTGTTTGTTTAACTTTTGAAATATTTTCACTTTTATCTCTATCTTTACTTTCTACACATTATAACTACATACTTCTTCCCATGCAAAATAAGAAAATTTATCTCATTGTTTAACTTTAAAAAATCTTGGAGAAATGTATATATGAATAAAAAATATCTCCTTAAGCAATAAACAAATTGCTGGCCATTTAGTGTCAAAAATCAATCACATGCAATGCTTATTGTGACATATATCTTGCACTCTCACTGCTGAAAGTTTCTCTAGAAAAGAATGTTCCTATTATACATAATTAATTACTAGCATAGGATGAGCAGGATGAGGTTTTTTTTTTTATTTTGAATATACTAAGGGGAGGGTTAGGTTGAGTTGGGTGGTACGGGGGAGGGAGTGTAAGGAAGAGGTCTTGGGTTCGAGTCCTCCTGTTTGCACTAAAAAAAAAGGAACATACTACAAGATGTTTTCAGTAAGTTTGGAACATACTACAGGCGGGATGCATGCATTTCGGAAAACAACTTCAGTAAGTTTGGAAGAGAAGTTGTTTTCCATAAGATGAGTGAAAATATTTTACATAGGAAAATATTTTCAGTAACTTTTGTGCAATCAAACACGGGAAATTAGGAAAATATTTTCCTGGAAAACATTTTCACTCGAAACAAACGGACCCTAAGAGTAAAGACTTTTCCGAAATCTGCAGAAGTAACAATTTTTTTGGTTTACCATTAATGTAAATTCATATCAATCACATAGGCACAATTTACATCGACTTTTCCAAGTCAACATGGAACTGGGATCACTGCATTCAGTGCTTTGGGCATCAGCATGTGATCCATGCTTAACCTGGAACCACTTTCATCAATGTAAGAGGTTGCATCGCCACTATGACTTCTGTGGGCTACAAGTTCAATCATTTAGATTATCAGTTCATAGTCCTTGCGACTTAAATGAGCTTTTCAAGAATGGCTACCCTATCAGTTTGCCTTCGAGGCCCAACCAATTGAAAGTAAATGACTAAATGCCGACTGCCACCACAATAATTAATGGTAGAAAGAACTAAGTACGGTGCAGTACATGCGTACATTTAGGTCCTCATAATCAAATTCAGCATTTAAATTTTATTTAAAGAGTTTAGCTTTTAACATGTTCAGACGTGTTTAACATCTTAACTAATTAATTAAATGACTCTGAATTACCTACGTAAAATCAAAAATAATAAGTGATAAGCCATTCACTTTTTACTTAAAGTTGAATATGCTCAAATGTTAGTACTTAACAATTCATGAATTTAACGGATTTAAATTTTATATTTAAAATTTTAGATTTCAAATTTCAATTTTATCATGTGAGCCCTTAAACACGCTTCAATTATTTTTATAGAATCACTTGACAGAATAACTTTATTTATGATATCCATGGTTACAATAAAGAAAGTTGAGGCGACTATATATGTCCTAAAAGAACCATGTCTATGAGGGGCATTGTCTCTCAAACAGCAATACAAAAACAGCACAAGTGAAAACATCCTACAACAATACATCGTACTACTCCACAAGCAGCTCATACTTGTGGCTGCAGAATACTTTGGATCATATTATAATCTTGAGTTTGGGAGAGATTAATCATTAATCCATCATGCTGAAATGCCAGTGTCATATGTGTATCCAGCCTTCCACTCACTAGGGATCACATTAGTCAATTGCACCCAAAAGCTGGAATCTCCGTAGCCATACACAGTCCCTTGGAACCTCAAGGTAAGTGCACCCAATGGAGGATCTGTCATATCAAATACTGCACCAGAGGGCTTCCGCATTGGCCTCCATTGCTTGCAATCCTCCTGCATCAAACAAAGGGACATAAACCACAAGTCATATCTTTTTTGTTAATTCAAACAAGACCTCTGTTTACATGCTCTATGCTTCACAGACTTTTACTATTTCACAGGCTCAATAAGTTTTTTTCTCTTGTACTAATGCATTTGGTTGCATGACACGTAATATTTATTTTACTTTTACACATGCGAACACGCATTCAAATTAGTTAGTATGAAAAATACTTCAATGTTCAATGTAAAAAAGATTAATTTTATCGATATAATTGCCTGCTTGTTAATGCTCAATACTTTACCTGCCACACTTCAATAGCAGTAATGTCATAAGCACCGGGTTGGTATAACGGTACGAGTGCCAAATATCCGGGGTACCTGCTGTGTGCCTGGACTAGGAATAAAAGGTTGTAATTATATTTGCAAGGAATTCTCTTGAATTCTACATCAACTACACCGTAGGCAAAAAGATGTTCAGCCATGTAAGGACGAGCCAATCTTCCATAGGCAGCTGTGCTGAGGACGAAATCTGTTTTGTCTCCTTCACCATAGTCAGTCACTACTACCTTGGTTCCCTCCTCAGTGCAGTGCTCTGGAACGGTGCATCTTACCTGAAATTCTCAATCAATAGTCATCATGGATGAGCTTAGTGAACAAGGAAAGGAAAATTAGATATGCAATGCCAACGTCGAGGCAATGATTAATGTGGTCTAATTTTGAAGAAAAAGAAGACAGTTTTCATATACCCGATTGCAATTCAAATCAAAAATTGGAAAGGAAAATTAATCAAATTAAAAAAAAAACCCTGCAAGTGGATGTCACTTTCATTCTTTCTGAAAGTGCAATGATATTGTCTAATTAAATTTTGAACGTTATCTACCAATAGTCTTTTTTGTTCTTCAGGAGCAATGCATGTTTATTTTATTATCAATCCAATTAGGTGAGCAGTTTATTGATAGATACGCACCTTTTTTGTTGGGTGATTGCTTTCAAACGTTAATGATGATATTACTTGGAAAGTTTACCTGATAGCATGCCCCACATCCAGAGCCACCCCTGTAAAGGCTGGAGACTCCAGAAACTTGACCATCGTTGACAGTTCTTCCATATTCACCGAACCCGCAAGCTCCGGCTGAGTAATTGTTTATTAGCCCAATTCGAGTAGTTAACTTACAATCTAAAGTATATATTCAGATTTTGCTAAGCACCAGAAAAAAACCCTTAACAAGATAGTTGAATATTACACGTTTTTGTAAAACTCAAGGGTCAATTTTTCTAGCAACAATTTTTTTTTTTTTTTTTTACTTTTAATGTTTGTTTAAAAAGTAGACCGAAATGAACATGATGATGACATAGCAACTCTCAATTCTGCGATCTACATAAGAAACGATGCAACATTTGCATGTGTAGAGAGAACACATGAAATATAGACTACAGTGAGAAGGGGTAGGCAAATGAATAAAAAACGAGAGTAAACGTACTTGGAGTTCCTAAGCAATCAGGGCTACCATAATAGGTTGCTCTCGAGGAGTAATAATCTCCCCCGTGGCATAGTGCAGGCAAGAGCACAATGATGCAAAGAAATGCTACGCAATAAGAATTCATGAAACCCATAAGTTATAAACTATCTATCTTCTATAGCAAATTAACTATGGAGTAGTAGAGTTGATAGGGATGAGGAATGTGAAGCTCAGTAATGCGTAGGCCATATTTATAGTGGAAGTTTTGATAGGGAGAATAGGGCTGTATGATATTTGAGGGTTCTCCATACTTGTTGCCCTTTTGCTTTCCTTCCACTATGGAATTTATGGGGGGCCAAGTCGACTCAAGGATTGGATTTGGTTGGACATGCGTACACCGAAGACCCGTAATTGACTCTTGGAGACCTTTCAATAATCTTGTATTTCTTTTATATTATAATGTGATTCAACATAAATACATGTATGTACCTTTACATTCTTACGTGCAATTAAAGTATCAAATGAAATCTTGTCCCATTTTCTGTAAATTCAGATTTTGCACATTTTGACAAATTTCTAGCACTTGAAGAACGGTTTAGGAATGCTGGAAGAGAAAAATATAGATTTTGGCCTACTACTTGCGAGTACTTTGTAGTTTAGCAAACTACTTTCATTTTTATGAAAAATTAACACCTTAGATCTCTCTTAGTAGGCGTTTAGAGTGCCATTTAACTGACTAAATAAAATAGAAGTTTGTCACGTTTGTGTATACTTTGCTGTGCACTAAATTTTTTTATTAAGTGGCTATAATGTTCGTCGGACATTATTTCTTAGCATGCCCTCCAAAGTCCAAATCTTGGTTCCACCGGTGCTTGTATGTGAAATGTTTTAGATTTAAATCTTTTTCTACAATTTAAAATCCCGATGGACACTACAACCCACAACCACCACCCACCATTGCCACCACCTCCTCCCTCCTCCTTTCTCATCTCCATCCCTCTTCCTTCTCCTCCTCTCCCCTCCCCTTCCCCGCCACCCCCCACCCCATCCCTCCCCCGATCTGGTCATGGCTTTTTCAGCGACTAGAGGCCTTGATCTGGTCGAGGCCAGATCGGAGGGGAGAGGAAGGGCAGGGGGTGGTGGGGGAGAGGAGGGAGGAGAAGAGGGGAGGGTGTAGGAGAGGAAGGAGGAAACAGATGGTGGCAGTGGTGGGTAGGAGTGGTGGTGGTGGTGGGTGGTGGTGATAGGCGGTGGCTGTTGTAGAATTTATATTTTAAAATTTTTTTATATTTATGAGTTGTTTTTGATATAATGTACGAATGAGGTATTTTTGAAATTATTTTTATTTTTGTATTACTATAATATTGTATTTCAAAAACTAATTTTTAAAAAATAAGCCAATCCAAACAGATGGATTGTTGAGAATAAGGAATCATAAAACTCTTTCCAGCAGCTACCATCGAGCAAGCAGCCTTGCAGGACCTGCTCTATTTGCCTGTAGTAGTGCAATCTCAGGCAATGGGTTGTTGAAAATCCTAGCATTCCATGCTTATAGCTTACCCTTTGGAGCCCTCAACTTTTGGTTTCCCAAAATCAAAGGAATTGTAGGCAAATCGGCCTCCATGCAAATAATGACCTTAACATTCTGCTTGATTTGTCAAGAAGTAATGAATAATCAAGATATCTGTCGATCCTATCACAAGATATGGGTTAATGTTTTCTTTTAAAATGAAATGCAATTTCAATGCACTCTTTTTAAGATGAAAGTGTGAAAGGATTTAATTGGTTTATGAAATGATTAGCCATGGCTCTTGACCGTTGACAAAGAAAAACTTTCCAATAAGAAACAAGTATTAGACGAATTGATTTTGGCTTCTGATCAACTAGTTGGAGCCTTGGACGCTGATCCTTGAGCGCTACCTACACAGAAGACAGTGTTTTCCATTTTTTTTTTTTTTCCTAATGAGTAACCTACAGATAAGTGACAACTTTTACAGAAACAGTAGAATCCATGATGGAAATCTGGGCAGTACATTGTCATGCATCATGAAAAAATATATACTCCCTGCATAGACAAACACAAATATACAATTTTAATTTAGAGCTCATTTCTGGTTTCAGACCCTGCCTTGTTTGGTAACTCAAAATTAGTTGTTTTTTTGTTTCCCCTTTGAGCTAAAGCTTATTACGTTCCTCTGGATCATTCTATGTATACGACATTCGGATGGGAATTCCTGTTAGGGTCCTGCCCAATTGCCTTGCCTATAATTTTACCACAAGATATGCAGAAGATTCACTCACAAATTGCACAAGCTCTATGAAAGCAAGTCAGATGATAGTTCTTAAGGGATGTTTGATTCAAGAATGGATTCCACTCCCTTATCCCAATGATTTTCTCAATGAATTTTCTTGATTTATATGTTATATTACATTTCTGACAACTTATGAATAGCAAATAAACATGATACTATGGCTGCACTTTGTAGAATTTTGCTAAGCTCTCTTTTCTTCTTGAAATGCACAATTAATTGAGTGATACAAGCATTGTTGAAAGAAAAAGATGCTATAATTTTCCCAAAAGACTAGAAACATAAGGAAGTGTTTCAAACAGGATAGTGATACATTTCTTAACTTGCTAAATCATGTGTTAGTACCCTTTATCACATATAAAGTAGAGGCTAGTTAAAAACAAGACAAAACAAAACTAGAGGCCATTTCAGCGACTGAATTATACCCACAAGGTGAGGTTGGGTTTGATTGCACTATAAAGTACGTCACAACCAAACAGACGAGATTCATTCTGTATATGTCACTTGTTCAATCTGGTGCAAAAGCACTTTTGACAAAAAAAAAAAAAAAAAATCTGGTGCAAAAGCACTTGTGAATTTTTTTTTTTTTTTTTTAATTTTTGACTCATAATTACATTCACATGGCTCCATTCAAGTACTCTAATATTGAAACTATAGACCGGCCTGAAAGTATGCCTTTTGAAACCAAGTCTACATGAGTTGTGGTTGGTGGCTTCCAATCTTGCCCGTTCATCCACAAATTCGCTTTATGCTTATCTTAAGCCCTAAAAACTAGCATCATCGTGACGATTCAACAAGGAGAGCTCAAACAGGCAAGAGTAAGAGTTTTGATCCAAAATATCATCATTAGGACATGTGCTTCTTCTTATTGTGACGGTCTAGAGATTTCTTTACATTAGCGGGTTTGAATACACGTCAATTACATGTGATATAATAAAAAATTAAGCTAATTTTACGAGTAGATCTTAACTTTCATTTGATTTATCAAGGAGATTATCTGCACTAAACCCATAATACTAGAACGTCCATGCGTCCCAATATGTCGCCAAAACCATTCAAGAGAAAATTTGAACGTATTTCTCGACATATTCGTCAATGTCGAATTTTTGTCGATCTGACAAGGCAGCTTGGCTGGTCGGACGAACGCCCTGTATACAGAGGGACAGGTTCCTGATGCACTGAACAAAGAACTCCAAATGGGCTTAAAAGCAAAACAATAAGATAACGAACAATCAATGGGCTGAAGATGGTGGAAGCATGCTCTTTCATTTTCTGGGTCCAGACCACTTAGAAGTTTGAATAGGAATGATGGAATGATGGATGGACAGAGTTTGAAGTTTATCTTAGGCAATTCTATGATTAGCAGCAGCGGATGTGGAAGTGGAAGTGGAAGTGTGGAACCACTGCAATCTCCTTGCTACACTTGTACAAAGGCCAAAGAATGTGGGGGAAGTGCAAGCCAAGCATCAAGATAGTTAACATTACACCAACAAACCAGCAGCTCTAACTGATAAACCAAAAAAGGGGCGGGCAAAAAGTGATCACAAACGCAACATATTGTCAAATCACCCATTTCCGAAACTTTCCAGATGTCCCAGTGACATAAATCTGGGAAAAGGATTAAGTAGTAATTCAGGATAGTGGACTACAGCTCGTACGCAATCTCCATATAGCGCCTATCATGACAATCAGCTCCAATTAGGCAACAAGTACTTTAATAAAAGCCACAGGCGAATATGGAGAAGCGGAGTGAATAAGCTCAGAAGAGAGTGACACTACTGAAAGTGCCAAAACAGCATGCTTTCTTGCGTCTATAATTACAGACCCTCAGTGTTGATATGATGACATGAAGTACTTTTTGCATCATCAATAAGATAATTGTAACATTAAAACCTTAACTTTTAAAGCTCTACAAGGACACACTGGAATGCTCAAGTGAAGTACTGAAGTACACAAATTCTCTGAACTCCAGACAAACATCTAAAGGAATGTTGACAATAATTTTTTGAAACCGAGCAGTAAAATCCTTTGTAACCAAGTGATCGGCTAACCGAATCACAAGCAACAGGAAAGCAGAACCACATTAATGATACAGCAAAACTAAGTATAAGCATGACAAAGGAGTTCACCCAGAGAAATAGCCTTGTTCATGAATTGCCGGAAAAAGGTGAATGCCAGAAGTAACTGTCACTGCAGAACAGGTGTGCTATTCGTGTATGAAATTTTCATATATTCTTCACTAGAAAATTTACACCCTGAAGGCAACTTGAAGCTACCAACTGTTTCACCAATCCTTTTTACAATGGCTTCAAATAAGTTGTGCCTTCCTCAAGTCAGATACAACTCCTCTATCTTCGCTGCCCCTTTCATTGTAAAGAACCTTCACAATAAAACGAGATAATGTACTATTAGTTGCCCGAAAGCTAAAAAACGAATTACATTAAAAGTCAATTGGTTTTCTCGAGTACCTTATCAATAATTCCATATTCAACAGCCTCACTTGGACTGAAGTACTTCGGCCGCCTTATGTCAGCTTCAATCTGCTCAAGCGATTTTCCTGTGTGCTTTGAATATAGTTTGACCTTCACAAAAAGGTAAAAGGGACAGCATGTTCAGCCGCAAGAATGTAGTCTAATGAAAAACCATGAAGGTAGGCACCATGTTGCCATCACATATGTCAGTCTGCTGGAATTAAAAACATCGTGATATGGAGAGTATAAAGAAAGAGCAACACGTAATAACTATCTATACAAGTGCAAAGATAGAAAGGAAGAAAGCTGGACATCAGGCTAGCTTATTCAACTTTCTGCATTAGAAATCTCAGATGACACAGTAAACATGAGCTTGCCAAAATAATGGTAGTAGAGAAGACACTCATAAAGGCATGCCGTTTTGGCACACAAGTGAGGAAGTACCGCAAAGCAGTCCCGTCCAAAGGTGTCCAATATGTAATAACAGGTAAACAGGAGAAACAACGACATAAATGAGAGTCTATTTACCAGCTCTGCCTTCACGTTCTTTACTTCTTTCCTCATAAGGTCAACATCTGTTGCTTGACCTTGAAATCTACCAATTGGCTGCAAAAAAAGATAAAATATCTTAAGTTCATCCATAAGGAAGTATAACCAAGCTAAACTATTACTACTAATAACAAGGCTGATAACCATTTCGACGACACTAGGGCACAAAAAATAATGTACTAATTTTGCAGCTACAATCTCAAAATAAAATCTTCTCTCTTTTTCTGTGTCTTACAGAAATATCAATCAGGAGCACCACGTACAGCTATAACAATTATCCTTATACTATATAAGAATGAGTTGTGGTCAAAGAGAGTTTGAATTTCAACCGCATGAATAGGAATCTTTTTAAAATGTGGAATGTTTTAAAAATTTTGGTACAACTAAGGGCAGCATGTGTTTAGGTATATTTACCGAAATGCCCTCAATTTGATGCATTTAAAACTTTGATTTATGAAGACATTTGGGTATTTCTGGAATATGAAATTATTTTGCAACCGTTTTTGCTTCGAAAATAACTCATATAAGCTTATGTATTGGTGTAATTACTGAAATGATGTTATAGACGCATTTAATTGAAGTGTGGCTTTTGTTGTGTAATTAACACAAAGACATATTAACACGTTATACACTTAACACGTTGCTATAACTAACTGTTGGAGGATATTCCTTTGTTTGAAACAACTTATGTTTGCTCTGGAGCGATTTTCAACTGACATCTGTAGGGGCTTTTTGGGAATGATAAAATTGTAAAAGCATTGATAAAACAAATTGTACAAGTGTGTGCTGCAATTAAAATATACTATTATTAACTTTGTCATATTTAATGACTTTTTTTTTTTTCAAAATGTACTATTTTTTGTTCAATGAAAAATCATCTTTAATCACATATTCCAAACATCCGCACGATGCTCGGGCACTCCCCCCTAGTACTAATAAGATAAGGATGATGACAACAACTATCTGCATGTTGGCACAAAAAAGTATCTACTCATTATTCATGCTACAATCTCAGACTAATTTCCTGTTCTTGTTACTCTTTTCACGTAAATTCATTTCGTACATAATTACACAGAAAGACAGAGACAGACACCAAGGTAATGCTAGAATGTAACGAGAGAAAAATGAGGAAAGAAAAAAAAAGGGCAAGGAAGCCATTAAAATCTGAATACCTGCTTTATCATTATAGTTGATGAGGGCAAGGCAGAACGATTTCCCTTTGCACCAGCAGCCAAGAGCAATGCAGCTTCTCCCCAAGCATTGCCAACACAGAGTGTGAAAATTGGTGGCTTCACATACCTGTGCAGAAAATTAAGACCTGCCTAAGAATCTAAAGGAGATATGTACATTCAATCAGAAAAGTTTCTCCGCTCCCCATTTGGTACTAAAATAGATACTTTGGGTAACTTCGTACAGTCTCACTTGTTTCATAAAAGTAACAAAAATCCACATACGCAAAATCACCAATTCTTAAATTTAAATGAGTTACATCGAATGCCCAGCACAAGAAATAAGCATGGGCTTTGAGTGCAATGGCAGGATCAGATGCCACAACTACACCCATGGCTATCAACTACTCATTAAGCAGCAGAAAGAGTCTTGAATTAGTCAATATTCTTTTGCACTAATTATTGACATACTATTTACGGTCTTATAATTGAAACCAATATGTTACATTAAGTTGTGCTCTGCAGAAGGCATTTCTGAAACGCATGCAAATTTAAAAACTCATTACAACCTTATCAGAACATTTTGTCAATTAGGAGCAGCTAATGATTTCATTACCCCATGACATCATAAATTGCAAAAGCCTCTGTTTCATATCCCAACTTCTCTCCATCCTGCAACAGAAAGCACACACTGTCAGTCACATTGCATATTTCTTCTCTGCATTTTCACATCCAACTTTTACATGAGTATGCTAAATTTCAGCAAGCCCCAAAAGTTCCCAGATCCTTCAGGCCCAAGTTCGTCATAAATGCATATTAGTCAAGCAAATTACATTTTTAGAGAACGGGATAAAGAATCCACCCAGAAATGGCCTAAAATAAAAAAATTTCAGATTCCGAACCCTCCAAGAAGAGTCTGAGTTTTATTAAGGTCCAATCATAAATTTAAAAGTACGTATAAATTTTTTAAGATAGTAGGTATATCAGGTTCTAACCTTGGTTGTCCCCGTTGAGTTTATGTAAAGATAAATTGGCTTTTGCTCATCTTCATACTGAAGGTAAAGAAATTCTGCTAATATAAGTTCAGTGACAGATGGAACCAATGACATGCCCAAGTAGACAATACGATTCTTATACAAGTAAGATGCTAAATCTGGTGGAGGTTGCTCCCATGCACTTCCCCTTGAAAATGGAATGACCTATATGAAGAAATAAGACAGGGTAAGCATACAAAAGAGCTAAGACACTAACATGGAGATCAAATGCTTTGTTGCTTAAATAGCTATAAAAGGTGACAACAAAAATTCAATAATTCAACCTAAGAATCTGAAGCTATCAAATCACCACAATAACCATAGATCGTGTATGCGATCAACAACTTGGATGCAAAAAGACTTGGCCATCTCACAGAAAGAGGCTACAGCACAACTTCTTTTCAAATCATGTCATGGTTCCGCCACTTTACTCTTGTTTCTGTAAAAGTTTCTCAATTTCTCTGATTCTACATTTTTAATCAAATTTCTTGAAAATTTCCGTAACAACTAATTGTCAAATAATAAAAATTTCTACAATCTGAAACGTGCATATTTCATTCAAAAATCCACAATTCCTGTTCAAACACCTTTTTAACATCTCCTCAAACCCATGCCATGTAAAAAGTAAGCAACAGAAGTAAAATGCTGCAAGTTCAAACCAACAGTTCAAGCTCATTTTCAGATACGTAATTCACGAATAGTGGAAATAATTACCTTTTACTAATATTCCAAATTGTGCCAAAAAATTCACATATTCCACCTTCTCAAAACTTAAAATTATGCTAAAAATGAAGACCACTTTCATCAACATTAGAGTTTCTTATCTATTCCACGTTAGCAACTACAGCATCAATAAAAATATAAAAATAAATAAATAACAATTTAGAAGAATACATAGGGAAACAGAAGGGAAAATTTTACCATGGTCACGACGCCACGTTTGCCCCCGCGAGAGTAGGAGGGTGAATAAGGGTTGAGAGAAGCGGGACGGATTTTAAGGCCGGAGAAGGCGGCGGAGACGGAGCCGCCCATAGAGGAAGAGGAGAGAAAGGGAGTAGATGGAAGAGAGGGTTTAGTAAGACAAGAGGAAGAAGAAGTTGGAGCGCGTGAAGAGCACGTTTGCGATAGCTTCAATCTTGCGAGCGGGAACGAATGAGAAGCCATGGTAGCGACCTCCATAGCAGCAGCAGCTGAGAAAGAGGGAAGCAAAGATGTGGAAGTCTACATTTGGGCATATTATGGCCCGATTTGGCAATTAATTCGGGTGGGTCGTTACCCTATATGATATCTGCCCCGATTACTGGCCCAATTGCGCTTTTTGGCCTTTCAAAGTAGTCAAACTTTTCAATTAAGCCTCTAAAAAAGTAAGAAATGTAAACTTAGCCCTCAAAAAAGTATATATGTGTGTGTATATATATATAAATTTTGGCCTATTTAATCTAATGTTTTCAACATATAATGTTTAAATCATTTAGGAAGAAACTGGAACCTGGTGAGAAAAAGGTTCAAAGGTACTATTTTAGCAATTTTTAGTGCCATTTTTTTTTTTGCTCGCGTGACTTTCAAAGATAAAAATATTAACTTACAAGACTTTTAATTTGACATTATTCTTTTTCTTGAGCATGCAAAATATTACTAGTAACAGATAGTCGTGAATGTGGCCTATGCTTTGTGTTACAAATGTCTTGCTCTTAAGTTTTTCTTATAAATTTCCACTGCTTGTAGATTGATAGGCGTTGAAGCTAGAGCTTTTAATGAGTTAAATTGAGGCGAATATTTAGTGTTTAGACTCTATTTGTATATTATATGACTAAGGTTCGAATTAGACTTGAATATTAGACGAATTTCAAGTGTTATTCGAATTCGATTTATTTATTTGTATAAATATGTGAATTCGAGTTTGAACTGAGCTTGTTCAACTAAACGAGTTGAATTCGACCTCGACCTCAAACTCAAGCTTGAATTTGAGTTTGGAGATGACTTAATTATAATTTTTAATAAATAATACTCCCTCATCCTATTAAAAGTGTTGTACTTTTTTTTTTCCTTTTTTATCTGTTTCAAAATGATTGTCACTTACCAAAATTGACAATGAAAACTTTCACACATCTCTGTTTCATACCCTTTAATGTGCCCACTCTTTTCAATCTTTTAGGGGGCTCAATCATGCACTTACCAAGTACAAACATTGCACTTAATAGTGCATGACTCCCACATGAAATGCAAATAACAATGGTACATGACACTTCCCTCTAAAGCAGTCGGGAGACATTTCATTCTTTTGGATCCCACATGTCTTATCACAACTAGTGACCTTTTTATCATTCAACCACATATGAATACATTGAAAGTTAAGCAGCGTATTACCGGAACTTAAATCCGAATCATTTAAAAGTTTGCACTATTGATAATAATTGCAAGTCCCGAAATGCAATGCACTTTCTAGGACGGAAGGAGTAGTACATTATTTAGAATAAGCTTAATTGTATTTCTTGGTTTTAAGAAAATAAATAATACTACTATATATTTTATGTATAATTACCTTTTTAGTAAAATATAATATATATATTTACTAATATTAAATGTATTTATATTTTTATAATTATATATGTGTTCACGAACTATTCAAATAACTCACGAACAGGTTTATATTCAACTCAATTATTAAATGAGTCTAATATTATGTCTGCATTCCATTCGTTTATTAAACAATTGATTTTTTTTTTTTTAAATTCGAACTAGTCGAATATCAACATCTTCGTGAATAGCTCTATTTGTTGAAAGCTCAAATTGAAGCCATGTACATTTCTAACGTTGCTAGCTTGCCTTAAATTCTCTTCCCCAACCCATGTAGTTGCTCAAATTTGAGGGTTGTCAGTAATGATAATATTTTCAAACAAATGACATTTTACGACAAAAGTCCTTAATAAGAAACTCATGAAATTGTGGTAAAACTAAAAATGTATCCAAATGGCATGAAGATACATAAAGTACACTTTCTCTTAATCTGCTTTAACTATTCGATCCTGCTGTTCCAAGATTCGTATATATTACTTAACTGTGTTCCACTCAAAGTCAATCACTCGACTTGTCGGAATAAAGTATGTGTTCCGGACAAGCCATAAAAAGGTAACTAAACCACTCCATCTGGTAAATTGTTCATTAGTAAACCAGTTTTAGAGAAAGTTACGCCTCATGTAGTTTATCTTGCGCAAAAAATTAGATAATGGCAATTTGCATGGCATGACAGGAGCAGTAACAATAAAAGCCAAAACTATGATAAAATCTTTCACCAAAACTATGACACGACCAACAAAAATGAAAACCAAAACTTTGATTCTAATATCTTTCGCATGATGGACCCAATTACATCGTGCTGCAATGTTTGGATTATAGTTTTCTAACAAAAATTTTTTATATTTTTCATGAATATATTTTTCAATTACTTTTTTATTTCACATACATCAAATTGTTATAACAATATTTTTTTTCCTACGAAACTCTAAAAAATAGCAATCCACATTGTTTCAAACGAAGTTTTAGCAACATTTCTCTAGTTTGAAACCAGTATGAAATTGATTCAATTATAGACTCATGATGAATAGTCATTGGTTCAATTAGTGCATATACGTCATACTCTATACTTTTTTTTTATAGATAGATATAGATCAATAAAGATTTTTCTAAAGCAGTTTTAGTAAGAACTCTATCAAAGAGTCCATTTAACTTCTAAGGAATTATTAAAAATATTCATAATTTTAGAAAACATTCATAATTAAAAAAAGCTCAGATCATTATTTGAATAAAATTGACAATAAGTACCACATTTGATCATCCAAGAAAAGATAAGTCCTTCTTATGGAGTTTTTCAGTTCATTTCCAAATTACTAGACAAGCCTCGCACTAAGCTTGGTTTTTAATGGAAAACAGATGACTCCTATGTGCAGCATACAAAACATGCGTGCGCCACAAGTGATTACTTTATTCTATCAATCCGTACCGTTATCTTTATCTTTATCTATATCACACGCATGTGTAATATTCTATTATGAACAGGCACTATAAATATAAAACTTCTAATCAATGTATAGAGCGTCTCCAAACAGATATCACCAGTTTTATAAGTATACTTTGCTGCTCCTTAATTTGAAACTATTCTATAGCCTAGTCATAATTCCATTTCTGGCCATTCTTTTTCTAGACTATATATAGAAGCCCATATTTAGAAAGAGTGGAATATTCATGGAGGAAGCTCTTATGGCAGCTAGTAGAGAGGGCAATGTTGATGCCTTGTATGATCTGATTCAGCAGGCTCCTGTTAACGCTGCTCGTAGAGAAGCTCTTAACGCTGCTCGTAGAGATCTTAACGCTGCTAGCAGAGAGGGCAATGTTGATGCCTTGTATAAGCTCATTGAGAAGGAACCTGAAATTTTGGACAGCGTCAACAAAGTCCAAGTTGTTCACACTCCTTTGCACGAAGCTGCAAAAGCTGGGCAAACTAAGTTTGCCATTGAACTGACGGCATTGATGCCGTCATTTGCCAAGAAGCTGAACCCTCAAGGGCTAAGCCCTCTTCATCTGGCAGTAATGTCAGAAGCACATGAACTCGCTGAAGAGAGGGCCGGGAAAAACAAAACTGCGATGGCGCTGATAAAGCTAGACGCCGAGCTGGTCCGAGTAAAAGGGAGGGAAATGATGACTCCTTTGCATTATGCAGTCAGAGAAAATAATCTGGAACTTTTGGCTGAGTTCTTGTGTGCTTGTCCGAAATCCATCAGTGATTTGACGAATGAGCACCAGTCTGCTGTTCATATTGCTGTACAAGAGCGAAAGTTCGATGCATTTAAAGTCCTCCTGGGATGGCTCTCGAGAAGGAACAAAGAAGAGGTGCTCCGTTTCAAGGACAGTGATGGAAATACTGCATTGCATATTGCAGTAGCAACGGAACAGTTTGAGGTATACATGTTTCTTGTTTTTTCCTATAGCATCCAAGTATGTAAAATCGATCATGCAGCAACCACTATGTAAAATCGATCATGTTTGCCTACCAGAAAACATGTTCATGTATTGTAGTAGCCTCAGAACCCTTTAGCTGAGTAGCATTTAGCAATATATGTATACTCAATTCCAACAGTACTACAATCTAATTTGAATAGGGTGGGTAGAGACCTCATTTCATTAGGTAAAAATATTACTGGATGCAAAAGGCTTTGACTATGGGGGGACAAAATACATAGCTATGGTCATAGGCTGGTATTATCGGCTTCTGTTTATATAACGTTATTAGGCCTAATAGATGAAATTACTTTTCCTTGTACAGGTTGTGAGGGAGTTAAGTTCAAAAGTCAAAATAAATTCACTGAATTCTGAAGGATTGACGGCTTGGGACATCGCAAATGCTAAGCGCTCTGTTATTTCCGGGAACATAAAAAAGTTCTTGAAAAATCGAGGAGGTAGACCTGCAGATTCGCTCCCTCGGAAGGAACTCCTCCACGAGTTTTTGAAATTAAAACAGGGTCCCTTTGAGAAACCAATCGGATACCTAATTTACGTGGACAAGGAAATGTCCCTGGAAATGCGCAGCTTTATCTTAGTTGTAGCAGTGTTAATTGTCACAGCTACTTTCCAGGCAGCACTCCAGCCTCCAGGTGCGTTTTGGCAAGGGGATGGAGACACGAGTCAAAAAGTCTCGACATTCAATCGATCTAATAACAGTGCCAAATTCGGCCTACATAATTTTCGAAAACAACAACACAACATGACACGTGTGGTTGGACAAGTTGTCATGAGCCCCAGAAATTTCAGGGCCTTTATGGGAGGAAATACTGTGGCTTTCGTTTCTGCAACTGTGCTGATTTTATTGGTACTCCCTGCTCGGTCTTATATATATAGTCTTCATCTTTCTCTGCTTTTTCTGACCTACACCTATCTCACTGCGGTCGACATCATAGCAGGCCGGACTTTGCTTACTATGTCCTTCATCATTGTTGCCTGGTTATTCATTGGTGGTGTACTTACGTTGAGATTTTACATGCACATTGCCAAGTCAATATTCAATGATGCATTGTGGCTGCCCTGGTTGTATGTACTAGCTACAAATATTTTCTACCATATTCCTCCAAACCCGGTGGGTAACAGTCTTAGTCATTTCGGTAATCGGCTTATGATGCACCGTAAAGTGAGCAGCTTAGAAACTGAAGTCATTGACTGAGATGGCAACCAGCTAGGGATGGACAAATAGTGGATATATATTTGATCGTACCATTCCAGCAGTGTCTCCAGCCAGTGGATGTGTGGGTGGTTTGGTATGTACAACCCTTAATTTGCTTGATGAAATAAGAGTGTGATCACTCTTTCAGTTGATTTGTCATCATTAATGTAACAATGCTAAGAAGTGAAATAAGGAATAGGATTAATATATGGATTGTATTTGCAGACTTGATTTGTATCCTCTATATCAATAACCGGGTGGGTTACTCTTTTTTTTTTCTTGAAGAATGGCTTCCCAATCACCAATACAAGATTGAGAATAAAAGAAATTAAGAATGACAGAAATAAAAAGAAAATTATGAGTCGAGCAAAAGTGCTATCATAACACTCTAAAACGAGATAGTTTACTATTATTGTTGCAATCAGGGTTAATTACAATGTGCCCCCTAGAGTGTGAAACTTGTTTCATTTTGGCACCTTGAAAAATTTTATCATCACTTGCCCCCTATAACTAGTGGTCAAAAGGAAAAGTTAGCGCAAGTCAAACAAAAAGACTAAAACAACCTCCAATCTTTAGTTGAATACCATGTCACCATTCTGGCGTCAGAAGAAAATATTTATGTTGTATTATTACCTCTCTATTTTGGAAACTAGTAACATATGAGCTAGGTGGGAAAAAAAAAGAGAACATAGATTTAATTTGTACCACAAATGAAGAAATACAAATAAAAGAAAAACACTAATGCTTTCATCTAGCCCAATTTTAAGCTTTTGGTCATCACACCGTTGCATCTTTAGTTAAAGACGGTGGAAGTAAAAGTCTCGTGTTCATTTGCACCCTTGAATTTTGAAGTAAAATTCATCAATCCAAAAAACTGTTTTATTAAACTCTTAGCTATTTAGCTTGGGGGGCATTTTTTAATCTTACTTTTGAGTGTTATTTTTCCTTTTATATAACAAATTCATATTTCTTAAGATCATTATACCCGAGGACTTAAATGAGAAATCCACTATGTACACTAGGTGGTAAAGTCGTGAATTGCTAAAATTCTAAACTATCCAACAAATCATGCTTCCTTGTTTCCACTATTAAAGGCCCTACTGGAACTCTTGTATAAAGAGATTTTATTTTTATTTTTATTTAACCCTCCCACCCCAGAACTCTTGTATAAAGTTTATTCTCATGCCATCCTTTTTTTTTTGGGTAAAAAACAATTTAGGTGATTTTTGCTGCGTGTCAAGGCATATTCTGATGTCATTTTTGCTCCTTTGTCTTCCTCCTTTAATTGTCTCTATACTTTATGTTGCATTAAGTTCAGAAGGCACTTCTGAAACGCATGCAAATTTAAAAACTCATTACAACCTTATCAGAAGATTTTGTCAATTAGGAGCAGCTAATGATTTCATTACCCCATGACATCATAAATTGCAAAAGCCTCTGTTTCATATCCCAACTTCTCTCCATCCTGCAACAGAAAGCACACACTTTCAGTCACATTGCATATTTCTTCTCTGCATTTTCATTTCCAATTTTACATGAGTGTGCTAAATTTCAGCGAGCCCAAAAGTTCCCAGATCCTTCAAGCCCAAGTTCGTCATAAATGCATATTAGTCAAGCAAATTACATTTTTTGAGAACGGGATAAAGAATCCATCCAGAAATGGCCTAAAATGAAAAAAAAAACTTTCAGATTTTGAACCCTCCAAGAAGAGTCTGAGATTTACTAAGGTCCAATCATAAATTTAAAAGTATGTATAAATTTTTTAAGATAGTAGGTAAATCAGGTTCTAACCTTGGTTGAGTTTATGTAAAGATAAATTGGCTTTTGCTCGTCTTCATACTGAAGGTAAAGAAATTCTGCTAATATAAGTTCAGTGACAGATGGAACCAACGACATGCCCAAGTAGACAATACGATTCTTATACAAGTAAGATGCTAAATCTGGTGGAGGTTGCTCCCATGCACTTCCCCTTGAAAATGGAATGACCTAAATGAAGAAATAAGACAGGCTAAGACACTAACATGGAGATCAAATGCTTTCTTGCTTAAATAGCCATTAAAGGTGACAACAAAACTTCAATAACTCAACCTAAGAATCTGAAGCTATCAAATCACCACAATAACCATAGATGCTGTATGCGATCAACAACTTGGATGCAAAAAGACTTGGCCATCTCACAGAAAGAGGCTACAGCATAACTT
Organism: Coffea eugenioides; assembly: GCF_003713205.1. NCBI lineage: Eukaryota > Viridiplantae > Streptophyta > Magnoliopsida > Gentianales > Rubiaceae > Coffea > Coffea eugenioides. Next base: position 42,513,966 of record NC_040042.1, on the reverse strand, counting down.
CTTTTCAAATCATGCCATGGTTCCGCCACTTTTCTCTTGTTTCTGTAAAAGTTTCTCAATTTCTCTGATTCTACATTTTTAATCAAATTTCTTGAAAATTTCCGTAACAACTAATTGTCAAATAATAAAAATTTCTACAATCTGAAACGTGCATATTTCATTCAAAAATCCACAATTCCTGTTCAAAAACCTTTTTAACATCTCCTCAAACCCATGCCATGTAAAAAGTAAGCAACAGAAGTAAAATGCTGCAAGTTCAAACCAACAGTTCAAGCTCATTTTCAGATACGTAATTCACGAATAGTGGAAATAATTACCTTTTACTAATATTCCAAATTGTGCCAAAAAATTCACATATTCCACCTTCTCAAAACTTAAAATTATGCTAAAAATGAAGACCACTTTCATCAACATTAGAGTTTCTTATCTATGCCACGTTAGCAACTACAGCATAAAAAAAATAGATAAATAAATAAATAACAACTTAGAAGAATACATAGGGAAACAGAAGGGAAAATTTTACCGTGGTCACGACGCCACGTTTGCCCCCGCGAGAGTAGGAGGGTGAATAAGGGTTGAGAGAAGCGGGACGGATTCTAAGGAGGGAGAAGGCGGCGGAGACGGAGCCGCCCATAGAGGAAGAGGAGAGAAAGGGAGTAGATGGAAGAGAGGGTTTAGTAAGACAAGAGGAAGAAGAAGTTGGAGCGCATGAAGAGCACGTTTGCGATAGCTTCAATCTTGCGAGTGGGAACGAATGAGAAGCCATGGTAGCGACCTCCATAGCAGTAGCAGCTGAGAAAGAGGGAAGCAAAGTTGTGGAAGTCTACATTTGGGCATATTATGGCCCGATTTGGCAATTAATTCGGGTGGGTCGTTGCCCTATATGATATCTGCCCCGATTAATGGCCCAATTGTGCATTTTGGCCTTTAGTCAAACTTTTCAATTAAGCCTCTGAAAAAAAGTAAGAAATTTAACTTAGCCCTCTAAAAAGTAATTGTGTCTATACACATATATATATATATATATATATATATTGGCCTATTTAATCTTATGTTTTCACCTTTTAATGTTTAAATCATTTAGGAAGAAACTGAAACCTGGTGAGAAAAAGGTTCACAGGTACTATTTTAGCAATTTTTAGTGCCATTCTTTTTCTTTTTTTTTTTTTGCTTGCGTGACTTTCAAAGATAAAAATATTAACTTAAAGACTTTTAATTTGACCTTTTTCTTTTTCTTGAGCCTGAAAAATATTGCTAGTAATAGATAGTCGTGAATGTGGTCCATGCTTTGCGTTACAAATGTCTTGCTTTTAAGTTTTTCTTGTAAATTTCCGTTGCTTGTGGATTGACAGGCGTTGAAGCTAGAGCTTTTAATGAGCCAAATTGAGCAGAATATTTAGTGTTTAGACTCTATTTGTATATTATACGAATAGGGTTCGAGTTCGACTCGAATATTAAATAAATTATAAGTGTTACTCGAATTTAATTCATTTATTTGTATAAATATGTGAATTCAAGTTCGAACTTAACTCGTTCAACTAAACGAGCCGAATTCCATCTTAAGCTCGAGTTTGAATTTGAATTTGGAGATGATTTAATTATAGTTTTTAATAAATAATACTTCTTCCGCCCCATTGAAAGTATCGTGTTTCTCTTTTTTATCTGTCCCAAAATAAGCCACTTATCAAAATTGGCAATGAAAACTTTTACACATTTCTATTCCATACCCTTTGTTATCTTTTAGTGGGCCCAATTATGCCCTTACCAAAAACAAACACTGCACTTAATAGTGCATGACTCCCACGTAAAATGCAAATAACAGTTGTGCATGACATTTTCCTTCGCAACGGATCTTCTATCCCATATTCTGTGCCACTCTCTGTTCCATTTTTTATTATATTGTTATTTCTCCTACATAAATATCATGTTTTAGTTCTTTTTTGTTTTCTTAAGATCCAATAACCATATTTTTAAATTTTCTATTATATATTACTTTTTTGAAGCTGCTGTATTTATTTTTTACTCAATTAATAGTTATTGAATGTTAAGGAAACAAAAAAGAACTAAAACATGATATTTATGTAGGAGAAATAGCAATATAATAAAAAATGGGACAGAGAGTGGCACAGAGTGCGGGACAGAAGATCTGTTGCGTCCTTCCTCTAAAGCTGTACAGAGACATTTCATTCTTTTGGATCTCACATGTCTTATCATCATTCATATAAATATATTGAAAGTCAAGCGAGGTATTATCGGAACTTAAACCCGAATCATTTAAAAGTCTGTAGTTTTGATAATAATTGCAAATCCCGAAATGCGACATACTTTCTGGAACAAAGGGAGTAGTACATTATTTACAATAAGCTTAATTGTATTTTGTGGTTTTTTAAAAAATAAATAATATTATTATATATTTTATGCATAATTACTTTTTTAGAAAAATATAATATATATTTAATAATATTAAATGTATTTATATTTTTATTTATTTATTTTTATAATTATATATGTGTTCACAAACTATTCAAATAGCTCGCGAACAAGTTTGTATTCAACTCAACTATTAAATGAGTCTAATATTATGTTTTTTTAATTCGAACTAATCGAATATCAACATCTTCGTGAATAGCTCTATTTGTTGAAAGCTCAAATTGAAGCCATGTACATTTCTAAGGTTGCTAGCTTGCCTTAAATTCTCTTCCCCAACCCATGTACTTGCTCAAATTTGAGGGTTGTATGTAATGATAATATTTTCAAACAAATGACGACATTTTACGACAAAAGTCCTCAATAAGAAACTCATGAAATTGTGTTAAAAACAAAAATGTATCCAAATGGCATGAAGATACATACAGTACGCTTTCTCTTAATCTGCTTCAACTATTCGATCCTGCTGTGCCAAGATTCGTATATATTATTTAACTGTGTTCCACTCAAAGTCAATCACTCGACTTTTGTCGGTATATATTACTTTAACTGTGGTCCACTCAAAGTCAATTACTCGACTTTTGTCGGTATAAAGTATGTGTTTCGAACAAGCCATAAAAAGGTAACTAAACCACTCCGTCTGGTAAATTGTTCATTACTAAACCAGTTTTAGAGAAAGTTACGCCTCATCTAGTTTATCTTGCGCAAAAAATTAGATAATTAGCATTGCGAGCAACGTTTTGACATATCAGAATTGCTCAGAGCTGCTAAAAAAGAAATGGCAATTTGCATGGCATGACAGGAACAGTAACAATGAAAACCAAAACTATGATAAAATCTTTCACCAAAACTATGACACGACCAACAAAAATGAAAACCAAAACTTTGATACTAATATCTTTCGCATGATGGACCCAATTACCTCGTGCTGCTATGTTTGGATTATAGTTTTCTAACAAAAATTTTTTACATTTTTTATGAATATATTTTTCAATCACTTTTTTTATTTCACATACATCAAATTGTTATGGTAGTATTTTTTTTTCCTACGAAACTCTAAAAAATAGCAACCACATCGTTTCAAACAAAGTTTTAGCATAACATTTCTCTAGTTAGAAACCGCTATGGAATTGATTCAATTATAGAATCATGAATAGTCATTGGTTCAATTAGTACACATATGCCTCATACTTTATGCTCTTTTTATAGATAGATATAGACCAATAAAGATTTTTCTAAAGAAGTTTTAGTAAGACCTCTATCAAAGAGTCCATTTAACTTCTAAGGAATCATTAAAAATATTCATAATTTTAAAAAACATTCATAATTAAAAAAAGCTCATATCATTATTTGAATAAAATTGACAATAAGTACCACATTTGATCATCCTAGAAAAGATAAGTCCTTCTTATGGAGTTTTTCAGTTCATTTCCAAATTACTAGACAAGGTACTTACGTACTAAGCTTGGTTTTTAATGAAAACAGATGACTCTTATGTACAGCATACAAAACATGCATGCGCCACAAGTGATTACTTTATTCTATCAATCCGTACCGTTATCTTTATCTTTATCTATATCACACGCATGTGTAATATTCTATTATGAACACGTACTATAAATATACAACTTCTGATCAATGTATGGCGTGTCTCCAAACAGATATCACCAGTTTTATACGTATACTTTGCTGCTCCTTAATTTGAAACTATCGTACAGCCTAGTCATAATTCCATTTCTGGCCATTCTTTTTTCTAGACAAGATATAGAAGCCCATATTTAGAAAGAGTGGAATATTCATGGAGGAAGCTCTTAACGCTGCTCGTGGAGAAGCTCTTAACGCTGCTAGTAGAGAGGGCAATGTTGATGCCTTGTATCATCTGATTCAGCAGGCTCCTGATTTCTTGAGCAACCCTTTGCACGAAGCTGCAAGAGCTGGGCAAACTGAGTTTGCCATTGAACTGCTGACATTGATGCCGTCATTTGCCAAGGAGCTGAACCCTCAAGGGCTAAGCCCTCTTCATCTGGCAGTAATGTCAGAAGCAGATGAACTCACTGAAGAGAGGGCGAGGAAAAACAAAACTGCCATGGCGCTGATAAAGCTAGACGCCGAGCTGGTCCGAGTAAAAGGGGGGGCAAGGATGACTCCTTTGCATCATGCAGTCATAGAAGATAATGTGGAACTTTTGGCTGAGTTCTTGTGTGCTTGTCCGAAATCCATCAACGATTTGACGAATAAGGACCAGTCCGCTGTTCATATTGCTGTACAAGAGCGAATGTCCGATGCACTCAAAGTCCTCCTGGGATGGCTCTCGAGAAGGAACAAAGAAGGGGTGCTCCGTTTCAAGGACAGTGATGGAAATACTGCATTGCATATTGCAGTAGAAACGGAACAGTTTGAGGTATACATGTTTCTTGTTTTTTCCTATAGCATCCAAGTATGTACAATCGATCATGCAGCAACCACTAAAATTATGTGCCTACCAGAAAACATGTTCATGTATTGTAGTAGCCTCAGAACCCTTTAGCTGAGTAACATTTAGCAATATATGTATACTCAATTCCAACAGTACTACAATCTAATTTTGAATATGGTGGGTAGAGACTTCATTTCATTAGGTAAAAATATTACTGGATGCAAAAGGCTTTGACTATGGGGGACAGAATACATAGCTATGATCATAGGCTGGTATTATCGGCTTCTGTTTATATAACGTTATTAGGCCTAATAGATGAAATTACTTTTCCTTGTACAGGTTGTGGAGAAGTTAATTTCAAAAGTCAACAGAAATACACTGAATTCAAAAGGATTGACGCCTTGGGACATCGCAGTGCAAAAGAGAAACGAGAACATAAAAAAGTTCTTGAAAAATCGAGGAGGTAGATCTGCAAAAGATCTCCCTGAGAAGGAACGCCTCCACGAGTTTTTGAAATCAAAACAGGGTCCCTTTGAGAAACCAATCGGATACCTAATTTACGTGGACAAGGAAATGTCCCTGGAAATGCGCAACATTATCTTAGTTGTAGCAGTGTTAATTATCACAGCTACTTTCCAGGGAGCACTCCAGCCTCCAGGTGGGTTTTGGCAAGGGAATGGAGAAACGAGTCGAAAAGTCTCGACATTCAATCGACCTGGTAACAGTAACAGTAACAAATTCTACCTATATCATTCTCGAAAACAACACAATATGACAGGTGTGGTTGGAAAAGTTATCATGAGCCCCGGCAATTTCGGGGACTTCATGGGAGGAAATACTGTGGCTTTCGTTTTTGCAACTGCGGTGATTTTCTGGGCACTCCCTGCTCGGCCTTATATATATTGTCTTCATATTTCTCTGCTTTTTCTGACCTACGCCTATCTCACTGCGGTCGATATCATATCAGACCAGAATGTGCTTACTACGTCCCTCATCATTGTTACCTGGTTATTCATTTGTGGTGTACTTGCGTTGAGATTTTACATGCACATTGCCAAGTCAATATTCAATGATGCATGGTGGCTGCCCAAGTTGTATGTACTAGCTACAAATACTTTCTACCAAATTCCTACAAACCCGGTGGCTATACGTCTTAATCGATTCGCTAATCGGCTTATGATGCACCATAAAGTGAGCAGATTAGAAACTGAAGAAATTGACTGAGATGGCAACCTGAGGATATTTGATCGAACCATCATGAGTTCAAGTTAGAAAATTTCCATTCCAGCCAGTGGATGTGTGGGTGGTTTGGTATGTACAACCCATAATTTGCTTGATGAAATAAGAGGAGAGTGTGATCACTCTTTTAGTTGATTTGTCATCATTAATGTAACAATGCTAGGAAGTGAAATAAGAAATAGGATTAATATATGGATTGTATTTGCAGACTTGATTGTATCCTCTATATCAATAAGATGCTGGAAAAAGAGTTGGTTACTCTTTTTTTTTTTTCTTGAAGAATGGCTTCCCAATCACCAATACCGTGTTAACACTCTAAAACAAGGTTGAGAATAAAAGAAATTAAGAATGACAGAAAGAAAAAGAAAATTATGAGTTGAGCAAAAGTGCTATTATAACACTCTAAAACGAGATAGTTTACTATTATTGTTACAATCAGGGTTAATTACACTGTGCCCCCTGTAGTATGAAGCTTGTTTCATTTTGGCACCTTGAAAAATTTTATCATCACTTGCCCCCTATAACTAGTGGTCAAAAGGAAATGTTAGTGTAAGTGAAACAAAAAGACTAAAATAACGTCCAATCTTTAGTTGAATACTACGTTACCATTCTGGCGTCAAAACAAAATATTTATGTTGTATTATTACCTTTCTATTTGAGAAACTAATAACATATGAGGTGGGAAAAAAATGGAACATGGATTTAATTTGTACCACAAAAGAAGAAATACAAATAAAAAAAAACCACTAATGCTTTCATCTAGCCCAATTTTAAGCCTTTGGTCATCACACCGTTGCATCTTTAGTTAAAGACGGTGGTAGTAAAAGTCTCATGTTCATTTGCACCCTTGAATTTTGAAGTAAAATTCATGAATCCAGAATACTATTTTATTAAACTCTTAGCTATCTAGCTTGGGGGGCATTTTTTAATCTTACTTTTGAGTGTTATTTTTCCTTTTATATAACAAATTCATATTTCTTAAGATCATTATACCCGAGGACTTAAATGAGAAATCCACTATGTACACTTGTGGAATGATACTTGAAGTTTATGCAAAATTTTGCTTTGTTCTATAATACTTACTTGGGTTGGAATAAGTAACTTCTTTTATTGCATTATCAAGTGATCTCTTGTTTATCATGAAGATGGTAAGCAAAGAGGCCAGAAAAGTTTCCCACGTTGAAACAAATAAGACTCAAATTAAATGGTCCATACCTTATTAGTGTAAAGTACTTCCTAATCAAGCAGCTTTAAATTCTTTACACAAGTAGTAAAAATTATGAGTTCATATTACACCCGTGGTGAATGCTTAACCATAACATATAAGTAAACGTGATATATACAAAATCAACTCTAAGAATTTCTCTTTGGAAATAATTATTCATAGAGTAATGTAGTTTTTAACGTTATCTTGACATCATAAAACTAGTAGTAATAAACTTCAAGAAGACCACAAAACGGTACTTCAAAAAAGTAATTTGTACTTCTACTACTTAGAAAGCATATATTATTTAACTTCAAGATCAGAATGGTGTTATTTATCTCTATTCTACTCAAAGTCAATTATTTGGAATTTTAGATCACAAAAAGGCAAATCCCGAATGAGTCATTAGTCTTTTGATTTTGGTTTCACATATTATACTTGCTCATAGCTGCTACACAAATGGTTGTTTGCATGATAGGATCAAAACATGAGCCACGACGAATTAAACTTTATTCCTCAAATCTTGCTCCAAAGTATTGTGATTCCCTTGCAAGCCTCTTTAGTAAAGAGATGCAGACATATCTGATCAGTTAGAAAAGAAATTGCTGAAATGACAAGCTTATATCATACTCTGCCCCCTGCATTTGATAAGCTAGTTTGTTGTCTCAAGTTTTACATGTTCTCTTTTCTTTTTTTTTTTCTTTTTGACATGTGTTGTAATAATTTTTTTTACGGTGTAATGTATATAATTTAAAAAAGTAGTTGAAAATGACCGATGATTTCCTAAAAAAAAAAAAGAAGGGAGAATATAAAATATAGCACTAGAATGACACCTATGACATAGTTGAATCCTATGCAGCAAGGGATTAGGGACTTGCACAAGTTGAATTCTATCCAATCCAGATTGATTTGTGTAATTTTTATTACATTTGGGGTCCGTTTGTTTCGGATGAAAATGTTTTCCAGGAAAATATTTTCCTAATTTTCCGTGTTTGGTTGCACAAAAGTTACTGAAAACATTTTCCTATGTAAAATATTTTCACTCATCTTATGGAAAACAACTTCCCTTCCAAACTTACTGAAGTTGTTTTCCGAAATGCATGCATCCCGCCTGTAGTATGTTCCAAACTTACTGAAAACATCTTGTAGTATGTTCTTTTTTTTTTTTTAGTGTAAACAGGAGGACTCGAATCCAAGACCCCTTCCTTACACTCCCTCCCCGTACCACCCAACCCAACCCAACCCTCCCCCTAGTATATTCAAAATAAAAAAAAAACCTCATCCTGCTCATCTTATGCTAGTAATTAATTATGTATAATAAGGACATTCTTTTCTAGAGAAACTTTCAGCAGTACTGAGAGTGCAAGATATATGTCACAATAAGCATTGCATGTGATTGATATTTGACACTAAATGGCCAGCAATTTGTTTATTGCTTAAGGAGATATTTTTTTATTCATATATACATTTCTCCAAGATTTTTTAAAGTTAAACAATGAGATAAATTTTCTTATTTTACATGGGAAGAAGTATGTAGTTATAATGTGTAGAAAGTAAAGATATAGATAAAAGTGAAAATATTTCAAAAGTTAAACAAACACCAGAAAAATGAAGTAAAAATATATTTTCAATAAACTAACCAAACACCTGAAAATGATGAAAGGGAAATGATTTTCATGGAAAATTACTTCCACGGAAAATATTTTCCCAAGGAAAACATTTTACTTCCAACCAAACAGACCCTTGGTGTAAAATTATACATTTATTGTGTAATCACTAATTTAGTTATAAGAGTTGACAAATCCAAGTTTTCATTCAAAGTTGTCCAAGTTACAAAAACTCAACTTGTGAGGGCATGATCCATGGACCATGAGTTATGACTTTGACAAAGTAATTTTATTCGGCCAACCTTTTACAGCTTTATTATTGTCTTTATCCCTTCCACAAGCAAGTTTAATATTCTATTAGGAAATAGTTACTAGCAATAGTTGTGGAACACTATTTATTTCCTATACTTTGCTGCTTTTTCTAAACTATACTACTGATCTATCATACTTAAATTTGGCTAAGCAACATCTGTAGAAGCCCCAAGTAGTTAGCAAGAGAGAAATAATTCATGGAGGAAGCTCTTAAGGCTGCCAGTGGAGAGGGAAACATTGATGCCTTGTATAAGCTGATTGAGAAGGATCCTGAAATTTTGGACAGCATCAACAAAGTCCAATTTGTTCACACTGCTTTGCACGAAGCTGCAAAAGCAGGCCAAGTCGATTTGCCATTGAACTAATGACATTGATGCCATCATTTGGCAGGAAGCTGAACCTTCAAGGCTTGGTTCGCCATCGCGGGTCTGGTCACATTGCGATCGTGGTTGTTCTACATCCGTCACGGTATATCGATCATATATCAGGTGATACGTACGTTATAGCACATAAAATTTTCAAAAAACCTAGCAAAATTATTAAAAAAAAATAGAAAATAACGTAACAAGCACAATTATCAAATTAGATTTGATGAATATCCATATTATCATATATATACAAACTAATATTGAGACAAAATGATGCTAGTGTAGCCATGGCCTCGTAGCATTAAAAGTAATAATTATAGTAGCAAAAGCACCTTGTACCCCAATTATCGTTAACAAATTAGCATTAAATAAAACACCAAATGTAGAGTTTAAGATGAATCTAGTTAGCAAGGATGAAATTGATAGGAGGAAAAAGTGATCATAAAAAATATACCTACGTTGTAATATAGTTTAAGGAACTTTTGGGGCAGATTCCTAATTTTAAAAAGATTGAGGAGCAACTTATAACTCTTTTTCTTTTCTTTTCTTCTTCCTCAACGTCACTCCTCAAACTACTACCATTGTTGTTGTTTCTATTTATTTCCTCCATAACCATTGCCAACCACCACAAAGGCCGGTGGTCTCTTCCCTTTTTATTCTTTTTTTACCCTCTCTCTTTTACATACGCCCACATTAACTCTCACAATAGAACTACTCTTCTCTCATTTCTTCATCTCCCTGTTAGCTGCAGCTTTTGTCCCTCTACAGCCAAAAATTTTTTTGGTTCCGTTTTCAATACAACTCAATCTGACTCGCCGATTTCTCAACGATACATAGCAAAACCGTCACAACTCGAATGATATCGGCCGAGTTATTACGAGTCATCTCGGATATAGTTAAATGTGCGATTCAGGGATTGGTATTGTATTGATCCCATTGTTCCAGTTATGTACCGGCTTCATGTGGCAATTATAGATGAAGCAGAAGAACCTGAAGAGAGGAGGAGAAGGAAAAATGAAACTGCACTAGCCTTAATAAAATTAGACGCTGAGCTCATACGAGTAAAAGGGAGGGAAAGGATGACTCCTCTGCATCATGCAGTAAAAGAAAATAATTTGGAACTTTTAGCTGAATTCCTGTGTGTTTGCCCAAATGCAATTGATGATTTGACGAATAAGTTCCAATTGCTGTAAAAGAGAGAAAGCTCGAGGCACTTGACGTCCTTCTGGGATGGCTGTTGAGAAGGAACAGGGAGGATGTGTTCGGTTTCAAGGATGAGCACAGAAATACTGCATTGTATATTGCAGTTGAAACTGAACAGGCTGAGGTATTCTTCTTGTTTCTTCCTTTATCGATTATCTAACTATTTAGCTCTTACTATCTCTTTCTTGCCCATATATATAGGTTCACCACATCACAATGATATAAATCGAATAGCATTGAATGTCATTTCATTAGATAAAATTATAGGATACGAAAGGATTTTAAAAATAGGTAATAGAATATATGGGTATGGTAGGCTAGTTAAATGCAGACAACCTTACTATCTACATCAGGCATTTTTTGTGCACACAGGTTAGGGACTCTTGGCAGGCAAGGCTGCGGTTTTGTTACGGTCATGCCATGTTGCATTTTGTACATAATCTCATGTATACTCGAATAATCTCATGTTGCATTTTGAATGTGGCCTATGCTTTGTGTTACAAATGTCTTGCTCTTAAGTTTTTCTTGTAAATTTCCATTGCTTGTAGATTGATAGGCTTTGAAGCTAGAGCTTTTAATGAGTTAAATTGAGCCGAATATTTAGTGTTTAGACTCTATTTGTATATTATGTGACTAAGGTTCGAATTTGACTTGAATATTAGACGAATTTCAAGTGTTATTCGAATTCGATTTATTTATTTGTATAAATATGTGAATTCGAGTTTGAAATGAGTTTAAAATGACCTCAACCTCAAACTCAAGCTTGAATTTGAGTTTGGAGATGACTTAATTATAATTTTTAATAAATAATACTCCCTTGTCCTATTAAAAGTGTTGTACTTTCCTTTTTCCTTTTTTATTTGTTTCAAAATGATTGTCACTTACCAAAATTGGCAATGAAAACTTTCACACATTTCTGTTCCATACCCTTTAATGTGACCACTCTTTTTAATCTTTTAGGGGGCTCAATTATGCACTTACCAAGTACAAACACTGCACTTAATAGTGCATGACTCCCACATGAAATGCAAATAACAATCGTACATGACACTTTCCTCTAAAGTAGTTTGGAGACATTTCATTCTTTTGGGTCCCACATGTCTTATCACAATTAGTGACTTTTTTATCATTCAACCACATATGAAAGTTAAGTAGCGTATTACCGGAACTTAAATCCGAATCATTTAAAAGTTTGCACTATTGATAATAATTGCAAGTCCCGAAATGCAAAGTACTTTCTAGGACGGAAGGAGTAGTACATTATTTAGAATAAGCTTAATTGTATTTCTTGGTTTAAAGAAAATAAATAATACTACTATATATTTTATGTATAATTACCTTTTTAGTAAAATATAATATATATATTTACTAATATTAAATGTATTTATATTTTTATAATTATATATGTGTTCACGAACTATTCAAATAACTCGCAAACAGGTTTATATTCAACTCAATTATTAAATGAGTCTAATTTATGTTTGCATTCCATTTGTTTATTAAACAATCGATTTTTTTTTTTAAATTCGAACTAGTCGAATATGAACATGTTGTGAATAGTTGTATTTGTTGAAACCTCTAATTGAAGCCATGTACATTTCTAACGTTGCGAGCTTGCCTTAAATTCTCTTCCCCAACCCATGTAGTTGCTCAAATTTAAGGGTTGTAAGTAATGATAATATTTTCAAACAAATGACATTTTACGACAAAAGTCCTCAATAAGAAACTCATGAAATTGTGGTAAAAATAAAAATGTATCCAAATGGCATGAAGATACATAAAGTACACTTTCTCTTAATCTGATTTAACCATTCGATCCTGCTGTTCCAAGATTCGTATGTATTATTTAACTGTGTTCCACTCAAAGTCAATTACTCGACTTTTGTCGGTTTAAAGTATATGTTCCGAACAAGCCATAAAGGTAACTAACCACTGCATCTGGTAAATTGTTCATTACTAAACCAGTTTTAGAGAAGGACAATGCTTTAGTAACTATAGTTATGGTAATGAAACAGTTTTTACCTAATATAACAGGTTGTTGCACTTTTAGCGACTATTTGATTACTTGTTGGACTTATCCACCTAAATAGAATAACACCTAAAAAAATGGAAGTAAATTTTCCATCTAAAATAGTAAGTTAACCTTAATAGATTAGTAATTTTCATACCTCAAAAGGTAAATTGAAATAAATATTAAACTTAATTTTTAAATATATAAATTACTACTTTATATCGCAAACTTACTTTTTAGAGAGTAGGTTTAGTTCAAGTAACAGTAAGTTTTTATACATAAATAGTAATTCTTATTAATAACATCATAAAGTTGATTAATGATCAAAACTTACTGATTTTTGGAATACATGTACAATTTTACATAAACTTATCTCAAACTAGTATTAGGAAGTTTATTTGAAATAATGATAAGATGTTTTATTACTGATTAAAAATTAGTATCTTAGTTAGTAAGTACTCGTAATATACCTGTATAATAAAGGATTATAGGTATAATTTAAATTTTTTTTGTATTTATATATTTTAAAATACTATGAAAAGTAGTTTCACTTTTCAGATAATCTTGTAAAATATGTAATAAAATTTTGTCATATTATAAGTTTTTAAGTATTTTCAATTTTTGAAAATTTTGAAAGTTTGGATAATAATAACAACAAATCTTTCTAGTTATGTATAGAATATCACTTGTTTATATATCACAATTTTTATAATTTAACACCTATGAATACAATTAAGATGATAAAGTGCTAATAAATTTACATCTGGGACACAAGAATTAATAAGAGTTAAAGCCTAAACAAAATGAGAAATAGTATAACAATAAAAATGACAAAATTAGTATAACAGTTAATAAGAAAATCAGTATAATCTGGACTTTTTTTCTTGGGAGATTGTTAATAAAAATAAGATCTGACAATTAAATGAAGATCACTTGCACATATTATCTATTGTATAATTTAAATTAAATTCAGTTCACGTATAAAACGGTCTTAAAATAATTAGCGCACTATGATACGATGTTATTTTAATAACAAAATTTTTTTACTGAAAGTCTCAAATATCCATGGTATACTTATGAGGGATGTTTTACCATATTTGTATCTAATTGTAAGCACAAATTTCGTTGCCGAAAATAAAAGACATGAAAACTTGCACAAATATCAAATTTATTAAATCAAATAATAAGAGAGTTACAATCTCTAAAAATTCTTGAATCAAAGAAATTAATCCCCTAATTCTTCTCTTCAAAAGCACTCCTAATTAAAGCATAAAAAATCAAGTTTTTTTTTAACTTTTTAATGTAGTAGTTATGTTTATTAAAAAATTAGTAAACCACTCCTACAATGCATTGCTTCTCCTAAAAGTACTAATATTTTGTAAATAAATTTGAAATAATTTTGTAAAAGATTTTGCGCATTTTCACTAATATAATCAACAGAATTTTGCATCTTTAAAATATAAATAGAAAGAAAGGAAAATGGTATGAGTATAAAGGTGACCAAATGTAATATCAATATCACATCATGTGTTTAGATATGATTTGTTAAGTAATCAGTAATTTAGTCCTGGTCAATATATGATGCATATTGATTTCTTGTAAATAAAAATATAATTTAGCAATTATGCATTAACAGAATTCGTAGTTTTAATGCAATCAATTGAGCACCTATTTCCTTTTTTTAAGTATCTATTATTTATTTTATTACTTAGGTTATATATTTACATGTAAAATAATAACAATAGCATGCCAATCCTCGGACCAACAGGACTTCAATTATTGTTAACTAAACTAATTTTACATTGATAAAAATTAGTCTAGAAAATGAAATGTTAATGGCAACAATTGGTAAAGAATAGCAATCTTTTAATTTTGGGAAAATAAAAAATAAGTTCCCAAAATATTTCACTTTTATTTTAAAAAAAAATCTCAACTTGTTAATTAAATTCAAAATGATTTTATTATAAAAAATATTCTACCTCAAATTAACAGCAATGATTAGACATGAGATACAAATATGGGAAAAAAAGAGATAAAAATATGGTAAAATATCTCTCATACATATGTCATAGATATTGGAGACTTTTGGCAAAAAAAATTTTTGTTGTTAAAATAATATGGTATTGTAGTGTACTAATTATTTTAGGATCATTTTGTACATGAACTAAATTTAATTTAAATTATACAATAGATTATATATGCATGTGATTTTTGTTTAGTGCTTGGATCTTATATTCGTGAACAATCCCCAGAGAAAAAAAATTCCAGATTATATTAATTTTGTTATACTATTTCTGTTATTTCTATTGTTGTATTAATTGTTACACTATTTCTCTCATTTTGTTAGGTCGATATTAATACAAGTTTAATTCTTATTATTTCTTGTGTCCCAGGCAATAAATATATTAAAACTTTATCATCTTATTATATTAATAGGTTTTAAATTATAGAAATTACATAGATAAGCGATATTCCATACATAACTAGGAAGATGTGTTGTTATTATTATCCACACTTTTAAACTTTTCAAAAATTATTCAAAATTATAATACAAAAATTTTTTATTATTTTATAAGGTTATGTGGAAGGTCAAAATATTTTCCATAGAATTTTAAAATATATAAATACAAAAAATTTTTAAATTATACATATAATCATGTATTATACAAGTATATTATGAGTACCTACTAACTAAGGTACTCAGTTTTAATCATTAATAAAATATTTTATTGTTATTTCAAATAAACTTCCTAGTATTCACTGCTACAAAAATGACCTTTAGTCACACACTTAATATGACATTTTTCTAAAAGTGTCACAACAGAAAGTTAATGTAACATGCAGTAGGGAATGTCATTAAAGTGACAAAGAAAATGAGGAGTACGACGTCGTATCACTCTAACTTGTCCAAATAGAAGTAAAAAGTGAAAAACAAAAGCGGGAAAGAGAATGGCGCTGCACTTCAGCGCCATATTTTTTGGGGAAAAATTCTAATTACTCCAATGAATCCAATGAACTTTACTCTTTGTTCATCCTAGTTCTCTCTCCTAAAACCTTCAATCACGTTAACTCTCTCTGTAAAAAGCCAAAATCCTTCACCCCTCTCACAACCGAATCCCTTGTTTCTTTCTCTTTCTTCCACCCGATTTTTAATTCTCCCCAATTTGAAGACAAACATGTGAAGGACTTGTTCTCCTACTTAGAACAATATCTGAAGGAAGATTACTACCAGGTAACCTATATATTTTAGACAAAATTGATAGCTTTTTTTATTACTTTATTTCTTCTCCGGGGACTGCGTAGGAAATGGGGCAGGAGCAAGGTGGGTGATGGAGGGGGTGCCCAGGCAGTGCTAGAAAGACATGGACGTGGTTGAAATGCCTACGTTTTTGTTCATTAGAGATGGAGAAATTTGTGGGAGATAAGTGGGATCTGGCAAGGGAGAACTAATCGGTGAAATTCTTAGATACCAAGGAGTTCGAGTGACTTAGGTCAAAAGAACAAACTGGAAGATTCACCAGCAAATTACACAATTCAATTGGCTGTGTGAAACTTTGTAACATAAAAGCAAAAGGGATATAGCTTATTTATTTATTTATTTTTCTGTTTGTATAACTGCGGCCCTTACTCTAGTTACTTATTTCATGTGTTAATCAAGCTTTAATTTTATCACGCCACAATTCTGTTTTAAGACCGAAAATCATATTTGTATTTCTCCTTTTGGTTCTCCATCGGAACTGGAATCGAAAGCTTGCATTTGGAGTCGATATGCCATAAAACTGAAGCTTTATTTACTCAATTGCAATTCTGATAGGAAATCCTACGCAGGATTAATAGCAAGCAACTGATGACTAAAATCGAAAATCCCTTAAATATTCCATTTGCTAAGATGAGGAAAAAAGGGGGCTAAGGTTATTTGCTAGGTATTCCATTTGCAAGCTTCTTGAGAATTTTTTGGTTGACATGTATGTTAAATATGTACTGATTCTACAACGCTTTCTCATTTGGTAATTTGCTAAATGCTAGTAAAGACTATAAGCGTGGCTAGTGGATTTGCCTAGAAACATAGTAGTTATTTGGTTTTTAGCAATTGTCGATACTAATATTGATATCTTTGTTTTAGATTGAAGAATTATTGTTGAGGTGTCAACCTGGTTTTTGACTTGTTAACATTTGCATTATTGGTATTGAACTTGATATAGAATGCTCTACCCGTAGGATTCTAATGCAAAGTGCATCTTACATACATAGCATATATCAAGTGGTGACTAAGTCAAGCTTATTCCATCAATGCAGTTTCAAGTTTGTAGCGGCCATCATCTTCGATTCCATCTAGCGAGCATTGATCGTTGATTCCCTTTCCACTTGGAGCAAATTGGAGTTGTTGGTAACCAAAATTATACATTAAGTTTCTGCTACTCTTAGGTTATCAATACATTAAAGTTCGTGGCAGTTATTTTCAATTGGATAGAACTTCTATTGCTGATTAGTTGGGTTGCTAATATTTTGTCCAAGTTCTTTATCTCAAATTGATATTGGCTACATTATTGGACTAATTTTGTATTCCGTAGACTGTTATTCTTTTGTGCCTACCATATGTTCGATAGTTTGTGTCTTACAATCTGGAATTGAACTTTTGTTGTCTTTCCTTTTGATATCATTCTGTTTTGATACTTTTGGATTAGTTCTTATTACTCAAAAGTCTAGAACACATGGATATGTGAACATTCTGTTTTGATATGTCTAGAACACTTGGATTATTTCTTACATTCTGTTTTGATACTTGGATTAGTTTTCTTATCTAAGTAAATGTTTGATGCAAAAATCAGTAATAGTTTAGGTAGAATTATCTTGTAGATGCTAATGAAGCTTTCTTTTTCTTTTTTTTGATAATTAGAATCTATGTGAACATGGATAAAAGATGGATGAGTATGTCATGATCAAGTGATGAGTATAAAGCTGGTTTAGAAAATTTTCTTGATTTTGATGAGTATATGCTGCTCACCATCCATTGTTTGATTTGTTGCTTTTCACTTTATGTCTAGCATGAGGAACAGAGGAAATGGAAAGATTAGGATATTCCTGTTGTATAAACAGTAGCGTTCAATTGCACATTGTATTTTTTCTGCTACAAGTTCAGTTAGGTTGATTCAATACCTGTAAGATTTTCTCAATAGTATTTATCCCAAGCATTTTCTGGATACTAGCTAACCAGTAAACCTTCATTGAATAACCTAGATCTGGATTACATTTTACTCTTTTGGTTTTCTAATTGACATTTATTACTGATTCCTTTGTAGTGTTTGTCAAGGGCACTGCACACTAAGAACCCAAAGTTGCTCATGGCAGCCTCTGCTGTATTCCTTCCAATCCAGCCTCTGATGGTTTCTGCAGTGCATACTGGGATGATGGAGGTAATAGGCGTATATGCATATTTATGAGTTGATTCATAAGCCAGTATGCAGTCTATTCTAAGTCTTGTCTTTTGACCCTCTTAAGTGTAACTAAGGCCTGGGAGGCCTCAGGAACGAGCTAAAAGAGTTTAGACCCAATCCTCTCCTTTGTGGCATGCATTCTGTGTTCCAAGTCTTATTACTTAGCTGGCATAATATACATATGTAGCTTACTATTGCCAGTTAGGTATGCAAGATTGAAGTTGTAGTTCCTTGGAGTAGGGAATCCAACTGAATTCTGGTTAACATAATTATAGAGCTGGAATTAGTGGAAGCTGAAACACAGTTTACTACATAGCTTGTAGTGCTTTAATTTTCTTGGTTGTTTATGCTCATGTCCTCATCTAGCATGAGACACATTGAAGATTTGTTGCTCTTCTGGTGATAGGAGGAGAGAGGAGGCAAAGGGAATGTTGCTCGTGCCTTGGCTTGACCTAAAGTGTCTCTCACTTGTTTGAAATCTAATATTGTCCAAAGTAGGTTATTTTAGCATTTGGTCAGATTGTAATTGATTAGTAGACAATATATCCATATGCCACTGATTATTGATTCATGAATTTGTCTTTACATCATCAATGACCTCCGCATCCTTTTTAGAACCCAAAAAGATGAAGCCAAGTTAGCTGCCTAAGTGATCTGTCAAATGTGTTTCCTAGTCCTACCATCATAATACCTAAGAAGTATAAAATATAGTCCACAATTGACCTTCCTTGGGCCTTCTCAGTTGCTGCACACGCTGTCCTGGATCCATTGAGATTCCATAGCTTGCAACATACGAGTTTAAACCTAGTAATCTTTTTATCTTATCTTTATCATTTGTTTAACTTAGTTTTTATTTATTTTCTAACATTAAAACTGTAAAAGAAGAGTTGTAGATGTGATTTGTAACTCCTATTTCTTGGTTTATGACACTTGTAGATGAATCTTGAAGAAAACTAAAGGATCCTTGGGTCAAATGGCTATTTTTTGAAGACATTGTCAAGGCGTTTTTTGTTGCGCTCTTGTTGAACTATTGCTTCTTTGATATGTATTGGCAATGCTACTGCAATACTCATAACTGTTGAAAAATCTCTAAATTACCATGTAATTTGTTGACATAGCAGCCATGTAAGTTGCTTGGATGATGTACTTTTGCACCAGTTTGGTTGATTGTATTGCACTAACTACTATGAAAACGTAAATCACTTTGGTTTTCTTTTATAAGGTGGTACTAATAACTTTATTATTCCAAAAATTAGAATCTACATTGTGCAGGCAGGATGAAATTTGATTTCTACTTTTGGGTATAAAAATCCGGATGGTATACAGGGCTAATGCAATATGATGTATTGACACTTAAAAGTGTCACCACTTCGATTTTTGCGGTTCATAATATTCACAAAATTTCATGTTAACAAGTGTCAGAACAACCTAATCTAGTTACACCATAAAAGTGTCATAATATTTCATTCTACTTATATTGCAAATGTGTCATAATATCTTATTGTACTTACACAATAGAAGCGTCAAGATAGATCCAATATATGACAGTTAAGAGTATCACTTTAGATTCATATAACCTTAACTCTTCTCTAGCATTTCTTGTCATTTGAAAGTGTCATTAAAACGATAAATAATGACGTTTACAAATGCCAACAGAACTATAAATTATGACTCGTGTAACTGTCATAAAACTTATAGTGACGCTGAAATGGACGACGTTTCTAGCAGAGCGTCATTATAGATCAAACGTCATTACATTAAGCTATAATGACGCTTTTAAATGTCATAAAAGGACATTTTTGTAGTAGTGATTGGTTTGGTATAAGTTTTTTAAGCAAAATAGTACATTTGTGCCATAAATTAGTAAGTTTTGGTCATTAATCAAATTTACTATGTTATAAGTAAGAATTACTATTTATGTATAAAAACTTACTATTACTTGAACTAAACTTACTCTCTCAAAAGTATGTTTGGGATATAAAATAGTAATTTATCTCTTTAAAAAGTAAGTTTCATATTTATTCCAATTTACTTTTTGAGACACAAAAGTTACTAATTATTACGGTTAACTTCCTATTTTAGATGAGAAACTTACATTCTTATTTTTAGGCATTATCCTACTTAGGTGGATTGGTCCAACAGGTAATCAAATGATCACTAAAAATATAATAACATGTTATATTAGGTAAAAACTGTTTAGTTACCATAACGATAGTTACTCGCGAACAGGTTTATATTCAACTCAATTATTAAATGAGTCTAATATTATGTTTGCATTCCATTCGTTTATTAAACAATCGGTTTTTTTTTTTAATTCGAACTAGTCGAATATGACCATGTTCTGAATAGTTGTATTTCTGAAAGCTCTAATTGAAGCCATGTACATTTCTAACGTTGCGAGCTTGCCTTAAATTCTCTTCCCCAACCCATGTACTTGCTCAAATTTGAGGGTTGTAAGTAATGATAATATTTTCAAACAAATACGACAAAAGTCCTCAATAAGAAACTCATGAAATTGTGTTAAAAATAAAAATGTATTCAAATGGCATGAAGATACATAAAGTTTCTCTTAATCTGCTTCAACTATTCGATCCTGCTGTTCCAAGATTCGTATATATTATTTAACTGTGTTCCACTCAAAGTCAATTACTGACTTTTGTCTGTACAAAGTATATGTTCCGAACAAGCCGTGAAGGTAACTAAACCACTCCATCTGGTAAATTGCTCATTAGTAAACCAGTTTTAGAGAAAATTATGCCTCATGTAGTTTATCTTGAACAATATAATTAGCATTGCGAGCAACGTTTTGACATATCAGAATTGCTCAGAGCTGCTAAAAAAGAAATGGCAATTTGCATGGCATGACAGGAGCAGTAACAATGAAAACCAAAACTGTGATAACAGATGACTCTTATGTACAGCGTACAAAACATGCGTGCGCCACAAGTGATTACTTTATTCTATCAATCCGTACCGTCATCTTTATCTATATCACACGCATGTGTAATGTTCTATTATGAACAGGTACTATAAATATACAACTTCTAATCAATGTATAGCGTGTCTCCAAAGAGATATCACCAGTTTTATACGCATACTTTGCTGTTCCTTAATTTGAAACTATCGTACAGCCTAGTCATAATTCCATTTCTGGCCATTCTTTTTCTAGACAAGATATAGAAGCCCATATTTAGAAAGAGTGGAACATTCATGGAGGAAGCTCTTAACGCTGCTCGTAGAGAAGCTCTCAACGCTGCTAGTAGAGAGGGCAATGTTGATGCCTTGTATGATCTGATTCAGCAGGCTCCTGAAATCTTGAGCAGCATCAACGTGGTCGAATATGTTGACACTCCTTTGCACAAAGCTGCAAGAGCTGGGCAAACTGAGTTTGCCATTGAACTGATGACATTGATGCCGTCATTTGCCAAGAAGCTGAACCCTCAAGGGCTAAGCCCTCTTCATCTGGCAGTAATGTCAGAAGCACATGAACCTGAAGAGAGGGCGAGGAAAAATGAAACTGCGACGGCGCTGATAAAGCTAGACGCCGAGCTGGTCCGAGTAAAAGGGAGGGCAAGGATGACTCCTTTGCATTATGCCGTCATAGAAGATAATCTGGAACTTTTGGCTGAGTTCTTGTGTGCTTGTCCGAAATCCATCAATGATTTGACGATTAAGCACCAGTCTGCTGTTCATATTGCTGTACAAGAGCGAAAGTCCGGTGCACTTGATGTCCTCCTGGGATGGCTCTCGAGAAGGAACAAAGAAAGGGTGCTCCGTTTCAAGGACAATGATCGAAATACTGCATTGCATATTGCAGTAGAAACGGAACAGTTGGAGGTATATGTGTTTCTTGTTTATTTCCTATAGCATCCAAGTATGTACAATCGATCATGCAGCAACCACTAAAATTATGTGCCTACCAGAAAACATGTTCATGTATTGTAGTAGCCTCAGAACCCTTTAGTTGAGTGACATTTAGCAATATATGTATACTCAATTCCAACAGTACTGCAATCTAATTTTGAATAGGGTGGGTAGAGACTTCATTTCATTAGGTAAAAGTATTACTGGATGCAAAAGGCTTTGACTATGGGGGACAAAATACATAGCTATGATCATAGGCTGGTATTATCGGCTTCTGTTTATATAACGTTATTAGGCCTAATAGATGAAATTACTTGTCCTTGTACAGGTTGTGAAGAAGTTAAGTTCAAAAGTCAACAGAAATTCACTGAATTCAAAAAGATTGACGGCTTTGGACATCGCAGTGCAAAAGCGAAACGGGAACATAAGAAAGTTCTTGAAACATCGAGGAGGTAGATCTGCAGATTCGCTCCCCAAGAAGGAACCCCTCCACGAGTTTTTGAAATCAAAACAGGGTCCCTTTGAGAAACCAATCGGATACCTAATTCACGTGGACAAAGAAATGTCCCTGGACATGCGCAACGTTATCTTAGTTGTAGCCGTGTTAATTATCACAGCTACTTTCCAGGGAGCACTCCAGCCTCCAGGTGGGTTTTGGCAAGGGAATGGAGAACCGAGTCAAAAAGTCTCGACATTCAACCGATCTGGTAACAGTACCAAATTCCACGTATATAATTTTCGAAAACAACAGCATGTGAAACATGATGTGGTTGGAAAAGTTATCATGAGCCCCAGCGATTTCAGGGACTTTATGGGAGGAAATACTGTGGCTTTCGTTTCTGCAATTCTGGTGGTTTTCTGGGCACTCCCTGCTCGGCCTTATATATATAGTCTTCATATTTCTCTGCTTTTTCTGACCTACGCCTATCTCGCTGCGGTCGGTATCATATCAGACCAGAATTTGCTTACTACGTCCCTCCTCATTGTTATCGGGTTATTCATTTGTGGTGTCCTTGTGTTGAGATTTTACATGCACATTGCCAAGTCAATATTCAATGATGCATGGTGGCTGCCCAAGTTGTATGTACTAGCTACAAACACTTTCTACCAAATTCCTACAAACCCGGTGGCTAGAAGTCTTAATCGATTCGCTAATCGGCTTATGCTGCACCATAAAGTGAGCAGATTAGAAACTGAAGAAATTGACTGAGGATATTTGATCGAACCATCATGAGTTCAAGTTAGAAAATTTCCATTCCAGCCAGTGGATGTGTGGGTGGTTTGGTATGTACAACCCTTAATTTGCTTGATGAAATAAGAGGAGATCGAGTGTGATCACTCTTTTAGTTGATTTGTCATCATTAATGTAACAATGCTAAGAAGTGAAATAAGAAATAGGATTAATATATGGATTGTATTTGCAGACTTGATTTGTATCCTCTCTATCAATAACCGGGTGGGTTACTCTTTTTTTTTTTTTCTTGAAGAATGGCTTCCCAATCACCAATACGCACGGCGTTAACACTCTAAAACAAGATTGAGAATAAAAGAAATTAAGAATGACAGAAATAAAAAAGAAAATTATGAGTCGAGCAAAAGTACGTGAAATTATAACACTCTAAAACGAGTATAGTTTACTATTATTGTTACAATCAGCGTTAATTACACTGTGCCCCCTGTAGTATGAAACCTGTTTCATTTTGGCACCTTGAAAAATTTTATCATCACTTGCCCCCTATAACGAGTGGTCAAAAGGAAATGTTAGTGTAAGTCAAACAAAAAGACTAAAATGACCTCCAATCTTTAGTTGAATATTATGTTACCATTCTGGAGTCAAAGGAAAATATTTATGCTGTAACTATTATTACCTTTCTATTTGAGAAACTAGTAACATATGAGCTAGGTGGGAAAAAAAAAAGAACATAGATTTAATTTGTACCACAAAAGAAGAAATACAAATAAAAGAAAAACACTAATGCTTTCATCTAGCTCAATTTTAAGCCTTTGGTCATCACACCGTTGCATCTTTAGTTAAAGACGGTGGTAGTAAAAGTCTCATGTTCATTTGCACCCTTGAATTTTGAAGTAAAATTCATGAATCCGTAAACTCTTAGCTATTTAGCTTGGGGGCATTTTTTAATCTTACTTTTGAGTGTTATTTTTCCTTTTATATAACAAATTCATTTTTCCTTTTATTCTCTATTCTACTCAAAGTCAATTATTTGGAATTTTAGATCACAAAAAGGCAAATAATGTATTTTGATTTTGGTTTCACATATTATACTTGCTCATAGCTGCTACACAAATGGTTGTTTGCATGATAGGATCAAAACATGAGTCACGACGAATTAAGCTTTATTCCTCAAATCTTGCTCCAAAGTATTGTGATTCCCTTGCAAGCCTCTTTAGTAAAGAGATGCAGACGTACCGGACCGGTTAGAAAAAGGAATTCGCTGAAATGACAAGCTTATATCATACTCTGCCCCTGCATTCGATAACCTCTAGTTTGTTGTCTCAAGTTTTACACGTTCCCTTTTCTTTTTCTTTGTTTTTCACATATGTTATAATAATTTTTTTTATGATGTAATGTATATAATTTAAAAAAGAAGTTGAAAATGATCTATCATTTCCCACACAACAAGAAGGGAGAATTTAAAATATAGTAGTACTAGAATGACATAATTGAATCCTATGCAGCAAGCATAAGGGACTCACACAAGTTGAGTTGTGTCCAATCCAGATTTATTCGCGTGATTTTTATTATATTTGGTGTAAAATTATACATTTATTGTGTAAAATTATACAAATTCAAGTTTATGTTCATGTTGTCCAAGTTCAAAAAATTCTAAAAATTACATGAACGGATTTGATTAGGAAAAAACACAACTTGTGAGGGCATGATCCATGGACCATGAGTTATGGCTTTGACAAAGTAACTTTATTCGGCCAACCTTTTACAGCTTTATTATTGTCTTTATCCCCCCCACAAGCAAGTTTAATATTCTATAACGAGCTAGATACTAGCAATAGTTGTTGAACCACTATTTCTTTCTATACTTTGCTGCTTTTTCTAAACCATACTACTGATCTATCATACTTAAATTAGGCTAAGCAACATCTATAGAAGCCCCAAGTAGTTAGGAAGAGAGAAACAATTCATGGAGGAAGCTCTTAAGGCTGCCAGTGGAGAGGGAAACATTGATGCCTTGTATAAGCTCATTGAGAAGGATCCTGAGATTTTGGACAGCTTCAACAAAGTCCAATTTGTTCACACTCCTTTGCACGAAGCTGCAAAAGCAGGCCAAGTCGATTTTGCCATTGAACTAATGACATTGATGCCATCATTTGGTAGGAAGCTGAACCCTCAAGGGCTAAGCCCTCTTCATGGGGCAATTATAGATGAAGCAGATGAACCTGAAGAGAGGAGGAGGAGGAAAAATGAAACTGCACTAGCCTTAATAAAATTAGACGCTGAGCTCATCCGAGTAAAAGGGAGGGAAAGGATGACCGCTCTGCATCATGCAGTAAAAGAAAATAATTTGGAACTTTTGGCTGAATTCCTGTGTGTTTGCCCAAATGCAATTGATGATTTGACGAATAAGTTCCAATCTGCAGTCCATATTGCTGTAAAAGAGAGAAAGCTCGAGGCACTTGACGTCCTTCTGGGATGGCTGTTGAGAAGGAACAGGGAAGATGTGCTCGGTTTCAAGGATGAGCACAGAAATACTGCATTGCACATTGCAGTTGAAACTGAACAGGCTGAGGTATTCTTCTTGTTCCTTCCTTTATCGATTATCAAACTATTTAGCTCTTAGTATCTCTTTCTTGCCCATATATATAGGTTCACCACATCACAATGATATAAATCGAATAGCATTGAATGTCATTTCATTAGATAAAATTCTAGGATACGAAAGGATTTTAAAAATAGGTAATGGAATATATGGGTATATGGTAGGCTAGTTAAATGCAGACAACCTTACTATCTACATCAGGCATTTTTTTGTGCACACAGGTTAGGGACTCTCGGCAGGCAAGGCTGCGGTTTTGTTACGGTCATGCCATGTTGCATTTTTGTACATAATCTCATGTATAATTTTATTTGTGCACACCAATTCCTTTCATGAGTGCAATCGATCGTGTCTATAAGAGAAATATCAAATTTTAAGCAAAGTACAACTACAACAATTGCACCAGCCAACTGTATGTACCTGTCCCATCCCAGATGCTGTACACCCCTAGTCAATATTCAATGCTTTATAAATGAATCTGGCATAATTTGCTTTCTTGAAGAGAACTGAAATGGTACATCTTTCCTAGCGCAGGTTGTGAAGAAGTTAATTCACAAAGTCAAAACAAATTCGTTGAATTCAAAAAATTTAACAGCTTTGGACATCGCCGTGCAAAAGCAAAACCTTCAGATTAAAGAAATCTTGCAACGCGGTGGAGGCAGATCTGCAGCCCTCATCCCACCAATGGAAGTTCTTCCTCAGTTCTTGAGATCGAGAGAGGGTTTTGCTGAGAGACCACTCAGGCTACTAATTTACATGGAAAAGGAAATGTCCTTCGACATGCGCAATGTTATACTAGTTGTTGCAGTTTTAATTGTCACAGCTGCTTTCCAGGGAATACTCCAGCCTCCTGGTGGATTTTGGCAAGGGAATGCAGAAATCACCAATCAAACAGTCTCTAGAATCAATTCAGCTAATAACAGAGCCAATCTTGACGTATATGATCTCCGAAAACAATTCCAGGCGAAACAAGTGGCTGGAAAAGTAGTTATGAGCTACCACAATTTCAATGAGTTCATAGCTGGCAATACCGTGGCTTTCGTTTTTGCAACTATGGTAATTTTCTCGGTGCTCCCAGGTCGGCCTTATATATTAGGTCTTCACATTTCTCTAGTTTTTCTAACCTACAGCTATCTTAATGCAATTCAGATCATAGCAGAGCTGAGTAAGAGTACTAAGTTCTTGATCATTATTTCCTGGTTTGTCATTTCTGTTGCATTTGGAGTGAGGATTTTCCTGTTTATTGCAAAAGCTCTATTCTATGATGCTTGGTGGCTGCCCAGGCTGTCTCTGCTAGCTACAAACTCCCTTTACCAAATCCCCATCAAGGGGGTAGAAAGAATTATCCAGTTTGGTTACCGGCTTAAAATGCAACACAGAGTAAGCAGATTATAAACTGAATAGTTGATCAAATCATCCGGTCATTAGGAGCTCAAGTTAGAGAATCTTCCAATCCACCAGTGTCTCCATGGCAGCCAAAATGTGGCCAATGCATAACATGAATTAGCTTTGTGGAAATGAGAGGAGGAATGTATGATAACTCTGTAATGGATTTGCATTTTGTCCTAAATTTGGAATTACATTTTGGTGTAAACTAGTTTTGCTGAATTGATTTCATATATTTAAATCAATGTTTATCAGGAGGAAGACGTTGAATGTTTAACCGGATTAAGAGAAAGCAATTCCAACTCTTGAAAACGCGAGTTTGTTTATAGTAATTACGCCTTCATGCTTTCGGTGGTAAAGTCGTGAATTGCTAAAATTCTAAACTATCCAACAAATCATGCTTCCTTGTTTCCACTATTAAAGGCCCTGCTGGAACTCTTGTATAAAGAGATTTTCTTTTTAATTTATTTATTTAACCCCTTCCCACCCCAGAATTCTTGTATAAAGTTAATTCTCATGCCATCCTCTTTTTTTTTTTTGGGTAAAAAAAATTTAGGTAATTTTTGCTCTGATTCGAGTATGTGTCAAGGCATATTTCAAAACAAAATGTCCCTTACAAGTAGGGCTGCAAACGAATTGAGCCGCTCACCCAAACGAATCGAGCCGCTCGAGTCGAGCTCGAGCCCACTCGAGCTCAGAATATTAAGTTCATTAGCTCGCGAACCGGCTCGCGAGCTTGAGTATATATATATTTTTTTTATTTTTATTTTTATTTTTATTTAATAATAAAATTACGTATATTATATATATATTTTTTTATTTTTTATTTTCATAGTAAAATTACATATATATCCTTAATATTTTATTATTTATTAAAAAAAATATTATTTTATTTATTTTTTAAAAAATAAAATAATTATCTTTTATTTTTTTCGAGCTCGAGCTCGGCTCGATTTGATTCGAGTCGAGCTCGAGCTTGAAAATTGCCGGCTCGTCGAGCTCGAGCTTGGTAAAATTCAGTCGAGACTCGGCTCGATTAGCTCAAAACTCGACTCGGCTCGACTCGTTTGTAGCCCTACTTACTTACGAGTACTTAAAACTTATTATCAATGTAATCTTCATATTGACAATGAAAGGAAGTGATTCTTACCAACTAAACTACGCGTGTTGATTCTGACGTCATTTGTGCTCGTTTGTCTTCCTCCTTTAATTGTCTCTATACTTTATGATCGTCTTGTAACAAATTGTCTCTAATTTGTTGCCAACCCCTTGCTCCAAGTCGGGTCCATACAGGCAAGTAGCGTCCAGGATTGTTTGCTTCCTCCTTGCTGGCAGACAAAGAAATTCAAAATCCAATGAAGTCGCAAACTGGAGGACATAAATTATCATACAGTTCTTGGAAAGAAATCATAAATGGCACCTAAAGTTTATGTAGTACTGTTAAATGAACAGAGTTGTTGGGTAGCTTATAAACTTGTTTAGACTCTTTCATGTTCGATAATGGTTGGTTCAAAATTTTATATGGGTCGAGTTAAACAAATATTCTCTGACTCGATAAGTAATCGAACAAATATTAGCTCGTTCATAAATTTAAACGATCGTTTGCGAATATGGGTTTAATTATCATTTCACTAAATTTAGGGTTCGTACTGTATTCCTAATTCCTATTCCAGGCTTTCCAACCTATGTAAGTCTCAAACATGATATTCCTTAATAGTTAATGCTATAGACAAGCAGATTGAATCAATTTTGTGAGAGAAAGAATCTAGGTTTGAACTTCTAAAACTTGTTCGCGAACAGTTCGTTTATGT
This sequence comes from Coffea eugenioides, assembly GCF_003713205.1. Taxonomy (NCBI): domain Eukaryota; kingdom Viridiplantae; phylum Streptophyta; class Magnoliopsida; order Gentianales; family Rubiaceae; genus Coffea; species Coffea eugenioides. The sequence goes on along the minus strand of NC_040042.1, from coordinate 42,484,892 downwards.
TAAATGAGTTGAATTCGAATTAGAATTTTAGTTAATGAACCGAACCTAACATAGATTTGGAGCTCCAATATTATTGAACAACCGTGAGTCTTATTCGAGTATTTTAATCAATAGAGTTCAAATATGAGATACTCGATTCCACTCGACTCATTTACAACTCTAAATTTATGCAAATTTTCATTATGATCGATGAAGTTTAACTTGGATAAAAAAAATAATAAAATTTTTCTTTTTACAGTTCCCGGAAAGAAATCATAAATGGCACCTGAAGTTTATGCAAAATTTCACTATCTTGATAAAGTTTAACTCGGATAAAAGCAAATAACTTTTTTTTTGTGCAAATTTAAAACTTCCCATTTGACACTCCCTTCTCCCATACCATTCAATTCATCTCTTTCCCCCACAAATAAATAACTTCTTTTATTGCATCATCAAGTTTCTTAGGATCCAAAAACTCCACATAGTGGTTTTCCTTTTGTGCTCTTATCTCAAACATTGGCCATATACTACTCATGTCTAAAATGTATAAAATCTAACTTCTCAGTTTTTTTACCAAGCCAAGAGCCGAGATGTCTTCAAGTCACCAAGTTTCATTTCATAGATAATTGTTTTTATCATGATAATGGTCAATAAAAAGGAAAACAAATGTCGATTTTTTGTGTTAAATCCAATCAGACTTACAAGTAAACCTTATATATTTTATCTGAAATACTACCAGAGTTTTTTTTTTATAATGTGATGTATGTAACATAAAAAGATGATTTAAAATTGCATTTATAATATAAACAAAAAATATATATATATATTTTTACAAATTTTGATAACCAAACAGACCCAGAGTACTACGAGCTATGAGTTCTTTTTTATATGAAAAACTAGTAGTAATAATAAACGTCAATAAGTATATAAAATGGGACTCTAAAGTCTATTATTCTATTGCTACCTAGAATAGGAAAGGAAATACTACTGCTACCAGCTGGTAGCAAAAGCCAAGATATAAAACTCCCAAAATTCTGCGGCTAAGGATATCCCATAGATCACAATGTTCTGAACTCACAACTATCTCCTTTTCCAATTTCCCTCTGGAAAACTTGCTTCCACCGTTCTGTTCATCGTTATTAACAATGTCCATCGCCTTATTCTCATCTCCGCCCGCAACCCACCTTCCATCTCCCTCCTCACCACATTCTACTGCCAAAACCCAATTGGCCCTGAGGCATTTTATCTCTTTGAGACCCAAAAAGCAGCCCCCTTTTTGGGTATTTGCTGAAAATGGAGCTGGTTCAACTTCTACTGCTGCAATTGTAGAGGAGGATAAGCCTGCTGCTGCTGAAGAGAAGGTTTCTGAGGATAAAAAGGAGGAGTCTTTGGGGTCCAATGGGTCGGTGGCAGTGGATGCAACCGCTGCTCCGGCGCCGGTGACTGCTTTTCAAGACCCCAGATGGATTGGTGGGACTTGGGACTTAACCCAATTTCAGAAAGATGGGAAAACTGATTGGGATGCTGTAATTGATGCTGGTGAATTTCTTACCTTAAATGTGTGTTTTTGCAGGCGGGGGTGCTTGGCTGATGATAATTATCAATTGATTTTTCGTATGAGTTTTATAAATGATTCTCTGTCTAACAAATGTTGAATTTGGGAGGTTGTTTCTTGTTGGATGTAGAAAATGTGTTAGTTTTATATAGTAGAAAATAGAACAAATGAATTTAAGAATTGTACTATTAGTTTTTGGATGTTTGCTTTAGTCTGAGTTTATATGATGCATTTTTAGCGGACAGGTCATACAGGCAATTACAGAATTGAATCCGTAGACAAAATATTTGTATTTGGTCTTTTGAATTTTCTGTGATCATCCGAGGAAATAGCTTCACTAATTCAGTTACTATTCTGGTTCATACGATAAATTAAGATGAAGTAATGTGATGTTGTTTTTCAAAGTTATATCCTGCCAAAGTGCGTGTAGAGAAGATGACAATTTTGTGAAGTATACTAACAAAAGTATCATTCTTTGCAATTTTATCCTGAAAATATTCTGGTGCATTTATGATAATTATGATGTATGTTTTATAACTTAATACAGTGGAAATCTCCATGTATATTACGTGGTATAGAAAGAGAACAGAGCAACAAGGGGGAATGAGGTAAAATGACCAAAGTTTTCGAGGGGGAATGAGGTAAAGGACCATTGTTTTCACTGCATCTTGCCTAGTTTTTGAAGATTTAAAGTGGTAAAACTTTGAAGCTCAAGATGTCAGGATTTCTTCCTCTTGCATTCTTTTTGTTTGCTATTGGATAATGAGAAAGACTACCTTTCAAAAAAAAATATTCATGGTTTGAGTGCAATCTCGCTTGGTGCTGGTATTATGATTGCCATTTTTCAATCCATTCTGTCTTGAGAAATTTTATATACTTATGGATGCCCTATGAGAAATAAGCTTGGATGAGGAAAAAGAAATTGATCTGTGAGAAGAAGATATGATCTCCTATGTGCAAATGCATTAACATGCTTTTAACAAATTTTAATTATTAGCAGGTAACCGTGGAAGTGACAAATATTTGAAAGATAGCTTGTATAATGCTTTAGTGGGCTATTCTAAAGTGCCGCACTTTTTTCTCATATCAAGTTACAAATGCACTTTCTTAAGAGCACAAGGAAAATCATCGAATCTGCCAACCAAATGAACCCTGGTACTGTGGGCAATGTTTTTTTTTTTTTTTTTTTTTTTTTTTTCCTTTGAGTCTACATTTGGCGAATTCTTTGCAGTGTTTGACTATTTGGATGTTTTACAAGATCATCATAAATAATTCTAACCAGCTTTTGTATACAGTACTGTCTTTGCAAGAAAAAGAAACAAAGTTTGGACGTGTTTTCCACTTTAAAGTCATGCTTTTGATTTACCTGGTTACAGGTTGCAAATCAAATGTTTTTATTTAACTTCTTTTTTCCTATACAAGTTAATCTACTTTTTCAACCGCAAGAGGTCCATGATATATGTGTGAGCTGTTGACATTTCACTTTATTTGGTGTATCCTCCAACCAACTTTTGCTCCATGTAGTCTCAAAGGGAAGGAAATATTTTCCTACTTTTATGGTAGCACCTGCTGGGGTTCTTTTGCTCCGTGTTCTTCTTCAAATTGTTTTACTAATCTTCTGCAGAGGCTAGGAGAAGAAAATGGCTACAAGATAACCCAGAATCATCAAACAATGATAACCCTATAGTTTTTGATACTTCCATTATTCCGTGGTGGGCATGGATTAAGCGGTACCATCTTCCTGAAGCTGAACTGCTTAATGGTGATTAGTCTCCATTGTACACCTATCTTCTGAGTTTTGATAATTACACAGAAATCAAAGCATACTAGTTGACTGTACTTATAACTGATGGTGCTGTACAAAATTCTTGCAGGTCGTGCGGCAATGATTGGTTTCTTTATGGCTTACGTGGTGGATAGTTTAACAGGGGTAGGACTTGTCGACCAAATGGGCAATTTCTTCTGCAAAACATTGTTATTTGTAGCTGTAGTTGGTGTTCTTGTGATCCGAAAGAATGAGGACATAGAAACAGTTAAAAAGCTACTGGAAGAATCAACATTCTATGACAAGCAATGGCAAGCAACTTGGCAAGATGAGACCTCAAGCAGTTCTATGAAAGACTAGTTGATGTTTCTGATAGCTTTCTCCTTTTGGCATCGCTTTTGTCCGGCATTTTGCGTCTTTATGTGCTGATGGAGAACCGAAGTTCTGTTCTCCCCATTTTGTTGTAGGTAATCTGTAATGTCTAAAAATTGCTATACTTTCCCAATATAAGAACCTTGATATTCTCATTGTGTAACATTTTTATTTTTAGCGAGTTAATCCTTCACTATATCTTGGCTTGAAATGCCTCAAAACCTGTCAGATTGTGACCTCTAATCTTAATCCTAATATGGAGAAGTAAAGAGTGCTTACTCAAATCTGGGATTTACTACCAAATTCAATCACAGCCATTGAATTCCAAAAAAAAAAAATCCACCCAACCCTTGAATGGCACATTAAAATTCCGCCGGCAATTGTAATGGTCGCTCATCCACCAAGCGGATGCCTAACTTTTCCTGTTTCCTCAATTTTTGACCATGCATTTATCATTTTAAGAGAGGAGTGCCATCAACATTTCCCTCTACAGTACACAAGAACTCATTTACTTTTCAACATTTGGTAAGATGTGATGGAGTTTCAGCCCCTTGCACAAAATGAGAATAGCATTTTACCTATATTTCCAAACAAAAACTAAAGTCTATACATCATATTCATAGGCAATACAAAAGTTTCCTATATGTTGAAAGGTGACTTGCCATCCAAATCATCAATGCAGGTGAAAAGGTAAAATAATGGTGGCATGTAATATTACAACCCTTTAGAAGGAACACTATGCACAGTCATGAGTAGAAATCTTTCTCTATCTCTATCCTTGATAATCTTGCATTGAAAGGAAAAGAATTGTGTGTGTTTAAAGGCTTGAAAGGATTTTAACACACAATATGTTAGACAAGATACTTCAAATTTTATTTTCGAGAATAGATTAGGCAGATGATCTAATTCAAAGTTCTTGGTAAGAGATGTGATGTTCAATCACATAATTTTGTCGGCACAGAGACCTCATAATACCAGCATTGCATATTGAAGTTCAGAGTTCATCCAAAAATAATCATGATCATGTGTAAAGAGGGTCCAACTGGGGTCAAGAGAAATCAAATTCTTGAACTTCTTTTTCTTCTTTTCCAAATATTTGGCAATAAATTCTAGTAAAATGGGATTAGTAGAAATAAGGTGTCAATTTTCATTCTAGTAACTTAAAATATATGCAGTAAAAAATTTACAGGTGAGGGGCAACAATATTGTTGCTGGAGGTGATTTGTCTGACAACAACAAAATGACGTGTGGAGTTTGCTAATGATGATTGGTAACAAAAGCACAAATATAATATGGTAGCAAATATTGAGCAGGTCAAATATTCGCATTTAAAAAATATTCATCCTCTTGTTTTAGGGTTGCTTTCGTTGATTCCACTTTCTTTATATGCTTCAACTTTCTATTAAAGTTTTCTGATTTCAAACGTTTTCTATTAAAGTTTGGCTCTCATGTTTGGAGGAACAGATAAAGAAACATCTGCATTCGGTTAGATATGAATCAATTAGGTTGGCATTATCACTAGGCCTGCAGGGTTTTTCCATATAATCCAATTCTTATTTCACATTCTTTGCACCATCTCTTCCTACAAAGCATAATTTCTTCATCAAACCATTCCTCCTCCTATCCCATCTCTCTATGGTAAGTTATATGATCCCTTCTTTTTATTTTTTCATCATGAATCTAATTCTCTGAGATGTTGCAATGAGAATCTTTTGATCATGTTTTGCACTACAATTTCTGTAGGCAACATTTGGCAGACAGAAAGGAGTTTGGGTGGCAGTATATGTAGAGAGGCCTAGATCAAGGAGAAGATTGTTATCAAATAGCCGTCAGCCTCAGCACCATCATCATCATCACCAACACCTTCACCTTCATCAGGATTGTAATACTAGAGGATACAATAGGAAAGCTCAGCTTCTCGAGTACACAAGGCAACTTAGAGAATCGGCTCGATCTCAGGCATCTTCTCCCTTGTTGCATCCGAAGCCTGTTGCCAATCATAACCACCACCGACAACCTATGACTCAGGTGACACGTGAAACTTTAATTTTATTCAATCATCATGCTGCTAAAGCATAGGAAACACCAATCTCCCAAAAAAGATATAAAAAGACAGCATTCTTGGAGTTGATAAAGCCAAAGACTGTTTCTAGAAGAGGAGAAAAGTATAGGGAAGGTTCTTTAAAAAGAAAGACAGGTGGATACTGAGATCTCATGATAATCTTTAATTATTTCCTGATGGCAAACGTATAATCTTCCAAGAAATGCATGAAAGAGAATGCAATTCTTATACTAATTTCCATGACAAACTACTTTCTTTCACTAGCATTTTCTTTTTCAAATTTCAATCACGTAATCTTTGAAATGGCAGGTTACCACTAAAAATCAACTAAGCTGCAACTATCTGTCACTTCCCCAGTGGTATTTTGTACCTTATCTCGTTAGAAGCTCTTTGAGTTTCATTTATGTACATATGTGTGGAGATATAAATGTCAACCATTGTGATTTCTTGACAGATGATTGCTGTTCAAAAGAAGAGAAGACATGCAGTAACTCCAACTTGCATGGGAAACTGGAAATTGCTGGTACCAGGCTTTTTTAGATCGTTGTTGATGCCGCACAACAAGAAACCAAAGAACAAAACGAAGAGAACAAACAATCGATCCACGGCTACCAAGATAAAAGCTATTATGAAGAGCTTTCAGGTATTTGACCATCAAAGGAACATTTTATCAGCTTGTTAGTTTCTTAAAAGACATCGAATCTTGGGAAGTTGGCATTTGGAATGCTGGAAAATATTGAGCTGTTAATATCCACCCATGGTTGTCTATAACTCTATATTCAACTTAGAAGGTAAACAGAAGTTGCTCACTTGGGCAATAGATTATTGTTCGGCAAATTATAAGATTACCCCAAAATGTGAGGACTAAGCCTCAATTTCTCAATGCCTTCCGGTTACAGGTGAACAGGAGAAAAGGTTTTACATCAAAAATGTTTGCAACACTACGGAAACGTCGCTAGAAATATTCTTCAGCAATGGAGGTGTCAATTGTAGCTTTCAATAAATATCTATTCTCAAAAGTGTTCTTTTCTTGCTTTGTGATATGTCTCCTCCTAGCGTTGATGTATGACGCTTTCTACCTCCTCCAAACCAGACCATTCATTTTTATTTAACCCCTCATGGTTTGTAAGGGAGGGGTTTAATGGGAAGGTACAGCATTATAGAAGCTTGATCTGTAATAGTTCGATCCACTAATATCAATTTGGATGAATGAAATTTTACAAAATTTTCTTGTACTCTCGTTCCCAGAATTCAACTGATAACAGAAAGCGAGAAGTTCTGCATCTGAGATACATTTTGCTGATAAGCATGAAAACACAATCTAACAGGAATGTTCTTACAATCTTATTCATTGTAAAGAAAGGACAGTCAGAATGGTTAACCGGTACTAAAAGATAAAGGGAAATGGATAATTGGCTTTTGAGGTAATAATTTTCCTAATACTATGTGTATAAGGGGATTGACTTCATCATCCTATAGTGCTACTTACATAGACAGCCATAGGCACTCTTACAACATGCTTCTTTTCTCCCAGCATCAGTATTTCACCAAATGTGTAAGCATCTGTTGCCTCAGTTGCATTAAACTGAATGGTAATACGTCTTGAAGCATTGACACTGATCTTAAAAACCTGTGGTATCACAGTAACTTTCACCCCTAAAGGCTCTTTTACTATCAGCATATACTTCTCATCTGCATTACCAACATTAGTTACCTTTCTGAGAATCCTCCTTGATCCAATCAACTTGGAAACTGTAACACTCGGTGTATTCAGATCTGAGCACCGTGTCTTCTGAATTGGACATGAAACGCCGACTGCTTGTCTAACAGACATGTCATCAACACCTGGAACTGAGCATAAAAACTTTACATATTGCATGAAGTTGATGTTGAAAACAAGTCCAGGATCAATTGCTCGAGAGGGGTTGATAGCACCACCTCCAAAGTCGAAGGGGGTTGCAGCAGATATCTGCTTGGTTTTTTGGGCTAGTATTGGAGCACCTGTTTGATCAGCTATATCCGCTGTTGTCGTCATTGCTGATATAATAGCTGAAGGATTCCAGTGTGGGTGTTTTTGCTTAATTAGAGCTGCAATACCGGCAATATGTGGAGTAGCCATGCTTGTCCCGGACAATAGCGCAAAAATTTGACCTGGGAAAAGGATCACAATTGTAGCATGTCACGTGTCTCGTTAAAAGACTAGTTTACATAGACCAAATTAGGTTGCCTGTTTATCTATATCATTTTGCAGTTCTAATTGCCAGATGTGTATTAATAAATGAAAGGAAGGCATATTATACAAGTTAAACCATTGGTTACAAGTTTTTATCTGAAATAAGTAGGCTGTCCATTACCTAGTTTCAGCTTCGAACTTAGCTAAAAGAGTTGAGAATACTGGATTTCTGCATACCTTTGATGTGAGCATCTCCTTCACTGTTTGGGCTCCAGGCCGCCCATATTGAGGAGCCCGGAGCCATGATATTTGGTTTGAGGACATCAGCATTCTCTAAGAGTTCATTATTGACATCAGGGCCTCTTGATGAATATGATGCCACTGTTGGAGCCTGCCCTGTGTAAATTGCTCGCCTCCCATCCAAAATTCTTGCTGTGGCTCTGAAGCCAATGGCTCTTCCGTTTCTGCTTCTTATTGTATTTGCATTGTAGTACTCCCAGAGTGCCTGTAATACAAGATGTCTTTATACAACTTCTGCAAACCATAAATTCACTATTGCCAAATTACTTCAGTAAACAAATAAGTCCCGGATTGACTCACACATTGCAAGAGAAGAAATAATATGTTTTCCTTTTCTTCTTGTAAAATATATGTCAACAGATTCAATTCCATCTAAAATTTTTTGAGAATGGAAGAAGGTCTTCATTTAAAATCAGCTGCATTACAATGATAACAAATGCAATTTTATGCAATAAACTGGGCTTTAATGTATGTCGGATCATCCTTTACACTTGTGAGTTGTCAGATGCTAGAGTAACGAAACGTTTTCCATACAAGTACAGAAAGTATACTTCAGTATTATAAACAAATGTTGATTGAAGTACCGAAGAGGCTTCCATATTGTTCAAGATGACTCCAGGAACTTGTAAGGTTACTGCAGCACCCTTAATCTGCTCAAAACCAATATCAGGGTTCCTTGTAAGTATGAAGCCAGCAGCGCCAACTTTACTCATGGTGTCTGCAACTGCGGCAATACCAGACGCCTCAGAGTCGAAATCAAGTGTGTATGTGCAAATAACTATCTTCCCCTGAACTAAGGAGCGGACAAATTGCTCCGAGCTTTGACAGCTATCAATCGTCAGAAGACCATCAGTGGAGTTTATTTGCCCAACATCTGCTGCCGCAGCTAGAGGGAAGAACACTTCTCCAACTGTTGGAGCTGCTAAAATGAAAATCAGTGAGCACATCTCCTTGTTAAAATTGCTAGAGGATGCAATAGTAAAGATTCATCATTTTAGATAGTGTAGACAAGCAAATACACAAAATTAACCATTAACAACAAACCTACGTGCAAGTCCTGTGCCAGAAAAGCTTTGTCCATTGCCCAACCTAACTGATGAGTTGTATCTGCGATCAGTTATAGAGGCAGCGACACTTGTGATCCATGGGCTAAAAGAAAGCATAGAACTGGAAGAAGGCCCTCCATTTCCAGCAGCTTGAACAACAAGAACACCAGCTTTTGTGGCAAATAAAAGCTCCATCTCTAACAGGTTCAGAAAAGCAGAAGGTCCAGATGGCACTTTTGATGGCCCTATAGAAAGATTCAGTATGTCAACTCCATCTTCCACAGCCTGCACAAGACAATAACATTACAAGTTACTTTAAAGTTGTTTGATCAAAGTTCCATGTCAAATTAATTGAGAAACAAATCAATTATCTATAAGAATTTCTTCATGTGCATTGACTCCTAAAGTAGAAACCTGATCAACAGCAGCCACAACATCAGACATATACCCTCCAAAAGCATACAGAGCTTTATAAATAGCAATCCTGTATAAGCAAAAGAGAAGACTTGCATATTACATATACATTTATAGAATTTGAATAAAAGGGAACCTTTAGGATTTCCTTTCTTTCAAAATTTTTATAAGAGAACTGTATCAAAGCAGATATTTTTTACCTGGCTCCTGGAGCCATGCCACTGGCATAACCATAATTGAAGTCATTTGCTATTACAGGAATTTGGTGGTTTCCTGCTGCTGTTGCAGCTGTATGGCTGCTTAATTTGCACCATTTCCAATGAGTTAAGAGTACAGGACTAGTATTGTTATATAACTGGACAATTCAAATATTAGAAACCCGAAATATGCACCTAGTAACAGATTCTGCTTGAGCAAAAAATAATGACTTTAAGTAAAAATCATGTCAAGATCCAATAAATATGCAGATAATCCTCCATTGTAGTACTTGCCTCCCATGACCATCAGCATCAAAAGGGGAGGCATAGTCACGGGTAGCATTGAATTCACCGGCAGCAACTGCAGCTCTTGCAAAATATTGCGCCCCTACTATCTTACCATTGCATGCTGTTGGAGGGAATTGCTCCCCAGATGCACATTTCCCTTTATATTTTGTAGGTTTTGAATATATTCCCCTACTCGAATCTGTTGATGATTGAATCATGAAGCTTGGATGGAAAGGATTTATCCCCGTGTCAATGAAACCTATCACCACTCCATCCCCTGATGTCCGAGCTCCTCCAAGTGTTGGCCAAACCCCAGTAGGAATCCCTAAAAAGTCAGGCGTATGTGTTGTCATCTTCTCCATTTTCACATCTTCATGGATTGTCCTAACTCCTTCAGCATTCCGTAGGGTGTCAATGTCCTAGGGAATATTTACATGTTTTAGTATTGAATTATTGAGCAAGTCATGTCAAACAAAACCAAAAAAAAAATAAAATTAATGCAATTATTCTATCTCATAATGAACAGCTTTTTCTATTGGCAGCATAGTTTCAAATTTCCACATAAACAGATGATACGACTGCTCTTCTTCACACATCTGCATTCATGGTTCGCATATATCACATAATCATCAAAACAATTGAACATGATGTACGTATGTCTTGCTGAATAAGAAATGGTAGAGCAAGAGTGTCCCATCTATATGTATTAAGTATACATACTATTAATATATATATATATATATATATATATATATATACACATAAAAGCATGCCTATCCAAACTCAGCTATGGCCTCAGATTACAGACCTCCTTAGATGACACCTCGATCGCAAATCCATTGAGGAGATGGGTGTAGCTGTACAGTTTCGTATAGGCACTTCTGGATAACAGAGATTCAAGGAAAGCGTCATGCTCTTGTGCCATCTTCTCTTTGAAACTGGCTATTTTTTCCTGATTCCTACCATGAAGTTCAGCAGATGATTTGACTAAGAAGTGAAGCAGAACATCCCATAACTAGCAACAGAAAGAAAAATGAAAAGAAAGAGATTTCTTGTCTATGCTTTTGAGCAGATCATTTGGTACCTCAACAATAATTTTGTGTTCTTGGAGGAGCCACCAGAAGCTTTGTCCAGTAAAACCATGTAAACCTTGGCCTCACTTGTAAAGGTCATAAAAGCATTCATAAAGAGGACGAGTAAAATGAAAACGCTAAATGAGTCCATAGTTCTACAGAAGTAAAGGAAATGCTTGATGAACTGACACATACGATGGTATCTTAAAGATGCAAAGCATGGTTCCTAGTCTTTTCTCTGCCCCAGTCTACCGTGTACCTTCCATGATCAATTAGGTAATCGATTTCATGCCTTCAGTAAGACCATGCACACCTTTCTCATTTTTAAACAACCGCATTCATGCAATTGGCTCCTTTTTCATCCCCTTGACCACAATGGATGACTGAGACTTAGCTTACATCAGTGAAATATTTGCGAAGTGACATTCTTTCAGGATCCTGTTAGGAAGCATCAGCTGAGCTCATTGTCTAGAAACAAAAGTAAACATGGTGGTATTCTCCGTTTGCCCGTAATTTCCTTTATTCGACAATCATGTCTACACAGATAATTAGCAAACCAGAGAATCGCAGACACTAGTATAAAAGCAAAGAGATTTGAATTCAAATGATAAGATCCTTCTTCAAATATCTCCACTCCTTCAGCCAATTGAAAGAGAGATTCATGATATGCATTGCACAACGGTATTCATCTGCTTCTATCAATTCTAAGAATAGTATAACTAAAACTAACGTTGCCTACATGAAATAGAGATGAAAGATCACAGAACACGTTCCGGCACTGTACACTTTTGTGCAAGTATAGCAAGTGGCCATACTGTAACCAATATATATCATCAATGTACAAAATGGATCCGTAAAGGAACATGAGAGCACTGGCACCAGACTACTGGTCAGTTACTCCACCTGAATGAATACAAAAAGGCTCGTAGTGATCAACACCATATATACACAAAGAAATTCCGCTGTCTAAATCCTATCCTACATGCAAATTTCTTCCACAAAGCAGTGAGCTTCAATCCCTTTCATTTAGATATCATACCCACTTAGGCAAGCAAGATCAATGGGACCTTTGCTGTCGGGTATACTCCCATAATGCAATCGCACCACTGACGTGGACATTGAGTGACCTAATTACTCCCATCTGTGGGATCTCAATGCAAGCATCCAAAACATGGATTATCTCTGCAGGAATACCCTCCTTCTCCCGGCCAAGGACTAAAACAGTCCTTTTAGGAAAGGCATACTGGTCGAGAGGTTTGCTGTTTGCAGTCTGCTCCAGACCTAGGATGGCAAAACCCTCTTTCTTTTTCTTTTCCAGGAAATTTTTCATGCTACTAACTGGAACTTCTATTATTGGAACCCACTTCTCTGCCGTTACACTGATAAGTTGGAATTGCTTGTCACTCAATATATTTTTGTCTGCTATTGCCAGTCCTGCTGCTCTAAATACTTCACATGTCCGTGCCAATCCAGCAAGGTTTGGGATTCGATCAACCAATGACGCTACAAGGATAAACTGCTGTCGTCTTGCTTTTAATTTTTGCATCGCTAGATTTCTTGAATGTAGCAGCTGATCAAGTAGTTCATCTTCCTTCTCAATAGCAGCAAGCAATTTCAACGACTTGCTGTTGTCTATTGAAAAAACAGCAGTAGTTTGTGTTTCCTGATCAGACAGGGTAAACTTCTTCTGGAAATCCAATGACACATCTTCCTGCAGATGGAAGGAAGGTTGTTCTTGATTGGAATTTTTTGCTTCTTTAGGAGAATTGCTATAATCACCAGAAGGTAAGCCCTCATATTTGATAACAGCTGCATCCCTGGCCATTGAACATCTGAGTTCATCACGCGTATCATTTAAAAAGCGGGTCACTTGATCCATTAGAGTCTTTGGGACACATTCAAATTCCTGTTCCTCCACCCGGCTTGCAAAAATCCCAGCTGGTGTGACAGAACTTTTTGGATCAAAAGCATCAAGATAACCCTCCATTGATGCTCTTAGCCGTGCACAGTCTGGGTTTTCTGTCAAGTACGACTTCAAATCCTCCAGGCACCTTTTCTCCAGTGGCATGGCAATGGAGGGACCAGCATCAATGCCAGGCAATAATTTATGGAGAACTTGATACACTAGTAACTGTGTAAACCCACGCAAAGTATGATGATGTGAAGTAAGCAAAGGTATTGTAGGAGGTAGTAATTCATCAAGATGCCCGGACTGATACTCTTCACCAGCATGCAGAATAACATTAGCCGCTATGAATACATATGAAGATAAAGCCTGAGGACGCACATCATAATTATGGAGCTGAGGAACTAACTGTTGGCCAACAAGTGAAGGAAACTTCAAGTATATATGGATTGCAAATGTTTCCTGGTACTGACGAACTGAGGGCAAATTGTTTCTTTGAAGTGCTTTATGCAAGCTACACATAACTTCCTCAGCAATATCTTCATAAACAAATCGTGACAAAATGCAAATCATCTGCCATGCACGAATTTTTCGTCTGTGAATTGAACTATGCTTCTTATACAACTCTTTAGCTAGGTCCTTGTCATTTAGCACAGACTGAAGAAGCTCTAGCAAAAAGATTTTGCCAGATGCAAGGGCTGCCAGGCTGTTTCTGCCTCCATTACAAAAACCAACCATATCAGCCATGTCTGCAAGTTTGTAAAACAAAACGGCAACAGAGACACGTGCATACAGCTCTGTATTGATAAATTCTTCAGTTAGCTCAGGATCTGGGCTTTGGGCTAACATTGATACTTCACTTTTTGCATCCTGATTTTCGGTCAGTTCGGCTTCAAAATCTTCATCAAATGCAACAGACCCATACAAGGTTAAAAGCTTCAGCTCTCTCAAATAGTATTTTATGGTCATGGGATTTGCAAGCAACAGCCCTGTTAAATGTAATGCAGCAAGACGAATTGTGCGTGGACTTTTCGTCCCTTCCTCAAGAATTTTCTCAATGAACCACTTAAAAGGCCCAGGTGCACCATCAATTTCATGCATGCATTCATCACCAAAAACTGAGTAATGCAGAACAGAAGATAAAAGAGCAGCAATCGGAGCAACCCGCCTTTTATTGCAACTAACATGCAATATCCAAGAGGACTTGACCAAATCCCACATCATCCGGGTATTCATGCCATCAGAGGAGGTAACAACTAAACCCTTTCTGTCTGAAGCAAACAGCTCCATAATCAATCTAACTGATCTTAGCAGGGGCAGTACAGACACTTCTCCAGCATTTTCAAGGCTATCAACAAGATCACTAAAGATCCAGTTTGCTGTAACATCTGATAGGAAAATATTGCAGCTTCTAAGATAAACTCCTTTCTCAAGCACATACTTAGGAATTAATAACAGGCATTCTATGCAGATCCATTTCCAGTTAATCAAAATTGCCCGCCGAGTTCGTACCAAGTTTCCAGTTTCAATGAGATTATTGACACACTGTAGAAAAGTTTGAACCAAGGTATCTAAAGTGGGTCTATCATCTGCTTCTGACACACAAGATTTTCCATCATCCACGACAACATCGAAAGACAAAGGAGAGAATACAGACACCAATTCTTTTAGGATATGGGCCAATGCTTCATATGACCCTAGTCGTATCTCTGCCTCTGTTTCTGATCTACCTGATGGAGTGGTAATTATTTTCCAGCAGAAGCTCCACAGAAAGGTAAGAGCAGAATTAAGTGACGTAGCAGGTGTAAATTGTGCACACCACCTTGAAATGGATGCCACAGACTTCAAAGATATTATAGCTTGCAAAACAGAAGTAGCAATACTAGATGATAACCGGCGTAGACTTGGGCCGCCAAGTCTCCCTCTAATTGAACTGGGAAGAATGCAGTCGTGTTCCACCTGATTGGACCAGAAAATGGAGCATGAGGATTTGGCAAATGAGACGAGCTCCTCCAATATGAGCAAAAAACATTTGGCAAACTTCTGAAGAAAACTTGATTCCACAAGGAAATCTGTATAAGCAGCTGTCCCAGGAAGGTGAATGTTGGCCTTGATTCTTTCCCTGATGGGACCTTCAACTGTTCTATCTTGGTTTATTTGAAGTTCCTGAACCAAGCTAGAGACCAGAATAAGATATTTCACAGGTACCCATTCCAAAAGGTTTTGCTGCTTGCAGACATTTTTTCCATGGTCCCGCAGAAAGGTAAATAAAGTTTCCAAATTTTCCTGCTTACTCACAAGAAAAATCACCCTCACCCATCTCTTTGCTTCATATTCCCATTTGTCAATGTCAGCATCATCAAAAGTAAAACGTGCTTCTACTGGATAACTATAGGTAAATTTTTTGGGGAAGCCATCAAGAGCTGTCAAAAGTTCCAGATTCGGAATGCGACAACTGGCAGTACAATGTTTGTCATCAGACTTAATGAGCCATTTTTGTATTTTGAATCTCAAGGGCCCTGGATTCAGAAAATAGTATGTTAGTAGGCATAAAGGAAAGAACAAGCGAAGAAATTAGCCCTCTGAATCAGACAAAGAATTATCACAAGAAAGTTCAAATTAAGACAGAAAGTACATCTAACTCATACCACCAAAATCAGTGAACTCCCGAGGAAGGTTTGAAATGAAGTGCAGAAGTATCTCAAGAGGAATGTCAACAGCAGCCATTACAGAAGTAGCAGCATCAAGCATCCTTTCACAAACTAAAAAACTCAAAAAAAGTTAAGGGCCTTCACAATTTGGCAAGTTCATAGTTGAAGATGATATTAAAATGTCCAATTATTACCTTGAAGACGGTAATTGGCATTAAAGTGTTGTTTACTGCTTTCAATAATATATCGCAGAAAATCTAGTAAATCCACTTTATCATCTTTCCAGGAGCTTCCTTGACCAGATTTAACCTGGATCATGTTCAAGGAAGCATCATTAAATCCTGCAACTCTAGGGTTGTTATGTTGCTCAACACCACGGGCAGCTGAAGCAATGCACTCAACAAGACACATTAATCCAGGTCTCCCAAAAGAATGCTTTTTAGCAGTTGATGCTAAGTCAATCAAGAATTTAATCTGTTTCCTGAAATTATTAAAAAAAGATAAATCATTAGAATCATAAGATCAACCCTCAGCAGCTCTAAGTTGTTGTTGCATCAACTTATCAAGACAAGGACTATAAATAGGCATTTAAAAATCTGACAAATTAAATAATAGTTTACCTCGGATCAAGATAGAAGCAGTATTGGCACAGAAAACTGGCAGCAGCATCAATTGTACAGGAAGAGTAGATTCGTTTCAAACCTAGAAAATGTAATACAAATATATTTGAGAATTAAAATCTATATGTGATGCCTACTTAAGGTACAAGCTGACAGGACATCATGGAGACTAGCTCACTAAGTTCTGAAGAAGCTAGTTGCAGTATACAAGATAGAAGATTGATTCATGCTACATTAACCTGACTTTTCTGTCACTCTTTAGGTTATTTGGACAAGGATACA
The DNA here is from genome assembly GCF_003713205.1 of Coffea eugenioides. Lineage (NCBI taxonomy): Eukaryota > Viridiplantae > Streptophyta > Magnoliopsida > Gentianales > Rubiaceae > Coffea > Coffea eugenioides. The sequence goes on along the minus strand of NC_040042.1, from coordinate 42,468,209 downwards.
ATAAGCATTGGAAATAGATCTAGAACTACTAGCACATAATAGATCCCCTATAATAAGACAAATGTATCCTTTTCTCTCGAATAGCCTCATTGAAAATAACCATTTATGAAAAGTTAGTTCCAGGAAGTGAACGTACCGAAATCCTGATGGTGAACAGGATCATTCAATCCTTGCATAAGTGGACCTAGTATGAACTCCTCTGGCACTAATCTTACATTGCTTCCATAGTCCTTCCATGGAACACCCAAAAATGATTGCATGATCAAGCACCTCACTACAAAATTCAGACAACGCAAATTCATCATCATCATGAAGATTCAAAGGATAACCAAATACTCCCTCCATCCAATTGATACTGTCATAATTTCCTTTTGGGGATGTACCAAACTAATGTCACCAAGTAAAATCGGCAAAGGACTTTTCATTCCATTTCAAATTTTACCCTTGCATGTTGCTGTAAAAAGCACAAAATCTATGATGATTCATGTTTGGTCTATTATTTCTTACTAAGTGTTTACCAAGTTGAACAAGAAAGTGTGATTCCACCAGTGAGTGGAATTTGGAAAGCATGCAGCTCAGATGCCTAAGCATGTGGGCCCTGTGTTTTGTTCCTAATGTCAGATCCTTTGGACTATTAAATTTCGTCCACTAGCTTGGTAGAGTAGAACTGAAAAGCCAGTTAAACTTCATGCTTTTTAAAAAAATTGGGACGGTGGAAGTACAAAGCAATTTGACAAAATAAAAAGTACTATGAGGCTATACATTGTAGAATCTCAATGTTACCTTGAGGATTATCATGACAAAATCCTCGTTCCCACAGGACAGCCAACCACTCATAAATTTCCTCCAAATTTTCCATCCAATTTTGACGGAAATCTCCACCATGAGAACTCACTGAATTCTCCAATGAAAGAGAAGACTGGAGTAACAAATTCATCTGATAACACAAGAAATGCAACTCAATATGTTTTAGAATATATATGATATCCTATATGTTGCAGTTCAATAGAACATTGAGAGTTATGACATACTTTAAAGAAGAGGAATTATAGAACATATGTGGTTTTAGGTCATCCATCATCAGTTGCGAGAAAAATTTTTTTATTGTCTCAATGTTTCACAACTAATCTGCAAGTAATCCTTTTTCCAAGACTAGCAATAATCTGAATTATTCAACAGGCCATTTGATAAATACCCGTCCCAACAAGAACAGCTCATCTTTTACAACAGTATTCTGTGGGTGTGTCTCGGGGGTGGGGTAATAAAAAATCAAGAACTTAAAGCTCAGTCACTCGTAAAACCTGGTGATGCCATGCTGCTTCAACCAAGTGAGTACCATATTCTTCAAGCATTTCATACAGCAAAATAAAAGCTTCCCATCTCTGCCGATTGTCCAAATGATGATCATTTAAATTATAGAGTTTCCCAACACCCAGGGACTTTGCTTCCTCTTCAGCCCACCTTTCCCTTTTGGTCATACCACAAAGATCTAAACTCTTCCTGTCAGTTATAGTATGTGAAAGACCAGGGTACTGACAGCTTTCCGCCCTCAGGTTTAATATACTTTTTAGCACGTGTAATGACTGTTTCCTGGTTAATGTCTCCTTATCAACCTAGCAGCACAAGAACACAAGATGAACACAAATTAAAATCAGTAACAAAATTTTTCTTTCGCAAAATCACAAAATTCCAGATGAAATTCACTTTATGATAACCAAACACTATTTACCAAGCCTCTTTTAATTTCATCCCAGAAATCATTGTCAACTGTCAAATCAAATGTTTCTCTGGTGACAATTACATTCCCATCTTTAGTTCTCCTATTAAAAGCACCAGTTGATAGGGAAAGAGAAAGTATCGTATATGCATCTCTTCTCTCTGAAAGCCCCATTGAGAAAAGCTTCTTGCAGCATTTCCATATTTCCTCAAGAAGATGCTTCCTGGAAGCCAATGTGAAATTTTATAAATAAATCCAAGTATTGATGATGAACATTTAACTAACATGCATTAGACTTCATAAGAGTCAAAAGCAATGGTTACAGCACCTGGTTAGTATATGGCTTACACCGCTTGAGACTTCAAAAGCACAATGTGAAGCTAATACTCTAAGAATAGATGGAAGAAGAATGCTAAGTGCAAAAGATCGATGCTCAACACTGTGTAAAAGCATCTGAAAAGTCAGGTTACAGAGATCCCAGATCAATTTGTTAGCAAAAACTTGCAAGCTACAGGTACAATCCACCACATGTTTACATTGTAAAGAAGCATCCAGTGTTAAGGCCAGGATATAGCAAGATATTGGTAATGGAAAGTAGTCAAACTGAGACTGTATCAAGTCCCTGTTCAGCTCATTAGTTGGCTTGTCACTGCATTGCTGAAAACAATGCAGCCTAGGCTGGTGGTCATCAGAAACCTGAAGAATTGGGCGTGAACTCCATTCAAACATAGCCGACTCTTGGCTTTGAATCATCCCCATAGATAGACCAATCAATCTGAACAAAAATGGAACCAAGGTTGCTTCAACAGCATCCCAGCTGTTCATTTCAAGCACAGCGTCAAAGAACATACTTGCAACCTAAACTTAAAAGTCGTCCATAGAAAAGAAAGAAAGCATGAGAGACATAACAGACAGGTTTTGGACCATCCACAGATCACAAGATACATAATTTGGCATGCCCAAGGCATCCGACAATACCCAGACATTTGTCAACTTACCTCATTAAATATGTCAAGATGAGATGATGGTGCCAACTTCAGAAGAGGAATCAAAATTCTGCATACAAACAACTCTATTTCACTGGTAATTGAACCTGCATAAAAAATCCAAACTAACAATTACAACAACTTGCAAACTAACAATTCAGCAAGAAGGACTTGAACCACAAAAATAACAAAAAATCCAAAAAGTACAACCCATCCCCAACATGGCTTCTCGTCATTTTATCTAAAATGCTGAGCCTGAAAATCTAGAATGGCACTGATGATAATCCTCAAATAATACTCATAGAATGTAATACTGCCCTCAATTCTACATTTGTCCAAGGATTGAGCCAGGAGGGAAAAAAAAAAAGCAGCAGTATATTTTGTCATGCAACCTATTAGCATCTTCAATCTTCAAAACATGCTGAATAACAAAAATGATAGCCAAAATTGAATCAGAACTCAAGCAAACCTGATCTTTTCAGAAGATGACATAGAGCAGCCACGTAAGATACAATGCAATAGTCCCTCTCTGCATCCCTCTCATTGCTTCCCACCATTTTATCCTAAAAATCATATTAATAAAGCTCAAAATCGACAATTTCGTTCACTGCTAATAAAAAGATGGGCTTTCTCCAATTGCTTAAGCAAGCAATAGAGAACTATTTATGAATAAAATGGGCTTTTCTTCTTTTTTTGTTCTCTTTTTGTTTTTCAGCAAGGAAAAATGAGAGAGTTATTCAAGAAAGAAGAAAAAGGAGCTCTTTTTCCAAGCAGAAAAATGGGATTTTTGAATAAGAAAAAGGGAAGAAGTTGGTGTTACCTTGGTAATGTTGGGAAATTCATTGAGAAGAGAGGCGAAAAGGGAAGATGGAGAAGAGCTCATTGAAGCCAAGATACAGTCCAGCATCGCCGGAATAGCTGCCGGCGGAACGCGCCGGAAGCTGCTTAACAAGGAATTGAGTATGGGGTCCATCGAAAATAAGGAGAGTAAGGAAATCCGGGGAGAGGGAAGAGGCTTTAAACGGCTATTATATACCCTAGTAGACTATTAGTACTATTTCAAAGGGTTTTTCCAAATGAAAAGAAATGTTTGGGGTGTTAATTAAGAATTTAATTTTCAATTTGACCCTTCAACTATTTCTTTTTATGACGATAAACCATTGGGTTAATTAGAGTAAAACCCTAAAATATTGCCTCAATGTTGATTTTAACCCTAACATCCATATCTTCTTTGAGTCCTTCCTTTTCTTGTTTGCTTTGTTTTCCTTCTTTATGTCCCATTTATTTCCCACTTCCTTAATACATTTCTATTAGGCATCCATTCTTAGCTAATCATTGAATGCCTTCAATGCACTTAACAAATTTAATTATATCTTACCATGTTTGATTTTAGCTCTTTTAGGTTTAGTTTTTAGTTATTTTTTTCAAAGTAATGATATGTATTAGTTAATCACTATTTCATCACCTCTTCTTTAATTCAAATTTGGTTTTTTGACATTATATTTTACACGTCTTGGATTTTCTTCTTGATTTTAACTAGATATTTTATCTCGTCGAAAGGTTGATTTTTAACTAGATCTACTCTTATAAATTCTTATTTTGCACGTGTCAAATTTTAATTGAAGTTTTTAAAGAAATATTTAAGATTGTACAAAATAGTGAGGCATTTTAAGTTTCATTAACATTACTTTTATTTAATATAACAACTTTAGCATCATTCTTTTCAATGGGAAACGAAATCAAAGATGTAATCGAGTTGTTTGCAGCGATTACATGTGCAGCCACAGACAACAATTGACGGTCAAAATCTGCTGTAAGAAATTGGGTTGATCTAGGCTATTCATTTAAAAATTATATTACATGGTCCAAATTTCTTCCAATTCTTTATGGTAGATCAAGGGATCATTTGCACGGTGCGGTTGCACAATTTTTTTATCCATTTAGTGCCAAGATCTTTGGCCCATGTAAGAAGTGATACATAGGTGATGAAAAATCGATCATACACGAGTCAAATACTCACTTAATTTTTTATTGTGATTGCTCTGTGAGTTGTATGGAAACACAAATTCTCAAACATCTTTGAATAAGCCCATGCTAGGAACTTATTGATAGTTCCGTTATTCCAAATAATATTTCGCTTGCATCATAAACACATTTTTTAATTCACTTTTTTATATTTCCAATCACCCATTTATCTCACATACATCACATCATAAATAGTGCTACAGTAATTATTCCAAATAATATTTCAAATAATACCCTATCCAAACAAAGGCTCAAACAAGAAAGGTGAACATGCTCTTTGTGTTTTTTTGATAATTTAAATATTATATCATCGTAGAATTGAAAGGATTAAATTGTGACTTTTTAAAACAAAAAATTAGCTAACTATTTGTAGCACACATTTAGAACGTTCACCTTGTTGATTTAAAATTTTTTTCTCTAAATATATTTTTTTTAATCACATTTGTACTTCTTCAACTACATTTTCATCTTATATATATTATATTCTAAAAAGTGTTTCGGTATTATTTTTCCAAAATACTTCTAAAAAATGCAACCAACGGGTTGGCAGCGTAATCTAATGTAACCAACGGGTTGGAATCACATAATCTAATGTAATAGTGATATAGGGTACCTGAAATGTCATAGATATGATTATAGATTTCACGAGAACTTGAGGGTTGGCAGCGTTTCTCCTTTTCCTCTTTTTCATGCTCAGAAAGTGTCACTTTTTTCTTGGAGCTGACACAGCTCCCACCAAAAAATCCTAAATTAACACGCAGTGAGGCTGCCGGTGATATGTAACAAGAAGTAGACAAAAGCTGTCAGGAATTGGCGGAGACTGAACTCCACTCACTGGAGAAGCACAAAATCCGGAACCCCAGAATCAACCGATCTCAGGAAGCCATAATCATGCCAAAGATGCAATCTTTCTCAGTATTCTCTGTGCAACTTTACTTGCTTCTTTCACTAATGTTAGGTAAACTCATTTTCCAGCTTTTTTTTTTCCAATTTCTTGTCTCTTTTTCTTGGTCAAAATCAGAATCCTACATGTTATGTTTCTGTTTGTGTCCATTTTCAATTGTTTCTTCAGGCATCTTGGAAGTTTCATTGTCTCAAGAAGGGTTCTGCACTGCACCATCAATCTTGAAGACTGACTCCAATGCTCTACCACTTTACTGGAAAGTTACCAATCCCACCTTGTCTCCTTCTCATCTGCAAGGTCTGTTATTACTGACTCTAAAGCAGCCACAACTTTTGATTTTTGGGATTCAATTTTTTCATTGAACGTTGCATCAATTATACTGAAATTGATTTATGAACACAGAAAGGCTTAAGCAACTTTTTAGGTTCTGTGGACTAATAATGGTATGAGGCTACTGTAATATAGTATGCTTTTGGTATCGAGCTTATGTGAGGGAAAGTTGGTTGAGGCATTTTAAGGGAAACTCAATTTAGTAGCTGGAAATTGTTGAAAGTTGATTATTTGTTTCAATACTACTCTGTGAAGAAGTAGTGCTGTTACAGGAAATTAATCTTGAATTATGTTATTGGCAGACTTGCCAGGGTTCACTCGCAGCGTGTACAAAAGGGACCATGCTCTGATAACTCCTGAAAGTCAAGTGTTCAGCCCTTTGCCTGCTTGGTATATTCAGCTTGACTTTGTTCAGCTAGTTTTGTTGATAGCTAGAATTCTTTTAATTTTATTCAGAATCGGCTTGACAGGACAAATACATTGGGTGCTTATCTTATAACACCTGCAATGGGCTCACATTTTGTTATGTACTTGGCTAAGATGCAAGGTATGATTTACTTGGTATATTGATATGTGATTTTAAGGTGAAAAATTACCTTATTGTTTCAACAAATTGCACAGCTTGCTTCTATGGTCTAGCTACTGGATACATCAACATGAAAATCTAGTCGTAAATTTTATTTCGTATCTTCTGCTGTTTATTGTTATTTACTTTTTAATCTTCAACTTGGTTTCTGCATCTTCTTGTCTGCAGAAAATTCAAAGTCAGGGCTTCCACTAAGTGATGCTGAGAGGTACATGCTATTATGACTCTGCTGAGAAATCCTACATAGAAAAATCATTATTATGTAAATTTCTGAAAAATCAATTTTAATATTTGTCTTGCAATTTATAAATTCTACCTCCCTCTTTTGGTTTTTCACAATCAGGTTCATATTCGTTCTTCATGGTACTGCAGTTCTTATTGATGCATCTGGCTATACCCATAATCTGAATGTAAGAATACTAAGCATTTTTTTCTTTTTTAGATTTTGCAATTAGATTAGCAAGGCTTAACGCTCATGAAACCCTGCACTACTGCTCATTGTGATAGTTTGCATAAGGGATGTAATAATGATGAAGAGGAAGAGCGCATCGAAGGGAACAAATATGATGTGAAATGATATATTAAAGTTCTGATTGCTTCTATGCACAATGTGGGATTTTCTGTTTCTGTGGGTGTGCAGTGTTGGGAGGTTTTTTCCAAGTATATTACTTGCAGGTGCTCATGTTCTCTTAATTAATTCATTACTTGGGCTTCTGTATCATAAATTTCAAATATGAAGTCCGAGTGAGCAACACTGAGTTTCTTTGGATATCTTTGCTGTCCTTTTGCTTATCTGGGGTCTAGCAATTTTTTCAGCTGTTCAATGAAGTCTTGGAAAACTTGATGCCACTTGTTATTCAATAATTTCATAGTTTATGTAGGTGGATTCCTATGCTTATCTTCCTCCAAACTCAACTCATCACTTGAATTGTGAGGCAACCGCAACTCTTGTTGTATTTGAAAGAAGGTTTGTCTTTCCTATGCATCAAAGTTGACTGACAATTTAGTCAGTTTTTTCTTACTCTGTTTAATCACAAAGGCCTATTTACCCTGAATTGTACTCGTTGAATATACTTTCTAACTCTATTTTTATTTTTATTTTTAAGGCCACCTATTAACTTTTTTCACCCAATCAACACAATACATGCAGAAGATTTATTAGATTGCTGCATATGAAATCAACCTCCTATTCTTGCCTTCTGAAAAAATTTGCAGTGGTTCTCCTATTAGGTGACCAAAGTCTTGTTCTTACAGGTACTCCTACCTGGAAAACTATAGTACAGGGCTGATTGTTGGTACAACAGATAAGCAGCCTCTTCTTGAGACTCCTGGCGAGGTAAATTTACTTTACTTTCTGAGCAGTTCCTGATCAATATTCCTAAGAATAGAAGATTATGACTAGAAGTTTAATTAAGTCTCAAAGCTATTAGAATTTCATCAGACATTATAAATACTATTAACTGAAATATTACCTTCTTGTTCATTCTCAGGTTTTTGAACTCAGGAAACTACTTCCCACTTCTTTGCCATATGATTTCAACATTCATGTGAGTTGTTACCTTGCATAATCTTGTTGTTGAGATGCATTGGCTGCCTACACTACATCTCACTTTTAGATAGCAAGATGTAAATTCTTATCTGTTTGTGAACAAGGATTCAACAGAGCATGTAGCAATTTTGATAGATATATCTGCTTGAAGCATCAGTTAATGACTATTATACTCCACTTGGCAGATTATGGATTTTCAACCAGGAGAATTTCTTAATGTGAAGGTATACTTTTCTTTGATTCTGCCGCAGATTTCCTGTTTTGAATTTACTGCCAATATCTCTGGTTATCCTTAGATGAAGGTTTGCATTTTACTGCCAATTTCCAAAATGAACATTTTATTTGTGATTCAGACTTCTGCTTTTTCGGATCCTGAAAGTTTTCCAACCAATTGAGGTTCTTCGCAGAGTAAATTCTTAGCATCTTTGCCAAATACAAGGAATTCATGAAAAATGAGTGCTTTTGGAAATTTGTAATTACTTGTTAATATGTGGACTTTATGCATATAAATTTTCATCAAAGACTCTCCATTCTAGACTTCTAGAAAGAAAAAAAGAAAAGAAAAAAAAAGACACTCTGTTGTACAATTAAAATTTTCACTTTTCATTTCTCTAAACTGAAAACTGAAAACTGTGTCTCTGCAAGAGTTCCAATAAAAAACAGAAGCTGCACCTCTTATTCATGGAATTTACGCACGTAAATTCGTGTGCAAATTCCGTGAAAAGGATCCGTTCATGATGTTGGCCTTGTTTTGAGCCAAATCATTTACGCTATACCAAGTTAAGCCAAGTATTTTTTACCTACGTGTTTGGAATCTTCTTCAAACAAGCATAATCAAACATGGTTGTCATGTTCCTTCTATTGTTTCCCTTCCAGATTTATGAATGCATCTAAAATATCTTCGGTTTTTTGGCAGGAGGTCCATTATAACCAGCATGGTTTACTGCTTTTGGAGGGCCAGGGAATTTACCGCTTAGGTGACAGCTGGTAAGAGTTGCAATCTGTCACACAGACTATTAATTCAAAGTAAACATGTTGAGTTTTGCTGTGATTTTACTATGGTCTTATCCTGATTGGCATACATTTTTGGCATTGGCTGCTCTCATGCCAAAAGACACAATTGGAAAGATGATGGGGAGGGGGTTAAATGAAATTTATTAGAAATTTATTCCAGCCAGACCTGCAACCATAAGCCCCCTTAGAATTGAAGTGTTGCACATTCTTTAGAATGATTAAAGTTCTGTGCTGCTCACCACTCGTCGAGGCCGAGGACGGGCTTGATCCGTCATTCCAGGATTTGCAGTTTGATGGTCAAGAAAGGCTTCTTTTGGACTGTAGGCAGCATTTTCGGCCAGACTTTGGATGTTGATCAAGGACATAGCATCACAAACTACACGAACTTGTCCCTTTTTCATGGAGATTTGACTGATCACAGAGAATATTGTTTACTCTAACGAGAAGAGAAACTAATAAAAACTCCAATGCCAAATATCAAGACTAATTACTGCTTCATTTCTCTTTTGTTTTTTCGTCCTTTGCACTTTATTACTCGCATCTCTTGGCAACATATTTGGGTATTCTTAGCTTTTAAGGTGCCTCATAGCCTTTTGTTTGTGTGAACTTGTGCAACAGGTACCCTGTTCAAGCTGGTGATGCCATTTGGATGGCACCATTTGTTCCTCAATGGTAAGTGAGGGACTCTGGGTCTTTATGCTTCTTTTTCCTAAAATAGATACAACCTAAGTTAATAGTGATTCATTTTGCTCCTGTTTTCAGGTATGCTGCCCTTGGCAAAAGCCGAACACGTTATTTGCTGTATAAGGATGTAAATAGGAATCCCATGTAATGGCATGTACTAATATCTGGGGTGCTTGATGGTCTGCTTCTAAGGGTACATGTACACATGGCGAAGCAAAATACAAAGTAGTCTTCTTTATACAAGGCATGTCAGTTGCACCATCTGATTTATCTTCTGGATTCATTTCATTGCATCATAACCTAATGGATGGAGAATTTTCAGCTCAGCAAAGCTCAGCAAATGTCAATTTTGGTTATTCAGTTTGCCTAACCAGAAAAATCTTGAAGAGAAAGAAAGGGACTGTGCTATTGTACAAGGCACATAATGGCTACAGTCCATATGATGAAGTAAACTTGGGACATTAAAGAGTTCTCAATAAAATTTGAGGAAGAATGTTGTATACCACCTCATAGTATTAAGTCAAGCGTGAAGTCTTTCCTTGAAAAAACTCCTTGTAGTTACCAAACCCTTAATGCACCATTAATCCGAGTGATACCACCAACAGAAAGGATCAAATGGACTCTGGAAGCAATTACTAGTCAGGTGATAGAACTTTTTAAATCTTTAAATTTGTTTTTCATTTTTTCCCTCAATGTTAAAACTTGTAGGGTGAAATCTTTTGCTCCTCTCCTGTGTGATTCAGAAATGGCTTGCAAAACTAAGGATGAGATATGCAGCTTCCGTATTAAACAACATAGTAAATAAACATTTAGCAGGGAACAGTGACTCCTGCAGCAGAAGCAAGAAAGAAATGTACCCTCTTAGAAATGATGGTTCAAGGAATTCACCATTCAAAGCTACGTTGTATAAAACATGGTTGAAATGAGGTAGAAAAGCTAGTTTTCAATCTAGTGAGGTAACTGTAAAGGGTGTTGATTTCCAAACATATATAACTTCCTTCATCAACATTCAACTCTTTCTAGCTAGAATGTTATCTCTATTCTGCATTTTCTTGAAAGAGTCGATGGATGTAAAATGCTATGCAACACTGTAAACGTTATCAGGATAATCTAAGATTATTATACCCTTTTAAGCAAGAAAGGTCAAGCAAGTAATTAATGATGGATCTAGCAATTTACAGATTTCAAACTTGTAAATTAATCAGCATTGTGGTATTAGTCTCAACGTAGGAATCACTTTTAGACACGTAATTATATTAGCCGCATTTAACCATCATCATTATCGTCATCATCCCCAAAGTAAATGTGTACTCACTTTCTATGGCCAAAACCCTTGCTGCCCTACAAGATCAAGATCATGATCATGATCATGGAAAATAAACCAGGAGTTGAAATGACTCCACGTGGCAACTCTGAGACCACCTAAGGATGCATCTGCTGCGTGTCCCCACGAATAAATTGCAAGGGAGCACAAATCCTACGACCAATTTCCTCACCATTCGTTTGATACAATTTTCCACAATAATATGTTTGGTGGAATACATCCAATCCAGATCAGCCTTTCCCAAATGGGAATATCACGATCCCAAAGCATTACCTAATTCTCTAGCGAAAGGATTTAGTCTTTTCACTTTCTCTAAAGTCATCATTGGTGCCATTCATTCAGCTTAGATGCCTCTAATAAATTCCCTTCCAAAGCTTTGATCAAAAACGGGTTTTGGTGCTTTTTTAATGTTAAAGCTTTTGACTGCTTCTTAAAGTCCATTGAAATCGAGCAAGGTCTCTAATCAAGTCTTTTGGTCAACCTTAATCGAATTATGTTCCAAGTAATTATTCTCAACGAATTTCATCTAATTAAAAAGAGCCAAGTTATTGATGCTAATGTGGAGCTGGCCATGGAAAGCGCTTACTGAACATCAATTTGGATCTACTTAACAATGCTGTGTAAACCAACTGCTCCTAGAGTAATTGGTCATCAAGAGAGTTTTAAAACTCTACTTAGACGTAAGTCAAGAAATCAAATCCGTTAACCTGTATTCTAATATCTAGACTTTCCTGAAAATATTTCGCCAGTTGGTGCATAAGCAACTGTCTAGACTGGTGATAATTTACAGGTTCCCTTTGACTTGTTTAGGTCCCCCCTCTCCCTAGTGTAGAGTAGGAGTAGTTGTAGCATAGAATCTATCGTGTCGACAAAAAAAAAAAAAAAAAAAATTGTGTAGTTTACATACACGTAAATAGTACTAACTTAACAGAAACACTAATTTGTGTAACTCTAACCTCATACGAGGTATACATTAAATAGCCAGAATTCAACAAATTTCGGCTTCTTTCTGCAAATTATGTCCATTGACATTGTCCAGTTATGTAATTCATACAGCGTTTGCTGTAAGATATTACATTTTTTGTGTAAACGTGAATTTTTTCAATTCATACAACTAATTCACGATTAAACCAAAGTTTTACTAGTTTACGCTAGAAGAAGTCAGATTTTTAACAAATGTTATTAACTGTGTTTTGAAATTCATATAGATTTAGCAAACAAGATTCTTTTTTTTCTTTTTCTTTTTTTTTGTCGACGGAGTGGGGTGTCCGGGTCAAGTCCGTAAAGGCGGCCCGACTAATCCCCACTCCGGCCCGGCCCAGCGCCCCAACCAGACCTAGCACGTTAAATGCACGGCGAACTGATGTTGCTGCGGAGGTTCGACCCCAGGACCTAACGGTCCCGAGGAAGAGGCGCCAACCACCAGCCCATTCACGTGGGGGCAGCAAACAAGATTCAACTACCGACATTTTCTTGCTGTTAAAAGCTTACAGAATTTTGAGAATAGGATAATTTTGATTGACTGAGAATTCGCGTTTCCTATCTGAAAGATACATGAAATAATATGTATCCAAATGAAGCCCTCCCACAGGTCTTTCCGGCCTTGTGAATTCCTGGCCCTTATGTCCCACTGATTTGATGTTTCTTTTATCCTATTCATGAACTAGTGTCCATAAAACCGAGGTCCTAAATTCCTGATGTTCAACATTATCCTAAACATCATTATGTACTAGCCACTGTTTACCTCAGTCATCATTTCAGTATGGTTACCTTCAAGAGAAAAGGGATCCTCTACATCAGTGCGCTTGAGTTCTTATCAGTTGGACAGTGTTTTAGATTACAATTGCTTTTCGTACTTGTGAAATTAAAGAAAATAGCAACTGTCCTGTTTGAATTTCAATCATGAAAAAGTAGTTGCTTAGATTCTGCATATTATATGGTAGCTATTGGCGTCAAGTCAGAAAGAAGTATGTTGGAAAATGACATTCACAAAACAAGTTGAGAATGAAATCTGAATGAATTAAGTTCCATGAAATGGTTCATGGAGAGTTCTGCATATTTCTACTAGTCTAGTTGATCTAATGGAACTATTTCGTTTCAATAGATTGTCGGCATTATTAAGATGGAGAAATTTCAGAAGCCACTTCCATTTGCTTTTGCAGATGCCTTCTAGAACTTGCTACTCGTGTGAAAGCAACCTTGATTTTTTATGGTATCTACCTAAAGACAGCAAATGGAGAAAAATCCAAGAAAATTCTGGTCTGTGAAAGGCCTGTTTATTTTACATCTATACAAGCCGACACTTTGTTTTCATTGTATGGGTGCTGAAATAACTGTTTCTGTTGATGCTGATTGATGCTGATGTTTGTTTTTTGATTGTCAACCCCCAACTTGATTTCTGGGATAAACTCGCTTAATAAATGTGTGACTTTTGATATGTGTTTTTGGGATGTCAGTATATATTGGTGGATTGCGATTTTCTAAAGGAAGAAGATTGTTTAATTATTCAAGTGTTAAGTATTCCAAATCCATTCCTTGTGGTAGACAAGACTATTCATCCATGAGATGAATCTAGATCACTTTGAGCACTGCTGATCAGAGGAGAAAAACGAATGGTGGTTTTACTGATTTGTGGGCTATGCATTGCTATTTTATCAATTTTTTATTGGTCTGTCATGAAACAAAACAAGTTTATTTTTAGTGTTGGCAGACAATCTTAATTAAATATAAATAATTTCTTGATATCTTATATCTGATAATCCAAAAGCAATTCACAACAGACAAACTCTTTAGTAATATGTTCTTAGGTGAAGTTTTGTTTTTGTCTTGTTTGATACCAAGCTTACGTTTTCATGAAAGTAAGATCCGATTCACTGGTATGATTTCATGGTAATGTGCTTTAAACTATTTCTGTTTCTATTCTTAGACAACTTGTTAGGTTAAATCAAATCTTAAATTGGTGACTGGACTCCCATTTGGAAAACCAAAAAATTAACGTTCTGCGGAGCAGGCCAACCATAACTAGGGTTGAACAGTTGCATATAGCGAATTATCAAGTATGGCAACGCTGCTTAATCCGAAGATACAGGCAAGGGTATAGTTATTAAGCACTCTCTGTGTCACGTTCATGAACATTACCTAGCTAGCAGCTAAGACAAAATTATCACAAGGATGATCTTTATTAATTTCTTGGAATTTAAATCCGGGCACAGTATACTTATGCATGCTCAAAATCTCAAGTAGAAGCTTTCTAGTATTTCCATCATAGTAAAAATGATTAACACGTTGGAGGTAGTAATGAAAAGAAGAAAATTCTATCTAGTTTTTGTAAGGAATTTACGGAGGTCATAATATTTACTCAATCATAAAAAGAGTATAAAGGATTCTGCCTTCTTAATGCCCAGAGGTCCTTTCATGCATACCAAGTTCGATTGCAGTACACTGATTGAAGTCATCATGGGCGCTCTGCATATCTGAGAACGAATGTATGAAGGCTGTAATCATACTTTCAGATCCATAAATTTTGGCTTTCCTAATAAAATATGAGTAACTAATGAAGAAGTAATCATTTCCCAAACATGAACCATTATCTCCTTATTATATTTTAACATGGAAGTCATGTCAAGGCTGTACTGGTTTATCAAAAATAACCGTGCACAGCAAGCTATAATGCTTTGCCTAGAAATATGCCTATAAATCCTAAAAGGAACACGATCAAAAGTTATGCATGCTTGATAGTTGATGGGCTATATAATGATTTGCATCAGGGAATGCAAATGGAAACAGGTGCGGGGGTATGATGAATTCATGAATCATATCCAACTCTTTCTCAGGGCTCCCAATTGATTGCTATTCACTAGCAGCTCATGTAGGATATCTCAAACTCCTGATATTATATGCTGTCAACAGCAATCTTGAGCTGAGCTTTTGCCAAAGGATTGATTAGCTTCTAAAACAGTAAGCAGGTGTGTGTTCATGGTGTGATTAATGATGGTTAACAAAGAGACTGCTTAGCACTTTACACCTCAAACCAGGAATCTGAAGGATATCACCATCCATTGAACCTTTAGACCATCCAGGCTTACAATCACCATGCTCGTCTCACGTGCATCAGGTCTAGTGTGAAACCAAATTTGATTGTTCTCAAATATAGGAAACTACCAAAAGACACTTGCTAAACTAGGATTATCCTTGTTGATTCCTCCCCTCAAGAAAAGGTATTTTGTTCCCGAACAGCTGACTCGGCTTGGGTTCTTTTTATTATCTTTACGGTTGTATCTTGTCTCATCTGATACTCAAAAGAAAGAAAGCTCTATTTAACACATGAAATGGCATTGTGAGTGTTCCTAAGGCATAGAACACAGAGATTAAAGAATTTGATACTTGGGCAAAAGTCACAAACGAGGATGGGTGAGGAATGAGGTCAATTGGAAAGTTTTGGATACCCCACTTGTCAAAATAAAAATGCAAAAGGCTCCGACTAGTTCCTACTACTCTCATTAGTGCAAATGAGCAACCAATGACATTGAAAAGCAAACAATGCCACTGGCCGGGCCTCATTCTTTTCATATAATAGTCTTGTGATTATGATCAATTGCTTACTACTGCATGATAATCTAATCTTAATGGCACCTGAATGTCCCAGTCTCCATTCATCGTAGTTTGTACCTTATTTGCAATGTGTGGTTCTAACACATCCGTGTTTAAAGTTGCTAACATTAACAGAGGTTTTGAACTTTACGAGAAAATGGAATGTACAAGGGCCAGTCCGGGGTCGGTTCAGAGGGGGGATATTGTCACAAATCACGGCAAGGTTGCGGAGATAATGGTATTGACCTGAGCATGCAGTATATGTGAGATAGAATATTGGGATATCTTTTGGCAGCAATTTGAGTTACCTCATGTAAAATCATGATTCAAGAATCAAGAACCATCAACATCTTGTAGCTTTGCTAAAACAGGGCACTCTTTTTTTTTTTTGACTGCCAGCATTATTTTCTTAGAAGACATTTTATTTTGGGCAACGCATTACATTAGGTTCCCAAGTTGATTTCATTGTTAGGACTTCAAATTTCTCTGATATCATCAACATGGTGTTTGAAGTAGGAAATTCAAGTGGTCCAGCTTAGTGTTCGAAGGAGGGAAACCATATCCCTAGAAATTTGTGGCCTGCTGAAGTAATGTTGCTCAAGCATATTCAAACCCTTGCCTAACTTTACCTGTTTTCAATACTGCCGCAGAACTATCCATCATTATGAGGCTTAGGACTTCACCTTCTCTAGCATTTGAGAATGGTCCATGGCAGGAAACCCCACCGGTGCAATAATGCATAGTTTTTTTTTTTTTTTTGGGCAATACAGTGCAATAACAGCTGATTCTCTTTATTCTGATTAATGGTTTAAGTTTCATGATTAGAGTTTGGGTTTAGCTCTCCATCAATTAATTCAAGCACAGTAGCTTTGTCAACTAATAAGCCTCGTCAAAATAATGTGGGATTGCAACCGAACATTGTAAGTCAGACATCCAAATATACCTAATTCTTGCTGGTATAGAAGATTGAAAAATGCTCAAGACCAAGGAAAAGTAAATCTCGGGTATGAGCTGCTCTGGATTCTTGATGCATACAGGAAATCGTCTTAATTTCCAATACGAGTAGATGTTATTGACAGAAACTTGTGTCGGTAACTAAAAGTACTAAAAGTTCCTTGTTTGAGGACCCTTAAGAGGGGAAAGTCCAAGGTCCATATGAACTCAATATTCTTTACTCTCTGGCCTTTTCAGTCGTGCAGAATTAAAAGTTTTGTGGGGACTATGCCAGCGATGCTCTGCGTATTATATGGAGATAATACTTGAGGGCAAGGAGTTCATATATTCTTTGATTCTGTGACTACAGTTGCTGTATTTGATTTGTGCCAAAGTAAGAGAGCCTTTGGACTTTTTCCTGCTGATGCTGTATCATGTATATCAGTATATGTCCATTACCAGTCTTTCGGGTAAAAGGTTTTCATAAAATTATGCTGACTATTTAACTGATGCTAAGGAGTCCTAGTTTTTCTTTATTCATCAACATGACAAAAACAATGGTTTTGTTCAATTATAGATTACTAGAGACTTCCCTCATTCAGATATATATCATTAGACAACTATGGCTCATTGCTCAATAATGCAGACTTGAACTTTGAGCAAATCTCAGAAAGGTAATTACAGCTTTGATAAGGATATATAGGTATATGCCCTAGAAACCTCGAGATTTACTAGCACGGAAAAGCGTACATCCTACTAGCTCAAGGCGAAATAAGTTCATGAATACAAACTTTATGAGATCTTGATGAATATATGCTTCAAAGAAAAATAGCCACCGACTGCATCTGCTCTCCGCAAATTATACGCAATCATAACCTTTACTGGAATAAAATAGCCTATCTTGAACCGAATTCAATGGAGATTTGCAGGAAACGCCAATACATATGTAACACGCTACGTGAAAGAAATTGCCGAATCTGCTTCTGCCAAGGAAAATGACCTTCCTCTAAATATGGAGTGGCTAATTGCATTTCCCACTCTTATTGTTTATTCTCTCCTGGAACTCTTTCTTAATGCATTGATATTGAACTTTAATCTCAAAATGGCTACTTATATAGCTACTAAGCAATCAGCATCTGTCAAGAACTTAATTAACCATTTGCATGTCCAAACTACAAGACTTTTACCTAACTTTTTCTTTTGGCTAAATGTCTAGATTTGAAGAATGAGGGACATTCAAAAAGGCCATCAAGCACCATAGCTTAAGGTCATGAATCCAGCCTTTCCAGTACGAAATATGCTAGCCAGGTACAATTGCTGGATATAGATAAACCAGTGTCTCTATCAAACAGAATGAATGGCAAGCAGCCAAATTGTGATGATAGAGGCAATGACTAAGCTGTCTATGTACATTGGTCGAATGGAGGGAATCCTGGTTGATCTCTCTGAGTCCAAAGACATCTCGCATGTTCATCTTAATCATTTCTAAATTATGAGACATTAGTGAGGAAAATCCTGAGGGCTGTTCTGCTTGCATTTGTGTGCAAATCAAATTGATCAGTTGTAAACGTATATGAAGTCTAGTTCATGCATGCTTCTGAATCTTGTTTGTTCTGAATATCTTAGCTTAAATTTGATACAGTTGGCATTGACTGTACACCTGAAGCATACCTAGTTGAAAGTTGAAAGGTCCTTCTATTAAAGGCATTACTGCTATCTCTTGCTCATACCTTACTGGAATTGAATAAATCATCCACTCAAGAACAGAAGAACATAAGTTCTGCTCAATATAATTGTTACCTAATACCTTAAATTATGATCAATATTTCCTACACCGATGATGTGTGTAAAAAATTATGCCACTGCAGATATACAACAAAGGACATATATAGACGAAGGGGTACATGAAGCCCTTCTCTAGAACTAAATATAAAAACATCTAAGAAATGATATTCAAATAAGACGTAAAATTTATGCAAAAAAAATGTAACAGAAAGAAAGAAGGTGGTCCATTCAACATTTAGTAATTTCCTGGCAATTGTCCCTTACTAATCCAACTCAGTTGAGTCATGAATCTGACACACTATTATAGGATAATAAATTACAGGAAAAGGCATAGCTTGTTTTAAACAGTCCCTACATTCATTGCAAATCCTTCTTTAATTACTTAGTTGCTTGATAAAGCAATGCAGTTGGCATACTGCCCGTTGGTCGCTAATCATTACGACAGCTTCCGAAACCATCGCCTTTGGACTTGATAAGCCACAGCCTGATGGTAAATTAACTTGTCATGCGTGAAACACTTGAATTTGTAACCTCCTTGTCACAGCAACTGATCATGAATATAAACTGCAATAAAAGTTTTGTACTGTATAATTTGATTAATCTGGAAGACAGAATCCAAAGAACGGAAAGCCGATTTCTACGGAGTGGGAAGGGGATAAATAAGCATCTGAGTACGCTGCCACCAAGTATTTGTGAACTAAAACTATGAGAAGAATCAGTTTAGGAATCAAGTCCAAATAGTTCTCAACACTTGAGGAAGAAATCTTTAGTTTGCTTTTACAAAGTTTGGATGCTAGTCACATCTTTTCAAAGTACTTGGATAGGGAAATTCCAAAGATTAGGTCAAAGTCCTTTCAGCTTTGTGATTCGTCTTACAAGTTTGTTTTCAAAATTGTTTTGCTTTCTTCCCACCTTTCTTTGCATGCTTCTTTAGGAGAAGAACCTCTTTGATGTCTTGGGGCCCTAAAAAGCTCAGGAGAAAAAGGATTATTAATGGGATAAATCAATCTCTTAGAGGCCAAGGAGAACTTTGTACTTTCATCAATCTTGGGGCACACAATCAGGGTTCTCCAATTATCCAACAATCCTTTGAAATAGGGATAATTTTAGAAACTTCCCTTCAGATTTTTTTGACAATTTCACATATTTCCATTGAGATTTTAAAAATTATACATATATCTCTCTTGAAGTTACTGTTTTGATAACCAAAACTATTCAATGGTCAAAATTTTGAATAAATAACTCAAAATGCTCTCATGAAATTGTAAAGTTCATCTTACTCTCATATAATTCTCGAAAAAAAGTTAGAACATGCATAATATCACAAATTCTTTCAACTCTCATTTCTACCATCTTAAACGTTCCATATTCCCACATCCTACATCAGTACCACTATCTCCATGACCACCATCACCATAAGTCCCTAAATTCTAAAATCTCAATCTAAAAAAGGAATAGCACCATTAAACTTAAACAAATTTCACCAATTGCATTAATATAACACTCTATCTTTCAAATGTTGGAGTACCAACACCAACCCCATCTTTCTTAAACCTTCAGCCCTCATCTTGTTCTATTCTTCCCCAAATCCTCCAAGCAAAGTTAAAATTAATTTGTAATACGTTAAAATAGTGTTTAAGACATAATTGATTATTCAACGAGCGAATCTTGTTTTTGTTTCCATTTATTGTCTAATTGTATGAAATGCATTCATATGCATAAGCTTAGGAGTAGATTAGGAGCAGATTGTTTAATTGCATGAAAAACATTAATATGTTGAGGTTATTATTATTATTTTATAAGGCCAAGGGAAATTAGTATAATATTGAAAATCTCAAGGGTATTAGATGAATCTCTCAGAAATCTTGAGGGAGGTTCTTGAAATTATCATCCCTTCGAAATATGTACCATGCAATATATATATATATACACATATAGAGAGACACATTCTACAAAACCCAATGCATACTTCTTAACCTTCTCGTGGAAGCCAAAAACATTCACTGGAGTGTATAAAATGGCAGCAATTGATCAGCCTGAAACATCTGGATCTATGAACTTCTCTACTTACCTTCATTCGCTCTCTCAGACGCCTAACAGGCTTAAGAAGAGAATATTAGCAACATGGACACCAGACCAAGAGCTCAATAAAGTCAGGCTCAGGTCTGGTGCAGACATGAAGAGAAAACTAACCTGGTATGATTTAGTGGCTCTTGGAGTTGGAGGAATGCTTGGTGCCGGAGTATTCGTTACTACCGGTCCTGTTGCTCTAGATATCTCCGGTCCTTCTGTTTTCATTTCATACATAATAGCAGGAATATCAGCTCTACTCTCTTCTTTGTGCTATACTGAATTTTCCATTGAGATTCCAGTTGCTGGTGGCGCATTTAGTTACCTGAGAGTTACTTTTGGTAAGGAAAATAATCCTTAACCTCTTTTAATATTATTATGAAGTTTGGGGAAGGCATGAGCTTCAAACCCCAGACATTCTTTTACTAAGGGGTAGGACTAATTCTTTCTTTTAGACATGTCTTCATTTAGCTGTTCAGCCTAATACAGAAAGTTGCTCATAGTCTGAAATGATGCAGGAGAATTTGTGGGCTACTTTGCTGGTGCCAACATACTGATGGAGTACGTCTTATCAAATGCTGCTGTTGCAAGAAGTTTCACGGAGTATCTCTGCACTGCTTTTGGAAGGAACGATCCAAACTCATGGAGAATTGAAGTGGATGGATTAGTAAAGGGTTATAACATGTTGGACATTCCAGCAGTTGCTTTAACTGCTGTTCTAACTCTGTGCTTGTGTCATAGGTTGATCCCTTTTAATTCCTGCTTCCAATCATTCCCCAGATTTTCCTTCTTATATTTGTTCTAATTATATTTCTCATACCAGTTAGTTAGTAAGACAGCTTTTAAGGTTTGTATACTGCCCTGATATTCCGTTCTCAAAAATAATATAAAAAAAAGTTTGGAAAAAGATCTCAGCAAACATGCCATAATACCTCATGCTACTTGAAAAAAAGTTGTGTGTGATTGAATTTTGATCTTCATCTGGAACTTTTGTTGCATCAACCACTGGAGATGGCCGGTATAGTGCGCTGTTCAGCCACAAATTACTATTATCTGGATAAATTCATTGATTGAATGAAATTTGAAATGCAACTTTTTTTTTTTGTTAATGTGATAGAAGTGACACCAATACTATGATCAATCTTAGCATCTAGTGCTTCAAGAGAATTATTGTATTTTCATAGGTATTAATTAACATAAATATATAAGTGGCATTTCATAGCGATGGCTTTTGGTTTTTTGTTTTCGGAAATTTGCAGTACAAAGGAAAGCTCAAATTTGAACCTAGCGATGACAGTGTTCCATGTAGCTTTCTTTGGTTTTATTATCATTGCTGGTTTTCAAAATGGAAGCCCCAAAAACTTGATCAAACCAGGAGGCCTGGCTCCTTTTGGTGCTAAGGGAGTCCTTGATGGTGCAGCAAAAGTCTATTTCAGTTATATAGGCTATGATTCAGTTTCAACAATGGCAGAAGAGATCAGGAATCCTTCAAGAAACCTCCCAATTGGAATTGTGGGTTCAGTACTTATTGTTTCTGCACTTTATTGCCTCATGGCCTTGTCTTTGTGCTTGTTGGTTCCTTATAACAAGGTCAGTGGACAAAAATATAAGCGAATCATTTTATTCAAGTCTTTGGAAAAATTGAGGAAAAAAATCCTGAAATATACACACACACACACACATATATGTATCTTCTCATGATTTGATACTATGTTTCAAATGATTCCTAGATTCCAGAGAGGGCATCGTTTTCGGTTGTTTTTCGAAATATGGGTTGGAAATGGGCAAGCAACTTAGTAGGGGCTGGTGCAAGCCTGGGAATTGTGGCTTCTCTCCTGGTTGCCATGCTAGGCCAAGCAAGGTATCTTTGTGTTATTGGGAGGGCCCGGCTTGTGCCATCCTGGTTAGCTAAAGTGCATTCGAAGACAGGCACCCCACTAAACGCAACTATATTCTTGGGTGAGTTTTTTCAACCAATGAGTCTCTCAATTACAACCCTTTCAATGGTTTTCGTCTGCTTACAAAACGTTTTCATAATAGTAGTACTCTTTATTGAAACTTGAGTTACTTGACGGAATTGTATGTGGAAGAAAGAAAATTTGGATGATTATACTGAGCCAAATTCTCAATTTTTTGAGACCTTAGTGTACATTCTTTTACTATTACTTTGTGCAAATATGGGAAATTTCAGAATCTCCTTGTCTTTTTTTTCCAACAAACGATAACAGATTTCATTAATAATAACACTTGATAATACAAGTATTAATTACAAAAAGGGGATACTACCCTCATTTCTTTCTTCCCTAACTCAATCAGCCATGTTGGGAAATCATTTTCCCATTCAATATTATGCACTAGTTTAACTGCAAAATGGGCTAGTGCATGACTGATTTCATTTGCTGCTCTAGAAATAAACACAAAAAAGCACCTGTCAAAGCCTTTTCTAAGATCCTGTACATCCTCTAAAATCGTTGCAATGCTGTACTCATATTCACTGCTCTAGAATCTCCTTGTCTCAAAAGGCAAATATTGCTCTACTATTTTGACCATATGATTATACAATCTTTATTCATTCCAACACCCGCCCGCAGAAACACCCCCCCCCCCCCCCCCCCCCGGCCCCAAAAAAAAACCCCCTCAAAGAAAAAAAGAAAAGAAAAGTTTTTCCTCACTTAATGATTGAGGTCTTTCTTGAAAAGCAAGAAAGTTTTGTACTCATAATCCCACTCTTGAAACGAAAACGTCTTTATGATCTTGGGGAATGATATACTAGATTTTCTTTTTCTCCTGGTTTAATCGATTGGAGATCATGAATCCCTGCAAAATGATAGCCTGCTAGAGGCTGAGAAAATGCAGGAAAAGCTTGTCGTTTACTTTTACACTTGATGCAAAGCACTTTTAGTAGAGAATTGCGGATAAAGTCAACGTATGCCTGATGGTATTCTCTCGTAAATGCTTAAATGTCTATCTTATCGTGTCCTTTCATTTCAATGTTGGCAATTAAATCTTGATAATCATCGTCATTATATCTGTATGGTTCTTGGATGTTGAGTGATCCTTCATCAGTTCATTGAAACCATAAACTTTCTAACCAATCAAATATGAATTAGGTTGAGAGTCTGATTTAACATTTTGGGAGTAGTTCTCAAGTTGATGATGAGTCATATCTGTTGGCATAAGTTCAGTAATATGATGGATTAGACAATAGAGAAATTAAAGAGTAAGCATTTGTACGGTGTAATTGGTAGAATTAATACTTGTAAATCTTATATATACTGACGGTGTAAACACTATCACGGTTGGGTATGCGATATATATGAAAATTTTGAATTTCAAATTTAAATTTAAATTATGTATCATGCATCTAACGGTGAAAATGTATATACTGTCAGTATATAGAAGATTAATCCTAATACTTAATAGTGCTCTAGAACTCGTGCAATGTTACTGTTTTTGGAAGGCCTATAAGGACCAAAACCTTCTGAATTCCTCTGATCAGTTTTATATCACAGTTCATCATGGCCTTGCTCCAATTGATTCTGGTTGATCTTTATGCTGAAGTTTTTAACTTTATGGTACCATAGATGTTCATGAGCGAACAATTATAGGGGAAATTACACTCGTTTTCCAACTTTTCCAAGCATCAAGACCTAAGAGCTCAAAATTTGTTTCTGCCAGGGAAACTACGAATGCTACAACGTGTAACAGGAAAAACTATATATCCATGAATTTATATGACCCATTAGATTCCAAATCTTGATGCAGGATTTTGCCAAGCATCAATTGCACTCTTCACCGAACTGGACATTGTGATTGAGATGATCTCCATTGGAACCCTTCTGGTGTTCTACCTGGTGGCTAATGCTCTCCTATATCGTCGATACGTAATCACAAGCAGCCATCCTCCATTCCCCACTCTCCTGTTTCTCATCCTCCTCACTTGCACCTCAATTGGCTTCTCCATTTCTTGGAAGCTGAAAAGACACTGGTGGGATCTACCATTATTTGGTGGGCTGATGATCACTATCACTGCCCTTTTCCAATGTCTTATGGCCCCTCCTGCTAGCCAGCGCCAGGAACCTGCCAAATGGTCAGTGCCCTTCATGCCATGGCCGGCTGCAATATCCATCTTTCTCAATGTTTTTCTCATGACTACCTTACAAAAGCTTTCCTACCAAAGATTTGGTATATGGGCATGCTTTATTACTTTGTTTTATGTAGTGTATGGTGTTCACTCTACATATCATGCAGAAGAAATGGAAGTATGTGTTGATAATGGTGTCACCACAAACTCATCCGTTCAGCCGACAAAGTTTGATATCCAAGTTTTATAATGAAAGGAACCAGTTTTGCTTTGCTTTTCCATTTCTCCGATTTTTTTTTCTTACTATTCAATTAGTTGTTTTTGTTGAAAAAAGTGAATTTTATGAACTATTTCATGAAATTCTTCTTGGATTCTTGAAATTTTGACCCTCTCTAAATTAAAAAAGCTACAGGGACTAAATAAAAGCCTGGTTAGTCGAATTTGGGAGGTGCATTCTAGGCAGGGACTGAAATGCATGCGCTGCTTGCTAACCTTGCCAAGAGGGATGAAACTTCTTAACGGGCCTTCTTAGTCAATGAGACATTTGTTAGGCTAAGACTAATTGGGCTTCCTTGGCCCAGAATATTCTCAATTAACAGGCCTAATGCCCTCCTGAAAATCCAACAAACCTACTGGAGTTTCATCAGACCTACAACAAAGCTACTCTAGGCCTAGGGGTCCATCAAATATTTATGACTAATTGGGCTTCCCTGGCCCAGAATATCCTCAATTAACAGGCCTAAAACCCTCCCGAAAATCCAACAAACCTACTGGAGTTTCATCAGACCTACAACAAAGCTACTCTAGGCCTAGAGGTCTGTGCCCACCTACGAGTCAAAGAAGAACTTAGTCCCTTTTTTGCGATCACTAAGGGGTGAAATTTTTTAATTGTATGTGAGGTTCGAACCTATAACATATAATCCAAAGAGAGACTTAATCCCTCTTTGATGACCACTGAACGGTTTGCCGGAGGTACTCTCACTGTGCCACTAATTCCAAAACACATGAAAAAAAGTTCTCTGTGTTTGAATGGATAGGAGCTTATTTGATATATTATTTAAAATAATTATTATAACACTTGTGATGTATATGAAAGATAAAAAGGTTATTCGAACAATAAAAAAAAAAAATTAAAAAATATGTTTGTAATGCAAGTAAATAATTTTTGTACAAATAATAGCTATCCAAACGCACGTGTAGTACTACATAGAAACATATAAGCGCAGGCAACATTTATATTTAATCCGCTGATCGCAAAAGCTGGAAATCCTGAAAATTCACTGTCCCAAGATCCATTGATCATTTCAGAATATCTACAGCCTCACAAGACAACATTACGTGTATGTACATTAACTGATGTAGAACCAAAGTTATGCCTCACAGATACAGATGCCAAGGAATTCGCATTACATAACCTCAATTATAATTTCTTACATAAGTTAGAACAAAGATTTAGCAAAAAAAAAAAACTATCAAGAATGCCAAAAAAAAAAAAAACTAGTTAATCTGTAGAAAAGCTCATCTTTTCCCAGCTGGAAACTGGGAATAGCTCACACCTACCAAAATCAACACCCGTAAATCCCAAACCCCCAGCCTTTAGCTACGTTTCTGGAGCAGCTGTGATCTTCACCTTTTTTCTCTTGATCTCCATCAAACTCTGTGCAAGAGCATCAACAATCTGTCGCTGTGATTCGAGTATCAATTCATTCCGTTTCATCTCCATCTCCATTCGATTTTTCTCCATCTCCCTTGCCATATCCATTTTCATATTTTCCATCTTCATGAAACCTTCTCCCAACATCTTAATGGACGAAACCATTTCATCAATTGAACTCCGCCCCCTTTTCGCCTCTCCTCTTCCACCACTGTCGCAGCCAAAACCCCTCTTCTCAAATCCCAACCTTGACTGATCGTAAAACCCATTCAAACCTCCAGACGAATCGAGATCAGAATCCAAATTTTCAGCATACTTTCTCCTAGTGCCAAGAGACACCCATGACCCATCCTTAGCCTGATCAGCATCAAAACTCCTGTTCACCTTCCCAATCCTCTTCAGCCTAAGTCGCGGCGGAACCATACTCTCATCACCCAAAGTTTGCATATGAAATCCATCACTAGCTTCAAAACCTTTGCCTCCTAGAGATTCAAACTCAAAACCACTCCTAGAATTCCCTAGAATCTTGCCAAAGTTCTTCCCTTTAAACCCCGTAAGCCCTGGCATTCCATCATCAACGTTCTTAGCGCCAAACCCGCCATGGAAATCCATTTCTTCCTCATCTTTATCAGATCCAATATCCATGTACGAAGAGTATCCACCATTGAAAACTTTAGAACTAAAATCAGAGCCCACTTTTTTATCAGCATTTTTCGACGAATTCTTAGCCCTAACACCTTGGCTGAAACCAAAGTTAGGAGTTGAATTGCCATCAACTTTGGTACTTCGGTTTTTAGTACTAAGTTTTAATTTCAATATATTCTGATCGAGAAAAGTCTTCAACGGAAACCCACTAGCAGAATTTTCCCGATTCTCAGGTTCTCGATTGGATCCAGCCACTGAAACAGAGGTTCCATTTTCCATGGCGTCCATATTCTCAAAGAAAAACCAAGAGGAGAAGAATCTGCCGGAGGGGTAGGAGAGTGACCGCTGCTTTTCTGCTCGGTAGCGCTGCCGGAGCTTCTCCATCTTGTGGCGGCACTGAGCGGAAGTCTTGGCGGGAGAAGCATCTGGGCAGCGATTGGTGACAGCTGCCGCCACCGCATCCCAGTCAGCCGTTCGAAGATATCCGCGGCGGAGCGCATACCATCTCTCGCGGTAGGCGTCTATCAAGGCCAGAGTCTCCTCTTGGGTCCAACAAGGCGGTGGGAATTTCCTGGCAGGCCTCCCGGCGGCATCAGCAGCAGCCGGAGCAACGGTTGTGGTGGTGACGGACATAAGCTTGCCTTAAAGATGCTAACTTTATGATGATTGACCAAAAAAATTTTCCCCAAAAAAAAAAAAAATTATGATGATTGGTGACAATACTGATGGTGGCGGACGTTAGCAACTATGCTTGGAGTGCTAGCTTTGGGACCGGCGGAGGTGCTGGAGGAAAGCTATAAAAAGAAATGGCATACGAAGCAAAGAAAAACCAGACATGGTAGAGGTAAGTTCCATGAGGTGGAGGCGGACATTAGCAAAGATAGTGAGGAGTGGGAGTAAAAGCAGAGTGGTTGGGTTGGGGCTCCATTGGGTGCAAATTAGGAATATAAAAGAGGCTTGGTTGGGAGGTGAGACAAGTGGCGTAGTGTGGTGGGGTGGGGCAAAGAAATAGTGGGGGCAAGAGGCGGTGGTGGCGGTGGTAGTGTTGTTAGACGGCGCACGTTAGCAGAGGAGGTTAAAAAAAGAAAAAAAAACAAAGAAAGAGTGGGTGAGGTGGTGGTGGGGATAAGGTAGTTGATAGGTGATGGGATAGGGGTGTGGTAAAGCATTGAATTTTTGGGCTCTGATGCAGTGGTAAGAATAGTAATAGGAGGATAGATAGTGGAGTGGGCATCAGGGCAAGGCAGCGGCTGGGATGGGGATGGGGATTGGGTCTGGAAGGTGGGTGGATTACGGATAGAGTATGATGATGATGATGATGATGATGAGGATGGGCCGGATGATGCTAGCTTGCGCATGGGACGTGAGCAGTGCAGTACACCCCACAAGGCCGCAACTACTCCACCAGTTCACCACCACACCACAGCCCCCCACCCATCCCATCCACTCACCTATCCCATTTCCATTTCCCACCACTCAACTTCTAACGCACAACACCACCTATTCTTTCCCATTTCCATTTGTCCTTTTGTCTCTCAAAATATGCCCACCCACCATCTCTACTAATAGTTGTGGACCGGTTGAGAAGGGGGAGGGGGGTTTTGGGCATGGTTATGGCTTTGCGTGTAAATTTCTTCGCTCGTAATCTGGTTGGTTGTGTGTGACTGCGTGTGACCCCTGGTTGGAGCCATAGATGCAGTAGGTTTTGTCCAAGTGGTGGATTTACGGTAGTGTCCTACTTAAAGGGACTGGTACTCTGTGTGTTATTATTGAAGGTAATCGACTAATTGTCCTAAACCTAACTTTTGGAAGAGGTACGCCCTCTCTCCGTCGGGATTTTCTATGTAAACTTTAGGGTTAATCACAATTAAGCCCCTGGTTCGTATTGGTTAATCCTATATGATCTCATGTTTGGTTTGGCTGTGTTCTATGTATGGGAGGATACATCCCACCTGCCTGAATTAATCCTCTACATAGGAATAAAATAATTCTATGAAAGAAGTAGTATGAGTTATTCTGAGACGAGTAAAAGTTGGGATGATGACAATTAGAACTTATTTATCCTACTAATAAAAAAATGTTTTATTCTAATATCTATATAAACCTAATCTCTATCTATAATATTATCTAAATCTTGAACTAATTTTCCCTTATTAATCACATAATAAAATTTTGAATAAATTTGCTCCTACTAATAAAAAATTAATTTTTGGACTAATTTAATCATATTAATGATATACAATAATGTTGGACTGATTTGCCTACGTTATCAATAAAACTAAATTTTCACTCATTTACTCATATTAATGAAATAACTAAATTTTGGACTAATTTAAACCCATTATTAATAAATTAAAATTTTGACTGATTTGACTCTACTAAATTTTAGACCGATTTATCCATACTAAAAGCAAAAGTAAATTTCATACTATTTTGGCCCTACTAGTTGCTTATATAACCATATATTTTTTTGTCAAATTAAATCCATAAAAAGTTAAACATGTAAATTGAGACTTGTGAACCCATTTAATAAGGTTGAACTTGGTCCACAAAAAAAAAAAATTATGTGTTGGTCGGTCTTGGCTCTTACCACACAAAGTTCACATATTTGTGCTGCTTATTAATATCAAACTCATGTTCAAATCCATCAGTATATATTTATATGTATGTGTATATATACACACACACATACATATATAACTTTTTATACGACAAGGCTTAGCAAAATCCAAACATCCCTAATGTTTGCCAAAAAAGGTGTTTTGATCTATTAATAAATAATCCTATCTCAAATCAAATATAAAACGAGGTTATTTTCTAAAACATCCCATCTATCATAAAAGCCAACGAAACACTGAATAACAAGATTATTCATGAATCATGATGACTCAACCGAGGATGTACAATTCCATGAAGGGATAATTTCATAAATCTTCCCTGAGGTTTTTGTCAGTTGCACTTGCCTCCCCTCAACTTCTGAAAATATCACTTACCTCCCTTGACTATGAATTGGGACCCATTGCTGACATAAGCTGCTGCATAATGACTCTTATACCCTTAATATTTGCACTGAATAACATACGTAATTTCGATAAAATATTTTTAGGACTAAATTTGAAAATAAAAGAAGAAACCGGAGTCTTGAACGAGAAGTAGGGGTGGGCGCGGATCGGATACCCGCCCCATTCACCATTTGGCTGACCCGATCCGCACCTTACGGGTCAGCCATTTTCTGACCCTTACCCGCCCCGCATATCAACGAGTACCCTATAACGGGTACCCGCTGAGATAGGGTCGGATCAGCAGGTACCCGCTCCGTCCCGTTTATTATTTAATTTTTTTTTTAAAAATGATTTATACCCATTTAATTTTATATTTTACACATTCATCTAAGATTTAATAATTTTTTTTTCTACAAAAAGATTCCCACCAAGAAACAAGCATATGAAGAGAATATAAGATAAAGGATAAAAATTAAAAGAATTCAAAATCAATAAAAGTTTAAAATAAGTAGCACAATTTTTAATATATATGTTTCACATTAATTAAACTTTTTTCTATAAAATATAAGATCATGGCCTTTACAAATGAATCTTGTAAATAAACTATAGTCTCTCATATTTGTAATGTAATTTGTTCAATAAAATTACTTATTTAGTTATAACTTATTATTTTATAGTGTGTGTATAAAAAAAATAAAAAAAATATATATGCGGGGCGGATCGGGTACCCGCGGGTTTTTAATTATGTGACCCTAATCCGCCCCGCATCTTAGCGGATACCCGACTCTCTTTTGACCCGAGCAAATAATAAAAATCGGATATCCTGATTTTCGGATCGGATCGGATATGACGGGTTTTCAGGTTAACGGATAATTTTGCCCACCCCTGACGAGAAGAGAGGAATTGGCACGAAAGCAATACTTCCAATCGCGCCATAATCTGACAATTATGTATGATTGCAGATTGCTCTTGTCATATATCTCCTTTATATTACTCATATCTTTACTATTGTGTTGAGAGTTGAGAGAAAGAAAGATTTCTAGAAGGAAGGTTTGAGACATAAAGTTGTGAGACAATCAATTCTTCCTTGAATCACTGCTGATCTTCACAGCAACAGAAGTTAGAAATTTCGATTACTATGGTTTTACAAGGCATTTTGCACAAACTATTTTTATGATCATACTTAATTCATGTTATTTAGGTTAGTTTACCATGAAAACTGAGTTTTAGATTCTGATGATGATAACATTATGCTTGTTTAGATTAGTTATGCATGAAAGTTTTGACTTTTAGGTTGTGATGGTGAAAATATAATGTTTATTTTGTCAATAAATATCATCTACATCAAATAAGTTATTCATTCTTTAACAAAATAAACTATAGAGCATCTGGTTTGTGTAGATCATGACAGATTTTCTCTAGTAGGTAGTAAAAGCAAAATAATGTTGTGACATTATAGAACTAATGAATGGAGTTTTGTAGTTTTCATGTGAATAAATGGCTCTTTTAAGTGATATAAGTAGTTTTGCAGCAATATAGTGACAAGGATGAAAGTACTATAGCTTGGAAGAGGAACGTTGTTCTATTCTACCTATATTAGTTACATGATTTCTAGGATTGCTAAACTTATGTGTTGCTTTGATAATGCTGATCAGGTGATATTTCTTTGTGTATTTCATGTATGTTCAGATGCTCTTCATGTGTGTCATGTTTGTTAAAGTTACCAAATGTAGTACTAGGTGTACACCAGTTTAAGATTGAAGCCTTATTAAGTAATTCATTTGATGTTGACAAAATCCGAGTTTTTGGGAATGATCTTTCTAAAATCTCTCATTTACTGAAATCTCTTATTAAGTGTGTTCATGTTGTATTAGTCTTTGATTACCAATATCTTAATGTTGAAATTACAGGATGGGAACTCTTGCTGCTCATGACATTGTTGTCCACTACATGGGGAAGAAAACTAGAATTCCCAATGTAGATCCTCAAAGATATTCTTACATGCAACTATTGAATGATGTTGCTGAGCGGGCATTGAGTGACATGCTTGGGAATGTGAATCTATTGCTGCACATGAGATGTGGAATTCCAAAAACTATATGTAGCATGGATATCATTGATGATCAATTTGTGAAGGAAATATTCCAAGTCCATAAGAGTGAACTTGTAATCAATCTGTTTGTCCTTGACATGGATAGTATACCTAATGAGGTTGGTAACAATTTAAATGGTCAATCTTTCCAAGAGAACTTGAGAATTGATAATAAAGCTGGAAGACAGATTGAGTACTTTCAAAATTCTGGGGATGATGATGAGTATTATGATTCGAGTTCTGATGAGTCATGGAAACATCATTTGGGCAGTGATAAAGAAGATGGTTTAGATGATGATCGAGTGTCCCTTGCATCTAGTGACAGCAGTGACTTAAACTTTTCTGATTTTGAGGAAAATGAAGATGATAATATTGTTCCAGATTCTGATTCTGAATCTGAGAAAATTCCTGATTCTATAAAAGAAGTCATGAAGTCCAAGATGTGGACGTATAATCCAAGAGATGAGATAGAGTTTGAGAAAGGTCAGCTATTCACAAACGTAGATGCTTTCAGAGTAGCATTGAAAGATTATGTGATTCAGAAAGGCTTTCCAATTGTGAGGCTTAACAATGAAAAAAGTCGATGCACTGCAAAATGTGGTGGTCAGGGATGTAACTGGAGAATTCATGCATCTCCTATTGCTGATTCCGTGACTTTCATGATTAAGTCATACAATCCCAAGCATACATGTGTTATGAATAAAAGGATTGTGGAAGCTACATCAGATTGGATTGCAAAGAAGTTAGTAAGTGTGCTCAGAGATCATCTAGAAATGTCAAGGGGGTAGTTGCTGCAATGAGAAAATATGGTGTTACTCCAAGCAAGATGCAAGTGTATAGGGCAAAATAGAAGGCACTTGAAGAGATAGAAGGCACGCATAGTGAATCTTATGCTAAGCTGCCAAAGTATGCTAAACTTGTGAGAAGTACAAATCCCGGAAGCATATGTAAAATTCATTTTATGAGACCAAATTTACAGGTTGAACCTACATTCTTAAGGCTCTTTGTCAGCTTCAAGGCACAAAGAGATGACTTCCTATCAGGTTGTCGACCATTTGTTGGCTTTGATGGATGTTTTCTCAAAGGGCCATATGGAGGCGTGCTTCTAACTGCTGTAGCCTTTGATTGAAATAGTAGTTTATTTCCCCTTACTTTTGTAATTGCAGAATGTGAGAACAAAGAAACGTGGAGTTGGCTTTTCTACTTTTTTGAGGAGTTTTATGGTCCATTTGACAACAACATACCTTGGACATTCATGAGTGAGAGGCAATAAATATACTTTTTCATTCATCATTACTCATTTTTTTGTCTCTGTTTTGCACTTCTTATTGTATATAACTGAGTCCATTGATTTTTTTTTTTTTTTTGGCTCGGGACTAAACCTTGCCTATGAAGAGAAAATTCCCATTGCTGATGCTAGGTACTGCTGTAGACATATCTGCAGCAATTTCAATGCTCAATTCCCTGGATTGCTACTAAGGAGCTACTTTTGGCAAGCAGCTAAGAGCTTCGATATTATTGGCTTCAATGAAGCAATGGAAAGAATTAAGGAGCTGAATGTGGAGGCATGGAAGTACTTAGACAAAATTCCAAAAACAGCTTGGGCAAGGCACACATTCTTTACTGAAATAAAAGTGTGAGCATGTGACTAACAATTTCACCAAGTCTTTTAATGCATGGATTGGCGAACTCAGAGAAAAGCCAATACTCACACTTGTTGATGGATTAAGAAGAAAGATAATAAAAAATTGGCTAAGAGATACCAAAAGGGTTGTACTTGATGTGATTGAAAAGTTAAGGAAGATAACACAAAAGTCAAGAAGATGTGAGTTGATGATGGCTAGTGAGGATACTTTTGAAGTAGGCAACTTTGATAAGACTTATATAGTCAAATTAGCTGATAGACATTGTGATTGTGGTGAATTCCAACTCACTGGAATTCCATGTAAGCATGTTGCATTAGGAGTGGTGTGCAAGAGGGAGACACTAGAGAGCTACTGTGACAAAGCTTTCTCAAAGGATCAGTACTTGAGGACCTACTCCTTAATGATCCATCTAATTCCACATGTTCAGCGATGGCCATGTATGCCTGATGTGCTTCCAAAAACTGTTTTACTACCACCCCTTAGAAGAGCATCGGGTAGACCAAGAACAAATAGAAGAAGGGAAGCTGATGAAGGTGTTCCTTCTTCTCAAACAAAGAGCTCAACTACTTTCAAGTGTTCCAACTGTAAGGCATTTGGTCATAACAGAAGGACATGCCAAGGAGCACCTGTGAATGCAAAGAATGGCAGCTCAACTTCTAGAAATCAGGTTAAAAGTGAACAATATTTATACAGACTGCCATAGTTTTTAAAGTAAAACTAATTTTACTAATTATGTGTTTTGATCATAGGGTGGTATTAGGAGGGCAAAACCAAGAAAGGGCATTGCTAGCACTGGTTTAGCAGGATCTGTGCTTTGGGTAAGTGAGGTCAAATTGCATTTAAGTACAGATTATGCTATTTTAAGTTTCCTGACTCTTGAATTTTATTCATCCTAGGAGCATGCACAAGGAAATCTTCCTATTGTGGTTTCAAGTCAAGGAAGTATTCAAACTCCTCCAACTAACGCTGTTACTGTGAATGTTGGAGTAAATGTCGAAGCTACTGGAAGTGCTTCCAAGAGAAAGGTAAGTTGTATACAAAGTAGTACAAATTATACTCAAATTCCAATGCCATAGCATATAAGTTTCTTTTGTGTTTTCCAGAGAGGAAGAACTTCTCAAATGGCTGGTCCTTCTACTGCTAAAAGTTCCAAATAGGAAAGGGAAATGCTTTTACTAGTGCACAACCAGCCTCTGCAGCTAATACCAATCAGAATTCCCAAACTCAAGCCTGTGTAAGCATTGAAGCTGTTGCCAATATGGACAGTCAAAGTCTTACCAATAGTTTTAGCATGAGATTCTGAGTAATCTTGAAAGTTACCTTTTCCAACTGATGGAATTCTTACATATGACAGCACTATTAACTCTTATTATACTACTTGCTAAAACTCAATGTAACTTTTGTTGGGTGGTGCTTCGTGGATGTCATCTCAAATTTGCTGCCCACTCATTAATTTTGGACATGCACTTGGAACTATGTTAGCAGTATGCAATCCTCACCATCTAATTGCAGTAGTACACTTAGATGGTGTTTTGTGCAGGTTTGGACTGCAATAGCTAGTACTTATCATATGATGTTGGATTCTGGATTTGCACAATATATTATGTGGTTTTTTATCTACTTTTGACTACTTTTGGTTTTGTTGGTATTTAAATTCTTCATGCATTAATCATTTTGCATTGAATCACATTCTTGGATGACAATGATAATAGCTGCGTTGAATCACCACTCTTGGAGTCGTGCAAATTTTTGGATGACAAACTTTCACATACTTCTTCATTTTCACAAACACCCCCACACTTTTCATTTTTGTATCCCTACCACCCAATTATTTAAACATTTATTAAAATAACAAGTTGTAGGAAATAAAAAGGGCATTTTTAGGATTAAATTTCTCTCTCTCTTGTTACTAGTACTTTAATCCACCTTTTTCTGATTTGGGCTGACAAATTACTCAAGTTTCTCAAATAAGAAAGGTAAGTGATATTTTCAGAAGTTGAAGGGTGGCAAGTGCATCTGACAAAAATCTTAGGGGAGGTTTCTGAAATTATCCCTTCCATGAATAATTCTAGGATAAATAATTCCCTTTCATCTGTAAACCAAATATTTTAAAATATATCCCATTTCTTACTTTAGCCCTTTCCCTTTTTTTGAATCACTTTATTACTTTATCCCTTTACCTGTTGGACAAATTTATCCCTCTACTATCCTCAATTTTTATTTTTTATTTTTTTCTCTTATTTTTCCCCATTTTCCCTCATTTATTTCCTTTGCCTCTTTCTTCTTTCTTTACTTCTTCTTCTTCTTTTCCACAAGAAACTTCATCTCAATGATTGAAACTAATGAGGAATTGCACATATTTAGGCCATGCTTGGATTGCTTGTTTCCGTCGGAAAATATTGTCGTTTTTCGTGATCACATTTCCCTATCACCTTTTTCTCTCATATATATCAAATCGCTACAGTAATTTTTCCATGAAAAATGATGGAAAATGCAATCCAAACACAACCTTATCTTCTCGTTAAATGATCACAAAATATTCAAACCCATTCCCCAAATACCATTATTGGACCTTTCAATTCTTTTGCTTTTTCACCTTTCAATCCCAATTTCTTATTTTATTCTCAAGAAAACATCACAAAATGAATTTGTGACTTGATTAATGACATTAATTGCAATTTTCTGACAAATAGCATAGTATAAAAATCGAAATTAGCTTTTGAGGCCTTTCCAAGTTTCATCCATAAACCTAATTACAGACTTCAGATAAATTTTTCTGATAGGAAGGATGGAACAGAGAAGAAATAAGAAAGAGAAAAAGAAATAAAGGAGGGAAAATTGGGGAAAGGAAAAATGATAAATGAAAAATCAAAATAATGGAAGGATAATTTTGTTTTATAGGGGATTAAATGATAAAAAATGAAAAGTTATGGAGTAAAGTGAAAAATGGAGTATACCTTGAAGGGATTAATTGTATTTAAATCTAAACTTTACCTTCAACTTGGGTTTCTTGAATCTTGACCAGATTACACCTAGAGCTGTTAATCGAGCCGAGTATTTGGCTGCCGAGCTCGTTATCCTAACGAGCTTTAAAATGTGTTCGAACTCGGCTCGTTAAATGTACATGTGGCTCGAGCTCGAGCTCGTGCAAATTAACCTTAATAAAAATCTATAATTTTTAATTTTTATAATTTTGATTTCTAAAATGACAAATATGCCCTTCATTAACGAGCTCTAACGAGCTACTCGAGTATCAAACGAGTCGAGCTTACTCGGCTCGTTAACTAAACGAGCATGTTTCGAGCTCGAGCTCGACTCGTTAACCAAAATTAACGAGCCGAGCTCGAGCCTTAACGAGTCAAGCTCTAATGAGCTTTCGAGCTACTCGATTGACTTAACAACTCTAATTACACCCTAAGTTTCTTTTTCTTTTTCTTTTTTGTGGAGAAATGTTACACCCTAGGCGTTGGATATATCTTTTGATTGATATTTGACCTCATTTCTTTTCTCTACTAGTCTCCGCTTCTTGTACCCAGTTTCCTTTTTCTCATACCATCAAAAAAAGGAAATAAATTAAAAAAATCACAGTATCGTATGCTTCCCTACTTAGTTTAGTGACCATGCATTTTATAAAGTCCTACTTTATATACGGTTGTATTGTATAGGTCAAAATTATAAATTATTTTAAAATTGTCTGCAAAAAGAGTTGTGAAAATGGTGGAAAGAAACATACAATGAATCAAACATCAAGCGATACAAAATGTACATCTCAAAGACTTAACATAATATTGATATTGCAATTGAGGTGCTTATGAAAAGGGAAAATTAATTGGGAAAATAAACAAAAGTACTTTGAGGTGTGAGGCTATTTTTGTCAAAAATCAAGAATATAGGGTATGAAAATGTTTAGGAGAAGGAAGGGAATATAAATGAGAGGTTTGAGTTTGAATCCTCCCATTTGCACTAACCAAAACAAAAAACAAAAGAAAAAGAAGAGACAAATTTAAATATCCTAAAAGGTTAAGGGGAATAAGCGTGATTCATGATTTTAATGATTAAATTGTTTGGATTATTTCTTTTTGAAATATTTTAAGAAAATGATACTAAAGCATCCAAGGTTTCATATGAAAGATTATTTTTGAAAAACTGGCTTTGATCTTTTTTTTTTCTGATAAAAGTGCAAATTTTTAACTAATTAATTGTGATTTCAACAAAGAAGAATTTAGAGATTTCATTGCTGAAAAGAAATGTGTTAATTTAACTTTCACAATGAATGCACCTTTTTCATTTAAATTAGTAAAGCAAGAGAAGCTTAATAGATTTTTCTTGATTTCAATTTTGAAGGATTAAATTCAGATTTTCTTTTTTCATTTTGATGAACCAAATTGAGATAATACGCTACATTGGAGGTGAAAATAAGACTTTCTCAATTCGAAGGACAACATTGATATGTTTTGCTTCTTTGTGGGATCAAATTAAGACCTTTTCGAATTAATAGACCACATTGAGATATTGAACCAAATTAGAGGATCCATAAAATAGATAAAAATAACCTAAAAACAGTACTATGGTTTTAGCCCAAACACAATGGGCGCATTTTTTTTAACGCGTGTGGTGGAGGGTTATGCAAATTTTATAGGAAATTTGGCCCTTTTCTGTAGGCATGGACCTTAGAGTTCGGGGTATTCTAAAAGAATGACAAAAAGTGGGCAATCAAAAAAATTGAATTAGTCCAAACCAAAAATAGAGTAAGTAACCCACAATTTTTGAAATGGATAGATTACCCGAACCTATTTAAAAAATTAGATTAAAGTATGATTTTCAATTTTCAAAAACCCTGGTTACTCGAATCTACTCGCATATGTGTAGGGTATGTAGGGTTGATTAACGTAACTAGTATCCAAAACCTCAATCCATTAATTATTTAGTCATTAATTTGAGCTAGGAAGACCATTATACATTTTATTTTTGAAAATTTATAAACTTGTCTACCTAATCCTAACTCCCATTTACCTTTTCCAAATTCTACATTTGTTGCCACTAATTTTGTTTACTCTGCTATTCTGCTCTTTTTTTTTTTATAATCTTTTGTCAGAATTTCTTTTCATTTCTCATAAATTCTGCCCACTTCATCACTATACTATTTACTTTGTTTTCAATTTTTAAATTATGCAATTCTCAATTGCTCTAATATGGATAAAAGGAACAAGAATGTTCCTAGAAAGCCTTCCTCAACTGTGTCATGGAATTGTTGAAGCTAAGGAACGATAGCCCAAAGACTCTGCAAAAGTATTTTAGTGTCTGTGATTTTGTCACTACTCAGAAAAGTAAGCATAAGTGAACTCATTCACATTTCCGAGAAACAATGAATTGACTTCATCTTTGGAAGAAGATGGTAACACATTAACAAGTCAAGTTGTTCACCTATAAATTCGCAACTAGCATTGTATTAATTGTTTTGAATAATAGATAGAACTCAATTTATGAGGCCCTATTTCACGTCTTCTCACGTTTTAAAATATGCTTTTCATGAGTTTCTCTAATGCAGTGTTTTGAAAACCGGACCGGACCGGCCGGTTCGACCGGTTGAACCGCGAACCGGCAATGGCTCCGGTCCGGTTCAATGCTAAGTTTGACTTTGTCAAGAAACCGGTCAAAAACCGGTCGGACCGCGAAAACCGCCGAACCGGATTTGAACCGGTTATTTCCGGTTTTTGAGTTTTCCACTTTTTTTTTTAGTTTTGCAAAATGTAGTTATTAAGATTTGAACTCAAGACCTTTGTAATAGAAGACCAATGTAGCAACCATTGCACCATCACATCTTATTAGTTTTTTTTGATAACTTATTTATATAAAACAAATACTCATATTTCTTTTGTTCCATTTTTCTTACAAAATATCATCCTTTCATGGCTCTTTCTTTTTAATCTTCAACTCTTTCTCTCTCTCTCTATCATCTTTTCTTTTGCCACTCATTTTTTAATCAAACCTCTTTATTTTTAATTTATTGATGTTTTCTTCCATATTTTAATTTTGTTTTTGTCCATTAAATTTAAAAAAGTTAAAAAAGAATTATTTTTCTTTAATCCAATTTATTTAATACCACAACCACTCACTTTTATCTCATTTTTTGTTTCTTATCAAATTTGCATTTCTATTTTCAATTCTCTTGATTTTCTTCGAACTCCAAACTTCCTTTTTTAAATTGTAAATTTAAATTCCAAAATGTAAATTAAAATTTAAGTTCACAATGTCTAAATTCGTATAGACGTGAATTTTGTATAATTTCAAATATTGTGATATTTTTGGATTGGATTTAAGATTTTTTTGATAGATATAATTGAAATTGAGATGAAATTTATTTGTTTTAACTTATAATTTAAAAAATTTATTTTTAAAAATCCAGGTTATTCGAAAATAGTAAACTTTTCATCATATAAAGTATTAAATTATCCATTACATGTCTTATTTTGTGCATATATATATTTATATAAATTATTTTTAAAAAAATTCATTGAACCGGGGTTGAACCGGTCCGACCGGTTGAACCTCGACCCTTTCACTTCACCGGTTCAATTAACGGTCCGGTTTTTAAAACATTGCTCTAATGTGGACAAAGGAGCAAGAATGTTTCAAAGTCTTTGTCCAATACATCATGAAAGACTTGAAGGAAGACACGGCCAAAGACTCCTCTCTAATATGGATAACAGGAGCAAGAATGTCAAGTCTGCGTCCAATACATCACGGCAGACATGCCCAATGACTCCGCAAGAAATTTTATTCAAGTAATTTTGTCACTATTCGTTTAGTCAAGTCTTCCAAGTTAAATATTCCGTCCACAAATTCTCCCAAGTTGATGGCTTCGAATCTTGGTGATGGCTAAGAATATTGACAAAAAAAGAATTTTGGTGATGGCTAAGAATTTTTGGTCATTGTAAGCAGAAGTCAATTCGTATCCTGATTGGTTGAAAGTTGAAGCTCAAATCTCTATAAAAGACTCACCTTCTCGCCCTTCTAAATTTTATCAAACCAACCAAAATGGAGAAGCAAAATTGGCTTTGTTTAATATCAGCTCACCTTCTCATACTGCAAAGTGCAATTGCTTCCTCTTTTTCCGTGCATCATTTCTGCCACCATGATGAAGGTCTTGCGTTGCTTCAGTTTAAAGAGCAATTCAAGATTAGCGCATCCAATGAATTTTCTTCCTACTGTAGTTACTTTGGTCAGCATCCTCATCCGAAGATCACATCTTGGAACGAGAGTACAGATTGCTGCACCTGGGATGGAGTCACATGCCATGAGATCACTGGTCATATAATTCAATTAGACCTCAGCTGCAGCCAAATTGAAGGAGTCATCAGTCCTAATAGTAGCCTCTTCGGCCTTTCTCAACTCCGGAAACTAAACTTGGCACATAATGATTTCCAGCAATCGCGAATTTTGCGCGAGTTCAGTGGATTAACACAGCTGACACACCTCAACCTCTCGACTTCAAATTTCAATGGCCAAATTGCATCCGAAATATCTCACTTGTCCAAGTTAGTTTTGCTTGATTTCTCTCTACATCCCCCAAGCTCCACAACTTTAAGACTTCAAAAACATGATTTTCAAATGCTTCTACGAAATTTAACCAAGATAAGTGTGCTTTGTCTGTCTTCTGTACATATAGCATCTGAGGTTCCATTGAATTTTTCTTCATCCTTAACATATCTAGATCTTAGCAGTACAGGAATGCATGGTAATCTACCAGATCATGTTTTCGAGATACCGAACATGCAGGCGCTTGTATTAGGTAGCAATGAGAACCTCACCGGTATTTTACCTAAGTTTAACTCCAGCATATCTTCTTTGGAAGTCTTGGATCTCAGTTTTACCAACTTGTTTGGTGAGCTTCCTGTGTCAATCGGCTGCTTGAAATCCTTAAACTCCTTGATATTATATGGCTGTCAATTCTCTGGTTCTTTACCCGAATCCATTGGCAACCTTTCAAAACTCACTGACTTGGAACTGGGTTCCAACAATTTTGTGGGACAAATCCCAAGGAGTATTTCAAATTTTGTGTGGCTGAAGACACTAGACCTTTCAGGCAATCGATTTCCAGGTCCAATTCCAGATTCTTTCAACAATCTCCAAAAACTAACCTCTCTATCTCTTTTTTCCAACCCTCTAGTTGGTCCATTGCCGCCTTCAGTTGTCAACCTTACAGGGCTTGTAGAATTAGACATTAGATTCACTTCGTTATCTGGTCCACTTCCTTCTAATGCATCTGGTCTCCAAAATCTCGTAAGTCTTCTGTTAACCCACAGTTTTCTTGATGGCACACTTCCATCATGGTTGTTTCACCTTCCATCAGTGATTTTGTTAGATCTTGCATTTAATAATTTCACTGGGCCATTGCCGGATTTCACAGGAAATTCTTCATTGGCTCTTTTCTTTTTGGATCATAATAAATTACAAGGTCCGATTCCCAAGTCAATATCTACACTTAGGAAGCTAATATGGCTTGATCTTTCGTCAAACAATTTAAGTGGCATTGTTGATTTGATTATGTTCTCGAATATGAAAAACCTTGTTTACCTTTATCTTTCCTCCAATAGATTAGTATGTAGGATCGACAGCGGTGTCTCACTTCTTAACCTTGGACAGTTGGGATTATCATCTTGTGGGCTAAAAGAATTTCCAGGTTTCATTCAAAACTCAAAGAATTTGTCATATTTAGACCTCTCCAGCAACAACATTCGTCAAATTCCTAGTTGGTTGCCTTCCACGGCTTGGGATTCACTAACTTACCTAAATCTGTCTTATAATGCTATATCTACTCCTTTCATGCCACCTTGGAAGAGTCTTTCTGTATTGGATATTCGATCAAATCAGCTTCAAGGTCCGCTGCCAATTTCAATATGCAATTTAGAAGTCCTCTTCTTTCTTGACATGTCTGAAAACAAATTCAGCGGTGAAATTCCACATTGTTTCGGGAACTTCAGTAGCGGACTGGCTGTGCTCAATCTGAAAAATAATCGCCTTCAAGGAAGCATTGGTATGACTTTTGCCTGGAACAATGGTTTGAGATATCTTGGATTGCAGGGCAACCTTTTTGAAGGACAGTTGCCTAGATCTTTGGTGAAGTGTGAAAAACTGGAAGTCTTTGATGTAGGGAATAACAAAATAAATGACACATTCCCTACGTGGGTGGAAAATCTCAAGGAGCTCAAAGTTTTGGTTCTGAAATCGAATCGATTCTTTGGAACCATAGACAATAATTTCAAAACAAAAAGCCCATTCAAGAAGTTGCAAATTATGGATCTGTCCAACAACGAGTTCACTGGTGTAGTACCTATAAGGCTTCTAACAAGCTTGAGAGCAATGATGAATTCAGACAGAACTGAATCAAGAGCAATGTACTTGGGCGCTGGCTATATCGGTTATGACAATGATTACAGATATTCGTTAA
Organism: Coffea eugenioides; assembly: GCF_003713205.1. NCBI lineage: Eukaryota > Viridiplantae > Streptophyta > Magnoliopsida > Gentianales > Rubiaceae > Coffea > Coffea eugenioides. Next base: position 42,425,138 of record NC_040042.1, on the reverse strand, counting down.
GCATATCTATGAAAGGGCTATCAATGGAATTAGCCCAAATCATAACAACTCTCACAGCCATTGATTTATCAAGCAACAGATTCAGTGGAGAGATTGACGACGTCATCGGTAACCTGGTTGGCCTCGAAGTTCTGAACTTATCCCATAACAGATTCTCTGGCCATATTCCCTCCTCCTTTGGGAATTTGAGTTCCCTTGAATCATTGGACATCTCTTGCAATCAAATTGATGGAGAGATCCCACAGCAACTTACAATGATGACCTCGCTTGAATTCTTAAACCTCTCACAGAATCATCTTGTGGGACGCATTCCTCAAGGTAACCAATTCAATACATTTTCCAATGATTCATACAAGGGGAACGTGGGACTGTGTGGACTCCCACTAACAAAGAAGTGCAGCGAATCTGATTTTGAGGTGCCACCACCACTTCCTATAGATCAAGAAGAAGAGCAATCGGATTTCTTCAGTGGATTTACATGGAAACCAGTGATGATAGGATATGGTTTTGGAATTGTCCTTGGACTTGCTTTGGGATGGCTAATGTTTGCAACAGGAAAGCCACAATGGATCGTAACGTTTGTTGAAGAAGCGACATATAAACAGAAAACTCGTTGAAGATCCAAGTGAATAAACTGGTTGGAAGAACAAACAGAAAACTTCAGAAGCCTCGGAGGAGAACTAGTTAAAGATCCAATCCAACTACAGTAATGGAGCAAAGCCTTTCTGTATGTACGTATCAGGTATTGCACAATCTGCATCTGGCCATAATTTTATTTGACTAGAATAATAGTATTGACTTGGAGCTAGTACAAGGGTTTTGGGTCTGATCATCTATTTAATTCTATATGTCTCTTTCATTTTGAAAATAATTTATGCTCAAAACTGTTTAAGTTAGTTGTTTTAGTACTAAAATATTGGTAAAAGGATGTGAAGCAATTGTCTAGATTTTTGAAAATGTCGAGGTCAATTTGATTAAATTCCATTGAGCAAGTTCACATGCATTTTTAGACATGACTACATTTTCCTATGGAAAATAAATAGAATTTCCACACTAGTTGTCATTGTTGACAACATTAGGCCATTATGTATCTTTTTAAGTTTTATTTTTTCGAGCGTCATTTCAAGTTTAACAAAGGAAATAGATTTCAAGTTTAACAAAGGAAATAGATATGAGTAATTTATATGAACCCTATGACTTTCGAAGTATTTAAAATCCATGAAGATTTTGGCCGTTTCTCTTGAAATGGATGGTGACATGTAGAACTTGGATGGTGTAGTTGCCATTGCAGTGAAAAGAAAGAGAATTTCCTAAAGTCCCTTCTGATAGAGAATTGCTCTAGCAGATGTACTATTTGAAGTCCATGAATATGCATAATCCACAGCTCTTTCATGAAACGGGGAAAATTTTGAATATGATGACAATTGGCTTACTCGAGATGTTAAAGCCGTGCTGGTTTCTTGCAGGAATGGTTCAGGATGAAGGAGAATTGGAGCTAGCTTGCCGTTGAATAGGGCCTAGAGTTTTAAGTGTTTTAGTAGTAGTATAATACTATCGTTTTATCTTTTGTGTTTGATTTGTTGGCTTTGTAGTTGATTGATGTACTTAGAGGTGGTCTACCTCTGTGTGTATACTTTCTATTCTGATAAACATAAGTGCTAACAAGTTGCCCCAACAAAAAAAAAAAATTTTTTTGCACGCCAATTTGCTCTGTTTTTGTTCTTTTATTTTTTTGGGTGGGGGATGGGGTTTTGAGTTGCCTTGGGGTTTGCACATACCTTGTGAACGGGCTAATTTCTTAGATTATAGGTTAAAAAAAAAACAATCCCGCAAATGCACCTCTGACATGGGCATTTTCTTGTTCTATAGCGGCCGTGCTGATTCAGCACGGCCGCAAAATAAAAAATTCAGTTCCGTAATGTCAACCGTCTGCAAAGTTCAACAAATTCAGTGCGCCAGTTGAACAAATTCAGAGGCGCAGTGTCTGCGAAATGTCAGGCGCGGACGTGCTGACTGGGCACGTCCGCGCCAGAGAAACAGACTGCTCCGCTGCTGCGCATCTGTCAGCGCGGACGTGCTGACTGGGCACGTCCGCTGCCGACCAAAAATCAATGCTGTCGGTTGTGTCAGTCGCGGTTTTTGGAATTTTTGGTTACGGTTTTTGCGTTAATTTTTTAGTTTTAGGTTTTAGGTTTTTAGCATTAGGGTTTTTTCGTTAGGGTTTTAGGTTTTTAGCATTAGGGTTTTAGGGTTTTGGATTTTTAGCATTAGGGTTTTAGATTTTAGGGTTTTGTGCGGGCAATATAATTGAATTTAAGTTATGAATTATGTGATTTTGTATGTTTCCTTCAAGATAGACGGGAATTAATTTTACAAGTTTATAATAAAAAATTACTAATTTTTAGTATTTCAAATTAAGAACAAAAGCTAACACTTATTTTAAATTTTAAATTTAATTACTTTAGTTTTGAATTGGACTAACTCGTATATTTCATTTGGGCTTACATTCATTGTATTAAAGTCATGTAGGTAATTTCTGTTTGGATCAGACGCCTCATCCAAATATCCAAATTTGTTATGTTAAAGGTTGGGTTAAACAATGTGGACCATAATATTTATTTTTATTTTTCCTTTGTTTATCTTTTAATATGTCGATTTAGATATTTTATATGTTTTAGGCATTGTATAATTTTCTGAAAATATTTTTTCTTTGTTTTTCTTTTAATATGTAACTTTAGATATTTTATATGTTTTAGGCATTGTATAATTTTCTGAAAATTATACAATGGATTCTTATGTTCACTGATTTTAATCTAAGTCCATAATTTATATTTATAATTTGTCCCCTAACTTTTGCTTGGATAGTGCTAGGGTCTCAACATTTGCCAAAAATGGATTATTTTTTCATGTTTGGAGTTCTGGCCTTTCTTTATGATGTTAATGCGTATTTTTTGTGAATTAATTCTGACTTTTAGGTATAATTAGGGTTTTTAGTAAATTTATTAAGTTTAGGATTTTAATTTAACAATTTTAGAAACTAGACTGAATAATCTTTTGTTTGTAGATTTGTTAATCACTTTGGTAGTCTAATTAACCTAAATTTGAGTAGATTATGAATAAAAGGCTAGTAAAAAAAAGTTATTTTTAAGAATTTGCATTTGGCCCCTTAGATTTTTAAATACATGGTTTTACCCATATTTTTAAGTTTAGCCCCCATGGATCTTTGTTGCCCTTATCAATAACATTGTTCTAAACTTTTTAATCCGTCATTCGTGTTTGTAACTTTAATTTATTATTTGTTTTGCAACGTTAGTGGGTTTCTTTTTAATGACATCCGATCAAGTATTTAGGGTTACACTTTTGTATTTAGGGTTTAGGGTTTAGGGTTTAAGGTTTAAGTAATTAGGATTTAGGGAAAAATAAAATTAATCCTACGTACAAATTATACATTTTAGAAAATTAACATTCATTAGATAACTACCTAACACAGCTATTATTTACACGTGATCAATGCTTAGGGCGCATGTTGCCTTTACTCTTCCCCTTACCCTTACCAACATTTTGCGGCGTTGTGGAAGGGCAGCAGAATCTCTTCGGTCGTCGTCTCTGACGCTCGCCAATAACGACACCAGGATGATTGGAATAACCACGAGACGATGGATCATCCCTGGAACCACTATCAGGGTCAACGTCATTCGTCTCTAATGCATCGGAAGTATCGCTGCTCTCTGAATCGTTCGTGGAACGATATGTGACAAAATCTCCTGTCGATACATGACCGGATGCATAACTCGGCTGGTCGGTAGACGGGAAGACCGATGGCTGTCCGAGACTGTAATAATCTGGAAGCTCCAATGATGAAGAAGTGCCTCCCGTTCCACTGAGTAGAGTGAATATAGGATGTAATGCCGCATGGGAAGAAAAATCTCCTGTCATGGGGACATGCTCATACGGAGGTAATTGTGATGAAGAAGGAAATCGTGGATCAAATCCATACATGTCAGCAACTGGCGTCGGTGGTGCAGCAAATGGAGGAAATTGTTGCGACGGTGTTGCTTGTGCACCAATGGTCATCGACGCTGGCTGTGGAATAAACATGTCCCCAGATACATGATGTCGTGCAGCCATCCCCCGATCTACTCCCGGCACTGGTGAAGGTTCGAATGAGGTGAATTGCTGAATCGGAGGCGTGTGCGGATGACCAGTATCCATTCCCGTGACTTGAACGCTAGGTTCAACAACGGTCGATCCATCGTGCTGATCATGCCTCCTCTGTCTACCACGACTAGACGAAGGTCCTGTATGAGATGGAACTCGTCGACCAGGTGTCTGGAATGGGATATTTGATGCCCTAGGATGCCCAGAATCGAATGGATCGGACTGTCCTACAACCATACGATCAAACCGTCTAAGGTACTGCATCGAACCATATGCACCATCCATGATGGTCCAGATACGTGGCTGTGCTCTTTCTGCGATATCATCAATATTCAAAACATCCTGTGTCTGATGACCAATACGTTGCATAGCACCCATCTGAAACAAAAAAATGATCGCGCAGTTGTTAGGAATAATCAATATTGAGCACCTATGCTACAAAAATGGTTCCCAATAACAAAAGTTTCAAGTAAATGCATACCAGATATTCAAATTGCCCAGAGACTCCCTGAAGCATTTGGCCCATCTGCGGATTCTGGTCACTAGGGTTCGAAATATATAGAATAGTGTGCTCGTGATACCATTTGAGATAATCATTTGATGACCTGAATGTATCAGCAAGCTGACCTGTGACCTCCGCATTTGCGCGAGCATTCCAATATTGTATCCACGCGCTATGAAATTGGGCCCAATTCCTTCCAGGATAGCCCGATAAATCGAGCTGATGAATCCCCTGCGGATTTGTGTTAACAGGTTCGGGGACGTTTTGCACTAGTCCAAACTGCCGCATGACCCTATCTGAACAGTGAAACTCAATGATGTGCCAAAATACGAGGGGAACTCTAGCACGCCAAATGCGCTCGCCGTGTCTGCAGTATTGTGGTAGTGCGGCCAATCTTTCCGCACTGTACGGCATCTAGATGAACTGTCATAACAAAAAATTAATTATTTATTTTAACAAATAATAGGGTATATTAGTAAATAGTAACTGAAGTGTTAACATAATATAATACCTCATCCAGGCGTATGTGAACCGCGCAGAATCGATGAACCCCCAACGGCTCTTTCCACTCCTCTAGCAACCGCATGGCGTGGATGATCCCGTGGTGTCGGTCTGAAATTACGTATACGTTTTGTACATCTTGACATACGTGAATGCGCAACAATCTCATGAACCAACTCCAACTTCGATTGTTCTCCTCATCAACGAGTGCAAATGCTAGAGGGAATATATGGTTACAGGCATCAAATCCAACCGCCACTAGCAATTTCCCCCGATATGGCCCCTTTAAGAATGTTCCGTCCACACAAATGACCGGTTTTAAGTGACGGAATGCTTGGATAGCAGGAGCAAATGCCCAAAATATATAGTCAAAAATCGTCTGCGATGCTGTACTCAATGGATGATGGTCCCAAACTACACACGTCCCAGGGTTGGCCAATTGTAGTTCTTGTATGTATGTTGGGAGTTGTGAAATAGATGTCGGCCAATCACCATAAACAATGTCAATTGCCAGACGTCTGGCGTACCAAGCCTTTTTGTACGTCACATCGACGTGAAACTCCTTTTTCACAGAAGTCTGAATTTCCTTCACTTTGTACAGCGGACCATTGATAATGTGGGGAATAATATGTTGGGCAATTAGATCGGCACTCAACCCCCGATGGTCATTGGTATTGCACACACGGACACATGTATGCCCAGGTACAAGTGACACGATCATCCACATTTTATGAGAGGCACGGAGGGTTGCACGAAGTTGCCAATGGCACGGAGGTGTGGAGTTTCGGGCTCTACAGCGTACAAACCAAGTTGTAGGTGTGCTAGCCCGGACTTTGAACTCTCTGTTCTCCTTTATGGACCACAATTTAACCGCTCGCTTTACATGCTCTTTTGTTTCGAACAGTTGGCCCAACTCCAATTCTTTCGTGTGCTCACTCCAGAACTTTAGTTTTTCGGCCTCTCGAGTATCGAGCGGGTCAAATTGCAGTATAGCATCAACCCCTGCTTCATATCTCAAACTGGGACCTTCACTCCCGAAAAAAGGTTCGGCTAATGTCGTCTGATCCCGTGCTTCGCTAGAATGAACCGGATAGACATCATCTTGGTCGTCGTCACTACCAGAATTGTCATCATCCGGCTCTGGTTCGGAACCAATTTCGACATCAACTAAATCAATGTCGGTATACGGAAGAGGGTCTAACATTGAGGAAGTTGGGATATCCGCAGCATGAGCCATAATTGTTGACTTATGCATACTTGGCTGACTACTACTGGTTGGACGGTCAATTTCTCTGCAGCGCATATTGCCTTTTCGTCGTCCTGATCGGGATGGGAGATCATCGACCGTCTCTACTTGAGTAAGCTGACTATACTGGAGATTCGTAGGGTCGAATAAATGGTAAGGTGGTTCGGCCTGTGGTTCGGCCTGAATCCCACTTCCAATTTCAAAAGTTTGACTAACATGACCACAATAATTCGAAATCTCCTCAACTTCAACATAAATTTCAGTGGGTTGTCGACTACCAGATTTTAGGTAGTACATACCAGCCACTCCATTATCATCAACCAAAGGCATCGCACCAAAAATACCAGGTTGGGGGCAATTTCGAAATATCAAATTTATCCTTTGCCTATTTCGATCTAAACCCATGATATTGTATACTCTGTCTAATAATTCATCGTATCCCACCATTTCTGTCAAGAAGAGAACTTTTTTGGGCATAGGTGGATCGTAAAAAATTGAGCCTGCAGCGTATACAATTTTTCCTCCCCAATATAGTTGCAGTACCATACAGTTATCGCTCGACATATTATGCCTAATTTACACATAAGTAACAAGGTGTTATAAACTTTTTAATGAACATATATATTTACATGCTTGGTTACCGTAAAATATTTAAATATAATTACCAAATATAACTTGTAATTATTATCACAAGCAACGCCAAAATTAATTATATTTTTATTCATTTATATATAATCTCCGCCAAAATAGTCGCTTATATAGTTTTTATAATAATTTTAGTAAACTAGAATTTCACAGCCATCCTAAATAAATTTCATTACTTTAATTTTCAAAATAACCTGATTAAACTAAATTTTAACCATAATCCTAAATATACTTCAATTTATTAATTTTTAAAATAAATACATTCACCTAACCTCATTATTCATGTCCCTAGATGCCTTTGTATTCTAAATAGAACATGATTTTTTACTTAAATTTTGTATTATTATTAAATCATTATCAAATCCATAATAGTTGTTAATTAAAGAAAGATTCATGTATTCTAATAAGCAGGAATTAATATAATGAAATATATTTATAAGTTATAAATTATATAAATATTTATATAATGAAATATACAATAAATATTATTAATTGAAATATTATAAAAACACCATATTTATAATATTATAATATTTATAATTAATATTAATGTATATTATATATATTATATATTTATAATATTATATATTTATAATTATTATAAATATTTTATTTTATTTACGAAATACTTTTATATATTTATAATATATTTATATAAATATTATATACTATATATATTATATATATTATATATTATATATTGTACATTTATACAAAATATATATATTAATGTATTTTTATAATATACATTTATATTATGTATTATATCTAATATAATTATTTATACATATTATAAAAAAAATTTTACGTAAAATTTTTTTTATACATTTATAACATATTTATATAAATATTATATACTATATAAATTATATATAATATAATATAAATTATATATTATATATATTATACATTTATATAAATTTTCATTATACATAATATATATTAATGTATATTTATAATTTACATTTATATTATGTATTATATATAATATAATATATTTATACATTTATATTAATATACATAATATTAATTTTACATTTATACATAATATTAATACATTTATATATTCATATTAATTATATTAATACATTTATACATAATATTAATATATATTTATAATATATTAATTTATACATTTATATATTATTCATTTATAATTTATACATTTAAAATAAAATACACTTATAAATATATTTAATTTATGTATTATATATAATATATATAATATAATACATTTATATATTTATATATTTTTTATAAATATAAAAATATATTTATCCATAAATATTTATAAATGTATTATAAATGATATCTTACGAAAGTCCTACGTACAAGAATTCTTCATCTATACCAATCTTATCTCCTCAAATTTTTTTATTGATTCTAAAAACTAAAAATTTTAATTAATTCTTCTACTAATTCTATATGAATCATTTTATATAGTAATTCTATATGAATTCTATAATTTTATATAAGCCAAGGTCGACACCACTATAGAACCATCACCACTAGTTAACTCTTTTTGTTGCACTTCAATATTATAAAATTATAAATAAATTTAATACACTTTACATTAACTATTAATTAATATAACATAACAACAACAGATTCATGTATACAGAAAACATGTTTAATTAATATCATTTCATGACAGTATAATTTAACATGTAAATACATAAATAAGCTAAATGTTTAATTAACATAATATAAATAATGTAATTAATAACTAAAGTAATAATAGTTATAATACTAACCTGTACGAAAAGATTCGTAATCTGAAAAAATTTCGCCTTTGCTAACACCGCAATTGATTAGCACGGCGGCCTTACGTAACACGGCGATACCAACACCTGGTCCCTGATGTTAGCCCTCGGCTTTCACTTCAGCAGCGAATCTACTTTTCTGTAAAAATAAATATTATTATCCACCAATCAATCTCAATTTTTTAAAATTAACTAATAACATTTCATTTATAATAATATAATTAATTTATACTATGCTGCACCAATTAACCTGATAATGAAGCTGCCTGTTCACACAATACTCTGTCTACTAGCTCTAAAAAGAGCGAATTGCGCAAAATGTCACTAAACTATTTCAAAGTGCCGGTTCTGGTCACTAAACTTTTTTATTAGCGCGAAATGTCACTGAACTAGTAAATCTATACCGTTTTGGTCACTCCGTGTATTTGTGCCGTTAGGAGAGACGGAAATCAACTTTTTGAGGGGCAAATTTGTCTGCACAGCCTTTTCCTTGAAGCTTTTACATAATCAATGGTTCCGTATCCGGCAAAGACATAAAGGAGATGGCTGATCTGAATGGCGGCACCATCAAACTTCAACCAAAAAATGCAGGCACTATTTTTCAATTGGAAATTGATCTCTGACTCTCTGCCTCTTTTAGTTACCCACTACCCAGTCTTGATTTCTGTATTCTTTCACCATTTGTAACAAAACCACAGAGCACCAGCTCCAAACGGTAAAAATTGGAAATTGGGATCTAGGATGTGGGGACTGGCTTCTTTTAGATTTTAGATACTCTTGATGCCTTTTCATTTTTTTCCCCTTTTTAACGTTTCGGAAGGGGATTGCCTTCCTCTTGTCTTTATTTTCCCTTTTGTCATACACCAGAACTTATTCAACCTAATTGCTTCTTGGGAAATAATTTTTATCCCATTATGCAGAAAAGAAGAAAACCCTTTTTCTTATTTAAGGGTTTAACATGGTGGGTTTGAAGTTTAACTTTGGAATCTGCTTCTATGCGGAAGTACAAAAGCTCCCTAGATGCATTTGCTCAGATCTTGAAGAATGAGGGTGCAAGGTCTCTCTTCAAGGAAGCTGGTGCAAACATCTTACTGATTTTGAAGAATGAGGGTTCAAGAATTGGTTTTTTTCCTCAAGATTTCAAAGATTAGGCAATGAGAAAATCTCCCGTCTCAGAGAAGTTTCATCCACGTATACTCTCAGCTTTGGATTATCGGAATCCAAGTGTATACTCTCAGCTTTGGACCGTCCACGTGTCACGAAATTTACCCAAGGGCTTGTCCTGATTCAATTGCCCTCGTGGCTGATACTTAATCCTGAAACCATGCGCTCTCGGCCACAATTTAGATTTGCAGGCATGGCGTGCCAAGGAGATTGCCCGTGAGCAGCTTCAGGGATCTTATAAAGAGGCCTACTGCCAACTACCCTTCCTCTGTCAAAAGATAATGGAAACAAATCCAGGTAGTATTGCTACATTCGCGACAAAGGAGGACTCCAGCTTCCACAAGCTCTTTGTCTCGTTTCATGCATCAATATCTGGTTTTCAGCAAGGTTGTCGGCCTCTTATTTTTCTTGACAGCACTCTTCTGTACTCAAAGTATCAAGGCACATTGTTGGCTGCAACATTTGCAGATGAGAATAATAGTGTCTTTCTAGTAGCCTTTGCTGTTGTTGATGAAGAGACTGACGAAAATTGGCATTGGTTTCTGTCAGAACTCAAGTCTGCTGTCTCAACATCCAGGCAAATCACATTTATTGCTGATTCCCAGAAAGGAATAAGAGAGTCATTACGCGATATATTTGGTGAAGCCTGCTATCATGGTTATTGCCTATGCTATCTGGCTGAGAAACTGAATAGAGATTTGAAGGGGCAATTTTCACATAAAGCAAGACGACTCATGGTCTAGGATTTGTCTGCTACTGCCTATGCACCAAAACTTGAGGCATTGGAACGCTGTGCAGAAAACATAAAGGCCATCTACTTCTTGTATTCTTCATTTCACCTTCCTTTTCTGGTGACTCCTTTGGAGCCTCTTTAGCCACTTCTTTCTTATAGAGCTTGTTCCCCAAAATGGTTTCTTCCAGCTTCGATCTCAAATCATTCAAAGCCTTTTTCTCATAAATTTTTTAACTATTGTGTAGACGAAATTGCCCCTCAAAAAGTTGATTTCCGTCTCTCCTAACGGCACAAATACACGGAGTGACCAAAACGGTATACATTTACTAGTTCAGTGACATTTCGCGCTAATAAAAAAGTTTAATGACCAGAACCAGCACTTTGAAATAGTTTAGTGACATTTCGCGCAATTCGCTCCTCTAAAAAATAATCGAACACTTTTTCTACTACTATCAATCTGTCAAAAAAAGTTTCGGTCAACGAATTTTCAAGTCGCCAGCAAATCTGCCTAACCCGAGAAATCACTTGAGAGAGCAAAGATACTTTCAAGTCGCCAGCAAATCTGCCTAACCCGAGAGATGCTGCTTGAGAGAGAACTTTCTTCACAGATTCCGATTGCAAGAACAAAGAGCACCTGGTCTCTTAGAGCAAATTTGAGACTGAGAAGTGAGAGTGTTCGGAGAGTGAGTGAGAAATGAGAGTGAGCAGAGGGAAATTTCGTGCCAAACCATTTTATATCGAATTGAATCAAATCTAGCCGTTCATTTGAACGGCTAGGATTTTTTTTGGAAAAATCTCATTGCGGCCGGATTGATTGGATACGTCCGCGGTACTCATCGACCAATAGATTCCCACGCTTTCAATAATTTACGTACTATTTTCAATTTTCACGTGGCCTTGCCGGCTTGGTCAGGCGCTGACAGTCAATGTCAGGCACCTGACGCCTTTGACTGTCAGGCGCCTGACGCTTTTTTTTATTTCAAAAAGCTGTCAGCAGCCGTGCTGACTGGGCACGGCTGGTGACAGCTTTTTGAAAAAAAAAAAACCGTCAGGCGCCTGACAGTCAAAAGGCGTCAGGTGCCTGACATTTGACTGTTAGGCGCCTGACCAAGGCCTTTTTGACCCAGCTGACTGCTTTTTTTTTTAAAAAAAAAAAAAAAAAAACCTTGCGGCCGTGCTGACTCAGCACGGCCGCTATAGTTTTAGAAAACAAACCTGTCAGAGATACATTTGGCGGATTGTTTTTTTTTTAACCTATAATCTAAGAAATTAGCCTTGTGAACGAAATAAAAAGGTTTGATTGATAGTTTTAACTTGCAATGCCAATGTTTTCTTTTTTGAATAGATTACTACTTACCTCCCAATGTTTCATCCATTAACACAAGACCACCACTTCACATTTCAAATTCAAAATATCTGTCTAACATACTTAAAGTTTTATATAAAATGAAAATTGGATAAATTTGACCACTTTTGCACAAAATCATATGAGGATTAGACATCAAAGGGTTAAGTGAATATCATAATTTTAGTATACTAACTTATGCGTATGTCCAGTTTCCTTTTTACTCTCTCAGTCCCAAATTGAGAAACGTTTCTTGGGACTGCAACTTTTTAAGATTATTAGCGCCAACCGATGCTTTACTTTCAAATTTACCTAGCTGGAAGGACATTAGTCAACTAAAGTTTGTATTTTTCAAAGAGTTATAATTCTATGGGTTCCATCTCAATCAAATGCATCTTTTCATACATTGAAGACCCGTATTAATACTAGCCTTATAAAGTGGGAGTTGTCTTGCACTCTCTTCTAGGTTCTCTAAATGGGAATAAATAGTGGGTTCTATTAACAATGGGATGGAGGGAGTATATAAATTCATAGATGGATTATGTAGTAATATGCGAAACCACAATGGATAAATAATAATTTAATTCTTTTTCTTTTCTTTTTCTTTTTCCATTTTTTGGTGTGGTAGGAGGTTGAGGGTGGGTAGTTGAACACTTCAATTTTCTTTTCATTTTCCCCCTTTCATATTTTAGGAATCAAAGTGGGATAGATTTTATATTTTAAGAACTAAAGTATTCCACATTGAAAGATAAGAATCCAAGTGAGAATTTGAGTATAATAGAAAAGTGCAAAGTATAATAAACCCAAAAAAATATATGAGAATAACTTCAGCGTCATGCAGACCTCTCATGAGCAGGGGAAACAAGTAATTTTTTTTTTTTTTGAATTTAAGGAGAAACTCTAAGCTTTATAATGAAAAAAGGGGAAAATAGGAGGATTTGAGAGTTGAACCAAGAATAATCTACCTACGAACTAAATTGCGTCCTGCCCCAAAACAGTTAACATTCATGAAAAAGGAAATCCTGCTCGTGAATCAATGCGACTTCTCTTTGTTAACGTGAAGAATAAAAGCACAAAGACTGCACGTAACTACACGAATTGCAAACTCAGTTTTAACCATTTGAAGGCAGCACTATGACTGAACATCATTAAGCAGTATAAATACTCCCTCCCTTTTTTTATAACTGACGTTTAAGAAATTTGCTCTTAAGTACTTTTATCTGTCGTTTTACTATTCCCATGCAGCATTAATTATTTTTTCACAATTTTACCCTTTTATCTCTCTTTTCCAATACAGGGTTCTTAATTACTACTCCTAGTTAGTTTGCATTGCTTTTGGCCTAGTAAAAAAGCACCATTTAGTACTCTAGTGAGAGAAAACATGGATGAATTGGACAATTAATGAGGGTACAAAAGGAAAGTAGTGTATAGATTTAAACAATGAAAAACTTTTCTTAATTGGTGTGCAAAACCTTAAACGTCGATTATAAAAAAAGGGAGGGAGTATAAGATAAGGATTTTTTAGATGAATAAACACGACAATAAAGAAATCTACACAAGGTGTAAAACCAACAAATATACGCATATGCATGCGCACTTAGAAATAATCAAAGGTTTGAGTGTTTGGCAAAGGCCTTGTCAATTCATGATTGAGTAGTTGCGCGCACCAATGAACGTTAAAGTCGTTCTTGAATTTGCATGTTTGCTCTGGAATATTTACATTCACAAATGAATATTTGACAAACAGGGAAAAAAAAACCCCTTCACGCTTCGATCTTTTATTCCAAGCTGATGTTTGTAAACAGAGACATTAATTCGAGTGAAATTTATTCTTTATTCTCGAGTCTGTGCAATGAATGTTGGAGGACTCTTGCAATAAAAAAGTCCAGTCTTCACCGAGCCTTGTTGAAAGTAAAAGCTCCTGGAAGCAACTTGTAAACTTTTTCTTGACTACAGCGGAAGATGACAGCCACGGCTTATTTTTTTCCCCTTCGTTTTTGAAATTTAGGTATCTATTGGTTTCTTGACTTTACTTCTGTTAAATAGGAAAACAAATAATATTTTTCTTGCATCAGAAAAACATTTTTCAATCCATCTTTCTATATTTCCAACTACCTTTTTATCTTACATACATCACATCATAAAAAGTGTTATAGTAATTATTCCAAATAATACACTTGCACTATGTTGTCCTTATTGCACAGGGCATAGAGTTGTTAAGTTAATTAATTGAACTTTTTTGTTTTGAGCAAATGTATTCTCTTTGTTTTGTTCTTATTAATATCTTTATGGAAGTGAGATTATACCACGAATTTATTTAAGTGTTGGACAAAAGAGGTTAGACTATAGATGCTTGTTGGGGATTTGTGGATGGGGGCAGATGGTCAAATGCGACTGCCCTTATGTAATTTAATGATTGAAAATGAATTAAAGTATTCATTGCTTATTTGTTATTGGTTTGTTATTTTACCAAGTCTTCTCAACAAAGACACCCCCACCATTGACTTAGTTCAGAGAGCATTTATATTCTTCTATTAGGAAAAAGAAATTTCATGTGTACATACTAGCAAGTCAAAGAAAATACCATCTATTTTACACCGTTTCAAGTAGCTTAACAAATTATTTATGTATAAGTATTGATACGAATCACGTTGATGATGAAATTTGTGATAGTGAACCCCGGATCGATGGTGATTTATCGCAAGTTTGAATTTGACGGAATTTTCTATCTGAACCCTCTAATCCCCATGATTGGAATTTCGATACTTTCTCGATCCTCAATCCTACGAATTAGCGAACTTTAGGAATTGTTAGAAGGCGTCACAATCAAGAATATTATTATTCTTGATTGATAATCTGAACGAACACTAGATGATTCTAGTGTTCAAAAAAGGCTCGTAGAGTTAAGAGAGCAACTGTCAAGAAAAAAGTTCTGTAACTATTGCGAACTATCATTGAAAATGGAAAATAATAATGTTTTTATCGTTCCTTACACCGTAATGCAAAAAAACACAACTAATGGATCTTGGAAGCCGGCCCATAAAACTTAGCCTAAGACCACGGACCCAAACATAAGCTGGTCAAATCTAATTAACGACCAATCCAACTCAAACAACAACTAAGTTAACGAAAACTAATGCTGGAAAATGAGGGCTAACAAGGCCCGTCTTCATCAATTACGACACTTGGACAATTACTATGACTAACTAAATGAGATTACAAGCTCCACACTTGGAGACTCCGTACTCCCATCAAGTATGGTAATTCAAACTTATATGTGGGAGCAAATTAAAATGAGAAAATGAGAAAATATTCATGAACTTATATAATATAATTAATCTCCATGTTGGAGACTACATACATACGACATATTTGATAATCATTAACACTTCCATCGCATATTTTATTGAGGAAGAATGGAAATAGACAATCAAGAAAGAAGTTGGATAGTTTACCAAACTTGTCTCACTGATTACTATAGTATTGGTTTCGAAAGGAACGTTAATTAAGAATTAATATTGGTCATCATCAAATGCATTAATCAAGTGTATTAATCAAATGCAATGATGAAAAAACAAATTAATATAAAAATGGGAGGAAATACAGTGATGAATGGGATAGTACATTAATTGTGAGCATAAAAATGGGTATACCAAGAGAGATTAAAGCCCCCCCAACCTCCGTTCTCACCCTGCCTAATGGCCCTAAACTAACACTTCTTTTCTCTTTTCATCACAAGGGGAGAGGGGAGAGGGGAGAGGGGAGGGGGAAGAAGGGGTACTAAGTCTTAATTAATGGTGAGATAGGAGTAATGATCATAATCATGTTATTCACCTTAAAAAAATGAAAAAAAAAATTGAGTTTAATCATTTTATGTACATCTAGAATGTAATTTTGCTCGGGAATGCTTATCGCATAACTATGTGGCCAAAGGCATATTATTATTGATATCAAAGCGCATACCATCTAGGTATGAAGTTCCTCTGCCGTATTACTACCACCACCATATTCAATCACTAAAGCAACCCTCCACATAAATCTACCATCACCTCACTGACCTTAAACCCAAATCGAAGAAACTGTTATTTTTGTCCCTAGAATATATATATTTTAGGGCTGCAAACACTATAATAAATGATATGGCAAATGATGCTAGATGGTAGAGGGATTTTAGGGATTAAAGGGAGGGAGAAATTATAGACATGAGGACACTTAACTTAAGATGCCCACTAAATGGATACGAAGGAGAAGAGAGAGCAAAAGGTTATTGGTGGGTCTGAGTAAAGGAGACCGAAACAGAGACATGGGCAGAGAATGGATTGCATAGCAGTAATTGGATGGTAGGAAGTGGGGATTGACAAAGGAGGGAAGGAGAAAGTAGGCAGCTAATTACGACTTACAAGCAATCAATAAGTCCACAGCGGCAAGTAAAGTTCATTCTTTCCTAGTTTTCCTAAAAATTATTTCGTCCCTTAATTGCTGAAGATTAGACAAGTGTGACAATTATGCCCCGGTAGGTTCATGCAGATTGAGTAAAATGTGGTCCAAAGTCCTATATTGGAAATAAAAAACTTCTTCAAGAACTAAATTGATTAAAATAATTCATAAAGGATGAAATTGATTTTAGTGAAAATATTCAGGGACCAAAAAGATGAAGTTCCCTTTATATAACTCCAAGAGCATTTAGTAATGGATCCCTCGTTATTAGGAAGAATATATGTCACAAGTTTCATACTAAAGGTAGCACATAGCAATAACTACAGTAGCTCGATGCATCACAGAAGCTGAAAACCAATTAGTATTTCTATTTTTTGGATAAGTCAAACTTTATTCCAGAACAACATAAAGGTACATTACAAAAACTACAATAAAGCTGATCCCACAAAAGGATAGCAACCATAAACAAGAAGAACATTCAAAACCGTGAAAACCATTGATATTTCTCCACGGCACAAGGGGCATAATTTATTATTGGTAGCTTTTTAGAGCATAGCATTTCTTCATAACCAGTTGATGATTCCTTATTCCTTTACCCCTGGATTATGAACTGACGATGAGTATTCTCTGGTCTGATCACTCCTTTGTACCACTCGGCTGAAGCTTTTGGAATTCTTGTCAGGCTGTCATAGTCCACATAGTAAAGACCAAACCGATTATTGCAACCAAATGCCCGCTCAAGGTTATCAGTCAGTGCCCAATGTGATGTATCCGGATATGGTCACCTCGTATTCACTGCCAAGAATTAATTAAGGGAAAGGGAAATTTAACGGAAAGCTGAAATATTTTATCACACTAACTCGATACATTACTAACTTGGTAATTCTGTTTGCTTCGTATTAATGAAAGTTATGTTGCCTTATCAAAAAAAAAAAAATGCTTTGATATAGACAAGAGGAGCAAGAATACTCTTACCACCCGTTTGGTTAGAATTCCACAATGACAATGACAATGACCATCAAAAGTTCCTCAATGGCATTGGGGTGGGCAAAAAATCCGATCCGATCAGATCCGATCCGAAAATAAGGGTATCCGATCCGATTTTTCTTAGTGGGGCAGATGCGGGTCGGGTACCCGCAAAAAATGGATACGGATACGGATCAGCAAAATGAAAACCCGCGGGTACCCAACCCGCAGGGTATATTATATAAATATTAAAAAAATAAGGGTTCATTATATAATTTTATAATTTTTAATCCAAAGTGTAAGTAAAATGGTTCACAACCTCATATTTTAATCTCATATGATCCGCCTCTCCTCCTCTTGTCTAAAAAAAGTGAATATTCTTGGTGAAACCTGAACCAAATGAATAAAACAAAGAAAAATTTGTGAAACTCTATCATAAAAATTGTTCATCCCTTTCATCCTTTTTTTTATTTTTATTCTACTTCCATCGATCTTTCCTGTAAATTTTTCATCAATTCAATCAAAAATTTGTGTTTGGAACTCCAATTTTCTGTTAGCTAGATAATTAAAACATTTGTGTCTTTCATTTATTTATTTATTTTATTGCAATTGTGTCTCTTAAATTTGTCTCCTTTATTTTAGTGCAAGAAATTTATTTTTCTTTTTCATCACCGTTAATGCAACAAGGTCTATTCCAAAGATGTAAGAAAGTTGGGGAAAATGTTTCAAGATTATTTTGGTTATACTTTCTTCAAAAATTATTAGCTCTGTTCAATTCTTTTCCGGACTTGATTCCACAATCGACTCATTTTGGATGCAATCTTGTACCATAATATCCTTAAGGAAGTTGAAAAAGCTGTCATATACTTATTATCTTTGTGTTTGTTATGTTGTAAAAGGATGAAATGCGTGAGAATAGTGATGTATTCAAAATTATCATAAAACTTCGTTTTATCCTTGTGTTTGTTATACTTGGAAAAGTTGGAAAAGTTGCCATATACTTATTATCATTGTGTTTGTTATGTTGTAGAAGGATAAAATGCGTGAGAATGGTGATGTACTCAAAATTATTATAAAATTTCGTTTTATTTATTAGATATTATAATTCTAATATGTACTAAATTTATGAAATCGGTTTGATTATTGGATGAAATATGTGAGAATGGTGATGTATGGATTTTGATTATAATATCTCTACCAATGTTAATTGGAAAACATACTTTTTTTTATTGGAAAACATATTGATATTAAGTGAAAAATATTTTTTTATTGAAAAATAGTTTTTTTTTTTTAGGGGCGGGTACCCTATGACCCGTCCCTTTTTTTCGGGTTCCCGAATAGCGGGTACCCGAAAACATTAGGAGTGGGTTAGGGTCGCAAAATGGCTGATTCGATATTTTAGGATTGGGTCAACCAAATCTTGTTAGGGGCGGATACTCGACCCGTGCCCACCCCTAAATGGCAATAGGTTTTGCCTATTCCTTTTCACTCATTTGTTAATTAGGTTGCAATGGGAATCTATTAGATATTTTCCATTTCCTTTTTTTCGTCTTCAATATTTTTCCTTGCTTCATAATGGAATCGGTTGATCTTCCAACCACCACCAAGTAGCAGCCAACAATCACAGCCTTTGACATCAGGAAACATATAGTGGTCCCCAAAACTTCACAAATTTTATCTCAAATTCTTCAAACCATCTCCACCCATTTTAGTGAAAACAAAGGGCCTGTTTGGCAAACAAATTTTTTGTCAAGTATGTCTGCTATAAATTTTTTTAACAACTTTAGTTGTAGTAACCTCAAAAAACTTCTCAAAAATTTTAAACTATACACTTCAAAATATCCAAAAATTTAAGCAATTTAAAAATTTTTCCTACAACTTTTGCAATAAGTTACAGTAAAATTTAAACAAACACCCAAAAAATTCATTTGCCAAACGGGGCCAAAATTTCAATTGAAATTCAACAAACTATTTTTTTCCAATTTGTACAAATCTGAAAACCCACCACCATCACCACCAATTGCTAATTAAAAAAAAATTCACCATGAATACCCAAAAATTGACCATAACCACAGAAGAAGAAGAAGAAGAATAAAAAAAACTCAACCATTACCAGCGAAATCAGGAGAAGAAGAAGATGAAAATGAAGAAAACTCAACCATATCTAGATTGGATCCCATGGTTGACCTATGTTGGAGGAATCTAGAACTGATGGGTTAAGGGAAAGCTTAGGTAAGGAGGTAGGAACAAGGGGTGTGGGGTGGTAAGGATTAGAGAGAGAGAGTTTTGTGCGATGAATTTTTTTTTTTTTTTTTTTTTTTTTTTGTGGTTTGGTGGGTAGTCAAGGCAAAAGTGCCCAATTTACTCTGGAATGGCCATTGAAGAGTTTTTGGTCTTCCATTATCATAGATTCATTACCTATGCAGTGTTCCAAACATTATCAATGATAATCATTGATTGTCATACCCATTGCCTACCCAGTAAACCCTCCAACCAAACGGGTGGTTACTAAGTCTTTGTCAACCATGTCATTGGAGTCTTGAAGGAAGGATGGGCCAAAGACTCAGCAAAAGGATTCAAGTCATTGTGAATTTTTGGCTATTCAGAAAAGTAAGATTAAGTAGAATTCGACCGTATTTTTTTCTCAAATACTTTACTTCATTTTTTAGAAGAGTCAAGACAGTATTATAATAAATCCAGTTGTTCACCTACAATTGGCAACTAGTATTCTGTACCAAGCTAATACAAATTTAAAAAAATTTTATCAACTAAAGATGCAATACAAAAATCTTTTGATAATGTCCTACTTTTCTTCTTTTGGATCACTAGTCAGAAAAAATCAAGTTACGATAAATTTTGGATTTAATCACAGCTCCAGCTTCTATTCCCACATTCTATGTGCAATTGAGAAGGACTGACAATCCTTGACTTGTCTAACAACAAATCGAACATGCAATTGCAATTCCAAAATGTTTTGGAAACTTAACTTCTCAACTTTGGGCACCGAACTTGAAAAATAAAATTGGTCTTCAAGGGAGAATTGTCATGACATTTACAACAAACTCACAAAATGTTGATTGAGAAGTCTAAATTTGAGTTGCAATTTCTTGGAAGGTTCACTACTAACCATGATGATCGGCCAACTCCGAAGAAAACTGGAAGTCCTTGACGTTGGGAACACTCGTATTTTTTTTTTTTCAATAACGACAACTAATCTAACATACTCCTAATCTATGAGAGAATGGGGTTGGGGGAGGGAAGCCTAAAGAGGAGTTGGAGGGAAAAAGCCTAAACCATCAAACCAAATAAGTGCACTACTGCACTTCTAAATTTTTTAAAAACAAGAAGTGTTATACTTCTTGTGTAGAATTTGAATCTGGATAGTTGGGAACACTCATACAAAGGTGACATATTTCCAATATGTCTGACGGAAAAGTCTTCCAGATTCCAAGTCTCTAAAATCTCGAAAGCTAGTAAATATTTGGTAGGATGGTTATTTGGACCCATTGACTGGCAGTGACTTTTCGGATATAACAAACCATTTTCTAAGGACAATTTTTCTATGTGAAGAAATTGGAATGACGGGTCTTCCACGAAAGTATTGACTGTAAGTCCTTTTCTAACTATTGGAACAATCCCAATGATTTATACTCGACGCGACCATTTCTTTCATGTAATCCTGCCAAAATTTGCCAGCTCTACCTGATCAATTAAAACCCCTGTATTAAGTTCATAAAAGGTCTTTTATCAGCCATTCGATCATCTAAACAGATATACCTTCTGCAGCATGCCTTATTCCATTTTTTTTCAGTGGATTTAAAACCTCAGGTTTCATGTTTGGTCAAATAGCTACTATCCAACTCAGCCCAAGTGAGTCGGCCACAAGAGAAAGACTTAAAGCTTTCTTTTGGTGCAGGTCGAAGGATCAAATTCCTCTACTTGCATTCTTATCTAGATTTTCTTAAAAATTTCACCGAGTATACAGGTATTTGTCTGATTCGATAGTAGTTCAGTCCCCTTCAGATTCTCCATTGACCCCTTTAGATCCACCAAGTAATATATGTAGAATAGAAATTATTGTGTTGACAAACAAAAAAAGCTACTTGCAACACCCTGTGCCCCCTGGGCCAGTCCAATAACCTTTTGAGCAGAAATCACGGGCTCAAAATGGTTAATACAAAGTTATTATTAATTCGACGGATTGGATGTTATATTATTATTTCTTTCCTCTTTCGCTACCTGATGTGGGTCATCACACTCTCCCCACCTTTTAAACTTTGTATCGTTGCAAAACCCGTTACAATCCAATTGTCCATTTAATCGTGCATGGATTCTAGAAGTGACTCTTATGGGTTCTAAAGGTGGCCTCTCGTCGAACGTGACATTTAGTCCTGTACAATACTTAGTTCCTTACACTCCTTTGCGTAGTTGAAACCCCCACTTGACCCTAGGCTTACACAGCGCAAAGATCACGTGAAATTTGCTCTGATGCCATTTGTAATACCTCGCGCCTGCTGGGTTGGTCCAATAACCTTTTTCAGTAAAAATGACGGATTCAAAATGATTAATCCAAAATTATTAGTTGTATACTATTTCTTTCCTCTTTCGCTAGCGGATGTGGGACATTACACTACTATTGTATCTCGGACGATGCATGCGCAAAGACCATATACGAAATTATTTTGCAATCTAGAAACTAGGATTCGATTTAAACATGTATCTCACAAGTCAATCTGTTTTTCCTCTAGCTAAGCCAAGCCAATTAGTTGCACCGTCGAAGCCCATATAATCATATCTAAACTAGCGCAAGTTAGTTAAATGGACTAATTCTACCTTGCATTTCTGAACTTGTATTACTTTTTATTTTGCATCATAAATTTCAATTTTGAACATTTTACATTATAAAGTCTTAATTTCAGATGCCTTGCACCATAAAATCTCAAGTTTGTCCAATTAATGACTATGTTCGCAAAATTAATGAGATAAAGAGTGGTGAAAATTAATGATAATGTATCATTTTATTCTAACAGCGGTCCCTTAAAATTTTTGACCACTTGTATTACATTATCCTTAATTTATAAGGTCTCAATTACTAATATTATTAACAAAATTAACGAGATAAAAGATGGTATAAATTAATGACAATGTATTGTTTTATTTTTTTTATTATACCTTGACTACATTCGACATATAATCAATGATTTGTTGGATTCTCTATGCTGTTAACTTTGATAAAGTTGTCATTTATTGGACTTAAATAAAGCAAGCTTGAGAGTTTAGGGTGTAAAGTGTCTAAAATTAAGATTTTAAAATGCAAAGTGTCTAAAAATTAAAGTTTAGGGTGCAAAGTAGAAAAGTGATATAAGTTCCGAGGTGCAAAATGTAGTTTTGCCCCAGTTAAATTTCACTGCCAATATATTTCTTCTCAGCTTCTTTGCTGTATAATCCTTGCTTTCCAACATATATTATCAAGGTAGCTTCTCTGTGGTTAAAGTGCATCAGTTGTCCGGCCATTAACTATAAATTTTGATTTTAAAAATTATTTTGCTAAAAACAAAATCCCTGGATTTTATTGTTGCTATCCTCGAATCTCACCTCTATTTTCCGTGCTTAAAAATTCAATTTTCTTTTTGAAAAGTCTAAACGCTAAACCTTTCTGCATCAGATCTCTCACTTTCATAGCTTCGCACAAATCACTAACATTATGCAAAATTTCCAGAAAGGAAAAAAAAAGTCCAAGTCATTTATTCACCGTGATATTGACAATGAAGTTGATCTACATGTTTAAACAATGCCATGTTGCTTATATAAGTGCAGTTGGATGGTAGTAAATTGTACCTTTCAAATTGGCCTAGTTAGTTTTTCTCCCAAGTTTTGGCTTAGGATAAACAAGATACCATCTCAGAAATGTGGAAGCTTAAGGTTGCCGAAGGCCATGGACCGTGGTTGTTTAGCACCAACAACTTTCTTGGTAGACAAATATGGGAGTTTGACCCTGACCTCGGCACCCCAGAAGAACGAGCACAAGTTGAAAAAGCTAGAACGGATTACCAGAAAAATCGATTTCAAGCAAAGCCCTCTGGCGACATCCTTAAGCAAATGCAGGTAAAGATATACTAGTAGCTTTGTTCCCGTGTTGCCCAAAAAACGAGAAAAACAATTAATAGACACCTGAGATTTTGAGGTTTCGGTTCATTCAATAGAATCTATAACCAGACACTTCCCCACTATGTCGACCTATTAAATAAAAAGCGAGCCTTGATTTAAAGAGTTGGTGAAACAGAAGAATTACTAAACAATGATACGGTGAATTAATTAACTGGTCTTTTTTTTTTTTTTCTTGTGTTGCTTGATCAAATTCAAGTTTAGTTTTTCTCATACAAGCATAATGGACCTGTTCCTTTTCTGTTCCTTCCTTCCAACCCGTCGCCGCCAAATAAAATGTTGCAATACCTAAATTTTGTAATCAGGTAGAACCAATCGAAGTATCAAACTGGACTACCTTAATTGCAGAGAAAGCAATTTGCACTAGACTACCTTAATCTTCCTAAAGTCGCTGTTTTTTTTTCATGTATGTGTACCAGCTTATCAAAGAAAACCAGGCAGATCTAAGCTTGCCAAACATACGGTTTGAGAGAATAGAAGGAATCACCAGTGAAATGGTTACAAGTGCTTTAAGGAAAGCCGTGAGATTCACCTCAGCTGTCCAAGCACAAGATGGACACTGGCCTGCTGAAATGTCTGGGCCATTGTTTTACCTGCCTCCTCTGGTAAGCGTCTAACTAAGAGTCCTCTATGGTTGTGTTCACGATTACAGCTTTGATTCAAGGATAAGATCTTGCTGTAGTTGATGTAAACTCATATGAGCGATTCAAATCTATTGTTCAAAATTCAATAAAAAAGGAATTTATAGTTTGAAATTAACAATTTTAATGATCAAGCCAAGTCAATAGCAATCCAATCTAGATCACTAATTGTTTAATGTGTTACACTTGCAATTGCAGACAACCGCTTATACTCAGGCTCTGTTTGATAATATAATTCAGCACTTAAGTTTAATGGATTCATATCTTAACATGTTCGAACGTGTTTGATAACAAAAAATTGAACAACTGAATTAATTAAATGGTACTAAATTTCTTGGGTAAAACTTGTTCCAAAAAAATAAATGATAAATCATTCACTTATCACTTAATGTGATATACACTCAAATGTTTCATATTTAGTACTTAATAAATTAATAATTTAATAAATTTAGATTCCAAGTTTCAATTTTCAAATCTCAATTTTATGTGACGCATCTCAAGTAGTTTTTGGACAAAAAACTTGTGTAGATAAACTCGCAAGCCAAGTGGCGCAGGAAACTTCCACGTCATCAGAAGTAATTGAGATTGAAATACTCAGAATTCCTCTGCCTAGCTAGGAACGCTCTGCACTTTGGTCATTTTCTCAATTTTTTCTTTTCGTTTCGAAATACAAGTATTAGTACAATTCAAAATCCTATTGCAACAATCTTCCAGATTAGGTTTCCTTTTGCCTTATTCCACAAGCTCTGTCTCACCCTTCTTGTAAGATCTCCAAACCAATCTCCTTCCCCACTATAATCTTCTTTTTATTTTGGGTAAAATACAAAAAAGTTACCTATGATAAACCTAATACACAGAAAAGTCCCCCATAGTTTCAAAATATACAGCACGACACCTCGTATTTTGAACTAAATTGTAAAGGTGACGGAATCCGTTAAACTTAACGGAAATGACTTATTGGAACCTAAAAAAATTTTTTATACCTAATTTCTAACAAATATACCTGTTCTACCCCTTAACCCTCAATTCTCTCTATCTAGAGAATAAAACAAATAATTTTTTTAGCTGTCTTTTGCTTAATTATATCAGGGCATTTTGGTCATTTCGTTCATTTCCGTTAAGTTTAACGGATTCCGTCACCTTTACAATTTAGTTCAAAGTGCAGGGTGTCGTGTTGTATATTTTGAAACCACGAGAAGCTTTTCTGTATATTAGATTTAACACAGAGGGTTTTTTTGTTTTTTACCCTTTTATTTTTTGTAATTTCTGGTGTAATGTTGGGTTAACATTTGGGGTTTTCTCCAAAATTTATTAGTTGAACCAAAAAAAAATATTAAAACCATGATCTTAATTTTGTGAAAAAGAGGGAAAGAAGTCATGGCAAAAGGGATCTATTGGGATTGATTGATAATAGTGATGGTGGTGGTGGTGATACCTCAGGTGGGAAATGGGGGAGGGGGCTAAGAGGAGGGATCTATTGGGATTGATGTCTACAAGTGAGTCCGTAGATTGAGTCTATACAAGTTCTTGCCTAGTTTTAGATGCTCCGTGATAGATTTGCAAAGTCCCTACCGCAACTAATTACATCTCTTATTTTCATATTCTTAATCATTCAATACGACATGATGTCAATGAACTTTACCTCTCGCTACATGCAGACCATGCTTCTGTACACTAGCGGAACCATGAATGTGGTTCTATCAGCAGAGCACAAGAAGGAGATTATGCGCTATATTTACAATCACCAGGTACTCAGAAAATTGGTTGTGTACAGATTGTGTTGGTTCCATAATTCTCCGACAAAGCTAATTTAGTTCCGTAGGTTATCAATTTAACCCCGTCGATGTACATTTGACAATGTTTGACTCAGTTTCACGAGGTTTTTGAGATGTCCCTAATTGGTAGAAATTTAAAAAAAATAATCATAAAGAGACTAGCTTAGTTATTTTTCAAATGTTACACACCAAATTAGTCCACATGCATTTGGATGATAGCTGACTAAACAATTTCATAATATTCGTTTTCCTTCCTCTTGTTCTTTTGTGTGTGTGTGTGTGTGTTTTTTTTTTTTTTTTTTTTGCTTCCAGAAATAAATAGAAAAGGTTGGCAAAACATTTGTAGACTTTTTAATTGCTAGTACAGAATTTTTATTTTATGCATCACATCACGATAAAAATTCTTAATTTTGCACTTATTTGTGGCGAAGGTTCAAATCCCTCGTAAAACTTTTCGCTTCTTTGTTAAACACTCGCTATGCTCAAATCCGCAGAATGAAGATGGAGGATGGGGATTTCACATAGAAGATCACAGCACCATGTTTGGGTCAGCAAATAACTATGTCGCTCTTCGTTTGCTTGGCGAAAACGTTGATGGCCCGAATGGTGATGCTCTTTCAAAAGCCCAGAATTGGATATTAAATCACGGAGGCTTAACAATGATACCATCCTGGGGAAAGATGGGTTTCTCGGTAAATTCCTATCCAAATTTGTCCCGGATATAATTTCCTATAAGTCCACAATTGGCTTACATGTTTATAATGCCGTCCTTAATTTTACTACGTACACACCTTATCACAAACTATACAAAATTTTTATTGGAGGAGGAGGAGGATCTTGACATTCGTCAAAAAAGAGAGGAAATAGGTCAAAGAATCGAGAAAGGAGTTTTAGCAGGGAAAGAGAAAGAAAAAGAGAGGTCATGCGTAGGGATGGCAACGGGGCGGGGTTGGGGCGGGGGACCCCTCCCCCACCCCCCGCCCCGTTGCCTATTAGTTCCCCCCGTCCCCCGCCTCCCGCTCCCCCCGCCCCGCCCCGTCTTGCCCCGCTTCCCCCGCGGGGGCACCCGCGGGGTTAATATAATTTTATTATAATTAAATTTTAATAAATAATCAAGTACTAAAATATCAACACATCATCAAATTATTATTCATTGTAATTTTACAATTGAAACTCATAAAAACAATCAAACAGAAGTTATTTGAATACAATCCAACATGATGAAATAAATATAACTAAAATAGTCAAGTTTTCACTTTTAGTACAAATGCAATCACTAATTCATTATTGTATTTGTGCTTTTTTTTGAGAAAAAAGTGTTATTCTATTAAGTGTAATTAGAAATTTAGTATAAATGTATTAGTAAATTTAGTATAACTAATTAATAAATTCTATTAGTAGACATGTATAATTATTCATATAATTGATAATATCAATTATATTACATAAACTAATATACATTATATAATACATCTAACTAATAATATCATTATCATAAGTTTATAACTAATTAACTTACATATTATATATAATTATATATATATATATATATATTTTTTTTTTTTGTTTTGCGCCCCCGCCCCGTTTCTAAGCGGGGGGAAAAATTCCCCCCCGCCCCGAGAGCCCCCCGCGGGGCGGGTGCCCGCGGGCCCCCGCCCCCATTGCCATCCCTAGTCATGCGTTCAAATTTTTTCCTAGACTTGAACCCCTCTGTCTAATTTGGGTGCGTCGTGGGGGGCTACAGCATATTCCTCGATTTGGTGTGCCGGCTAGAGTTCTAAGTGGCTCGAGTCGGAGCATGCTTTGAATTACCAAAAAGAAGAGAGAAAGAGAAGAGGTGCAGAAAACAGAGAGACTAGAGAGAGAGAACCAAAAGAGAGAACATATTCTTCATTAACAAACTTTTGAGCTCAATTCCATACACATCAACTGATTAATAACCGTCTTTTCTAACTAATCGCTACTAAAATGATGCTGTTTTAGTAATACTTGACTCTAATTGCAATACAATTATGATTTACACTATAACGACATTAACAACATACAAAAACGACAATTTATAACGGAAGTTGCTTGCTGACACTGTAATGCATGTGTTTATGAAATTTGCACTGATATATGGACGGACACAGCAGCAAGATCGCAGGTTTGGACGGCTTAACTCCAAAGTAGAATGACACTTTCCTCGTTCTCTTGATTTCGTTATATATTTAACGAGATTTCACTCTCTTAATTAGCTGATCGGACTGTACGACTGGTCAGGCTGCAATCCCATTCCTCCAGAGTTATTTCTTTTACCTTCCTGTCTGCCAATACACCCAGGTACTAATTACTTGTAGCTTGCCATCACTATTAAATTACATTTTGCTGATTATTTTTTTCTTTCTACCAAATATCAATTTCTGAATATTCATTCTTTATTTGTATGGATTGCACACCAGTTTCTCACACAGAGACAGTATAAAATTATTTATTCATTTGAAAAACTCAACATTCCTGCTGCTAAAGATTAATTATCTATCTAGAACGTTAATCATTAATTTACTGGCATTAAAAAAATTTAGAGGGACTAATTTACAAGCTAATTTGCTTTTCCCGGTAAGCATGAGCTGAGCATGTTACTACTCAGACCACGTTATCATTGTTTATATTAAAATTAAACGGACTGTAGAATTTCCTTATGATTTAAGATGTAGAAGTCTTATTTTGAGGGTAAGCATCCGCACGTAGGCTACACTGTGGAATTGCAACCTCCTTTTGATCCACGAATTCCTGCGAGCACACAAGGTCAATTGTAATAATAAATAACCTGAAATATTCCAGGATCAGACCTACAGAGACGAGTTAATTTTCACTATTTTAATTATTCTAACAAAATAACAAAATTTAAATTCAAATAATTGTATTTTCTAACTAAGCAATAAAATAATAATCAATTCAAATAAAGTAGTGGTGAGTCTAGGGTTTTAGATTGGGCAAATTACATTTTAGCCCCTTGTGGTTTTCGCAAAAACCACATAACCCCCCCATCGTTCAAAAAGCTATACATAAACCCCCTGTGGTTTGGGTTGAACTGGCAAATAGACGGAAAGCACCCACCGTAACGATTCGTGGGCAAAATGTCCAAATTACCCTAATATAAATACAAAAAGGAAGCAGATGAGTCAGATTCTTCCTTGTTCTGTCTTTGTCGTGAGAAAAGGAGAGAAAAACATGACCACCGAATGAAGGAGAGAAATTTAACCCACAAAGATCTACCATTGAAGACCAAAAAGTAGCTGCGAAAGAGCATCACGAAAGCTGTTGTTGCATCTGGTAAGTTTTTTGACATCATTTTAGCATATAAGATGCACTTGCATGGTTTTTGAACAGAAACTATCGGGCATTGGAAAGTTAATAAATCAGTGATTATTTTGCTTAAGCGTTGATTAATTTAAAATTTTGCTGCTTTGGGACAATCTGTATTATCATATTTAAGCATAGAATATTTTATCGACTAGAATTGAATTTATGCATTAAGATTAGGGTAAAGAAAATTGCATTCGGGAGTAAAGAAAATCCCGCCTGCATAATAACGTTGAAACCCGCAAGCGGGATTCTGTGTTTTTTCTATTTCAAGGTTAGCTCGCATGCGGGTTAATGTTATATTTGAGCGCGAGAAGAAAAAATTGGTAATTAGGCTCTTTGGACATTATAAGTAAATATTTAAATTAATGGCAGTTTTATTACACCAATATTATTGTATTATCATTATTATGATTATTGTATTATTTCTTATGCAAATATAACATTTAATTATTTAAATTTGATTTTATTTTTACAATTTATAAAATTTTTATCACTTATATAATATTTTTAAAACCCTAATACATCTAAATTTGATTTTATTTTTCAAATTTATAAGATTTTTATTTTAAAAAATGGGATACGGATAAGATATCCGGTTGGTTCGATTTGCATAGGTGCATATGAGAATATCCGAATACTCTTTAAACCCGCATGCGGGTTTAAGGAGATTATGGCAACTCTCTGACACACTAGTTACCCGTCCAACTTATGTGTAACTAAAATATATTTAAATAATATATTTCATATTTTTGTTATTTAGAGTTTAACAAAACATTAATATTGGGTAGATTTGAGGGATATGCATAATTTTGCATATTTGTAGGAATATTAGAAAATGGAAAATTTGGGTAAATTCCCAAATTTTGGAGGTAAGGTGCAATCCAAGAACTAAAACAGTCATTTATAAAACCTTAACAGTCATTTATAAAATAGTCATTTATAAAACCTTATCATCACTGCCTCACCAGTTGAACGAAAATTGCAGGTTTGTTCAGCTTCTATCTTCACGGCATTTCTTCTTATTTTTCTTTCGTTCTCTATCTTGGGTTCCTTCACCAACTTTCAGTGCAAAGTCAGCAACAAAGTATTTCGGAAGATGGAAAGAGATGAGGAGCACCCATCTAGGCTTTATTGGGTACGTCAAATTGGTCAGGGGTAATATGGGTATGTTTCCTACTGTTACCAGAAGAACAGGCGCGTTTTGCCCACGAATCGTTACGGTGGGTGCTTTCCGTCTATTTGCCAGTTCAACCCAAACCACAGGGGGTTTATGTATAGCTTTTTGAACGATGGGGGGGTTATGTGGTTTTTTCGAAAACTACAGGGGGCTAAAATGTAATTTGCCCTTTTAGATTTTAATCCAGAATTTGAATCAATTAGATGTTGCATTTTATTATCAAGGACCTGTAAATTTGTATTATTTACTTTTTTACCCCTTCCTCACATTTAAGACAACATTGTTTTCAATGTTAGAGATAAAATAAAGAAATAATAACAAGAAAAGAGTTGAAAATGAAACTCCCTTGTGCTAAAAATCAAGTGGGGTGAGAGAAGTTGCTAGTTACTATCCAATAGTCAAGTTCAAGAAGCCATCCTACCAAACTATAAAAAGACTAGAAAATACTACAAATAGGAGTTAAATACACCACTAAAACCCAAACTAGAAAACAATAAAATTGTAAGGAAATATATACTGCCATTAATCCCAAACAAAAGAAAAATATTAAATAAATTCAAAAGAGGGAAAGAAGTTATCGGGTTGCCTCCCGATAAGCGCTAAATTTTATGTCTTCAACCGACCAAGGATAGATAAGGTCATGGAGGATGAAATGGTTCAGGCTTTTGCATATCCTTTCATTTATGTGCCTACAGTATTGCATAACTGTTCGCATCAACATTGCGCTTCCAGACCGCCACGAAGAATATGAGTGATGATCACGCAAAGGCATAAATCCTATATCCTATTCTAAAACATATTTTTTATCATACAACTTGTCAGTAGTAGCAGCAATAAAAGAACAAGACTCCTCATATGAAGGGTATTTAAAGGGTTCAAAAACATTAAATTTTTCCTTCTCTTTACCAACCCTTAAAGTTAATTTTTTTTTCAAATAGATCTATATTAACTCCTCCTATAGCTAAGAATCTTCTATCCAAGATAATAGGTATAGAAATATCTTCCTCCATATCAAGAACAAGAAAATCAGTAGAAAAATAAAATTTACCAACTTTAACCAATAAATTCTCTACAATACCTATTAGATGTCAAACTGAATGATTAGCCAATTGTAGAATCACTTGAGTAGGCACTAGGTTGGCAAATTTCAATTTCCTGAAAAATGATAACGGTATCAAATTAACACTAGATCCAAGATCACATAAACACTTCTCAACAAGAATATGTTCAAATTGACAAGGCACTGGTAAAACTCCCTGGATCTTTCATCTTAATTGGAGACAATTTTGAAGCACTGCACCGTATTCCTTAGTAAGAGACACTTCTGTAAAGTCCTTTAACTTCTTTTTATTAGACACTATCTTCTTTAAGAACTTTGCATAAGTAGGAATATTTGCCAAAATTTCGGAAAAGGAACAATGACTTATAACTTCCTAAACATATCCACGAACTTCTGATACAGCATATCAGTTGCCTTTTCTTAACCCTTTGCAGGAAAGGAATATGCGACACATAAGCTTTAACTTCAAGCAATTTTATACATTGATAATCTTCACCATTTTTGCCCAAACCATCATGCTCATCCTCAATTTTTTCACTTTCATCATCCACTTTAACCTTATTTTTCTTCTCAAGTACTGGCTTTACTTTAACTCCTAGATCATCCAACACTTTGTTATTGCCATTGTAGCTTTTTTAGGATTCGCTTCAGTGGTGCTAGGCAGTTTATCTTGCCTCCTTTCAATCATTGCCTTCGCTAGTTGGCCTACTTGTCTCTCCAAACTTTGAATAGAAGCTTGTTGAAATTGACCTATTTGCTCCAGTTTCTGCATATATATTGCAACATCATGTTTTCAACACTTGGCTTCTTTTCTTGAGTAGGTGGAGGTACATATTGAGATCCTTGCGGCTGATCTGGGAACCCAGATTGTCCCATAGGGGTGATCCCTTAATTTCTTCATGATAAATTAGGGAGATTTCTCCACCCCTCATTATACGTATTAGAAAAGAGATTATTCATTTGAGAACATAGCCATGAAAACTAAGTTTCGTCTTTTAGCAATAATTGCATCTGATGCATCTGACGACTGAATTTGGCCACTTGTGAACCAAAATCCTTAGAAGTAGACACTTTATGGACACTTATTCTTTTACCTCAACTTGCCTTTTGTTGAGAGTTATTAGCAAGTAACTCGTACATTGCAACCGATTCTTCCGAAATTTTATCACTAATATACCCTCCTGCTGCAAAATCTATCATATTTTGAGTCGTGAAATCCATCATAGAAAAACTACATTATAGAGCCAACGGATACTGGTGATGAAGACATTGACTAGTTAGTAGCTTAAATCGTTCCCAAACTTTGTGAATGGACTCTCCTTCCATTTGAGCAAAGTAGCAAATCTTGTTCCTTAGATCAATAGTTTTTTGTGGAGAGTAGTACTTGGTCATAAAGATATTGTAAATATCTGCCCACGTTCTTAAGGATCCCGCAAGTAAGTTTAGCAGCCAAAATTTAGCACGGTCCTTGAGTCAGTAGGGAAAACACCTCATCTACAGATCATCTTTTAATATCCTACTCAATGGAAAAGTCTACACCACTGAATAAAATTTTTGGATAAAAGATAGCGGGTCTTCATTAGTTAAACCACGAAAAGCAAGAAGCATATTAAAATGCAATGTCTTGGACTTGTAATTCCTAACCTTATCATTTAGCCGGATATAATGTGGAGGAAGCTGTTATCACAGAACGTTGGATGTCCCTCAGATGAAGTCTAGAAGGTGGAGCTGGTGGTGGATTCTGATTGGTAGGAATGTCCAAAGCCATCATAAACTAAGGTACCTGAGCAAGAAAAATAAAAATAAAAATAAAAGTGAAGAAAAACTTAGTGTCGTCCTCAGCAATGGCGCCAAAAACTTGATCGACGAATTCTAACATACTCTTGTGATTAGGTTAAGTATGTTTATCTATCTAGTACATGGTTGTATATCCCTTCTTAATTTAATACAAACCCTAAGAGTATGTCTATGGTGGCCAAACATAAACACGTAATTAAAATTGATATAGATAAATTATAGTAAAAGGCAAAAAGTTAAATTAGAAAAATTAATCAAATTCCTTTATAAAAACCCTAAGCCTAGCAACAATTTAGTTCAACATGATTAGAAAATTAAGACCACGAATTCAAAGAGTTACTACAAAGATAAGAAAAAGAGTAAGAAAACTTCTCAGCTGCTTGTTTCAATCTTCTCCTTGCGCGTTCCTTGATTCACCTCTATTTGATCTTGATCTCTCAAGATTAAACTATGAAAAGATGTTAAAACTAGTTTAGACTAATGTTTTCCACCCTAAAATGACCTAAAGAATCCCTATTTATAGCTTCTTGAACATGTATTCCGAACAGGATAGGAATAGGCTTTATTGAATTTGAAAAATCACATTTTTGCACATTTTTTTCCGATTAAGACCAGCCCAATGTCTGGCGTCGGTCTTGGATCCATCCGCGGATCTATAGGGATCTACACGTGGATCAATTTTGAAGCCCAAAACTCCACCAAATAAGTCAAATCAGTTCTTACTCAAAACAATAAAAGTTGTAGCCCTTTGAATAACCTTTCCAACTCTATAAGAACCAAGTCATTTGAAGGTTTGAACATTGAAATATGCCTAAAATACTGAGACGTGGTTGTAAGAGCATTGCAGCGCAACTATACTTCAGTAATTTAGATTTTTGACCATGAAAACGTAAGAACTAAATTTTGATGTCTTCATAATTGCAAATCGAATCAAGAATCATCTCAATCTGTTTTGTGTAGCTCAAATTATCACCAAAATACTGAAACATGCCAATCCTATCAAACCCATTTCTCTTGACTTTTTCCTCTTTTATTGCTTCTTCATGCCACTTTTTTAGTCCATTTTCCCTCTAATTGGGTTTTTCACCTATTAGAATAATATAAGAGTAAAATTAAGTAGTTCCACTTAAGATAAATCTCAAATAATATAATTAATTAGCAACTTATACATATACATGTACTACAATTGACGCCCTATCACTTTTCTTCTTTCAATATAGGAAATTTGTGGTGCTATTTACGGGAAACATATATGCCCCTTGCATATTTGTATGGGAGGAAATATGTTGGGCCAATCACCGATCTGATACTGTCACTGAGAAATGAGCTCTACAATGAACCTTATGATACAATCAATTGGAATGCAACACGACATTCGTGCCTAAAGGTAATTAGTTGCAACAATGAATAACCCACCCACCCCCACCCCCCCCCCCACCAACAACCCACACCGGGCCCCCCTTTTTTTCTGGGCAAAAGAAATATGCTGTTGTTGATTTGTGCAAAATAACTTCACAAAGTCTCTGTAATTTCTCCCATGCACACCCAGAAAAAGTGCATTGGAAGAATAGATGCTAAATCGTTTCATTTTCTTGATTGCACAGAACACAAACTACAGAGAAATTAGCTACTCTCTATCTAGCAAGTCTGTCCTCGGTCAACAGTTTGTGTTGTAGTGCTAACCTCAGCAGTCAGCACAAATCTAACTTTAGTATATTACAATTCCCCCAGAGAAGCTTGAACCAAGATACCTTTGCTCCTGCGCGGAACAGTTTTTCCATAGCAGACTTAACAGAAAATACTCCATTAGCAGCTGCTGCCCATCAAACACAATCCTGCATATAAGATTGCAGTAAAGTAGAAACACTGCATTTAAGCTCTTGCTCCTTAGCTAAACGTCTTCCGGTAGGCCAATTCCGTTCTCCATTCTCCATTCACAATTCCATTCTTTGCTTGCTTCAATACTAGCTAGCAAGCAAGAAATTCCACACTAGAAACGTTCATTCCATCGTTCGAGATTCAATTTGGGCATTTAGATGCCTTCTAAGTTTCCTCAAGCTCCTTATTAAGTTGTCCTTCTGAATTAATTATTTTGCACGCATGAACAAGACATGAAATGTAACAATTCTCAAATGCAGGACGATCTCACCAGCCCTCAACCTTTTATGCAAGATACAGTTTGGGACATCCTCCATCACGTTGGAGAGCCAGTTTTAAAGCTCTGGCCCTTCTCCAAGCTAAGAGAAAATGCTTTGCGAAAACTAATGGCACACATTCATTATGAAGATGAAAATAGTAGATATGTTAACATAGCATGTGTACAGAAGGTAAATCTAGAAACCTTGGCCCTTATCTCACCGTTAGAATCGATGTGCTTCATTTACATTTTTCAATAGCTAACGACTATTAATTATCGTTTTCGTTCTGATAAAACTTTTATTGCACATTGAGCTTTAGACATGATAGACAATATGAAAAGATGGTAATATATAGTTCAGATTTCACGTTTTTATCGCAGAAAGTCTTTACCAATAACGCCAACTGATGCATTTGAACTCGAAATTTTTTCTTATTACTATTATTTTTTCAATTTTTATAGTTCAAAGGAGACTCCAAAGCATACAAGAGGAAGGAGAAATGAGAAGGGTTTAAGAGTCGAACTAAACACTTTACAGCCACCTAACTAATATCTCTACCAACTAAAATGGGACTTAGAGACAAAATCCTTCTGATTATAACCATGGTTCAAAGTCGCGGTCGCGGTCGCGGTCGCGGCTTGGAACGTTCCACATCGGTCTCGGCATATCGGTCACGGTCTCGGTGAGACGCAAATTTTAAAGAATTTAATATTCTAAAAATTGTTAATAATATAAAAAAAGTATGTTAAACAAAAATAATAAAAAATAGCCAAAGAAATGGCCGAATCAATCCGTCGCGGTGTAACTTGGCCGATTTCTCGTCTTGACTCGGGATAACTCGGAGTGACTCGGTGTGACTCGGCCGAGTCAATCCGTCGCGGTGACGTCTCGGC
Source organism: Coffea eugenioides (assembly GCF_003713205.1). Lineage (NCBI taxonomy): Eukaryota > Viridiplantae > Streptophyta > Magnoliopsida > Gentianales > Rubiaceae > Coffea > Coffea eugenioides. Next base: position 42,388,684 of record NC_040042.1, on the reverse strand, counting down.
CGATTTCTCGGCGAGATGAGTATCTCGGTCTCGATTCGTCGCGGTCTCGTCTCGGACTAGGCCGAGACGGTGACGACTCGGCCGAGTCGTCTCGGTCTCGGCCGAGTCTTCGAACCATGATTATAACAGATGGATCTGATGGATCTGATGTGCAAAAGACTTCAATCTCCTTGATTTGAAATTTATGTTCCAATATGGCTTGTCATTCTGTAAATAATCAAGACAACATATTGATTCGACAATTTTCATAGATAAATTCTGTTTTAAAAAAGGTATCATATACACCATAAGATTTTTTTTTTTTTTTTCGAAACGATATATGATTGTATTCCTTTTCAAAAGATGTACAAGTACGAGCAAAGGCTCGATGCAACTATACAAGCGGTCATTTAACCACTAAGGAAACAAAAGTTCCTCATCAAAAGTAATGCCTAAAGCATAAGAACTAAGCTTGGAGCTTAGATGATAGTTATCATTTTGAACTAGACAAAAGGAGCACATATGAAACAAAAGTCTAAGTTGAACAATATCCTCCACCACAGTTGCTAATCTGATATCCCGTGCTTGTTTGGATTGAATAAGGTTGAGGAGCTGCTGATTCTGAACTTGGAATTGGACCACCCTGTGTTGCATTCCAGCAACTTTACACATTGCCAATTTTAGAGCTAATGCTTCATCCAGCAAAAAAGATCCTGAACTGGTTTCACGCATTGCCCAGCCTGTGTGTGTTCCCTGAGCTCCTCCTATTAGACAGATTCCAATGCCAACCCATGGTTCGTGCTTATCCCTTGTAATTGCAATGCTGAATTGCAGGACACCATGTTGTGAACAAAGCTGTGGATATTGCAGATGTAGAGCTTCTGTTTCGGTCGTACCCATCCTAGTTTCCAGTCCATCTACTTCCCCCAATTCTAACCATTCCTTTAATGCCTTCTGAATAACCGTCCATGGCCTGTATTTCTTGCCATTGAATTCTACCCCATTCCTCCCTTTCCATATTTGCCAGAGTATATGGACCGATAGAGCAATATGTTGCCAACCTTGTGGTCTATGTCTAGCTTCAATGATGGATGTCCACCATCTTCTAAAACAGCCATGTTGTTCCAATATGCCTTCCCACTGGATTGGGGCTAACTTCCATGTCATTTTTGCATCCACACAATTCAGAAATGTATGTTCAATCGTCTCCCTTTCCTCTCCACATCGCATACAAATAGGGTCTCCAGCTTTGATTCTACCATAGATGATATCTCTGACCGGTAAAGCATTGTTTAGACATTTCCAGAGAAATATTTTCTGTTTATGCTTAATCTTTAAGCTCCACAATTGCTTCCAAATCTTCTTAGACTGATGCTCCCAACTAGTAGAGCTGTCATTCTGATTTGTTTTCTGTTTGGTTTCCTTGCTAGCCATCAACACCTTATACCCTGAATTGACGGAGTAATTCCCACCCACACCATGTAACCAAAAATGAGAATCTTCCCTGCCAGCTAGACTGATTGGGATACTCAAAATTCTGTCCGCATCTTTGGAGTTAAAAGTTTGGAAAACCAAATTGCGGTTCCATCTTTTTTGGCAAATCAAATCTTCTACTTTCTGCAGTCCACCATCCGTAGCTCTGCAAGTAGTTACTCTCCCATTTGTTGTGTCCGGAAGCCAGCTATCTTCCCAGATATGTGTATTCTTTCCATTACCAATCCGTCTTCTAGTGCCTTGTTCCACCACATGTCTCGCGCTCATCAGACTTCTCCATAACCATGAGGCATTATTGGGGACTTTACACCTGAATATTGAAGTTCTGGAGTAGTACTTAGCCCGCATTACTTGGCTAACTAATAGGTTGGGTTGAGAAATCAAACGCCATACCTGTTTACCCAGTAGTGCAGTGTTAAAGGCCTCCAAATCCTTGAATCCTAAACCCCCCTTGTCCTTCTCCTGAGTGATCTTTCTCCAGGAACACCAATGAATTTTATTATTTCCATTGATGTCTCCCCACCAAAAGTTTGACATGAGTGAGCTGATTTCCTTGCACAATCTGGATGGCACCTTGAAGCATGACATAGTATAAGTAGGCATAGCTTGAGCCACTGATTTAAGTAATATTTCCTTGCCTGCCGTACTTAGAAACTTGTTCTTCCACTGGAGCACTCTCTGTTGTATGTTCGACTTAACAAAACCAAAAAGCTGTTGTTTTGTTCTCGAAACTACCATAGGTAATCCGAGATACTTGCCTTGACAGACTCTTTGCATATCCCCCATGGTTCGGCAAATCAGGAGCATCAAACCTGGTTGCACGTTCTTGCTGAATAGAACGGAGGACTTTTCCAGGTTAATCACTTGACCAGATGCCAAGCCATAGACATCTAGCACTCTCATTAACTCCTTTGCTTGATCCTGATTTGCTTTGCAAAAAATTAAAGAATCATCCGCGAAGAAAAGGTGAGTTAAACTAGGTCCCCTTCTGCTTATATTCATCCCTGACAACATCCTATTAGCCTTAGCCTTCCTAAGCAGATTGGATAAGCCCTCTGAACAAATTAGAAATAGATAAGGGGATAGAGGGTCCCCTTGTCTAATTCCTCTCTTGGGGATGACATACCCTTTAACCTCCCCATTAATATTAAAAGAGAATGAAACAGAACTTAGGCACTGCATTATCCAAATTATCCATGTACTGTGAAATCCCATCTTATGCATCATAGCTTCCAAAAAGCTCCACTCCACACGGTCGTAGGCTTTAGACATGTCAAGCTTAACTGCCATAAACCCCTCCTTGCCATGTCGCATGTTTTTTAGATAATGCAAATATTCATGAGAAACCATAATGTTGTCAAGAATTTGCCTACCAGAAATGAAAGCAGATTGATTTTTGCAAATGCAACAATGCAAGACACTTTTAATCCTATTGGCTAAGATTTTAGCTATGATCTTGTACATGGTAGTACAGAGACTAATGGGTCTAAACTGCTTCAAGGATGTAGGGTTTAGCACTTTGGGAATAAGAGTAATCACTGTATGATTAACACTCTTTAAAAGGTAACCAGTATGGAAAAAAGTTTGGATGGCATTTACCACATCTTGTTTGATGGTAGTCCAGAATTTTTGAAAGAATAAAGGTGACATACCATCAATCCCAGGAGCTTTGTCCGGGTTCATAGAGAAAACAACAGATTTAATTTCGTCTTCCAAGACTGGTTTGAGCAAGTTTTCATTCATTTCATCCGTAATAGAGTGTGGTATACCATCCAGTACTTCAGTTAAGTCCCCTCCCTCATTCCCATTCAGAAGATTCCGGTAATAGTCCTCCATTTCTTTGCACAATTCCTCCTCACCTTCAGTCCATGTACCATTGTCTCGCTGTAATTTGTTCAGCCTATTTCGCCTTCGCCGACCTTGAACCAAGGCATGGAAATATTTTGTATTTTTATCTCCCTCCCTGAGCCATTGGATCCTTGATTTCTGCTGCCAGTATTGTTCTTCCTCTTGGTATGCGTCCTTCAATTGTCTCTTTAGAGATGCCTTAAAACCATTTCTGGTGCTCCCTGTTGACTTTTTCAGCTCACTCAATTGAAATTGAATCTTCTCTATCTTCTGCCTAGAGTTTGTTTGGAGCCTGTTCTTCCATTTACTGAGAGCTAGACGGCAGTTTTTTATCTTGCTAGTAACTTGAAACATTCTAGATCCTTGAGTCTCCTGCTGCCATGCCTCCCTGATCACATTCCCAATGTCTGCTCTTTGTAGCCACCTCTTATCAAAATAAAATCTTTTACGCCGCCGACTAGAGTTCGGCTTAGTGTCTATGATCAAAATGCTGTGATCAGATGCATAAGAATCTACATGTCTGCACACTACGTTCTCATAAACCTGTGACCAAGAGAGACTACAAAGACCCCTATCTAATCGCTGTTTGATCTCCCCCGTATCCTCCCAATTGTTACACCAAGTCCATGGATGTCCAGTGAATCCAATATCCATAAGTTGATTTCCATTAATGAATTGCATTATATACACCATAAGATAAATTGTCTAATCTTTGCAAGCTCATTTAAACAGGTACTCCACATGATGGCCTGTTGGGCAGAAGATCCAAATCCAAACTCAAGCTTTTTCAAATGTCATCTTGCCCGAGTTCCTGATTACTTGTGGGTTGCCGAAGATGGGATGAAAATGCAGGTCTAATTAGTCAACTCTCTAGATGATCTTTCATTTATTACCATCTGTGTAATATCTGTGTAATATGTATCCAAACAACTCTACATTTCACCAGCATATAACTATGGGAAAAATCCAAATATTAGCACATCATTAACTTATCTACAGCTTATTGAATGCAAATTAGTAACAACATTCTTGAAATTTAGATTTCTAATTCAAATATATTCTTATCAAATGCAGAGTATGGGTAGTCAACTATGGGATACTGTTTTTACCATACAAGCAATTGTTGCAAGTGACCTCGTAGATGAATTTGGTACAACTTTGAAAAAAGCGCATCAATTCATCAAAAAATCCCAGGTATTACTTCCACTCCTCAAGGCTTTAACTAAGGTCTCCTTTTTCCTCCAAAAAAAAAAAAAAAAAACTAAGGTCTCTTTCTTAGAGTAATTTGTTGATTATTAATTTAATGAAATTTTTATATGACACTTGTGGATTTTACACATGATTGGTATTATTGTTCAAAAGTCCTTAAAATTGTGACACAAATTTAGACATGTTGATAGTTAAAAATTCCATATTTGACTATGATACGAAATGAATATCTTTTTTTTTATTATTATTAACCCTCCCACACATTCTCACACCCTTTCTACTCCAACTATTAGATATATGATTTGAACTCTGAATCTAAACTTGATAATGGGGAAGACTTTAATAGATCACCGGACTGATCCCGGTGGTTAACCACAAACTCAATATGTGTTAAATATTCTGCTTTTTCTTCATTCTTATGTTTCTATTCTTCATTTCAATTCTTTCTGGGGAATAAATGTTTTTTTGTTGTATCTTATATCCGGAAATAAAAAGATACAAGAAAATCCATCGGGCAACTTCCGTAGCATGTACCGTCATCCATGTAAAGGTGCTTGGATGCTGGCTGATAGAGATCATGGCTGGCAAGTTTCCGACTGTACTGCTGAGGCACTGAAGGTTTTTTTTACTTTTTTCCCAAAAAACAAAAAGAAAACAATAATGATTGTTTATCTAAATGATCGTTTACTTGTATATTACATCATATAATCATATTTTAAATTAGACGGTTCATCCTTGCTTAATTCAGGCATCACTACTGCTTTCGAACATGTCAATAGATATTGTGGGCGAAATGATTGAAGTTGAAAGACTATATGAAGCTGTTGATTTTATTCTAAGTTTACAGGTTAGGGTTTAATTCATTCAGGGGGGAAAAAAAGCATTCTTAGATTTTTTTTATTAACTTTTACATTTTGTCTCGACATTTTGCTTATACATAGGGCAAAACTGGAGGTTTTACCATTTGGGAGCCGGCAACTTTACCAAAATGGTTTGAGGTAATTACTTCCTTGGTGTAATAAATACTTCAATTGCCTTCTGCATTCCCTTCAAATCCAACCTTCAACCAAATTCCATAGTATGGAAAACAACTATTCTTGAAGTTATTATTCAGCATGCTCATTATATACTCTAGAGATATTTATCTATTATATAGTAGATAAACTCTTGGTACATATGATGCCACTGTTTAGCAAAATGTTGATTTTTGAAAAAAAATTCTCCAAACGTTTAAAAAAGAAGAAGAAGAAGAAAAAAAAAAGAAACAACCTAACTTTGTGTCCACTATATATCTGCAACTGATCAAGTGTAATTTACTAAGTCATCTTACTTATAAAAATGGCTAATTCAATTTTTATCTACTAACTGCATTGCATTATGCACGAAAAGTTTTATGTTGATCTAATTGAGAATTCATGACCTGTAAATATTAGGAGTTCGATTAAATTTAATGTCTAAATAATGTGCTGACACCGAAAAGGTACAGATCGATTAGAATTATGCTGTATAGGAGACAGAATAATAATTTTTCTCAATTCCAATTTATACTAATAGATTCACACATCCGTCATTGAACTTATCTAATTGGTTTTTCATTTTTTTTTGGAGCATATCTAATTGGTTTCTACTGCTTCCTTTCCTTCTTTTTTTTTTTAGCATATCTAATTAGTTTCTAATACTTCATTTTTTATGCTTTCCTTAGTTTTTCAATCCAACACAGTTGTTTCAAAATGCCATGGTTGAATATGAGTAAGAACCATCCATCTAGCTTATTTATCGTTTAACTTGTCAGTGATTATAAGTCAAAAAAAAAAAAAAACTTGTGAGTGATTATTCCCATATCTATTACTAACATCGATAAATGATGGTTGTAGGTACGTTGAATGCACTTCCTCTATTGTTCAAGCTCTAGTACTCTTCAACAATTCATTTCCCATGTACCGGCAAAAAGACGTAAAAGCGTCTATAAAGAGCGCAACACAATTCATTGAGAAAACGCAAAATCCAGATGGTTCGTGGTAAATCCTAATCACTTGAACATGCATACAAAAAACAATGTGATCAAGAACTTCAAAGAGATTGACACATTCAAAATATAATTCACGTATCTTTCCAATCGATGATAAGTTTTCGAGCAAATCAAAACCTTTTCAACTTTTTGAAAAGTAATACTTCTATTTTCGGTTTACTCCTAGTGGTTCCTTGGCAATTCCTAATGTGCATTTTGGTTGTTGATGCAATGAAAATCGTTTTTCTTCCCTCCTCTCACTTTATCGGATCCTACTTAAAAATATAATGTGCACAAAAAAATAATCTTTGTGACCATACGAATGATGGATAATTCATTTAAAGTTCGGCATATATTTACAATGCCAATAAATTTTCAACGTAGAGTGGGCATTCGATCAACCAAGACATTTACCAAAGAAAGTCAGATTAACATATGAAAGACACATTGCATACTTATTAAGCACCTTTATGTTTGTTAGAAAGAACATTATCACAATTTCATTTCAATGACTTTGACAGGTTTGGCTTTTGGGCAATATGCTACACTTACGCCTCTTGGTTAGCATTAGGAGCATTAGCTGTGTGCGGGAAGACACATAGCAATAGTGAAACAGTTCAAAAAGCATGTCAATTTTTGCTCTCAAAGCAACAGGAATCAGGTGGCTGGGGAGAAAGCTACCATTCATGCATTAAAAAGGTAATTTTTTTTAATTCCTTCCATTATTTTTTAACCATATTACATCTATTTGGTGTTTCATTTTCCTTTTGCCATTTTTTCCAAAAATCCCCACTAAAATGTTTTTAATCTGTTTTGTTTGTTGTTTTGATGTACGTAGTGGAAATTAGAAAGCTGCTTCATGCATGTAACCCGTTTTCACCACTAATTAATTAGTGGAGTTGTACAGATGTTTTGTTTGATTAGGGCATGAATGAGAGAAGTTGAGTGTTTCACTGGTGAACAGCTTTAAGTGGCAAGGAAAAGAAAAAGAATCTTAAATAAGTTTTGAAACATATTAATCCTTCGGTCAGCAACTTACCTTTATGAACCAAAGAAACATACGTCTTTCCTTGATCTATTCATATATAGTGAGAACTTCTGGGCTTATATTTCAAGATATTATTGTTACTAGGAATACACAAATTTTGATGGTGAAACATCTCATTTGGTACAAACATCATGGGCTCTGATGGCACTTATACATGCTGGACAGGTTCGCTATCCTTAACCTCGAGATGATATGTGGCATTTTTTACTGTGTTTTTCTGCTCACAAGCTAAGCAATACGACCTAAATGGTGCTTACAAGACCATCGTAAAACTAGTACAATGGAGTACTATACGTTTCATGTAAGAGGCAAAAGTAATATTTAACAATGAACTAATTCACCCCTTGAATTTGAATTTCAAAAAATTAATAACTTAATTGTTTTGATTTGATCCAATTTGTGACTTGCTATCCAACCAAAGTAAAGTGAATAACTCATTTCTTAAATACATTTCATATGTTTGTCCTTATTACATATTCATGGATGTTTTCTACAACACAACTATTGATATAAATTGGCATTCTATTATACAATTAAATGTCGTAGTGTTTAACAGGCAAAGAGAGATCCGACACCTTTGCATAAAGCTGCAATGCTACTAGTCAATTCACAGATGGATGACGGATCTTTTCCTCAGCAGGTACATTTATTGAGAAAGTTGTCAATAAAATTAGTTTCAATCCATGAATATTAATTACATCACCCAGGTACGTTTGATAAAATTGAAGTTTGAATTTATTAAATTATTAAATTATTAAATATTAAATCTAATACATTTGAGTGTATATCATCACATTAAGTGATTAGTGAGTAACTTATCACTTATTTTTTGAATTAAGTTTTACCTAAAATATTCAGTACCATTTCATTAATTTAAATGCTTTATTTTTGGTTATCAAACATGTCTGAACATGTTAAGATCTGAATCTATTAAATTTAAGTGCCGAATTAGTTTATCAAACAAGATCTAAGTAAATGTCCATAATCTGTATAAACTGATTTAGTTTCTTTATTAGTATATCTTGGTTTTTTATTAGACTATCACGCAATGATCGGGGAGAAATGCAGTTTTTGTTCCCAATGCTTGGTCTAAGTGCCAAATTGGTCCTTAATATTTTGGCCAAAATAAATTTTGTTCCCAAAGTTTGTGATTTTAGATAGATTTAGAACAACTAAAGGAAATGAAACAATGACTAATGGTCAATATCAAATTGCTCTTAGTCAACAACTTTGACTTTGCACTTTTGATCCGTAAAGTTTGTGATTTTTGGCTTTTTTATGGCAACTAATGGAAAATATTCATAGCTAACGATCAACAACAAATGGCCCCTAAAGTTTGTGAAATAAATTAAATATTTGACAAATATGATCCTAAATTTCTATAAAATTTCATAAAACACTTTATATTGGCACAACATGAACGTAGCCTAAATAGTATATATATATATATATATATATATATCTTTGTTAATTAAGTTATAAGTGGATTATAATATACCAAGAATAAAGAAAACATAATATAGTGGAAGAAAAAGAGAATTTTAGTTTTATAATTTAAGTTTACTGTAGTTACTACTACAAAAATTGTTGCATGTCTTGTGCATTAGGTTTCAAATTCTTGTAACTAACCATTGTACTTATAAAACTTGTGATGGTAAGTATCAATGTGAAGTAATTATAGGAATTCCTAAGAAAATTATTTTTATGTTTTGTTGTCTTTCTTACCAATTAAAATCTAATGTTCCAGTATTGTAGTTTTAAAGTATTTATTTTAATGTTTATGTACCTTGATAATCATTTAATGGTTAATACAATATGCATAGAATACCAACTTCATTTCAAACTCAATTGACAACCTGTTAAAATACCAAAAAAAAAATGATCAACTTAATTTACAAAGATTATAAATTTGTTAAATTTTAAAGTAATATTTAATTAAGTTTTTAAATTATCATAAGAAATAAAAATAATAAAACTCATAATTAATTAATTATTAATAGTGAGAAACAATAATATATATATATATATATATATATATGTTATGCTGAATTTGAGACTAACTATGCAAAAGAAAAGAAATATGTGATATATTATTAGCATAAATAAATGAAATAAAAATAAAAAGAGAAGACAAAAAGTTTAATTAGAATTCTTATTGCCTATTTAATACAATTTCATTCTATTTTGAATCTCAATTCATGTTAAAGCCATTAATGTCGCTATTTAAAATTTAGAAAAATATAATGATTTAATATCAAAACCTTGGGGATCAAAAGTGTAAATTCAAAGTTGTTAACTAATGGCAACTTAATGTTGACCGTTAGTCATCGTTGCATTTCCGTTGGTTGTTCTAAATCTGCCTAAGATCTTAAATCTTGGAAACAAGATCTGTTTTGACCAAAATATTGAGGATCAATTTGGCACACAGACCAAATATTAAGGATCAAAGCTGCAATTCTCCCCAATGCTGGACCATTATGTTTTTTGCATCTATTTTGAAAATTTACCCCATAATTCTTTTAATGCTTCTCTTGTTGATTTATCTCAGCGGCCGGAAAGGTCATAATATTGGGTAAGTTAATAAAGCAACTGCTATCTTATTATTACAAAAGAAAACACACGTATCACTATAATATCAGGGAGGGTTTTGTTTAAAAAAGATTTAACAAATTAAAAGTGGAAAGAGAGCTATCAAGGAGAGACTTAAGACGTGAATGCAATTTTGTGGGACGCGAATTGCACCATAATTAGTAGCCCTTCACATGGCAGCTCGTTTGGTCACGGTTGTTTTTTTAAGACCGTTGTCCAACCTCCCGCAAGGATTCGAGTCCCGTGGGATGGAGCCTCTCCTCCCGAACCGGAGTGGGATTAGTCGGACCCTGTAAAGATTGATCCGGACACCCGTCAGCAAAAAAAAAAAAATAAATAAAAAATTGGACCATAATTAGTAGGTGCAAGAATTCATTCAAATCAAGTAACAAGACTTGAGTCAAGTGACTATTATGTCATTCAATGAATTGACACCATAGACCAACCAATTGATCACCATTTAGCTTACTCTCTCTCTCTCTCTCTCTACAGTTGTTTCACCTATTCTTTGTTATGACAGTGTAAGTAGTTCATACTATCCTTTCTATCGTCGAGAACTTCCATTGCACATTTAAAAAAGAATGGATATTCTTTTTTGACCTATTGCTGTATTGGTAAAGTGATTAGATTATAACAAAAACATAGAGATACACATGCTTTGGAAATCTATGGTATTTTAGCTAGGCGTTATAATTTTGTTATCTTGCAGAGATGTGCGTCCTCTAATTCTTTGTATCAATGTAAATCGTATGTAAATATATTCCATTTTATGTTGTGCCAAAAGAACAGTCACTTAGTTTAGCGAAAACTTCTAACTTTCAATTTAAACCACTGTGATTGGAAATGTTTCCAAATGCTTCCCATGCATCAACAATTTTCACAATAGAAAATCGAATTACAAAGACTATATTTATATTTTTTAGCAAAATATTGTCATACGAATTGGATTGTTTATTTTGTTGAATCAAGAGATGATTGTTCCCATAGCGCTGTTATGAGACAACTACTTGCTTTGTGCGTAAGAATTTTTGATATCACAATCTTTTATATATGTTGCTGCAGGAAATGACCGGAGCATCCATGGGAAATTGCATATTACACTATGCTGCACATAGGAATATTTTTCCATTATGGGCACTGGCAGAATATCGAAAAAATGTTGTACCCTATCTAGCTTGAAATACTTGATATGTTATGTACCTCGACAATGCCCTCTTATGTCACTGATATCCGTGCATGTACAAATGCATGCCAAGCACCAAGCATAAAGCACGAAATCATGTCTGTTAATTTCACCATTAATATTTGCAGCCTTCTTGAGGATGACTGTAGAGGCCTGTTGTTGCTTCATTTTGTAACTAATTTTAGCACAAAAAAAAAGTTGTTTTTTTAGATATAATACGTTTGACTCACTGCTTGATGGGGAAAAAAAATTGCAAAAAAGCAATATACCAAGACATAACAGTGGGTTATACCAACATATGGACAGAAACAAATCGTTTAAACTCTCTATAAGGACAATCTTCAAAAAGGAAAAATATATGATCGCATTGAATTTTTTTTTTTTTTTAACTGTCAATAACGCTTAAGACTATCCACTATTTGGGTGAAATAGGGATTAGAAGAAGAGGCTTATTTGGGTGCAGTGATATACCCTCTGAAGATTTTTAACTACTGGACGCGGAGTTTGATAGCATTGATAAAGATAGATTATTGCCTCTCCATGCTAATATCTTGTATTGTCTCAGCTGCTGTTGCATCCCCTTTGGAAAAGGAAACAGAGAACGTGATCGCATACAGGTTTTCATGCTCTAGGATGCCAAATTGGTGGATATTAAATTCAGTTAGCATCCGCTTAAATTGATGGATTTGTATTTGGTGAAGGATTTTATTTGATTAATTTCGAATATGGTCTCAATTTTGAATTTTCTGTTTTTGGTTGATTCAGATCTCAGATACAATTTACTCTTTAAGTACTAAGCATCATTAAGTGCGAAAACTACTGCATCATCTTCTTTTTACAAGACACACAAATTAGGGAGCACCATCAACTATAGCCCTTTCCTCTTGCAAACAATCCGCACAACCCGGAGGACCGTACTTGCTTTTCTCGGGGAAGAAAACACCACCGCTGCCAACGGCCCTTCTCTAAAATGCACCTAAAAAAACTCACCCGTGATTTACCTATACCATTTCTTTTGCCATCTGCCAAGTTGCCATCTTCACCCTCCCTATGTACATGCAATAAACTGCTAAATACCAAATAATTAGGGCAAATGAAGAGGAATTTAAAAAAGAATTTGAAACGACAACTAATTTGGGTGAATTTGAAATCCATCCACAAGTTTTAACCCTCAAAACCTTACTCCTAAGGTGGCCTTTCATCCAATGATTTAGTGGGGTTGACCAAGACTTGTTTGCGGACTTCAATAAGCTTCTAAACAACACTTCTAACAGTAAAGTAGCATGGAAAACTACCAACAGTATGAAACTTCCCTGTCCAAATTTGGGACACTTCGGATTTTCTTCTTGCCAAATAAAGGACTTTTCTGAGTTTCTGCAAAATGCAGAGAGCTTATGTTGGGTGTATTTGGATGGTATGTTTTCTAGGTGTTTGTATAAAACTTTAATTTATTGTAGAATTTGTAGAATTGAAAAACTTTTTATTTGTATTTTTCTTTTCTTTTTCCCCTTTTTTTCTCTCTTCTTCTTCCTTCTGGCCATTGCTGCTGCTCCAACCATCACCGGAGGTTTCAATGTTACTTTCGTTGCATAATTTTTTATGCCAACAAATACTATCGGAGCTCTAAATTCAAGAGTTTGATTTTGGGGCATCTATGATGCCCAGAGCATGTGTAAAGTTTGTGATAGAAGAACCTGTATCATAGAAGGGTACAAACATTGTGGTAGAATACTCGTATATTGGAAAATTGATCAATGAGGATTGATCTTGGGGTATTCGTTTGGTGAATAACAATTAGCAAAAAATTGACCCTAATAGGACAGAAGTTTAAAAGGAGGGATTCTATCGAGATTGACAGTGATAAGAACACACTGCCGAATAATTGTGTTGTGCAGTAATTGAGGGAGAAGGTCCTGCCAAATTTATTGTGATTGATTCTACAATGGAGTTTGATCGAAGTGAAAGTTTGACTCTACACTGGAGTTTGATCGAAGTGAAAGTCAAGGAGGCTAAGAAAGCCAAAAAAATTCAAGCAGGGAACACACTTGAATATTTTTTTTAAGGTACATAAAATTTTTTGTAAATTGCCATGGATGGTAAATTTGTTGAAGAAAGTTTTGATTTGAATAGAGACGTGTATAAAAATATTCATGTGGTGGATAAAATTATTAAGAATTATGGAATTGCAAATTTTTGTGATGAAAATTATTGGCAAAAACAAAGATAAGATTTTTTTTTTTTTTTGAAAATTGTGTGAATGTTCACCATTTGAGAAACTATGGTGGTTTCATAGATACTTTTTTTTTTTTTTATGCTAACGCAAACGAGGCGTATGACTATGGTGCTGTGATGGAGGGACTGTTAGCTGTCCATTGTGCCTTGTCCACAAGTCATGCCCAGTGGCAGTAGAGCTGTTAATCGAACCGGGCAGCTCGCGAGCCGAGCTCGACCCGGCTCGATAAGGGCTCGACTCGGCTCGTTTATTGAGAGAAACGAGCCGAGCTCGAGTTTAACTTGATGCTCGTTTAATAAATGCTCGGCTCGTTTAAGCTCGATAGGCTCAAATAGTAGGGGTATTAGTGTCATTTCATTATGTATTTGATACTCTACAAGCTCGATAGGCTCGAGTTCGAACTCGAAATTGCTTGAATAGTAAGGGTATTAGCGTCATTTTAATTGTGTATTTGATATTCTACAGGCTCGACAAGCTCGAGTTCGAGCTCGATAAGCTCGACTCGATTTTGAACTCGAGTTCGAGCTCGAGCTCGAGTTTTCTACCGAGCACATCGAGTCGATCTCGAATAGTTTGTGAAGCTCGAATTACTAATCGAGCGAGCTCGAGTTGGCTCGATTAGGGGTTCGAGTCGAGCTCGATTATCACATGCTCGAGCTCGACTCGGCTCGTTAACAGCACTAAGTGGCAGGGACCTTAGTCACAAGATGGAGTTATAATTTTAAAGTTGTCGCTCTTTCCAACCTTGTAGTGTATGTAGGTTTAAGATTATCCTCTTACGCTATGAAGACTTGGAAAACTTCCTCCATAACTTCCAAGACTTGGTCTAGACTTGGGAGTCCAATTCACACTCATCAACGTGTGTGTGTCATGTCTTGCAGACAATTTAACATATGTTAAGTGGGATTTGGATTGATGGGTCTTTTTCTGTAAACCTAACACATTGACCTGGAAGCCTATGCAATGCAAATTAAAGTATTCCAATTCAGACTCATCAACGTGGCATGTCCTGCAAACAAATGATTTGGATTGACGGGTCTTCCACGGATTTGCATTAATTGGTCATTTGCTTGCACGCTAGAATCTATCTGTTTCTGGATTAACTCATTCTAAAAGGACAAAGAAAAGTAAGCACTACGTCTTTCTCTTAGGAGAATGCCGTCTTTCTGCTCGGAACGAGATGTAAAAATTTGATTGAATTCTTAGGAGAATGCCGTCTTAGGAGATCGAATGCATTTCTTATATTATTGTTTGTAAGATTTTAGTGTTATTTCCGCTGTGTGAATTTTTTGCACTAACAAAAACTATATGAGTTTACACTCAGTAAGACTTTTGATGTTAATTCTACTATTTTATTATTATGTGTGTGAGAGCAGAAATTAAGTTAAATTTTTGTTGTTTGAATGACGGCATGGGAGTAAATAAAACATTTTACTTCAATTCGCTAATTTCCGTCAACTACCAACCTAGGACTCAAAGGTCTTAAATAGAGACAACCATAAATTCTATTCTAATTATAATACCAAAACCGATTTCCTAAATCAACTTTGACATCAATTCTAATCTAGTTACCAAATAAAAAATATAATTCTAAAACTACTAAACTTGTAAAAAGTCTTGGTTTAATTTTTTTTGTCAATAATGCCTCCCTTAAACCAAACTCTTGATGTTGTCTTTTCTAATGTCATCACGAGATTCAATCATCATTGCAGCCTTTGTAACAGTATAACTCACAAGTAACTCTAGTTTATTTTTTAATTAGGAGTAGGACATGCTCGTACTTTGCACGTAATTCAAAATTTATCCATATTGACCCATTCATCATTAGAGCCTCCATATCTTTTTGGACAATAATAATTCACACTACCTTCAAGCAATAAATCATGCATTTTTTGTTGCAAACAATTTTCAATTCCATAATTGCCAATGGATTCATCCACCCCACAAGTACAATAATTTCTTTTATTGACAAATTCTTCTTTATCAAATCATCCCAAACAAAGTATACAAATCATAATTTTCAAGCACATCAAAAATTTCAAAAGCCTCTTTATCAACACATATATTTTTTTCCCAATTAACTTCCCATGTTAAACCACGTTTTGACTTATGATCAGATTCATAGTCAAACTCTATCAAAAATATAAAGAGTTTCAATAATATTCTTCGGATTTCTGCATAATCCTGATAAAAAACTTTTGGTAAACAATAGAAAGAATTTACTTTAAGAATGTCACTCAAATCACACCTTGTGAGATATTTCTCCATTGTGTTCTCCCATTCTCGTCTTTCTTCAATGGTACTCAATGTGTGCAAATTTTTTAATTTTTTAACATTAACAAATTATCTCTCCATGGCAACTTAAAACAATTTACGTACCTTAACAAAAATTTTTTCCTCCCTGGCTTCAGGTTTGATCAAACTCCACGGTAAACAATCAACAATTTGGTAGAACCTTTTTTTTTTTTTTTTATCATTGCACAACACCAACAATCTTAATAGAATACCTCTTTTTAGACCTTTGTTCATATTCTTTTACTTTGCAATTATTCTTTTTTATTCTGTTCCTATTCTACTTCTTCATAAAAGGGAATTTTAACCCGAATTTCCACTGGTATCATAGAATTACTAGGTACCGAACAAAAAAGGAGAGAGAGGGATTCGAACCCTCGATAATTCTTTGTTCAAAACTATACCGGTTTTCAAGACCGAAGCTATCAACCATTCAGCCATCCCTCTGAGGGTCGCTTTTCCCTAATTCCAATCAATGATGGAATACTCCAAAACCAACCTTGTGGTCCAATTCTTCAATATATGATTACTCTATCACAACCTCTATACCTTTTTATAGCACATAGTCCTCTACCACAAATTCTGCACACCCTTCAGACACTACGATACCCCAAGATCAAACTCTTGAATCTAGGGCTTTAATACCATTTGTTAGCACAAAATATCACCCAACGGAAGTAACATTGAAATCTTGCAAACAATAATATAAGAAAAGCACAGGAGGAAACAAAATATTCTATTTCAATTCACTAATTTCCCTCAACTACAAACTTAGAACTCAAAATCCTTAAATAATGAAACA
Organism: Coffea eugenioides; assembly: GCF_003713205.1. Lineage (NCBI taxonomy): Eukaryota > Viridiplantae > Streptophyta > Magnoliopsida > Gentianales > Rubiaceae > Coffea > Coffea eugenioides. The sequence continues at coordinate 42,371,999 of NC_040042.1, read as the reverse complement.
TAACCACAAATCCTATTCTCATTATAATACCAAAACATGACTCAAACGTATTTCCTAAATTAACTTTGACACCAATTCTAATCTAGTTAACAAATAAAAAATATAATTCTAAAGCAACTAAACTTCTAAAAAGACTTGGTTTAATTTTTTTTTTGTCAACAGTTTTCTAGTTTACAGCAAAAAGGTTGTAAGAATTACGTCAACTGTTTTAATTAGATATAACTCAACTTAGAGACCCTATTCCCATGTCTTCTCAGCTTTTAAAATATGCTTCTCATAAATTTCTCTAATATGGAGAACAGAAGCAAGCATGTTTAGTCTTCCTCCAATGCGTCATGGAAGACTTTCCCAAGTTGAGGGGTAAATTACTAAATTGGGTTTGGAGCATGGTGTCATATCTTTCAAAATTAGGTGACGGATAAGAAGTTTTGGTCATTGCAAGCAGAAGAGTGAATTCGTATACTAATTGGTTGAAACTCAAGCTCTATAAAAGACTCATTTTTGCCCTTCTAAATTTTATCAAACAAACCCAAATGGAGAAGCAAAATTGGCTTTTTATAATATCAGTTCACCTTCTCATACTGCATATTGCAATTGCATCCTCTTTTTCGGTGCATCATTTCTGCCGCTATGATGAAGCTCTTGCATTACTTCAGTTTAAGGAGCAATTCAAGATTAGCGCATCCAATGAATTTTCTTCCGACTGTAGTTACTTTGGTCAGCATCCTTATCCAAAGATCACATCTTGGAACGAGAGTACAGATTGCTGCACCTGGGATGGAGTCACATGCCATGAGATCACTGGTCATATAATTCAATTAGACCTCAGCTGCAGCCAAATTGAAGGAGTCATCAGTCCTAATAGTAGCCTCTTCGGCCTTTCTCAACTCCAGAAACTAAACTTGGCATACAATGATTTCCAGCAATCGCGAATTTCGCGCGAGTTCAGAGGATTAACACACCTGACACACCTCAACCTCTCAACTTCAAATTTCAACGGCCAAATTGCATCAGAAATATCTCACTTGTCAAAGTTAGTTTTGCTTGATTTCTCTCTACATCCCCCAAGCTCCGCAATTTTAAGACTTCAAAAACATGATTTTCAAATGCTTCTACGAAATTTAACCAAGATAAGTGTGCTTTGTCTGTCTGCTGTACACATAGCATCTGAGGTTCCATTAAATTTTTCTTCATCCTTAACATATCTAGATCTTAGCAGTACAGGAATGCATGGTAAGCTCCCAGATCATGTTTTTGAGATACCGAACATGCAGGCTCTTGTATTAGGTAGCAATGAGAACCTCACCGGTATTTTACCTAAGTTCAACTCCAGCATATCTTCTTTGGAAGTCTTGGATCTCAGTTTTACCAACTTGTTTGGTGAACTTCCTGTTTCAATCGGCTGCTTGAAATCCTTAAACTCCTTGATATTATTTGGCTGTCAATTCTCTGGTTCTTTACCCGAATCCATTGGCAACCTTTCAAAACTCACTGACTTGATACTGGGTTCCAACAATTTTGTGGGACAAATCCCAAGGAGTATTTCAAATTTTGTGTCGTTGAAGACATTAGACCTTTCAGGCAATGGATTTCAAGGTCCAATTCCAGATTCTTTCAACAATCTCCAAAAACTAACCTCTCTATCACTTTCTTATAACAGTCTAGTTGGTCCATTGCCACCTTCAGTTGTCAACCTTACAGCGCTTGTAGACGTAGACATCAGATTCACTTTGCTATCTGGTCCACTTCCTGCGAATGCATCTGGGCTCCAAGAACTCATAAGTTTACAGATAACCCAGAATTTGCTCAATGGCACACTTCCACCATGGTTGTTTCACCTTCCAGCAGTGATTTTCTTAGATCTTGGATTTAATCATTTCACTGGACAATTGCCAGATTTCACAGGAAATTCTTCATTGACTTTTGTCTTTTTGGATCATAATAAATTACAAGGTCCAATTCCCAAGTCAATATCTACACTTAGGAACCTAATATGGCTTGACCTTTCATCAAACAATTTAAGTGGCATTGTTGATTTGATTATGTTCTTGAATATGAAAAACCTTGCTTACCTTTATCTTTCCTCCAATAGATTAGTATGTAGGATAGACAACGATGTCTCACTTCTCAACCTTGGACATTTGGGATTGTCATCTTGTGGGTTAAAAGAATTTCCAGGTTTCAATCAAAACTCAAAGAGTTTGTCATATTTAGACCTCTCCAGCAACAACATTCGTCAAATTCCCAGTTGGTTGAATTCCATGGCTTGGGATTCACTAACTTACCTAAATCTGTCTTATAATGCTATATCTACTCCTTTCATACCACCTTGGAAGAGTATTACTGTATTGGATGTTCGATCAAATCAGCTTCAAGGTCCGCTGCCAATTTCAATATGCAATTTAGAAGTCCTCTTCTTTCTTGACATGTCTGAAAACAAATTCAGCGGTGAAATTCCACGTTGTTTCGGAAACTTCAGTAGCGGACTGGCTGTGCTCAATCTGAAAAATAATCGCCTTCAAGGAAGCATTGGGATGATCTTTGCACCGAAAAATGGTTTGAGATATCTTGGATTGCAGGGCAACCTTTTTGAAGGGCAGTTGCCAAGATCTTTGGTGAAGTGTGAAAAACTGGAAGTCTTTGATGTAGGGAATAACAGAATAAATGACACATTCCCTACGTGGGTGGAAAATCTCAAGGAGCTCAAAGTTTTGGTTCTGAAATCGAATCGATTCTTTGGAACCATAGACAATAATTTCAAAACAAAAAGCCCATTCAAGAAGTTGCAAATTATGGATCTATCCAACAACGAGTTCACCGGTGTTGTACCTATCAGGCTTCTAACAAGCTTGAGAGCAATGATGAATTCAGACAGAACTGAATCAAGGGCAATGTACATGGACGCTGGCTATATCTTTTATGACAATGATTACAGATATTCGTTAAGCATATCTGTGAAAGGGCTATCAATGGAATTGCCCCAAATCATAACAACTCTCACAGCCATTGATTTATCAAGCAACAGATTCAGTGGAGAGATTGACGACGTCATCGGTGACCTGGTCGACCTCAAAGTTCTGAACTTATCCCATAACAGATTCTCTGGCCATATTCCCTCCTCCTTTGGGAATTTGAGTTCCCTTGAATCATTGGACATCTCTTGCAATCAAATTGATGGAGAGATCCCACAGCAACTTACAATGATGACCTCGCTTGAATTCTTAAACCTCTCACAGAATCATCTTGTGGGACGCATTCCTCAAGGTAACCAATTCAATACATTTTCCAATGATTCATACAAGGGGAACGTGGGACTGTGTGGACTCCCACTAACAAAGAAGTGCAGCGAATCTGATTTTGAGGTGCCACCACCACTTCCTATAGATCAAGAAGAAGAGCAATCAGATTTCTTCAGTGGATTTACATGGAAACCAGTGATTATAGGATATGGTTTTGGAGTTGTCCTTGGACTCGCTTTGGGATGGCTAATGTTTGCAACAGGAAAGCCACAATGGGTCGTAAAGTTTGTTGAAGAAGCGAGGTATCAACGGAGAAAACAGAAAACTCGTTAAAGATCCAATCCAACTACAGTAATGGAGCAAAGCCTTTCTGTATGTGCGTATCAGGTATTGCACAATCCTCATCTGGCCATAATTTTATTTAACTAGAATAATAGTACTCACTTGGAGCTAGTAAAAGGGTTTTGGTCCGATCATCTAATTAATTCTGCATGTCTCTTTCATTTTGAAAATAATTTAATCTCAAAACTGTTTAAGTTATTTGTTTCACCAAAATATTGGTAAAAGGATGTGAAACAATCATCTAGATTTTTGAAGATGTTGAGGAACGCACGTAAAGTTATCAAGAAATATAACATATATTAGTAATAACGTTGATGAAAAAAATAGAAAATTCATCTTGAATCGACAATGGATAAACCTTATTTTTTTTTTTCTTATTTCCTTTTGAGAAATTTAATCGTTTCTCATTTATTCTTTTTTTTTAAACTCTTTCTCGTCTTTTCTTATTTCCCCATCTCTATGAAACAAACACAATGATACTAGAAATAGGGAATGCATATTGTAAAAGTACTCAATAAGCTAAACTGTTGAAGTTATTTTGAGGTCAATTTGATTAAATTCCATTAAGCAAGTTCACATACATTTTTAGATATGACTATACACTTTCCTAAGGAAAAGAAGTAGAATTTCCACACTAGTTGATATTTGTTGACAATGTCAGGCCATTATGTGTCTTTTTAAGGTTTTTTTTTTTTTTGAGCATCTTTTCAAATTTTAATAAAGGAAATAAATACGAGTTATTCATGTGAACCCTATGACTTTCAAAAGTATTTAAAATCCATGAAGATTTGGCCGTTTCTCATGTAATGGATGGTGACATGGAGAACTTGGATGGTGTAGTTGCCATTGGAGTAAAAGGAAAGAGAATTTTCCTGAAGTCCCTTTTGATAGAGAATTGCTCTAGCAGATGTACTATTTGAAGTCCATGAATATGCATAATCCACAGCTCTTTCATGAAATGGGGAAAATTTTGAATATTGGCTTACTCGAGATCTTAAAGCCGTGCTGGTTTCTTGCAGGAATGGCTCAGGATAAAGGAGAATTGGAGCTAGCTTGCTGTTGAATGGGGCATAGAGTTTTAAGTGTGTTAGTAGTGGTATAATATCGTTTTTCCTTTTGTGTTCGATTTGTTGGCTTTATAGTTGATTGATGTACTTAGAAGTGGTCTACGTCCGTGTGTAAACTCTCTGTTCTTATCAATAAAAGTGCTAAGAAGTTGCCACCAAAAAAAAAAAAAATTGAACGCCAACTTGCTCTCTTTTTCTCTCTCTTTTTTTTTTTTTTGGGTGGGGGATGGGGTTTTGGGTTGGCTTGGGGGTTTGCACATTCCTTGTGAACGAGATAAAAAGGTTTCATTGATAGTTTTAACTTGCAATGCCTATGTTTTTGGATAAATTACTGATTGCCTCCTAAGGTTTCATCTATTAATACAAGACCGCCACTTTTACATTTTAAAATATCTGTCGAACATACTTAAAATTTTATGTAAAGTGAAATTTTGATAAAAAGTAGTCTCCACAATGTTATTAGTTAAAATTTCAATATTACCCTTACTAGGTATTGAATATAACAGGGTTGGCGCTTTTGTATAAAATCATATGAGGATTAGATGGGTTAAGTGAACATCGTCATTTTAGTACACTAACTTATGTGCATGTCTAGTTTCCTTTTTACATAAATTCATAGATGGATTATGTAGTAATATGTGAAACCACAGTGGATAAATAATAATTTGATCCTTTTTCTTTTCTTTTCTTTTCTTTTTCTTTTTATATTTTCCGGTAGGGTGGGAGGTTGGGGATGTGTAGTTGAACACTTCACTTCATTCTCTCCCTTTCATATTCTAGGGATCAGAGTGGGACAGATTTTATACTTTAAAAATTGAAGTATCCCACTTTGAAACACAAGAATCCAAGTGAGAATTTGAGTATAATAGAAAAGTGTAAAGTATAATAAACCCAAAAAAATATGAAAACAACTCCAGCGTCATGCAGACCTCTCATGAGCAGGGGAAATAAGTAACTTTTTTCTTTTTTCTTTTTTGGGATTTAAGGAGAAACTCTAAGCTTTATAATGAAAAAGAGAAAATAGGAGGATTTGAGAGTCAAACCAAGAATAATCTACTTACCAACTAAATTGCGCCCTGTCCCAAAACAAATAACTTTCATGAAAAAGGAAATCCTGCTCTTGAATCAATGCGACTTCTCTTTGTTAACGTGAAGAATAAAAGTACAAAGACGGCAGGTTACTACACCAATTGCATGCAAACTCAGTTTTAACCATTTGAAGGCAGTACTATGACTGAACATCATTAAGTGATAAGTGAATATTTTACATGTTTGTTTCATATGATTACATGCAAGCTTTTGTCGTGTTTTTAGGTGTTCATAGCCATGTCTAAGCCCTTTTTGGTGTAAAATTGCTTCAGGTGTTACTTAGTGAGCCAAATAAGTGGATTAATGCATAAATATGTGATATTTTTGTAGGTTATTGGTGCATGAAACACTCGTTTAAGTTGAAGAAGATGCAATGTATATCTTGGAGGATAATGCATAAGTGAGACCAGAAGAGAAAGTTGCACGACAAAGGAAGGAAATTGAAACTGGAAATAGGGGAGTTGGATCCGACCTCGGATAAAACTTCTGTAATCAGAGGCTGTATCCGAGGCCATGATCTGAGCTTGGATCTCTTCGACAAAGGCCTCAGACCTTGCATGCAAAATATGTGAAAATTTGAAGAAACCTTACATCCGAGCTCGGATCAGCTTGGTACCCCCCGAATCCAAGGGTTCAGATATTTTTCTCTCCTCAGCGATTTGTAGAACAATTTGTATACATTTAACACTTACTTTTTTGCCTCTTGTTTCACAATAAATTTCGATTGAAAAGTTGGCAAAGCATCTTGTACACTTGAAGAATGAATATTGGAGATTCCAATGAAGGGCATTTTTGGAAGAAGAAGAAAAAAACGAGTAGAAAAACACATTATTGAAGAGTGAGAAGGGAGATTGGAGGGGATAGAGAAGGGAAGATATAGAACTTTTCTTTCTTTTCTCTCTAGCTTAACTTAGTGATAGTTTTAGATCAAGTTAAGTTTTCATTTCTATTGAAGAACTTAAAGAATTCTTGATGTAACCATGTATTTTTTATGGCAATGAAGATGATGGAACTTGAAAATCATGTTTCTTCATTTGAATGAGCATTTCTTCTCCTTTACTCTCTTTATTTGTTTCACTAATACTCTGTTACATTGAAGACATGAGCTTTATTGTTAAATCTACTATGTCTAACTAAATCTTCTTGTTCTAGGGATAGATGAAACTATTTGTACCTTAACTATGGTTGAATAAAGTTAATTATTGTTATATCTTGCACTTGCTAGTTCATTTGTTCATACTTTAATACTTGTAAATGCTTGATCACCATTTACTAGCCACTTTAGTTGTTGTTAATATATGAAAATAGTTGATAATAATGAAAAATGAATGAAGGAGTAAACACACGAAAGTAGAGGTACATTTAGGTGGATATTTATGACATTTCGTGTCCTTGATATAGTTTAAACTAGAGATTTCACCACAAAAGTAGAGAAACTCTAGTGTAGACTAAGTTTGGTTCATTGGCGAAAGCGAGTTCCAATGGTTTGCGTGAAATGCATCCTTAGCAAAACAAGAGCATGAGTGATATTTAGCTAATTCATCCATGGTTAGCTACATTTAGTGGATTCTATACCCTAGGACACTTGTGTTGAGTTACTTCAAGTTGTTAACTTGCATTATATTACTTTTTGCATTTTGAATGATTAAACTAGTTAAAATTCTTGATAAATTTAGATAATAGAGTGAGTTAGAAACCTTGGTAGTTGCAAGTGATTCCTCGTGAGATCGATCCTAATTCCTGAGTACTACTAACTACGACCTGTACACTTGCAGTGCACGAGGATTTAGGTCAAAATTTAGAATGTAGGTTTGAGCCTCGTCATTAAGCAATATAAAGAAAGATAAGGATTTTTTAGATGATTAAACACGTTATTAAAGAAATCTACACTGGGTGTAAAACCAACAAATATACACATATGCACGCGCACTTAGAAATAATCAAAGGTTTGACAAAGGCCTTATTAATTCATGATTGAACACTTGCATGCACCAATGAACATTATAGCCGTGCTTGAATTTGCACGTTTGCTCTTGAATATTTGCATTCACCAATGAATATTTGACAAACAAGAGAGAAAACCCTTCATGCTTCGATTGTTTATTCCAAGCTGATGTTTGTGAATAGAGACATTAATTCGAGTGAAATTTATTCCCGAGTCTGTGCAATAAATGTTGGAGGACTCTTGCAATCAAAAAGTCCAGTCTTCACCGAGCCTTGTTGAAAGTAAAGCTCCTGGAAGCAACTTGTAAACTTTTTCTTGACTACACCTGAAGACGACAGCCACGGATAATTTTTTTTCCCCTTCTTTTATTGGTTTCTTGACTTGACTTTTGTTAAATAGGAAAACAAAGAGCTCATTGGGATTGTTTTTCTAGAAAAAGTTTTTTTTTAAAGGATATTTGAGCAGTAAAAAAATGATTGACAAACAAAAATTTTTTGAAAATAATATCTAAATTATGTATGTTCAAACAATGGCTGCAAACGAGTCGAGTCGAATCGAAATTTGGGCTAATCAAGACAGGCTTGACTTAATTTTATCAACCTTGAAACTCGAGTTCGAGTTTGACGAGTTGTCAATTTTGAGTCAAGCTCAACTAATTAAGCCGAGTCTTGACTTAATTTTATCAACCTTGAAACTCGAGTCCGAGTTCGACGAGCTGCCAATTTTGAGTCAAACTCGATCTCGAGCTTGAAAAATAAAAAATAATTATTTTTATTTTTTTAAAAAATAAATAAAATAATATTTTTTTTGATAAATAATAAAATATTAGGGGTATATATGTAATTTTACTATTAATATATATATATATATATATACTCGAACTCGCGAGCCGAACGAACTTAATATTTTGAGATCGAGTTCGATTTGTCCAACTCGCACTCGATATTGATTGAACTCGAATCGAGTTTTGACTCGAGCGACTCGGTTCGTTTGCAACCCTAATTCAAACAGACTATTTCGTCCCCTTAAAGGGACGATTTATGCAAAGGTCTATCAGTTGGTGTTATTGTATACGGATTTATAAAACAGTTCTAAAAAAAAAACTACTTTTGTGGTAATGATGTCTGTTATTAGGAAAAGGCAAAACTAGTTTGGAGTATGACATTGTTTGGACAGGAAAATTTTCTTTAAGAAGTTTCAGAATTTTCAAGGGGTAAGTTGCCTCCTCACATCCATATAGCTCCGCAAATGAACAATATTCAGTAGTCGCAATTGTTTTGTACAATGTAATCTGCCGTTAATATAGTAATATAGATCACCACATACAACTTTAAACGAATCTTCATAGAATGGTAATTTTAGATGATAAAATCAAGATCTCCCATTTCAATTTTTTTAGGCGGCAAGAAATAGTTGTAAAACACAGTTACTCTCCCACGAGAAACACTCATGTGGGACATAAATAGAGGCCTTTTTTTTTCGAAAACGATAATAATTGTATAACCTATTCTATCCTAATATACAGGGGGGAGTCTAAAGAAACTTGTTGGTGGGTGTCAAACCACCAAAAATAAAATTTATATTAGACCTACTACCAAAACTGAATGAGTATAGTGGTGAGTAGGGTCGTCTCCTCAGGGAACAGGTAGGCAAATCACACAGGAAAATGGGGGGGGAATTTTTAGCAATAGTACCAACTAATTAAAAAGGAATAAAAACGGAAATTCAAAGTTGAGTAAGATAGTAGAAACCAAATTACACAAATAACAATTAATTAAAACAACCTAGTCAAGGAATTAATCTTGGCATCGAAGCACTCAACTGATCACAGATACAAGGGACAATTCATATACTCACGAATAAACTGGTTATAGTGGTCAAGCGACGCGCCCAACCACCAATCTTTCCTTAATTTTATGATAGTCAAGAGACGCTCATAAACTACCCTCTTGTGACTAGACAACCCCAGAAACGCTCATAGGATTTAATGTAGCCACAGCATTAGGAATTAGAAAGACCTAATTCTAGATGACAAACACACATGCGGGTTTGTTTAGGCTAGATTAATTATCCCCACGATCCAATTAGACCCCTTGCGAGGCGGTGAAATTGTCTCGTTTGCCACTAATCAAGATGCTTAAAGGCGACGCGCCAACATCCTAATTGGCTATCAATTATTTAGACACTCGAATAACAGGCCTAATTATCCAATAAATCTAAACAATAATAACTAGGGAAAAATAGAGAATAATCAAATACCCATGAACATATAAATTAAAAATAAACAATTAAAACGATCTCACAGTTATGGTGCTCCAATCCTCGATTTATTTCTCAACTAGATAAAAGAACTAGCCTTGCTGCATAATCATTATGTGATTCCAAGCTTCCAAGTAATTTTGTCTATCAAGAAGTAAAAGGGTGCGGCGGCTTGTCTAAAGCTTGCGTGAAGAAGTAAAAGGAAAAAAAACAAAAGAATCAAAAAAGATTCCCTAGTCTATTGCAATCCCCCCAATTTGTAGTGCTGCCCGCCGTCCTTTTTGCTAGCCAAAATAAGAAGTTGTTTCTCAAACGAATTATTTCCTTAATTCCCTCATTGGATTGTTGCCAAAAGTCCTCTTTGGAAAAACTTCCTGATCCCACGTAGCTACCATCACTTTCCAAGAATTGCGGCAGCCTCCAAGGAGTAGGATCGCATACTCCGTCCTTATCACGCAGCTCCGCGTTATCTGGCGTGGGCACGCCTTAGAAGCAAGAGTCTTCTGGATTTTGCCTCCCTTTTGTCACTTTCAACACTAATTGCCTGTAATTAACACAAATACTAATTATGAGCAGAAATCCAATACTTTGCATACTAAACTGTCAAAATTAAGACCAAATAACCACAAATAAAATGCATAATTATATCCCTATCACTTGTGTTAGGAGTTAACAGATATACAGATCTTACTAAATCAAAAAAATGCTTTGGTACCATCTTTAAATTTTTTTTTGCTGCAGATGGAATTTAAACCCCGCCTACAGCCAAGGAGAAACTTAAAAGCTGCTCGAGCATTTAATTCTCTAACAAAAACAAGTAGCCACGAAAAGACTCAAAAGTTTGCCACTTTTGGATATTCCTTTACTGTTCCAAACTTCCCAAAAGAACTCGCTGCCATAAGCTTTGTCATGACCCACAAAAAAAGGGCCTATTCTTGACATAGTCCACGAACAATTATGATGCAATTTTACACATTCAGTCCATTTTTTTCCTGGTTAATTGATCAACCCTTTAAATTAAGTGCACTTATTATGGTTAAAATCATCATCAAAATTGCCTTAGGAGGTTGAATTCGAGATAATAAGCTATTACAAATATTTATGTACATCGGTTATTTCAACTTGTGGTTGAAGATTAAAAAAAAACTTGCAGTTGAAAGATCATTGGAAGTAGCTTAATGTTTAAAATAAAGGTGCGAGCATCTAGTCTTATAAGCCATTACAGCTCCTCACAATTTCTCGATTCTCTTCGTGATGGAGCTCCAATAACATGCATCAGCAGAGCATCAAGTTCGAGAAATTGCCAACAATCAAATCATCGGGGGTGAAAAAAGTGGAAATTTATCAGGGGTGAAGATAGAGAAGCTAGAGCACTACAATGGAGATAAAACAGCGTTTTGTAATTGTAATAAACCATGTCGAATAGCTACTTCATGGATATTGTCAAATCCAGAAAGAAGATTCCATGGCTACAAGAATTATGGGGTTTTTTTTTATTTTGTCAATATATTTGAGGGGAATTTTTTTTTTTTTTTTTTTTGTGTTTTGGCAATATAAGTGGATATGGATATTTAGCAGTAATTTCTGATTTAGTTTCATTTGCTTTGCAATAATGGGCAATCTAATTTCTACACATAATGGGGTATTGCTATTCATTATTGTCACTGAAAACTTGCAAATACTTTTTGTGGTATGATTTGCCAATGCCGAAGATGATGAAAAATATGATGGCAAAATTCTTGAAAGAACTAAGGGAAGTCGAACAAAAGAACCATGTCATGAAGATTGAACTTACAAGGTTGGAAGAAGAGAATGAGATGATGAAGCTTGAAATTGGAAAGCTAAAACCTGGGAACAAGTTGTTAGTTTTTGTTGTCGTTAAACTATTTCTGATGATCTTTCTAATCTATTTTGTCCGTTAATTGCAAAAGATTAGACAAGTGTAACGATTATGCCCTTGTAGGTTCATGCAGATTGAGTAAACTGTGGTTTAAATTCCTATGTTGGAAATAAAAAACTTCTTCAAGAACTAAATTGATTAAAATAATTCATAAATGATGAAATTGATTTTAGTGAAAATATCCAGGAACCAAAAAGATGAAATTCCCTTTATATAACTCCAAGAGCGTTTAGTAATGGACCCCTCGTTATTAGTAAGAATATATGTCATAAGTTTCATACTAAAAGTAGTACATAGCAATAACCACAGTAACTCCATGCATTGCCGAAGCTGAAAACCAATTATTTATATTTTTGGGTAAGTCAAACTTTATTCCAGAACAACATAAAGGTACGTTACAAAAACTACAATAAACCTGATCCCGCAAAAGGATAGCGACCATAAACAAGAAGAACATTCAAAACCGTGAAAACCATTGATATTACTCCCAAAGTCTTTACTCAATTGCTTGAAGAATACAGCACAAATGGTCTTCTGTGTAATCAATTCGAATTGTATCATTTATGGACTCCTCTTTGGTTAGTGTGTCATTAGTGCATACACCTGCAAACAGACGACCGAAATTGATGAACATATGATCAATAAATTACCTCATGAGTCTTAAGAGATGTAGAATCATGCAGATTATTTATCAACATCGATCTGAAGAGCAGAGCATATATGAGTGATTGGTTGATTACCATTCTCCGTGATGTAGATTGTTGGGTTATCATAAACCACTTTCGTGTAGTTCAGAAGGTCTCTGATTCCACGAGGATATACTTGAAGCCAAAACACACCAGCCTACAAGATTTTTTGAGAGTTAATTGATCATTTGATTTAGAATCAAACTCAAAAATCACAAAATAAAAAATTATACTAAGTTAAGATGTGCTGAAACACGTTGAAATTCTAAAATTGACTTCATTAAGAGAAGAAAACACACACTAGTATTCCTTTGTTCACTCTAATTTAAAAAGGCTATTAGCTTACATCACTAATAATAATTGGATGGGCATTGCAAGCAATTTTTCATGTGGGTCGAATTCATGAGCTTTTAACATTTAGATATTGTGGCTGTCAAAAAATACAGTAGAAAAGATATCTAGCATCATAAGATATAACAATTTTTTGCATGAAACCCATTGACTATGTGATAAATGCATAACTTACTGGTCCAAGACCAAAGGGATTGCCCTCACTATCAGTTTCTGAAAAATAAGAGAAGGAAGTTAATCCATAGACAGGAAATGATATGTCATTCAATATACACGCAGACCAATATAGTGATCGCAGCATTTTTTTTTATTTCTGCTATTTTTAATTTTGACACATTTAGCAATTTCCAAATCACAAGGTCATTTGTATGTTTCAATGTCAAAATCAGCCAACGTGTTATGTGTATATATTTGTACTTTCACCATGCCCTTAGTCCCTCAAAAGGGTGGAATCTCAAAGACGAAATATAGAGGGGAAAATATCCAAAACATGGTAAAATCATCGTACTGAGGATATAAATTGAGGGACTCCAAATCATATATATATATAAAAAATTCTACTATTTAGGCTATGAAACTACACATGAATACATGATGTAGGTTCTTTTTATATTTTTTGTTCTTTCGGTTACTAAAGAATAAATTGGAATTCACCCGTTACATTAACTCCAGAATCTGTGACGTAGCTTGGATGTGGTGGTACATAACCTTCGTCAAGGAAGTGGGTGAATGATCCAGTATAATAATTCAAACCAAGAAAGTCGTACGAACCCTCTAGCTTTCTACTCTCCACTGGAGTGAAACTTGGTAATCTTTCGCCTACTCTTTCCTTCATGGTGTCTGGATAGTCACCCAATGTGACTGGACGCATAAACCTGTGATGATCGGCACGAACTGTAAATTTGTTTCATCTTTTAAAATATGTAAAGCCCATCTGATGTTCAATATCAAGAGCCAAGAGGTCAGCTAGTGATAGCTATCTAAAGCATATCCCTTACCATCCAAACGTGAAATCGAGTTGTATTTCTGCTGCTTTCAGGTCATCTTCATTTCCATCCCTAAATGGTAGAAACCATTGGCTATTGAGTGTGATTCCTATAATCCCACCTTGGAGTTCCTGCAGAATAAACAACATCAGCTAATATATTAATTTCTCCTCCTAATAGAACCTTTTAGGCTTCTTGTTTGCTAAATTTTCAATTCAAAACTTGTAGAAGCCATGATGAAGACCACACATGCAACTTATATCAATGGTGTGACCTGATATTTTTGCCTATACAAGTCAACAGCAGCTGCATGGGAAAGAAGTTGGTGGTGTGTCACCAAATACGGTTCTATTCCTTCGTCTCCACCTGTACAATCAACGTTTCCCCATATAGTGCATCGACCAGGTGCCAGATATGGCAAAGTATGTCCACTTTCACTTAAAGACAATGGTTCGTTGAGTGTGATCCAAAACTTAACCCGATCGCCAAAATTCTTGAACAGGATGTCAACATAGTTTCGATAATTAATCCTCCCTATTTAAGAAATTAATTATGAGGAAATCAAAACTGGAAGGATACCCTAAGCCTTAGGACTACATAATAATTAACATCGAAAAATTAATTAATATAGACAAGAACTTGGGCTACTTACACTATTCGGGGACTCAGGAATCCACCATATAGAGATTGTAGAGCTTGGGGAACATCCCAATGAAAAGTAGTCACACAAGGGTCAATTCCTACACGATGGGAATAAAAGGCACATTTACCATATATATCATGCGCTTTTAGGAACTTGAATTTAGTGAAGGGGAAAAAAAAGAATTCAAAAAAATCAATTAACTGTGAAGGGGAATAAATAAAAAAGAGACCAAATTAAATAAAGAATGAGTTGTTCAATAGTATACGAAACTGTTTTCCATTATTTTAAACTTTCAATTACATTTGAAACTTTTAAACATGCAAGGAAATGGGAGAAAACTAATTATCATTCATGTTTGTTTTTCTATATTGTATCTTGTAAAAATCAAAGATTCAATCAAGGCCATTATAAATGAACCTTTTGCTATGAGAGCATTGATGAAATTATTGTAGTAGTCAATTCCAGCTTGATTCACACCATCTTTTAACTGACCACCTGTCGAGTAGTAAGAATGAGTGCATGGAGAGAGTTAGAAGTTCGAATGTGAGAAATCAAAACCTTAAAATTGAAATTACTACTGCATTTAGCAAGTAATGATCACCATTAACTTAATGAATTTTAGCTTTTTCCACTACCAAATTAATCCATTTCACTGAAAAGCTCTGATGTACATATGTTTTGTGTGCATGTGTACGTGTGTGTGTGCCCTGGGAGCTTTTTAATTGTAATTTTAAGTAGAAATTCTCGTAGAAATATGTAGTGCATAAACACAGGAAACTAACTTGGCAATATTCTGCTCCATGCGATTGAGAATCGATAAACATCAAGACCAAGATCAGCGATGTTGTTTACATCACCCTGCATTATAAATTAATTAGAAAGTTGTGACTGTATATAATACTTATGTAGTCCCAACCACATATAAAACCAGAAAAAAAAGGGCAATTGATTTTTTTCTATACCTGGTAAAGATCATAAGCATTAGTAGCAATGTCCCCATTTTTTCCATCAAAAATCTTGCCTGCAATTTCAAAGTAAAAAAAGAACCAAAAAAAAAAAAAGGGACTGCATGGCACTTGCAATTTCCTTTTCATTTTTTTCTTCTAATTGCTAGACGAACTAATTTGTTACTTGCTATTCCCTTTTCATCTGTTACTGCAGTATTTGTTGGAAAAAAAAAAAGCCATATAGAAAATACTAATGCGGTGTTTTTTTCTTTTTTACTAAAAGCTAATGTACTGTTTGAGGATGAAATTTAAGTATCTTGTTCACAACATTCATCTATAGTTACTGCCAGCAGAGGGCAATGTTAATGGTGCTGATGCAGATTTCTAGTTTGTTCAAATCTATAATCAGCTGATGATCCGAGGGTATCAAATTGTATCGTTTTCGAACAAATGGAGAGAAATGAAATGCAGAGCTGGATAAAGATGAGTATGTGTGTCCCAGATACTTGGTCCTTTACCGTCACGATTCCATGCACCTTCAATCTGGAAACAAAAGAGAGAACTCATAACGTGCAATCATCTTCCGCCAAGATTTTTGGCAAAAGTAAACCGAATATTACTATAGAAACTCAAAATAGAGGTTAGTTAGCCAGCTAGTGGCTGACTGATTTTGCTTGATTAAGATGCAAATGAAAGCAAATTCTTTGAACTTTGCATTGATCTCTCCACATCCTTCACGATGCATGCATGCGCAAAATAACTTGAACATCTTATTTTGAGGTACCAAAAATCTTTATTAACTTATTTAGGAATTTTATGTCCCTCTAGTGTATGTACTTATGTGCTATGGGTTTGAGGGGAAGGAGAACACTTCAGAACTGGTAAGAAAGTTGATCTTTCCCATTATCAGTAGGCAGCTTCGCCAATGAAGGCAACTGATTTCCATCAATCTTATTTGCAGATAATGCTACCTGATAGGCAGAGCTTGCTGCCCCGAACACGAAATCGCTCGGGAAGCTTTCACGCTTCACTGCACTGCAGTTACACTTGTAAGCTGAAGTATCAGCAAAGGCAGAATGAGCAAAAGCCAGAAAACAAAAGAGGAGAAAAAACTTGGTTGCCATGATTTCTAAGTCGAGATGGGTGCAGAACAACTGCCCTAGCTTGGGCTTATATATGGCAGAGGTGTGGCAGGAAGTTCCGTTGAAGGTTGCATTACCATGTAGGCGGATGTTGCTTTTCATCAATCTTATCTCCAAAGAATCAGATACGTAAAGCAGAAGCAGCAGCTTTTTTCAAAATCCCCAGTAGTTGATTTTTGTAGGGGAGCTTCAGCAGTCATTTACGTGTCAGGACCATGCAATTGTGCTGCGAAGTCTGATGTAAGTTCAAGTCAAGGTGTAAAAATGCAGATTAAAAGTGCATGATCTCGAATGTATCTAACACCTCTAGCATATGCAGGTACGTCTATACTCTTCCTATGTACATTCTACCTCTACAACTATACAATGTCAATCTGCCACAGTTTTAAGTTTCCAAATGCATGCGAGGAATTGCAGTTTCCTTCGTGGATGTCCAATAGGAACTTCTTCAATTGGTTGAGTGCATTTTTGCTAATGATTGTTTAAATCATGTCCTAACTAGACGTCTAAAGTTCCATAGAAATCATTATATTTCCTTTAACTTTAAATTTGAAAATTGTCCCTGAGGCCGAAGTTTAAGGGTCAAGTTTGAAATCCCCCACAATTTAGAACTTCTGTGTTCAACTTCCATTATGCTTATGTGAGTCATTAAATATAACTATACGTTTAGTAGTTGTCCTACCATTTATGAGTTAGTTTGTAATTTTACTCATTTCTAAATCAATTTATATTGGTCCCCTGGGCTTGTTGTAATCTTTCTAAAAAAGAAAAAAGAAAGAAATTTAGACAATTAAGCCAATTAAGTCAAACTCACCAGTAATTGACGAGAGAATAACACAGTTTTTTTTGCCACTTTCCTAGCCTATTCTTTAAGAGGTATGCAGATTGAAAATGTGTAGTTATCAATGGTTTCTAGATAAAACCCAGATGATATACGAGGTGATTATTTCCATCCCAAAGTTATGAATTTATATCCATGCGCAATTTGCTCGGGTTTTCTTTCCATGCTTATAGCTTGATTAAACCTGTGTTTTAAAACTCGGACCGGGTAACGACTCGACTAGTTAAATTTGGGGGTCAAACCGAATGATGTCATAAATATATATATTTTTTAATTATATAAAAAAATAAAAAGAATAAATATGTACTCATAGTAATTTCAATCTTTCCCATATGTCCTATATATTAAGAGGCCAAATTAATGATAAAGTATACAAAGTACTTTGATGAAACTTTTTTAAGTAAGATATAATAACATTAATGAGTCTCTAATTCCATAAGATGATGAATCCAGAATGAAAATACGAATCATTGTAAAAATGCAAAAAGTAAGGTTGCAAATGAGTAATAAAAGAATTCCATGTGTGTAATTATGATTATTTAAAATATTGAGGGGCCAAAGTATAATATGAGAAAAGTTTTTTAACTTATAAAGGATTCTTCTTGTTTCTTCCTCTCGTTGCTTCTTCTTTGCCAGTCCACCGTCAAAGCTTTCGCCTTCCAGTCCCGCATCACAGTGTCCAGATCATGTGTTTGCTTTGTGCTTTTTTTTTTTTTCCTTTTTCTAATGGTTTCTTTTTATTTCTTTTAAACTCTCTTCCTCTTCTCTTTCGCTTATATTCCCATCTACCATTTTTTATTTTAGATCTTTTCAGCATTTCTCATGTGAGATTTCTTGATCTCTTCTTCTTTTCTTCTCATCCTTTCATACATGTTTTCTTTTATTTTTTGTTTGATTTTAGATTTGTTAAAAAGCGTTGTTGTGTTACTGTTAGTCATTTAGGAAAATATAAAAGGTCCAAGAAAAAAATTGAAATTCAACAAAAATAGAAAATAGCAAAAAAAACCCGAGTTTTTTTGGGTTTTACCGGTTCATGGTCAAACCGGTCTTTTGATTGATTTTGACCGAGTTTTCTTTCATATGATTTTGTATACTAACTCGGACCGAAGAACTATCCGATTCTCAATTCAATTGGTCGAACCGGTTGGTCCGATCCTAGTTTAAAAACAAAGGATTAAACCTAATTCAAAAGTCAAGAAACAGCATATGATTTCCACAAAAATAGTTAAATCACCAAATTGGTCCATGATAGAAATGTTGGGGAAGCTATTGTGCTAAATTAGTCCTGCGTGATGATCTTTTACCAGCTCATGTAACAAGAACTTCAAAGAGCCACGAAGGACTTAGATTATTTCAATACATTACAACTCAAGAAAAAAACACTCCCGTGCATAGAGTTGAAATATGAACTAAAACTGCTTAATACTCAAATTGAATTCAATTCAATTAGAGATAATAGACTTTAGTTTGCTAACTAATCAAACTAAATTTAAACAACGTTTTATATTTGATAAACTCTCAAGCTTGGCATGAG
The DNA here is from genome assembly GCF_003713205.1 of Coffea eugenioides. NCBI lineage: Eukaryota > Viridiplantae > Streptophyta > Magnoliopsida > Gentianales > Rubiaceae > Coffea > Coffea eugenioides. The sequence continues at coordinate 42,353,028 of NC_040042.1, read as the reverse complement.
TTTGATGTAATTACCATAAAGTTAGAATTTTATAGATAAGAAATTCAAACCAATCGAGTTCGATTTGAGTTTCTGATAGGTTGCAATTTGATAGTTAATTTTATTATTAATTTTCCCTATTACTTAACCCAATGTGAATTAATTATTAGATTCTACTCACTTTTCGTAATTTGCATTTATTTCAGGGAGTAGAACAAAAATATCACAATAAAGGCCAATTTGACAGTTATCGAGAAAGAGTTCACATAGCAGGCAATCGAGGGCATTTCTGGAATAAGAAGATACAAGTCCTTTTTGGTAATTCGCAGATGACAGCATTAAAAGGAGGAACGCAGGGCTGAAGTGGAGAGTCTTCTTCTTCCCCCTGGGGGAGCCGCCGCACAAGGCAGAGGAGAAGCACTATCTTGGAGAAAGCTTTTGCTGTTTGACTTTTCTTTTGTTAGTTTAGGAGTAGCTATAATGCTGCGCATGTCAGGAGCAATTGAGAATTGCTTTCTTTGACCTTTCTTTCTTTACCTTTTAGTACTTTGCTCCCCTCGGATGAGAGGACGAATTGAATTTCCCCAACTCTTGGAGACAATGGCCGTAACTACTGCCGCAATTTTGTTTGGGTTTTATTCATCAAATATGAACTAATTCTCTCACTCTAGTCAAGGAGCAACGGAGGCTTTGATTCGCCTAAAAATTGTGAGATCGTTTTAATTTTATCTTTTTCTCTTATTTATTGGTATTTGCATATTCTCTGGTTGCAGTGCTTATGGTTGTTTAATTAATTGATTGTCTTGGATCCGGATAATTAATTGATTTGATAATCTATTGTCATTTGAGGTATTAAATCCGTAATTGTTTAATTGCCTCAAAATAGTGACAACTGGCACGATTAGATTCGTGTCAGGGGAATACGCGGGCTAATCTAAAATAACCCTGGTAGTGTGTTATTTGGTTAGAATATGGCTCCTCTAATACGTAAGGCAATTGGGGAATTAAATTCTATGGGCGTACCTAGGATTATTTCTCAATTAGAGCAGTGATTAACGGGCGTACCTTGATCACCGACACAGTAAGGAGGGGTTGACTGCCATCGCCTGTTTGGTAGTTATAACCTATTTATTAGTAAATAATTGGAATTGCCTTTGCTTATCGATGATCAATTGGGTGAACCGTTGCTGAAGTTATTTCTTGGCTAGATCCTTAATTATCACTCATTTGATTTCAGTAATTTGTTATTTAATTTTTAGTAGCTTTTTAGATTTTAGTTGAATTTCTTTGATTGTCACATCCTGCATAAAAACACCCCCTTGTCACTGTGAATTTGAAAAGAAACAATTACTCCCAGTCCCTGTGGATTCGACCCTGCTTACCACTATCTACAGAAATTACTTTTAGTTTGAGCAGGTTTTATTATTGCACAGGCTTCGACAACCTGTCAGTTTCACTTCGATAAAAATTTGTCAAGAGTTCGATTCAAGAAATAAACAAGTCAAAATTAACTAAGATATCAAGTTCATTAAAATAATCAAATAAAGCTGAATATTAGAGTAATGATTTAATTAGATTCATTTACACTCCTACCTGTCTTCAAGAATCTTGTACTCCAAAGGGTTTCTTATTTTGACAAAGTGGAAGTGGGGAGAGCTGATATCTCCCTTTAAAGTTTGGTAAGCTAAAATCCAAATTTAACTTAGAACCCTGTATTCTTTTCATTGTCCAAAAAAAGAAGGAATAAAAAAAGTGCCAGTACAGTTGCATTATCTTAGAATCGTAGTTCATTGACCAATCTTCGGTATATACGGTACTTTATCATATCACTTCGGAAATTTGCATCCATAATGAAATAATTTTATATACACTATACATTATCAGAGTTTAGATAAATAGCGACTATGTATATACATTATCAAGTATACATTAGTAGTGGAGCCAGCACAATTTGCAGTGCATGCATAGTTGCCTAGCTCTATGAATATTGATTAAAAACGAAAATTGTGAGATTCATGTTGCATGTAATACCTATTATTTAACAACTAACATACTGAGATGTAGGAAAACTATTAATGCCCTACAACTCGTTAAAATGAAAAAACGAACTTGTTTATCAAAATACTCACCACCAATCTAGCTCTTTAAAATACCAAGGTTATGATCACATCGCCTTACCACAATCTGGTGAAACAGATTAGGAGCATGAAGAGCAGAGATTGGTCTTGCAAGCTGCAACATATCTGGAGGGAAGGAAATCGATGTGCAGACTGGCTAGCCAAGGAAGCAATCCGTTTACAGTCAACAGGCGGAAGATTAGAAGAGCCACCGGAAGGACTAAGGGAGTTAATAGGAGCAGATATGATTGGGGTCACAACCCCACGTTTAATACCATGTTAGAAGGCAGTGGCCTCTCCTTTGTATTCAAAAAAAAAATACCAAGGTTATACTTGTAATCATCAATTACAGCGATATAATACATATACTACTTGTTTTTTAATTAACAGTTGTAGTCAATTTTCTTCTGTGTCAACAAATAATCCCAGAAAAAGTAAAATTTTTCTAAAACTGAAAACCTACAAAAGAACATTTTAATTTGGTCAGTAGGGACACAACTGTAAATTGCTAGGGTACAAGTAAATTTTTGAAACAAATTTATACCCAAAATTGGAATTTTCCTTTGGCTGGTGAGAACAGGTGCCCCCACTGACCAAATGGCAGCTCCACCCCTATTTAGATATGCATGACAATTAACCTTTTAAATTTGAGATTTAATTTTTATTTGTAACACAAAATTCAAGAAAATATTAAAAAAAAAAAAAAAAAAAAAACCATCTCGGTCAATGGGTTTCCAGCTGCCCCGGTGGCCATGGCCAAGATACGATCACGTACTTTAACTTAGCTTTTGCATGTCCGGTTCGGATGTTGATAGACGTATAAGTTACATTTGGCATCTGGTTCCTTACTGATAAGAAAGTTATCCCAATCAAACCCGGTTGATGCTCCTGCACAAGTGAAAAACAAGATCATGATCATTGTTATGGTTTTTAACCTGCTGTTGTTTCTTGACAATTCTTTTCAAAAGGAAAAAAAAAGCTATGCTTTCTGTTTCAATTATTTGTTGACCCAATTTTTGACACCATATTTTAGGAGTTCTTTTTTTTTCCTAAAATGTTTTTATTTGTCAAGCCTTGTATATATAGCCATGCCCTTTCACTTAAAGGGGAAAAAAAGGATGGAACGATTCGACAATTCAAATATTTGGGGTTAGAGTACAATGGAAATAGCCCCTAAAACTGATAGATCGATATTTTGTCGTCAATTCTATAATTATTTCCCTCTCTTATCCTACCAAATGTTGCGTTAATTGGCAGATTCTATTTTATTTACTTTTGCTAATTTGTGCTGATCGCAAGGAGTTGGAACAAAAAGTGATAAAAAAGTACAAATTTTTCACTACACTTGCTATTCGGCGTGGTGGCATCATGCTCAAGGTTCAGCATGTTCAGAAAGCTCAAGAATGATGCATGACATCCAGTGTTGCAAATTGAGGTCACAAATCTGCTAGCCAATGGAATTACCGACTCTATATTTTCGGTTAATATAGGATTCACCAAATCAATTTATTTGGCAATTAGTAGGAGAGTTTTAGTAGTAGTAGGAAACAAGAGACCAATTGGGCAAGTTTTTCTAATCTATTTTTGAACAAAAAAGTCGTCAGACTAGTGGGAATGACCGAGGATCTTCTTTTTCTTATTCTTGGGAGTTTTTTTTGGGAGAAGGCCGCAATCATCAGGGACGGCTCGTTGGTTTTCTTTTTCTTTTCTTTCTTTTCGGATTATTGTAGTCTCTAATTGAGAATGCCTTCAACTATTAATTCTGCAATTTCGCGTGGGCTTATTTTCAACAGAAATGAACTAAATCTCTTTTTCTAGTCAAGAAACAACGGAGGATTTGGTTCAATTTAAATTGTGAGATCAAATTGATTTTACTTATTCCTATTATTTTCTGGTATTTATATAATTCCTGCCTTATGTTCCTATTGTATAGTTGTTCCTGCCTTATGTTTTAGACTAATTCAATAATCTAAAACTAATTAGAGGAATTAAATCAGTAATTATTTAATTATTCTTAATTAGTGGTAACTGGCATGATTAGATTTGTGTCAGGGAAATATACGGGTTAATTTGAAACAACTCTCATAAAGTGTTGTTTGGTTAGAATAGGGTTTTTCTAATTCTTAAAACAATTGGAAAATTGAACTCTACGGTGGTACCTAGGATTATTTCGCAATTAGGATAATAGCTAACGGTCGTACCTTGGCTACTGATAATTTAAGGAGAAATTAACTGGCATCGCTTGTTTGGCAATTATAACCTGTTTATCAGTTTATAAGTGAAACTATTATTGCATCGATGATCAATTGAGTAAACCATTTCCAAAGTTAGTACTAGGGTTGCAAACGAATCGAGCCGCTCGCGAGCAACTCGAGTCGAGTTCGAGCTCGAACTCGAGCTCAAAATATTAAACTCGTTAGCTCACGAGCTGGTATATATATATATTTTTTTTATTTTTTATTTTAAGTATATATTTTTTTTATTTTTTATTTTTAATAGTAAAATTACATATATATTCTTAATATTTTATTATTTATTAAGAAAAAAAATATTATTTTATTTATTTTTTTAAAAATAAAATAATTATTTTTTATTTTTTCGAGCTCGAGCTCGAGCTTAAAATTGTCAGCTCGTCGAGCTCGAGCTCAAGTTCGAGTTCAATGAAATTATGTCGAGACTCAACTCGATTAGGCCAAAACTCGACTCGGCTCGGCTCGTTTGCAGCCCTAGTTAGTACTTGGCTAGAGCTTGTCCAATATTATTTAAATCTTAATAATTTGCTATTTAATTTTTATCTATTTATTATATTCAAGCTGTATAGTTTATTGTCATTTTTATAAAATCCCCCGTATCCTGAACTCTAGAAGAAATTAAATTCTCCCGTCCTATTTATCACTAGACTTAGAATTAGTATTCAATTTGTGCAAGTATATTTATTATTGTCCGGGCCTGACAGGTTGTCAAAGACCCAACTGAGCCGGTGAAGATTTTATCTAGGCGACGACGGTATATGTCTCGTTCAACTTGATGTAAGTCCACATTCGTCACATACCCTACAAAGTTGTTTCTGTTCAAGGAATATATGTCAGATTTGGAAAAAAATTATATAAACTGAGGGTTGGGCTGAATACATCATGTAGATAATTTCATAACTTTCCATTTTCCTCAATGGATGTATCATGGTTACACAGTGAAATCTCAAATCTTGTTTCATTGAGTGACTGCACTTGTCTCTTGGCCATGATTTTTCTAAGTAATATTTGCTGGGCTCTTCCAATCTGTGTGTTTAGGGCACAGGGAGAAGTGGATCCAATCTCTGATTGTTGCAAATGTTTTTTATTTCTAGGCTAAAGGATTCACCATTCAGGGGTAGATAAATAATATTTGGAACTTATAGTGAGCCCATTCTTCTTATTTTGTATGCTTATATTGTGTCCTTATATCACAAAATATTTTATAAAAAAACCATTTAAATTTAGTAAATAAACACAAAAAAAAAGTCATACGAAAGATCTTAAATTTACTCCTCATAATTACTATAAATATTTAGACTATGAATGCACGTACTAACAATTATTACCCTCCTTATATTTATACTTTTCCCTAATTAATTTTACTTTTTAAAAAATTTAACACCTGCCTCCTGGACACTCGTCACTTGTCACAGAGACCCTTATTTAGACTATGAATGCACGTACTAATAATTATTACCCTCCTTATATTTATACTTTTCCCTAATTAATTTTACTTTTTTAAAAATTTAACACCTGCCTCCTAGACACTCGTCACTTGTCACAGAGACCTTTTTTTTTTTATTTTCAAGATAGCAAAATCACTTGCACAATTCGAGGGACTCAACCACCATACACATTTTTCAAAAGTAGGAAGAAATCCCAATGGAATATGAACACAAGACCTCTAAATCTTAAGATCTGAACCTTAACCACCAAGTAAAGATTTCCTCGACTCGCTATTTGTTTTGGATACCCAAATTATTCCAAATAATATTTCGCTTGCATCATAAACACATTTCCCAACCTATCTTTTTATATTCCCAATCACCTTTTTATCTCACATACATCATATCACAAAAAGTGCTACAGTAATTATTCCAAATAATATTTCAAATAATACACTATCCAAACAAACCCAAATTAGCAGAATGCAAATCATGAAGGTCTTTTATCTTAGTGAGAAGATGATTGGAATATTACCTTCATTGTGGTTATACACATAATCGACCCAAAATAATATAAACAAGCTAGCTGGTAAAAACTAAGCAACTTTTTTCTTATCTTTTTCACACGAGCAATTTTCTTTTTCTCAATTTCAATGTCACAGGACCTTACCACCATGGGTCTGTGAGGGAACAAAAGAACTCCTCTGCTTCAGTTGGAAAAGCTAATAGTATGAAAATAGAATCTTCTTTTAAAGTACAAAACCCCCCAAAAGTAGAATCTCTTTTAAAGTACAAAAACCCCAAGAGCAAATTTAACTTGATTCCCATATGTATACTTTTTCATGGTCCAAACAAAAAAGCAAGTAAATTTGCATTCTTCAAATTGTTGTAGTCAATTTATATCAATCTTTGAGATATACTGTGCTCTATTATTACAAAGCAATGAGAGGGACAGATCTCGTTCATGAGTTGGAACAGTTGAGCTCTCCTAAGTCAATTGCAAAATGAGTTGGAACAGTTGATGAAATTACGATTTTTTGCTTGCTATATACTAGTTACAGATTCTGTTACTAAAGTTCACATTTTCGTTGGTTTTTCTTCTTCGAATTTAATCGTCAACAGTTTGCACGTCAAAAATAAATCTAAGCAGCATTTTTGCAGTGATAAACTTGAAAAAAAAAAAAAATTGATGAATTACAAATAATTTGTACAGCTTCTAATCCATGGGGTTCCCAGCTGCCCAAGCGATCAAATATGCATTCTTTTTTTTTTTTTGGTCATCAATATGTATTCATGACGTGTTCTCCATGGTTTCGTATGATCCAGGCCGAGTGTTATAGAAAACCCTAGTAGAAGTTGCTTTTCGGCCTTTCGGCATCTGGTTCCTTTTTGACAAGATTTACAGAAGCATATGAATGAAATAGCTTATGAAAATGACGGTGGTCTTTTGCTGAGGGCCTAAGGCCGGCAATAATGCAAGTGAATAAGCAGGACGCTTATTCTCCAAAATTCCTTCTCGGGGCAACATCTTTGCATGTTAGGCAAGATGGAGAAGGGAGAGGGGCAAGAACAGTTCTCAGTGAAATTGTTGCTAAGGGTAAATCACTTTTTAAACTTATCGTAGTTCATTGTAAATTATCTGTACAATTTCTGATGAAGATGTGAAATACATGGTTCAATTACTGCTCCATGTGTGCAAATTGCTCAAAAAGAAGCCAAAAAAAAAAAAAAAAGGGAACATTATGTAAGCAGTTTAAGTTATAAGGGAAAGGAGATTCTACATACATACCGCAAATCTCATGCTAAAATTATATCACTACGAATAAAAAATTTCAAGGTATGTTAGCCTCGATTCGAAATTTTGGGCTTAAATTCAAATTTGAGCTCAGATTCTATACGAACTCAAAATCTAAACTCGAACACGATTCAAGAGCTCGAAACTTTATTTAATTCTTGAATTTTAATATTAGATTATCACTACTACATATATAATATCTCTATATAATAAAATAAGAAATATATAAATTTATATAAAATATTAACATATATTTTAAATACAAAAATTAAAAATTATTAGAATTAAATCGAGTTTTAACGAGCCGAATACAATGTTTTAAAAACCGGACCGTTAATTGAACCGGTGAAGTGAAAGGGTCGAGGTTCAACCGGTCGGACCGGTTCAACCTCGGTTCAATGAATTTTTAAAAAAATAATTTATATAAATATATATATGTACAAAATAAGACATGTAATGGACTAATTTAATATTTTATATGATGAAAAGTTTACTATTTTTTAATAACTTGGATTTTTAAAAATAAATTTTTTAAATTATAAGTTAAAACAAATAAATTTCATCTCAATTTCAATTATATCTAAATTCAACCCCAAAATATCACAATATTTTGAAATTATACAAAATTCATGTCTCTGAGAATTTAGATATTATGAACTTAAATTTTAATTTACGTTTTGGGATTTAGAGATTGCAATTTAAAAAAGAAAATTTGGAGTTCGAAGGAAGTCAAGAAAATCGAAAATAGAAATGTAAACTCAATAAAAAAACAAAAAATAAGATAAAAGTGAGTGGTTGTGGCATTAAATAATTTGGGTTAAAAAAAATTCTTTTTTAACTTTTTTCAATTTAATGGACAAAAACAAAATTAAAAGATGGAAGAAAACATCAATAAATTAAAAATAAAGAGGTTTGATTAAGAAGGGAGTGACAAAAGAAAAGAGGATAGAGAGAGAGAGAGAGTTGAAAATTAAAAAGAAATAGCCATGAGGAGATGAGATTTTGTAAGAAAAATGAAAAAAAGAAATATGAGTGTTTGCTTTATATAAATAAGTTATCAAAAAAAACTAATAAGATGTGATGGTGCAATGGTTAATACATTGGTCTTTTATTACAAAGGTCTTGGGTTCGAATCTTGAAAGCTGCATTTTGCAAAACTTAAAAAAAAAAAAAAAAAAAGAGGGAAAGCTGAAAACCGGAAAACCGCCGGTTCAATCCGGTTCGGCGGTTTTCACGGTTCAACCGGTCTTTGACCGGTTTTCTAGCAAAGTCAACAATGTCATTGGACCGGACCGGTGCCATGGCCGGTTCGCGGTTCAACCGGTCGAACCGCCCGGTCCGGTCCGGTTTTCAAAACATTGGCCGAATATCTATAAGTTCGAACTCAATTCGATACTATAAATAAATTATAATTCCCATTCGAATTCAAGCTCAAATTCATTGAAAATCGAACTCAAATCGAGCCCTTAACGAATCGAGCCTGAACTCTTCGTTAAGTGCTCGATTCATTTACAGTTCCGCGAAACAATCATAGCAGTAGACTTATAGTAATATCCCCTTGCACTAAATTTCCCGGGAAAGCCTAATCCACAAGACTTCCTCAACACAGTTGAAAATCACAATAATACAAAAGACCTGGCGTATTGGCCATTTTCCAGTACACAGTTAACAGCTGCAAACAGCAGGGTTCTTCAAGACCACTAGCAGCATAGCACATCAAGCTCTAGATGATTTTGAACTATACGTGGCTACAAAATTTTACTACAGCACGATGACAACAATACTAATGGAGCAGTTTAACAATGTTTCTAGAAGCCATTGACGCTTCTTTAGACTACATCATCCAGCAGGTCCTTAATTAACCTGCATTCAAATTTCGTTCTCAATAATATCCCGCATCATCTGTATAGGGATGAGCCCCTCAGTTCTTATTGCATCTTTGCGCGGATCTGGACTGATGAAATATAATGTCGGTAACCCACGAACCTGACATCACATTATAAATCCGTAATAATTTTGTTAAACTAAAAGACTTGACATGAAAAAATGGAAAATTGTAAACTATTCCTAGAGCAACTTCACAACCAAACCAGGTATGGTGGCATGCACTAAGCTTCAAAGCTCTGGAAAGGACCAGTTGCAATGAAATGTAAAGCAACCAAGATCTCACTATAGAAATAGTAAAAGAATGCAGCACAGGAAAACAGCAAGCACTTTCCATATTGTAGCTTATATTATGTATTTAAACAATAAAAGGAGCTCATGAAAAGCAGATAAAAGTGAAGAATCCGAAACAGAAAGCCTCGAAATTACCTGCATGTCACGGGCAAATTCATATTCATTATCTGTATCGACCTTCACAATCAGCACATTGTTTTCATATTCTACGGCAAGCTGCAGCACGACAATACAATAGAGCTCATTAATTATACTACTAGTTGACTGAGGCCACCCAGACTTTGTATGTGAAAGGTAAAGCAGAATTGGTGGAGATTGATTAATGCTATGGTTAGCCACAAATCTAATGGTACATCCTTTGGAAAACATGCATGAAAGGAACCCAAGGGAACCAACTTGCAGAATTGAAATTTCACCACAGCCACAAATCTAATGGTACAGCCTTTGGAAAACATGCATGAAAGGAATCCAAGGGAACCAACTTGCAGAATTGAAATTTCACCACTCATACTACGGACAGAATTGGCTATGATAGATTAATATGACGTCTAGCAATGTTTTATTGCAAAAGCTTTATAGACATCCCTTGATAGTAGATAGAATGAAAATATCGAAATAAAACAGAGTATGGATTAATAAATGTCCCCACTTTTAAACTTGATGGAAGGCAATCATACTTGCATGGTTACATAAGTACTGAACTCAATCATCAAAAGACACCAAATTCACCATTTTAAGTCTTTGAAATAAGTCTCCTAGCTTTCTTTTGACTTTCCAATTAGCACATCAAACTTAATCCAAGAGAGTTGAGCCAAGCAATAATTTACTAATGTGCTCCCTAACTCATTATCTACACTGGAGCAAAATTTAGATTATCTAACATCAAGAGTTCAACTCAACTAAGAAACAAAAATGATTACCATGTAAACTAACCCAATTAACACATAATCCAATATATTACTATATAAGCTATTAAAATACCAACATGTGCCAATCAATATGCTTTGATACACCTCCTCTCAATTCTTTCAGGAGGAGAAATCAGGTCCCAAGAAAGAATTCTTGAGAAAATTAGCTAAAACACATAAAACAAAGTTGAGAGGAAATCTATGCCACATCACACACTCTTCTCAAGCAAATATAAGTTAAGCATCTGAAAACTAAAATCACCTAAACATATTACAAATGCTTAATTTGACATCCAGTTCCAAAAAAGTTACATTTACATGTGCACCATTTGAGGGAAATGCTGATGCCTAATTTGAAGTTGCAGGATTTAATCAAAGGAGAATGATTTATTATTGGCTCCATAATAAAGCTGAAAGTTGGCTCCTTTCAGATGATTGAGTGCAAAGTTCTCACACAATAGCTTCTGGGCAGGTTTTATTTTTCTTTCTTTTTTTTTTTTTTAATCTTTTTTGCAATTTCACTGTTCTTAAAATAAGTATATACTTGTAATATAGATGCCATGGAAGTATGGTCTTTGTCAGCATTCCAGATACAGCAACATTTTGAAGAGAAGACTTTTCATAGTTGCATTTACTGGCTCCCTGCAGATGGTGAATTAATCAGAAACAATCATTATAACTGAATTTTTTTAGAAATCTTTGCCAGTAGAAGTTTTCCAGCAATTTTGTTCAGCACTAGTTTTGCACTTCTCCATTTCAAAATCTTTATTAAACCAGTCTAAAAGCAGATAAACATTCTGTAGCTTTCATAGATGCATCAGTGAAGATTAGGCTGCAATAACAGGGGAGTTTATACTAATGCTAAGTCCTCATCTGGAATTATTTCCACTCTCAAGGATAAAAACTGGACTGAATTCCATGATTTCCCTCCATATTTATCAGAAGTCATGATGTTTTCTTTTTCGTACACGTAATCATGCTGACGTTTCCAATTCTAGCAACAAATTTGAATTCATAATCTTATCATGACAAGCACAATTAAAAACATTTCCGACTTGAGTGAACTAGTTTGTGAAGAAACATTCTACTACAGATTCATCAGGATACGAATCAAGAAAGTCAAGGAGAAAATTTAAAAAAAAAAAAAAAAAGAAGTGGCATTGTGCTAACATATAAGTTGAATCCAATTACTATCCATACCATTTCAAGTTCTTGAGCCATCAAAATACAGGGACCACACCATGTTGCGTAGAAATCGATTATTAGTGGTACATTTCTCTCCCCCTTCACCAGATCTTGAACTTCTTTAGCAGACAATTTTTTCTACACAAAGGAAGCAAAACAAAAAACCCCCCAATAAACCTCTGAAAAACATCGAAAAAAGCTTCCTTTTTCTCGCAGGAAAAAAAGAGAAAAATGAAAAATATACTAGAAAAAACACTTTGTAGTTGTTGCATGCTAAACAATGAATTCTTTGCACCGCCTAATCCCAAGAAACCAGCCACTAACAGAGCAGTAAAATAGCAGTACTATGTAATCAGCTACAAAAAAAGAGTACCGAATATTACCACAAGATAATCCTCTCTGACATACTTGCCAGCAGGTGGTATGCAAAGCAACTTTCTTGATGGCTGTTGAGTTGAAAGCAAAGAGGGCCCGTTGGCTGTGGAGATGGGATTTCTGTTGGGGATGGGGTTGAAGAAGAAAGAGCTGGAGTAATGGGTTTGTAGTACATTCATGCCAGAGGGACCAAGACGTGGCGGAGCATGAAAGGAAGAAGAAGAAGAGAGAGCAGAGTGCATTTTTTTTGCCCGCCCGCCGTCCGTTTTCCTCCTTGCCTGGTGCTAAAGAGAGGAAGTCGGAAAAAAGGAACTGCCACCTTATCTGATGTGCGGCATTTCCAGCAGACAGGAGGGGGGGAAAATGGCGCAGAGAGACAGACGAAGAAAATATTGTTGAGATAAAACGACGTCACATAGGTGCGGAGCACAATTAGTGGCATGAATTTGACGCGTTGAAATTGAAAGGCCAAAAAGAGGATCCGTAAGGATCGGGGGTTTTGAACCCGACGTGAATCGAACACGCAACCTTCTGATCTGGAGTCAGACGCGCTACCATTGCGCCACGGATCCGTTGGTGGTGAAACTCTCTTTCCTTTTCCTCTCCGCAAATTTCTATTCCGAAATGACGCTATAATGAACTTAGAAGTTGGCATCTAGAAAATTTCCCTATGAAAATTCTGAAATCACCTAACGAATCCCAGCATAACATTTTACATGGTATTGGCTCCACTAAAGAGGGCATAGCTAATTGCAGTAAGAATAGTTCCGGATGGTATACCAAGTTTTGCACAACTTGTTCAAAATAATACACATATTAAACAATGAAAAGCAACATGAATTTGATTCCAATTGATGTTCGGAGAGCCTGAATTTTTTTTAGAGTTTTTATAGAAAAATGTATTGTAACGATTTGATATATGTAAGAAAAAAATGATTAAAAAATATGTTCACAGAAAATATAAAAATTTTTTGAAGAAAAATGGCAATCCAAGGTGATGCTCAAACTAATAAATTTTTCTTAAAAAAATATATTGTTAAAGTAAAAAAAAATGCAAAGAAAACAAGAATTTTAAGGCTGTGGACTACAAAGGTAAGAGGGTTGGGGCATTGATTAGAAAAGTATCTCTTATCTCACAGCTCTATGATTGCCAGAAACTTCCAAGCATATTTTTCTGATGCTCTAATCTCACCTCCCTGTAGGCGAGTTAGGCGTAAAATGCAATCACAGTTACAAGTTAGAGGTTCCAACACCCCCGCGGCGGGGGGGGGGGGGGGGGGTGTTGGGTGGGGAAGAGAGGAGGGGAAAACTTCCTGAGCACATAGATCAAGTTAAGAAAACATACACATCAGTAAGTCAAAGCATGAGGTGCTGCTCAACAGGAAACAAAAAACAGAGAGAATTCCACTCAGACGACAAACAGAAAAAGCTAATGTGCCCAGATTTTTTTGCTACCGTAATCTATTGATTGGAGAAAGAGGAGCCGAATTATAGTTTGGTTACTTTGGTAGTATACAGCAGAAAGCAAATCTCATTGAAGGTAAGATCCCTGCATTCCAAGTTACAATGTAAAGCAATATCTTCAAGAATGAATGAATTACATGAGTTGAGAAGAATGAAAAACAATAGTTCCCGCTTGATTATTGACTCAGTATTACAGACAGTTAAATCGAACATCGCCTTAGATCAAGGTTGGATATTTAGCATCTAGAAAATCTCTCAATGATTTAGCAGCTTTGTGACCTCCCATTAAATCCACTAGCCTCTCCACCGGAACAAGGGCAAGTTCTGCCAAGCTATTACAAGCATCCATTATAGCTCTGTAGTTGGAATCTGTCACACCTGGGAGCCGCCTCAGGAACTCCACTGCTGCCGTATTGTAATTCTCAGCTCTAGTCAAGGGAAATTATCAAACCATTGATACATGTTTTGAAAAATTTAGAATAATCTTACTGAGGAAATGATCTCAAAGGAAGAAGTCTCGATCCTACAAAGTTATGGACAGCTTCTTTCAACTCGTGATATATGATGCATATGAGACTCTTAAATATAAAGCAGGATATCAGGTTTGAACAAACTGGAAAATCAGAGGTCAAAAGAAATATGCATCTATATAGTAGAGATGCGCAGGTACACGCAAACTATACGTGACTGTGTATAGATTGATTGACATCACAGTGATAGAAATTAACGCTTACCTGACATCATTTTCCACAATACCCTCTTCTGACGGTACACCAACTCTAATTGCTTTGGCCTCATCAGGTTCATCCTGATTTGCCTTCAAAGAAGCAAATATCTCTGCAGTAGCATGCAAACTGCGAGACCAGACAATGCGAAGACGAGGGAAATGGAGAGCAAGCAAAGACAGCTTAGATATGATGTTATTTGGCGTAACATCATCACCAATATCACTAGCAGACTGCAAAACAAATGTAACTAAATCAGATCCAAATCCACCTCTAACCCAAAGAAATCCAAACCTCGAGAGCTACCTGAAATGAAAAGCTTTTGTCTTGTGAAAACTCAATCAGTAGAACTGGAATCCGGTAATAGCGGGCCATCATTTCCACCTGGTGGTAAAGACGACCAGATGCAAAACTACCAAAAAGATCTTGTATGCTTTTTCTTTCAACACATATCAAGGGTGACAGGATATAATCTCCAACTTCCAGTGTCACAGGGACTATGCGCATGCCTTTTTGGTGCAATACATTGGGGAGGCTGCTCATGAATTCCCTCATATCCACTATAACCTATGGAAAACAAAACTATCCTTTCAAATTCGATTGTTGATAAGATCAACTAAAAGAGGCTTTGGGCATATACCTGAGTTTCCTTATCAACTTCCTTTCTTCCACCTGCCTTTCGAGTAATCAAATTTTGGGCAATTATAGACTGAGGCTCAGCAGAAGAATCCAGCGCTAGAGATATATCCTGATTGTAGACAGAGGAGAGCCAACAGTGCAAAACTTTATGAGTTCTGAGGCCTTAATAAGGAAATTAATTGAAATGTATTACTACAATTAGTATCCTGGTAAACATGGTAAGAGCACTACAGGGAAGACTACATTGGGCAAAAAATGAGGTGGCACAGAGGCAATACATAGAGTTAAAATCAACAAATTTGCGAACAAGATTAGGAAACTCACATGATCAACAGGAATCATCATCATTGATTTCTGCCTAATAAGGGATTCAAATGCTCCATTCTCTCTACGTATACTTGCCTCAAACTTTTGCACCTCAGTAGATTCCTCATAGAAAAGAAAATACACTTTTATTACTTTTGAGGGATTTTCAGCTTTATATATTTCAATCTGTCTGACAAAAACCATGTCAGGATGGTATACAACAATGACAGATGGCTGCAAAATGTCAAGTATATGCTGATCAGTATCTAAGGGATGGAAATGCACTGGTGGAAACTGCTTATTTTTAATCGGCTGTTCAGCATCAAACCCTTGACAATGCTTTTGAAGCAACCATTTCTTGGAAGATGTAACTTCATTAGGCTGTTCAATTAAACCACCAGCAGCTGTTGAAGTGCATTGATTTTTTTGGTCATCATCTTCAGAAGAACATGCTTCAGATTTACTCTTTCTTGCAGACTTCTTGTCACTTTTACCAGGCTTTACTAATGTTTTCTTGTTCTTTCCTTTCCGTCTTGCTCTCTTGTGTCCTTCACTACCCTCGCATGTTTGAAGTTCATCCTCAGCAGCATTATTCTTTTCGGTTTGTTTATTAATTTCAGATGCTGCTGCTAGCAGCGCCTCATGCTCCAGCCTGCTTATGCTACTAATCTCCGCTTTTTGTCCAGATGCTGAAGGAATGACTCCATCAAGTATTCCAAAACCTTTAGGTTCTTTTGCTTTCTTTTTATTGCATTTTGGTAAAGCGCGCAGCTCTACTTTGCTAAGCAAATATTTTTTCCATTCCTCCTGCATAACCTTCAAAAGAAGAAAAACCAAAGACTCAACATTCTCCAACAGAATAAATATACAAATATAATAAAAACCAAGCTCAGAAATCAGTTGCCTTGATTCAACATTTTATCTCATGGAATGCAACTAAAAAGCAAAAGTTGTATGTAAATATTTTCTTACAACTCAGATACTCGCAAAATCACAAAGTAACTGACAAAAGCCAAATTGGCTCATTCGCAGTTTATCACCCTTATAAAGGATTTGGCCATTTTTCTCCAAAAAAGAAACTGTAATTGACCCTTGCAATAAATTTACAACAGAATGAACGTCTCACTCTTCATATTTTGGGAGATCCACGAAAAAAAACATGAAGTGAGGAGATGTTCATGATATGGGCAACACAATGAAATTTAAGGCAATAGGAAGAACCTTGTGGGAGCCCTTATTGATGCAATCCTCAAGCTGCATACAAGAGTGCTCATCTTTGCATGCTACTAAAACAATTCCATTATCATACGCACAATCTTCTGTAATTAGCTCCTCCCCAGACAAAGATTTCCTCTGTCTTTCTTCTTGTATCTCTTGAAGTATGTCCTGCCAAAAAAAGTCACATGCAAGATTCTCTTCAAGTCTTGAAAACTGAGATAGGTATCTACAAAAAATGATTCAACCAATCAACTTCAAGAATTGCAAAGAAAATTGGAATCCACTCACTCACAAGCAACACCTTCCATTTTGGTGGCTCCTCCAGGACTTCCTGTAAAACAGCACCATTATCTGCACTTGCTCCCACTACTACTAAGGCACACAAAGAAGAGGCTGAGAATCATAATCCTCACAGAAAGATATTTCATTAGCCTACTATTCAAACAGCTATGCTGCACGTAGAACTTGAACTGCAAAGTATAATAGAATATATGAATGAAAAGAAGCACAAATACCTAAGGATTTGCCTAATTCAACATTCATATGTTACCTCTAGAAATTGGCAACATAAGCAAGAAGCAAACAAATATTACCCCAAGAAAAAACCATGACCACAAAACTCACCTTCTTTCTCGCTGTTGCTGTCTTCTAGCTTTCTCTTCTTGGTTGCTGTAGTCTTACTTTGCCCAACATATTTCCCACCATCTAACCTCCCAAAACGAAAAACCCGCTTTTTTGCCAAATCAAAAATCTTGTAGCTAGATTCCGCAAATATCCAAACTGACCGAAAACTCTCTGATGCTCTGAGTGAATCTAGATATTTCAAATAAGTCACAGCATCATACCTATTCAGGCCACATGCCATGTCATTTTCTATTAGAGAAAACAATGATAGAAGGAGGGAGATAAAATGGAAAAGCTTCCCATTTCTGGACCCATAAAATACTTCTCTCACCCCACATTTTTTGGGTTAAAAGATCGTAAATGGTATTACACTCTTTTCTATAAGGTGGATGGATAAACTACATCTTCATCTAGCAGTTTCAGTTAAAATAGAACAGTAAAATTGAAACTTCATGGCAGATCTAAGACAGATGAAAGAATGTTACTCATCACATGGTAGATAATAAGACACCAAAAGAAAGTTAAACAACTCTGAAACCTCAAAGTAACACAAGAATGTGTCCTAAAATGTTTTCCCTGTAAGTTTTTATATTGCGGGCAAAATGCAAATGAAAAGTACAAGAAATCTTATTCTTCGTAGAATTCTCTTCGACTACTCCACCAAAATGCATGTCTAGCACCTTTAAATTTTAGCACTACATGTCAACAAAAATCCTAATGTTGAACAGAATCTCACCAACAATGGAAATGTAAAGCCAGCCTCGAGGATACAACACTATTTTCACGAGATCTTCCAGACAATGAACTAACTCTAGATATTTAGAGGTTGAACGATGTCAATATTTACCAGCTAGCCATTAAAAGAGAAACATACCACTCTATCCATCCCAGTGCTAAAGTCATTACAAGGGATACACTTTTTGTGAAGAGATGTAACCATTATTCGCCAATGAGGTAGCTGGATCAATTTACTGCTGACTCAAAATATTAACTAATTAGGAGTGCATCAGGATCTGCAAAGATTACTTTATCAAATGCCAAAATTCATTAAGTTACTAAGATTTTTTGGTAGACTTCTTATGAGTAACTTAATTTGAGACATTAAAAAAGGGAAAACATAATATGAACAATATGACCGAGGTCAACATTCTAACTGAAACAAAATTCAGGAGCATCAATATGTAAATGGGTAGAGAACATCAAGTGATCACCATCAAATATATATGAGGTAATACACACAGAAAGTCCATAAAAGGATTAATTTCAGATCAATCACCAATAAGTTTTACTTGTTCTGTACCTGACAAGGTAATCCAAAAGTTTCCTCAACGTCTTCAAATCTGAAACAAGCTGTTTTGTTTTTTTCCCTAACGTATGCCAAATAGGGTCCAATTGCCTTCTTACTATCTCATCGAATGACTTGAACAACCCATTCTCCACCGTCAAATCCTCCACATCAACTTTGTTAGTTTTCCTCATTTCCTTCAGACATGCATCCATCACCTCAATCACTGCCTTCTGAATCCCAATCATGTAGGGTGACATCGGCACCCTTATGTCCACAACTTCAGGTGGATTCCTCTCCAAATCTTGTGAAACATACACCTAAAAAACCAAATGAATATCAAAAGACAGGAAGTCCCAAATTTTGATGTGCTATATCTCTTTTACTGTTTTTGTTCTCCACAGGAATCAGTATTGGAGAACGGATTTGTATTCTTTCCAACAAAAGCTACATTCATTTAGGATACAGTTCAAATTCCAGCTCTGACAGAGAAACGAACACATCTTAAAGGTAAAATTTCAGAGCTGACACAGGAGCAAAGTTCCATATCAACTCGGAAGTTATAAGCTTTCCAAGAAATGATTAAGCTCACTCTACAATCAACTATACAGTCGGCAAATGTAGCCATCTCTAGCACAAGGAAATGAATCTAGCTTCTAAAGTCAAATCAGCAGGAGCAAGGTACAACTTCTTAAACGCAGTGTACAAGACATTAGCCATGAGTTATTACATAAAATTAGCATCAACAAAACGCATAAATCAATTTGAAAATTACGACTACCCAGAAAGGTTAAGGATGCAAATCTACATTTTATCAACAACCTAGGCAAAGTTTTGCATAAGTTTAGATAAACATTGCTCAAGAACAAAGAAAATATAAAAAATTTAATGCAAAAAAGGACTAATTAAGCACCTGAAACCTGGGCCAGAGGTGGAGTTTTCTGAGGAAAAGACACTTAAGTGTCCGTTCAGCTTTAGCAAAGCCCGAAACCATGGCATGGGGCCGGTCGGAGAAGGCCCGAACGAAGAGGGCTCGGTTTGAAGACCGAAGAATCCTAACAATAAAGGCCTCAGTGGAAGTATCAGAGAGAGAATGGGCATTCAGGAGTATAATTCCAGCGACGGCGGTGGTAGGAAGACGGCGGGCGAGCAGGTCAACGATAAGAATCCTAGTGGTGATGAAAAAGATGCCGCCGGAGGAGTAGAGGGAGAGGCGATGGTGGGCTGGGAGGTCGGAGGTGATTTCGGACGGGGTTTGTGAAGAGGAAAGGGTATTCTCATAATTTTGGATGATGGAGGTTTTCTGGGACGGGAAGGCGGATAGGATTAAGAGCGAGCCTTGAGATGGGTGGTGGAGGTGGAGGAGGGCGGCAATTAGCTTGTGGAGACCAAGCCCGGCGGAGAGGATTACTAAGCCACCTTGAGGGTCTTCCAGAAGGTCTGTAATTATGTTCTCGTGGAATTGTACCATTTTTTCTGAGCGGGTGGTATTGGGGCGGAGGGAGGCGTTAGTGGGTGTTACGTGGGTTGTGGATGGTGGCGGGAAGGGTGGCGGTTGATTTTTGAGGGATGGGACTTCAAAGTTGAAAGGAGGACTACTAATACTATACAGCGGTGCAAGTAGCAGATGAATATATTACCACATAAGTCCTTCAATTTTCAGAACATATCTACTCCAGCCACAAAACTTTATAGTAGTTAAAAAGATTTTGAAAGAGCAAAAAGTTTTAATTAAACCAAATTATTATAAATCCTTGTGCAACCGTATGATAGATTCCGTTTCAGGGCACAGTCCATTCCTTTCTTCATATTTTCTATTTATTGTGTCTTTTTCTTTTTAAAATTTTTTGATCCTAAGATGGTAGCGGGTGGAGGAGGGCTACAAATTAGCATCGGTTCTTAGTTGTGTTACTTTAATTCCGTGCACAAAAGGCCTAGCAAGGGCAAAGTATCAAAACACGATGATGATGGATGGTCTTGAGTTTTTTCAAAGACCAATCAAACATACATCTTTCAATAGAGTTTTCAGCAACAAGAAGATTATATATCTAAAAATATTTCCCCGTCTTCAAATGCTAAAAACAAGAACAAGAAACATGAGAAACAGGTTAAATTTATTCAATAGCAGCATTGATACATTTGCTGTTTGCTCTGATACTCGAAATGAAATGAGGAATTACATAGGAGAGCAACAGCAATGGATTCTGTACCATTTCAGAAGGTCAATCCTGAACTCCTCGGTTGGATTGAGCTCTCCAATTTCAATGCCAATGAGAACTGAAAACTCAATGCATAAAACCTCTATCCCATCTCGCACTTTGTACTGTGAATAATAGCTTACCCCAGACTACAATTTACATGTTTGGCAACAAATGCAATGAGAGATCTGCAACATTAATATCTTAAGTGCTGGCTTATACCAGTGAACAAACTGAAGTGAACCACAGCCTAATAGGGTTAATGTCTAAATCACGAAATATTATAGGGTTAATTGTTGCAGAATTAGGTTGGCGCTTAAGATGGAACCCTTTGGAGAAAAGAGTCAACATAACTTCATTCCAAGCCATGTATTTCGCATGGAGGACTCCATATCATATCACCTTATTGTAGGCTATTTATCAATTTCCTCCTCCTCAATTTGGCCGTCTGCAGCAACATGAAGATCAAAATAAATTCAGTCAACCTACAAGGCTAGGTGCAGGTGAGCGTCAAACACAGAAAAAACTGACCTGCAAGCTCAACGGCCAAGTTTGCCTGTTCATCGGCCTCAGAGTTCGAGTCCTTTCAAAATTACAAGATAGAACATCAGCACAATTTTATTTACAGTTCGTCATCTAGCAGAATATTATACAGAAAAATCATTGGCAAAATGTCAAGCCTACAGTTCCCAGTTATGTCCCAAAGCCACCAGAACACACACACACACACATATATATTATTTATATATGTATAAATATATATTATACCCAACCACCGAGATAGAAAATAGTGGACAGTGAACTTAATGAACTTACTCTCAGCACGTGAAAGATCTGAAATGACATAAACTTATCCTTCAATTTTTTTGCCTCCTCGTACAAGATGGCGATTTTGTGGTTTTTTACCTTCCATAAACCTTGAATCTATATCACAGAGCTAAAAGGTAAACTTTTGGAGCAGAAAAATGCAAAACACATCCATATATACAAATTTTAAAAACAAGATGTTACCACAAAGTAAAAGCAATATTCCTGGATGCTCCCAAGGGGGAAACAAAGCATAAAGGGTAGCCGCATTACACACAAATAAGAGGCACCGCATAGTTGTATCTAATGTAACATGATACTTTTCCTGTTTTTATGCCTGAAGTATCTGCCTGCCATATGCTACATTTAAAAACATCTACGTTGGCAAAAACCTTTACAAGGGCAGAAAAAATAGCCAGACATTTACACAGAAAAAAGCTACCGCCAAGAAAGAAAATTTGGAAGTCTTAGCTAGAGCAAGAATGCACCTTCTGGGGCTATTTTCAAGATAAAGCTTATTGAACATGTTACCAGAAGCTTCATTCCTCCTAACTACCCCAGATGTAATGTAGCACTGTTTTTTGACCTTAGATATTAAGAGCCATAGGGGTACGAAAAACCTTATTCAGGGGATTGCTTAACTGAATAAAACCCAAATTTCATATCAGTCAAGTATCATGACAAAAGACCAAGATAGGTTATTCTGTTTCCAAAAATATCTCATTAGCCTTGTGCCAGTCGGCCAGTCGGCACAACAAAATATCTTGTTCCTCAGCTCAGAAAGGATTATTGGTAAATATAGTCATGATGGGACTTTGCATAAGAGTATGCTACTTGCCTTTAAGATGTTACCAAATTAAACTTCCCTTCTTTCGATCACATGTCAAATAGAATTCGAAACTGTGGCTCCGCATAAAAGGGTAAACAAACCAGTGAATGAAAACAATGAAATGAGGATTTTATGAGCAAACGAGCCAAGCAGGTCAGTGATAAACTAATGATTTCAAAATAGATGGAGAAAAGATGGATCCACAAAAGATGTTTATGGATGTGACAAACCTGCATACAAACAAGCTTAGAGTCACCCCGAACACGAATACTTGAAAAACCTTTATCCAATGCATATCTCAGCCCTAAAATTATAGCTCGATATTCAGCAGCATTACAGGTCACTGTGCCTAAACCTTCGCGTAACCTACAACTCTGAGAATGAAAAAGGCAAGACATGAGTGTGCAATGAAGAAAATAGATATTGAAACTTAGCAAGGTGATTACCAAGCTTCCATCATCAGCCCGGAGTATAACTCCTGCACCAGCCTGCCCCGGATTTCCTTTTGATGCACCATCAAACTCTAGAGTGCAAGACCGCTGCTAACAAGTAAGCAGTTAATCAACAATCACCACTTAAAAACATCTAGCTACCAGCAGAAAATGGTGGCAAATACTAAAAAGTTAGCTTTTATGTATAGTTTTGCACATCTACTTAAGCTTTGTTACAGCCCTCTCAAATTATAGTTCAAACTCCTACTCATGATATAATACTGAAAAAATTACCCCATTATTTTTGGTAAAATTACAATGATCAACCCTGAGGCCAAAATAATGTTTCAAACCACACTGGACGTATCTGTACCTATGTCAAACCTCAAGAAGGGTCAGGGTACTCTGCCCTCTATACTCTGAAATAATGCCCTAAAATTACCCACTTGCTGGTGCATTTTACATGTTATGTCCTGCAAACTCAACTGCAGCTAAAAATAATAATAATAAACTAATAACAACTACATGTCCTACACGGGTCCAATCAACAGCAATTAGATCAAGTTTTAAGTCTACATACGCAGATCCAATAAAAGAAATCCCCGTCAACTAGACTACCTCAAATATGAGAAAAATAAAATTCTGCTAGTAAAAGGAAGAACCTTTAGACAATAAGGACACTCAGATGCGTTCATAGTTAAGGGGTATCCAACTTCCAGAGAGGAGGTTGACAGCATTGGTAGTTGGTCAGTTTGTAAGTAAGGAGCAGGAAGGTCTCTCAGGCAAGCTGGGCTGCACTACGCACAGGTATTAGGAACGGTGATGAGTGGACAGCTACGAGCTTTATGGTGGAAGTTTTGAAGATTGCTTGCCACAAATTGCAAAAGACCGGAGGGATGCAGTTGAGTGGGCTTTACGATGGAAATTGCTGCTTGAAGATCAATCATTGTGGGGGACCAACAAGATGCATGTGAGACGGGGATGGCAAGGACAGCAGGGGAAGAGAAGGACACCTTTGGCTTGGAGTGGTTCAATCTTAAGGAAGAACCAGATTGAGGGACTAGTGGGGCTGGTGGACTGATCAAGTCGCAGATTTTCTTTTGTTTAGTTCTCTCTCTCTCTCTCTCTCTCTCTCTCTCTCTCTATTCCTGGTCTTTTAGCAAATGAATTGGAATAATTCATCTAACACCTTTCAGCTTTTGTCAAGTCGAAGGGGTCGAATGCAGTTTCTGAAAGCACAGCAGATGTAGTAGCAGTAATCGTTTAACCAATGTTTAGGGGGAAAACAAACGTGACAGATGCTTAAATAAAGATGTTCTCTGTTTCTTAACATGTGAATCCACGTGCTAACCATCAGATGAATTCCAAATCACTAAAATATGAAATTAAGAGAAAATATTGTGGATACTGTAAGATTTTTTGAGTTAACAACTGAACTGGCTTACCATATTCATTGGTAACAGCATCAGGTAATGGGACAATCTTAAAACTTAAGTCTGTCCAACAAACAGCTTATTCATATGTAATAACTGAACTCAAACCCTAGTCATCAGCCAACTTACCCCAGATCCAGACCATATTGCATCATGTGGCCTCTTCCTGGACACAAGCTCGCTAGATGTTTCACCTCTAGAAGAAGAAGGAAGCTGCAAGAAAATAAGATTTTATTCAGAAACTGACAAAAAGCTGGAAAAGAACAAGAACAAGTCAACAATATCCCTGCACTAACATAGCAATCCAAACCATTAGCTATTCTCCAGCTAATGTGCATGAACCTTTAATTGGGAAAAGGTTAAGCTCAATGTTACAAACTCATGGACAATTAGTCCTACAAAGGAAAATTTTTAGTTACTATCTTCACAATACATCAAGATAAAAAGAAAAGAGAGTCAAAATCTTACAAGTCAAGCTCCAAATATTCCTAATAATTGCTTGTTTCCCCAATTCAATAGTTTTACTGATAAAGAGGAACCTTACATGTATATGGACTGTATAAGATAACCAACTAAAGTGGGCCTTGCAATTGCTTTTGTTTCTTGTTTTCAACTTCATGTTTCCAAAAGTTCACATTTAAAAGTTGTCTATCTTTTTTTATTTTGAAATACGTTCTTCAATCAAATTGAAATGAAAAAAGTTGCCTTCCTAACAACCAAAAACCTCATGTCACCATATTATCGCCGCCCAGCAGCTGCATCTAGGAAATGAAATGTGATAATTCACTTTAAAGTTTTTTGAATGACACTGGAATCACCATTTTCATAATTGATAGAATTTAGTAACTAGAACATCTAAGACAGAGAAGAAGAAAACACATCACAAAGTTTACAAAGAGCATGATATCATATCTCACCTGATAAGAGTGGCATGGTGAAAGAGGGCCAAAAAGTCCTTCAGTAAAATCTTCAGCTTTAAAAGAATAAAGAGCATTTTTAAGGCCACAAGATTGAAGGTATTTCTCTGCATCCTTGGGCATAGCATGACCTTTATATACACTTACAGGAGGATCACATATCTACAAGAAAATGAATGAGGAAGATCATTTCAATCATCCTTCATAAATT
Source organism: Coffea eugenioides (assembly GCF_003713205.1). Lineage (NCBI taxonomy): Eukaryota > Viridiplantae > Streptophyta > Magnoliopsida > Gentianales > Rubiaceae > Coffea > Coffea eugenioides. Next base: position 42,327,725 of record NC_040042.1, on the reverse strand, counting down.
TCTAAAAGTTCCATACCAGGATGAAAAAATCTGATGTTTGCTATAGAGCAGTGATCTTGCTACGAAAGTGCATCCAAGCTAATAATGCACATCTTTTCACCTAAGAAAAGCCATGCTAAAAGCAGAAATCCTAATTATATACTTCAAACAATATCCTGACATACACCAACATAACGTCCAACAAGAACGCTACTGCAGAATTGAGCATTAAATCAAGAAAAAGCTTCAGGAAACAAATTCCACTCTTTTTGTTATCTTCCTATACCCTCGCTCTCTCACACTACATACACCTCGAACCTAAAAGTAGTTTAGGTACTGTGAAGAAGAAAAGGCATAGTTACCAAAGAGAAAAACATAATGATTTCATCCGATCACCAAACATAACAGTAGCTCCTTATTCAACATGAACACATGCAAGATGGTACTTTAGACGACGAAGAAGGTACAATAGGACAGGAAGATCCCATTGACTATTTAAGAAAGTGAAAACAATTTTTCAGAAATAGATGAAAATGTCCAACCATCTATGCTTCTATTTCTATATAACCAACAGGAAGCAAATAACTGCTACTACATACATGAGTTAAGACTCACCCAAGCATAGGTCAGATGCGGACTTCCCATCTTATCAAGCAAATTCATCTTCATCATACAAGGGAAAAAAAAAACCACATTCTGCTGGCAGCAATAGGAATAAAAGATAACTCTTGCACTTCCTCAACATGCAGAAACAACCGTTGCTGATTCTACCCGCAGTTGATCAGGCCAGTTGCAGAATGAGTTAAATGCTTCTAAAGTAAAACACTGACAAAGTGCACGAGTGCACCGACATGCGCATGAGCAGGTGTATACACATCCACATGCAGCAAAAGCAACTAAAAACTAGAGACATGCTTGAGAAATGACTAATATGTTAAAAGCCTTATCCAAGGGAATTCCTGGACACATATTATTCAGTTTAAATTCAAAAGCTAACAATATTGTACATCCACCTATAGCATGATCTCCCATGCATCGGAAAGATGAGTGGCTTAACCATTGATTCACTAGTAAAGAGACCTATGTAGAAGCATAACAGACTGAAATCCACAAAAGAGCTTATATCAATCAACAAAATTATAAAAAGTACAGGGAATCAGATCAAATACCGAGGATCCAACTTGAGCCTGACAATCACTCAAACTCTTGTAGACACCAACAACATCCCCTTTCCTCACTACAAAGAACGCCTCCCTATCTTCCTTCATCACCGATTTCTTTGCAGACTTCTTCTTTTTAGTTGTAGAACTCTTAGATGAATAGCACTGGCAGCGAATTCGCGTCAACAAATGTTCCAAATTAGCAGCTCTAATACCTACATACTGAAAGCTTCTTTTCCATGAGGGCGACGAAAATCCACAAACTGCACTCCTCACAACAACCTGGCAAGCCTTTGGTAACAACGCCGAAAAATATGCATGAAACAAGCTGCTCATCACAGTCTACTTCCCCCCAAGTTCTCCAGGGATCTGAAAGAAGCCGCCTATCTTCATTTTCACAACGAATCCAAAACTAACAAGTGCCAGAAAAAGCTTAAATTTTTGGCAAAACTACTGTATTCAGAGCCTATAACAGCAAGAACATGAGAAGGGGTCCTAATAATTTGCAACTACAAGTGAAGTTCCCATCTAATTGAGTTGAACAAAATTAAAATCAGAAAATTGAATATCCAACAAAATAATGCAAGTCATTAACTGCAAAGCTTCTTAAAAGTTCCAACTTTATTAGGCAAAATGAATAAAGTTTCAATTTTAAGGAACCCAAGTCCTATTTAATAAAAATAGACTAAAGACTCTAGTTTTGAGGATCAAAAGGCTAAACCTTGAGTATACAATGCAGGAGACTCAAATGGATCATCCAAACAATTTATCTATAAATACTGAATATGATTGATCAAACCTCCAATTAACTCAACTGAAGAAGCTTTATGAACCCAAGGACAGAAGGCATCACTCGCGTGAAGACGGAAGGGGGATGGGGCACATGATTGCCGGTTGGGGAGTTGGGGGCGTGGGGTGGTTGGGTTTGGTTGGGGGACTAGGGTATGGGGAGGGGTGGGGCTGGGGTGGTTGGGAGTGGGGATAGCAGTGCTGTAGTTATTGATGGCGCATAGTCGCAAAGATGGGTAAAACCCGGTTGAGGGTTTTACTTTTGGCTCCGGTTCAGTCCCTTGCCATGAACCCTGTCGCTTTGCAAGGGCAGGGTAGTCTTGGAATTTCATGTTACCCATTTGTACTGCAAAAAAATTTTGTAGTATTAAAAGGATAACCTTACTATTAAAGAGCTTGTTCAAGATTGATTTGTCAATTAATCAAACCAAATATGAATAACATTTTATATTTAGTATAGTTTTAAATTTTGTATAAGCTTGACTTTGATAAGCATGAAAATTTTAATTTATGTGTAAAAAGTCAAGTTACTGAAACTCGACTCGATAAAAGTTTGTTTAAGTTCATCTCGATAAATAAATAAGTTAAAATTAAATATAATTTCAATCTCATCAAATTAATTAGACTTGTTTAGATCCCTAAAAATTCAGATCTAACAGTTTATAAAAGTGTATATATGTAGGATAAATTTTTATACACGTCAACGTATATATGAAGAATAATTTATCTTTTTTTCCTGTATAATTTTGATTTCGTGCTGGCTAATTTGCTGCTTGCTATTTGATCATTTTGGGATAGCTTAGCATATTTAGAAAATGCATTCTCCTTTCACAAAAACTATATTTGATTAAAAACCCATCCAAAGCCTTCCACAGGATTATTATTAGCTCGAGTTACACGTAAGGTGAGTTGAAGTTGACTGGCTTGTAAATTTGAATAAAAATTATATGTTATGCAGCTAAATTGGTTACTGCAATAAAATCTTTACATTATTAGCATAGAAACATTGATCATGAACAAAAAGAAATGCTCGTGCTAATACACTCATGTCCCGCTTAAGATTATTCGAGAATTGAAAGATGAACCAAACTATTTAATACTTGAATCAAACTCGCTCCGGTAAGAGCTCGTTCCAACTTGGTTAACTAACTAATCGAGTCAAGTTTGAACAATACTTTATATTCGATAGTTTTTAAATTCGATAAAACGTTTGTTCAACCTTAGGTTGACAAATAGACAAATCGAATTTAAATAAAATTTCAAACTCATTCAAATAATCAAACAAGTTTAAAATATTTAATTTGATTAGACTCATTTACACTCTTGTCACGGCCACACGAGCTATGGTGCCATTGTGTTGATCAGTGGAAGTTCTTCTCTGTCATTCTGTCCCCATCTCTTCCTTATTGTCTTATTGACATCCTTTCCCCCTATTTATGGTCAAATCTGTTTCCCGAAATTCATATGCCACTCCGAAAGAAGCCAATTGCAATCCCAGTCTCACCAACACACCGTCAGCTCCATCTTTAACTTGTGTTGGTTTCCACCCATGATTCACTAAAATATCCTGCAAGTTTTGCTGAAGCAAATACAAATACACATCGGTGCACCGGGTCAAAATTCGCCATTTTGTTGTCGTGGCAATTTTTTTCTGTTTCACCTATGTCATAGCAATTGTTTTTGTAGTACTTGAGAATTCTCACAAGAACTAATAACTCTGCTCTTTTTCTTTTATAAATCTTTACCCTATTCCATATAAGCTGGGAAAAAAAAGAAGAAGATAGAAAAGCATTATATGCTTTAGAGAATTCGATTACCTAATCAGATATCTTCATCCTGTTTTTTTGGATGGTTGCTCCCAATGGAATCTTTTCACTTATAATCAATCACCTCTTAATATTTTCTACTTATTTTCTTCTCCCTAATCTAATCCTTTCAATATTTTGGCATGAAATTTGTGTCTATGTCGACATCAAGAAACTCCAATTTCCCAAAAAAAAAAAAAAAAGAAATCAAAATTGCATGCTGAGCACGACTACATAGATTACTGATTTATGCTAGTACTTAAACAAGACAGGCTCATCTGGTGAAGAATAGAACAGGATCCATTTGTTTTTTTCCGGATAAATAACATATGCAGAGGATCCCATCTCCGTCTTTTCCTGAATTTACATTTTTCTGGTCAGAAGTTTAGTCGTTTTCTTGTGATGGCATCTTCAAACGATTAAATATGTAGTATCCTAAGCTGGCGTTTGGAAGTATACGGGGAGATGATAATAATACAGGTAACAGTCGACAGAAAAAACATCTCCCCAATCTTTCTTTCATCTTTTCCTACAAGAATGGAAGGAATACTAGCTAGCTGATTATATATTGCCGCAATCTGCCCTTATCAAGACTTGCATGAAAGAATCTGTGGGGAAGATTTGTCTTACTTCACTTTTATTTATACATGTTCAGTCACATCCCTGATTTAGAGGTTGGGCTGTTACAAAAATTGCCTAATTTAGTCTTGTTTTTGTTTTACCAGGACCAGGAGATTGGCTTAATTTAATAGAAAACGGACTGAAATCCTGTGCAAAGCTCGAGCGCCAAGTGAAAGACTTGATTTTAATAGAAAACGGACTGACCCTCCGCGGGTAGCTCGGTCGGGATTGATCGTCAGTCTCTACTACTGTATAGTCCGGGTTCGATTCCTACATGGTAACTCGCTAGCATCTTTGGGTGGGGCTCTACTAGCCTTAGGAAATTAGTTTAGCCAAATAAGGTTGAGACACCCTAATAATAATAGTTTGATCGAACAAATTTCTAAATTTCCCTCAGCAATAGTTTTGAAAAAATATGCAATCAAATAAAATCTTAAATAATTCTTGAAAGCATTTTAGATTTCTAAATTTTTATAACATAGATTCGAAACATTTCAGCAATTTCTTTCAAAAAACTAGTGCATCTTTAAATTTAAATATTCTAGGGGCATCATACCCTCGACTTCTTTCTAGCTTTTGGTTTTAGTCATGTCAGGTATATAGAGATGCATCAGACAATCTTGGGGTTGGAATAGCGACCAAAGGCGTTTTCTTCTTTAATACAATTCCAAACTTCTCAGCCAGGTCTATGTTGTCACCATCAGCCATTTTCCAGTCAAAAGAATGGACCAAGGAAGCAAGTGAAAACATGAACATCCTCTCAGCCATAGCTGTTCCTGCACAAATCCTTCGTCCAGATCCAAAGGGGAAATAATTAAAATCATTTCCGCTATAATCCCACTTGCTATCGATAAATCTTTCAGGCCGAAAATCAGAAGGGTTTTCCCATATACTAGGGTCCCTATGAATAGCCCAGACATTGATGAAAACTCGAGCACCTTTTGGGATTGTGTAGCCTCCAACGATGCACGTCTCGCTGGGGCAATGAGGCACCAGAAGTGGAAGGGCTGGATGCAAACGCAGTTGTTCTTTCATGACTGCATATAAGTATGGGAGGTTTGGGATATCAGACTCTTCAACCACCCTGTTTTTGCCTACTACTCTGTCAACCTCTTCTTGAACTTTTCTCAGAACTTCTGGTTTGTTCATCATCTCAGCCAATGCGAATTCGACCGTGTTCGAGGTCGTGTCACTCCCTCCCACCACCATATCCTGTTGACAATCATGCATACATACCATAAAATAAATAAATAAAAATTAAGGACAGCAATTATTTATTTGAGGAGTTGGAAATTAATTATTACCTTTTGTTAATTAAGTAGTATTGGTTTATGTATATTTCATCCTTGAATAGTACTTAACAAATTCAGTTTTGGATAGGTCCTTCACCAACAGATGCTAATTAAACTACTAACAGAAGTGGTTAGATTCGTTTATGTCATCCTTGAAATAATTAATTTGAGATCTAAGTTATTCTTAATTTTGCCAGCAGACTAGCTATTGTATCTTTTGAAAAAAAATTCTGTGATTTTGGGCATAATTATGACCAAAATGATATCTATGCATAACATGGAAATGGCAGATATTACCATGAGTAAAGCTTTAATGTGAGTCATTGTAAGAGGCGTCCTGGCATCTCCTTGACCTTTCAGCTGCAGCAAGAACTGCAAAAAGTCCTTGCTTTCGCTCCCATTATCATTGAGTCGCCTTTGCGCTATCATCTTCTCAAATATTGCATCAAACCTCTGAGCCAAAACCTTGCTCTTTTTCTGGATACCTTGCAGATCAAATCTAGCCAAACCAGGATAAAAATCTGACAGATTAGGCATTCCCAGAAATCCAGTGATCTCAGTAATCACTTTCCTGAACTCGGCTCCAACACCGGCCCTCTCATCTCCTTTCACTGTACCACCCCACAACATGTTAGTAATCACGTTTAACACACTCAGAAAAAGTTGCTCACCCACATTTACTTGTTTTCCAGCTTGGCTGTGAACGTACTTGATCATCTGTCGAAGTTCATTGCGCCTGAGGGCGTAAACGGTGTCTAAAGTAGCACAACTCAACATTTCACGAACGCAAACCTTCCTCAGCATCCTCCACTCCGGTCCATATGGTGTCCAGACAATGTCTGAGCCACCGTAAGCGATTTCCCTGGCGGCCGCGGGCACATCCCGGTTGGCAAATGTGGTGTCTTGATCCTTTAGCACTTCCCTCACCAATCTGGGAGTGCTAATGACAATTCCTGCCTTTTTGCCAAGCCAAAAAGTCATGATTGGACCATAGGTTCTGGACAAGTTTGTGAAGTATGCGGGAAGTTCAGGATCAAGGGACAAGAGATTTCCCACTAGAGGCAATGGTTTAGGTCCTGGTGGCAATGGTGGCTGTTTCTTGTTTGATTTCTTGGTAAACATAAATGCAAACCATATTAAGGTAAGCCCACAAATTGCAGAAGACAAAAATAGACGAGCGTCTTGATCATTTAGATTAGCAGAGATGCTAGCAGTATTGGAGAAGGTATTAACGAAAAATTGAAACATTATGGCTTAGGAAAGAAAGGAGTAGCTATTGTCAAAGAAAGAATTGTGTGTGATACTAAGATTAAATTGGGCTTCCTTATATAAGGTTTCTTGGAGCAAAAATACAAACACCCTGTTAGGGATCAGAACTAGAATTTTGATGAAGGGATCTTCTTTTAATCTGCAGCCCATAAGGCTGTTTGGCATCATTGTGAATTTTTAACCAGTTTTTTGTATCAAACCAGGGCATTTTCTTCTTATAGTATGGAGTATGGACACAAAGAATCTTAATCATAAGCAGTAAGCACAAGCAAAATTTTATATATATATCCTTTTAAGTGCGCTGATTGTATATCAACCTGAGGGACAATTGTAATTGTGAAGTCCTATTAGGAATTGCTAGTCCTATTGGGAATGAGATTTTATGGAAAAAGGAAGTACATTAAATAATGCAATTAAAATTTCTTAATGCATAGATAGAGGTGGAGACAGGATGATGAGTAATGGAATCCAGGAGGCTATGAGCATAGGATGTGAAGAAAATATTCCATCTGACTTCTAAGCTTTCCCTAATTATATTTGGTATTTACTTGGGGAACAAATTGACATTTGTTCAGAGGTTGTAAATGAATCTTGAATTTGGTTGTGGACTATGGAACATGAATAGCAAAAATCATATTTTTATTCAATGTAATTTTCTCAAAGTGCTGCACTTCAATCATTTCAATATTGGTAAGTTAAATATGTTATACAGCTGAGTTTTATTTATCACTCAGTCATTATTGAGATTTTTGAAACATTTATAAATGCAGGGCACTAACATAATATTAATACTTCCAATTAATAAATAATACAATACCTATTTTCTTACCAGCAAATTAACACGATTGGAAGGGGAAAAAAATTAGTTGATAAGCAACATTTACACCATTAAACTACTTGGCTATTCTGCATTTAATACAGTAAACTTGATAATCTCTCTATTAGTTAAATCTTTGATTGTCATTAACTTAACTTACATGATCTTATCTCATTAATTACATGGCGATGTATTTAAAAAGCAAAATTTAGATCAAATTATGGCGAGCAGCGCCTATGCACAGCATAGCCAGACTCCCCTAAGTTACTGTATCAATACTACTATTGTACACCCCTTGTCTTGCACCATTTTACGTTCTTTCGGAAAGGACTTGCAATTCTACATGGTGCAATTCTGTTTGGGATAATTTTTATAAACATCCCTTGAGGTTTTTGATAATTGCGGCTATCTTGCTTGATGGATTTGGTAGATAAGATAAGATAGTTAAAGTAATTTTATTGATTCTTATCGGAATTCAGCATTCAGTTAGGATTCTTGTGCTGAAAAAAATACACATAAATTCAGCACTGCTTAACAAGTTGAGCAGATAGATTTTCATTTATCAAACACTCAAAACATCTGAATGTTTGAAAAAGTTCAGTTTCAGCATTTTTTTATGTTATCAAATAAATAGACCCTAAGTATGGGATCTGACAGTAGATTACTAGTCTAATGGGATAATTTCACAAACCACCCCGAGATTTCTAACTATTTCACTGGACTTCCTCTAGGTTTCTTGGCTATCTGTCACCAACAACACAGAGGATTAGTTCACGTAAACCTCTTATTGATCTGCATCTGCATCTGCATCTCATGAAATCATCCCTAGCGATACGAGTAACAACAAACGAAAAGACCATATTTGAAGTTAAATGTAGAATTCTTGAACCCTTTCCCACTGGACAGGAGCAGTCCCTCCTAACAATTGGAAATACGTATCAAGAAATTAACCGATCAATGAGACATGACTAGAATAACCACGGAACTTGATTCGCATCTGGCAGCAAGATGTAGTCCAACTTGTTATTGCATAATGTCAGAGTCAGACCCTCCATCAAACAAACCATCTGAAATTGTTACATGCGTGCGTCAAAGGTGCTCGAGCAACTTTTTTAATTAACTCATGCACCCTTGAGTCCGAAATGGCATAACCACAGCCAAAGTTTTCCAGAGTACTCGTACTTGAGGCCTCAAAATGCCATGTTATACATCTTTTGTGTCCTGTAAACTGTATGCTAGATTGAGTATATAAAAAACGGTATACAAGTAAAAGAAACTGGAAATTTTGGAGACAAACCTATAATTTGATTTACAAAGTTGCCCGATAAAGCCAACAAAAGCCCTGTCCTACTTAGCGCTCTGGTTTAGGTCCTCTTGACTGTTCTTCATTCTTCGTATCAACAAAGATACAGGCTTCTCCAAGACTGCCACCTTAATATTGTTCCAGACATCAGATTTTGTGGGAAGCTGAGCAATTTTCTCAGCAATTTCCATGTCCTCGGGGAGTACATATCCAAATACAGTATAGGATTTTTTCCACTCCACATGGTTTGCTAGGCTTATAAAGAATTCAGGGCCAGAACCAACCCATGCCACAGATCCCCGTCTTACTGTTGGACAGAATTCACCTGGCAGCTTCTCAAAAGCCGTTCCTTGGGCATTAAGAGTTCCTTGAATCAGTGCGAATGGAGGACCAAAGGAAGCCTGGAAAGTTAGAAAAGCATTCAGAAGCAGGGCAGAAACTTGAGTAGAAAATAATAGAAGATCACAAGATTCTTGTATACGATAAAATGATGAGATAAACAACCCATGTGCCTGCATGCGTTCATACGCAGAGTTATCATATAAAACACACACATATGCACACACTCAAATATATACATAAAATAATATTGATAAATTGCTCAAACAAGGGGAATATCAAAAAGGACATCGACATAACCAATTAAGTGTCCATTCATACAGATTCCCAAAGAGTGTCTTAGACTGATATATATACGCTGACAGCAACACATAAGCCTGAACCCTATTGGAAGAGACCATCAAGACTTAGTGCATTTGCACTCATAAGCGATAGAACATGAGAGGAGATGATGCAACTATCAAAAACAAATAAAAAAAATTGCGGCCCTTACATCTTTTATGTGGTTTCCATGTGAATCCCAAGACTGAACCCGAGTTTCAGCACGATAAAGCTCGCAGCCTGCACAGTGTTTCAACGATAACAACTCGAAGATGTAGAGAACTGAATGCGGTGAACATTCAGGCAAAAGCTGCAAGAAAGAATATTGTATTAAAGACAAAGAAAGGATAAGAAGTCAAAGAGGAAGTCTCACACTAGAAAAGGTTACAACATATTAACCATGTGCAGGAAGAAAATAGAAGAAAAATGATGATTGCGGCAGAAATTCAGTGAATATTACAGCAGTCTTATGGTTTTCTTAAGTCAGTGTTCCTAACACATGGTATCACAGTGCGGGATTTATAAAAATATGCCGGAACGGCTCCAGAAGCATAAGCTAGAATATGAGACACTTGCATGGAAGACTTGAGCAAATCTGAATTTTAGCATTAAAGAAGACCCATGGACGCCTTAAAAAACTCTAAGCAGGGGAATAAGACATAGAGAAAGATATCTGATTTAAACTATCATGGAATCCCAGGGAAAAAAGCTATATTAACATCTTAAGTTTTGTTTCAATACAATTCCAAAACAAAGAATTATAACAGCTCACATTACATTTTAACAAAACTACAGAACAAAGAAATGTAATTCTGAAAATTGCTTCTACAAACTGTCCACAGTTTCCATAAAATTCTTACACTGCAACACTCTGAAAAATCTCACCTACACTTTAAATGCTTTGCAAGAATTTCAATAAAAGTTCAAACCCCACTTCGGCTACAATTTTCAACCCTCAAATAAGTTTCTCAGCCACTGTGTGCATTCAGTACAACACAACGATCTACAGTACTATATGTAATAACTCATAATCTACAACGTAGTTTAAAACGTCTCCATGAAGCTGATTCTATATAAAATGAAAACCATTAGGACAGATGTGTGAGATCAGTAAACATAAAAAGCTTCCACTATAACCAAAAGCAAGCAAAATTACCTTTATGTGAAGAGTTCCATAATCAGTTTCCATGCCAATTATGCCCTACAGGAAACATGAATAAGCAAAAGCTTGCAGGAAGCACAATGTGCTTCACATCCAAAAATATTTTGAAAGAAACATTCCACCGATCCCCAAAGTAGACACAGAGAAACAAGTATATATGTTGCACAAAGATTTCGAAAAGAGATATGAAAATAAGATTTTGACTATATCAAATAATGAGATGAAGTCCTCTGTTGAATTCATGAAAGAAACAAGTGAAAAATTGTTCAAAATATGGGGAGATTGGTAGAAAAAAGTGTTAAAAATGGGATTGGATTTGAAAGCTGAATCCTCATTATAGTAGCAAAATTGCAGTTGCTGCAGTACTCCTACAATTGCTTGGCTTTTGGTTCTTTCAATACTATCTTTTCAATGATAAAGTCAAAGAAGACTCCAAAATGCAGTTTCTATGTTCTACAATTAACTTAAAATGTTTAATAAAATACTACAGATACGTATATTTGAAAGGAAGATAAAAAAAATAATGGAAAAGTCCCTGCAGTGTTTTTCTAATTAATTGCCCATCCTTTTGAGCTTTAGTCGCTCCTGATAACTATTAAGTCAAGATGCAAGGACAACTACAGCTGCATGAAGATAGAAATATTGGATTAGTACAAAAAAGAAAAGGACAGGCAGGAAAGAAAGAAAATCACTAAAGGAAACCAAAAAAGCAAATGCCTTTCAATTCAAAGCTGAATTTCATGTTTAAACACACCACAATATAGGTACCACATAATTTTGTTGTGACTTTCTTTCCTTGTATACAATATCACAAATCAACATGAATAATTCAAGCTAGCCAGATGAAAGCCAAAGGGATTAAAATACAGTATCTGTAGCATATGGTAGAATAAGCAGCAACAGTTTTGTCCAACACATCCTCGTGCACCATTTTGGAAATAGAAAAACCAAACTCTCAAAAAAGATAGAGGCTTCAGCAAGATTGACTGCTGATCGTGATAGGAAACGAAAAGAAAACTTTAAGTGAGAAAATCATTTGAAGAAATATGTTTAAAAGATAGAACTCAGTCTACTAATTTTACCATTTATGCAACAGAACTGAAAATGCTGGTATGAATTGAAACTTGAGAGTAAAATATACAGGATAAGCTTACAAATAGAAAAATGTCATGACCAAATACCATATCACGTACTTGATCTATGAAATATAAAGATGTAGATAATTGTTAATAGACTGAATGACATACTTCTCCTTTTCCAAAAACAAGGCCAGAAGTCCACATCGTTTTGTCCCCCCTCTCATGTCGATCAGGGGCCAGAGTATCTTTCTGTTTCTTCAACCAGCACTACACCGACAAAATAAGATCCAGAACAATGTAAGTTAGCACAACACTCAAAATCAATTATCACATACCCATAGGTTTACCAAGCCATTAATCATACTACGCATACTCAAGTGTCAGATTTTTCATTTTATCTTCTTTCAAATGCTAACTGAAAGCATCTGAACTAAGATCAAACAATTCAGTCTCTTGTGACAGATAATCAATCTATATACATCATAAGACCACCGTTAATCATCAGCATTATGTAAATGATATAATAAAAGCGATTGCAATTCCTGAAAATAAAGACCAACTATTAAATTCATGTATTAACCAGCTAGGAAGGGGAATTACCATCCAGAAATAAGTGAAAACAAGAAACATAAAGAAATGAAGTTTAAATCTCTGTCTCTCCTCTCATTCCAAAACATTAAGGGTTTACAAAGCTACAGATATCCCATAACCTACAATTCACGCATACTTCGAATATAAATGCGCAGCAACACATAGAAACCATTTATCAGTAAGCGGAGCTACCAAAATTTCCAAATTAATCCATTTCAACGAGCAATGAATGCAAATTTCATCAGCATCACATAATTATCTAGAATTCCAACATACCTCACCGAATTTTGATCCACACGCCTGTTTATTCCCACAAAAAACCCAAGAATCACACAAACAAGGCCCATCATTGCCAGTACACATTGCTTTGCAGGCCCTACAACACTCCCCAGCAGAATTGAACTTGAAATCCGTACCCCACTTCACGGCAGGCCCCCAGAGCTCCAGATTTGGGATCCCAGTACAACATTGACCGCTATCTTCACCATCAAGATTCCCACTTTGCACCTCCAAACTTGTCAAAGATTCAATTTCTGAAGTCTCAGCAGGTCTGAACACCGATGACGTGAACACGTAGACCACAGTACACGAGACCAGCCCCAGAAAAAGGAGGATCATGGAGCCCCATCTGTTGGGTTCCGAGTCAATTGGCTTCCTACCCATTTCAGATTGGGGAAAGATGAGAAAAACCCAGAAATGGCTTTGCCTGATTTGGTTTGGTTTGTGAGATTTGGTGACTTCCTATTTTTATTCTTTCTGGGTTTTGCCGGGGTGGGTGGAGGGATAGTTGACCTTAGAATCAGTTTAGCTGAGTTTGAAATTCAAGTCTTATATAGCACTGCAGCAAATTAGCAATTAGTATGACATGATGCTTAATGTCATAATCGTAGTAACGGAATCTTCAATTCTTTTGTGGTTGCCAACAACGAAACGATGCGTAATGTAAAAGTAGAGACTGATTATTGAAATGAAGTGGTAGTAAAATATTAGCCTGTTTTGAGAATTGAGATGGTCATGGAGGAAGCAGTTAGGTTGACAATTAAAGGTGGAAATTTCGGTAATGCAAGCTGTCTTTCTTTCCTATACTTTTGATGTTGGAGGCATTGGAGTGCGAATGAGGAAACCGGCTACAAAAAGGAGAAGAATTTCCAATGCTCAAGTCACTAGTACTGGTTTTCTAAAGAGAAAAATATGGAAAGTTCAGTAATGACAATGGAAGGTTAATCTCCATCAAAGGGTCATCATGGAACTTTTGGACCAAATCTGGACCCGAATCTTAATGTGGGTCATTATGGCACTTCGTCCGTTCAGTAGTTTGGACCCAACAACGCCCTGTCCCTGTTTGCCAGCTTCCTTGATAGGACAAGAATATGCCCTTATATCCGCAAAGAAGGAAAAACTTGTAATTCTTGAATTACTCGTGCAAAACTTCATTCATGATGATTGTTCCAATTATTTGCACTCTATTTTTTTTGTTATTTACAATTTCATCATTTGTTTTATCATATGGTCTAATAAATGAAAAATTATATGATTAAAATGATAGTGGAAGTGTGACTAATAAGAATACGAGTGTAAATAATTAAAGTATTGAAAATAAACAAAATTTCAAAGAATGGATTTTTTTAAACAAGGTGTCCAATGGACACTTTTTAGCACACTTAAATTTCACTCGACCTATCATGTATATACACACTAATAATTATTATCCTCATTCATATTTATATTTTTTTAATTAATTTTACATTTTCAAAAATATAACATTTGAACTATATCTTATCTTATGGAGTTCGATACCTGTTAGACAGACCCAAAAAAATTAATTGGAGCTATTATTACAATTTATGTTTGGATTGCATTTTCCATGATTTTTCATGAAAAAATTACTGTAGCGATTTGATGTATGTGAGGAAAAAAGGTAATAGAGAAATGTGATCACGGAAAACGATGTAATTTTCCGACGGAAAACCGCAATCCAAACAAGGCCGTGTTAATTAAGTTTAAAAGTCTTCAATTGTCTAAATGTACCTCAACTGTTTATTAAGTTTAACCGTGTTAATGACTGAATTCAACACTTAAATTTAATAGATTCAGATTTTAACATATTCAAACTGTTTGATAACCAAAAATTGAACAGCTAAATTAAATAATTGGCACTAAATTTTCTAGGTAAAATTTGCTCTCAAAATTAAGTGATAGCATATTCACTTATTACTAAATGTAATATGCACTCAAATGTATTAAATTTAATACTTAACAATTCAATAATTTAATGGATTTAGACTTCAGATTTCAAATTTCAATTTTATCAAACGGAACCTAATTTTAATATCAAGGATTTAAGGTTAGGAAAACTTGCGCTCTTTCCGAAACTTACATCGTCATAGGTTCCAATACAGTGCTATACGCACGTTAGTAGACGCTCGAGAACAATCAACTAAAGATTCAGCTTTTCATTTTATTAATTGCAAATCAGAAAAACAGAAATCATAAAACTGCATAGAACATTATCTCTAAGAGATTTAGGAACCATTTTTTGCTGGAGAATAAAAGTTCTCAACCAATCCAGGCTACTCCTCTTGTTAGGTATTACGAGACCTGAAAATATAAAAACAAACAAAAAAAATGTTTAAAGGAAAGCCTCTGCATGTAAGTAAATCAGATGCCTAGCAAAATCCATAATAAAGCCGCTAGATTAGCTCCCTAAATCGAAGATTTCTAGTTTCCAAGAAAGGGAATAGAAAAAATCTCAAAAAAATTCATCCGTTGTTGTGAAAGAAAGTGGCTAAATAATTGAAAAAGCGATGCTATAAAACTTACTTCCACAGTGAAAGGGACGAAAAATATTTTTTCCACAGGCTTCAGCAAGCTTTATTGCTCTCTCAACATGAATTTGGGCAGCCACTTGAGGTGTGATATAAGGGCAGACACATTCAGGATGAGTGTTTCTAATGGTCTCACAACACTTGGGTGAAGGAAAACGTCCATAGGCAACAGGCTTACAAGCTTTCATCCCAATTCCCCTCTCCTTCTTGCACTCTGCATCACAAATGGTTGTTCCACTACTTAAAAGCGCCAGAAATAACACAGCCATCATGCCCAAACACTTGTTTCCCATCTTAACAGATTAGTAGCAATTAGCATCAATCTACTCTAGCAAATGTGAGCAGTATATTTTGGGAAGAAAAAATGAACATGGAGGTTATTTAATTACCATTTGCCTTTGGTTGTTGAGGACATTGATGAGCATTTTTGTTTTTCACTTCTAATTATTCATTGACTTGAGGTTGCGGTTTGATGCCTGTAGCACTCGGCAAAAAAATTTTACGTCAAGAGTTTGACTAGAGTTTTGGAAGATTTTGTAGGGGTGAAGGCCAGAGGCACCTGTCACTCATGAGATTGATTTTTTTTTTTTGGGGCACTCGGCAAATGGAATTGTAACTTCTCCTAAGTTTAACCAATTTTTTCCATTTCTTTTTATTCGTTAATTTAGGTTGCATTTGGATCGAAGTATTTGATGAAGGATTTAAAATCCTATCAAATCCTTATGATTGTTTACATTTATTTAGAAGATATTTGGATTTGTAAATTTATTGATTTAAAATATATTTTAATAATTGATGTATTACAAATTTGAATACCTATTAAGCATTTGAAACAAGTAGAGTGATTTGAATGGATTTTAAATAATTCATCAAATTCTTTGATTCAAACTATGGCTTAATGAATTTGTTAGAACTAGGCTGCAAACGAGTCAAATTTTGAGCTTATTGAGCCTAACTCGTCTTGTTTATGTTTGGACTCGAGTACGACGAGCCAAGAAATTGGAGTTCAAACTCGACTAGACCAAGGAAAATGTAGGGTTGAGCTCCATTTAACAAGGTTCGCAAGCTGAAACTCGATTTCTGGCTTGCTAGCAACTTGAGTTGTACTCGATTTTGTGGATTGCAAGCAACTCAAAATTGTATTTAGAAAATGGGAATTATTGTAAATTGTAATTCATAGAGGGACAATTATATAATTTCATATAAATTTGAGCTGATCGAATAGCTTGTCTAGCCATTGAGTTAGTGAAAATACCACTCGAACTTGACTCACATATGACAACGATCTGCTTGAGTCAAGCTGCTCGATCGCGAGTGGCTCGCGAACAATTTGAATCGTATACAGCTCTAGTTAGAATATAGACATAGGATTCTCCGTGGTACTTTAATCATGGTTCAAAGAACCATTGCGAGGTATGCATTTCCCAATGGTGTGTATTGGCCCCTTAAAATATCTTGAATTTGGTGAAGAACAATGGAAGGATAATATGGGCAAATGATTGAACTTTTTCTTGTAAATCGTCTAAAACTAAAATAAAGTCCTATATCAAATGTGTTCATCTTCATGAAATGAAGAAGGAGGGCTAGACCAGTAGCAATGGTTACCCTTTTTAATGAATATGTTTATATTCGACTCTCATCTGTCCATTTCGATCTAGTGCACCTCCAATTTAATACCAAATAATCATGTCTAAGTGAAACATCAGTTCCATGTTTTTGGGTGCGAATGGATTTCACTTTTGTTTCTCTGTGAACTTCAAACTACTTTACGGTTTTCCCCCTCAAATTCCAAATACAACTACAGGTTTCAAGACTTTGCCAAAAAATATACGGAAAAAAAAAAAAGAAGAAGAATTAATAGTCTTCCAGAGAAGTTGACATGTTCAATTTTTTCATTTATGGACAGACATGGACGTAATAATTTCGCTGCTGAATTGATATTTTTGTGCATACAAACTTTAATTGTTGACTCAAAATTCAATAGAATTTACTATACTTAATAGAGAGGGCTACCACTATAAGCCTACAACCAAGGTAAGGACCAAATTCTGCAGCAACACTTTATCAAGGTTTGACTGATGAAGCCACTGCATGCCCTAGTAATCTGGTGTGGTCTTCCTGCCACTCGTCAAAGATAACCAGCTTGATGACACTCAAATCTTGTAGAATTGTATTTGGTCATGGAGCCCTCCTCTATCAAAAGAAAATTCCATCTAGACTCACCCCCACAGATAAATGAATCGTGCACCAATATCTCTTTTGGTCAAGATATTATTTTCTGATTTACAAACAAGACAATCTGTTATATCTCCAAAGATAACCAAGACAATTGTTTTTGACGCAAATTGTTACAATGAGGAGAATTGGAGGAGGCACTTATGATAAAATTAAGATCTAACCTAGGAAGCTTTGAAGTGGTCGAGGACTATTATTTCTGAGAAAATTATAGTTTGATTTGTCCAGAGTATTGCTTATAGTCAGGTTTGATCTTAGACCAAGAGTAGCTCTTTTACAGGTAGTATATACTGAATTATCTTTTACAGTGTTTCTATGCAAAAGTTCACTCCTTACCAGATATAAATAAAAAAGAGCAAGTCTCCTTCTGATACAAAACAGGACCATATAAAACCATCTGGCCTCGGAGATTTACAGGGAAAAATCTGACTCAAAACCCTAACGACCTCAGCCTGAGTATATGGTTTAGTGAGTTCTTGGTTCATGCCATCTGTCACCTTACACCAAACTCTCTTCAACACCAGTTGAATATTCTCCTCCGAGGGGTCAGAGGAGGAAATTAATCTCCGAAAATGATCCATAATAATTCTTTCAATATCACCTAACGCCCCCATATCATAGCAGAAGCTTTAGAATGAAAATATCTTGTGTTGCGGCCCTAAACTAATGCTTTTTGCTACATTGGCTTCACATAATTTTGGATCCGGGGCCACTGGTTCAATTCAGTTCGTGTAGTTTTTGCAACACTTGGCGTAAATCCATATAGTTTTGGTATAATCGCGAACCAATTCAATGGTATAAATTAACAAACCCAAGTTATATGAGTTTAAACTAAACATTAATTGTAAAAATTACATAAATCGGTTTGAATTGGACAGAACTCAATTTGTTAGCCCGTTTCTCATAATTTTCTCTTCACCCAAAAGGTCATCTAACTCAGACTCCAATCTTCCAATTTTCCCCTTTACTTGATCCTTAAGAGCAGATTTCAGCAAATACACTGAATTTTAGCTCTCAAACAATTAAAATATAATTAACTTGTCCTTGTAGTCCATAACAGAAAAAGAAAATCGGTGCTGTTACATGAATATGATAGGAATCCAAAATTCGCAACTTCTACACAATAGTGACACTTCTTTATTCGGTTACCAAAATCATACAAAGCTTAAGATGCCTTTCCGCGCAGATAACTATAGATCAAGTAAGGGAAAGACTGTGGAAATCACCATATAAATTACATATTTTGTATCGCATCTATTGTTTGGCACCACGTTAGGATACAATCTCTTATCATTTTATTATCAAAACAAAGCACACAAGTAGAAACTGTGATTGCACTTGTATTGTGTAAGCTGCCAGACTATCCAGTGGGCTCAGGGTGTGGTGATACCTGAAAATCAAAGAGTTAGAGAAAAGTGTTAGCTAGCTAACTCGCTTATCCTCTTCTTCTTTTACATAAGCCTGTTTGGCTAAATATAATAATAAGCAAGGACATGGATTTCGAATCACAAATCAAGCTCCTAAGCTATTTATACAAGTGTTGTCTTAGTGATAGTGCCAATGAATTTTTACCCCTCTTATAAAGGGGTTGAAATTTTGGTAAAACCAAAATTTATACGCTTTCTTTGATCTAAAAAGAAGAGAGTAAGAGGGTAATTAAAGGGACGTACTTCCACACTTGAAGTGACGAGGGACCCTCCTTCCGCAACCTTCAACAAGGCGAATAGCTCGATTGAGGTCGATAAGGGCAGCCAACTTGGGAGTGATAACAGGGCAAACACACTCAATATCAGTGACTCTAACACGCTCACAACAATCAGCTGAAGGAGGCTTTCCATACACAACAGGCTTGCAGGCATTAATCCCAAGCTTCCTTTCCAGCCTGCATTGTGCCTCACTTGGTGCTGCACTAGCCCTTTTCGCACTCAAACAAAGGAGGAGCAAGATCTTGATGATGATGCTCACAAAACACGATCTAAATTCTCCCATTTCGGCCTCTCTCTTTTTTCTTCTCACCTACTCTTCAATTTAGACACCTAGCCATGACTGGTATTTATATACAGTAGAGCAGAGGCATCGAAATTGGAAGATAGCCACTGTTTGTTAACTGTTAAGTGCACTGCCGAATACTCTTTTGTCTCTTTTGGTTAATGTTGACTTTGATGATCCTAAGTAGCCAACTTCGCCCCCCTAGTGGGCACAATGGTCAACATTGAAATGCATTTTTCCAGTACGGCCTTTGCAGTGCATGTTGCTGGTGCCATGCTCGGCATGCTGCACTATATGGGATTGTAGTGGATTTCGAGGACTTCAAGAAAGTAAAATATAATAGTATAGATGGTGAAGAATAACTTCTGCTACCGCATAACAAGGACAACAACATATTTGCGAAGACTTGTGGTTTACCAGGTAAAAGTCGAGATTGGACCCGTGAAGCCTGATGCAGATGCTGAGAAGTTTCATTTTCGTTTATTTTCATTGGTAAAATGATTTTGTCCATGGGCCATATCCCATATGAGACGTTTAATTTCTAGAACGTCACCCTGGGATGGCGTGCTTGAATAGAATACTCAATGGGTATATTGCAGTAGCTGGTCGGTGGTCGTCCATTTTTACTTGTCGCAGTAGTGATTGACTGGTTAGGTGAAAGACTACTTTCAAGGAAATCATTGTAGACATGGTATATCCAAAAGTCTAACGATAGTATGGTTTGGATCGCAATTTTTAAAAGAAAAATTTTTACCTTTTTTTATATTTTTACTTTAAATGCATCAAATTATTACAGTATATTTTTTTAAAAAAAAAACTCTAAAAACAACAACAATTCAGGCAGGACATTCTAGGAGGACGACATAAAAAAAATTGATACTTGAATAATGGATGATAATACAACAAAATTAATGTAAATTGTAAGTATATTGCTTCATAATAATTGATTAATTTCCATTTTGGTTTGGTGGCACTCATTAAGAGTGGTTATATATGTTAGTTATTTTGAGAAAGTGTAGTTAATTTAGGAAAATATCTAAATATATAGGATATAATAATTATAATTGTGTGTATTCACATAAGTTAGGTGTAATATAGGCGTGCTAACGAGTGCAATCGTTTCTATTTAGCAAGCTCCAGGGGCCGTTACTCAAATAACTTTGCATTTGGACCTTTCAAGTTGTAGTATCAATTACCTTAATTTGCATGCTTGTTAAATGAGATAAATACTTCTCCTTATTGCCTGTCCTCATTTTGTTTACTTTTAACAGTAGGTGGATTTGAGCATTACTAAGAAATAGTAAAGATACGTGTTTAAAGCTAATAGCAATTTAGTTGGAGGTTTAAAATCTATAAACTAATTTAACATTTTGTTAAGTAAGGTATTGCTACGAGCTAATACAAAAGGCTTGTGTCTTTTGATACACTAATTATAATTTATAAGACAAGAACGCATGTTTGTTTGGATAGGGTATTATTTGAAATATTATTTGGAATAATTACTGTAGTACTTTTTGTGATGTGATGTATGTGAGATAAAAAGGTGGTTAGAAATATAAAAAGGTGGGTTGAAAAATGTGTTTATGATGCAAGCGAAATATTATTTGGGATAAGTTTTGTATCCAAACACTCCCGCTTTTCTCGTTTTCCTTTTCTTTTTTCAGGTAAACTTTATTTTACTGCTTGTAGCAGAAATAGAGCTTAAAATGATAAAATGCCAATACAAGGCAGGGCCATACAAGCAAACACTACAACTCTTCAATACTAGACACAAAAGCATTGATCAACTGAACAGAGTAAAGAAATCAATGCTCGGCTTTGTTCAACTACTGTCTTAATAAAATGCTTCTGGAATATGTAGCAGATTCTCGCGGAGTCAGCAGTACAAGAGAGAGAGAGAGAGGTGGTCCTCTTCATGCTCATGGGAAATTCAGACCTGAAGGAGAAGAACAAATTAATAATTTAAACTAGTTCAGCCACCAAAGAGGATAAAGCAAATTAATATGCGAATCAGTTTGTATATTCAGATGGAAAACATTTCCATCAAATTTTCAAAAATTAGTTTTTCAAATACTATAAAAATTTTTAAAAAGTACTCTAAAAAGCAGTCTAAATTTTTTTTAATGTTTAAAAAATATCCTAAAATATATTCTAAAAACTCTACTACTCTTAAATATCCCAAAATATAGGGCCTGTTTGGAACCGAGTTTTTTGGCCAAATTTTCTAGTTACTAGTTTTTTAACAACTTTAACTACAGGAATTCAAAAAAACTTATCAAATTTTTTAACCTATACATTTCAAAATATCTAATACACAAAAAACTTCCTTTTTTCTTCTTCTTTCTCTCCCACCCCGATCCACCACACCTTCATCGACGGCTACCATCTTCGCCACTACTTCCGGCGCCGGCCTTCCTTTTTTTTTTCCTTCCTTTCTCCTTCTCCCCCTCCCCCTCCCCTCTCTCCCTTGCCTCTCTGGCCACCCTCCCCCTTCCCTAACTGCGATCTGGTCACGCGATCAGATTGGGCAAAGGGGGAGGGGGAAGGGGAGGAGAGTAGGAAAGGGGAGGAGAGGGGGGGAGGGAGATGGAGAAAAGGGGGAGAGAAAAGCAAAAAAAAAAAAAAAAAAAAAATTCGGGACGCCATGGCTGCTGGTTCTCTGGCTTCGGGAGGGAAAGGAGGAGAGTGAAGGGGAGCAAAGAGGGAGAAGAGGGGAAAAGAAAAAGAAAAAAAATTTTGGAACCATGGCTGCTGGTTCTTCAATGAGGCAGTGGTCTAGTACCGCGAGGGAAGAGGGAGGGGGAAGGAAGAAGAAGAAGAAGAGAGGAAAGAAAAGAAAAAGGAAAGAAAGAAAGAGAAAAAGAAAAAAAAAATGGTAGGGTAATGGCTGCTGGGAAGGGGGAGGAGGAAGGAAGAAGAAGAAGAAGAAGAAAAGAGGAGAGAAAAGAAAAAGGAAGACAAAAAAAAAGAAAGAAAAAAAAAATTTTCATCTTAAAAAATTTTTCCAAAAACTTCTACATTGCACTGTAGTAAAGTTTTAAACAAATTTTCAAAAAACTCAGATTTCAAACGGGATCATATTCTAAAAAATTTCAAAATATATTTTAAAAAATCTTATACAGTAAAATTTTTCAAAAACACCCCCAAAAATAGTTAATACAAACGGATACTTGCTACCACATCTGAAATGATGAGGAACCCTTCTTCCACATCTTTGAAGGAGCTTAGTAACCTTGTTAACATTCAACAAAGTAGCCAGCTTATGAGTAAACATGGGGCACACACACTCAAAGTGGCTTACTCTCACCCTCTGGCAGCATCCCGGCGATGCCGGCTGCCCGAAAACCACCGGCCTACAGGCATTGGTTACTAGCCGTATCTCTTCTCTGCACTACCCGGGGCTCAATTGCTGCCCGTTCACCATTTCCCCCTCATGCATAACCAGCACTGATAAAAGCAAAACCATGCAGGCCATCTTCAAAGCTAGGGACTGGCTATTGCCTCTCTTGGCACCCTCCATCTCCCAAACAAATAAAGAAAAGTTTTTTTTTTTCACAGAATATATTAAGCATATGATTTGTTTGTTTTGGTGCCTAAAAATTTTATATATCCATCGACTATTTATGAAATCCCCCGAGACAGGGACAAACATCTCATGACGTGTCCAAATATTCAGGTTGACAAATGACAACTAGACTTTTTCTGGTGATTATTTATGGCTGCAAATTTCCACATGGAATTTAGTGCCAGTTCCCATTGAAAACAAAGTCAATTGGTTAGTTGTATGCCAAACGCAACGGGACCGAAGCATGAACGCCCAAGCAAGTAAATGGAACCAAATGCAAGGCAACTGCTTCTTTTCTTTCTTTTTTTTTTTTGTCTGACAAATAACATACTTTTTTTTCTAATAGTTAGCATTAATCTACTCTACACCTACTTGTAGAAGTACTTTAGCCTATTTTATGAGGAGGGTCCAACTAAGTCAATGAGGAGACCGACGAAGACTGAACTACCATCGGATCAAACGGATATACAATGCATCCATAAGAATTTTAAGCCATTTGAGTGACAAACCACATACAGTCACAATTGGTTCTGAGAAAATAACAGACAGATTTCCAAGTCTTCATCTGGAATATTTATTTGTAGGACTAGTTGAGTTATGGCCAAAAAACTTTTACCTCTGACAAACGGTCATTGCCTAGAGACAATTTGCTTCTCACCTCTGTGTTTCCTTTGGTTGACCTTGACGCCTTGACTGGAAGGCTCTTGAGAGACTCGTTTATTATCCGGTACCAAAGACTTGGAAAATTGTCATACCTCCTCAGTCCTGCAAATAATTCTTGATTAACGACATTGTCTTAAATTTCTCATCTGATTTTCTACTCTTATCTAGTTTCCACTTGTAAGGTTGCAAATAAGAGCTCCAAACAGGCCCATCTCCAGCAACTAATCAGACAGTTTTATATTTCTCATCCCTAAAGTCCATCCTCAAGGATCTATTGAAAGATATTGTTGGGGTAATTAATATTCATAGTATGATCAAATATGCATGAAAGAAAAGAGTTTCAGTAGAAGGATATTTTCATCTACTTGAAACAGTTGTACAAGTTCAAGAAAATGCTGCTGAACCCCTCTGCAAGTACGAATTTCCAGTTGTACCTATTGAGCTGTTTTCTGGATTGTTCAGGGTGAAAATGTAATTAAAGTGCATAATCTACAATATACAAAACCATTAGATACAAGCCAGGTTGTGTAAACAACTGTTTATCATGCACAAACTCTGCTATATTATTTTCAGAGGACAAAGGTACTCTCAGACTCGAACGCCAAAATCACCGCTGTTGTCAATTTCAGATTCCAAGTCATCAGGATCTATTGAACCAGCAGTGGTTTGTGCTGCTGATGCACCTGGGATTTTTGCCTCTTGTACGATCCGCATTATTTCTTCCACCTGGGATTTGTCAGGTTCCTTGTTCTTTGCTTTCTCCACCTCTATCAGCTCCTTTGGCAAATTCTTTAAAAACCAAGGATGCTGTTTTATTTCTGGAATGGTAATCCTCTACACAAAGAAAAGAAAGTTTAACTGGATGAATAAGGGGTTTGAGAGAATAGAAATAATATGATTGGAGCAAGTATGTAGTGATTCCTTTTTGGTGCTAGAAAAACAAGAATAAACTTAATCTTACCTTTTCTCTTAAGATTATGCAAATATCTCATTCGAAGCTTTCAGAAAATATTGCAATAATGTCTATATACAAGAAGTGAAATCACCTTTGATGGATTAGTAACAAATATGCGTGAAAGGAGTTGCCTGCAATCGGCAGATACTCGCACATAATCAGGTATTGAGTGCTGAGCACTCATTATTCGCTGTTAAAAGAAAAATACCAAGAATCGGATCAGGTAATGACAGATCATGACAAGATTGTCATAATCGATACCTTAATAAACTGTCAGGTTCAAACATTCGTTCTTACAGCAATGGTTTTCCGGAAATTTCTCGGGTCATCAGGATCCTCAAAAGGATAAGCTCCCACCAACATCACGTACAATGTCACACCACAGGACCATACATCCGCAATCTAGAAAATAGACAGCAATTACAAAATGAATGAAGACCTTCTTGAGGCAAAACTATTTAATGAGCAGAAAGTAAGCAGCAGTGCCTGTTAAGCAGGAAAAGAAATGAATTGAACAAGCATAACCACTAGCACAAAGTTTACAGGATACTTGAGACAAGGGCCATATTGCTGATTTAGAAGAAACAGTACTGCTAGTCTTGATTATGTTTGGATGCAAGTTGGGGATACTAGTCGATCTAGTAATACCATATCACAGCAAAACGGCAGGAAATTCCATTATACTATCACAGTGAAGAGTTAACTAGAAGAGGAAACTAATGCTCAGAGGGAGAGAATCTCTGTAAATTCTTCAAGAATTTTGATGATACATACCTTCCCATCATATTCCTTTCTTGACAGGACCTCAGGTGCAATATATGCTGGTGTTCCAACTGCTGATTTGGGTTGTGAGTGCAACAAACCGGACTGCAAGTAAATGTCAGAAACCAACAAAATTTCAAATTATCTACAGGAAAAAAAATGAAGTCAATTGAATCACAATTTTTTTTTCAATTCCAAATGCAAAGATTTGTAACCTTAGAATAACCAAAATCGCATATTTTAAGACGTGGTGTTGGACTCCCATCCAGAAGTGTGTTTTCCAGCTTCAAGTCCCTGTGACAGATTTCCTGCATTGAGAGAACAACAATGAGATAGTAATGAGAGGACTCAAAAAGAATAAATAGTCTAACATCTCACCATCGAATGACAGTAGCTAACACCAGATATTAGCTGCTGGAAGAAAAAGCGAGCCTGCGTTTGAAGAATAAGAAAGTCCCATAAGTACCTCTGTATAAAATCAATGCCAAAAGAAAATGAGATCAAGGAAGACGAAATATATTTTGCATGTGTTTACACCTCATCTTCACTGAATCTACCAGCACTGCAAATTTTTGCAAAGAGCTCTCCACCAGCAGCATATTCCATCACAATAGCTAAATGTGTCGGAGTTAGCACGACCTGCAGACAAAAGTATGCATCAAAACATGGTTCCATGATTTTTATCAGAGACATCTCCCACTAAGGAAGTTGAAAGTACAAACAATAGCTCCTCATCCTGATTCATAATCTAGTTCATTTCTATCTTATCATCTCTCATCTATGACCTCGAGGACAGCACTATTTTCTGTTTAATTGAAGCCGAAAACAGGACCCATTCCTACCAATTAGCGACCAACTTCGGCCGAATAAAAATGTGTTCCTGTACCACTTAATCAAAGCATGAAAAAGCAGTTCATGTCGCTACTTTAACATGCTTTTCTCGGACCTTGGGGAAGGGGACTAATTCTAGATAATAACGCACAAATTTTCTCAGGTGTCCCCACCTCTAAAAATGCTGTTGTTTCTGCCAAAATCTAACTCCAATTATCAGGACACTCACTGCTTATAGAATTGAAAATGTATACTTTATAGGCGATTATCAGTTTTATAGCTAGAGACTTCATTACTGGAGGCTTGATGCAAGATAAGGAAACTGGCATTCCTAGGGTCAGAAGGGCACAGAAACTAAGGTCTAGATCATAGGTTTTCTACAATTTGAAGAGCTAAACAGCCACAAAGTTCAAGGAACCAACCAGTTTCACAAAGACAGAAATTTGACAAGGTGAATCTATTCATCAAAGAAACTCATATGCGTGATAGTGTTCATCCTTGAACTCAGCAATTTCTCTTGGTGGTTTTTACACCAGGAAATCTAGAATTATATACATGCTTGCACGCACGTCCAATTCCCTACTACATGAAATTGAGGTATTCTACCCAGACGAAGCTTCAGAAGTGGAGCAAAAACTAAAGCAAACATCAGAGTTCCAAAATAAATTAATTGAGATGCTTACCTCTTTAAATCTAATAATGTTAGGATGCCTCAACGACCTGTGGTTGATGATTTCTCTTTGCACATTCTCATCAATCTGATAAGAAGAAACATATTAACCTCCATTAGTGTGCTCCATCCATCACATTGTAATGATCCTCGATGGAATTTAGCTCAAATGACCGTTCCAAAACCAAAACAGCATATCAATTTTTGGTGAAAATGCTAAATGAATGACACCGTTCCTTAAAAATTTTTCTTTTTCCTTTCAAAGTCAATCTAAGCTCAAGAGAATAAAAAAGAGCATTTCTCCAACACAAGAACACAAAAGATTTGCAAGCTTCCTACTAAACAGGACCAGCAAAAGTAACAAATGCTTCACTGCAGATATGCAAGTGCCAAGTAAACAAGAATTCACATATAGCTGTTTTTGTTGAAAATTATAGATAACCCACAGAAACTGTAAGAAATAGGACGCAATCTCCAAAACAAAACAAAAGAATCACATTTAAGAGAAGACCTGCACTCATGATAAGAAGACTTTCCATTAATTGCTGGGCCTCGGACTTCACATTGAAATGCCCTAGTCCTTTAGCTTTCAGTTTGGATGTACAAAAATTTCAATGCCCGAATAGATTAATCTTTCACTTGCAATGAAAACAGGGCTAATGACAATTTTGAACTGCAAACACAGTAACTAAACTGAAAGAAGTTCTACCGGTTTAATAAAAACCAAATTCATCCAAACTCCCCACCTAGAGTACAAGATATCATCCAAACTATTACTCCCGCCAACTGCAGTACATAAGATGCTGGCTTAGCCGGAAAACCTTTACTACTTACCAGCCCCTCCTGCAGGTTGCAATTCCGGTTTATCAAAATTTTGTGTTTTAGCTCAGATTAAAGATATTTTGTCCATTTTATTCGTTGTCAACAAGTACAGGAGAGCCACCATTCAAGATGACTTTGCTTCTGTTAACCCCGCTATAGGCTGAGATCAACTTTCCAAATCGAAAAGTTTGGAAAATCCTCAGGACAAAACAGCACATATGATTCTACCATATTTCAACGCCTCCCCCCAAAAAAATTGCACATTCCAATTTCAAAAAACTGGCATTTCCAGACAATTCAGCAGATAAAAATAGTTATTTTTTGTTTTTTTTGTGGAAAGACACCTTCCATGGACAGAGGCAACATAAATTCTTTTCGTTGCTGGAATAACATGCAAATAAAAAGATGCATATGGAAGATAAATTCACCTTCTTCCCTCTTTCAATGTATTTGACAGCAAGAAGCTCTTTTGTCTTCTTATCCTTGACCAGCCTTGCCACACCAAAATTCCCCGCACCGAGATCCTTCAATGGCTCATACCTTTCCTCCATCCCAGCTCAAATTCAACAATAAAGAAAACTTCAAAGCCAAAAAATTGAGCACCCCACAAAAGATATGCAGAAAGCGGGAAACCCCTGATCAACAACCGCGCAAATTAAGAGTAAGGCAAAAGGAAAGAAGTGCTTCAAAGCAACAAGACCACCATATCAAACAGTCTAGATGATTATTGTACGCTAAATAGAGCCAACCAAGTCACTATTGCTGACAAAATTGTCCCATTTAAAGTCTGGAGGATCTAAACATCGACAGTTGCAATATAAGAATACGTTAAAGGGACACGTACGTTAAAGAGTCGGCTTAAAGCAGGGTCAATCTTCGTGATAGAATCTGATGTTGACAATTTGTCCATGTTGTGCACCTGACAGGTACATCTTAGCTCACTTGTGACCTACGGGTGACTATCAAGAAGAGCATAAAAATTGAGTATGAATATTTCTAACCTCTTAGCTCGATTTTAACTCAATAAGCACCTTGTTTTAAGTTTAATTCAGTTAAATTAAATCAAATTTTAAACTAGTTAAAATGTAAAGCTATTTTCATGAAAGTATTAAGTTAAGCATGAGCAAGTGACGGAAAAAAGGAAAAAGAAAAAAAAAAAAAAAAGGCGGTAGGATATGTGGGGCCCAGTTGCTGAAATGGGGTTTGATGTATTTCTAAAGATGTTAAATCCAATAATTGGGGTGGTACTGTACTGGCACAGCTTTTGTTTACTAATTTACTAATATTTTCTAATGTTCTTTCAACCGACCAAGATTATAGGTGCTTCTCAAGTTTGCTACTTTATTGGATGGTCGGTGTTTTGGATTTTTGTCTGCTTTTGGACAAGTAGCAGGATCAAGCTTTTGGCATAATTCTAGTTTTTATTTTTCTTTTTTTTTCCTGGTCCAAAGAAATCTTCATTTACTACTATAACCAAAGATAACAAATTACTGCTTTCTGTGTTATTAAGGGACAAGAAGATCATTAAACAAACAATAATCTAGTTGGGGCAAATGTCAATTTAGTTTCTGGGCAAATGTCGTATTGTAGTTAATGATTTTAAAACCTTGAAAAACCTCCTTACTTTTGATGGAGATATATTTTGACCCCGTAGATGAGATTAGCTTGAAAATGGCATTATCATTTATCTAGGATAACTACTTCTTTGCAACTCAGACAAGTTATTCTAAAGGAAAGACTGTTTAGAATCATTCATTCTTGCACCTCTGATGGATCTACGGCTGCTCTTTAGCTTTTTGCTTATTCCTAGGAAGTATCCGGGGGCATATTCAAGATTGCATCCTTCCCTACAAAATCATAGTTCTACCAATCAAAGATTTTACCAGAAGGAAAGAGGCCTACCACCAATCATGTTGCTTGCTTCCGCAACCATATGATACTTGAGAGGAAATGGTTAATTTCACACCATAATGATTAATGACTTGCACCATTAATGTTTTTACCTAATAGAAGTACATAAAACAGACCAAAGGCACGGAAACAGAGATTTTTTTGTGGCCAAGGATTTTTAAAATGGGAGATTCATAACTTCCCATGTAGAAACAAGCAATTACATGCCCATCAGCCCAAATAAAACTCAGTAACCAGTGTGCCAGACCAGAGTCATTAGACAGCCCAAGTTGAACTCAATAACCAGTGCCCCAAACCACCACACTCATTAGACAAACATTAAACTCTAAAAGGAAAACCTCATTATTCTTCTTCTTTTTTTTTTTTTTTTTTAAGATAGTGGATTCCAATCCTGAATCTGACACAGCAAGAACCTCCCCTCACAGTTGTTGCTCTTTCCCGTGTTTAGGGTGGCGCCAAATCTGTTCTATGCTATGGAGGATTTAGCTTTTCAGTTTGAAAGAGTTCTCACAACCACTCTAACGCCCAGGGATGTATGGTTGCTATTCTTTTCTTGTTCATTCGAAAGAATCCTACATATTTAAGACTTCAGCTTCCATCACCTGCCCTTCTCTTGCAATTACCAACATGATTTTCTTCTTTTCCTACTTATTTGGACCCTTCCTCGCCAAGGCTTTACCCGCAAGCCTTACTTGTGATCAGGTATGGAAAATTATTTTGGTCGCAGAACTGCTCCTAGAAAAACTCTGGTTGTTAAAAATGTGTTCTAGCTCTTATGATAATTTTGGATTAATATGAATTAGATCGTGTTTTAGTTTCTTTTTTCTTTTTTTTTTCAACTCAATCCTCATTGTGTGGGAACTAAAATTTTGTAAATTGGTTGTAAATATTGACTTTTTCAGATTTTAATGAGATATAAATTGGACTATGTATGTGAACTCAGATTTGCTTTATTTCGTTTAGGTGTATAGTTCACAAAGAGAAAGAAATGGCATGATATAGAGCGGCTTGGTTTCTGGAACGAACGTTTTGGGATGTTGCTTGTTTTCATCTATGGATATCTATACCATCCATATGCTACAACAATAGCCGTGTGTTGTTTGCCCTGCATGGTTTTATTTCCTTTAGCAAACATCGTGTATTTCGAGTGGTTTTTCATCTTTGGCCAAGAAGATGAAGAAAATGAAGTGGAAGAAAAAGAGGTTAACAAAGGGAGTGACAAGCAAAAATTGGATGGGAGGAAAAGAGAAATAGCTGATGCATTGATCAAAGACAAATTTGCTACTTGTGATCATGTAGAGAACCCAATGTTGGAAAGAACCAGAAGTATACATCCTGAGGATGGTGACAACATTAGTGGGAGAAAGATCCAGGATCAATCGTGCTCGAATGATGAAATTTTTGGAGATGAAGCGCAAGAAAAGCATGATGAAGAAGAGTCAAAGGAAATGGATACAGACAGAAACAGCAATATTGATCCTGTGGACGGAAGTTTACCTGGTGTAGAGGAAGTGTCACAATCAGAAGAGAAACAAGGCAACGATGAATCTTGGCTGCAGGCTCACGAGCTAGAACTAGCAGAATTGATTGAGGAAAGAGATGCAGCTGTAGAAAAATATGGGGAAATGATGGACGGATGCGAGAAAAATTGGGCAAGAAAGCTTGAAAATGAACAAAACAAATATATATATAGGATTGTGAAAAATGGAAGGAACAAGAAAAGGATCTCCTTGACAAAGTTTCCAGTGCATCATCAGAAGCTCAAGTCTACAAAGTTCAGGCCACCGAAAGTGAAGAGAAAATGTTGTAAATTGGAGGTAGAAAAATATGAGCTGATTACAAAGCTTAATGCAACAAATGCAACATCCCAGAACGCCTAAATTTTTAATTCACTTTTAGTTCAGGTTCATGCACGGTGTACATACTTCCTATACTTCATTGCAGTAATGATTGAGATATTCTACTAAATTGTTTTACATGGAGAACTTGTCATGGTCGGCCTTTTTGGAATAGGTTGTCGAATTAGGAGCATCAGTTTTTACACATTCGTTAGCTTGTTCAAGAGCTTAGAAGTTCTTAGAATGCAGGCCTGTTTTCTTGGTGGGTTGGTCTACTGTTCAAGGTCTGATTCTCCAAGTTTTAGTACCTAATTACATAGTCCATAAAAGGTTTAGATTTTCCTAATTTGATTGGCAGCTTGTAATAGAGCTTTTCTCAGGGAATTGAATAGTAGCACTTTGATCGGGTTTTCATTAAAATGTACTTGAGTGGATCCGATCTGTTAACATTAAAATTGACTTATATATAAGGGAGAGTATTTTCCAGGTGGGACTACAATTTTGTACAAGATGGGAGATGACTCTGCCGTGAGTGGTAACTGGTAAAAAGCTAGACATTAATAGGTGTCTTTTGATCTTTTTCTTTTCTTCATATATTTCCTCCATTGAGCTTTGCCCACAGTTCTGCATATTCTTGGGCTATGATTCTTGTATCACAGGGGCAGTAACATTAAGATTAGTGGAAATCATAACCCAATTACATGCCAATAATATATGCCAATTCCTTTAAAATAAATCTTATATACACTAACAGTATATACAGTAACAACGTTAGATTCATGACATGCATGCAAAAGTTGAATTTTAAATTCAAAATTTGCATACTTATCATCCATTCAACGCTGACAGTGTATATACTGTAAGTAGGAAAGATTAATCCATTCCTTTATATTGGTATTGGTATTGGTATTGGTATTGGTTCTTGGACATCCCAGCCTTCCAAACTTATTTCTTCTTGGTCCTGGTCCATGGTTTCAGTGAACAAGAGATTAGAAGTGAGGCACAACGTGAGACTTGGGCTAAAATCTTTCTTAACAAGTCCTCAGCCCCGTTACGTTGCTTTTGCTTTCAACAAAATTTATGTTTGGATGGTAGTTTTCTAAAAAAACAAATCTTATGTTTTCTATGAACATATTTTTTGAATTACCTTTTTACTTTACCTACATATAATCACTATAATATATTTTTCTATAAAAACTTAAAAAAAAATAACAATTCAAACAAGATTATTTCTTGTCTGGCGTTTCAAATTCACGAATTCAAGGTGCAGGATTCTTCAAATTCAAGGCACAGGATGCTTCACCAGGAGCCATGTGAAGGCAATCTCTTTCTCAGCTAGGGGTGCTTACAAGTATAATCAAGTTGAACACCCAAATGATAAAACTTGTTTGATTATTTTAATGAGTTTGAAATATTTTATTCAAGTTTGACTCGTTTATTCGTTGAACCGAGGTTGAACGAACTTTTTATCGAGTTTGAATGTTATTGAATAAAAAACGCTGTT
The DNA here is from genome assembly GCF_003713205.1 of Coffea eugenioides. NCBI lineage: Eukaryota > Viridiplantae > Streptophyta > Magnoliopsida > Gentianales > Rubiaceae > Coffea > Coffea eugenioides. Next base: position 42,294,628 of record NC_040042.1, on the reverse strand, counting down.
TAATGTTGACTTGATTAGTTGGCAAACCAAACTCGAACGAATCCGTACCAAACCAAACTCGATTTAAATATCAAATAATTTGATTGATCTTTCAACCATATTCTCATTCTCAGTCATCAATTGATTCATGTCTCAACAACCAAATGATGAGCAGACGTTTTAGACCAAGTGCAGAATTACTAGTGGAATAAAATGCTGAAGGGGCCACGTGCATGTTAGCTTCGTCTCGTCCATTTCCTTGGATTGCTGAGATTTAACTAGTACGCACAAGTTTGAATTTCCACAGATACTGTAACTGGAGAAATTGCAAGAACGTGAAGCCTGAAAGATATTTTTTGGTCTTTAGGGAGAAGAAAACGTTTTGATCTGACATATAACATACGGAAAAAAAGAATTGCTCCCAAGTCTCATCCATGAACCATCATAATCACTGTACTACTAGACATTGTACAACTATGTAGAAGATATTTTATTGTTGGATTGCAAAATTAAGGATGCCCTTTTCTTTTAAGTTTAGCCCAAAATTCGCTTTGGATAGTAGATATTTGGGATAATTTTTTGAAAAAAATACTATCGCATTTTTTTAATGTGATATATATAAGATAAAAAAGATAATTAAAAAATACATTGATGATGTAAATAAATAAAATTTTACAAACGTTTCGCAAAAGAAACGGCCGTTAAGCATTTGCAATCGTGTTAGGAAATCAACCAAGAATAATTGGATTAGGTAATCGAACAAGACCATACATTTGCGGATGGAAGAAACATGCTGGACCTACATGCATAAGGAACAAGCTTACACTAGAATCATGTTTGCAAATGATAAAGCCAAATTGTTGTGTCGGTCCCAACTTAGTTTAATGCTATGAAAGATTAAGAAATCAACTGGAGAATGACATACTCTCCATTATTAATGGGTCTAACTGTGTATGGTAAAGGAGAAACTTGGCCGGGGCCAGTGGCGGGACTAGGATTTACCACAGATAACTATACAACGGTGTGTTAGTACATCAGAGTTGAAAGGAAAAAAAGGCGAATTTGAATAGTTTGGAATGGAGTCAAGTTGCTAATTAAGAGAGCTTAGTACTTATAACTACTGTTTAAGGAAAGCAACCAAGAATGATCAAACATGGGTCATTATAAGCAAGCATTTTTTTTTTTTGGGTTTTTTCAGCAGATGTCACATAAGAACTCGTTAATACATTTAAAATTCATATAATCTATCATATACATTTATACATTTTTTCTATTTAATTTTACCTACACTCTCTTATATTTATTTACCTTTTCGTATTTAGTCTTACATTCCTAAAGCTTAACATTGGGCACCACCCAACATTGGGCATCTAAAGTATGTCTTTCCTATTGTCGTTCCATTTGAAACACCTGCTGGTAGGTTCAATAATTACAAGCCGTGTTGTGCAACTAAAAATAGAATCAAAAGTTTGTTGTGCAACATCCCTGTTTGACAAATGATTTTTTCAGGTATTTATGTAAAATTTTACTATAACTTATCATAAAAGTTGTAGGAAAGATTTCTGAAGTGTGTAAATTTTTGAATATTTTGAAATATATAATTTAAAATTTTTGAGAAATTTTTTGAGGTTACTATAACTAAAGTTGTTAAAAAGCTTGTAGCAGACAAACTTGACAAAAAACTTGTTTACCAAACACGCCCGATCAATTGAGACAATAATTATGCCAATTCTGTATAAGAACAATTTTTTATTGGCCAAGTAGACAGAAACTATATATGGAGACAATTATGTAGTAGTTTGTAAGTATTTGTATATTTGCAGCTTCCTCTGTTGATATATATATATAGACAAAATCGACCTAACAATGTGGTTGGCAACTCATAAAATGCACACTTAAAGGAATGCCATTGGTACAAAAGGATGAAAAAAAACAAAACAAATCTCCTAGATATCAAGGGGAAACCTTGTCATGCATATTAGGACCTGATAATGGAATCAATAACTCAGTGATTATCAATACTGGAAAGCTATTCTTTATTTATCTTGTTTTCATAATCACGTCCATTTTCTTTAAAACTTGTTTAAGTACATATCCTGTTGTGGTGCTACGGGGAAATTGGAAGGATAAAGGAATCTTTGTTGATTCATATTTGCTGTTAATACATTTCGAACCTAAACAAGTATAGGGTGGTTCGATCCCTAAGGGTGGGGGACCTATATCTACTCGTCGGTTCTATTCGGAATTTAGTGTACCCTTGAGGGTCCTTCCTTTACTTTTGTACTACTAAAGAAAAGGGAGAAAAAATGATCAACTAAGGGCTTAATTTGGAGATAAAATTGTTTTACCAATGAGCTTGATGCTTGTCTACGTTTTTTTCTTAAAAAAATCGTAGATTTATGCATAAGGTAAGCACATTAGACTAATAGTCAATGAGATTTATGCATCAGATAAGCACATTAGACTAATCTTGAATGACTATTGTCAAACCTTGCAAAATATGTTGCCAACGTTTCAATGCAATGTGAATGAAAAAACAATCTACTCTTGGCTGACTGCACATATACGTGTACGCTTAGGTATATTTGACTATAGGTTTGTCTAATGGGTACCCTAAGATATATTCAAGTGTTATATTTTTAAAAATATAAAATTAATTAGAAAAAATAAATAGATATAAGGAAGGGTAGGCAAGATTAAATAAACAAAGTCTATAAATGCAAGAGAGGATAATAATTATTAATATGTATATATATAGTAGATTAGGTGAATACTAAGTGTGTTAACCAGTGTTTTAAGGGCACTCGTTAGAAAAATCCTTTAACTAATTGCTGTAAAAAAAAGTTAATGTTTACTAAAATTCAGCAACATATCATTCAACTTTTTGACAAGCACCAAACTGATAGTTTATTTTTGGTATGGATTAGTCCTTTATGACCCAAAAGGTGATTTTTTTTTTTTTTGGATCAAACATCATAATTTTATTAAAATTTGCACTAACAGTAAAGTTACATCATCAAATATACACAGATATCAAAGAAGAGATCTAAAGCATGGATATCCAAGATGTGAAATTGCAAAAGAAGAACTAAAGAACTGCCTTTGCTTTTCTGCATCCCAACCAATTAAATACCATCAAACTGCAATAATGGTGCGAAATCGATGAATTGCAGAAGCCGGAGGATTGACGATAGCAAGGAATTTTTGAAGAACTATAAAGTAACTGTCACATGTTTGGTGGCTTAGTTGAATGCATGCATGTCGGACTTTGCAGTTTCCACCCACATTGAGTGAGAAAAACCTTGTTATGTAGGAAGAATCTTAAGCAGAAAAATGGGAACTTGGTAGCGAAATGGAAGGTTTAGATCCACTGATGCAATAAAGTGGAATGAAGGAATCATACCGGACCCTACCGAATGGGAAAAGTTGCACACCATGTGCTGCCCTGTCTATATATATAGTGCTACAGCCTGCCTTTGTATGTTTTTTTTTTTTTTTGTTAGACACGATAGATTCAATATTAGATTTACGCATACTCCATATTACGGAAAGGGGGATCCAAAGGGGTCAAAGAAAAAATTCAGCAGAATTGAACCACTATCAATTTAGACGGGTGCCTACGCACTCGCTGGAGAAACTCCTACTCTATATTAGGAGGAGGGGGAGGGGGATCCAAAGGGATCAAAAGAAAATTCGGGAGGACTGAACCACTACCGGCTCAAACGGGTGCTTACACACCCGCTGGAGGAACATTTCAGAAAATTATGGATATTAGAATATAGGCGGAGAGATCTGATCCCTTGACCTACACCCAAATAGAGTTTTCAGACTTTCTTGGTGGCCAACTACTAAGTTCTATCTTTGTATACTTTATCAAAAATTTTTTGTTAAGTTTGGTGCCGAATCTTGGCAAATTGTGTATTTGAGAAAATAATTTGAAAAATTTTAACTATTAACATCACGTATGGAAGAAATGTAGTTTTGATTCTCAATATTTGATCTATGTATCAAACTAGTCCTCTTTAATATTCCAGACAAAATAATTTTGGTCCCCAAAATTAGTAATTATACACAAATTTAAGACAACTAAAAATCACAATAACTAATATGTACAATCAAATTGGATTTAGTTAAAAGTTTTGACTTCATATTTTTGGTCCCTAAATTTTGATGTTTCGATTGATATGGTTGCTAGGATTCAAATGCATGGTTAGGGTTTTCAAATAAAACAACATGTGAATTGAATTGAATATATGACAGATATGCTTCTAAATCGTACAAAATTGTCTAAAATTACTTCATAATAGCATAACACTATCCTTTAGTCTGAACAGCAATTGTATGTTAAATTAGTTACAATTGAACAACCATGCACAAATAATAAATAAGCATTATTATACCAATACACGAATATATGCAATATTTGTGGACGTGTGCTTCAAATTATTTTAATTACAAATTGTGATTACAATAGCTAATTAGAAATTCTTGTGGATGCGGGCTTCAAACGTTATTTTGATTGTTGCATGAAATTGGGTCGTCTCCACCTTAAATAGACAACCAAACCGATTAATGGTGCAATCTACTATCATCATTGCTATTGTAATTAATGTAAAAATACAGTGATTAGTGATATTTCTAATATTACTATAAGGATATTTAAGAAAAATATAATATTAAATTTATTTTTCAAACAAAGTTAACTAATTTTTTTATACTGTATTAAGAAAAAAGACTATTAAAGTGGGACACGGGAAGTAAAACATAGCATACAAGAAAGTCGCAAAAATTAAATTAAATATTACAAAAAAGAAAACAACACGCACACACATACGTCTTGTGCGTACCTGATCCGTAAGAGGGTCAGAGATTGTTGTTACACAGTACTTCTAAAAAGTCAAAAACACTAAATTATATAATAACAAATCTCTCATCCTTGTGCTCTAGCCAAGTATTAATTCTTGAGTCTATAATATATTAATATCACATCCTGACTTTAAGACCAGAATTATGGTGACTCAGGAATATGAAGGCCTTTTTAATTTAGCAAGTTGTAATGGAATATCTATTTTGATACTACATACCGGAGAATATTCCATGCATCTTTGATTAAAATGGAATAAATTGTCGATGGATAGATTATAATAAGATGCAGTCAACTATTCAATCATTTCAGCGTATCCACACAAATAAATGAGACCACGTTAGCTTCATAAACTGCTGTGTTTCCAGCAGCTTGAAGTCAACGATTGTTGACTATTTCATTTGCTTGAAACACCAAAATTCTTGGCAAAATGTCAAACTTCAACAGATAAACCAAACAAAAAGAATATTATCCGTTCAAGAAAGATATTGATTTGATGGTTCAATTATTTTGGACACCTTTGCCCGTTAATTTTTTTTTTTTGGTCAAAAAAAAGACCTGGTCCCATTTCAGGCCCCAACCCTTATTCGGGTTGTCGGGTTATTCCCCATTTTTATTACAAGGCTCGAATACTGGATTTCGGGTGTACAAACTCTTAGTGAGACCAGTTCGACTGCCTTGGAAGGGCCTTTGCCCGTTAGAGTAGTTGAGAAACTGAAAAAATTGTTTATATAGATACATCGAGAATCTTTCTCACAAAAATAAAGAATTTATCAACTTCAAAAGTTTCATTTGTTGGACCTAATTCATAAGTGATTCCACTTTAATTTCTTGAGCCATAAATATATTGTATCATCTTTTTTTCCTATCACCACAATATTAGAAAAATTATCTGTTTAGTCCTTCATCTTTGGGATATGGTCCAATTTAGTATCTTCCCTGTCATAATTAATCAACTTAATCTTTGTTTTAACAAAACATGGCTAATGTAGAACTTTTTAATGTCAAGTTAGAGGATGCTGATAGAACTAGTCACCTGACATTGTAAAGAAACAAGGGGTGAAAAAAGATCAAAGAAACAAAGCTCTAAATTATCTGAGTCTCGTAGTTTCTCATCCACATTTTTCTAGTTGGAGAACAAATAAATCCCAAGCTGCAATGTTTTCCAAAATCTTAAATCACAAGCCCTAGTCCGCAATCAAATTTCGACAAATTGAAGTCGTTAAACCCTTATCTAGAAGACTGGAGAATTTTCACATGCATGCAAGTGCCAAAGAATCCAAGAGTATAGAAGATAGAAGTCTACAAGTAATAGTCTTTAGAATCTTGATCTAGAATAATAATTTCTACAAGCTCCAAAGGGATAAAAGTATGGAGAAAACAAGAGCATAGCACATGGCAAGCCATTTAGCAAAGACAATTAATTAACTAATCCGTCCTGCCGACATAAGTGTATGATTTATGAATAGTTAAGCCTTTCCATTTCCTTGCTACAACAGACAATTTGGTGGTTTTTAAATGTGTTTTGGGTTTAAGATTCAAAAGAAAAAAAATGTTAGAAAGAAAAGTCTACAAGTCCCATTGGCTATGATATCATTCAATATGTCTGTTGGTACTTAATTGAAAGAAACTGCACTTTAAGCTTGCAAAATAATATAATAGTTTGAAAAATAAAATTGGTTTGTTCATCATTAGATGCACTTCAATAATGCAAGGAGAATAATCTAATATGAACAGTTGAGAGCCAAAAAAAAGTGAATAAACACAATTGATAACAATTAACAACCGAAAAAAGTATAAGCAAAGAGATCTAAATAGACCTCATTAGGGTGTAAAAAAAATAAATTGTTGATAGGAAACCGTATTACATATTTGATAGCTCTAAATAGATCTCATTAGGGCGTAAAAAATAAAATTAAAGATGAGCCGTGAAACAAAACATGCATGCAGCGAAAAAGAAAAGAAAAGGTAGAATTCATAAAAATCATATTTGATGGGATTTTTTTTTCAGATTTAAATATATAGGATAAACCCCATATTTTTTCCTTTGACAATCTTAGGGCGGGGGAGAGAGGAGAGGAGGGAGGAAGGAGGAGAGGGGGAAAGAGAAAGAGAGAGGAAAAAAATGATGGAGGGTGACCTGCGCCGGCATAAAGCTGCCGCGGCGGTAGGCTGAGTTACAATTGGTTAGGGACGATGGCAGTAGAAGAGGAATTAAATGTGTGTCGAATATTTTAAGATGTGTATTTTAAAAAATTAGTATATTTTTTGAGGGTTCGTGTAACAAAAGTGTTGTTAAAAAAACTTGTTTAATAAAACCAGAGGAAAAACAAAGGTGCCAAACAAGCACGATCCTCCAGAAAATTAAAAAAAAAAAATTACTCCACTCAAATGGCCACACGTGAACCAATCTGACAAATCCTAATTAGAATCAAACGTATTGAACTATGCAATTAATATAATGGTCACTAATCTAATCACCATCTTAATTAATTTACCACAAATGAAATACATTCCGTTCACTCCAAATTCCAAAAGGACAGTCCGCTTCATCCCCACTCTCCTAATCCACGCGTGACTTCACACTCCCCGAGTCGCCTCCTCCTTTTTGGCTTTTTATGGTAGACCTTTTACTCCTCTGTACTTCGCGTTTCCTCCTAATCGGCGGCTTTTTCCAAAAATCAAACTTTGCTTTTTCTTGGGCCTCAGGCTCAATCAATCTCAACCGTCCATCAAACCACACAAAATTCAAACGTAGAATCCTACCGACCAGCTCGGCCCGAACTATATATATAGCGGAGTATAACTTTGCCGACCAATTGGGTCGGACTCGGACCTTGGAGGGGCCTCTATAAACCTCTCCATTCAGCCGGCTCTTGTCTCCTTTTTTCAACTAACGAAAGCGCTTCTCTTCTTCCTCTTTCCTCTAAAAGAGAATTATTCATTGTCTTTGAGCCAGGCCTCTGCTTTTGGCCTGCTTTATTTCTGGTAGGTTGCTAATTTTCTTTTTTATTTCCTTTAATTCTGCATTTTTGTTTCAGATTTGGCCTAAAAATTTGTTCTTTTTTCCTTTGGGGTTTTTCTTTTTTTGATCTGGGTTTTGCATTTGGATTTCTGGGTTTTTTTTTTTTTTTTTTTTTTTTTTTTTGTGTGTGATGAAAGTTCAAGAAATGATCTTTTTGGGATATTGGTCAATAGTAGGATGGGAGGGCTGGAAAATGCATTCTTGACAATCCATGGAATTTAGGATTCGAATAGAAGGAATGAGTGATGGGGAAGAAATTTGAAAAAGAAGAAGAATATTCCATTGGAATTTAAAGTTGACTTTCCCAGCTTTGAGCTGTTTCTTCTTTTAATCTTGTACAAGGTTTTGGCCAGCCAAATTTCAAGTTCTGATCTTTCCTGGAATTGACAAAACAAAAGTATTCATAATTTCAGAAAGTTCATCTACATAACTCTTGAGGGGATTTAATGGTAGATGGAAAACTATGATCGCATTTGCATTAGTGATTCTTGTTAGTTTTTTTTATTATCAGGAAGTTGGTAAAGTTAAAATTGTTTTATTTTTGTTTGGGGCATGATTTGTGTACTAATGGTCTGGTGTGTTTGGTGCTTGGAAATGGGTTCTTGTTATTTGCAAGGTTAAGATGGTTTTGATGATATGTTGTAGTGAAGCCTAGGCGCTAGGCGATTGTCTAGTGGTGTGCTTCCTCTGCCTGCCGTGTTGTTCTGCTTCGAGTTTTAAGTAAATGGGCTGTTTTCAATCAACTGCGAGGAAACAGTTTCCTGGATATGAAGATCCGATAACTCTTGCTTCACAAACAGCTTGTAAGTTGATTCATGATTGATTTGTAATTGTAAGGTTAATTGGCTCTTTTTATGTTCTCCCTTTAGTTGATTGTTTCATTTGCTAGTAAGAAACGTTATAATCCTTGCATTGCTTTTCTTTTTTTATTTTTCTGGAGAAGATGAAGAGCAGTAGCCGGAGGATCTCAATTTTTAACTACAGCTCTATATTTGCTTATTTTACCTCTTTCAGAACATATTTAATATGACTGGATTTTGTTTTGCTTAAATATAGCTTCAGCTTCCTTTGAAGTTTTCTTTTTTATCTTTTTTGGGAGGGGGCGGGGGGAAGAGAGAGAGAGAGGTAATTGAGTGTATTACAAAGACTGTGTTGAAGTCAACATTGAAACATAGTTTAGGAGTGTATGCTGAATTAATCTGTAACTTTTTTTTTAATTGGTAAAGTTTGATCTAGCTTAGGAGCTCCTTATTCAGACGTGGATAGAAATGACAGCATTCCCTAAATCTCCTTTCTATGGGTATAATGTTTAACTAGTTATATCTTTGCTTCTTCGTTTACAGTCATTTTCTTTGGGCATGTTGGTGATTTTTTATTTTTTTTTTATTTTCGTTGAGTACAGAGATTAAGACGCAAGTCTTTTCATTGCTTTTTCAGTTACTGTTAGTGAAGTTGAAGCATTGTTTGAGCTATTCAAGAGCATTAGCAGTTCTGTGATTGATGATGGGCTGATAAATAAGGTAATTTTATAAAAATTTGAGAAGCACCTTATTCATACAGTTTAGGGGCTATTGTTAAGGCTATATGTAGTGGCTTCATTCTACCGGTACACTTCTGGTTCTTAAGTGCTTAAGAGTTATAAAGGAGTATGCGAAGGGGTTTCAGTCTAAAATGACATTGAAATTTTGGATATGCAGGAAGAATTTCAATTGGCATTGTTCAAGAACAGGAAGAAAGAAAATCTTTTTGCTAATAGGGTAAGAATTTTCAGAATGTTTTGATCAATTTGAAATCTGGTTCGACCTCTGACGGTTACTTTGGGTGATTTGAATCCATGTCTGTGTTATTGATCTTGTCAAATCATCCTGAAATATGCATGTATACTGAAACTGCTGTAATCCAAATTGGCAAACTAATTTAGCTGGGCTGTTATTCATCATGTTTTATGTTGTTTAACAAATTTATTCTATCATGTTTCTTTCGTTGTGATCTGGAATGTTTGGTGTACCATAGTCGCTTCATTTTCCGTGTGCAGATTGCATATGTGGGGGGTCTACAGGTTAATACACTTTAAATTCTTGGCAGCAAAAGATGCATTTTAATTGATTCTTCCCTCCCAAAGAAATGCTTTTTTCCTAGGCAAGCTTTGTGTACTGTTTTATGACTGGTTAATTCTGTGCAAATTATCTACCTGACTTCCATCAAAGCTGATTGCTCATTAAAATGAGGGAATTGCTTTGCTAACTTGCAACACTGCTCGGACCAGATACCCTTTCATGGAGAAGCTGTTTCTTTCTGTGCCTAGTCTACTTCTATTTCTACATGCAACATAGTTGCAATAAGAAGTAGAGTTCAAATGCCAGATTTGAGGTACTGGTTCATGGGCAGGAGTTAGATGTTTGGGAATTGGACCAAATTTAAACATGCAAAGCTGTATTGAGGAATGTATTTGTAGATTGTTCAAGTTTGAAAATCCTTTTTTATCCTCAAAATGCAGCAGTAATGTCTGCCTTGTTGCATCGGTATTTCCCAGAAGGTTCTTCTTTAGCAAGAAATTCTGGCTTTTGTGTGCAACCCATGTGCATGGATATGGTAAATGTGTGAAAGGACACTTGCAATTTAAATATAGCATGGATGTTGCAAGCTTTTGTGGCTTCCGTTTCCATGTGCCTGTTGTTGCCTACCCATCTCTGCAATTTTGCATGCTAATGGTGTGACAAATTTCAATTGCAGATTTTTGAGCTCTTTGATGTGAAGCATAAAGGTGTTATTGATTTTGGTGACTTTGTCAGATCACTCAATGTTTTCCACCCGAATGCTGCACAGGATGATAAAATTAATTGTAAGTTCAGCAATTCTGAAAACTATTTCATTCATTAGGTATTTATAAGATAAAGAAGAATTGCATTCTGTGAATATTTACCAAGGCATACTTTGTTGTGACATTGCAGTTTCATTTAAGCTTTATGATTTGGATGACACGGGATATATTGAACGACAAGAGGTATGTGTTTCTTAATTTTAAAGTCAAATCTGTCCATGAGATCTGAACAACTTGTGTCCATGTCGTGTATTTATTCTTTCAATGTAGTCTTTATGAAGGCTTCTTTATAGTCTGTGAATTTTGCAGGTTAAGCAAATGCTAATTGCTCTTTTGTGCGAGTCCGAGATGAAGTTGGCTGATGAAACTATTGAGATCATATTGGATAAGGTAAGTTTACAACATTTATGTACAACTTATTTGGTTGTGCTTTGTGTCAAGTGCTTTAGGGTGGGCAAGTGTTCTTGCCTGTGATGCTTGCCTCGGGTGCTTGGATGCGTCATAATGGGTTCTTATGTAAAAAATGTTATTCTTTCCTGTTTAGAGTATTTCTCTTCCTCTCAAAGATGTTCACGCAATTATCTATCCTGTCCCCTTAAATGTTCAGATCTCTGTTTTTGAAAGTCCCAAAATATGTATCCACTTGGAAAAAGTGAAATGCATGATTACTATCTTCTTCTGAGTCTCTTCATCTGTCTCCATCTATTAGTTACAACTTTTGCGACAAACTATTCAAAATTAGAATGTTGGGAAAAGTTAGATTTTTTAGGGCTAATTTGAATGTTCTCATACATTAATACCTTTGGCTGTTTTTACTGAAGTATTCTATATTTTAAACTGATAAATCCTTACTCCCTCCCCCACCAAAAAACCAACCCCAAAAACTCTCTTTTTACTTGTTGGAGTTTGAAGTAGGTAGCGTAGTTGTATATGGTCATTAAATACCATAGAAGCGTGTGGCTATTCATAGTAGCATAAGGTTCAGAGGAATGTGCCGTGTGTAAAAAATATCATCTCATTGTTGGATAAGGTCGAATATATTCTTTTGAATCACAATATTGCCTAACTTGTCCGATATTTATGGAAAGAATGATGGTATATGATTAGGGATGGCAATGGGGGCGGGTGCCCGCGGGTGCCCGCCCCGCGGGGGGCTCACGGGGCGGGGGTTGGGGCGGGGGGTGGGGCGGGGGGGGAATTTTTTCCCCCCGCTTAGAAACGGGGCGGGGGCGGGGGTATACTCCCCCGCCCCATCCCCCGCCCCGCCACCCGCAAAAAAAAATATATATATATATATAAATGACTATATATTATATGTAAGTTAATTAGTTATAAACTTATGATAATGATATTATTAGTTAGATGTATTATATAATGTATATTAGTTTATGTAATATAATTGATATTATCAATTATATGAATAATTATACATGTCTACTAATAGAATTTATTAATTAGTTATACTAAATTTACTAATACATTTATACTAAATTTCTAATTACACTTAATAGAATAACACTTTTTTCTCAAAAAAAAACACAAACACAATGATGAATTAGTGATTGCATTTGTACTAAAAGTGAAAATTTGACTATTTTAGTTATATTTATTTCATCATATTGGATTGTATTCAAATAACTTCTGTTTGATTGTTTTTATGAGTTTCAATTGTAAAATTACAATGAATAATAATTTGGTGATGTGTTGATATTTTAGTACTTGATTATTTATTAAAATTTAATTATAATAAAATTTTATTAACCCCGCGGGTGCCCCCGCGGGGGAAGCGGGGCAAGGCGGGGCGGGGGCGAGCGGGAGGCGGGGGACGGGGGGAACTAATAGGCAACGGGGCGGGGGACGGGGGAGGGGTCCCCCGCCCCAACCCCGCCCCGCGGGTCCCCCGCCCCAACCCCGCCCCGTTGCCATCCCTATATATGATAGAGGGGCTTGCTTTTGACGGCTTAAAAGTAAGTTATAATTAGATTATTTCAAGTTGAAACAGCAGGTAGTACTGAACATGTGTTGAAAAATTTGTGCATTTTTTGTTTATCATGATTTGAAAAGCTAAATTCACAAACAACCCAATGCCTGATTTTCAATATCTGTATTTTCCATTTTCGACAAAGCTGCTGATACTTAGAGAGAGAGAGAGAGAGAGAGAGAGACTTTTATAAGCTGTTGACAATAGGCCTAAATCTTATCTCCCAACTTTTACCTGATCTTTGTTTATGTTCTGGTTTTCCTCTGGTGAGGTTTACTGCAGAAATAATACTCAGCAGTTTGCTGATAATTTTTGAACAGACATTCAATGAAGCTGATCCAGACCGGGATGGTAAGATAGATAAATCTGAATGGCACAACTTCGTGACCAGAAACCCTTCCTTGCTCAAGATAATGACACTCCCTTACTTGAGGTAACTTGTGTTAACCTTCTTGTTTGCACCCAAATGCCTATGATTTCAGATGTTTGACTGTATTATTTATTTGACTAAATGCAGGGATATAACTACTACGTTCCCAAGTTTTGTGTTTCATTCTGAGGTTGACGAGATTGCTACGTAGTTAGGGCGCGATCCTTTTTAGCACTCTAGTGTTCCTTGTTCGCCAGTTATTTTAAGTTGCGACTCACTAGGAGCAGCCATTTGTATGATGGAGGAGGGTTCAGTCGATACCAGTGATGCCTTATTTGACTGAGATGGTTGTGCCATTGTTCAGCTATTCATTGTTCAGCTATTCACTGTATATTGTGTTCTGAATGGAATTTTGTAGCCTGATTTACTGTTAATGGAGTTCACTGATAAAAATATGCTTGTTGATTTTTTTCTTTTAAACAGTGAAGGACACATCTTTCTTTCTTACTTTTTTTTTTGTTTGTTTGTTTTACTTGATGCATTAATCAGCCAATTTCACTTTCAACTCCTTCCCATGCAACAAAATACAAATCCTTCACTAATGGAGAGCAAAATGTTTCCAAACCATGCATCATGGTCTACATAAAAAGTGAGTTTTATTTTTAGTGCATATGCATCTTGATGCATCGTAAGGAGAGTAATATGTTTTGTTTGCTAATGTAATTCTGTTTTACTTCTTCGAAATACAAGGGAGCTAAGATTTAATTCAGTTTTATTTCTTCCCCGAGGTTAGATCAAACGAATCTAATTGTTTGTTAGTTTAGCTCGTTTAGGCCTGTTCATGTTTGATAATAGCTCATTCAAAATTTTATATAAATCGAGTTCCAACAAATATTTTAACTCAATTAAGTAATTGAACGAACATAAACTCGTTTGTGAATTTAAACGATATGGGTCTAATTGTTATTTCACAAAATTTATGATTAATATGTATTCTTGATTTCTAATTTCAAGTTTAATTGTTCACGAACATAGACCTAATTGTTCGCAAACGGCTCATTTATATTAAACGAATTGAACTCGAACTCGAATTCAAAGTAGAATTTTGCTTAATAAGCCAAATATGAACATAGATTTGAAGCTGGAATATTATCTAACGAACACCGAACAACAAAACTCAAACATGAGACGCTCGACTCATTTACAGCTCTACCTATATATATACTCAATCCTATTCCACAAATTAACTTGTTGAATATAACAATATGGTTACACTTTGTCCCTATTTCATAAGTCAACCACTTGAATATATTAATATAGTTAGGGTAGAGAATTCACTTTCACATTTTAACATAGTAATATTAGTTAGGCTACAAAACACTTTTCCCTCCGTGGGCGTGGGTGCATTGCATGGAGACTATTACTATTACACTCTCTAATGGCAGGTTAGGTTTATGAATACACAATATATACCCATTTAACTCCGAAGTCATTCCAGTTGTACCATTGGCAGCACATTACAAACACAAAATACAACATTTGGGAGACAGATGTGCCATTAATTATTTGTTGTCTGTTTTCCGGAGTTCCCTCAACTATTACGGATAGATCATCACTCTGCATCGTGGCTACTCATAGCCCTTTTGACAAATCCACATCAACTGAAGACTCACCGCAGCTGCACAACTAGTTCTGATCGGTAAATGGACTCACTTTTTCTATCATTTACATTATACTGTAATGGGCAAAATAATCTGTCTTTCATGTCTTACTTAATGTCACTTCCCGTTTGTTTAAATGCTTCAGTGAAGAGCGACCCCCTGTTCTTCACTGTGTTTTGGAATTATGACATATTTCGAACTCTTACTTGATCTGGGTTGTTTTTATTCTTCACAATCTGCCAAAATATTGGCTTTCATATTGTATTGTGGTATTACAGTTTTAACCTTGGACCCTGAACTTTGATCAGTATGCAGCTTTGATTATCAAATATTTGGGTAGTGGTGAAACATTAAAAAGAGTTCTTCTCTTTATGGATTTAAAGAATTTTCAGCGCAAGGATTTTCAGTTAGTTTTCACCTTTATAAGGGGCTAACATTTCTGGACGAGATATTCATTTTGCTTTCTTTTAGAAAGCCTTTGAGCTGAAATATAGTTAAAATTTAATATATCCAGTAGAAGTCCTTTTTTTTTGTTTTGGGGGTGGGTGGGGGGGGGGGGACTTACTAATAAAAATCTGGCATCCTGGCTGAATTTTGTGGATAGGCTTTTTTGTTTTCTCGTGGAAAAGCAGGCCAAGTTGCCAGTCTTGCATAGTGGAGGCAGTTAATTATAGTTCATGGGTTTGAATTTGGCAGTTTCATTTCTGCAGGAACGTTCTGTTTTCAGATGATTTTTTTTTTTCTGTAAATGGCACAATGTCGCCAGAAGGCAATTCTGTTACGTCCCTTCTTGATCAAGAGCTATTGGTCCGTCATTGGCATTGCCTCAAACACTAGCTTAAAGTCCGTCTTTCACAGATATTATGCTTCAAGCAATAAAGTGGATGAGGATGGACTGTTAAATGCATGTGATAATCTTACCAAAAGCTTGGCTTTCAAAGATTCTTCTACTTGTATAAAGCCAGCGAAGTTAGGCTGGGAAGGATCTTCTCATGCAATCCTGTTAGAAAAGCTTGAAAATGTATTGAAGGATCATCAGGTGGATGAAGCTTGGGAAACTTACAAGGATTTCAAACGCCTGTATGGCTTTCCTGAAGACTCCATCATGAGGCAATTGATAACTGAATTCTCCTATTCTTTGGATTCCACATGGCTTTGTAGGGCATTTGATATAGTCTTGTCGATGTCAAAAGAGAAATCTGCATTACCTAGGCTGGATGTACTGACTAAGCTCTGCCTTTCGTTAGCAAGGGCTCAAATGCCTTCCCCGACTTCTGTGATTCTTAGACTGATGCTACAGAAAAATTGCTTCCCACCATTGGATATACTAGGGTCGGTGTTTCTCCATATGGTGAAGACAGAAATGGGAGCAATTCTGGCAGCAAATATCTTGACTGAGATTTGTGATCTTTATGAGCAATTAAATGAAAGCAAATCTAACTTTGCAAAGATGATAAAACCAGATACAATGCTATTTAACCTTATTCTGGATGCTTGTATTAGATATCAATCATCTCTCAAGGGTCAGCAGATCATAGAGTTGATGGCTGAAGTTGGAGTGGTGGCTGATGCTCACACTATTGTGATTATTGCTCAGATTTATGAGATGAATTGTATGAGGGATGAGTTGAAAAAATATAAGAGACATATCGATGTTGTTTCAGCTTCTTTGGTTTCCCATTATCGACAGTTCTATGATAGTATGCTGAGCTTGCATTTCATTTTCAATGACATTGATGCTGCTTCTGCACTCATAAAGGATATGTATCAGCACGGAGAATCTAATCCTGCTCGGGAAGCAAGGAAGGAATCTTGTACTATCCCAATTGGCTCTCCCAATCTTAAGATGGGTTTGAAACTACATATTCTACCAGAACTTCTTCAGAAGGATACCGTAATCAAAGTGGAAGGAAAGCCAAAGCTTGTTTTGAGTAAGAATGGAAAACTTGTCCTCAGCAGCAATGCGGTAACAAAACTGATGAGGGAATATAAGAGATGTGAGAGAATAAATGAACTTTCAACGCTTCTTAATTACATTCAAAGTAAACTGGGTTCCTCAGACTCTCATAACTTGTGTCATGATGTCATTGATGCTTGTATTCATTTGGGATGGCTGCAGACAGCTCATGACATTTTGGATGACTTGGAATCAGAAGGCAGTTCCCTGGGCCAAGGTTCATATGTGTCCTTGTTGACTGCATATTACAACAGAAAAATGTTTGAGGAAGGGGACGCACTAGTTAAACAAATTAGGAAAGCTGGTATGTTGACAAATCTATATAATGAGATGGCTATCCCCAGACATGGATTGGAGTGGGAGGATGAAAGCACCTTGAATTTTGAAAAAGTAAGAGTAGCAGGGAAATCAGACTTGGTTGAGGCTATCATCCATGACATTAAAAAAGAGGCCAAATCAATTCCGCCTTCTACTGTGATTCATGAGTTAAATTCATCTATCTATTTCTTTATGAAGGCCAAAATGATTGGGGATGCCATGAAGACATACCGAAGAATGCAAGAGATGAAGATTCAGCCTACTGTATTGACTTTTGCCTATCTAATAGGTGGGTATTCTTCTCTGGGAATGTATCGCGAAATCACCATTTTATGGGGTGATATCAAGAGGAACTTAGAGAAAAGTAATTCAATGGTTCACAGGGATCTATACGAGTCATTGTTGTTGAACTTTATACGTGGAGGTTATTTTGAGAGAGTACTGGAGGTCATTGCTTTTATGACACAGAACCGGATGTACCTGGACAAGTGGGTTTGCAAATGTGAATTCTTGAAGTTTCACAAGGATCTTTACAGGAGCTTAAAAGCATCAAATGCGAGAAATGAGGTTCAGATGAAGAGGCTTGAGCACGTGCGGGCATTCAGAAATTGGATTCGCATCAATTAGATTTATGTGGATGGTGTAAGAACTTGATATCTTTGAAAGCAGGCTTTTATTTCCACTTGTTTAAGCCATGAACTCAACATATAGAGCTTGAACCTAGTTGGTACCGTATAAGTTGGAAGTTCGTGGGGTAGCACAAATATGTCGTAGCAAATGGTAAAACGGGAAGCACAATCAAAACCATCGCTGCCTAAATGCTTGTAAAACTTTGGAAGGTCCTTGAATGATGGGGCAAATGGAGAGGAACATGCCCATGGTGGTTTGGTAGTTCAATATGCAAAGAAGACAGGACAGGAAGTATAGTAGTATTATCGGCTATGTCTCAATTGCTGCAGATTTTGGTGCATTAGACACACTGGAAGTGTAGTTGACTGAACCTTTCATAGTACATCAATGAAACTGATTGGGTCTTTTATGCCGTGCACTGTGACTCTCAAAATTCGTGTTGACATGTATGATCTGTGACTACATCAATGAAATAGATTCTGTCTTTCAATGGCAGAACGAGACTTCCAAATTCTTTCTGGCATATCCATAGATACATTTGCTTATCCACCTATTGGTTAATAAAAAGGCATGGTTATTACCAAAAAAAAAAAAAAAAGGTATAGTCAATGCAATAGCATTTGCTAGTGCATATTTTCACTAGAGACTTCAGAATAAGCTAACGAGGAAAAAGCGTTACTGATTCGAAGGTCTGATGGAAGCTTAGGACGCCATGCTTTAGGCATATTGACGTGCAGAGATGTTAATGAGTCGGGTTTGAATTGAAATTGAAAATTTCGAATTCATATACGTTTTTATTCAGATTTGACCCGTATATCCAATGGGTCTTGACCTTAGAGTCCCAGATCCAGGTTCGACAGATTCGGGTCGGATCCGGATTGTCCGGATCTAAAAGGTTCAAATTTAAATATTTCTAAATTAAATTCAAAACCAATCACAAATCCAATCTCCAAACTTAAACAAATCAAATTATAAAACTAAATCACAATAACTTACAATAGTCAATCCAAAACTAACCACAAATCAATCAACTAAGTCATTATTAAATTGTTAATTTGGTGAAAGAATGTATTTAGAAATATTTATATTTTATAATTATTCATATATATTGTTCAAATTCGGGTCTAATACAGGTCGGAATCCTATATTTCTTTTTTGACCCTTTTTTATTAGAGTAAACGGGTCCAAATCCGGATCCGGGTATCGAAATTATTTTTCAACCCAAATCAGAAAAAATTTATTGGATCCGAATCCAAACCCGACCTTTTAACACCCCTATTGACGTGCATATTCTGATTCATTCTTAGTTAGAGGGTTAATTGTCAGTTTATTCTGTTATTGGTCTAGTGAAGTGAATATTTGCATTTCTTTCTCAACGGTAGTTTTTTGACTGATCTATTCGATCCCTGAATTAAACTCATTTTGGTGATAGCTCCTTCTTTGGATAATTCATTCGAAATAAACATTCATGTTCATTAAGTTTATAAACTCACTTGGAAATCTGATGGATTTATCTACTATTCAAGTTTGGTAAGCTCATGTTAAAAACTATATGGTCTTACTAGGGCAAAAAAAAAAAAAAAAAAAATTAAACTCTTAGAAAAAAAAATTCACCTACATCTCTACCGGTCTATCCAATATACAAAGTCAGTGCTTTATCATTTTTTGAACTTTCGATTATATCCTTATAAAATCTAATTTTTAACTTAATTTTTAATCACATCCATAAAAAACCATCTTAAGTATTGTAACTAGCAAATTACTATATAGCCTTATAAATCAAAGCTCTTTAATTAATTTATATAATTGTATTTATGTGAAAAATAAAATTCATATAATATTAATCGATTTTAATTATTTTCAAATTACACACACATTGAGTGTGTCCTTAATGCTAATATTAGTAACTTAAGACCAACGTTAACAAGTAAACTTTTCAGCCAAAAAAAAAAAAGAAGGAAAAGAAAACCATTAAATTTGGTTCAATAAATGCTCAAGCTCATTTGCTTGAGCTCGAGATTTTAGTAAAATTAAGATTAAAAAAATTTAAAACTCGTCAAAAAATCCATCTAGAAATTGGTAACTCAAGAGCCATATTAACAAATAAAAGTTTTTTTTTAAAAAAAAAAAAACCAAAAAGAAAAGAAAACCATAACTTAAAGAAGAGGGATCTGGCAGCGGAAAAGTTGTTTCTACTGCTCACTGGTTTCATAGAATCTTTTCGGTCTCTCCTTTGCACTCAACTCAACAGTCACAGAACAACCTGTAATGGACTTTGCACAGCAGGCAATGAACTTATTCGGCGAGGAAGACGATGACGACGACCAAAACTGCCGAAACGACGACGTCGAGGAAGACGAAGAACACCAACAAAAACAAGCCCGCCAATCATCGTCTTCCTCCGGGGCCTCATCCTCCGGCGCCTCCTCCTCCGCCTCCTCCTCCGCCGGCGCCTCCTCATCGGCCGCCTCGTCTTCTCGGTCGTCGTCGTCTAATCACAGCAGAAGCAGCAGCGCAAGCGAAGAAGATAACGAGAACGATGGCGGAGAAGTGAGGTCGCGGGATAACAGTAATATTAATCATAATAGGAGTAGTGATACGAATTATAATAATGATGGTAAAGAAAATTATTATGAGAATTTGGATGAGGAGGAAGATGACAAGGATCTTTTTGGGTCGGATAACGAGGATTATGGAAAAACCCCTGTTAATAGTCCCTACCCAGTTCCTGGTAATTTTTCCTTTTTTATGTTAGTATTTTTTTACACCCTTTGCATCAGTAAATTTGTTTGGTTTATTGGTAGCTGATAAGTTGATCTTGGGCATCTTCTGCAAATTTTGTCTGGAGTGTGTGTGTGTGTGTGTGTGTGTGTGTGTGTTTGTGGTTTGATTGGTTTTTGGAAGATTTTGGTAGGGTTTTTGAGTGTTGGACCTTGTGATGGATTAAAGTTGAGATTTTGGACTGTTTCTGCTGTTGGGGTCTTCATTTTTGAGTGTTTACATCAGTTGGGTTGTACATTGAGCTGGGAAAGTGCATGCCTTTC
Source organism: Coffea eugenioides (assembly GCF_003713205.1). NCBI lineage: Eukaryota > Viridiplantae > Streptophyta > Magnoliopsida > Gentianales > Rubiaceae > Coffea > Coffea eugenioides. Next base: position 42,273,978 of record NC_040042.1, on the reverse strand, counting down.
TCTTTTCGCTTGGGTCTTTTTGGGATGCGATGGACGGGTCTGGCAGCATAATCTGGTGTACAAGTGAATGTTCCGCTAGATGAGTTTGGCTGCATATTCTGGTTTATTGGCTGGATAATATGACGTTTGGATAATATGACGTATGCAGCTTCTGCATTCAATACTGTTGGATTTTTTTTTTTCTTTTTTGGGTGGGACAGGGTGGCCAACTGAGAGCGCGATCCTAGTTGCAAGACTTCTTTTGTGAATTTGCTATCTAAAATACTGTATGATTGCGAGCTTTCTCTAGTTGTATGCATGCCAGCTATTATTATCAACTCCCTATTTGGTTATTTGATTGCTGTGATCTTTTTGATGATCGGCTAAAATATATTCAAGTTTGCGAGTTTGTGATCTTATTGGCGGGTTTTTTTTCGCGATGCAAAATACAGATTGCATCTCTTTAAGTTGTATTACTTTTGTTAGCTATCAAAGTTCTGCTGTTTTTATCAACTTCGTGTTTGGTTCTTTGACTGCTGTGGTTGGTTTGATGGTTGGCTAAAATATATCTGAAGTTGTATTGCTCAAGATCAAGTTAAGAGCTTTATCTGTGTTCTGGAAATTGGGGCTTTTAGCAGAACTCTTTATCATTCAATAATTGGATTTACAATGTATGATGAGCGGATTGGTGCATTGGCATCAAAATTGTTGCAATCCTAAGTATTTATAATGTATTCTGCTGATTTTAGGAATGCATTTAATCTGCTATCTTATGTGTGATTAGGAAAATCTGAATTTGTTTTGAGCCAGCATTATGGTTTTGACCTCTCCATCAGTCTCTCTCCTTCCTCTAATCCCCAAGGCCCCTATCATGCTGTCTTGTCAAAGTTGAAAAAGGCAAACATGGACATGCTTGGAAAATTCGAAAAGAAGAATAATAAGTTCAATGATGTTCTAGATGGTTATTACTCAATTTCCTAATGTGCAGTTTTGCCTGCAATACGTACTACTAACAACCATATGAGAGGGGGTTTTGGACGTGGCCGTTGGCAGCACAACAACCGAGGACCTGGTCTGCTTCCTCGACCTGGGCCTTATCCTCAAAGACCCAACTTTGGTGGCCCAAAGTTCTTTAATGCCCCTCGTGATGAACGCTTCGTTTCTGAGTTAAAATTTTCAAAGAGTGAACAAACATTAGCAAGAAAATGCATAGCATTTCAGGAGGTAATTTAACTTTCCTTCTTTAGTGTCTTCAAGTTTTCTTGGTTTGAAGTGCTCTGGTTCTGAGAATAGAAACATATAACTTCGATTTCTGTTAGTTGTTTTGTGGACATTAATATCTGGATTTGGCCATGTTAAGATGCTTGCCCTTCTAATCAATTTGTTTTATCCCTATTTGTCTGCCATTCCCAGCTTGAGATCCAGTGAAATAAATTGGGAGAAGAGTTGTATGCCCTTCTTTCGCGCGTTATATGAAACGAGATTATCTGATTGGTTTTGTTCTTTGTCTTATTTTGTGATTAAATATAGCCTTGCGAGCTGGCTTGCTATAGTCGCATAGAAGGTGGGGATGTCTTCTTTGATGACCGTAGTTTGGTAAACCTCTCTTTTGACAGTTTTAATTTTTTCTTAGCAGTAGGTCTGGTTTTGAATATTTGATGATGATGTTTAGCTGATGTAAATTGCTTCTTTCTTGACAATTTTCAGAGACTATTTAAGCGTGTCATTACTCAAGATATTGGGTTTGACCTGAATGAAGGTTTTGATACTTTCATTCCAAAGAAAGGTTAGCTTACAAGGAAATGTGTATAACATGGAAATTTTTTATCATAAGATTCAAACCGCTGGAGATATCTTTTAGGATTGGTAACATTTATGCGCTGCCAATAATTGATGCTTGATATGTGATGGTATTGTTCCAGATCTAGGCTCTGAGGGCTTTGGTGATCTTCTGGCTTGCATAAGAAGTAAAAACATACCACTTCAAAACATGCACTTTGTGGTGAGAAATCTGCACTTAGTCAAGCATTTTATTGCAAATATACTTCAAAGGCAGAAAACATAATGTGTTCCCTTCTCTTTTTCTTGTGGCAGACGTATCGCAACAACCTTAATAAGGTAAGTAGTTATTTTTAGTAGCTGATTAAAATACTATTCCTACTACTCAAAAAGATCTAAGCAAAATTTGTCATCGATTTGCATTTTAAAATGAAGTAAGGATGAGATGAAAGATGTTCTTCCCATTTTAGATAATATGGAATCAAAATTTGTCATTGATGCGCATTTTAGAATAATGTTACCATGATATGAAACAATTTGTTGTTCCAGTTTTGGATTAGATCTGGTCATTTCATTGTTGATTAATGTATGAAACATTCCTTAGACTATTTTTCATCAGTGTTGCTTTAAGGTTGTGTTAGAATATAGGTTTAATATTCTGATGAGTGTAACTGCATGGCTGTGATGTTGATCAAATGATACAAGTTACAAGCCATTTTATTCCATGGACCACTATTGGCTACTTGACAGATGATTTCATTAATTTGTAGATATTGGCTACTGCTTATATAAGGCATGAACCTTGGGAGATGGGGGTACATAAAAGGAATGGTGTCGTGTATCTTGACGTGCATAAATTGCCAGAAAGGCCACAAAGCGAGCTGGAGCGGCGAAGGTAAATTTTCTTTATCACTTTTAAATCATTCAAGGCTTTAACTTCTCTGTTTCTCATCAGAAAGTCTGGGGATGTCTAGAATTCACTTTTTTCTGGTGTGGGTGTCTATCTAAGATGGATGGGTGCCACCTCAATATTTGGACACTGTTACCTCTTGTTTTTCTTGTGCTGTTGTGATCCTGAATGTCAAAGTCATATTTTGAGTTCAATGCTGGCCAGATTTTTTTTTTTTTGGCTTTCTTTTAGGCAGGGTTTTGTGCAGAATGAAGTAGAACAGGAGTTAAATCACTGAGAATCAGCACACAGACATGGAAGTTAGTCTGCAAATTTAGTTTCTTGGCAAGACGTTGATGTGATGTTTTATTTGCAGATGGAAATACAATCGTGGAACTTGATACAGTGATGTACTGATTCATTATTTCATTTGGATTAATTTGGTTTGTTTGATGTAATTTACCTAAAGACAGAAAAAGAAGTTAATATAAAACTCCCTTAATTGATAAGATTACCATTCTTGTTGTCCTGTCAGAGCTGTCAGACTAAAATCATCAAGACTTCGTTCTCTCTCTGTGGTCTGTACATGAATATGTACAGGTGCCAATATGTGCAAAATCGGTTTTTAAACGTATCTCTAACACCATCACAGTGATCTTCCATGGGCAAAACATAAATAACAATACTAATATTTCTTGTAGTTGTAGATAGTTGCCTTTCATGGCACTCGTAATTGAGCGGCATATGTGGTAAGATAAGGGAGGATTGGCTAGATATAGGCTCTCCTATGCTTCTCGACTTTAGAGGTGACATTTTTGGACTTGTCTCGGACGTAAACCATTCTCTCTTCTTCTTCCTTTTTTTTTGGGGGGGGGAGGGGGGGGGGGTTGAATTTGCCTTACCAGCACTTCTGAATAACTTGATTACTATCAGAGCCTTGCCTTTCACCTCTTCATTCTTCTCCACTGTATATTTCTCAAGTCTTTCTGCCATTGCTTGAATTAGGTGTTACTGGGGCTACTGTTTTGAGAGCCTTGCTACAGAAGATCCAACTAGAGGCGATGGAGAAGGGATTCATCATGTTGATGCAAATGTTGAGTATTGCTCTGTACTTAAAACCAAGTTGGGAGCACATCGCATATTGATGGGCGCTGAAATGGATTGCTGTGATTCCACTGATGATGGAAGGAGGTTCTATGTAGAACTGAAGACAAGTCGTGAGGTGCTAAGTCTGATGGAATTGTGTTTTTGCTTTTCCTCTTTCATTTCCTTAGTATTTTTGATGTAATTTCATATCTCATCTGCTGTCTACAGCTGGATTATCATACTGAGGAAAGATTTGAGAGGGAAAAATTACTTAAGTTCTGGGTATGTATTCATTGGTATCGATTTTGTGTCCTGTTTCTAGTTGTCAGGTGTTGTCTGCTAATGTTTTTACTTTTTGTGGTTAACATGTACATAAGAATGCAAAATCTGCTTGTTTTGTTTATGATGGATTTCTTGTCTGGTGATGTTTATATACTTTGTGGAAGTTGTATGAGCTTACATTTTCTGTTTACAGCTAAGTTGCACTATTGAGACAGAGCGTTTATTGTAGTCATTTCGTAGGAGCGTTATCCTTTTTTTTCAGCATTGTCCTTTCATTTGTAGTTTCTCAATAGCTGATTCTTTTGTGCTTTTTTTTTTTCTTTTGTTTCTTTTGGCTTTTAAAGTAAAAGTGATCTCATTCCTGATAAATTTGTGATTCTTTTGTTTAAGATTTTGGGTATATGTTGTGATTAGTAGTCTTTCAACTTGTTTGACTTTATGTAAGCAATTTTATCTCTTATCTTGCAGATCCAGTCCTTTCTAGCTGGTGTACCTTATATCGTTATTGGATTTAGGTAATTCATGTGATACAATGGTCTTGTCCTTTCTTGTTGGATAACATCTTTTCTCCGTCTCTCTAAGCCTGCAAAAAGAGACAGCTTGCTGCATGCAGTTTCATTAGCTAGTAGTAGGTTCTGAAGGTAAATAAACCATGGTAGAACACAAGTGATATTGATTATTTTCATAATATTTTCTTGATTCAGAGATGATGGTGGCCGACTTGTCCGAACAGAAAGACTAAGAACCAAAGAGGTTACAGGAAGAGTAAAAATGAAGAATTACTGGCAGGTAGGGTATGCCAGTCTTTCATTCTCATCATTTGATTATTATTTTTCTGAGGTTGTAATTTAAGTGCACCCTCGTGGTATTTCATGACTTTTGTATCTCGTCCACTGGAAAATGAATTTAATGCCAAATTGGATAGCTTAGCTTAAGGGTGTTGTAGAAGTTATGAATTTGGCTTTTGCTAGCCATATGTCAAGGTATCACCATATCCTGTGACTTGAGCCAGTTAAGAAAAAGAGAAGAGAATTTGATTTTGCTCATTCACATTTCCTTCAAATTATATCTCCCATTTTCCCTTTCACTCTTTTTTATAGTTTTGGTTGGAGCTTCCCACCTGCTGTTGAGGGGGGGAGGAAATATTCTTTGTGATGAAAATATGATTGGGAGTTTTGTCACCACTCAATCTAGGTAACAGCAATGAGCTGGGAAAATGCTGCATTTCATGTAGAAAATAAAATCACAGTCATCATTAATTTGTGATATCACATCATCTTTACGACCCTTGTCATGAACTGTGTGGGCAGCCCTCCCCCCCTCTTTCCTATTTGGGCCCTTGTATTTTGCAAAGATGGCAATTAAAATGACAATGTTCATGGCTATATGTAATTGTTCATTCCTGACTGTAATAACGGGCTTGGCAGGGTGGAGTGTGCCTGGCATTTGCTGATGAGGTGTTATGCTGGCTTTATGGAACAGTCAAAGAGAGTAAGAACATCTTAATGCTTTTAATTCAATTCGAAGTTTTTATTTGGTTGCTGCGGTAATAGATGGAACTTGGAAGGAGGAAATGTTGAAGAAGCCTTGGAACATCCTTTTCTTTGGTGGTTTTGGTTTCAAGATTGTCTGCCTTTTTGTCTGTGATATCAGCAATAAAAAAATGCTTGTTCCAGACAGTTAATTGGTTTTCAATTATTTGGTTTCAGATGAAGACTACATTTTACAGTTTGCTCCGCCGTTCACACGCCTGGAGCTTTTGCAAGCAGACTCTTGTCCAGATGCAATCACTGACCATGTCGACCAATTATGACCACCCAATAACCTCATAGACTACAAAGTAGACTGCAAGATAATTATACAAATTGTGATGAAAACTTCTCTAGTACTATCATGTTAAAACGGAATGGATTGTAACAAAATTTTCTTTTTTTCTCGTTTTTACCACCTCCAGTTCCCAAACGAAGTGGTATAATGTAGTCTGTTGAATGCTTGAACTTCAACGACTCCAGATACTGCCAGTGTTACAGAGTTGATTGCTGGGAACTGAATGACATAACTGGAGAATTTTATTGTTCTTGCATCATAGTATCAACACACTCCTTTATCTTCCAATAATGATCCCTGCATAAAATGCACAAATGCATTAAAGATTCTTCTACATCACTGCCAAATAGGGGTGCGCTCGAGTCACTACTCGAGTTCGACTCGAAATAAAATAACTAAGCTCGAGATCAAGTTCGAGCTCGTCTCGTCGAGTTTTAGAAGTCAAGCTTGAGCTCGAACTTGATGTCAATTTACGTTACTCGAGCTTGAGTTTAATTAAATCTAATTAATTCAAATCAAGCTTAATCGAGCCTATTCGAGTTCAATCAAGTCTAATCAAGCTTATATAATAAAAATTAATATTTTACATATAATTTTAAATAAATGATATTATTGACATTTCACAATAGTAAAAATTAAAATATTTATTAGAAAAAAGCTCGATTAGGCTCGAGTGTAAAATATTGAAACTCGAACTCGACTCGCTGCTTCTACCAAGCAGTTCGAGCTCGAGATCGAGCTCGGCCAAACCGAGTTGACCGAGCTCAAGCAGAGCTGCTGACTGAGTAGCTTGCGAGCTCGAGTCAAGTTACTTGATACAGCATCAGCCCTACTGGCAAATTACCATTCTCATCCTTTCTGGCTAAAGGCTTGCATCTGGAAATGAGCCCCAAAAAGTAGTAGATTGCACAGAGATAGGAGGAGTACATCTGTTTCTGATCTACAAGCTGTCAAACAACACATTTTAGGAGATTTTCATTTGATAGCTTTTGAGCTTAGATTATTTTTCTTGAACTTTTGAATGGATGTCGTTTTGTTTATGATACTAATGATGTATCTATCATTCCATCATAACAGTTTGGTTAGATATGGGGTTTCACTTTGCTATTAAAATTTGTAGAGGAGGGGACAGTAATCTCATTTTAAGGTTTGTCTATTTCTAGGTATCATCATCTGAAAGAAAACTATTGAATGTTGATAGTGGGATTTATTATTCACAAAGTATATTTCTCAATCCTTTTTTTTTTTTCCTTTTTTAATACTACATACAACATATTAAAAAATTGCTATACTAAACACTACTACAAAAAAATATTTCCAAATAACCTTCAATCCAAACAAATCCACAGTAATTTGTTTCTCAACAAACTATCAGAATCACGTGATGAGCACGTGCCAAAGGAGGAGTTAAATTCCCAATTCCCCACCCCTTTTTTTTTTTTTTTTGAGGGGACCACCCCTTCCACTTCAATGGCGGTTAGCATAAATATATATATATGTATATAATATAAAGTTCGCTTTTTTTCTCCCTGTTTCACTGATATTCAGTTTCTCGTTTTGGCTACTTCAGCTAAAGAGCCTCTGAAGCTAAAGATTAACGAAGAATTAGGATTCTGTAATTTTCCATCTTCAACCAGAGATGGTGCAGCGGGAGGAGACGCCGACCTCGACTGGGCTGCTGAGCAGCGAATCCATGAATAACATGTCCGAGAGACTATCCAAGCTCGATAATTTGTACTTTCCTCGAGCAATCCAACCCTCAGCCACCACCGCCGCCCAACGCCAGTCCCTCCTCCTTGACCTCCTCTCTCGTGACGCCGCAGTTTTCTTAGGTATGCATGTTCACCCTAATCCTATAGTATTATTCGTAAATGGCGATCCAATTTGTCGTTTTTATATATACCTATTTCGTAATATATGAAAAATTCATGCTTTAGAAAGTTATCATGCAATTTGTCAATGGAATGATATCATTTAGTACTTGGTTAAGATGAAGTATGCTAATTTGATGCTCTGATATTATAGTCAAATGACCGATTTTCTTTTAGCTTTAGCAATTTAACAAATAAGGTGAAGTACTGGTGCATCGGATACGAGTGAATGGTAAAAGGTACTACTACTTTTGGTGGAAATACTAAAGTACATTCGATTGTGGTTTAATTAGCTTGTCGCCTATCATTTATTTGTGACTAGTACATTGTATACATTCTTAAGAGAAATTATAGAAGAGGGCATTCCACGAATTGAATCTAATCTAGGACTAAAAAATGTTGTTTAATTCAGACTTTGAACTGTGTTTTGTTTAATGTCTCCATTCTCCTCGCCTGGCTTCCTCTTTGTTGATCCTCTTGTTTCTTGTTTTCTGGTTCCTTCTCCCTAACCCTCTTCGTCCAAGATGAACATTATCATTTAGGAAGGATTTCAAGCTGTCATGCCCAAATAGCCACATCAAAATTTAGTTTGAGCTTACTTTTGCTGTTTTAGAAAGGCAGGGACTCTGATGTTCCTAAAGTCATCAAATTAGTCATAATAAAAGAGATTAAATGCTAAAAAAAGTTACTGCATTTAATAATGAACTTGATAAAATAATTTGTCAGCAATTTAAGGTGCAATGCTTAAAAAGAAGAATCACTAAGAGACACCTACTAATTTACTTGCAAGCCTATGTGAATTATACTCTCATTTAAGTAGTTTGCAGTGGCGGTCAGCTGCACTTAGATCTTTGAGGACCTCATACTTCTTAAGACTGCACTTAGATCTTTAAAGATCTCGTATTTCTTGGGTAAGAACACCCCTTCTCTAACTGCCCCCATTGCTCCTGGTGTTGCTCCACCTGTAACTACACGAGCTCTTGGATTTTAAAATGTCATGTGTGCTGAAAAATTACACTTATTTTTTGTGGCCTGGTGGTAATATTTTGGAGTTGCTCACATGATTCGTTATTTTTTGTTGCAGAGAGATATGGATCAGAATTAACACCAGATGAGCTTAAGGAATTTGATGTTTTAAAAGGTGATTATGAAATCAATTGGCATTTAAATCACTTACGAAGTGTGCTTAGTCCAACAGCGGAGGAGTTGAAGTCTAGGTCTACAAGAATTAAGAATAGAAGGCTGGCATATTTAGATAAATTAATTAGTGACGGGCAGTATTTCTCAGAGGATGAAATGAGGGAAAGAGAGCCTTACCTGCACCATGAGTTTGTAGGGAAGTTTCAGGATCCTAGTGGGAGGAGCATGGCTAGGCCTGGGGAGAGGTGGTCAGAAACTTTGATGAGGCGTTCTGAAGAGGCAATGCTAGTTCAGAAAATTAGGGGGGAGCAGCAGCGGCTAGGTGTTGCCGAGAGAGATTGGGTGGGTAATGAGGAAGCACAAGAAGAGGGAGAATCACAATCAGAATCAGAATCAGAAGAAGAAGAAGAAGAAGAAGAAGAAGAAGAAGAAGAGGAAGAAGATGGCAATAACGATGAGAGAGAATACATGAAGACTCATGTTGCTAATGGGACTTCACAAGTTCAGGAGGTAATTATGCTTCTCTTGAATATTTTTTGTTTTTACCCTTTGTTCTTTACCTTCTTTAAATCGAATATTATCAGAATTCAGATATTTCTAACCAAATTTCTTGATTACTGCTCAAATGGAGAAAGATGAGCACTTGATTAAATTGGTTTTTGTGCTACAACTTTTAATGTATTATGTTTTTAGCATTCTAAATGAAATGTTTTCCCTGTACAAGCTAGTCTTGGTATGTTTGGCTATGCGTCAATGAAATCGGGGCAATGACTTTTATGGTCTGCCAGCAACTTTGAAGCATTTTAAATTTTCCTTTTTTTGAATAATTTTACTTGAGCTTATCAAAAAATTCACCCTTCTTCCTACAGCCTCTGATAATTCGGAGTTTAGTCATCTAGGTCTTGTAGAGGAAGCAGCTATTCTGGTATATATGATGAGTACTTATGGCCATTATGTTGGATCTCATTCTGAAATTTGAGTTAAGAGGGACTATTAATAGATTGGTCACAACAATGGTGTACAACTCCTTATGCGACCCTATTTGTCTAATAAGTCATTAGATGACTGGAACCTTGTTCAATTTAAGTAGCAGATTCTTGATGTGATTCTTATCTAGTGGTTTTGTGTGTGTAAAAATATTCAGGTGCCCATAGATGATATTTCAGCTGGAAATAATGGACAACCCACAGCGAGTAAACCTGCTGAGGAGGAAAGTTTATCCTTGGAAGAGATGCAAGATCGCATGGACCAGTTTATCTACATCATGAAGCAAAAATTTTTATCAGGGGAAGATCATCAGCATATGGATTATTCGAAAATTGACGAGGATGAGAGTTTAGATGATCACTGGATGAAAGAAGCAAATGATGATGCAGAAGAGAAGTATTTCGATGACATTTGAATAAAATGCTATTCAGAGTAGGAAGTTGCCGTACGAGTTACCGCACCCTCAATACGTTCCTCTTCTCTCTCTCTCTCTCTCTCTAATATGTTCCTATTCTGTGACTTTGCTTATGTAATTATGTAATCCTTTGTTTGTTTACTTTTTTGGGTCAAGTCAAGTCAGCGATCCCGTCCATGTTAGTTCTGGTCTATCGCTTTAGTAATTTTAGCAAGTTGGAGAGAGCAATTTTGATCATGAAGTTTAAATACTAATTAACTAAAATGGCTGTGTATTGATTGTTGCAAGTCATGAGTCATGTGTGTTAGAAACTGTGCACACACACTACTATGGGCTTGTAAATGTAGCATAACCTCCTGCCAATATTTGTCAATTCTTGCCAGAACTCCATCAGTTAGAATTCACATGATGCAGGGCGGCACATTCTTGAGTTCTACTTGCCCCTCTGCCTGCAGCTGCTAGTGTTCGTTCAGTCATACTAACTAAGCATTCATGTTTCTAACAAAAGATACTTGCAAGTTCCGAGTCTTTGAAGCAACAAGTTTGAATTAGTCTTGGTTTTGTCCGAATAATCTTCGCTCATATCGTCCTTGATTTAAGCAGAAGAACTTTGCCCTGTACCTATTATTCTTTGGTACGTTACATACCCCAATCTTGAGCCATATGAGTTAGATGACACTACTATTGTTCGTCAAGGGGACAGACGACTTTTTGCCTACACAAAAAGTTCATTTTCTGCATTGGGTGAAAAGCTGAGCAGCAAAATCATCATCTTCCTCTCTCATACTCATACTACTATGTAAGCGTTTAAACATGAGTGCAATAGTGACTAATTAATGGCGTGTGAAATTAGGATGGAAATGTACAAATTTTACCTTTTCTCAAGCTTTTTTCGTTTACATTGTAGGAAATTATATGATACCAGGAATTCTATTCTGTTAGATGGTACTCCTATTTTTTTTTTTTCTCAATAATTGAAATTTGTATTTGGCAACTTTAATTAGTGAAACCACAGGAAGTTTTAAAAACTTGAATTAAATAATGAAATGAAATCTAATACCAGAACTTTTTCTGCCCATTTAATATTTGACCTTTATATATATATGCATATATTATTAAGTTTTTGTAATGTATGTCCAATTAAACACATTCGATTCACACCTATTATGTATATGCACTTCTAACACGCATAACCTTTTTTTATATTTATATATATGCCTTTTCTGATTAATAATTTACTTTTCTAAAAATTTCATACTTCAACTACATACCTTTTTTTTCATTAATTCGAAATTATAAACATTATTGATCTTTTGTGATTGGCAATTGGCAATCAAAACATTATTGATCTTTTTGTGACTGGTAATCAATTTACATCAAATGATTAAGCCTCGGCAGAAAATATTCCATTAGACCAGCCTTGAGCCTTCCCATCGGCCAACCACATTCCCACCACCAGGGGGGCAAAAAAAAAAAAAAAGGAAAAAAAAGACTGAGCAGAACCTAGCTTTGCCTGTTCCCGCCGGTATATTACAGGACATCCAGCTCTCCCACTGTCTTTCCACTCTCCCACGGTCTTTCTCTCTCTGTCTCTCTTCGCTCTGGCTTTCTCTCTCACACAGTCACACACTAGGGCACAATCAGAATATACATACAGTCACACGCATTTGTATATAAAAGGCACAGACAAAAACACGCACTAATACACAGAGTCGCTTTTGTACAATGTTAGATTAGATAAATCTGAAAAATCTGCCCAAAAATGAACGAATTCTAGAGTGAGAAACAAAAATAAAGGGGAATGGGTTAGCTGAGCTCCTTTTCTCTCTCTCTCTCTCTCTCTCATTTCTCTCTCCTCCCCTTTTTCCAAAACCCTAATTCTCTCTCTCTCTCTTCAGATTTTTTTTGTTTAATTCTATTGTTTCTGTTTATTAGTACGAGAAAACGACGGCGTAGAGAAGAAGAAGAGGAAGAGGAACAACGGCGGCGGAGAAGAAGGGGAGCAGGAGAAGAAGATGTATAGGGGAGGTGGAGGGTCGAAAGCAGTGCCGGCTGGATTTGTGTTGGAGGGTGATCGGAAGCGGATTAATGAAGCATTAGATAAACATCTCGAACGATCCTCGCCGTCTACGTCGGTGACCACCACTACCACAGCCACCGGCAGGGCTCTCAACGGGAAAGATCATCATCGCTCGTCGTCCATGTTTAAGACTAACAGTGACAATCACCATTTCAAGGACGCCAAAGCCTCTGACGGTCTGTCTCTCTTGTCTGCCATAATGTGCTTTTGTTACTGGCTAAATTTGTGGTTTTTAGTGTCTATGTGTGTGCATTGTGTACGAAATTTTGGATTTTTCTTCATTCTTTGTGAATTCGAGCTTCTGAAGAGTGAATTGACGATGCTGTGGGATTTTGTAATCCTAATTTATGGTTTCTTGTGGATTTAAGTAGTGTTAAGATGGTTTGCTCCTTCAAGAATAAGGCTTTATGTGCTTTGAACCGCTAATGTTTAGTTTGAAAGGCTTGTGCAGCTTGATAACAGAAATGGCTTAGCAGTGGAGTACTCTTGTTAAATACGAAATTGGTACAAATAGGGAAAATAACTGATAAGTGATTGTTTTTATTTTCTTTGTTTGGGGGCTGTGTTGTTTAGAAGGTGAGAAATGGGAGTTGTTAGGTATCACCAAGGGGACGGGAAAAAGAGATGGTAAGAATCTGACTGTCATTCTGAGTCAACGAAAACAACTAAATGGTTAAGAAAGCTTTTCCTCCCCTCTTCTCTATTTCATTTGCTTCTTTCCATTTTCTGTAGTCGTTTAATTGCATTTCTTTAATTCCATCTTGCATTGCTTAAAAATGTTCATCCGGGTGGCTGCCTCTCTTTTTTTCCTTCCTTAACTTGTTCTTGTTTTTGTAATTGTTAAGTTCATCTCTTGATTCTGAGGTGCTGGACCTCTTTGTCATTAACTGCACGTGTTTTGCTATTTTTGTTGTAATCTATTTATCATCCTATTAAATGCAATTTACTTTTGTTAACAACGAAAATGGGATGATACATAATTGGGTTGTAGTAATGTATTTGTTTGGGATTATATTCAGAGTGTTCATCTAGCTAATTCCAGTTCTGACGGCTTTGATTGACAGCTGAGGAATCAGAAACGGACAGTGAAGAGTCAGATGTTAGTGGTTCAGATGGGGAAGACACATCTTGGATATCATGGTTTTGCAATCTTCGTGGCAACGAGTTTTTCTGTGAAGTTGATGATGATTACATTCAAGATGATTTTAACCTTTGTGGTTTAAGCAGCCAAGTTCCCTATTATGACTATGCTCTTGATTTGATTCTGGATGTCGAGTCTTCTCATGGTAAGTTTGTCATGCCGTTCTGTCATGATTAAATTGATGGTGGTAATCGGCTGATTTCTGAAATATCAGCTACAACAACTGTGTAGACCATTCATTAAAGCAAAGTTTGAAAGAGGTTACTTACTGAAACGATAAGAGAATTGTGCTAGCAAACTGTATGTTCTTTTGATTTCATCAATTGACTGTGAATCTAAGTTTTGAATGTGTAATCATGGTTCGCCGTCACGATCGCGTCGCGGTCACAGTTGTTCCACATCCATCACGGTATATCGGTTGGATATCGGGTGATACGCACATTATGGCACATAAAAAATTCCAAAAAATCTGAAAAAATTACTAAAAATAGAAAACACCATAAAAGGCGCAATCTGAAAAAAATCCGAGTCGACTCCGAGTGGACTCGGATATTTTGGCCGATTCCATGCATCAGGGATTCGAATCGGCCAATATCAGCGGAGACAAAGAGAGTCGTTGTGGATATGGAATTATCCACGATTCCAGGACTGGCATTGTACCGGTCCCCTCCATTCTAGTTATGACTCGGCCGTACATTTTCAAGCTTAGGCAACAGAGAAGAAAGCATTTACATTTTAAAAGTGACATGATATTACTTGCGACCCAAAGATAGAGGAAAAAGAAAGAATTAGCAAGATTTCATCTGGAAACAAGAAACTATTTGGCTAGACTGACTATTGTAGTTGTCTGACAGTTTCACATGATATATTTGGTACATATTTTTTGTAGTCAAAGACCACAATAATCTTACTGCTGACACAAAGGCAGAAAAAGAGTTTACAGATATTGTGTCTGGAACTGTTAACGTGTAGTTTATATAGCAGTTTTCCATATATATTTGGAAGATGATTTTATGTTACTTCTTCCCACATCATTTGGATGCACGATTGTACACTCTCATGTGTATAAATGCATATATTAGCAGGCTTTGCTTTCAGTCCGCTCTGTCTAGTAATAAAATACAGTCTCCTGTCATTGTTTCCAGTTCTGTAATTGCTTTAAACATTCAATTTTTCAACATTTGGAAGTATGCTAATTGAAATTTGTGATTTCCTTGCCTTGCTGCCATTACTGTTTCTGCTTAGTTATGTTCATACTATAAAATTTTCAAACTGGATAATTATTCGGTTATGGGATTTTTCAGATGCTTTTGCTTATTGGGTCTGCCACTATTACTTAAAAGTTAACAGCAGCCAGGTCGTGGTCATAGGTGTTTCAACATTTGTTTACAGAATTTTCATGTTACTTAATTGAATTGTCTCCAATAAATGTTAGGAAAGATTTTCTCGAGTTACTTGTGACACTAGTGGCTAACAGAGATGTTATAGCACATAGGATGTAATTCCTATAATTGTTGACTGATTAAAATATTTTAGCATAAGGTTTGTGAAATATAACACACCCATAAGCACATATGGTATTGACCTGTTCAGCGATTGTTATATTGGTGTTTTATTTTGAAGTTGGATCAGGAATCAACAGGTTCTATATCTTTTCTCTTTGTTTTGTTAATTGATGTAAAAAAGTGTGTTGATACTGTGCGGGAAATAGTGTAGCATTTATTGGATGACATGTCTGTAACCTCCATTGTCGTAAAGGGTGTAATGTAATGAGAGACACAGGTTATAATACCAGCCTTTTTCTTGATCAACTTAATTTGGCTGTGTTTCACATCATATGAAACCAATCCAATTGAAAAAAAATTATGCCAGATAAGCTGAAGCAATTGTTGTGTTCTGGTTATCTGATCATGGTTAATGAAAGTAAAGATACTCACTGGTAGATTGTCTTTTTCTAGTTTTCAACTGCTTGTTTTTCATGATTTAACAGTGACATTTGACTCCTACACTAGACTTTTTTTATTCAAAATTGACACCATACTGAGGTTTTATATATATATATATATATATATGAAAATATATATATACGTGTGTGTATGTATTGTTTTTACTATGAATTGATGATGATGTTATCTTTCTCATGCTTTATAGACTTTTGGCATTCCAATGATAGGGTGGAATTAATCTAATCTGTAGGAGATATGTTTACAGAGGAACAGAATGAATTAGTTGAATCAGCAGCTGAGATGCTTTATGGCCTGATACATGTTCGCTACATACTGACAACAAAAGGATTGGCAGCTATGGTGAGAATTAGTTCCATCATTTAAAAGTTTGTCATTCCACTGCTGTAATAATGGGGCAGCATGTGGTCATTTTCAGCTAGAGAAATACAAGAATGCCGAATTTGGGAGATGCCCCAGAGTGTTTTGCTGTGGACAACCTTGCCTACCAGTTGGTCCATCTGATGTTCCTCGTCAAAGCACAGTGAAAATTTATTGTCCCAAGTGTGAAGATATCTACACACCAAGATCCAGGTTTCAGGAGAGTATCCTTTTTTTTTCTTTTTAATTTTTCTTTTGGTATTGCATTTGATGTGAAACATCTTGTGGTTGCTTCATTTGTGTCAATTAGTGTCTTTATGTTCCGCTTTTGTTTGCTTATTGTGTGAGCATTAGTTAGTTACATAAACTATGACTACCACATCATATTGGCCAAATAGTATCTGTGTGTTTCTGCTTTGGTTACTACTACTTCTACGGAAAATCTTGCTTCTTCAAATGCCTTATCTTCTATTTTTTAAATAAATTGAGTACGTGTTTTTGCAGGCAACTGTAGTTAAAAAATGAAACTGTAACTGTTTAGTGGGGCAATGTGCTGGGTGGAATTTTTACAAATTTCAGGGTTGAAATTTTTTGGAAAGAATTTGTGAGTTTTATAATCAAATTTCTTGAAGTTGGTCGGAGGGGCTATTTCATGCCCTCAACTGTATGGTTGATAAGATCGCATCCATACGGAGCCAATTCCAGTAGACTTGGAGGGTCTCATGGGTGTGCATCCCACCAGGAATTGAACCTAGGGATCTGCTGATCATAAGTTGGGGTCTTTAAGTTAGTCCATTCTTTGCGCATCCTCTACCATTCATTCAGTTGCTAGGTGTAAAGGGACAAAGGAATGGCAGGTGAAATATTAGTTCAACACACAAACCTAAATGAAGCGAACTCAGGATTCAGAAGTTGCTCCAGCTTAATGGTTTTGCACCTCTGGCCCCTCCTTTTCTGCCATTGCATGTTAACAGAAACATGATAAATAAATGGGAGAAGTCAATTTAAACGTTTCTTATTATATGTAAAGTCTTCGTCCCAGTTGCTTCAACTCATCACTCTTGGAAGAACCCTGAAAAGGAATAAAATCATTCTCACATGATTTTGTTCTCTGAGTGTTCTGAATTATTTATCCTCTTAACCAAAAGATTTTCTTTTAATCCCATTTTACCTACATAATTGCTGTTTGCCAGTGTAATATAAGCACTACGCATGGTTGTTGAGTCAGTGTGTTCCTCTTTGTTTTACTTTCCTGATAGTTCTAGAAAATTTGGTTCTGTTCTTGAACTCTCATTGTCGGCACTGATCACCAGTTTAGTGCATTTTATACTTGCATATTCTGCCACTTTGTATGCTCAGATTATTGTCGTTCTTTTGACTTCACCAAGACATCGATGGAGCCTATTTCGGAACAACATTTCCTCATTTGTTCCTGATGACTTACGGAAATCTGAAGCCACAGAAGCCAGGTCAGGGCTATGTACCTAGGGTTTTTGGTTTTAAGGTCCACAAGCCATGAAGCTGGAGCCAAATGCTGGAATTTCTTGTGGATTTTCAAGCTGCCGTATGGAGTTGGGAGTTTGTCGATGCCCTGTATTAGAGTTTAATCTTATCGTTTGATATATGTGCGAACTGATGCTTCAGATACTTATGCTTGAGTTCCAAGGTCCCCAGCATGCCAAAAATAGTTGTCATATGTACGGGCTGTGAAGAATATATCTGAAAAAGTGCTATTGAATCAGCATGTTAAGCTACTTTATAGCTTAGCACCTAGATTTCAAGCTCTGCTGTAAACAATTCATTTTGAATGATTTCCCCTTTTTGGCCTTTCTGTTTTTGTGTGTCTTATTTTCCTTGTAACAGTGTATCCTTTCAGATACCGTGTGTTAGTATAGGACCAGCTTGTATGGCAAACTGAAAAATCATAAGAACGGGAGAAACCATAAATCGTTAGATACAATTTCGGAGATACCAAAGTTCAATCTTGTTCCGATGTTGATGTTAAAGGGGAAACATGAAACAACTCAAATTAATCCACAACGAGGTGGTAAGAGTGTTTCTGGACCGGAAACTGACAACTGCTTTTGACCAAATTATTGGGTTTGGAATATGAAATTCAATTAAAAAAAAAATGAAACTGATAATGTGGTGGCAGATGCATTATCAAGGAGAGTTGAAAACGAAGAAGCTGAGCCTGCAATCATGAATTCTTGCATGGCCCTCTCAACAGTGAAACCATTGTGGATGGAGGAATTGCTAAAGAGTTGAGTCTGATGCTCGATGCCAAGACATTATAGCCAAACTGTCATTGGATTCTGTTGCACAACCTCCATACGAATTAGTGGAAGGAAGATTGAAATATCAAGGGAAGATGTATGTTGGTCCTGGTAATGGTCTTATAGTTACTATTACACCAACGGTTACAGCTCATGCAAACATTATATTCCTCAGCTATTGATTGCCATTTTGAACAAAAAAGGATGGTAGCAGAGAATCAAGTCACTTTTTTAATTAGCCTGGCCTTATACAAGATGTGATCAAATATGTGCAAACTTGTGATGTGTGTCAAAGAAATAAGTTCGAAAACATTCCTTATCCTGTTCTCTTGCAACCACTTCCTCTCCCATGGACTCACATTACTATGGACTTCATAGAGAAGGTATCTAAATCACAAGGTTTTGATACCATTTTAGTGGTAATCGATAGGTTGACTAAATAGGGTCAATTCATTGCTTTAGCTCATTCTTTTTTTTAGCAAGACAGGTGTCACAACTTTTCATTGACAACATATACAGATTACACCGCATTCCCGAGTCCATCATGTCTGACAGAGAGATAGGATATTCACCAGTAACTTTTGCAGGGAATTATTCAAATTAAGTGGAATTGATCCTCTCTACAACTCTGCCTACCAGACTCAAACTGATGGACAGAGTGAGAGATTAAATCAATGTGTTGTAGCCTATTTGAGGTGTATGATTGAAGAGCCGCCTACCAATTGGAGCAAATGGGTCTCTTTTTTTGTCTATACGATAATTTCCTACACTATAGGGAGGAGGAGGGCCTGAAGGGGTTCTGGAATAATTCGGAGGGGACTGAACCACACCCGTCTGGATTTTTTAAGTAAGGTCACATTTAATTGTAGTAAATTGGAGCAAATGGATGTCACTGGCAAAATAGTGGTACAATTCAACGTACCACTCCAACTTAACTCTCACTCCATTTGAGGCTTTATACGGGTATAAGTCAGTGCTACTACCTATGGGACCCCATTTGGACTCTGTGATTCCTGCGGCAGCACAGCTGTTGCAGGAAAGGATAAGAATATCTACAAGCATTAAGGAGCATTTTATGAAAGCTCAGCAAAGGATGGAACATTTTGCAGATTAGCACATTACAGAGAGAAGAACATTTAAACTTGGAGACTGGGTTTTCCTTAAATTGTAACCATATAAACAGCAATCTGTGGCAGTTAGATGAAGTCTTAAGTTGGCAGCCAAATTCTATGGACCTATTGAAATATAAGAGAAGGTTGGGGAGGTTGCATACAAGTTGAAATTACCACGAGGAGCTAAATTTGCATCCGGTGTTCCATGTATCCTTGCTGCAGAAAAGAATGGGAGCATCATTGCAGATTACACCTATACTACCAGAATTCAACTTGCAGGATCAGTGTCCACTTAAGCTAGAATTAATTTTGAAGAGAAGGTGATATTTAGAAATGGCAATCCAATAGTCCACTATCTGATCAAATGGGAGCAACTAGAGTTAGATAAAGCTTCATGAGAGGACACAGACTTCATTCAACACCAATTTATATGAGAGGGTCTTCATCATTTCGGCTGTGTGGCATTTTGAGTGAGCAAAAAGAAAAAAGTTCTACCGGAAAAGGTGGAAAATTGAAAGGAAAATTAAACAGATAATATGTAGAGGGAAAATTTGAGCCTGTTTGGATTACTATTTTTTGGAGTTTTGTAGAAAAATGTATTACAACGATTTGATATATGTGAGACAAAAAAATGATTAGAAAATGAGTTCATAAAAAAACATAAAAATTTTTAAGGAAAAATGGCAATCTAACAAGGCCCTTGCCTTTTGATCTAAAGAGCGACAAATCCAAAACAATCATTTAGTGCTATCATTTTAGGTCAAAAAAAAAAAAACAGTCATTGTGTTTTAGGTCTTGGAGATTGTTCGAATGCTTAAATTGGGCACATGTATAGCTGTCAAGTTCAAATGCTTAGAACTCATTTGGATTGCTATTTTTTGGAATTTTTGTATTTGAGATAAAAATTTACTATAGTGATTTGATATATCTGAGATAAAAAGATGATTAAGAAAATGTTCATGAAAAATGTAAAAATTTCTTGGGAGAAAATGGCAATCCAAACTAGGCATTAGATTGGCCACATGTATAGCTGTTAATGTCAACTCATTTAAGTCGTCCCATCCAAGTCGGTTACTAGTCTATAGATTTTGGTAATGTACTAGAATTTAAATAGGTCTAGATGGGTAATTAAATTATCCATTTAATTAGTAGATTTTCGGTGGATAGACTTGGATCACTTATTAGACTCATTTAAAATTAATTGCATTTTCAAACTCAAATACTATCTGCTAGGTGGGTAAAAATTTCAATTTTCCATCAATCTAATAACTATTTTGTAAAGTTTACCAAACATATTTGCTGTTTCTTTTATTATTATTATTATTATTTCGCTTCCCTTTCTTCATTCCATCTTCCAAAATTCAAGCAGACTCTTGAATTGTTGTGTTAATTAACTTTTTGTGTTAATACATAAGCAATTTCCAAGTTTGTGTAGTGTCATCATTTGACCAACTGGGGTTGGGCCAAGTGGTAAGCAGCTTGGTTCCGCTTAAGCAGGTCTCGGGTTCGAAACCTGGCGTATGCAGCTACCCTTGTTGGGAGACTCACCCACCACAGCCAGGTGTGCGACCCGGGTCGACCAACGGATTAGTCAGGGCAAAGCCCTGGATACCGTGGCAGGCAACCAAAAAAAAGTGTCATCATTTGAAACTCTCCATGTCACCATTGTTTTTTTTATTATTGGTTGTGTACAAATTTCATTGGTTTTTTCTTTTCTTTTTTTATTGCAATAAAAGATTATTTACTAACTTGATATGTCTTTTTTTACATTAAAATAAATTATTATTATTTCTTATTAAAAAACATATGAGAAAAAAAAAAGTAAAAATCTAAGCTGGTTTATTTAAAACTATGCCCATTTATGACTCGTCCTATTTTAAACCAATTATTTAATTGAATCTAATTATATTCATTGCCTAATTATAATCGTCCTATTCATTGCAGAGTGAATTACCTCCAAAATTGTATACCCTTTTGTTTTCCTTTCTTCCACTCTCTTCTTAGAAATTTGTTAATTACTAGCTCAATAACTCTTTCACTACACAAGTACTAACCCCCGCGCGTCGCGCAGGATCTTTCCCTAGTCTTTGTGTAAAAACCTCTCTGCCATGAGTAAGGATTTGAAAGGATTTCAAATTTCTCTAGTTGTTTAAATTATTTAGAAAGTATTTGAATTTATAAATCTCTCACGGGATTTCTTAGTGCAATAAACTTGCCTTTCATAATGAAGGAAATGACTAATTATTATAACATTTAAAATATATTTTAATAATTGATAAATTATAAATTCAAACGTATTTCAAATGATCTAAATAATTAGAACCATTTAGATAGATTTCAATTCCTTTCTCAAAATTTTCAATCCAAACGAAAATCAAAATTATTCAGTGGGGTTAAATCGAAATTTGGAGCAGAAGGATAAGTAAGAAAAGTGGGAAGCTGCCAAAGGCTCCCAGCAAGGACGAGGACTCGTCCATCTTCATCCCTCAACCTACGTGGAGACCAGCCATGAAGGTCCTGGATTACCTGGCAAACAATCCTGAATTTTGACATCTACGTGGCCACTTCACCGCCCAACCTCACCAAGTCCTCTTCAGTCTTTCACAAAATGACACCGTTTCACCGTTGTTTCATTCCACGTCCCACAATACTTGACTAGATCATGCATCAACATAGCTTTGTGGTAATCATCTGTACATATCTACTATCTATATATATCGACATATTTGAAGCTCTAGTCAGAGACGAAGCAGAATTGTTCGTGCTCTTAATTAACGCTTGAAAGTTTTCGAGTTCTTAACTGAATAGTGTGATTGCATAGTACTGGTTTCTTGCTTTTGCAGAAAACAATGGAGATGGCATTGAAGGATATGGGGCTCGACAGTTCAATGGTGGCAGCAATTTATGACATGCTAGACGTGATGGATGATACATCCGAGAGTAAGCCCCAGCACCCATCACGGGCCTATATTCGGGACACCAAAGCCATGAAAGCTACCCCCGCCGACATCATCGAGTATCCTAAAGCCTATCACTTCGTGCTAGATATGCCGGGGCTGAAATCCGACCAAATCAGGGTCCATTTGGAGGACGGCAACTTGCTGGTGGTAAGCGGGGAGCGAAGGAGGGAGAAAGAGAAGGAGAAGGAGAAGGAGAAGGAAGATGGTGTCAAGTATATAAGGATGGAGAGGAGATTTGGGAAGATGCTGAAGAAGTTCATCTTGCCTGAGAATGCCAACAAGGAGAAAATCTGTGCTACTTATCAGGACGGGGTGTTGAGTGTTGTGGTGGAAAAGTCACCCCCGCCGGAGCCCAAGAAGCCGAAGGTGATTGAGGTGAAAATAGGTCAACATGAAGGAGGAGGAGGAGGAGGAGGAGAAGCAAGTCAGGAAGTTAGAACTGAAGGCAGCCAGGGACCAGCAGATACCGAAAAAGACGGTCAGGAGGCAACTAAAACTCAGTGAGCTAGCTGGCTGGGGACCTTGTCCGGGGCTGGGGCGTTCTTCATCAGTATGTTGATGGTTCACTGCACTAGAAATAAAAGTAATTGCGTAGCAAGCCTTTCATTTCCTCGATTGTAATATAATGGTGTAAATACTAGTCATGTTTACTTTTCTTGTTTCTTTCATTGGCTTGTTTTCCCCTTTTGGCAAAACCAAAAATGTTGCAAGTGCACCTGTGGATGTATGATGGAAATTGGAAACTTATGACTCTACTGTTATTTTTATTATTATTTGGCAATATACATGCCTTCTGGTTCTTCTTAATTTGTAAGGTATCCTCCCAACTCCTCCGATGCATTAGCGCTGCTATGATCTTTCGTGTATTAGTGATGGATCCCGTGCATTAGTATTGGTATGGTTTCTCGTGCATTACTAATGGGATGATCTCTCGTGCATTACTGCTGGTACGACATCGTACTGTGTTGAGTATTCTAACCTCCAGGTGATTGTTTGTGTAGTGTACTGTTGCGTGGGGGGTTTAGACATGTAAGACCAGCTCACGATCAGCTGAGTTGACTAAAGAGAAAGGAAGAAAATGAAATTGGGCTGCCATCGCCTGTCGACACTTGTTCTACAGCCCAAAGAGGACAAGGAGACTGGATTGGATTGATATTGCATTTGGACAAACCCTACCAATTGCTCAATCATATTCCGAATTTCGGCTGTGTGGGCTATTAATAGGTAGAGGCTTCGCTAGAGTAGCTTTCTTGATTATTCCAGAAGAAGAAAGATCATGCCACGAGCCTAATTACGACATATAAGATTATGACTTACCATCGCCAACAGACTAGAAATCTCTAGCAGTATTACTTTTCAAAGGTTTCAATGGTTTATATATGTATATATTGGATCCGAGGTAACCTGATATAACGCACAAACAATATATTAGCATTTCACAGAAATTCAGCATCGCATAGAATCTACTGCTCATCCAGGTAGGAATGGATTTCAGAAACTTAGGAATGGATACATGGGCTTTGGAATTGACAATTTGATATTGTCAACCATCCAGGACATGCTAGAGTTGAGCGAGGAGCATGACAAGGGAAACCAAAACAATCCCTCCAGAGCCTATGTCCGAGATGCAAAGGCAATGGCAAGAACACCAGCTGATATCAAAGAATATCCCGACTCCTACGCGTTGGTGGTGGATATGCCAGGCATCAAAGCCAATGAGATCAAGGTGCAGGTTGAGGATGACAATGTGCTGGTGGTGAGCGGAGAAAGGAAGAGAGAGAAAGAGGAGGGAGTTAAGTATTTGAAGATGGAGAGGAGAGCTGGCAAGTCCATGAGGAAGTTTGTGCTGCCTGAAAATGCTAATCTTGATACCATTGCTGCTGTCTCCCAAGATGGGGTGCTGACTGTTACTGTTCAGAAATTTCCCCCTCCCCAGACCAAGAAGCACAAGACAATTCAGGTCAAAGCCGGTTGAGTTTAACTTGCCTGCCTTTGATTCCTTCAGGACCGCAGTTTCAGATGTTTTTCGTTTGTACTATACTGAATTTCCGTTTTCTTGAGTTGGATTTGGACCTCTTCTTCTTCATCTTCTTCTTTGTATGCATGTCTGCATGTGTGTGTTTTTCTTCCCTTGGTGCAAGACATATATCTATGGGAGTTTAACGAGCAATGAATAGAGTAACTTTGTGGCATGGGGGCGTTTGGTACATGGGAATGAGAGGCAGGAATGGGTAACAAAACCCATGCCTTATTGATGGGTATACCAATATAAGAATCAATTAGTGGGAATGAATGCAATAGATTTTGTCTCCTATTATTGCCACTTTTTACTGAGGTTTCAAATTAATTAACTTTTTTTAACAGAATGAACCAGTTCTACCTACTCAATCAATATTATGATTTTCCCACATCAATTTTTCTCTTAACTATTGTCTATTTTTCTTAGCCATAGTTGAAAATTATTGATGATTAAGCTGTCAGATTTGATTGGAGGGTGAAGTGCTCATAATTATGTCGTATTTACCTCCAAAAACCTTTATTAGTAACGACTATCACAAGTGATCGCTGTGAATTAGAGAAGGGCCAGGGGGCAATTGCGCAGCAGTAAATACTTTTCGATAGATGAGCTGAATTGCTTAAAGAAAAGTCCAACAATCCTTTGCAATCAGAGATGCAACAAACGGAAACTACAATTTGAGGCAACATCGATTATTTGAATTAGTATAATGGGCTATTTTTCTCCATTAATAACAGAAAGTATTTACATCTCTAATTCTTGCCAAGTGTGACAACAAAATTTGGTCTAATGCTAGTCCAATTCATTCGCTCACTATGCAACTTTTGGCCTATTAATTCGCAAAGGATCTTCTGTCCCACGTCCTGTGCCATTTTCTGTCCCACTTTTTATTATATTACTATTTCTCCTACATAAATATCATGTTTTAGTTCTTTTTTGTTTCCTTAAGATCCAATAACTATTAATTGGGTTATACACAAAATTTAACATACTAAACCGTACGTGTTTGATTCAAACGGATGTTGAAGGCCAGTTTCTTTACAGTGCCGCAAAAATAGGTTACATTAAACGTAGTCTAGTCACCTGCAATATGGTCCTTTGGATAACCAGAACTTGACCATTTCATGGAGGTTCAGTAATTGGCTACTGTCAACCTAATTACTTGAATTGTTAGTTAGAAATTTGAATTTTATAATTTTCTCCGGGAGTTAATTCATGGTTAGGAATTATTTAATGTCCTGACCTCCTCCCTGCCCTCAAAATCTTCCGCTCCTAAGTTCTCTGAAGCTGACCTTTGAGCAAATGACAACGTCAAACATGGACCTGTTCTCCTTTTGAGCACATGACACGGCAAACGAGGACCTGTTTCTGACGTGCGCGGAGTATACATATACAATTAAGCTCATCCTAATCAAGTTTTACATTTATAAACTCCTAAATACCCCACACGCGATTTATCGCAAGTATACGAATCGTGAGCGAGTATATGGTATTAAGGGTCGATCCCACAAGGAAGATTGCAATTACCGGTACTACTAAAGTTTCTCTATTATTTAGACTATCAATGAATTATAACAAATTAAAACCTACTGAAATTATACAAGAAAATAACAAATGAAAGCTCCTTAGGTTGTGGTATCCCTAACTACTCATGCAAGTGCTATATTTGGATCATTAATTACTACATCTAGGCTAGTTATAGTGTAATTTCCTTATGCATTTGAATCCTACTTTCGTAGTGAATCAATTATACTTATAACTAATCCATACCTATTCTCATGGTTATGAAATTAGCTACAAGTTCATTTCTTCAATGAAATTACATGAAATGAATCACTAAAAACCACATAGATGCACCTCTACTTTCGTGAGTGTACTCCCTATGTTTAGCACTTCTTGAACTAGTGTTAAATCTCAATTTTCATTGCAGAAACAACACCTTAGATAATCACAATTAATGGTACCAGATTAATCATGATTTAAAGAGTCAAAGTGCTAAATAACTTGCTCAAATCATAGCAATCAAATAACCAAATAATAAACACTAACAATCATAGAAAGTTCAACCAAACCCAAGGTATAAACTTTAAAGACACATATTAAACACAAAATCCAGAACTTGTATATTAACTAAACTTGGAATCAAATACAAAAGATAAAGAATTGGAAGGAATACAACCCTTGTCACATGAGCTTTCTTCCTTGCCTTCTTCATCCTTCATCTTCATCCTAATCTAGATAATAAACAAGAATGGAAAAGCTACACTACTCTATACTAAGCTAAACTAACACTAGGGAGATGAAAGAGCTACATTTCTGCAACTTCAAGCTTCTCCCGTATCTCTCTCTATTTTTCTGCTATGGACTCCCATCTCTCCTTTTTTCTCTTCCTTTGCAATGCATTTGGCTATTTAATGATGAAAGGTGGTCAAGAAATGAGGATTACATCTCCCTTTTACAGCTGGGAATGTTTCTCACATGTCTAGCAACGCATGTGAGTTGGTGGGGGTGAAATTGAGTTTTACGCGTACAGAGCAGCCTTTTCTGACCACAATCCGGCCAGGAATCCGGCCACAAATCCGGCCAAATTCAGGCCGGATTGCTACAGTAAATCTGGGCTGCTACAGTGATCCGAGCTGCTACAGTACCTCGGATCCACTAACCCAGAAACAACCGAAGGTTCGGATGAATAGTGGATCCGAGTGTGGATCACTTGCTCTGTTTTTGGCCCAACTTCAACCAATCTTTTCTTGATGTTAGAGGCTGAACCAGCTCATGTCTAAAACACGAAAGTTGTAGCCTTTTGAGTTATCTTTCTAATGCATCAAGAATCACCTCATTTGGATCTGTGTAGGCTGAGATATGACTGAAATACCCTTGCCTGCTCCATGCCTTGTTCCAGTTTCGACCAATAGCAATTGACTCTGTACTTCGGCCTTTTGACCTGGAAAACCTTCAAACTGGATTCAGATGTCTTCACCAAAGTTGTAGATCTATCTCTTATCTTCAAATGGGTTCAAGAATCATCCCAATCCGATCATTGTAGCTCAAGTTATAGCCGAAATACGAAAATGTGTCAAAACTGTCAAAATACACAAAATCCAAGTAAAAAGTGATAAAAAGCTCATTTAATTGAACAAAAGCATTTTATACCAATTATAGCCAAAATGAATCATTTTCTTCCAATAATATAACAAAAGTGACTAAAAATAATATAAAATATTAGACAATTATTACGTAAATTAGTCACTTATCAGTTTCCATTCCTCATGACACGTACAGCCATTCTTATACAGAACCTAGGTTGTGTCAAATCTCACAGGGTAAATTACCTTTTATTTCCAGTAGTGTAGTATTCTCTCATATAATTTAAAAATTTATATATAATTTGTTCATAATTTAAATTAAAGTGTCGTCATTAGTTAATTTAAAAATTTATATATAATTCGTTCATAATTTAAATTAAAGTGTCGTCATTAGTTA
This sequence comes from Coffea eugenioides, assembly GCF_003713205.1. Lineage (NCBI taxonomy): Eukaryota > Viridiplantae > Streptophyta > Magnoliopsida > Gentianales > Rubiaceae > Coffea > Coffea eugenioides. The sequence continues at coordinate 42,246,330 of NC_040042.1, read as the reverse complement.
ATTTAAAAATTTATATATAATTCGTTCATAATTTAAATTAAAGTGTCGTCATTAGATTTTTGGTTAAAACCAGTGAGAACTCAAAGTCAAACAAATAAAGTGACAATTTTACCATTTCATTACTTCCTTTTTTCCCTTCAAACATAAAAATGAAGAAATTAAAATAAAAAATAGGTAAATAAGAACAAGAAAATACCATTAAGGTTCTAATTTAAAAGCCTATAATGATAATTGTAGTAAAAAAAAAGAATTGGTATTTTTTATTTCTTATTATTTGTTTTATATTTTCCTTTCATCTTTTTTGTTTCTTATTTATTTATTTTTTATTTCCCATCCATCTCTTTTGTTTTCGGGAAAAATTAAGATTTTGTAGGTCAAAGTATAGATTTTCAAAATCATTACGTGGTGAAGTATCAAAGCACATGGGTAAAAGTAATTTATCGAATCCCAAATTTAAAAGAAAATCCCGTGGACTTCAAAGTCTTGAGATTATTATTAAGCCAACCAGGAGTCACCTTCTCCCCGAACAAATCCTTGTTGCGTTCTGAAAACCAAAAGTGATATACTTAAAGCCTTAAAACAGGGAAATGGAGAGGAGGCTTTATGATGCTGCAGTGGAAGGTGATGCCACCACTCTTTCTCAGTTGTTTGGAGGAAGCTCAAGAGGAAAAATCCTGTACAGCTTAATCATCTAGGAGAACCTCGGGATTCAGCTGCTGCTGCTGCTGCTCATGTGTAGTGCTTATTAGCTTTCTGGATTTAAGTAATTTTTGGTGCCATTCTTAATCGGGAGCTCCCCAAATGGCCATGGGGTGTGCTGCGTCACCCTTTCACATTTAAACAGTGTAATGCTGCCAATTAAACATTCAGGATATCTGCTAGAATCCATCTTATACTACCACATATTTCAAGTTTGAGCAGCGAATAAATAAAAAATGATGAATCCTATTCTCCATCATATGGTCATACGTCATAAATTGGTGTTGAAGAAATCTCCAGCCTCCTCGGAAAGTCAAAATAAGCAAGCTAGCGTTAGCATTGTACACTTCATCGTTCATGATGCGATGGCTAGACTTTTAATCTTGTCTTTGACACTAAAGTAAACAGGAAACTGTGTAGGCTAGAATAAAATCAATAAATGAGACGGATTCAAAACTCCGGTTGCCCAGTATTGCAGAAGAGCGGAGTCCCCTATTGACTCAGAATTATATGCAGCCGGTCAATTTTTCCTGAAAAGATGTTACTTGAAGTCTAGGCGCACTACTAACTCCGGTTGATTTATTTCATCCGAGACCCACTAGCAGTCAAGCTCCTCTTGTTGTTCTTCGTGGGCTTGATGAATTTATACTAGAGAATAATGTGGCAAACAACAGTTGTTCTGGGCTTACCCTTCCGTCTCATTTCCCATTCTATTTAACTAGTCTTGTAATCCATTTCACATACTGCAGTAACCTTTTCTCGGGTCATGGAATATTGATCGGCTCTTGGAATCTACGGGCTATCATAGTAGAACAAAAATATGTTGCCGGATTAAGTCTTGACGCCACTAGCCATGCACCCAAGTGTAATTCTTTTGCCAATTCTCTTTGCTTCCCAAATTGTGACCTGACCTTCCACTTCCACCATGGACAGAAGGCTTTGTGATGCAGCATTGGAAGGAGATGTTACCGCTCTTTGTCAGTTGCTTCAAGAAGATCCACTTGCTCTTGCTAAAGCTGCTTTGAAGTGCGAGGATAAGAATCCTCTTCACATAGCAGCAATATTGGGCCATGTAGATTTTGTAAAAGCAATCTTACAAGTTGATTTTGCTTATATTATGTGTTTGGCCCGTGATCAAGATGGCAGAAACCCTTTACATCTTGCTGCCGTGTATGGCAGATTGGAAGTCTTGCAAGAGCTACTTTATGCAGGATCTCAAGTTAATTCTGCTCATTCTATGTGTTTGGCCCGTGATCGAGATGGCAGAAACCCTTTGCATCTTGCTGCCATGTATGACAGATTGGAAGTCTTGCAAGCGCTACTTGATGCAGGATCTCAAGCTAATTCTGCTCATCCTATGTGTTTGGCTCGTGATCGAGATGGCAGAAACCCTTTACATCTTGCTGCCATGTATGGAAGAGTGGCAGTCTTGCAAGTGCTAATTCGCGTCGGATTTCAAGCAGCTCTGGAGAAGACAGATGGCGGAGGAACCATTTTGCACCTCTGCATCATATATAATCAGCTGGAAGCATTGAAGATGCTGGTCGACATATTAAAACATCCAGAGTTTGAGAATACAAAAAATGAGGATGGCATGACCATATTGCACCTGGCCATGTACTATAAGCAACATGAGGTAAATTTTTTTCTTTCTTTTTTCATTGATTTTATGGATAAGTTTTTTTTTTTTTTAATTTCTTTACTCTCTTTTTATCTTTTGTAACGCTTTTTATTTTTCTAGTTTTTGTTGAGAAGGATTTTTTTTTTTTGGAAAAAATGAACAATAACAAAGGTATGGCATTATTCTCTTCCCTTTTTCATTTTTTTTTGGGTCAAACATGGATATAGCATTATTGCCCGTCAAGCAAATTTAGAGTGTTTTGTTGTTTCTTTCACGTCATTTTGCCCTTTCCAAGTTTTTGCTCCATGTTTTTACTTATTATTTTCCTCATATTCTTTCTCTTTTGTTCTTTCAATTTTACCTATTTTTTCCGTTTGATCTCCAGCATCCCCTTCTCTAGAAATTGACACCTATAGCCAACAAAAAAAAAAAAAAATTTACATCTTCTTTTGGATTAAGCGTTACTCTGAAAGACAAATTCCAAGAAGCAATTTTCGGGTACTAAGCACCAAAGTTTCCAATCCTTTCAAAACATATTTTGAAACAAAAATCAGCATTAAATTTTTCCAAGAACTGTATAGCTTTGACAAGTAGCAAATCACGTTGGCTTAATTGAAATTGTGATACAGTCTTCTTATTTGGCACAAAAATTTTAACGTAGTGATCCCGCATGAAACTTTAAATCGCTAGCAATCTGTTCTTCCAAATCCAATCACATAAATATACAATTGGACTTCAAGAATTGGAAAAAAAAATGATGTTAACGGATAAAGTGCAAAACAAGCAATGTGTTAAGGGGACTTAATATAGTTAATTTTTAGGAGTATAAATGTCTTTTTGACATTAATATTATCACTACACACCGTTAGAGTTGATTAACTATTTAGGAAATAAAGTGAAAAAAAATAATGTTAGGGGATAAAGTGCAAAAATGACTATACCTTGGGGGGAGTTTCTGTGATTAACCCTATAATTAATTCCACTCTTGTACTCCAGCGAGTTTGCTAGTTCTGACTCTAACGTGATCGGCTTAGTTAGTCTATTTGGTTACGAGGCCTTGATTAGTCAGTCTAACAAACAAGCTGAAAAAAAAAATTGCGTGCAGACTGTGAAGTACATATTGCAGAAGAGCGGAGTTGACAATGTCAAGTCTGAATTGGCACGTCTTGGACATACGACTGGGGCCAAGACAAGCAACTTTTCGACTGGATTACAGCATTTAATAACCGAGAGTCGTAGTTGGATACAGGTGGCATGCTCAATTATTGCAACAATGGCTTTTCAGGCTGCAATGAGCCCTCCGGGAGGCGTTTGGCAAGACGATCTAACAGTAGATTCACATGGTACCCCGGTGCCAAATCCACACAGAGCAGGAGAAGCCATAATGGCATATACTCATCCCCGAAGATATGAACTTTTCGTTTTCACAAGCCAAATATCCTTTTGGGCAGCTCTGTCGACAATCATCATCACCATCTGTGATTTTACAGGAAGTTTAGCTCGGCTTCTGCTGTCGCTTTTGCTCTACATAGCAATTGTCACACTAACGACAACTCATTATATATCCATCATTTCGGTATACCCTAAATGCCTCACACAAAAGAGAAGTCAGCGCACAGCTCTGGCTGGATTGGTGCTGCTGTATGGTAGTGTTTGCCTTCTTGGTGGCATGCTGGTTATCGCAGTTGTTTGGAGGAAGCTCAAGAGGAAAGATCCTGTACAGCTTAATCATCTAGGAGAACCTCGGGATTCAGCTGCTGCTCATGTGTAGTGCTTATTAGCTTTCTGGATTTAAGTAATCTTTGGTGCCATTCTTAATCGGGAACTCCCCAAATGGCCATGGGGTGTGGTGCGTCACCCTTTCACATTTAAACAGTGTAATGCTGCTGATTAAACTTTCAGGATATCTGCTATAATCCATCTTATACTACCACATATTTCAAGTTTGAGCAGCGAATAAATCAAAAATGATGAATCCTATTCTCCATCATATGGCCGTACGTAATAAATTGGTGTTGAAGAAATCTCCAGCCTCTTCGGAAAGTCAAAATAAGCATGCTAGCGTTAGCATTGCATACTTCATCGTTCATGATACGATGGCTAGACTTCTAATCTTGTCTTCTTTGACAATAAGTGCGTGACGTACGTTAAGTCTCAAGACTCAACCAGTAGGGCACGTTCCCCTATTGACCCAATATTATATCCGAAAAAGTCTGAAGTAACGATAGTTATGGTAACGAAACTATTTTTACCTGATATAACAGGTAAAAATACTTTTAGCGACCATTTGATTACCTGTTGTACTGGTCATCTAAATAAAATAGTACCTAAAATTTTGGTTAGTAAGTTTTACATAAAAAATAGTAAGTTAACTCAATATATTAGTAACTTTTATGTCTCAAAAAGTAAACTTGAATAAATATGGAACTAACTTTTTTTTAAAGTAAATTACTATTCTATATCTGAAACTTAGTTTTTGGAGAGTAAGTTTAGTTCAAGTAACAGTAAGTTTTTATAGATTAATAGTAAATATTGTTGATAGAATAGTAAATTTGGTTAATCATCAAAACTTACTAGTTTGTGGCATAAATTTACTATTTTACTTAAAGAAACTTATATGAAACAAGTATTAGGAAGTTTATTTGAAATAATGCTAAGATTTTTTATTAATAATTGAAGCTTAGTATTATAGTTAGTAATTACTCGCAATGTAAATATATGATACACAATTGTACGTATCATTTATAAATGTTATATGTTTGAAGCATTTTAAATATACTATGAAAACTTTTTTTTTTTGCATATGACCTTATAAAATATGTAAGAATAATTTGTCATATTTTAAATTTTTAATTATGGGAAAATAAACAACTAAGTTCCCAAAATATTTCACTTTTAAAGTTTAAAAAATCTCAACTTGTTGGTTAAATTCAAAATAATTCTATTGTCAAAAATATTTTTTCTCAAATTAACTTTCATGATTAGATGTGAGATACAAATATGGTAAAATATCCCTCATACATATGTCATGGATATTTCAGACTTTTAGTAAAAAAAATTTTTGTTGTTAAAATAACATATATCATAGTGTACTAATTATTTTAGGACCATTTTATAGGTGAACTAAATTTAATATAAATTATACAATAGATTATATATGCATGTGATTTTCATTTATAATTATTGGATCCTATTCTTATGAACAATCTCCCAAGGGAAAAAATCCAGATCATACTGATTTTCTTATATTAATTGTTATACTAATTTTGTCATTTTTATTATTATATTATTTTTCATTTTGTTTAGGCTTTTACTCTTATTATTTCTTGTGTCTCAGATGTAAATTTATTAAAACTTTATCATCTTATTATATTCATAGGTGTTAAATTATAAAAATTTTGATATATAAACAAGTAATATTCTATATATAACTAGGAAGATTTGTTGTTATTGTTATTCAAACTTTCAAACTTTTCAAAAATTGAAAATGATTAAAAGCTTATAATACGACAAAATTTTATTACATATTTTACAAGATTATGTGAAAAGTCAAACTATTTTTCATAGTATTTTAAAATATATAAATAAATTTTTTAAATTATACCTATAATCATGTATTATACAGGTATATTATGAGTACTTACTAACTAAGGTACTAAGAATTAATCATTAATAAAACATCTTATCGTTATTTCAAATAAATTTCCTAATACTAGTTTGAAATATGTTTTAAAATAAAATAGTACATGTGTCCCATAAATCAGTAAGTTTTGATTATTAATCAATTTACCATGTTATTAGTAAGAATTACTATTTATGTATAAAAACTTACTATTACTTGAATTAAACTTACTCTCTAAAAAGTAAGTTTGGGATATAAAGTAGTAATTTATTTATTTAAAAAGTAAGTTTAATATTTATTCCAACTTACCTTTTGAAGTATAAAAGTTACTAATTTATTACTGTTAACTTATTATTTTAGATAGAAAACTTACTTTCTTATTTTTAAGTGTTATCCTATTTAGGTGAATAGGCCTATCAAATAATCAAATGGTCGCTAAAAGTAAATAAAAAATGGTCATATAAGTGTTATCCTACTTATGTCTTAAAAAGTAAATTGAAATAAAAATGAAAGTTGCTTTTTAAAAAAAAATAAATTACTACTCCATATTCGAAACTTACTTTTTGGAGAGTAAGTTTAGTTCAAGTAATAGTTAGTTTTTATGGATTAATAGTAAATCTTGTTGATAGAATAGTAAATTTGGTTAATCATCAAAATTTACTAGTTTGTGGCATAAATTTACTATTTTACTTAAAGAAACTTATATGAAACAAGTATTAGGAAGTTTATTTAAAATAATGCTAAGATTTTTTTATTAATGATTGAAACTTAATATTATAGTTAGTAATTATTGGTAACGTAAATGTATAATATATGATTGTATGTATCATTCATAAATGTTATGTGTTTTAAGCATTTTAATAAATGTATGTATCATTTATAAATGTTATGTGTTCTAATAAATTTATTTTCTAGGTCACAAGTATAAAAGTTAAATTTGTACTAATGTAGCATAATCTTTGAAAACTATAGTAAATTTACCCATATATTAAGTTTCGTGAGTTTCAAATATATTTTGTATCATTTACAATATGGATTTATATGCACATTTTTTTATCAAACTTACTTTTAATTGGCAAATAGTATGTAAATTATTATAAAATGTCATTTTATAATAATCATAATTTTTTATAGGTGAACGGTATATAAACTGCTAAAATTGTCAATTTATAAATGATCAAATCTTACTACTTTATGGCATATATTAGTTTGATCAATTAAAAAATTATCGTAATTAAGTGTACGTTGGTTGTTGATTTGAAATTTGCACCCTTGTCACTATTTCGTTATTACTACCACAAGTATTTCTAATCAAAGTAAAACAAAGTCAAATATCTTTTCCTTTTGTATGTAGTATTTATATTTAGTAAAAAATTAATAAACCATGATTACATTTCATAATTTCTAATGAAATTAGTAACATTTTCTAAATAAATTGGAATAATTTGTAAAATATGTTATTTTTTTACCAATATAATTAGGGGTGGCAATCGGGTACAAATCAGATTGGCGGGTTAGGATGAAACCCAAGTATAATAGAAAACTCGCTAATCCGAACCTAACCCACCAACCTGAAATGGGTCAGGATATCTGACCCAAATATGAAAATTTCAGGTTGTCGGGTTGACGGGACGACCCGAATGACCCAAAACTTAATTTTAATTTATTAATTTACCATTGTAATTTCTAATTCGCACAAGACTAATTACATAATCAAGTAATAAAAATTTAAATAAATAATTCCAAACCAAATCTAAAATAAATTAAAAACACCGTAAAAGTGTTTTATTCCAAACCAAGTATAAAATAAATTAAAGTAGTATAAAAGTAAAAAATACTATAATACATTATTTGTCCAAATATAATAATTTTAACTTCAAATAAGTTAAATAAATTCATTTAGGATTAAGTGATTAATGCCTTTGGAAAAAAGGAATAACTTAGTTTAGTTAGATAAAATAATTTTTAATTCATAAACAGGTTATCAGGTCGTATCGGATCACCCACGGTTTGACCCGAATTTGACCCGTTTTCTTTTCGGGTTCGTCGGATTCAACTCGATTCTGATTTGGACCTGCGAAACCTCAATCCGAACCCATTAATTTCGTGTTAGGTTCATATCGTGTTTTCAGGACGTATCGAAAATTACCACCCCTAAATATAATCAAAAGAAATTTGCACTATTAAAAAGCAAGTTGAAAAAAGGATTATGGCATAAGTATAAATGTGAGCAACTATATACATATCATACCATAAGTCTAGGTTTGATTTGTTCAAAACATAGGTAATTTATTCGTTAGTAGATATAAACCATAACTATAGGCACTGTAGCATTGTCCAGTTTACGGATACTTATGCATATTTTAATAGAAAATAATTGCAGTAATTTTTATACATATCGAAAATTAATAGAAAAGAAAAATCAAAGTCTGATTAATGACTTCTATTTTTAAAATTTAAGCACCAGCCAACCAGAGACAATATGATAACTAACAATTAATGTGTTTCATTTTTCAAGTGGGAATAAAAAATGAAAGATCAAAAAATATCCAGAGAAAAAAGACAAAACCGTTTTCCAGGAAATGGATAGTCATTGTCTGCAAGTCATTTCTACTGATTTTCATTTCTTAGTATTGAATTGCACCGGCCAAACCCACCCTTGAGGGGACCTTAACTTCCACGTTTTGCAAAACAGCCACAACAATAAAGGACAAAAAAAATAAAAAACAAAGAAAACGGCAAGGACCTCTGTTTTGTCGGTTGGAGGAAGAATCAGGAGGCAGCAAAATCACAACCTTAGATTCAAGAACTTAAAGCTTAAAATATATATATATATATATATATTGGAACACCAGAAATTAAAAAGGCAAAAAAGGCAGAATCAAGGAAAAAAGGAAGATAGGAAAACATCCCTTTATGCAAAATTGAAGGAGGTATATTAATATCTTATCCCTCTCTGCAAAATTTCAAGTTATATTATAAGAAACTGATGAAGCTGCACTCATCCCATCGCCACAAACAAGACTGGAAAGAGAGTATTAGTGCTTCTCATCTAAATATGTACATCTGATTAACCCCAACAACAACAAAAAAAAAAAAAAAGCTAGAAAAACCCATAAGACAAAATGGGGGAAAAACAGAAGAGGAAGAAGAGGAAGAAAGCAGGTACAAGGAAGATGAAATCACTGTCTCTAATATGATTATTTAGTTTCCAACAGAAATAGGTCTATTTTTAGCCAATCCCAAGGGTGATCTTGAGCACTGCTGTCGACTGACGAGGGTGATTTCTTTAAGAACTGGTCTCATCACTGGCTGCTGAAGAGCACAGAGTAGCAATCATAACACACAGATTTCTCTTTGACATTTCACCAAACATCTTATATGCATTCACAAATTAATCACATTTAACTTAAAGGCCTAGTCTCAAGTCCTTTCCTAGATGTTTCATATGGCTATTAAGCATATTTTACCAGTAGACAATCAAAACTACAACCATTTCCTAGATGTTTCAGTGGACATTTTCAGCCCCAAAATTGCAATAAAATCTTCAAATTCTCAGCCTTGATTTCACAAGAAAATCTTGACAAACAAAACAAATGAAATATAAATAAATTACAGCAATATAATCAAACAATTTCAAGAGGACATGATGGTCGAACCTCGTCACTGCTATTTTTCATATGCTCTTTGGTCGGCTACCACCGTCGCTAACCCTTTTATTGTGTCTGCATATATGGCAGCACCCAAAAACAACCGATGGATGAGAAAGGATAGAGGGAAAGTGGGAACTGAAGATGAAAATTTTGAAGTGAGAAAATTTATTCAATTGTAACCAAGAGAAAGTGTGGACCAAAGTGGAACCTTTGCCTGGGAATTCAATCGTATCGTTGGAACTGAGAACTAAGTAATAAGAAGGCAGATGACTTTAAAGAGATGATACCCGAAAGTGTTTCAGGAACCCAAAACCATTTTCAGAAACTGGTAACTTTTTTACTTAAATATGAACATTTTTACTTTTAGTATTAGTAAGTTTTATTTAAACATAAGTAAATTTTGTCAAATAATAAGTAAATTAAATTACTCAAAGTGTAAATTTCTATTTCTGACTAAAACTTATCTTTTAGGCATAAACTTACTAGTTTTAATTAAAAACTTACTAAAGTTAATATTAATTATTTTAATATAATATTTAAAAAATCGCTAAAAAATTGGATCTGTCACTAAAGGTAATAGAAACCTATAATAGTAAGTTTCCCTAATATCGTTACTATAACTATAGGCACTGTAGCATTGTCCATTATATGCAGCCGGAAAATTTTTCCTGAAAAGATGTTAGGGATAATTTCACAAACCTCCCCTGAGATTTCTGACACTTGCACTGAGATCCCTCCAAGTATTAAAAATTTCACCTAGCTCCCTTGCTTTACAAATTTGGTAACAATTCAGTCCAATTAGGATTAAAATATTACTATCATGATAGAGATGATATTTATATTTCATGAATACCCTCTTCCTCCCTATATTAGTACAAGATTGCTTGTTAATAAAAAGGTAGAGATGATTATGAATATTTTATTCTGAATCATTTAATTTATGTTAAATACATAAATATTTGTAAATAAAATTCAAAAGCCGTTACACAAATATTTTTACGAAAGGAAAACTAGCATGTTTTGTATTTAATATAAATGAAGTATTTGAAAGTAAAAAAAAAAAATTTGTCCATAACATACCAGTTCTTTACGAGTTTCTTCCATTATATGAATAAAGTACTAGTTATTTATAAGTATTTTACTTTGAATCATTTAATTTATATTAATATACATAAATATTTATAAGTGAAATTCAAAAAGTGTTACGCTAATATTGTTACGAAAGGGAAACTAGTAGGTTTTGTATTTAACATAAATTAAATACGTGAAAGTAAAAAAAGAAATTACCCACTTTTTACCTGCTCTTTACGGGTTTCTTTTATTATATGAATAAAGTACTAACTATTTATAGGCATTTTACTCTGAATCATATAATTTGTGTTAAATACATAAATGTTTGTAAGTAAAATTTAAAAAGTGATATACTAATATTTTAATAAAGGAAAACTAGTAGGTTTTGTATTTAACATAAATTAAATACGTAAAAGTAAAAAAAAAAAAAGAAACTACCCATAACATATTAACTCTTTATGGGTTTCTTCTATTACACGAACAAAGTAATAGCTATTTATGAGCAAAAAGAAATATCCCATAAAATACCAACTCTTTATGACCTTTGTCTATTATATGAACCAAGTACCAGATTTTTATGGGTATTTTATTCTGAATCATTTAATTTATGTTAAATACATAAATATTTGCAAATAAAATTCAAAAGCCGTTACACAAATATTTTTACGAAAGGAAAACTAGTATGTTTTGTATTTAATATAAATGAAGTATTTGAAAGTAGAAAAAAAAAATTGTTCATAACATACCAATTATTTACGAGTTTCTTCCATTATATGAATAAAGTACTAGTAATTTATGAGCATTTTACTTTGAATCATTTAATTTATATTAAATACATAAATGTTTATAAGTGAAATTCAAAAAGTGTTACACTAATATTATTACGAAAGGAAAACTAGTAGGTTTTTATTAACAAGCAATCTTGTACTAATATAAGGAGGAAGAGGGTATTCATGGAATATAAATGTTATCTCTATCATGATAGTAATATTTTAATCCTAATTGGACTGAATTGTTACCAAATTTGAAAAGCAAGGGAGCTAGGTGAAATTTTTAAAACCTAGAGGGGTCTCAGTGCAAGTGTCAGAAACCTCAAGGGAGGTTTGTCAAATTATCCCAAGATGTTACTTGAAGTCTAGACGCACTCCTAACTCCGGTTGATTTATTTCATCCGAGACCCACTAGCAGTCAAGCTCCTCTTCTTGTTCTTCGTGGACTTGATGAATTTATACTAGAGAAGGATATGGCAAACAACAGTTGTTCAGGGCTTACCCTTCCGTCTCATTTCCCATTCTATTTTACTAGTCTTGTAATCCATTTCACATACTGCAGCAACCTTTTCTCGGGTCATGGAATACTGATCGGCTCTTGGAATCTGCCGGCTATCATAGTAGAACAAAAATATGTTGCCGGATTAAGTCTTGACGGCACTTGACTCCACTAGCCATGCACCCAAGTGTAATTCTTTTGCCAGTTGTCTTTGCTTCCCAAATTGTGACCTAACCTTCCACTTCCACCATGGACAGAAGGCTTTGTGAAGCAGCATTGGGAGGAGATGTTACCGCTCTCTGTCAGTTGCTTCAAGATGATCCACTTGCTCTTGCTAAAGCTGCTTTGAAGTGCGAGGATAAGAATCCTCTTCACATAGCAGCAATATTGGGCCAGGTAGATTTTGTAAAAGCAATCTTACAAGTTGATTTTGCTTACATTATGTGTTTGGCCCGTGATCAAGATGGCGGAAACCCGTTACATCTTGCTGCCATGTATGGCAGATTGGAAGTCTTGCAAGAGCTACTTTATGCAGGATCTCAAGCCAATTCTGCTCATTCTATGTGTTTGGCCCGTGATCGAGATGGCAGAAACCCTTTGCATCTTGCTGCCATGTGTGGAAGAGTGGCAGTCTTGCAAGTGCTAATTCGTGCCGGATTTCAAGCAGCTCTAGAGAAGACAGACGGCGGGGGAACCATTTTGCACCTCTGCGTCAAACACAATCAGCTGGAAGCATTGAAGACGCTTGTCGACATATTAAAATATCCAGAGTTTGTGAATGCAAAAAATGAGGATGGCATGACCATATTGCACCTGGCCATATACTATGAGCAACATGAGGTAAAATTTTTTTTTTCTTTCTTTTTATAGATAAGTTTTTTATTTCATTTTTTTACCTTTTAACAAATAAAAAAAATTTTGCATGCAGACTGCGAAGTACATATTGCAGAAGAACGGAGTAGATGTGAATGCCAGGGATGCAAATGGAAAATCAGAGTTAGACGTCTTACGCGGAGTTGGCAATATCAAGTCGGATATTGCACGACGTCTCAAAGTTGCTGGCGCCAAGACAAGCGACTTTTCTACAGGATTACAGGATTTAGTACGGGAGCATCGTAGTTGGATACAGGTGGCATGCTCAATTATTGCGACAATGGCTTTTCAGGCTGCAATAAGCCCTCCAGGAGGAGCTTGGCAAGAAGACCAAATAGCAGATTCACGTGGTAACCCGGTGCCAAATCCACACAGAGCAGCAGAAGCTGTAATGGCACACACTCATCCCCAGAGATATGAACTTTTCGTTTTCACAAGCGCAACATCCTTTTGGGCAGCTCTGTCGACAATCATCATCACCATCTGTGATTTTACTGGAAGGCTCTAGTCAGAGACGAAGCAGAATTGTTCGTGCTCTTAATTAACGCTTGAAAGTTTTCGAGTTCTTAAGTGAATAGTGCGATTGCATAGTTCTTAAGTTTTCGAGGGATATGGGGCTCGACAGTTCAATGGTGGCAGCAATTTATGACATGCTAGACGTGATGGATGATACATCCGAGAGAAAGCCCCAGCACCCATCACGGGCCTATATTCGGGACACCAAAGCCATGAAAGCTACCCCCGCCGACATCATCGAGTATCCTAAAGCCTATCACTTCGTGCTAGATATGCCGGGGCTGAAATCCGACCAAATCAGGGTCCATTTGGAGGACGGCAACGTGTTGGTGGTGAGCGGCGAGCGAAGGAGGGAGAAGGAGAAGGAGAAGGAAGATGGCGTCAAGTATATAAGGATGGAGAGGAGATTTGGGAAGATGCTGAAGAAGTTCATCTTGCCTGAGAATGCCAACACGGAGAAATCTGTGCTACTTATCAGGACGGGGTGTTGAGTGTTGTGGTGGAAAAGTTGTTGGTAATAGTTTGTAATGAGTATGTTGAAATCCATTGTCCCACATTGAAAGAGGATAAAGTGCATGTTGCCTATATATGAGTCATTGTCCTATTCCTTTACAAACTTGTTCCAAGATAATAGTTTGGAGGGAAAGTTTGGTGGGAAACTTATTTCAAGATATATAAAATCTTGACAAGGGCACTTGGGGCTTTCTGAAAGGGTGTCAATTAGAGGTAGTTAATGGCGGTTGGCGGTTACATTTTGCAGACATATCTGTTAATTGGCTAACTACCCAAACGCCTATTCAATAAAGATTGCATCCTCTGATAGTGCCTTGAATAGGTGCTTCAATCCTTTTAAATAGTAGGATTTCGACAGAATTAAATCACTTTTACTTTTCATTTGATAGTTCTTAGACTTTGTTGTATCCTAGAGGTAATTTGTCTAATAGAGGCAAATAACACCTTAAGGAAAGTGCTTTCACGCCTCAAAGTCTCTATATTTGTCTAGTATAGTTTTGTTCTTTACTACAGTTTTATAACAAAAGTCACCCCCGCCGGAGCCCAAGAAGCCGAAGGAGATTGAGGTGAAAATAGGTCAACATGAAGGACGAGGAGAAGGAGAAGCAAGTCAGGAAGTTAGAACTGAAGGCAGCCAGGGACCAGCAGATACCGAAAAAGACGGTCAGGAGGCAACTAAAACTCAGTGAGCTAGCTGGCTGGGGACCTTGTCCGGGGCTGGGGCGTTCTTCATCAGTACGTTGATGGTTCACTGCACTAGAAATAAAAGTAATTGCGTAGCAAGCCTTTCATTTCCTCGATTGTAATATAATGGTGTAAATACTAGTCATGTTTACTTTTCTTGTTTCTTTCATTGGCTTGTTTTCCCCTTTTGGCAAAACCAAAAATGTTGCAAGTGCACCTGTGGATGAATGATGGAAATTGGAAATTTATGACTCTACTGTTATTTTTATTATTATTTGGCAATATACATGCCTTCTGGTTCTTCTTAATTTGTAAGATATCCTCCCACATTAGCGCCGATATGATTTCTTGTGTATTAGTGATGGATCCCATGCATTAGTGCCGATATGATTTCTCGTGTATTAGCGATGGATCCGTGCATTAGTATTGGTATGATTTCTCGTGCATTATTGCTGGTACGACGTCGTACTGTGTTGAGTATTTTAACCTGTGATTGTTTGTGTAGTGTAAACCATTGAGCTAAATTCAGTGACCACCACCACAGTTGATGAGGTGGGAGGTCAGGATCAAAATCTTGCCTTCCACCGTTGGCCAGAAAATGTGACAAGCCACTTCAAGTGTTTTTCAGACGAGTGCGTTTGAACCGGTAGGTGATTCAGTCTCCTCCGATTTCTCCTTGACCTCTTCAGATCCTTTTCTTTTTGTAGTATAGAATAATTGTAGATCTATCGTATCGAAAAAAAAAAAAGAGATTGTTTGTGTAGTGTACTGTTGCATGGGGGTTTAAATATGTAAGATCAGTTCACTATCAGCTCAGTTGACTAACGAGAAAGAAAATGAAATTGGGCTGCCATTGCCTGTAGACATTTGTTCTACAGCCCAAAGAGCCCAAATGGGACAAGGAGATTGGATTGATACTGAATTTGGACAATTCTCAACCAATTGCTCAATCGTATTCGGAATTTGGGCCGTGTGGGCTATTAATAGGTAGAGGCCTCGCTAGAGTAGCTTTCTTGATTATTCCAGAAAAAGAAAGATCATGCCACGAACCTAATTACTACATAGAAGATTGTGACTTACCATCATCAGCAGACTAGAAATCTCTAGCTAGTCTCATGATCATGCCCGGGGCCAAGAGAAGTGAAAATCTCTAGCAGTATTACCTTTTCAAAGGTTTCAATGGTTATTTATATATATTGGACCCGAGGTAACCTGATGTAACTCACAAACAATCTATTGGCATTTCTATTGGCATTTCACACAAATTTAGCATCGCGTAAAATCTACTGCTCAATCCAGCTAGGGATGGATTTGAGAAACTTGGGAATGGATATTGGAGGCATGGGCTTTGGAATTGACAATTCGATATTGTCAACCATCCAAGACATGCTAGAGTTGAGCGAGGAGCATGACAAGGGAAACCAAAACAATCCCTCCAGAGCCTATGTCCGAGATGCAAAGGCAATGGCAAGAACACCAGCTGATATCAAAGAATATCCCGACTCCTACGCGTTGGTGGTGGATATGCCAGGCATCAAAGCCAATGAGATCAAGGTGCAGGTTGAGGATGACAATGTGCTGGTGGTGAGCGGAGAAAGAAAGAGAGAGAAAGAGGAGGGAGTCAAGTATTTGAAGATGGAGAGGAGGGGTGGCAAGTCCATGAGGAAGTTCGTGCTGCCTGAAAATGCTAATCTTGATGCCATTTCTGCTGTCTCCCGAGATGGGGTGCTGACTGTTACTGTTCAGAAATTTCCCCCACCCCAGGCCAAGAAGCACAAGACAATTGAGGTCAAAGCCGGTTGAGTTTAACTTGCCTGCCTTTGATTCCTTCAGGACCGCAGTTTCAGATGTTTTTCGTTTGTACTATACTGAATTTCCGTTTTCTTGAGTTGGATTTGGACCTCTTCTTCTCTGTATACGTCTGCATGTGTGTGTTTTTCTTCCCTTGGTGTAAGACATACATCTATGTTTAACGAGCAATGAATAGAGTAACTTTGTGACCTGGGGGCGTTTGGTACATGGGAATGAGAGGCAGGAATGGGTAACAAAACCCATGCCTTATTGATGGGTATACCAATATAAGAATCAATTAGTGGGAATGAATGCAATAGATTTTGTCTCCTATTATTGCCATTTTTTACTGAGGTTTCAAATTAATTAACTTTTTTTAACAGAATGAACCAGTTCTACCTACTCAATCAATATTATGATTTTCCCACATCAATTTTTCTCTTAACTATTGTCTATTTTTCTTAGCCATGGTTGAAAATTATTGATGATTAAGCTGTCAGATTTGATTGGAGGGTGAAGTGCTCATAATTATGTCGTATTTACCTCCAAAAACCTTTATTATTAGTAACGAATATCATAAGTGATCGCTGTAAATTAGAGAGGGGCCAGGGGCAATTGCGCAGCAGTAAATACTTTTCGATAGATGAGCTGAATTGCTTAAAGAAAAGTACAACAATTCTTTGCAATCAGAGATGCAACAAATGGAAACTACAATTTGAGGCAACATGGATTAGCTGAATTAGTATAATGGGCTATTTTTCTCCATTAATAACAGAAAGTATTTACATCTCTAATTCTTGCCAACTGTGACAACAAAATTTGGTCTGATGCTAGTCCAATTCATTCGCTCACTATGCAACTTTTGGCCTATTAATCATTTGGAAAATTACCACCTGTTCTAAATATAAATATGGGTTTTTTTTAGGGCGCTAGTTAACAAATCTAGTATTCATCTAACCTATTATATATGCACACATACTAACAATTATTATTCTCTGTTGAGATGCCTTGAATTAGATTTTCGACCTTTCGATGAACTGTTCGGTATATATTAGTTACCGTGTCTGTTTTATTTCGGGTCTTGTTTTGGGCCTATTTTTGGGTCCAGTCTGTTTGGTTGTATATATATATACCTTATTTTAGTCTGTAAACTATTCCGATTACAACCCTAATAAAATTTGATTTCCCCCAAGTTGTTCTTGTTTGTTCTTCTGTTCCGCTGCATCTGTTATAACATTCTCTCTTGTATTTATATATTTTTCTATTTAATCATGTCTAATTTCACTTTTATTTATTTATTTTTTAATTAATCTTATATATTTAAAAATATAATACTTGAAATATATCTTAACAATGTCTTATGGACACCCAGAACTAAACCGTACAAATATAAGTGTTTGATTCAAACGGATGTTGAAGGCCAGTTTCTTTACAGTGCCGCAAAAATAGGTTACATTAAACGTGTAGTCTAGTCACCTGCAATATGGTCCTTTGGATATCCAGAACTTGACCATTTCATGGAGGTTCAGTAATTGGCTACTGTCAACCTAATTACTTGAATTGTTAGTTAGAAATTTGAATTTTATAATTTTCTCCGGGAGTTAATTCATGGTTAGGAATTATTTAATGTCCTGACCTCCTCCCTGCCCTCAAAATCTTCCGCTCCTAAGTTCTCTGAAGCTGACCTTTGAGTACATGACAACGTCAAACATGGACCTGTTTCCATTCCTCCTGACACGTACAGCCATTCTTATTACTGAATAGTGAATACAGAACCCAGGTTGTGTCAAATCTTACAGGGTAAATTACCTTTTATTTCCAGTAGTTTAGTACTCTCTCTTATAATTTATAAATTTATATATAATTCGTTCATAATTTAAATTAAAGTGTCGTCATTAGTTTTTTGGTTAAAACCAGTGAGAACTCAAAATCAAACTAATAAATTGACAATTTTACCATTTCATTACTTCCTTTTTTCCGTTTCCAACATAAAAATGAAGAAATTAAAATAAAAAATAGGTAAATAAGAACAAGAAAATACCATTAAGGTTCTAATTTAAAAGCCTATAATGATAATTGTAGTAAAAAAAAAAGAATTGGTATTTTTTATTTCTTATTATTTGTTTTATATTTTCCTTTCATCTTTTTTGTTTATTTTTTATTTCCCATCCATCTCTTTTGTATTTGGAGAAAATTAAGATTTTGTAGGTCACAGTATAGATTTTCAAAATCATTACGTGGTAAAGCATCAAAGCACATGGGTAAAAGTAATTTATCGAATCCCAAATTTAAAAGAAAATCCGGTGGACTTCAAAGTCTTGAGATTATTATTAAGCCAACCAGGAGTCACCCTCTCCCCGAACAAATCCTTGTTGCGTTCTGAAAACCAAAAGTGAGATACTTAAAGCCTTAAAACAGGGAAATGGAGAGGAGGCTTTATGATGCTGCAGTGGAAGGTGATGCCACCACTCTTTCCCAGTTACTTCAAGGAGATCCACTGGCTCTTGCTAAAGCCGCTTTGAAGTGCGACGACAAGAATCCTCTTCACATAGCAGCAATATTGGGCCATGTAGATTTTGTAAAAGCAATCTTACAAGTTGATCTTGCTTCTATTATGTGTTTGGCCCGTGATCAAGATGGCAGAAACCCTTTACATCTTGCTGCCATGTATGACAGATTGGAAGTCTTGCAAGAGCTACTTGATGCAGGATCTCAAGCCAATTTTGCTCATTCTATGTGTTTGGCCCGTGATGGAGATGGCAGAAACCCTTTGCATCTTGCTGCCATGTATGGAAGAGTGGCAGTCTTGCAGGTGCTAATTCGTGCCGGATTTCAAGCAGCTCTCGAGAAGACAGACGGCGGGGGAACCATTTTGCACCTCTGCGTCAAATACAATCAGCTGGAAGCATTGAAGATGCTGGTCGACATATTAAAACATCCAGAGTTTGAGAATACAAAAAATGAGGATGGCATGACCATATTGCACCTGGCCATGTACTATAAGCAACATGAGGTAAATTTTTTTCTTTCTTTTTTCATTGATTTTATGGATAAGTTTTTTTTTTATTTCTTTACTCTCTTTTTGTCTTTTGTAATGCTTTTTATTTTTCTAGTTTTTATTGAGAAGGATTTTATTTTATTTTTTGGAAAAAATGAACAATAACAAAGGTATGGCATTATCCTCTTCCCTTTTTCATTTTTTTTGGGGTCAAACATGGATATAGCATTATTGCCCGTCAAGCAAATTTAGAGTGTTTTGTTGTTTCTTTCACATCATTTTGCCCTTTCCATGTTTTTACTTATTATTTTCTTCATATTCTTTTTCTTTTGTTCTTTCAATTTTACCTATTTTTTCCGTTTGATCTCCTGCATCTCCTTCTCTAGAAATTGACATCTATAGCCCAAAAAAATTTTTTTTTTTTACAGCTTCTTTTGGATTAAGAGTTACTCTGAAAGACAAATTCCAAGAAGCAATTTTCGGGTACTAAGTACCAAAGTTTCCAATCCTATCGAAAACATATTTTGAAACAAAAATCAGCATTAAATTTTTCCAAACCCTTTTCCAAGAACTGTATAGCTTTGACAAGCAGCAAATCACGTTGGCTTAATTGAAATTGTGATACAGTCTTGTTTGGCACAAAAATTGTAACGTAGTGATCCCGAATGAAACTTTAAATTGCTAGCAATCTGTTCTTCCAAATCCAATCACATAAATATACAATTGGACTTCAAGAACGTCTGTGTAACTTATCAAATCCAATAAACAACTATACGTTTGAATCTTTGCTCTAATTCACCAGTTTCAAAATTGGTAAATGAAGACCATCAAATACGTGCTAGTTGACACTAGAGTGGAATCGAACAACAAAGAATGCAAATGGGGAAAATCGCGTTAGACCTTTTGAACTTAAATATCCTTTTTCTTATTTTATCATTTAGGCTTATAATTAAGGGTAAATTACAAAAATTGCCCCTAAGGTTTAACTAGTTTTGCTCCTAACTTTTTTTTTTTTTAACTTTATCCCGTAAACCATTAGTTAACTCTAACGTTGCATAGTAGAAATGTCAAAAGGACCATATCTATAAAAATATTATTTTTTATTATTATGTAAGGAATATTAATTTTTTAGATATTATTTGTCTTGGGTGTTATCAAATATTGGAGCTCACTAACAAATTTAGTAATAAACAAATGAATTGAAAAAAAAAATGATATTAAGGGATAAAGTGCAAAATAAGCAATATGTTAAGGGGACTCAATGTAGTTAACTTTTAGGAGTATAAATGTCTTTTTGACATTATCACTACAAATCGTTAGAGTTGATTAACTATTTAGGAAACAAAGTGAGAAAAAATAATAATGTTAGGGAAAACGTGATTGGCTTAGTTAGTCTAACAAACAAGTTTGCTACTTTTGACTCTAACGTGATTGTCCCAAACCTTTTGGGGTCATCCCATGAAATTGGGACTCTAACGTGATTGGCTTAGTTAGTCTAAGTCTAGCAAACAAGTCTGCTACTTCTGACTCTAAAGTGATTGGCTTAGTTAGTGTATTTGGTTACGAGGCCTTGATTTGTCAGTCTAACAAACAAGCTGAAAAAAACAAAAAAATTGCGTGCAGACTGTGAAGTACATATTGCAGAAGAGCGGAGTTGACAATGTCAAGTTTGAAATGGCACGTCTTGGACATACGACTGGGGCCAAGACAAGCAACTTTTCGACGGGATTACAGAATTTAATAACCGAGAGTCGTAGTTGGATACAGGTGGCATCCTCAATTATTGCAACAATGGCTTTTCAGGCTGCAATGAGCCCTCCGGGAGGCGTTTGGCAAGACGATCTAATAGTAGACTCACAGGGTACCCCGGTGCCAAATCCACACAGAGCAGGAGAAGCCATATTGGCATATGCTCATCCCCGAAGATATCAACTTTTCGTTTTTACAAGCCAAATGTCCTTTTGGGCAGCTCTGTTGACAATCATCATCACCATCTGTGATTTTACAGGAAGTTTGGCTCGGCTTCTGCTGTCGCTGTTGCTCTACATAGCAATTGTCACACTAACGACAACTCAATATATATCCATCATTTCGGTATACCCTAAAGGCCTCACACAAAAGCGAAGTCAGCGCACAGCTCTGGCTGGATTGCTGCTGCTGTATGGTAGTGTTTGCCTTCTTGGTGGGATGCTGGTGATCGCAGTTGTTTGGAGGAAGCTCAAGAGGAAAAATCCTGCACAGCTTAATCATCTAGGAGAACCTCGGGATTCAGCTGCTGCTCATGTGTAGTGCTTATTAGCTTTCTGGATTAAGTAATCTTTGATGCCATTCTTAATCGGGAACTCCCCAAATGGCCATGGGGTGTGGTGCGTCACCCTTTCACATTTAAACAGTGTAATGCTGCTAATTAAACTTTCAGGATATCTGCTATAATCCATCTTATACTACCACATATTTCAAGTTTGAGCAGCGAATAAATCAAAAATGATGAATCCTATTCTCCATCATATGGCCGTACGTAATAATTGGTGTTGAAGAAATCTCCAGCCTCTTCGGAAAGTCAAAATAAGCATGCTAGCGTTAGCATTGCATACTTCATCGTTCATGATACGATGGCTAGACTTTTAATCTTGTCTTCTTTGACAATAAGTGCGTGACGTACGTTGAGTCTCAAGACTCAACCAGTAGGGCACGTTCCCCTATTGACCCAGTATTATATGCAGCCGGAAAATTTTTCCTGAAAAGATGTTACTAGAAGTCTAGACGCACTACTAACTCCGGTTTATTTATTTCATCCGAGACCCACTAGCAGTCAAGCTCCTCTTGTTGTTCTTCGTGGACTTGCTGAATTTATACTAGAGAAGAATATGGCAAACAACAGTTGTTTAGGGCTTACCCTTCCGTCTCATTTCCCATTCTATTTAACTAGTCTTGTAATCCATTTCACATACTGCAGTAACCTTTTCTCTTCATGGAATACTGATCGGCTCTTGGAATCTACCGGCTATCATAGTAGAACAAAAATATGTTGCCGGATTAAGTCATGACAGCACTTGACGCCACTAGCCATGCACCCAAGTGTAATTGTCTTTGCTTCCCAAATTGTGACCTGACCTTCCACTTCCAGCATGGACAGAAGGCTTTGTGATGCAGCAGTGGAAGGAGATGTTACCGCTTTTTGTCAGTTGCTTCAAGAAGATCCACTTGCTCTTGCTAAAGCTGCTTTGAAGTGCGAGGATAAGAATCCTCTTCACATAGCAGCAATATTGGGCCATGTAGATTTTGTAAAAGCAATCTTACAAGTTGATTTTGCTTATATTATGTGTTTGGCCCGTGATCAAGATGGCAGAAGCCCTTTACATCTTGCTGCCATGTATGGCAGATTGGAAGTCTTGCAAGAGCTACTTTATGCAGGATCTCAAGCCAATTCTGCTCATTCTATGTGTTTGGCCCGTGATCGAGATGGCAGAAACCCTTTGCATCTTGCTGCCATGTATGGAAGAGTGGCAGTCTTGCAGGTGCTAATTCGTGCCGGATTTCAAGCAGCTCTAGAGAAGACAGACGGCGGGGGAACCATTTTGCACCTCTGCATCAAATATAATCAGCTGGAAGCATTGAAGACGCTTGTCGACATATTAAAATATCCAGAGTTTGTGAATGCAAAAAATGAGGATGGCATGACCATATTGCACCTGGCCATATACTATGAGCAACATGAGGTAAATTTTTTTTTTCTTTTTTTTATAGATAAGTTTTTTATTTCATTTTTTTCCCTTTTAACAAATTAAAAAAAAAATTTGCATGCAGACTGCGAAGTACATATTGCAGAAGAACGGAGTAGATGTGAATGCCAGGGATGCAAATGGAAAATCAGCGTTAGACGTCTTACGCGGAGTTGGCAATATCAAGTCGGAAATTGCACGACGTCTCAAAGTTGCTGGCGCCAAGACAAGCGACTTTTCTACAGGCTTACAGGATTTAGTTCGGGAGCATCGTAGTTGGATACAGGTGGCATGCTCAATTATTGCGACAATGGCTTTTCAGGCTGCAATAAGCCCTCCAGGAGGAGCTTGGCAAGAAGACCTAATAGCAGATTCGCGTGGTAACCCGGTGCCAAATCCACATAGAGCAGGAGAAGCTGTAATGGCACACACTCATCCCCAGAGATATGAACTTTTCGTTTTCACAAGCATAACATCCTTTTGGGCAGCTCTGTCGACAATCATCATCACCATCTGTGATTTTACTGGAAGGCTGGCTCTGTTTCTGCTGTCGATTCTCCTCCACTTAGCAATTGTCACACTAGCGGCTGCTCATTTCACATCAATCCGCATGCTATACCCTGATGGCCGCAAAAATATAAAACGAAGCACGGATTGGACGGAAATCATACTTCTCTATGGTGTTTGGGCTGTTAGTGGGATGCTGATTATCGCAATTGTTCACAAGAGGCTCAAGAAGAAAACCTCGGGATTCAGGCTCAGCTGCTGATGCCCACAGCAATCCTTAGATAGATATAGATATTACTAGTTGTTGTTGTTGACTTGATGATACTGCTGCTGCTCATGTGTAGTGCTTATTAGCTTTCCCAATAAATCTTCGCATTCAAAGAGTTGTTTGTTGAAGCCGAAAATTCTTCTCACAATATCTAATTGGACAAAAAGGTTCAAGCATTGGGTGCATGGTCGTATAACCACCAGAACTGGTTGAACCCATGCTTGATGGACCAATAATTGGCTGTATACTGGTCATGTATCTCTGAGTCTTTGACTGGAACCAAAAAAGGTCGGAGGAGGGTTTGATTAATTAGTTCTCCTGCTAGAGTTAAAAGAGTTAGACTAGCCAGAAACATCTATGACTAATGTGTTTAGGGGTCGAGTTCACCTATTAAGGTCAGTTAATATGGAGTAGGAGAATGAGTGAAATTGATGGCCTCATAAGCTGCCAAACTCTTTTTACCGGCGTGCGTAGTTAAGTTAGCTCAATATTGCAGCTGACTTTCAAGATTTCTTGTTACTCTTCTGGGCTGCTAGTGGTATACTGGTATGGTATGGTCTTTGGGCTGCATTTGTCTTGGAGGCAGTAAACCAAGACTTTTCCACCAAAAGTGTTGTCCGAAGCATGGTATCAAAGGATTCAATTGCCATATTTCTTTCTTGTTTCATCCCATATGGTAATACATTTTGCACTCTTCAATCTTCTTGCTTTCGGTTTGGTTCATCTTTCGATCAAATTTTTATTCCATAACAAAAAAAATTAAAATCCATAACAAAAAAAATTAAAATTTTCATTTGTAAAGCTTGAAATTTTACTTGTACAAAAAAGAAAATAAAAATAAATTAAAAAAGGTGAAACTGAACTGCATGCAATTAGTCAGCTTGAGGCAATTTTGACTAAGCATCCATCAATAAACACTTGCGTCCTGTACTTAAGGGGAAAAAAATGCTAATAATAAGGATAAAATGAAAAATAGGCAAGAAAAGAAGTAATCAGCATGAAAAATGATAACTAAATAATTCTAAGAAGTAGATAATAAATTCTACCTCCCGCAATAAAATCATAACTAATAATTACTAATCTAACGAAAGACATCCTTATGCAAATTATTGACATTTTACAAAAAAAATAAAAAAGTACTTGTGAATTTTCAGTGGTGCGATAAAGTATTCCATTGTTGTCAATAACCTGTGCTACTGCTGCTGTCCTTTCGAATGAGAAGTCCTTGACAATTGAGACCATAATTCTTCTTGACATTTGATCTTAATTTTTGCTGTCTCAGAGAAAATTTGGGAAACCCAATAATTCTATTATAGGTTGTGAACTTGTGATTTTGTTAGTAGCCAAGAAATTGACTACCCCCAATGCTTTTACATCATCCACTTGACTCCCCAGCAATTTCGTCAAGGGACTGAAGGAGAGAGCAAGATCACTGCACCATGTCCAAGAAACATCGAAGAATTGGATATGTAGTGATATCTGCGCATTTAGTAATCCAGAAATATGTTTACAATTTTTTTTTTTTTTTGAAGGCCATCATTGATCATAATAAATCTATGACAAATTAATCTACGGGTGTTCTGACACATTAATTAATATCAACAGTTATGAGTTGACCGATTGCATCTTGTAATTTCTGATTTCATTACGATGAATATAAAGAACAGACATTAAATTGTTTTCTGGGCGGCCATGAAAGCATGTCATATCCAATTAACTGCCTTCGTTTCGATTAGGGAAGCAACATTTTAGGCGCTGCTCCATCAAGGCATAATTTTCACATGAACTAGTAGGCATTTGATCTGGTGGCCAGTTCATTCCGCGTCCACCAAGAAGGTGAACATGAAGATGCTCATCCCCTGGTCCATCATTAATCACAGGACAGAACTCTGGAGCCCGCCTGTCATGGAGTATGGAAGCAATACAGGAGGCGTGTTCCAGATTACAGGGAAGGCGTGTTCCAGCTTGAAGAAGGAAGAAGGCGTGATCCAGTTTGCATGGATGGCGCAACTGCTCAACTTGAAGGAGAAAAGGCGTGACTTGAAAAGCACGCCTTCTACCTGACATAACAGAATTATGCTTCTGTTTGGCGCAAGTGGAGCTGATAATTCTAGAGTTTCCACGTGGCCTCACCTGATTAGTCCGTTTAGAAATTAGTTAGCCGGCAGTAGCCATAAAAGGCTGAAGAATCCGGAAGTTAGCTCAGATTTTGTCATATTATTTCCATTGTTTGTAAAGAGGAATTGGCTCTGCCAACTCCCTCCTCTCTTCTCTCTTAATTCCTTCAATCTTCCCTTTTCGATCCTAAATCCGTTGATTCTGTCTCTGTATTTGACCTACCTATTGTTAATGAGAAGTTGAAGCTCCAATAATCATCTCCATTTCCTGTTCCATTCAAATTCGTCAGGAGTTAATTCACTTCTGCTGCAACTAATCTGTCACCATTGCTGCTAATTGGTTCAATACCATAACAGTGGTATCAGAGCAGCTACAATCCGTCTGGGTTTGGCTGCTTGATTAGAAATCTTTCCTCCTAATTTTTTCCTTCACTTCTGATTCACCTTCTTCACTATCCATCTTCATCTCTTTTCTGACCAACCAAAATATATATATATATATATGGAGACCCTTGAAGAAATCTCTAAAATGCTGAATTACTTCCTGGTGTATGGCAGATTGGAAATCTTGCAAGGGCTACTTGATGCAGGATCTCAAGTTAATTCTGCTCATTCTATGTGTTTGGCCCGTGATCGAGATGGCAGAAACCCTTTGCATCTTGCTGCCATGTATGGAAGAGTGGCAGTCTTGCAGGTGCTAATTCGTGCCGGATTTCAAGCAGCTCTAGAGAAGACAGACGGCGGGGGAACCATTTTGCACCTCTGCATCAAATATAATCAGCTGGAAGCATTGAAGACGCTGGTCGACATATTAAAACATCCAGAGTTTGTGAATGCAAAAAATGAGGATGGCATGACCATATTGCACCTGGCCATATACTATGAGCAACATGAGGTAAAAAAAATTTTTCTTTCTTTTTTCATTTTTTTTATAGATAAGTTTTTTATTTCATTTTTTTCCCTTTTATCTTTTGCAATGTTTTTTGTTTTTCTAATTTTTGTTGAGGAGGATTTTGTGGTAAAAATGAACAATAACAAAGGTATGGCAATTATTCTCTTCCCTTTTTTTTTTTGGGTCAAACAAGGATATAGTCTTATTCCCCGTCAAGCAAATTTATAGAGTATTATTTGCCCTTTCCAAGTTTTTCTTCCATGCTTTCTCTTACTATTTTTCTCATATTCTTTTTCTTTTGTTCTTTCAATTTTACCTACTTTTTCCGTTTGTTCTCCTTCTCTGGAAATTGATCACACCTAACCATCCAAGCACACCGAGACAAGACAGGCTAAGTTGTGTGCACAAATTGCACTAGTCCAGAAAAAAGAAAAATGTTTCATCATAGCAATTTTCAGGTACTAAGTACCAAAGTTTCCAATCTTTTCAAAATATATTTTGAAACAGAAATTAGCATTAAATTTTTCTAAAACCTTTTCCAAGAACTGCACAGGTTCTAACAGGTTTCAAATCACGTTGGCTCAATTGCAATTGTGATCCAGTTTTATTTGGCGCAAAATTTTAATGCAGTGATCCCGAATGAAACTTTAAATTGCTAGCAATCTATTTTATCAAATCCAATCACATAAATATACAATTGGAAATTTGGCTACTTCTGACCTTAACGTGGTTAATTGGCCTAGTTTGTGTACTTGGTTATGAGTCCTTAATTAGCCAGTCTAACAAACAAGCTGAGAAAAATTTGCATGCAGACTGTGAAGTACATATTGCAGAAGATCGGATTAGTAGTGAATGCCAGGGACGCAAATGGAAAATCAGCGGTAGACGTCTTACGCGGACTTTGCAATATCAATTCGGAAATTGCACGATGTCTCAAAGTTGCTGGCGCCAAGACAAGCGACTTTTCTACAGGATTACAGGATTTAGTACGCGAGCATCGTAGTTGGATACAGGTGGCATGCTCAATTATTGCGACAATGGCTTTTCAGGCTGCAATAAGCCCTCCGGGAGGAGTTTGGCAAGACGACCTAATAGCAGATTCTCACATGGTAATCCAGTGCCAAATCCACGCAGAGCAGGAGAAGCTGTAATGGCATACACCCATCCCCAGAGATATGACCTTTTCGTTTTCTCAAGCCAAGCATCCTTTATGGCAGCTCTGTCGACAATCATCATCACCTTCTGTGATTTTACTGGATGGCTGGCTCTGCTTCTGCTGTCGATTTTCCTCCACTCAGCAATTCTCGCACTGGCGGCTGCTTATTTCACATCAATCCTTATGCTAAACCCTAAAGGCCTCAAAACAAAACGAAGCACGCAATGGACGGAAATCATACTTTTCTATGGTGTTTGGGCTGTTAGTGGGATACTGGTTATCGCAATTGTTCGGAAGAGGCTCAAGAAGGAAACCGCAGTACAGCTTAATTATGTAGGAGAACCTCAACCTCAACCTCGGGATTCAGGCTCAGCTGCTGATGCCCACGGCAATCCTTAGTAGTAGTTGACTTGATACTGCTGCTGCTGCTCATGTGTAGTGCTTGTTAGCTTTCCCGATGCCAAGTGGACAATTAATAGTCACGCCAAGCAAGCAATTTGGTGTGGATAGCCCAGAAGTTGTCATTTTGCATTTAAACAGTGTAATGTAACGCCATTAATTAAAGTTTCAGGGTATCTGCTATAATCCATTTTACTACCCCATATTAATTTCAAGTTTGAGCAATGAATAAATCAAACTCTGAATCCTATTCTCCATATACGGCCGTAATAAATTATCCTTTGTTTGAATTGTAATTTTTCTCCAAAAAAATTTTAAGTTTTTCATGAATACATTTATCAATTTTTTTTTAATTTCACATATATTAAATCACTACAATATATTTTTTCTTTCTGCACAAGATATAATAAATCTTCGCAGTCAAAAAGTTGTTTGTCGAATCAGTTAATACGGAGGAGAATGAATGAAATTGATGGCCTCATTAGCTGCCAAACTCTTTTTGCCAGCGTGCGTAGTTAAGTTAGCTCAATATTGCAGCTGACTTTCAAGATTTCTTGTTACTCTTTTGGGCTGCTAGTTGTGTGGTATGGTCTTTGGGCTGCATTGTCCTGGAGGCAGTAAACCAAGACTTTTCCACCAAAAGTGTTGTCCGAAGCATGGTATCAAAGGATTCAATTGCCATATTTCTTTTCTTTGTTTCATCCCGTACAGTAATAAATTTTGTACTCTTTAATCTCTTGCTTTCGGTTTGGTTCATCTTTCGATCAAATTTTTATTCCATAACAAAAAAAAAATTAAAATTTTCATTTGCAAAGTTTGAAATTTTACTTGTACAAAAAAGAAACTAAACTGCATGCAGTCAATCAACTTTTGGCAATTTTGACTAAGCATCCATCAATAAAAACTTGTGTCCCGTACTTAAGGGGGAAAAAGCTAAAAATAAGGAGAAAATGAAAAATAGGCAAGAAAAGAAATAATCAGCGTGCAAAATGAAAAGGCAAACATCCCTTGAGATTTTTAATAGTTACAAAAAGCTCTCTTCAAAATTTAAAAATTACATATAATTTGCATACTTTTACTATTTATATAAGAGCAAATTATTTGAGTAGCCACTGAACTATTTGAATAGTCAAAATTTGGCCATTCAATTATTCATGGTATATTTTTACCCATTGAACTATTAAAAGTATAAACTTTGAGCCATTCCATTTGATTCCATCATTAATTCTGTCAAATATAAGGGCTCGCACGTTTCAAGAGAAATACTATTAATAGTTGCACATGACAAAATTAACGGTAAAATTAGACGAAGTGATCCAAAATTTACACTTCTGATAGTTTAGTGGATACAAACATATTATTAATAGTTGAGTGGACAAAACTCAACTATTCAAAAAGTATAGTGACTACTCGGATAATTTACTCTTTATATAATAATATAGGTTCAACAAGTTAGTTTTTTCTCAAAAAATTTAAATTGTCATTTTATACAAAATTAAAAGAGAAAAATACAATATACTCTATCACCTTCTTCCACACTATGTACAAATCCATTATTCTAACCCCCAATAATCACTAAAGCATAAACTCCACTTACAAATCCAAATAGCCGTCCAAAAGATTTCAAATTGCATATACATTATCAACAGTTGTCACGAAAAAAAATTACACATGCACACACACCCCTTCACCCCATTGACAACCAATTTTATACCTTAAAATTAAATCTCATTGCCCCTAACACCTCTCCAATACAAGTTAGACCCTATTTGATAACCCAATTTAATACTTAAATTTAATGGATTTAGAAGTTAATATGATTAGATTTGTTTGATAATAAAAAATTAAACATCTAAATTTATTAAGTGGCATTGAATTTCCTATTTAAAACTTGCTCAAAAAAATAAGTGATAAGTTATTTACTTATCACTGAATGTGACATACACTCAAATGTATCTAATTTAATATTTATCAATTCAATAACTTAATAAATTCAAATTTCATATTTTATATTTCAGTTTTCATATTTCAATTTTATCAAACGCATCCTTAATCTAATCAAGAACTACCATTACAGCACTCCTATATCCTTAAAAATATTAATATATAAGAAATAGATAATAAATTCTACCTCCACAATAAAATCATAACTATTAATTACAAATATAATAAAAGACATCCTTATGCAAATTATTGACATTTTATAAAAAATTTCTTGATAATAGACAAAATATTATAAATTCCACATCTTTGGAGCTTCTTCTTATTTCAATCATCAATTTCATTATTTATTTCTCTATCATCGCAGATCTTTTCATTTTCTTCTATTTTGAAAAATAATTTGCTCCCTCTATTAATTTTGTAATTTCAATTTGATAATATCCATAAAACTAAAGATAATAAAAAAAACATATTTTGCTATGTTTGGATAGCAAATTTTTCGCTTGCATTATAAACACATTTTTCAATTCATCTTTTTATATTTCCAATCACCTTTTTATTTCACATATTTCACATCACAAAAAGTGTTATAATAATTATTTCAAATAATTATTTGAAATAATACTCTATCCAAACAATGTGTATAATATCTTAGAAAGAGAGGAACAAAAATAAACGCAAGATAGAAATTAGGATTTTTTTTTTGAATTTTATAAATTTATTGCCTTAAAATGTGAATTGTTTACCAGTGAAGAGAATCAAGAGGTACTTTACTATGTTAAGGGTGGTAAGTATAATTACATAAACCTAAGGAGAACCGGGTGAAATTGTTAGAAAAATCAAGAGGTTTCCGGAATTATCCCAAATGAAAAATGATTCCGCCACGTTCTGGGACCTGGTAGAACTTCAAACCCATTCAAAGCAGATCTTTCTAGAAGCCTTCCATTTCCATGGTTCCTTCTTCTTCTTTTCCCTTCTAGAAACTTCCAAATTCCAGTTTTCTACCTTCCGCCACCTATATATATCTGCCAGAAATATCGCTTCTACCATCACGACTGAGCAAAAAAGGTCCCAGAAAAAACCACCCAGTACACAATCATTGTCAATCCCTTTCGGAATCAAAATTCGGAAAAAGATATCCCCATCTCAAATCATCAAGCACGGAGAGAAAAATGGACGTCAGACTGCTGGGCTTAGACGCTCCACTGGTTAACGCCCTCCACCACCTAATTGACGCCGCGGATGATGGAGACAAGATTGCCAATGCACCCACAAGGACCTACGTCCGAGACGCCAAGGCCATGGCCGCCACCCCTGCCGACGTGAAGGAGTATCCCAATTCCTACGTGTTCATTGTGGATATGCCCGGGTTGAAATCGGGGGACATCAAGGTTCAGGTGGAGGATGACAATGTGCTGGTTGTCAGCGGAGAGAGGAAGAGGGAAGAGGAGAAAGAAGGTGCCAGGTACGTGAGGATGGAGAGGAGGGTCGGCAAGTTCATGAGGAAATTCGTGCTGCCGGAGAACGCCAATACCGATGCAATTTCTGCTGTTTGCCGAGATGGGGTATTGACTGTCACCGTCCACAAATTGCCCCCTCCTGAGCCTAAGAAGCCCAAGACTATTGAGGTCAAGATTGCTTGAAGTTGGAAGGTCCAGCTTTACTGTTGAAAGATTTATCTTCTGTTTTGGATATATAATTATGTCTGGCTTCTAAGATCAGATTTGGAATTGTGCTGTACCACTTAGTATATGACTTCATATGGATCATCATGTTTAGGCCTCTTGTTAACGTTCCTTGTTTTTATGGGCTAAATTTTCAGTGGTGCAATAAAGTATTCTGTTGTTTTCAATAACCTGTGCTGCTGCTGTTGTCCTCTCGAATGAGAAGTCCTTGACAATTGAGACTATAATTCTTCTGGACAATTGATCTTAATTTGCTGTTTCAGAGAAAATCTGTGTTTTTGTCAAACCACTAATTCTATTCTAGTTTGTGGTTTTTGTTAGTAGCCAAGAAACTGACTACCCCCAATGCTTTTTTATCATCCACCTGACTCCCCCGCAATTTTGTTAAGGGGACTGGTTGGGAGAGCAATATCACTGCACCAAACATCAAAGAAGTCGACAAGTAGCGATATCTGCGCATTTAGTAATCCAGAAATATATACGAATTTTTTGAAGGCCATCGCTGATAATAAATCTATGAGAAATCTATGCGTATTGTGACAAATTAACATCAACAGTTATGAGTGAATCGATTGCATTTTGTAATTTCTAATTTCATGAAGATGAATATAAAGAACAGATTGTTTGATATTATATCCAGGGACGTGAAAATATGTCATTCCCATTAACTGTCTTCGTTTGTGCCACATTTTAGGCACTACACCATGAATTCAAAGGCATATATTTCGCATGAACTAGTATTTGACCTGGTGGCCAGTTCATTCCACGTCCACCAAGATGGTGAATGCGAAGATGCTTAAACAAATTGACATCCGCTGGTCCATCATTAATCACAAGTCAGACTGAAACCAGCCATATCTTCCGAACATTCTTGGTTGCAAAACTGGCTTTGCTGTATTATAGAAGGTGGTTCGAGAATATGACCATGCCACTCCTCGGCCTGTTTAGGGCGGAGCCTTGTCATCCTCATAGACCCAACATTGGCAGGAATTTCCTTGTTGCAGATCAAACCAATGCCAATCATTACCATTACCATTTCCAATGCCAATCTTGTCAAATAATCAGCCAGGACAGCGGCTGCAGCGATGGCGGTTTCTTCCGCGGTCTGCATACGTTAATTTAAAAAGAAGAAAAGATGGAGGAAGGTAATTGAAAGCATGCATGGTATAATTACAATACCACTTCAAAATTTTGCTCCTCTTGGAGGAAAATTAATAGGCCTAGCTGCTTAGCATATTGCGCAACCTTGGAATTGCAACTGTATCTGGACTCTGGAGGCGTTATACACTTATACTAGCCTTTCTTGAATCTGGACTGCCCAGTATTCATGAAAAGGTTAATTTATTCACTTCTTAAGGGGTCCGAAATTAAGACCCTGTAACATTTTTCCTTCCCGTGAACGGTTCAAATTTATTCACTTCTTCCTTCTTGACGTCATATTTGTTTGGGGGTTCCTTATTGATCGTGTTCGAATCAAACACCATCTTCTTTCCTGGTCCTTCACAATCACAGGTTTTCGTTGAATTCTTTTTACTGATCACATTCTTCTCCAGTTTTTCTGCTACGATATCGGACAGATGTGCCAGCGGCGCCCCATCTATTCGCCTTGCTAAGCCTGAAAACGCTACAAACTTAGGCTTCTCCTCTTCAACCTTCTGCGAGGCTTTCTTCTCAGGTTCCTTGTAATCCAAAGGAGCCGCAAAATCTACCTCACAATCCGTGTCAATGATACTAATTGCAGGGCTTGGTTCGGCCTCAAGTACGTCAATCTGAAACTTCTTCTTATCGTGAGAGATTGTGATGGTGTCTCCGGTTGTCAAACAAGCATATCTTTGGAGGGTTTTCTCCAAAACAGCTTTAGGATTGGAAAGATTGATGAAATCAGTTGTATGCGGCTGCAACTTCACGAAAGTACCCTTAGGAAGATAGACGCTCTTGAGGAGTACGAGGTCTCCTTCGAGGATCTTCAAGCTGTCCATCATCCACTGCGGAGCGAAGATTGAGCCCCCTTCGGCTGTGAACTCCAAGACTCCACAATGAGAAGTGCGGCCACCAGAATCGTCATAAATATTTTGTATAGAAAACATCATGGGGTAATGAATCCTGAGAGCAGAAAGGCAATCTAAAGCCGAAGCAGGCATTAGAATTTTGTTTCCCTTGTCGAGTTCATGTTTCTGGATTGTAGCGAAAGAATGGCAAAAGTAGTGCTGCACAAATTGATTGTATTCTCCCAAATTTTTTAGACGAGTTGTTAGGGAGTCCATTGTCAAGCACAAGACAGCATAAACGCAAGAAATCATGAACATTAACCTGCATGTACATATATATAGTATTTACCTCTGGAAATTCGATTCCCAAACTAAGAAGGAAAAGAGAATTTGTTTCCTATACAAAGTAGGTTAATAGTAAAATTACTTCGCTTAAAAAATGATTCTAACTTAGTTTTAGAAGTTTATCATTAAGATTTAGTAGATTCATAATTTATCGATTAGGCATTGTATGTGGGGGTTTTTTATTTAGTTGTTTCTTGATTATCAAGTCTAGGAAGCTTCGAGTTGGTGTTTATTAACGTACAATTTAGATATACAAAGAGTAGAGTCAAGTTCTGAAGATTCTGTATTTATATTTTTGAAATCTGAAATTATGAATTGCATTGCCAATTTATTCTCTATTTAGTGTATGATTATTGATTGTTAAAAATTTTATGTTAAATTTGTCTCAAAGTTTAATATAGAACTGAATGCAAAAAAAAAAAAGTGGATTAAGTGGTGAAGTCACTCTCAAATTTTTGTATCTATTTTGTGTAGAATGTCAGAACCTTAGCACCAGAGGCACTGAGAATTCCTTCATTTGATCCACAGTTAAAAAACCAAAAAATTAAAAAAGAAAAAGTTAAAATTTCTTCAGCAATATCTTCAATATAGAGATATTAGATGACTGAAAATTATTGAAGAATTTTGGTGTGCAAAATTCGGTCGCCAAAATAGTGAAAAT
The DNA here is from genome assembly GCF_003713205.1 of Coffea eugenioides. NCBI lineage: Eukaryota > Viridiplantae > Streptophyta > Magnoliopsida > Gentianales > Rubiaceae > Coffea > Coffea eugenioides. The sequence goes on along the minus strand of NC_040042.1, from coordinate 42,211,339 downwards.
TCGTCTCCTATTTTTGTACAAACTTTTGCATAATGTACAATTTTTCTTTTGTTTTTTCCTTATACATATTGCAATATATGTTGTACAAATTTATAATTTTTCTTTCAATATATCCTCGTACTATTTCGTTTGGATTAAAGAATCTAATGAAGTATTTGAAATCCACCCAAATTGTTCCAATTGCTTGAATTATTTAAGAGACATTTTGGATATATAATTCACCAATTATTTAAATATATTTATAAAATTAAAATAAATTAATACTTTATAAATTTAAATACCTCTTAAATAATTTAAATAATTAGAGAAATTTGACAGTATTTTAACAAATTGCGGCCCAAAAAGGATTCCAAATAAGACAACAAGAGGACAAAAATTCAAAGAAAAGAAAAAGTCAACCAGAGTTTTACTTCTAGTAGTTTCCGCAGTGTTCTGGATCAGCGTAGAAGTAGAACTTAGAAACTAGTAGAAAGAACCAGCGAATAAAAGAACTTACTAGAAACTTTCCACCTCTTCCTTCCTTTCCCATCTCCACAAAACTTCCAAACTTCATTCTTCTCCCACCTCTATATATACTCACTTCCTCTCCATTCCCTTCTCATCGAGATTACAGCAATTTTCAGATCATAGAAAAAGTGAAAAGAGGCAAATATCTCATCGAAAATATCCCAAATCAAGAAGAGAAAAATGGACGTGAGGCTAATGGGATGGGATACCCCACTCTTCCAAACCATCCAGCACATGATGGACACCGCGGATGATGCAGAGAAGACCGTCAACGCTCCGTCGAGGACCTACGTTCGAGATGCCAAGGCTATGGCTTCCACTCCGGCTGACGTCAAGGAATATCCCAATTCCTACGCGTTCATTGTGGATATGCCGGGGTTGAAGTCGGGGGACATCAAGGTTCAGGTGGAGGAAGACAATGTGCTGATTATCAGCGGAGAGAGGAAGAGGGAAGAGGAGAAAGAAGGGGCCAAGTACGTGAGGATGGAGAGGAGGGTCGGCAAGTTCATGAGGAAGTTTGTGCTGCCGGAGAATGCCAATACCGATGCAATTTCTGCGGTGTGTCAAGATGGTGTGCTGACTGTTACCATTCAGAAATTGCCCCCTCCTGAACCCAAGAAGGCCAAGACAATTCAGGTCCAGATTGCTTGAAAAAATTTGTGTGCATTTTGGTTGGTTGTATTGCTTTTCTTTAGTACTAGTATATATGCTCTGTTTTGGGTCTTGACGGAAAATAAATGCGGGTAGGAGGCGTTTTAAGGATTTATGCTGATGCTCTAATGATTTTCTGGGAATTTTCCTGAGTTTGGCTTTGTGCAGAAGGCGATGGCCTTCTTTTCTGTGTAGTACTATGATATATGGAAGTGTGATTTTGCTTATCTACTACTTTACTATGAAAGTATGAATGAGAAGAGTTTTTGAGTTTCCAAATATTTTGGGGGCCGCATTGAATTTGATCTTTGGATGTTATTGATTACTTTCAGTATTATTACTTTGGGCTAGATAAATATATTCTTCAAATTTTGCTTCAAAAAACAAATATATTCTTCAATCTACTGCAACATATCATGGAAAGGAATCAAAAGAAGAAAGCCTTGCGTCCGCGGTGGTTACCGAAATTAAAATTTTGCAAATTTTAAAACAATAATAATAATAATGGAAAGTCTTGTGGCGTTTTGAAATTCTCCCCAAAAAAAAAAAAAGGGCAAGGAAAGATGCAATTCTTGGAGCAGTCTATTTACTGCTGAAGGAGGATTGAAGACAATGAAAAAAATAATAATTAGAAGAGAAAGGCAAAGAGAGATGTATACAATTATGAGTGTAGCATGTCATAAGTCTAATGCATTATCTCTGTTTCTTCAAGCGAAATGGAGGATATAACAACATTCTGAACCTGTTGTTAAAGAAATAATTTACAAATTCCGTCTTCTTCCTCAAAAATCTCTTGCTCCTGTATCCTTCGCAAGTTTCACTTTCTGCATATTCTTGAGGTCTTTTATCTGCTTTTCGTACAAACAGTGCAATGAAGAACCCCTCTCCGTCTTCCACCAAGTCGGTCCGCAGCAAATGTTGAGCTGCCAGATGAACAGATTAGAAGATAGGAATTAGCAGATGATAGTTTATATTAATATGACAATCATATGCTCAACTTCAAGGTTTCCATTCATTTATCAGAAAAGTTGCCACCCACAAAGCTCAACCAGTGTGTATCTTATGGAGAAAAATTCGACTTCAAGCACTTACATCCATCAAGAACTGGGAGGCCACGCCGAGGCCATTGGGGATGAACTGGTGCAAGTTGAAAACCATGAGATGCTGCAAGGGGTAAAACAGATTTGACAACGTCTTCATTTTCAATCTGGTGGATGGAACATGTGCTGTAAACAATTCTCTCGGCTGCTGGAACTGGAAAAATGTAAAACGATGCCATCATCATCCAGCAGAATGGCATGGAATACATAACTAAAAGTGGCTGAATGCCAATTGTAGATGCATTGCAAAATGCACTTAATAGCATCTGCCAAGAATGTTGGCCCAAAATTTTTAGGACTCTCTTGGAAGTTTTGATGGGAATAGCCGACCTTGAAGAGTACGAGTATGCAAGGTGAATTGGAGTGCAGGATGTAGCTGAACAAGAACTTACATGAAAATGCATGTTCCAAAGCCTTCTTCTGAAAAGCAGCAAGCTTCATCAGCCTATCACTGTTGCCAGTATCATCTAATACTTGTAAAGGAAGAGGTAAGCGTGAGGTATAATATAGCATGAATGCACTTGTAGAAAAGCCAGAGTAATTCTCTGCCCAGAATAAGCACAAAGATCTAAAGAAAACTGACATGTAAACTAGAGCTAAGAGACAGAGATATTATCTGCTAACCAAACATACCCGCATCCTTTGGACTAACAACCAAAATACTCTGGGTAAAGGGTAGCATAAATTTGAGGCAACAAGAATAAAATAGTAGTTGCGGACAATCCTATATTCCTTGAAATTTGATAATAAACTCAAGATCCTGGGAAACAAAATGCCAACGGGGGAGAAGCACGCAATGGGGGTTTAATTGTTTTTCCTTTCAAATATAGCTTAATACACAAGAAAGAGAGGAATGCAGAAAGAAAATAGCCAGTAGCTTAGTATGAGCTCAGCCGCTTGCTTACCTGCAGCATATGATGGAAGCAGATGATCTAGCCTGTCAATGGCAGTACCAGATCCTGAACATGATGGATCTAAAAGTATGGCTCGAATCTGCAATATAGTCAACAATCAAACGACAAACCCATTTTGAAGCAATACAGCAGATGTAGAGATAAGAAACAAAAACATACAAACTACAAATATTTGGTGGAGAAAACAGAATTGAATTTCGGCATATCATAGAACAAATAGAAGACTAGATGTCCAGTTAATTCAATAAGAATGTCCATTCCTTCTGTATCAGGTACGTATATTTGTGCAAAAGTACAAAGAAAAGAATAACAATTACCTTTGAGCAACAAGGCTCTTCAGGATTCAATTTCAAGAAGTCTTCATGTTTAACTTTGACATCTGGGCCAAGTTAAGTTTTGTAAATGTGAATATTAAGTTATGAAAAAAAATGAGTCACTCGCAATGAACATCAGTTCCAATTCCATTTTAAAATGTGGAAGTTTTGGAGAGAAGCAATTTAAGGAGAATACAACACAAAAACAAGCACAACTGCCAAGCTGGCTTTCCATTTGCTAAATGCCAGGCCAGATGGAGAATATGAAAAACCATTTAAAGGATACTAGTAGCACCAGCAAGTCTGACGGTGGCTTCTAATCGTTTTACTCTCTGCTTATCAAGTTCACAAGCTATTATTTTCCCCTTTCCCTTCATAATAGCAGCTAGATGAACAGTTTTGTTTCCAGGTGCAGAGCATGCATCAAGAACCTTCACCATTATCAAGCAAAATTCATAATGCAAAAAAGAGAAATGAGAATCAAGGCTTCGAAAAAAATCAAAGCAATTGCACATGCATACATCTGAAGGAATTAACTCTTCAGTGCTGAGTAAACTCACCCACCATCCTGGTTTAGGCTCGAGTGCTGCTGCAACCATGGAACTTGCTCTGCCCTAGTATCCATAGAAAAGGAGAATACCAGCTTGACTCAGTGAAAGAGCAGTTAAGATATATGTCTCCTAGAAAATTTTTATATTTAATGAGGTAAGACCGATGAAGCTAAGCCTTACCTGCATAAAAATACTTCCATTTATTACCAATGGATGTTTATGCAAATCAGTACTTGGTGGTAGCTTTAGCAAACCAGGTACCATGTCATCCTTGTCAACCTATACATTTTAGTCAATAGATCAAAAGACTAGCAGAAAATATATTTTGTAAGGACTGTAAAGAAAATGATTCTCTCTCTAAAATTCTGATACGATACTTCCGCGATCCGTTTTTGGATCTTTCCACATTTTTATTTCAATACCAGAGACGTGAAGTTCAAATATAAATTCATTTCTAGCATTAGCATGCATGCCATTGAACCCAAGTTGTAATGCAAATAGCACGCTCAATATGACACCTATAAACTTGCACCAAACCCCAGATCAGAAGCTAAAAAAGAAAAGTAACATGGAAAAATCATTAACTCGGTTAAGTTGAAGATTTTACCGCATACTGTTTAGTCAACTCAAGTATAGCAGACTCCACATCCATTTTCAGAGTATTTACACGAACATAACGTGGTTTTGGCATATCTGCAGCCAACATTTCCAAAAAAATTCAGACAGGCGTCAAACAGGAAGAAATTAATGTCATAGCATAGCTCAAGAAAATGTATCCGTCATTTCTAATTTTGACATAATAAAACAACATCATTTAACCACAAGTAAGATGTTCATATTTAGATGGTAATTGTTTGCAGAAAAGATCAGCCATAAACCCCTTTTTTCCTTTCTTTATAAGTATAAATCAACAAAAATAATTTTGCAGTAGAAGCATATTCATTGCTTGTTAATAACTGACTTTTACATCTGTTGTTTCACCTAAAACATGTGGAAAGTAGCATGCATCTCAATAAAACAGAGAGTTAGCACAGGAACACACCAGATATTTTGCATTGAGGCATCAATTCTTTTATGTGCTTCACTCTCTTTTTCTCTAAAAGATGAACCAAAGCTGACCGTAATTTATCTTTCCTGGACAAGAGAAGCTTTTCTGCATCCCCAGTTGCTAAAGACTCCTATGGAGAGAAAAATGATCTACAAATTAGGGAAGCAGAAAAATGTAATTTAGGAGCAGAATGTAGGAAGCAGAGAGATTCTATGTAGATGTGAAAAATGCATAGACGTGGAAAAAGGGCAACAGCAGACATGTCTATTCTCCATTGGAAACAAGAAAAAGAATAATCTTACTCAATACCTACCTTACCAAAGAGGATATCATATGCAATTATGCACAGCAACTCTTCTTGTCTCTGCAAAACCAATTTTTAGCTTTAGTTACATTTGCCATTGTGCTACAAACTATTTTTAGAAATGGTGCCAGATGGAAGAGGACGCTTAATGAACTGCAACCCTATTATTATAAATATTAAGTATGACTAGTAGAAAAGCTTCACATACCTTCCACTTGCTATTCAATACATTAGTGGCTCGCAAAACATCTTTGATAACTGGGAGATCTATTCAAGAACAAATCCAGTCAGAAATAAATTTATCTCACACAATTAGGCACAATAAAGTTTCCTTTCAAAAATAATGGATTTATATCTGTAAGGAACCTTTTTCCCTAGTTCCCAACATTCGAAATCAGAGTTTACCACCCTATGAAATCTAGTTCACAAAACGGATTCAATTGCCACATCCATCAGATGCGTGTTGCCTCTTACAAACTTAAACCTTGATCCCTTAGAGAAGTTGACCGCAAACCAATACACAATCCAATATATCTACTTAATGAAAATCTACAAATTAAGCAGTCATTAAACTTAACCAAGATGAAGGACACTAATGCTATATGTCAACACCATAAATACAGCTACAGCGTATTACTCAGATTCTAAATTCTCAGGATAGTGAAGGGCTCAGTCTACAACATTTGCCCTCTCAGGTTAATAGTATTGTGGCCACTTCAAGTGAAAATATAGGTTGATCGCTATTTTATCATGCACCTGAAAACAGTGAAGATAAAAATTCCAGATCCATAAACAGTGTATTTCTGATAAAAGTTTCATCCAATTATCCAATAACTAAAATCCAACTTTTCTTTTTTGCTTTTGAACTTTTCTCCTAGGCAATATCCGAAACCATTTAGTCTCACTTTTAAACAAGAAGTGATTTTAGCTACACTAGCACTAACATATGATATAACCAACCCATTACATGAAAAGTAACAAGTGCATCCATTTATGCGGGTAGATAATACGCACTTGTAACTTATCATACGAGAGGCAGTAGCACGTGAAAATGTCTATACAAATCTTAAACCACAAGGAATCATTGTTAGACTAACTATAGTCAAAAACAGGTATGCCAACTCATTTATCACTTAAAGAAGATAAGATCAAGCTAATGTCTTTCTAAAATCTACAGGGAAAAAAATTCAAGCTTTCAGCATAATTAGACTAATCCCATAAATACCCATTTCTGCTGCAGAAATTTAATAGGACGAAGACAAATCCCATATTCAAATTTCATCAGTAGGATTAGAAAAATGAAAACTGAGAGGGCATAATGAAAAGTAGTGCTGGTTGCTGACTTACGCTTGAGGGTTTCACAAACCAAAGCAAAGGTGGCTCTTTTGTTCCTGATGGAAGGGCTATAAACCAATGACTTAATGGACCCCACAGCTCGCCGGCGGGCGTCCCCTTCAAGTACGGTGCGCAAGACCTTAGCCGCCTCCCTCCTGGCGAAGTAAGCTGACCTCTCGGCTCCTCTCAACGGTTTCTCTCCTCCGTTCAGCTTCCTACATGCAGGTGTTTGTTTCTTCGCCGGCGGATTCTTCCTTGCCATCGGCTCTAGCTTCCCGGCTTCTGTGACTGCAGAGTCGAGCTTCGGAGGACGAAGGAAAGTCTGGGGGAATTTGGATTTCGTGAGAAATTGGAGGAAAAGCCCAAGAAGACTCAGGCCCAGCTGTGTCTGCTGCTATCCAACGGGCCTGCTCCAAAACAAAAGGTGCATCTAACGGGCCTTGTTTTGGTTTGTCTATTGTCTCATGGGCACATGAATTTTAAAAAATAAAATAAAATAAAATAAAAGTCCCTCCCCCCCCCCCCACCCCCAGCCCCACCCCCACCCTCTCCCCGTCTCTCCCCGGGTAGGTAGCAAATCTTTTTTTTTTTTACAGCTCTATTTTCCCTCATACAAAACTAAGAAGCAAAATGTAATTTTTTTCCCTATAAGGCAACTGTTATTCGTATCCCACATTTTTTTATGACACTTGCACTATCATTTGTATTATATGGGCTTCATTTATTATACAATACAATTTAAAAAAAAAGATAATAAAAGTGTTATTATAAAAAAGTGAAGTGCAAATTATAACATTTTCCCATTTACAAAACCAACTATCTTCAGGGTGATGGAATATATTTGAAATTGCGGTGACGAGTGACTATTTTTAGATTGTAAAGTTTTTCTCAATCCCGATTAATAGCTTTTAATTAACACAATAAAGATTTCTGAAATATTTCATTTACGAATTCCTTTTTAGGTTTAAGCGAGCGTTGTAAAGTTTCTTGTAAAATAAATAAAGTTTTATCAAAGGCTAAAACTCGAGCTCTTAAGTGCGATTAATCAAAGGTCATGTGAGCTGAACTTGATAAATCGCCAATTAGTAAGCAAAGCTTGATTACATTTGAGCAGCTTAAAAGGCAATAATCTACTTTCTCTTTTGTAAGTAATCATATGCCAGCTAAATATGCGATTAGGCTAGTAAAAAGGCTGAAATTCAGTAACCTCTTGTTTGGATTGCATTTTTTTTTGTAGAAAAATTACTGTAACGAGTTGATATTTGTGAGATAAAAAGATGATTGAAAAATGTGTTTACAGAAAATATAATAATTTTTTTAAAAAAAAAATTACAATCCAAACACACTTGACAACTCGAGGACATTAATATATTTGTTATGACTTTCATAGCTCCTCCATTCAATCAGAAACGTTGGAGTGCATTTGAAGAAATTCTAAGATGCCCGCCCCAAGCTTTTTCTGTTCAAGTCCTTCTTCCTCGATTTCATTTTGTTGTTTTAACTTTTTAAGTAGATAAACTAAACAAACCAGTAAAGTATCATTTGTTTGCTGTTGCCGGTACGGGAAGAGAAGCCTTTTTTGTACCATAGTGGGAGCCAAGGGCGCTTTTAAAAGCAGCTCCATGCGTCCTTTTCTTTTCTTTATATAGTATTTAGCTAACAAAAAAAAAAAAAAGGTTTGAATTTAGGAAGGTAACTCGAAAGATCTTCATGACCCAGCTGACTCGTTCTTATTGGGCAACCTCTCGTTTGTTGCTCCAAACCTAATTGCAGTAGACAGATTCTTAGTGCTGCTTCCTTTCAAAAGCTATTAAACTGAAATGTTAAGTCATTAGTCAGTCAAACATTGACATTGGATAGTTACTTATCTGTGGGAAAATTTTTTTTATTTATTTGCATTATCGATTATTTCAGTCATATTTTTATCTCACGTATATCATAAAAAAATACTATTAAAGTTTTTTTTTCAGAAAATTATTTCAAATAATCTAGTATCCAAACACACTGCTCATGTTTCAGTATTATTGTTTAAATTATTTTGAAACGAGTAAACCAATCATGTATTGAGATACAAAGCATATCACTTTGAAACTTCGTCTTACACACACACACGCACTCTCTCTCTCTCTCTCTCTCACACACACACACATACATATATATATATATATAGTGAGGCAATATCTTTTAAGTGCCAAAAAAATGAACAAGAACTTAGGAGCAAATGTCTGAAAGGTTGAAATTGGCATTCTAGTAATGTGAATTAATGCTTATAAGCCGCTCTTGCTAATTCTCCATATGGTAGGAGTCTTGAAACAAATAATTACCAATTGGCATTGCTCCTCGGGCATAAATATTATCTGCGGTCTCAACGCACAAATATTAATTAGCAAGTTTACTAACCGACGATTTCCACTTTGAAGACCGGGCAACACAATTGACTCATAAAGTGATTCGAGAACATTGTACAGGTCACCAATCCAGCTAGGGTCACCAAGACCTTGTACAAGACCTAGGAGTCCACTGTTGCAAGCAATCGATGATAAAGACCACAAAAAGAGCCGAAATTAAGACCGAAGAATAAGGGGTCAGAAACCATTGAGGCGTTTGATTGGCCCAGAAATGGCCCAATTAAGACAGATTAATCGTCCAAAACGTCCCTCACATTTTCAAAAATAAAGTCGATTTTTTTTATCCCTCACTTTTAAATGTATAATTTTACATATTTTATAAATTCACATTGATCAAATTTAGTTTTTACTTAGATTTCTGACTAGTTTTTGATCGAAATCCAATACGTCCCTCGCACGTGATTATTTTTTAAGGGTAAAATTATCAAATCAAATTTTACATAATCCGATTCATTGTCTCTCACATTTCGCAAAATGAATTTTTTCTTCCCTAACATTTTACAAAATGAATTATTTAGTCCCTCACATTTCATAAAATGAATTTTTCCATCCCTCACATTTTTCAAAATAGATTTTTTTCATTTCTCATTAATCATGTGTACGAATAATTTTTTTTTTCGTTAAACCCATGTATATATCTATTTAATTTTACCTGAATAGTACAAATACCATAAAATATATCTCTATTTAATTTTACTTAAACAACTAATCGTTGTTGTACACATGCTATTCAATAGATATATACAGGGGTTTAAAATTAACAAATTTGTTTTAAACCCATGTATATATCTATATGATTTCACCATGTGAACCTATTCAATATTTGTGACTTTTTTCTTTTGATAATAATTTATTTATTGACTTGTATAATAAGGCCATCTACTTAATAGGTCCTAATTCAAATTTTATAGTCATGCTAACACATTGTAGTTTAAATCTGAAATTTCTACTAGCTACTTTTAAAATCAACAGTTGAATTACTTGCTTTGTGGTTTTTTTAAAAAATTTAAAAGTGACAATCCCTTATTTCTTTTTTGCCATATTTTTCCTTTTTTTATCCAAATTTAATTTGATATAAACATTCAATAATGGTTATAATTAAATATCTTTTTTGTTTTCAATTTTCAAGTAAAAGGAAATAAATATGAGTGAAAAACTAATAATTTTTTAAAATTCATGTAAATATCTATTTGATTTTACCTGAATAGTACGAAAATAGAGATATTTACATATTATTTATATTGTTCAAGCGAAATCAAATAGAAATATATTACAAATTATTCATACTGTTCAAATAAAATTAAATAGATATATACATGAATTTAAAGAAAATTATTCGCACATATAACCAATGAAGGATGAAAAAAATTCATTTTGTGAATTGTGATTGACGAAACAATTCATTTTATAAAATGTTAGGGACGAAAAAATTCATTTTATGAAATGCGAGGGACTATAAATCGAATTATGTAAAATTTGATTTGACAATTTTATCACTAAAAAATGATCACGTGTAAGGCACGTGGTGAATTCCGATAAAAAATTAGTCGAAAACCTAAGTAGGGACAAAATTGAATCAACGTGAATTTGTAAGGAACCCAAAATTATATATTTAAAAGTGATGGATGAAAAAAGTAATTTTGCAAAATGTGAAGAACAAAAAAATTAAGGAACCTGCAAATATTGGCAAAATTACAATTATTGTTAACCAAGAAAAATAATTCGTAGTAAAGACAAGATAGACGTGGACCAGAAAAAAACCCGTGCTCAAAATATTTTGAGCACGGGTTTTGTCAGTAAAAAAAATAAAATGGATTCAAGTAAAATTTTTTCGAACGTATCAATAAGCTAGACCCATACTGCGGGTTGTTTCATGCCATAAATAAACTCGACCACTCAAGAAATCCGTTGGACAGGCGGATTCACATCTTTTACAACCAACGCAGTCTTCGGTTCTTGGAGCAGAAGCAATTTGTTTAGCTTTACATCCGTCCCAAGGTATCATTTCTAATACATCGGTCGGGCAAGCTCGGACACATTGAGTACATCCTATACACGTATCATAAATCTTTACTGAATGTGACATTGAATCTATACATTTTTGAAAGTCATAAATTTTCGACTTAGTAAACTTAATTAACAAATCCTATATTTAGATACCAGATGAATCAACAAGTTATCAGAATTTTTCGATTAAATCTACTTCTGGATTGGTTTATGAGAAAGGTCCAAAATACTTTGATTTCTTAGGTTTTTGAAAACAAGGTCATGAACGATTTTTCCATTAAAACAAATTGAAACATAAGTGGCAATAATTAGCTTCTAGGCTCATTATTTAATTCTTTCTGGGTCTCGCCAAGTACTTCTGAATATGGAAAGGGTGTTTATGGGAGTGTGTATAATAGTAAATCTTTTTTTCTTTTAAAGAAAAGTTTGGATGAGGACATATTTTCGAGATCATAGATCGCTCACGAAAATTCTTACAAATCATTTAACAATATAGCTCTCACATTGACGAGAGCATCTCAACGATACATTTGTATAACCTACTCTATCCTAATTTAAGGAGGAGGGGGAGTCTAAAGAGGCTGTAGTAGGGGGTTAGTGGATATACAGACCCAACTAAATTAAGAAAGTGCTCTGACATAGCCCAAGAAGGGACTTAAGACCCTCTCTGGTGATCACTGAGCCATTGGCCCAATGGTTCACAAAGTGTTCCATGATTCTCCCGCTTTATCGTGCTGCATATGAACACAGAACAAGTCTTGGTTGACTTATAAGAGAAAGAATTAGTTAACTTTTACTGATCCTTCGCCTTTTGTGTGACCTCATATGTAATGACGTCAAGAAAAAGAGTGACCCAACCAAGTGAAAACCACTTGTTCCTTTTTTTCCCCCTTTTTTTGGGGCCATACAAGGGGGCTTGGAAATCCCTTACGATGAAACGTACCTGGGAGTAGTAGCACCCATTACATCAAAAGCTAACAAATTCCTCAGAGATTCTGGTGGACTTGCTAAAAAACCACGGTTCCATTTGAGGCTAGAATCAATGCACATATTCGACTAGAGTGAAAACATTTCCCATAATTAAAACACAGCATTGATTGATGAGATAATGGCAAAATGCAAAAAAGTGAAAAATTGCCGGCTTGGATTGTTATCTTCTGGAGTTAAAAAAGATAATTTCGTATATGTAAGATAAAAAAATAATTAAAAAATGTGTTCCTGAAAAAAATAAAAAATATTTTGAACAAAAATGACGATTCAAACAAGATAACTAGCATGACTTGCAATCCTAAAGTTTCCCGACTCTTACATTACATTCTCACATTTTTATTTGTTCTCTCTCTGTCCTAAAAAGATAGGCTACTTGACTTTTATATTTGTCTCAAATTATAGGCACATATTTTTTTTTAATGGCAAGTTAACTTAGAACTTTACTAATATGCCCATATTTAAGTAAATTTTTTGACAACAAACACGAGCCATCTACTAATAAAGAGCGGTAAGTTCCTAGAATAATTGAGAACCATCAACCGCTAGTTTAAATAGAATAACAATAAAATGAGTCATATTATATTAATAGAAGTGTATAAGAGAGTTGATAAGGTCTTACTTTAACAGCGAAGATTCTCAGATTCTAAAAGTTACAAAATTTTTTGTTCAAATTTCCCTTTTTATTCTTCATGTTTAAATCCTAGCCCTTAAAATAAAATAAAAAAAAGGAGGAGGAGTAGAAGAAGAAGTGTATTGAACCTCTCTTAATGTAAGACAGGAGCCGCATTTTCTTACGCCTTAAGTCATCAACATGTCTTAAAATATCTCAACCATGGAAAAGTAAATGAAAGTTGACTGAACACGTCAGTCTTCCTACTCAGTTTTCACGCTACCCAAAAATGACTATGCAAGTAATAATATGTTCGTAGCCACTGGCCATTTGGTCCAGTGGTCATCACCATTAAAGGTGATGCTGGAGGTCAGGGGTTCAATCCCTGCCTCCCACATATTTGCCACAATTTATGGCGGTCTTAATTGATCTTCATCGATGGAGTCTGTACTCACATCGAACCCCCTCCCCTTCCCCTTAGACTAGGCTAGATTAGGTTATAGGACATCTATCGTTTCGAAAAAAAAAAAAAAAGTAATAATATGTTCGTCCCACCATCAAGGTCTGTGTACCTGCTAGCTAGTCCCAATACAAGTTTTTTTGGGCTTTTCCTGCCTCTAGTGTAAGATAGAATAGGTTATACAACAGTTATCGTCTCAATAAAAACAAAAAATGTTCGTTCCATCAATTTTTTTTTGTTTTTATCATTAGCCATTACGTTATTTTGGAGTTTGTGTTAACAACTTAACGCTATGGTCTAAAACAGCCAAAAAGTAGCTTGGATTGGAAATTATAATTTGTGGGCATTAGTCCAATTTTTAGTTTAAAAAAGGTTATGGATCATGTGCTTTAAGGTTACAAATAAGAGGATTACTTCTATAAGTAAATGAAGTGAGATAACACAAGCTGCGAATATTATAATATACGTCGTGATCAGCATGTTAATCTCAATACTTTGCATATACCAAAGGGTCGACCTTCTAGTGTTCTTGCCGGTTGCCACTATCAGGCTGCTAGGATGTTTGACAAGGACTAGCTCCAAACTCACAAAACCCTTCATTCTTCGTGGTTCTTTCTTCTTGTTCCTTTAATTATTCATGCTTATATCAGTCTACTACTACGTTGATTCATCATTTCACTTAGCTTTATCCTGGTTACGTTTACATTGTCAACTAGCACTGCAATTAATTAATCACGCCTGACTTGGCAAAACTTATTCAGCCATAAAAGCCCAGAATTGATCATCATTCTTGGACCGTCTTAAATATGTTACAGAGATATGTTTGTATCCTTCACGTATGAAAAAGTCATGAGGCAATGGCTGTCATAATAAAAGTAAAGAAAAGGGACAGGAGGCAATGAGCAAGTGCAATGATCCCAGAAAGGCCAGCAGGTACCATAAGGCTGTGTTGTTACGTGTAGAGCTGAACAATGCCACATTGATAGAGGAAGGGTGGTTAATTAGCTTATGAGATAGGATAGGAGCTCACCTTCAAAAGATAGAGGCATCCTAAAAGAGTAAAACAATAGAAATGAAGAAAAATACACATAGATTCAAAAGAAAAAAAAAATACATAGGGATATATATATAGAGAGAGAGAGATTCAAACGGTTTATAATAACTTCACCATAAGTAAATAGACTAAAATCTTTCGTGAGGGTATCTATCTATTATCAGATTCATCATGTCCAACTCTACAAAAGAAAAAAGGTGGAAAAAAAAGGGACATAGACCATTAATTTCTTGGCCTGGCTAGGGAATTGTGACAATTAAAGGAGGAACGTGAGGAAGAATCCAATTCTAGGGTAGGATTGACTCCCAAACCTGAGTTTATCCCTCATGACCGACCGAAAAGACTAAATCAAGGGCAGTAAATGGCCATTTTGGCTATGAGCTGGGAGGTCCTTTGCACATAGTGCATGAACTGGTGCCCTTATATATGATCACTATTCATATTGTAAATAAGACTTTTTTAAGGTACCATGATCATAATTCACATTGTTGACTTTTGAGCTGTATTCATCCCCCTCAATTGTAGATAAATTTGGTCTAAGCACGAGACTGTGAGCAAGAGAAAAAAAAAATCACAAATTCACATCTGCTCCAAATCCGAACCCAAAGCCAAGGCAACAAAAGTCTACGCACAAGTCGTCGATCTTTAGCCATACCCCACCACCTATATATTTGTCCTCTCATTCATCCTTAGCTAATTAGCTTAGACAACAGAAAACTGAGATGTCAACATTAATCCTGCCCTGGGCCCAACAATCTCTGTAGCATTTCTTAGCCACCACTCCCAAGTCGTAAGCATCAGCCCATGAAGCTTCTTTCGACGTTGTAGGAAGCTTACTACGAAAGAACTTGGCGATGAACATATATCAACACCTCACCACCACTGCACTGCACTTCACTTCACTTCACTTATCATCATCCATCATGGATGGGAACTATGATCCCAACAGGTTCACAAACATGTCTGGTTACAATTACAATTCTAGCAGTGCTTTTGGATCATCATATTCATCTGGGATGGTCAGTACTGGCTATGGTGACACCAACCAGTCGAATTTCCAGGTTTCGGAGTTCTTCGAGCTTGATGATTGGATGGAGGAAGATCAAACATTCATGCCCTCTGGCTACAGTACTGCCCAAAGCCCTCAACAAGAGCTGACTGAAGTCCTTGGTCATCCTGGTGGAAGTAGCAGTCAGCAAACCAACAGTAAGCAAAGCAAAGTTCCTGTACTTTTTTAAGTTCTAAATTAAACTAGCAGCTATTACGAGAATATGTGTTTATCTGAAAACATATTTTAGTGTAGTACAAAAAAAAAAAAAAGACTGTGCCATGCCATTTGATTTCCGTGTAAATATGGGAGAGGCATAAATCTGTGATATGTTTTTGCAGGAGATATTGGTGGGAAGGAGAGGAAGGAGAACAGAGAAAAGGTTGCATTCAAGACTAAGTCGGAGGTTGAGATACTTGATGATGGCTTCAAGTGGAGGAAGTATGGGAAGAAGATGGTGAAGAACAGCCCAAACCCAAGGTAAACAATTTTCATTATGCATGGCTTTCATTTCATGAGATAATAAAATGATTTTTACGAATAAACTACTTGGGTTTTATTCATTCCCTTTAAAATTGATCCCTCAAAGAGTTCAAGATTATCAAAACTTAGCCACATGGAGAAATCAATTCTGCCTCAAGACGTTGATGCCATGGATGGATGGGATCGACTGTAACTCCTTTAAAACCCGTTCCCATTTATAATAATGCTTTTGAAGCCTTCAATGGAAACGTATAAGAAGAAAAGTTTGCAACAAATTACCAATTCTTCACTGCTCTTTTGCCGACATATAAAATAAAAGTCGAGAGAAGTGATGTACAATCTGAAGTGACTAAATTCTGCAGAGGGAATCGAAATCATTTTTTCTACAGTATAAAAAATATATATATATGTTTTGTACGATTTGTGTTAACAGCAGTTCGTGTACGAAATGGGAGTTGGATTCATAAAAGTCAGTCAACTAATGAAGCACAATATGCGGTATCAGTGCTGGTAACGTTTTGATGCCAAAATTTGGTCCCCTCACCTCTCTATTGGATCGTACACATCAAGATAAAATTCCTGCAACATTTTAAAGTTTGAACTGGACACCTATTATGCACTAACTAAGCATACAATTTTTCGAAGACAACTTTACTTTGGGTAAAAGAGATCATCTTCTCTCTTGATTCTTCTCCAATAACGTATAGTTTTTTGTATGCAATCTGCTTTTAAATTTTGTGGGAAAGATCCACCTTCAATTAATTTTGTGGTGAAATTAATTGTCTTTAACACACACGATTTCTTGCAACCCCAGCAAACCTTTTTCCCTATTTTTTTGACAGCCTGAATTTAGTAGGAAATGATGATTAGCAACGTAATGCGTTGGCCCAACATGTCTTTTTCGACGAAATCCTAGGTTTTAGGTCTCAATCTCATAAGGGAGCATCCACACAGCCGCCAAATTAGTAAAACGGGTTTTGAGAATTTATACAAAGACACCCACTCACTAGATTCAACTCATTTCTGTTCAATGATCCAGTAGAAGTGCATGATTTGATATATACGAATTGCCCAGTAATTCATTTCCCCCGTAATTTGGTTTTGCTATGTCATAATAGTTGAAGACAACTGCAACTTATAGTGTGGAATTTGGATTTCTCTCTCAAAAAGACACAGAAAAAGAAGCAGAAAACGGTATTTTGGATTTAACAATAATAGTTGGTCTAGTTGTTCAATACTGTCTGTTTCCGTCTTGCAGTATATGGTTAAATTTTAGCATGATGACAAGTGCACGAGATTGCATAAAGATTATAGACTTGTTTGCTAGAATAAAATTTTCGTTTCTCCTGCTGAAATTTCTCAAGTAGACTCCATCTTGCTTTTAGCTTCTGCAGCTAATCACAAAAATTGAACCTCTTGCTTTCTCCATCGAGTTATAAACACAGAACATAAGCAGATTGGACGGCCTCAAATTTACAAAACCATACAATGAAAGAACAAAATTATGAAGGCTAACTGCTGATTGAGAGTATGGAATTGACAATGTTCATGTAATGTACAGGAATTACTATAGGTGCTCAATTGAAGGATGCCCAGTGAAGAAGAGAGTTGAAAGAGACAAAGAAGACCCCAGATATGTAATAACAACTTATGAGGGTATCCACAACCACCAAGGCCCTTCTCAGTTCTGACTTCCCAGAGGGGAATGTTGAATTCCTCAGTAGTTTCATCAATTATGGCTAGACTCTGTTCAAGGACGCGATAGAGCGCGGACAGGGTCCGTTCTACCACAGCTTTACCTAAACCCCCCCTTTTTTTTCAGATGTTTCAATCTGTTTTCGGCAGTTTCAATAGAC
Source organism: Coffea eugenioides (assembly GCF_003713205.1). Taxonomy (NCBI): domain Eukaryota; kingdom Viridiplantae; phylum Streptophyta; class Magnoliopsida; order Gentianales; family Rubiaceae; genus Coffea; species Coffea eugenioides. The sequence continues at coordinate 42,193,699 of NC_040042.1, read as the reverse complement.
CAAGCAGATAGCAGGATGGTCTAGTCATGCACCGATCGACAAGATATGTACTAGTAAATTGCAGTGAGGATAGACCCAACAGGGCTTCTTTGTACACTCTCCTCATCAATGCACTTTACACCAGCATTTAACATGCAACAATAGATATATTAATGACATTTAACGAACTAAACCAAATGCAGCACTTGCATGGAGTGCAAATTAGACTTCCTGAACTGGGGAAAGGGGAGCAAGGGGGCGCACGGCTGAGCAAAAAATGATTTAAAAAAACATTGAAGAAAACTAAATGAGATGACCACAGTCGAGTCGATATATCTCTATTTTCACCCGGAAGGCCAAAACAATGTTCAGAAATATGAAAATGCATGATCCCCATGCTATTGCCCATTATGCATGTTCTAAACCACAAACTATAATGTTTGCTACATGTCCTGTTTGTATACAAACATCTCAAGAACAAAAGGATCATAGAACTTTTGGAACTGTCAGTTAGTAAAAAGACATGTGAAGAGGGAAAAAAAATCAGCAACAATGCATGAGAAGCATAATAAGATGCCATTAAATTCTCATTAGCTACCCTTAACTATAATAAGAGCATTAATTTGGCACATATCACATATGAAGCTAGTAGCAGAATCAGAAAAGAAACTTCCATAAATTTTCAGTAAAAGCCAAAAACATGCCGTCAAAAGGAAATGTTTGCAAGCAGCGCTACAAGGGGATACCAGGTATAATAGTCACACCATATATAACAAGTACATTTCAAGAAAACATGAAGTAACTTCTTCAAGCCATATAAAAGACATTAAAAAACAGCACCAGGTGAAGGGCATAATACTTCTCCAAGTCATTGTGATTTTGCTGGCTAATAATCCAAAGGACCTTCAATATCCTTGATGAATACCCACAGGTCATAGGCAAATTATACATGTTGACTGACAGTACAGTGATTCAGTGAAGCAATTAGAAGGAATATCTAAAGTACAAGTAGGTTATTAGCCTTGTTTGCTGAAATATGCTAACACGAATTTGATACTTCGCCGACTTAAATATCTAGCAACTTGAAGCATGAACTTCTATGCTTTAGCAAACCAAACGGGTTAACTTGGAAAAGCAATATCAGGGTTGCGTACATGAATATTTAGTCCAGCAAAATGCTTCCATCTAGCTGCTGCAGATTGCACCTCAGAGGAAATGCTCCACAAAGTATCACAAGTTCGTTTTTTGAGAAGTTGTGATGATGGTTTTGTTATTGCATTGGACTTGGAAAAAGGACACTTGCTTGTCCTATTCATACCACTAGAAAGTAACCATCGAGACCCAGATTGTAGCTGTCTAGGATTAATTAACATCCCCCTACCATTTGGCTCAACATTAAAACCTGCGACATGGACTCCAGAGATTTTAAACCGAGAGATGAACGGTGCTGCGTTGATGCACTTATGATTTTCTTCAGCACTGGTTCCCTCCATAACAAACTCTTCATTCAGATCATCCTTTTTGTTGCTCAAATCTGTTTCTATATTTGTGTTATGCATTTCATCATGCACAGGAATACAAATTCGTTCAACTTGAGCCAGAGCAAGCATTGATGATCCAACCATTTCAAAGTCACGAAACGGATCTCTGAGCTGCAACCTAAGAGCTAATGTGAAGTTGTTACCGAACAAATGACTGTTACTACCTGATAATTTAACTCGTTGACCATTTCTTGTCATCTGTAAACCACCTAAATCGAAAAGATCAGCATCATGAGCTGCTAAGATTTTCAACATCTCTCCATCAACTTCATTCTCATAATCAATATCTACTGCATCTAACCTAATCCATTCATTCAAGGAGACAGAGAATTTGATTAACTCAGCAATACCATCTTCCCTTTTGACATCCAAAAGTTGCAATGGAGTGGGTCCCAAAGATCCCATAACTCCACCTAGTTTAACATTCTGGCCTACAGAGGTCCAGTTCTCAGTAAACTGGGGCCTAATGCATGAAGGTGCTTCTGCATCTGACCAGCCACATTGAATCCTCAACCCTTCAATGGAGAGAGCTTCAAAATTAGCCACTGCTAATGGAACAAGATCTTCCAAAGACACATAATCTGAATATACTTTTTCTGTTTTTGAGCCTAAGTTTGGAGCATTCTGACCAAACAGTGATCCTTCATCATTCTTTTCCAAGACAAATGAATGATCTTTGACCCTGAAGTCATTAAGCGGAGCAGATTGGTCAAACCTACCACCAAAGAAAATTGAGCATCAATCAGCATTAGAAGAAGATAAGCTATAGGGAGCAAAACCTCATACAAGCATACAGAAAAAGGAATTTGCAGACCTCTTAATAACTTCCGAACTGTGCTCAGTTTCCTGGATGACTTGTTCCATCGTCCTTCCAGTAATGTCCTCCAAAGGCATCAATTCATTTGCCTTAGCAAACATATCTTCGGCTCCCCCTGATGCCCAGCACTGTAGTATCTCCACAACATTGGAACCCATAACTGCTGGTAGTACAACTGCATTAGAAACTTGCATTATCAGCTTTGCACTGTTTTTTGCCCTCCTGAAAAGAGAAGAACTCATTGAACGCAATAAGCCTCCACTCTTTGTCTGAATAGTTGGACCTAAGCCTTCTGCAAGAGCAGGTAATTTTGAAGGTTCTTCGGGAGGAAAATAGACTGGGCTTCCAAATCCATCAGAGGTAATTCGTGGAGAATTTTGGAATACCTTATCATTTAGGCCCCATCTTTGCATTAAAGTTTCAGTTTCCAAGTTTTCAAGCATTTTTGCATTCCGTCTGCTTCTCAGTGATTGTGTAACCCTGTTATACTCTTTTTCAGCTTCCTGAATGACCTGTGACAAATCAAAATCATCAGAACATGCCACCCTCCCAGAGCCAGTTCGAGCAACACCAGAGACTTCTATTCGCTCTGAAGCTACATCCAAATCAAGTATAGGATTTCCAAACGCACAGAATTCCATTTCAAACTGTTTCAGAAGATGCCCTCTTGGAGACTCCGGCTCACCATCAGAAGTCATGTCTCTGGGGTTGTGCCCAAAGCCCAACATATCAAGAAACTCGTTAGCAACAGATTCAGTGACATCGTCCAGACTAAGTGACCGTACCAACTTACTTGCTCCACAACTAGATTCGGCGTCCATGTAGGTCTCCTCCTCAATACACTTGCTTATATTTGATGACATGTCAAATTCTGCTGATTCAGAGGCTATGAATTTACATGAAACCATTGGAGATTCTTCCACGGTTGATTCTTTACCATATACATTATTCTCCTCACACTTGCTCTGTATTGCACTTTCACAGCTGTTACTACAATCAAGTAGATGATTTGAATTTGGTTCCCCTTTAGCACTAAAATCTGTCATATCTTCCTGAAAAATCTCAGCAACATCTATAGTTTCAATGACAGGCTTGTTAAAACATTCAGTAGAATTATGGTCAAGTTTCAAATCATCCTTCACAGACAATTCCACGCCCTGATCAATTACAATAAAGTCAGAATCATCAAAGCCATTTCCAGAAGAGGCAGACTTAGAATTAAAGGGCACAAGATTTTCATGAAAGCCATCCACCTCCTTAAGATTACCAAACTTTCCCTCATCAAGCTTTTGGTACAAAAAATTTATTGACCTAGCGAGCTCCGAGTTTTGGTTAGGAAACACTTCACTAAGATATTTCATATCTAATGATTGTGATGAAACATGCTGATGCCCATTATATGATTTTCTTGGAACACTACCGCTCCTCCTAAGAGCAATGTTGCTGCTACTTTGATCACAATCTGAGGATATAGCAATTGGTGTCTGCCCACTATCCTTAGGCATATCAGAGACCGTCAGAAAATGTCTTGGGTCAAATGGATTATCCCCCAGAATTGAAAATCCAAAACTAACATTCAGGATAGCACCTTTGGCCTTGCCTTTCAGCTTAAAGCTTGTTGTCCACTTCCCCGAGGTCCTCTTCTCCTCTTCTAACTCCTCTACAGTCAAAGGAAGCAGCCTTGCGAGGTCCACCCAATGCTTACCAATATCTAGAGTTGGAGCTCCAATAATGGAAGCCTGAAGAAGAAAAAGTTTAGGCTCATACTTTGCTGAATTTTGTGGACCATTTCTACTAACATAAACAGAACACTGATGCATCAAAGTTTCCTCAAACTTGGCTATCCCTTCGAAAACACGAACAGGATGAGTTTTGAAAACCTCATTCTTCCTTTTCCAATTTACACAAAGAATAAGATCATTAAAGTTGGAAGGTAGACCCTCAACAGAATGTACATGAAGAAAGAAGAAACAATTGAATCGATGACTACGAATATGTGTCAGAGCCTTTAAGGGCTTCCAACCCCAAATTGATGACTTCTTCTCCTTTTGGAACACATCTCTTACACTAGCCTTAGTACCAAAAATTGATTGATGCTTGGATTGCAAATGTACAGACTTGGATGGGTCTTTGTGCAGGTAAAGGGCTTGGCTTATTTCCCCAATATCGCGCAATAACTGTCCACTGCTCAATCCTTCATCATTACTCATCACAGTATCATCTTTGGAAATCACCATCTACCCATTCAAAGAAAATGTTTCAAGCACATATACTAAGAAAAAGTTAAGAATTTCCAGACATACAGCACAAGAACTGAACAGTAGAATAAAAACTAGACAGAAATTAGGTACTTGTTGGGCTCTGTATTCCTCCAATTCAGGAAACTAAACAACCAACTCAACATCCTAAAGAAGGAATCAAGGTCAGGCATTTGGTTTCCCTTTTCTCCTTTGCTTCGGATTGTTTATTTCCGTGGTTCTTATTTCAAATTGTACAAGGACTCTGCTCTGATCGATTACTTTTTGTGAATCATTAAAGGGAGATTACTATTATGTCAGAAGAAATTAACAATGCAAGAAAATCTCTATCACTTGCAGTGAGGTTCCAAAATAATTGAACAGGCAACTGTAATATCAGAGCTTCTTTATCTTTTCAATATCTACCAACATTTTCATTCTTTCTAACAAACCAGAATTTTCTTCTTTTTCCCTTCTTTTTTTTCCGTTTTCCATCTTTCTTAGTGTTGCATGCTTGATGCAGAGTTACAGAAAATCCCAGCAAATCTAATGCAACAATAAATGCCAAAAACAAATAGAAATCTGTAATAACAATCCTGCTCAATTATTCACTATCCTTTCCTTTTTTGAGTTTTATTGGTCCAAAATTGCCAGTAATAACTTATACAGTACCATCAGAGCTTCATCAAGCTCTGTACAATCTCCAAGAAACCAACACAAGCAAACCCAACGAAGAAAATAACAAAAATAGAGCAAAAATTAGCTTAATGGGATACAATAGTCATCAAAGCAAGAAACTTTTTCTGCAGTTCCTCAAGAGACAAAACAGGTTCACAAAAAAAGCAACAATAAGGCCTACCAGGCATAAATCAAGAAACTGCCCCACTCAAAACTAAAAATTCCAGTAAAAATACTACTAACGAACAAAGCAAGCAGTAAGTTTGACTTACCAGGACAATGAATTGCTATATGATCCAACCTTTCAAGGAAGTAGGAAAATAGAAAATGAAGAAGAACTTCAGCCCAAGACCTGTAAGAAGATGATCTCCTCCTCCTCCTCCTCCTCCTTGGCCTAGCAATCAATTGGCTGCCGCAGCTATATACTTGGGAACCGTGTTATGCGTTAGCAGCCATCTTGGAGTTATAAATCCAGGTTCTTTGCTTTTGTCTTCTTGAAGTCTTCGTTCCATACTTCCATGGTTACTCTAGGTGTCATAAAATATTAACCTGAAATTACACAGTAATTATTTTGTCCTTATGAAGGACAAAAGTTGGTTTTAGCTGTCTCTAAGTCTGTAGTAGTTGTGTGGTTGCTTGTGATTAAAGGGGAATATTAGCTGATATTACAGCCAAAGACCTTGTATTCATGCTAAATTGGTCTTGGGTACTCTTTTATGGTGAGATAGTACATCAATACCAATATGAAACCATTAATGGTTGATAATAATAGACTTGTTAGTTGTATAGGCTTAGAAATTTATAGACAATGTTGATTTTCTTTTTCTTATATTTGGGCATTAGGTACTCGATTGCACCTAACTTATTTAATCACTTCATTTTCTGTTCTGATGTATGTTTCTAATAACTAAACGATCTTTTTTAAAAAAAAAAAAAAAAAAAAGGTCTCCAAATAATCATAAGATTGCTTAATTCAATTCCCAACAATTTGCTGCTGAGATTTTCACATTTTCATATGTCATGCTCCCATCAATTTGGTTGGTATAGCATGCTTTAAAATGTTCTATGATGACTAAAGTTACAACTCACATATTTGATTATTATGTATCTTATGTATAAAATGTCACATTTATTGTGTCCAGGTATAGATGTGTAAAATGAGTTAGGTAATCATAAAGGTCCAACAACTTATTTTATCCAATGATGTTATGTGAAAATTGAATCGAGAGATTTGTTCAAAAGAAGTAAAAAGGGGCAACAAATGATATTTTGTGCATATAAATGATATTATCAGAGGAGGAGGATGGATTGGGTGATACCGAACAATGGAGTGTAAGTGAAAAATTTTGGATTCGAGACATCTCATTTACACTAAAAACAAAAATGATATAATTAGCTAATGTCTTGTTATTCGTTGACTGGATAGTAATCTCCTGATCTCCGCAGCCTCAGAAATTAGTGAAGCAGACTTCTACGCAGGCTAATTTTGTGTGTGTGTGTGTGTGTGTGTTTGACAAGATACATGTTGATGTTTTCCTTCACCCTTCAAAATTAGTTAAGCAGATATATCTAACAAACTTCCGGATATATATCTATAGCCCGGCTGCAATCTTTTTAAATAATTGGAGTTTGATTCTCTTTTTCTTTTATCATTATTAAAACTTTTATTCTCTGCTTCAGTACATAAACAAGTATTATTGCCTGCCAAAAGCAAGCAATACTAGAATGATTGGAGTTCCTTTTTTTTCAGTAGATTGGTACAGGAAATACTAATGGTACTGGTCTGAAAGCAGATTAGAACTTTTCTTTCTGCATATAAACCCTCTGGCTATCATGCTAAGCCATTGCTTGGAGTGGTTCTCGTTTCTGGTTTGCCATTTCAATGTGTGAAGAATAACATGAATCAGGGCTTACGATGATGCGTGATTAGGACAATACTCAAATATAGCAGTCGGCTAGAATAATGGATTACACTTGATAATTTCAGAAGGTCTGAAAACTGTTAGTTGAGGTTCTGCGATTGATAGACAAATATGAGCTGATTTCATTAATTAAATCTTCAGCTGTTGTCTGTTGATCATTTTAGGTTGCAAATACCAACCCATTGGCGTTGTCATCAAAATGCTGCTCTTGACACAGTCCAATCGTACACCAGATCATTTCTTTCTTGTGGTAAGAGTTTCCAAAACGATGGCTGAAGCTCTACTTGGTATTGTTCCAGCAATCTCTGCTAAGATGCTTGCACTTGCTGCAGAGGAGATTAGCCGAGCATGGGGTGTAAACTGTAAAGAAAGACCTTCAAAAAAGCTTTCTGAGAAAGTAGAGATGATGGAAGCTTTGATATCTGATGCTCAAAAATCTTTGGCTGAAAAAGCACCAGTGCATAGCACGAGATGGTGAGATGGTGTTGGATGACTTTGGATACATGGAAGTTCTTGGCCAAAAGGTTGAGAATCGAAAGCGTGACAAGGTGTGCAGCTTCTTTTTCTTCCTCAAATCCCCTTTAGTTTCGCCTACAGATGGGTAACAAGATCAAGAATGTTAGCTCATCTCTTGAGGAAGCTTACAAAGAAGCAAATCAAGTTGGGCTTTTTCCAGTTCAGCTGACCACGAAATCTGCTGATCACAAAACGGATTGGTTAACTGATCCTTTTGTGAGACGAGTCAGAAATGTTAAGAAAGAAGTTTGGATTCAAATTTTCTTAACAGAAAAAAAGGAAAAAAGAAGCATTGGTGAGGAAGCATTACCAAAACAACGCTATTTTGTTTTGACTTACGATTGGATAGATCTAATTTCAAAAATTCAATAGTTCAGATTGTGTCGTGCCATCACTTAGTCTACCTAAGGTTTGGCCTTTGTCTTTGTTTCTAAGAGTTGATGACGAGCTTTGAGAAGGAAAGCTACTGATTTTGGAAAAGTGGTCCTTGATGGGGATGCGAGTCTACCTAAGGTTTGGTGGCCTTTGTTTTTGTTTTTAAGAGTTGATGACGAGTTTTGAGAAGGAAAGCTACTGATTTTGGAAAAGTGGTCCTTGATAGGGATGCGAGTCTGATTTCTAGAGGTATCCGAGTTTTCTTTGGCTTCCGAAATTGATTTATAAACGTAATCGAATTGCTGGAACCTAACAAAAGTAGTATTAAAGGTATGGACAAGGTACTCAGTAGAGCTGCAAACGAATCGAACCGCTCGCTCGCAACTCGAGTCGAGTCGAGCTCGAACTAATCAAATTGAACTTGAGCTCGAACTCGATCTAAAAAATATTAAGTTCGTTAATTCGTGAGTCGACTCGCGAGCTCAAGTATATATATATATATATATATATATAATTTTAATATTAAAATTATATGTATCCCTAATATTTTATTATTTATTAAGAAAAATATTATTTTATTTATTTTTTATTTTTTCGAGCTCGAACTCGAGCTTTCTTTTTGACAACTTGTCGAGTTCGAACTTGATAAAACTAAATCAAAACTCGATTCGATTAGATCAAAATTCGACTTGACTCAACTCGCTTGCAGCTCTAGTCCTCAGGGCTCAATGTGGCTTCGGAATGCTCAATTGGACCGTAGAGTAATGCTTTATATTTGATTTATGAATTATTAGACTTTTAATTAGGTTTCGTTTGGACTGAGAAATTTTGATGAAAAATTTAAAATTTACCCATATTGTTCTAATTGTTTAAATTATTTAAGATATCTTTGAATTTATAATTCACCAATTATCATAATACATTTTAAATACTATAATAATTTGTTATTTACAAATTCAAACACTTCCTAAATAATCTAAACAATTAAAAGAATTTCAAAGGATTTCAAAGAATTTGGAGAGTGAATAAGAGAAATGATTGTTCGAAGAATTGATATAGGATAATAACCTATATTTTTCTAAAATGAATTGATGATTTAGAACAAGGATAACCCACACGATATCACTTGGTGCAAACTAAATACATTAACTAATGTGGATTAAACACTCATAACAAAATTCATTCGCTATTCCACTATTGCACCTTAATACGAGATTGATTGAATCATTTAGATATAAACTTATAAGTATTCTAGTCAAATCATAACTTATTCATAAATTTCCCAAAACTTAATCAAATATTGAATTTTCCTATCATCATTTTCTGAATAATTCCCGTACAGAAGAAAAAAAAAGAAAAAGAAAAACAATAAAAGTTATTGGGTAGAGTGAGAATTAACGTATACTTAGAGCATTAATTGCAATTAACCCAAAATTCTATTGCAACAGATAATGCAGAGGATGGCCTGAAGCAACTCCCTCGACTCTTTTGCCACTCTCATCTTCTTCTTCTTCTTCCTCCTCCTTCGAGTTAAAGTTAACACAAGACACTCCATTTCTGAAAGCAGAGGCATCCGTTCCCTTAAGTCCTGAACTGTTAGCCCGAAAAAGAAAATGGATGCAATAATTCAGGCACCCTATGATGCTACTGTGCGGTTTATGTTGGCCTCGTTGGAACGCAATTTATTGCCGGATGCTGTCATAAGAAGACTCACTCGCCTACTTTTGGCCGGCCGCCTTCGGTCTGGTTACAAGCCCACTTCTGAACAACAACTCTCTGACCTCCTTGCCTTCGCGCATTGTAATTCAGTACACTAATGCTTGTCACTTTTCTTGATACACATGTACCTTTCATGAATTACTACAACTTATATGGGATTCTAAAATTGTCAAAAAAAGGGATTTTTGATTGTTGATTGATTGTTAAAAAGATTGAATTTTTCCTTAAAATGGGGTTCAGTATGGACATTTCCTTCTTAAAGCTGAATTTTCTGGAAAACCGAAAGGGCTCGTGCAGGATTGAGGTTCTTTTATTCTATCTTTTTAGTAGTCATCTTGTTTGGCTCCAGAAGTGTTGGTTCCGCTGAAGGGTCATTTAAGTAATGTGCATTTACCTTATAATTTACTTGAAAAATGTGGTGTCAATTGTTATGTGGTTCTACTATGAGTAAGATTTGTGATTAGAGCATATCATTATAATATGGCTTTACAATTCATCAAATGTTTAGCTACTCTATGCTAATTTATGTAAATATTTTGCTGATCACTATTGTCTGGACTCTGGATGGTGAAGACGGAATAATGCAACGTCTACTTGACGCCTTATGCTTGAAATTTATTGCTGTTTACCAGGTTATATACCTCAATTGGTTAAGATGAAGAATTGGTATTGCCTTTATATAGGCACTTCTTTGCCACAGACACCCAAATGTATTATCCATCATCAGAGATTTAGGTGAATTTTGTTGTGCATTTATCCCATATTTACTTGGGTTTTAGCATTTTGTACTAGCGATTGAGGTTGAACAAGTTAGAGTGCTAGTCCATCAGAACTAGTTATCATTGGAAATGTATTTTGTTAGCCACTCTTTAATTTGAGATTTTCTATTCAACTTGATCTTGATTAGGATATTTAGGCTTTCATGTTTGTAAAGCATGCAAATTGGTTGCTTCTTTATTTCAGCTTTGAGAGAAATGCCAACAGCCATCCAGACTGAGGTGCCAAAATCTCAACATTATGAGCTTCCTACTTCTTTCTTCAAGCTTGTTCTTGGAGAGCATCTGAAATACAGGTTTGCAGTTCTGCACCCAATTTATGCAGGTCTTTTTTGTCTTATTTTGTCTCATGGTCATGTCTTTAAAAGCAGTTGAGGTACAAACAGTTATCCCAGGTGAGATAAGGTTTGATATCCCTTAATCTCATGTTATAATTTTAACACTTTTTAGAGGACTATAACATGTGACTAGATTTGGAAAAAGCAGTCAATCACCTATATGCTATTAAAGTTATAAGTTTCTGATATTTGAATTGGGGTGATGATATGATCATGTATCATTTGTTTCAGCTGTTGTCTTTTCTCGGACAAGTCAAAGACTCTCGAGGATGCAGAGAAAGCAATGCTGGAGCTATACTGTGAAAGGTCACAAATAAAAGATGGCCATACTGTTCTTGATGTTGGTTGTGGTTGGGGATCTCTTGCTCTGTACATAGCACAAAAGTATAGCAGTTGCAAGGTTACAGGGATTTGCAATTCAGTAACCCAGAAAGCACACATTGAGGAGCAGTGCCGGTACTTTTCTTAATTTTGACTTGTTATAGGTGAAATACTCGACCATAATATCAATGCAGACAATGTGGTAACTTCAAAATTGAGGACTCATTAGAAGTCGCCTCATCGACATCTTTCATCTCTAATCAGAAAAAAGATTCCGTGGCATGTTTGTTGGTGTAACACTAAATCAGCTGGAAGCCTGTTGTAAGAACCATTTCTTGGTCTCTTAGTGACTCTATTTATGGCACAATTGTGAGACTTGGTCTTAACCAGCATTTTTTCTTCTTTCTAGATGGCTGACTTTGGGATTTTTGGTATTTTTATTCGTGAATTTTTAGAGCGTCATATTTGAAAATTTTGTTTACCTTATCTGTGTTTTTGTGGAGAGAGATTTTAATCAGACCAACTTTTTGAACCATAGAGATCATCAGCTACAGAACGTGGAGATTATTGTTGCAGATATTAGCACTTTTGAAATGGAAGCATCCTATGACCGGATATTTTCGATTGAAATGTTTGAGGTAAATGCTGATTGTATTCCTGGTGCAGGATTTGACCTTTGTATGTGAGGTCATAACTAGTCAAATTTTTTCTTTCCTTATATTATTGTTTTCCTGGTTGGGGATAGCATATGAAAAACTACAGGGATCTTCTTAAGAAGATATCAGCGTGGTTGAAACCAGATGGTCTTCTTTTTGTTCATCACTTTTGCCATAAAGCATTTGCTTACCATTTTGAGGTAATATTATGATCTCTGTCTTTTCCTTGGTTAAATGCTGTAATATCTCAAGAGTTCAGTACAAGAATGTTTCTCTAATTTCTTGTTTTCTTTTACCTTTCTTTTTTGATTTTGAGTATCGGTTTTTATGCATCTTGTAATTTGTAATTTGTAGGATGTGAGTGATGATGATTGGATTACCAGGTATTTCTTTACGGGAGGCACAATGCCTGCAGCAAACCTACTCCTTTACTTTCAGGTGAGCTTTTCCCATGATTGCTTCTGGTGTTATGGGACTTGAACGCTCGACCTCTGTTATCTGATTGCTTCTGGCTTCTGTTTTAGAAAATCTTGCATGATGAGGTTATTCTAGCTACTGTTCAAATAGTCTTGCCCTTTGTTCCTTCATCTTTCACTGTTTTGCGTGCATAATGCAATAAGACCTTCTCATCCACTTTATGCATAGTTGCCAGCGTTCTGTATGTTATTCAGTTTGGCGATTCGGATGGTGACTTTACTTGACGAATTTCATTGCTCAGATGTTTTTATATGATGCTTTTCTTCATGCAGGATGATGTTTCTATAGTCAATCATTGGCTAGTGAATGGGAAACACTATGCACAGACAAGGTATGCATTAGCCATTCGTGTGTTAAGTTGGCAAATGGAATACATGATGGAATCATTTTCCTAACCAAATCTATTCTGTTCAAGAAAATCTGCAAATATTCAGCATTAATCTTTTCTAGCACATATTTATCTGGATATGCTCTGGCACATGTGACCGGTATCCTAAGACTATATGAACTCATTGGGCATATCCTCTTGCAGTGAGGAATGGCTTAAAAGAATGGACCAGAACTTGAGTTCTATAACCCCAATAATGCAGTCAACATATGGTAAGGATTCAGCCGTCAAATGGACCGTCTATTGGAGAACTTTCTTTATTGCAGTAGCAGAATTGTTTGGGTACAACGATGGAGAAGAATGGATGGTTGTACATTTCCTGTTCAAGAAGAAACTCTCAAGTCCATAGCTCAAGGGAAAAAAATCTTGCTGATTCATACGCGTACCATGGGAATTTGTAATAAGTGATTCTAGATTTGTGCCAATGGGGTGCAAGATGACCACCTTTTCCCATCAATGAACAAGTAATGAGGAATTTCTTTGGACATTAAATTTCCAACAGTTGCAAACAAAGTCTTATGTTATCTGTTGGTTTTGGGAGCATCAAAACTTATTGCATTTGGACACCCCTGATTCACGATTTGTTGCTTGGTTCACTTTTTAACTCTAGTTAATGCATTATATGGTCAATGTTATCAAAGATTAAGACACAGAGATCCCATTTCTAGAAACAATTGTACATCTCACTGTATATGGGCACACATGGAATGACTGCACAAAGCGGAAATGATCTCGAAGATAAGTTGCTGAAATGAAAGATTTACCATCTGTTGTCAGCATGGTTTGAAGACTCGGCCGAGTCGTGACTCGGCGTCTCGGCCTCTCCCGATACGATACCGTGACGAAACGATACCGAGATACTTGACTCGCCGAAAAATCGGTCGAGACGTCACCGCAACGGATTGAAATGGTCGAGTCACTCCGAATTATCCCGAGTCAAGTTGAATTCAATAAAACCTTTAGAAAAAAAGGATTAAAAAAGGGAAATCCGGATACCTCTATACCGTCTGTGTCAATCTCCTGTCAAGTATGCTAGTACTGACGCTCCTTCATATAAGGAAAGAGATGCGAGTGATGGGCACGTCATAAAAGATTTCGTGGGGCCTTCTTTAGATTAATCATAGTGTTTCCCTATTCTATTACAAGACATAATTGGGACAAGTTCATCCGAAACACCAGACATAATTGACTTGATACTGATGATTTCTACACCAATACCGAAACACCGATACGGATGATTTCTACAACTCAATTGACTTGAATCACATTTTTCACCAAGATGATATATTGGATGATTGGACAAGAGAAAATGAACAACCCACATTGCCTGAAGATAATCTGGATTGGTTGGATAAGGGCATTCATCAAACTGAATTAGAAAGTAGTGAATATCAAAAACATGACAATAATGGTTTTGGTGATACACTGTCCCAATATATTACCAAAAAAAATAAGAAAGGTCTTGCAAAATCATCAAGTAGGAAATAAAAAAGTAAGACTAAACAAACCAGTAAGCATACTGTTTCATCATCTTCGAATAAAAGTGACAGCGGTAATAATGATGATGACAACGGTGACAATGGAGATGGATGGAACAATTCTTTCAAGCATGGTGGTGGTTACAATCAAGATAGCCAACAAATAGAAGGTATGTCATAGGCTCAAGGACAAGATAATTATTATGCCACTCAAGATACTGATCATGGCTATCGTCCTGACATAGAAGCACAACGTCAATTTCTCAATAATTTAACTCAATTTTCAAGTGAGGATGCTTTCTCTCACCATTCAGGGTCACAAAGATATAGAGGAATCGATGATCAAATGTAAAATTTGGGTATACACCCAACTTATGAGCATGAATCTAGCCAAAACTGCAGTACTAGTCAATTGGGATATGGCTATGACCAATCATATGGAATCACTCCTGACTATTACAGTAGATATCGGCCATTTAATGGATCTGGACAGGTCGAAAGGTCTACTAGCATTCATGGTAGTGGATGCTATGAAAAAGAAATAGATAAATCTCTTGATGGTTTTTCTTTTGATTACAATAACATTGGGTTTTATGGTCATGATTCTACTGTATCATATGGTACTAGCGATAGTGTTAACTATCGAGGGTTTGGATACTACCATCATACTCAGCAATTCATCTCCAATCTAGAAGTTCTTCCATCTAGTGATTATGGAACATCTAGTCAATCCTCACATCCAGTAAATACACCAGATAACTCTTATACACTATCTACCCAAGGTTCTATGCCACTTCCACATCTGTTTTACCATTTATCGAGAAATGAGGGTGATTTTGAATCACATCGTCATTCTACTTGGTATTAAGAGCATCCACAATGGGGGTGTAATACACCCCCATTACACCACTCCATGACACGGCTCCCCATTGGAGCCGTGTCATGGAGATTACACGCATCACATGTATGATGCGTGTAATTCTCAGAATGTGGGCCTAGGCAACGGTACAATTTCAGCATTTCCAACGGCACCCAATATTCATTTTGTTATTATTTGTATTCACTCAATGTGGGCCTAGTATTCATTTTGTTATTATTTGTATTTTATTTGATTTAACTTATGTAATATTATGTTATGGAGTTCAACTAATTACATTCCGAATTATTAATTAAGTATGGATTATTATGATATCTTCGCATTTGAAGTATCAAATATTTGTTTAATTTCCTACATAATTATTTTTAAAAAAATAACAATATATTATTTTTGAAACATAGAAAAAGATATATTATTCAAACTTAAAAATTAATAATATCATTTTTAGAAAATAAAAAAATTCAAAATGTACAAAATTTAACGAAAGTTAGTACTTTATTTTTTAAAAATAACAAAATTAGTTTTAAAATTACTTTATTTATTTATGGGATATGAGTTATGCATTATTAAAATAAATATTTGATTAATTGTGGACCCATGCTATTACACCTTGTGGAGTGTAATCCATTGTGAGTGAAAGTGTAATAAAAGAGGAGAAAGTGGAATGCTGAC
Organism: Coffea eugenioides; assembly: GCF_003713205.1. Lineage (NCBI taxonomy): Eukaryota > Viridiplantae > Streptophyta > Magnoliopsida > Gentianales > Rubiaceae > Coffea > Coffea eugenioides. The sequence goes on along the minus strand of NC_040042.1, from coordinate 42,177,932 downwards.
GTGGCATGTGGATTACACTCCACAAAGTGTAATAGCATTGTGGATGCTCTAACAGGTACAAAAATAAAAAGTACTAGTATATCTTTTTATATATTTGCCTTTTATTTAATATGATTTCTTTTTATTTTTGGCAGGAGATTGATCAAATCTTCCAACTTTATGCTATAAATAAATCATTAGTTTGTATTGTTAATGGTTGATATTACTTTTGCACTTATTAGTTTTAAAATTGTGGTCTATGTTATTTTGATTTTATTTGTGATGTCATTGTCTTAAATAATTTAAAGTACTTATTGTGTTTAATATGTATAAAAATAGTACATTTTACAAATTTTCTTTTGCTATTTTTTTTATTATTTTTGTTTAACATACTTTTTTTATATTATTAACAATTTTTAGAATATTAAATGCTTTAAAATTTGTGTCTCACCGAGACCGCAACCGATATGTCGAAACCGATGTGGAACGTTCCGGACCGCGACCGCGACTTTGAACCATGGTTGTCAGATTTGTTCGTAAAATTGGAGGGTGAGTGGCTTGGCATTGGTGCCTTGGCAATAACAGCATTTCAATATGCCGCTCATTCTTTTGCTTTTTGGCTTGACTGGAAATGAGCAGAACATTGAAACGAATGTAAAGAAACAAAGTTCATATAGGCTCAGTATCTCGTTGTTCCTCTCCCCAAGGATTAACCAAAAAGGTTTGAAGAAACACAAGTTTAAACCCAATAACATAATTTTCCTGGTATTGTCCACAAAAAAGAGAGATCGCCTAGACAACAGGATGAATGCGATATGTAATTAGACTAAACAACAAGCATTAACATCATTACAACATGAAGGCCAGCTCGGTCGATGAATGCCTGCCTCAAAACTATGAAGTGAATATTGGTCCAACTCTCAGACCAAGAACTTGGGTTTCTGCTTATGTAAGTTTGCTGGAAACTTCCTTACCACTAGCTGCATCCTTACTGATGAATTAAGAACCCTTACCACAAGTTCACGATGCTACAGACAACTGGAATACCATATGAGAGGCAGATAAGACTCATTCCTAGTTAGCCGTTAATAAAACAATCTGAAAGGAAGAAAATTGAGTCAAGTCAATACTGCAACAATTTGATGAACAAATTACTGTTTCACAATAAGACTAGAACGAATTACTGTTTTAAAATAGTAAAGCCAGAAAGCAAAAAGAAGAAAGAAGAAGGGGGAGGGGGAGAGGGAGAGAGAGAGATTGAGCACGTAATACTCTTCCAAGAAACGTTGAGAAAAATGAAAAACCAAATGCTGCTGAAATCAACTTCAGAAAACCTTCTTCAAAGAGCTTAGTACTGTGGTAATTGATAAATGAAAATTAAGCTCTACGAGAGTGGCCCTCAAGTCCAAAATGCATGACCTAAAGCATTTTCCTGGTGAGGGATGGAATTTTGAAAACCCAAAAAAAGTAATTTTGTACGTAAGTCATAAGAGACCGCCAGACTGGCCCTCGTAAAACTGCAGCATCCAAAAAAAAAAAAAAATTGGTTTCACATTGCAACTTTCAAGCTGAAGATTGTGCAATGTAACAAAAAATTTGGCATCTCACTGTTCGTAATCTCTCAGAGGTTTGGAATGCCCCAAATATATCATCACAAAGAAAAATTATCTACAAACTGAGCTCAAGCTCAAAACCAAGACCAGACAGGATCATGCTAGCTTAGATAGTAAAGGACAAGACTTGATAAGAGCATAGCTGTTAATGTTTTGCCTTACGTGCAAATGCAATACCAAGCAGTGAATTTCCTTTCATAGTTTCCTTTCTCGATTTGGGTGCCAATTATTCACACTAATTTATAGACCTAATAGCTTGACCATATTCTGGCAGATAATAAGAAAGGCAGCAGTATCCGTGTCTATGCCCATGTGAGTAAGTTTGAAAGAAAGCTCTGCTACAAAGATCTTATCTCAAAAGTGTGAAAAAGCTTATATAACCTTCAATTTTTATGCTCAAATTGGGAGCGTAGTAACCTACAATACCCCACTGCAGAGCTAGTAAAGGATAATATAAACAAGGCAGTACTACAGGGTGATGTATATCCCTAGGATGGCAAAAAGTCCAGCTAATTGATAGGAAAACAATAGGACTTCAACAAATTATTGATCATAAAAAACAGCAACTGAAATGTTTACAGGAAATCAAAATAAAAAAAATGCAAAAAGAAAAAAGAACCTCTGTAGGAAAGCCAGTGTCAGATAAGATATTGAATGACAAAACATCAAACACCTCAACATCCTATTTTGGGTTCCCATTGTACTTCAGTAAAATGTATTCTAACTGAAACTTTCCAAAATGAAGGTCTAAAAACTGAAGCTATACTTGAAGGAACAGGAAAGTAAGTTCAACAATTAAATCAGAAGAAGAAGGTTGATCCTTGTCAGATTCCCATTCCTATGTGTAAATGATGTTTTTTCAGTTTTTATTTCCCTAATCAACCTGGCAGAAAATTTATCACTAGTTAACGATTCCAGTAACGCTTAAATAGTTAAAGCCACTCTAGATGGCTAGCACATCAGATTTTGACACTCGCGCGATAAACAGATGTACCATTGTGCCAGCAGCTTGACAATCCCAAATACAGTGAGTCATTTAATCGAAAAGTTTGTACTATAACATACAACTTTTTATCATCAAGATGATCTCACTCAATTACATTAAATCCAACAACTTTCCCATATCAGTCATGCATGGTACTAGTCACATAAAGGATATAACTCTTCAACCATAAACAATTTTAAGGAAACTAAAAGAATGTAAAACAGCAATTTCAGCAACAACCTCAATCACAATCTTGTAAAAACAAGAAGTCATTTGGGAGCACCATCGTGCCTTTTAGAATCGGCTTGATTTGTCAAATCTACAATGCCATCCGCTTCCAAGAATCGACTCAAATGCTTATCATCTAAATGTTGCTGGAAAATAAGATGCAAAAAACTCTTACAACAAAACAAAATCTACCAGATGACTAATCTCAATCATCTGCCATCCAGACCAAAATTGAAAATAAATGAATAAGAAGCTTACAGATAAACACTCCCTGTATTTCTGCCACTCAGAAACACACTCCTCTTTGTCCCATTGACCCTTCAAAAACTTCTCAGAATACCATCTGCACTTTCATAAACAAAAACAAGAATGAGGCTACGGGACAGAGTGAAACAAACCCTCTTTGGACAAATCGATAAACAATACACTAAAGAACCCTGTTTTCTTGCTTAAGAAAGCAAATAGAAAAATGAGAATAATAACAACATAAATTTCAAGGGCAGAAGTGAAAAAGTAAGAATCTTTATACCTGTTGAAGCAGTTGTGATAAGCAACTCTAAGATGGGCACAAGGTGAAGTTGCTAAAGATGTTTTCTTTTTCTCCCTCAGTATTGCCATATAAGTTCTTTTGAGGCTTTTCTACAAACACATGTTAAACAACAACAAATTCTGGCTTAATTAGCAGCACTTATTTTATCCGCCTTCCTGCTGCAATTCTTTCCTGTCTTATACTTTCTAGCTGCCGCTTCTTTCTCCCACTCTCAAGAAACTGCAGAGGAGACCTCAGCGTCAGAACTTTGGGCTGAAGCTTATAGGGTCCCGCAATCTTTTACTGCTTCTTTTCTACTAATTCATCTCTTCTTTCACATATTACACTTTCCTGTTCTTTTTTTTTTCGGTGAAATTACTTTCATATAGTGCTCGTAAATATAAAATGAGTAGAAGGAAGTTGATAGCCTCAGCAAACCAGGGGAATAACAGTTAAAAGTAAATGACTCAATTCAACAAGAAACATGGGCATGAAAAGAGTTAAAGTCCATTAGCCATTAATCGATAATGACATAGGCCCATTAGATTAGACAACCCTGTGCTCAAAAATTCCAACAATCTTTTGCCCCACATCGAAAGGAGAGAGGCAAACAAACCCCTTTATTTATTTGCGCCTTCATCATCATGGACGTCCCTTCGGGGACATCCGATAAAATTGGAACGATACAGAGAAGATTAGCATGGCCCCTGCGCAAGGATGACACGCACAAATCGAGAAATGGTCCAAATTTTTTTTTTCTGTCTTCCATTCCTTCCACGCTAATTGGACTGAGAATCCACTTCTAAGTGTTATTTCTCTCCCTCATTAAGGTTCTCAATTTACTTACTTCATCTTTAATCTAGCTCTTTTTTAATTTTTTAATGTAAGTTGGCCGTATAGGACACTACATCTTGATTAACGAAGCAACAAAAGAAGAGCATGAATCCTGACGTGAAAGTTAGTCGCAAACCATTTTACAAAATGTTAATAGACCACTTGTCCATCTTGTTGACAAGTCACTCCTTCCAAAAATGACAATAATGTCTTGTATTTGTATGTCTTGGTTATACAGTGCATATAATTACTGATCAGCTATAAAAATGAAATACCAATTGGAAAGAAAAACTTTTCTTGACATCAACCAAAACATGTTGCACGGTTATATCCTCTTAAACTCTTTTGTTTCATCTTTTTTCGTTGCATCATTGCAGGTTTTAGGCTTATATCTTACAGCTGGTGTGAAGTTTGAACTCAATTTTTCAATCACGAAATTGGATGTCCTGAGGCTCTTGACACCCAATAAGTATTTTGGTAATTACATTTAATTACAAAATTAATCATTGACGAGTTACAATTTTCACTGAAGACTCAAAAGATAACTAGCCACGTAGTTGTAAGAAATGGTACATAACCTATGTGATTCACCGATGTGATTCACCGTTAAGTCTCCCTCCCCTTAGTGAAGAGTAGGAGTAGTTGTAATATAGAACCCGTCTGGATCAAAGATGATTCACCGAATTCTCCTTAACCTCTTTAAGTCCCCCACCGCTTAGTGTAGAGTAGGAGTAGTTGTAATATAGAACCCGTCTGGATCGGAGGTGATTCACCGAATTCTCCTTACCTCTTTAAGTCCCTCTCACCTTAGTGTAGAGTAGGAGTAGTTGAAATATAAAACCCGTCTCGATCGAAGGTGATTCACGAAATTCTCCTTCACCTCTTTAGATCCCCCTCCCTTAGTGTAGAGAGTAGGAGTAATTGTAGTATAAAATCTATTATATCGACAAAAAAAAAAAAGGTAATGGTACATAACCTATGTGATGCTGTTCCCCCAGTAAGGGTTTTAATTCACTGCCTTGGTTGGTTAGCATTTTCCCTTGCTTTGAATGGAGTTTAAGCCATGACAACTTCATCTTTTATTGTCCCTCTTCTTGGTTTATTGGGTTAGCATCCACTTGATTTTACCTTGGCCTGCTTTCCTAGTCTTTCTGCTCCTTAGCCCTGATTTGTGGGGTGCTTCCATTTAAATCTATGTCTGTCCTTTAACCCTACAGCAGGAATCAGAATTTAGACAAAAAGCATCTATATTTTTTTTTTAACGAATACATATTAAAGTGCAGATACCAATTGTCAAGAATCATCGAGGAGAATAAAGATCAATATAAAAAAATCAAGTCGCTTAATGGAATTAAAACTATGAAAAATGCGTATTAGACCAAAGAGGTGCGCTGACACATTTTTTATGTTTTTTTTTTTTTTGAAGTTTTAGCTTATGGAATTTGAACTCCTACCGTATAAATGGATGACTAACTTGCAAAATTGAATTGTTAGTTGACCCCTACTCATAATTATTGATAATTATTGAAACTCAAGTCCCTGTAAATGCAATTTATTAAAGAAAAAATTCAGCTTAAAAAAATAGGGAAGGTTTTTAATAATTGCAGTCACCTCCCCTGAGGTTTAAAAAATTATGAAAACCTCCCCTACAGAGTATGTTTTGGTAACAATTGGTGATGTGAGCAAAAAAAAAAAAATTCCAATGAATATCTAATACTACTCCTCTATGATGTGTAAAACAAATTAAATGATGAAAAAGCCAACTATCACTACTGTTATTCATTAGGTGAAAATTTCAATTAAGTTTTTTGTTGTTGGAAAATTTCTAATCCCCGTTTGGATTACATTTTTCTGAATTTTTTGTAAAAAAATTACTGTAGCGATTTGATATATGTGAGGTAAAAAGGTGATAGGAAAATGTGTTCACGGAAAACGTAGTAATTTTTCTGAGGAAAATGGCAATCCAAACAATGAAAACATTCTTTTTTCGTGCTTTGGATATTTTTCTTGATTAAGTAAATTTTGAAGATACTTATTTTAACAAATGCCTCTTTAATTGGCTGATCGACTTTTTTGTAAATTGATTAATAAATCTAGTCAGAAAAATTGGAAATGAAATATAATGTACTAGATTAGATGACATTAGAGTTTTAAGATAAAGAAGTATTGCCAAAAAGGAATTTCTATTTTTCTCTTTCAAACTCATTTCCACTTGAAATTTGTAAATCTGTGAAGGTTATCCATAGTTCCTTCATATCATTAAGGGCAGTAAGTACTTATTTTTCAAAGTTTAGGGAAGGTGACCGTAATCGTCAGAAAAGTCAGAGGAGATTTCTGAAATTATCCTAAAAGAGTAACTCAAAATCGTAACCACTGGGCCATTCAATGGCCACCACCTAGTTGGTGGGGTCTTTCACCTTTGTTATTAGAGTAGAGTGAGTATTTTAAGAAGGAAAGGGCGGAGTGTCACTTTCACACATTCCCTTTCCCTAAACAGTACGCAACTGCCCCTATATATATCCATGCATTATCCATCCTTCCATCCGTCTCCAGTGTAAATCGAATTCTACACAGCTTTCTGAGCTCACACTCTCATTTGCCATGGCAGAAAAGGAAACAACCAACAGCAAATACCAGCAATTCAAACGTCAACCTCGCTTACCCAAATTCGCCCTGCCCAAACGCTACGATCTCAAGCTCAAACCCGACCTCACCGCTTGCAAATTCTCCGGCACCGTCGACATCTCCGTCGACGTCGTTTCCGATACTAAGTTCCTCGTTCTCAATGCCGCCGACCTCTCCGTCCGCGCCAACTCCGTTCATTTCACATCCTCTTCCAACAAGGTACCTAGTATTTATGATTTTCTTAAAGTTGCTTTCCTTTGCATTGCTTTGTTTAAATTCCTCATGCGCTCTGTTTTTGCCTTTTTGGATGCAATCGATCATGATTGGCCGGTGTTTCTGTGAGTTAAGGCTTTCGACGCGGTGGCCGTGGACCTGTGCGAAGAGGATGAGATATTGGTGCTGGAGTTCGCTGAGAGTTTGCCGATCGGAGTTGGGAATTTGAGTATTGCCTTTGATGGAACCCTAAATGACAGGATGAAAGGCTTTTACAGAAGGTATTTCTGAACTTACTTTTCTCTCTTCCGTATTCAGGTTAATAAATAAACCAATATAACACATTGATAACTCAATTTTTTATCTGTGTGCGTAAGTAAACACACTACGTATTATTAGGTTATGCATCCATGTGTGAGTTTAGTAGATTTCTGTTTATGCTTGCATATCTCAGGTCTTAGTAGTGCATTTTTTTTCACCTTTTTTTTTTTTTTTGGAGGGGGGGAGGGGGAGGTTCCTCGTTAATCATATGCTGGTCAATACGGTGAGATTGGGTGTATCTTTTTCAAATGCTTTGTTGTGTTGACCAATGCAATTGCTATCTGTTATTTCAAATTTTTTCCAGGCTCGTTTCTCACCTTTATGTGCCCATAGTTAAGTGATGGAGGTTGTATAAGACAGTTTTTTCAACTGACTTTTCAAAGTTTGTGTTTTCCATTGAGAGTTTCTACCCTTTGTAGAGTTGTGGTATATTCAGAGTAAAGTTTTGTTTCCCCTTGTGGAAATGTTCTAAACGGGTGTAAAAAATGATTCTCTTTCCTGTTACTGTGTTTCTTTTAGTACTCATCATTATATATTTGGTAACAAAAGAAAGCAAAATTCCATAAAAGTCCTTTTACCTGAATTTTCTGGGTTCTCTTGAAGATCAAATTACGGTCATATAAAGGAATGGATTGTAGAATCGGAATGTAATTGTAAAAATGCATGTGAGATCTTGTTTATGGCAGAAAATCTGAAGGATTTACATTCCTTTTTGCTTAAAAAACATATAATACGAATGTATGTCCTAAGAATCCATAGTCTGTTTACATTCATTTAGAAAACTCGTTAACAAAAAGCTTAACTTTTTTCACCTACGAAGAGGAAAGAAGCAGTGTAGGAACAAAATTCCAAATAAATTGCACTCATTCTATACAATTTCTTAGCACAGCAATTGTCAAGCGGATTGTAAAGCTATTAAAACCAATGAATCCAAGTAAAATGATGATTGGCATTGCCACTGCTTCTGCTGCTGCATTTGAAAAGTATTCACATGGCTGTGTGTACTTGTCCACCTAATATTCTTTACCTATACTATTTTTGTCTGTCTATATAATGTTTCGTAATTGAGTCTCCAAATCTTCAGCCTGTTAGGTATCTATTTAGATAGTCATTTTCCTATAAATAAATTTCAAGAAGGTGATCAGAAGTCGAAGGTGCATATACTTAGTTTGTGCATTTGTGTTTCTGAAAGTGTTTATGTACTTTGCTTTCTCAGTTAACAAGTAAAAGCTTTGCATTTTCTTATCTTAACTTATCCACACATTTTCATTAACAATAAATTATGGTCTGATACTTTGTACTTATGTATCTTTAAGTAATTTTCTGATTAAGTAATGGGTTTAATTTCCTTTGTTCAGTGTCTACGAGCATAATGGAGAGAAAAAGAACATGGCTGTGACGCAGTTTGAACCAGCGGATGCTAGGCGATGCTTTCCATGCTGGGATGAACCAGCTTGTAAGGTGCTTGCTCTCTCTCTGCGATTTCTGTATGTTTGCATATCTGTGTGCGCTGTGATGTCTGCAGTTATTGTATGTCTGTGGAGCTGGCTAATTTAATATGGTCAATAAGGATGAAAGGTACATAGGAGGTATCAATTGTGGGAAGTGGGAGTAGAGGAGAAATGGATGAAACATACAGAATCAATCTCAAGTATAGTCTTAATTGCTAAGATTCCACCAAATCTTTTGGCGGTCTACTGCTTGTTACAAGTTCCATCTTTAACTTTATGTCATCTCACCTGTTGACAGAGCACACTTTTTCATGTCATATCATGTATTAGCAATCATAATTTTAGCCATTACCAAGGTTAAAATCATAGGTTGCGCAAGAGTACATCAGTTGTGTATCTTTTGCTTTTAGGTGTTGTATTTAAAAGTGTTTTTCTGTTTTTTGAATAAAGTATCAGGGTTTGTTGAAATTGACTGCCTGAATGATATTTCCAGATTTAATTGAATATGGAATTCTGAAATAGCCTGATTTTCCTTATTATAATTCTCTTCATGTTCAGGCTACATTCAAGATAACGCTGGAAGTACCATCGGAACTCGTTGCACTCTCAAACATGCCAGTTCTTGAAGAGAAGGTGAATGGAAATCTTAAGACAGTTTCCTATCAGGAGTCACCTATCATGTCTACATACTTGGTGGCGGTTGTTGTTGGTTTATTTGACTATGTCGAAGATCAAACTCCTGATGGTATAGATTTAAATTTTTTCTCTTTTTTGGCTTTATTAATTATGTCATCAATGTTCTTTTGTTTCACGATAAGAAAATACCACATCTTGCAGGAGTTGTTGTACGAGTATACTGCAAGGTTGGCAAGGTAGATCAGGGGAAATTTGCTTTAGATGTTGCAGTCAAAACGCTTGGTATATATAAAGAGTATGTTGCATCTCTCTCTCTCTCTCTCTCTCCCTCTCTCTCTCTCTCTCTCTCTAAGATGTATTTTGTTATAATTCAGCATTATGCAATTCATTTGTGCTTATTGGGAACTTATATATTCTTATTCACTTCTGTTTAATTTCAGCATGTCTTAAAATTATCTATTTAGGTTCTTGGACTACATTTTTCCAATGCATTTTGGTTTTGCTTCACACTTCCAGGTACTTTGCTCTGCCATATTCCCTTCCCAAATTAGACATGATTGCAATCCCTGATTTTGCTGCTGGGGCGATGGAGAATTATGGTCTAGTTACATATCGAGAAACGGCTTTGCTATATGATGATAAACACTCTGCAGCTGCAAACAAGCAGAGGGTATCGTGATTTATGAATGTGCTGAAAATCGTGGTTTCATTGCTGGAGTTTTGCTTGTTTGTCAATTAATTGTCTGAATGAATAAATTATTGATTCCTTTAGGTTGCAACTGTTGTTGCCCATGAACTTGCACACCAGTGGTTTGGCAATCTTGTGACAATGGAGTGGTGGACGCATCTATGGCTAAATGAGGGCTTTGCAACATGGGTACATCTGTTTGGAAAATATTGGCTTTTGAAATATACAGTCATTCCTGTATGATTATTGACATATGCATTTTCTTTTTTATTTTTATTATCCTTTTGGGTTCAGGTTAGCTATTTAGCAGCTGATGCTTTATTCCCAGAATGGCAAATTTGGACTCAATTTACTGACGAAAGTACCGAGGGACTTCGGTTGGACGGGCTTTCAGAATCGCATCCAATTGAGGTGAATGAGCCTGGCTTACTGTTTTTACCCTTGAAACGTTTGATGTTTCTCATGTCGTGAAATCTTCCTTCTTTGCAGGTAGACATAAATCATGCTGCTGAGATTGATGAGATTTTTGATTCAATAAGTTACAGAAAGGGTGCATCTGTGATTCGGATGTTACAGAGCTATCTTGGTGCTGAATGTTTTCAGGTTCATCTTTTTCCTTCCTCCCCTCTTTGGATCATCCATAATTCAATTGTTAGAAAGCTACATGGAAAATGTTTGTAATCAGAAGTGAGAAGTCTAGCGTGTGGTGAGTCATTGCGCGCACCAACTTTTCAAGTGAGAACTTGAGATAAAAACAAAAAAGTCATATCCATGCTTCACATATAGAATAACACAACCATGTAGTTGGGGCATTCCATTGGCCCAATGGGAGGTTGCTGTTTAGCATGTCAATCTAGAAAAATATAGCAATCAGCTATGTATTGAGCAAATATGTCTAGCAAAAGATTTGTTGAATGCCGCTATTTTAAATTCCCTGGGTCTTAAGATATATGCCTTAATTCTTGATACAGAAGATACAACTAAACCATATAGGGGCTTCATCCTGGCTTCTTTCCTTGAGCAGAATCTTTTCATTTAAAATATGACTTAGTTCATGGTTCTTTACCCCAGGAAACAGTATCCTTCATGACCTGATGATAAAGCCAGTCATCGAACACTCCACTGAAATCTCGTATCTTAAAAGAATGCTCCTATTGATGAAACTTTCTTCCGCAAGAGTGACTCCTTCACCATGCTGTGTGATTCATGTATCTTTTAAAAGTCACCGCATAGCATGGACATAATTAATACAACGGGCAGTGACACTAAGTTGCATTATGGGCTGGTCATGAGGAAACTCTTGTACAAGTGAGAGCAGTCAATATCTTGATGCTCTTCTCCGACACTAAAACACAAGATAAAGCAATCTCTGACCTTCACTTGTAAATGAAGCCAAAAAAGAACAAAAAAAAACACAAGAGACCGTGCTGGTCAATTCTTTTGATTCTTCAAGAAAATTTCTACTCAGAAGCAAAGCTACGACAGGATTCCATCTGTTTGACATTCGCTTTGTCAAATCTCCGTTATCCGACTAGGGAAGGGGCTCTGGCATCATTTGTTGTTCATAGCTGATTCTTTTCACATTGGTTCTTAATCTTGATTTACTTGTCCAACGACAACTATCCACTTAATTGTAAATTGACAATTTTTTCCCCTTCCTTTATTAACTTTATTCAGAGGGCACTGGCTTCATACATTAAAAAATATGCTTGCTCAAATGCAAAAACAGAAGATTTGTGGTCTGTCCTCGAGGAGTCATCTGGAGAGCCTGTGAACAAGCTAATGAATTCGTGGACTAAGCAGAAAGGATATCCAGTTGTCTCTGCCAAGTTGAAAGACCAGATTTTGGAATTGGAGCAGGTTTTCCGGACTGACCTAACTATATGACTGCTTTTGCTGCCAAATTGGAGCTTGATATACATTGCTTAACCACGATGTTTCATATAGTGCAGCATGTTAGGTGCTTTGAAATTTCTGGATGTTCAGTATTAATATGTTCCAATTAATGGCAGTCACACTTTTTACTTAGCGGTTCTCCTGGAGATGGTCAATGGGTTGTTCCAGTAACTCTGTGCTGTGGATCCTATGATTCTCATAAAAGCTTTTTACTGCAAGCAAAATCTGAAGCTCATGATATCAAAGAATTGTTAGGTGCCTCAGTGTCTAAAAGCAGTTCTTGGGTGAAAATCAATTTGGACCAGGCGGGTTTCTACCGTGTAAAATATGATGACGATCTATCAGCAAGACTAAGACATGCAATCGAGAAAAAGTACTTGTCAACCATGGATCGATATGGTACTTTGATTTAAAATACTTTCCAGTTTGCCAAATTTCCATAAAATGAAAAGGGTTACTCAACAGCAATAACTCATTTAAACAGGAATTTTGGATGACTCATATGCCTTGTCGATGGCATGTCAGCAGTCCTTAGCCTCTCTGCTTGCCTTGATGGGTGCTTACAAGGAGGAGATTGATTACACTGTTTTGTCTAACTTGATTAGTGTACGTCCTATACCTTAGTGTAAGTGGTTTTTTGCTTCAAGCGTGCTTCTACCTCTGATTACCTTTTCCCTTGTCTGTTTCAAATTCTTGCAGATAAGTGCTAAGGTTGCAAGAGTTGCTGCCGATGCTGTTCCTCAGCTACTGGATAACATTAAACTTTTTTTCATCAATCTTTTCCAGTATTCTGCAGGGTATGCTCCTTAACAGATGTAGTGCTGTTACTTCCACATCTGCCAGCATTTTCGACAGTGTTTACAACCATATTGCTGTGTTCTGTAGTACATGACTTTCAACATGTGTGGACATGCTTATTAGCGAATGCTACAAGAAAATATGTTAGACAATAGTACTGTTTTTGGTGATCCGGTGCCATTTGGCCAAGAGATTTATAGTTATTTGCATCCATAACGAGACAAGTATGATATTTTCTATCGTTGGTTTATGCAATACGGTAGCTGCAATAAATGAATACATCCTTGAGACCAGAAGGTGACTTCTGTAAGTTTTCATCTGGAGCATACCAAGATCATAAATTGGCCTACTTAAGATGCAATCTGAATGATGACACTGTAAGTTTTATTTTTATATTTATTTTTTATTCTTTTGCTGCAGGAGACTAGGTTGGGATCCCAAGCCTGGGGAGAGCCATCTAGATGCCATGTTGCGGGGTGAACTCTTGACTGCACTGGCTCTATTTGGACATGAAGAGACTCAAAAAGAAGCAAGTAGGCGCTTCAGCATATTCCTGGATGATAGAGATACACCTGTTCTTCCACCAGATTTGCGAAGGGTAACAAAATTAAGCATTTATCTGGATATTAAGTTTATGCTATATTTTGAGTCCTGGAAGTCATAGGCCAAAATTGTTTTGTTACAGGCTGTGTTTGTGGCCGTAATGCAGAAAGTTAGTAAATCAAACAGGTCATGCTACGATTCTCTTTTGAGAGTTTACAGAGAGTCTGACCTCAGCCAGGAGAAAACACGAATACTAGGTGACTTTTTTTCACCGACTTATGCTGATGATAATATGTGGTAGTTAATTATTTTTCTGAAACTACATTAATTCTTGTTCTTTTAGGCTCACTGGGATCATGTCAGGATCCTGAAGTCATTCTTGAAATTCTCAACTTCTTATTGTCTTCTGAGGTATTATGGATTTGTTTGGCTATTGTGTAAGAGTGGCAGTTTCATATTATTGTCCTTAAAGTTCCTTGGTATCTAAATTGTCTTAGAATTCTTTTTCTAAGCTGTGTACTGGATGCAGGTGCGAAGTCAAGATGTTGTTCACGGGCTTGGTGTTAGTAGAGAGGGACGTGAAATTGCTTGGAAATGGCTGAAAGTAAGTGGTATCCAACTATAACAGACTCGTAATTTGGTGTAAATTATCATGTTAATGGTTCTATATTCTTTCCATGCAAATGTAGGATAATTGGGACCAGATAGTTAAAACTTACGGTGCTGGATTTTTGGTTACTCGTTTCATCAGTGCAGTTGTGTCGCCGGTGAGTCTTCCATGTGTACTTTGATTTCCTTGCATTATCTCATGGTAACGCAGTTGAATTAGTTTTCCTGCTAATGCCTTTTGTATTCTGCTCTCTGTAGTTTTCCTCCTATGAGAAGGCAGCAGAAGTAGAGGAGTTTTTCGCAAGCCGCATAAAGCCGTTTATTGCCAGGACCTTGAAGCAGAGCATAGAGAGAGTTCATATCAATGCAAAGTGGGTCCAAAGCATTCAAAATGAGAAAAATCTTGAAGATGTAGTGACGGGGCTGGCATATAGGAAATCATAGTGTGGTTTTCCCCTTGGCCTGGGAAGCGTCTCAACATTGTTCTTTTACCGGTTTTTTTTTTCGTGAATAATTTATCGTAAAGTTCATTTTTCAAGTGTACTACCAGAAATATGAGTGTGACAATATAAATAAATGGCCAATCTTCCTTTCTAGCTGTTGCTTCTACCGCTAGAATTCCAATTGGATAGCTCCTAGAGAAGTAATATGAAACCAATTACTATATTTACTGGTTTCTCTTATGGTAATTTCACGGGTGGCGGAAAAACAGAAGCATGTGTGCAACCAGCAATGCTAGACTTGGCGTATCCGATTACATGGCATGGTATCGTGGCTGATGTGGAGGAGTGGAAATGAGTTAGTATATCATATCTAGTCCTTAAAATATCCTCTAATCTACTATTTATTGAGTCCACTTACAAAAGTGATTTTAAATTAGGACACTCTTAAACAATAGACAAAAACATGGAAATTCCTAATATTAAAGAAGTGGGTTATTCATTAGTTTGTTTTTGTAACTTAAGTCTCTCTTTTTTTTTTCTTTTTTTGATTGTCATTCACCACAATTCAATGATAAAGAATGAGGTATGCAAGAAAATTCATATGTCATGTAAAAATAATTATGCACAAGAATGCACACTTAACCATTTGTGCTTAAATTCTACAAAAAAGGCCATGAAGGCGAGTAATTTGGAAAAAATGAGTTTCCTAAGAATGTATTCGCAAAAGAATGTTTTACAAAAATGACACAGTTTTGGCCAACGGATGTCTCTGGGTATCCTTGTTCTGGAATTCAATATTGGCAGGGGTATGACAAAAATGAGGAGAAACCCAAATGGACTAAACCACCAGTTGTTCTTCCTTGTGCTTGCTCATTGCAGAAATCCTACCTTGGCGCCCTTTCGGGTTTTCACCAAGGTTGCCCCCACCCTTTTTCTTTTGTTTTGTTTTTGCTTTTGTTTTTCTCTTTTCTTTTCTTTTTCCCCTTTTCTTTTGAGGTGCTCTTTCGGGTTTTCACCTAAGGAACAATGGAAAAACTCAACCATAATCGACTCAGGAATGTAAGTTGAAGATTGCTGGCATCAGTAAAAATGCGCTTCCCTTATAGATTAGGCGAAGGCATTATGGACATCACTTGCCAGTTGATTAGCAAATTTCCCAACAGAAAATACGGCAAATAACGAAAGCCAGGACTTTGGGCTTTTGAAATGAAGTCAGGTGGGGTGTTTTTCCAGAAAAGTTGAGGCTTGAAAGCAAATTCTGATGAGAGGGGTGTGAAATAGCCTGAGATTGCATCATTTTGTAATTATTTCCAATTTTGAACGAAACTGAGGAAATTTTTTGCCCCAGTTTGATTGGATTTTATTTCTTTGCATTTTCTTCATTGCATTCTTCTTACTTTTGCATTTTTCTTCAAAACCTAGACTTGCCCCAGTGTGGGGTTCTTTTTCCCTTTTCATCTCTTTTCCAAAATAAATTTGCCCCAGTGTGGGGTTTTCCTTTCCTTTCTGATCATTTTCAAAATGAATTTGCCCCAGTGTGGGGTTTGCAGTTCTCAGGGGTTGCCAAACGAAAATTATTGTTCTGATAGCTCAAAAGGGATGACTAGGGATAAATGTTTTAAATGTAAAA